>NC_138342.1:87466553-88909053 GCF_046562875.1 Panthera onca
ATTAGGATTCTTAGTTCAAACATTGGTTGTCTTTGACTCTTTCTTCAGTTTTCCCTTTGTTACTAAAAGGAGTAAGAAACATATATTGATTAATTTCTATGGTGCTCTAAAGCAATGGTCTCCAAACTTTTTTGATTTTATGCCCACATCAGCAAAACGTTTTGAGCTTGCATCTCCACTATGCTTTATAAAATCATAAATTATATATGTTCTGCCAATCTAGTTATCAAATATTTATAAAAGATATTTTTTTCAGTTTTTGATAAATAGTCAGAAGTTCTAGTGTTTCCTTTGTCATTCCTAATGAATCCTCTTCCCTATACTCTAGAGAATCAGCATCATACTGTGGGGAGGGTTGTAATTGAGAACGTGGAAAACAGATGCATCCATAAAAATCTGGCCTGTAACGGTAGGAAACATACAATTTATTTGGAACTCATGAACAGAACAAGAAAATAGCAGCTGATAAAAAGTAAAAGATAAAATTGTTTCTTAAGAATGACAATAATTGGAGATTTAAATTCAAGGAGTTTAGAAAAGTGTTCATGCATGAGGTGAGAGTTGAATTGAGGCTTGAAAGAGGAGAGTAAGGGAAGATATACATTAAACAGATGTTACTGAATGAAAAGTTTCTGAGTGTATCATTGTACCATGCACATTAGAGTAACATGGATTAAGTTAAGAAATGGGAATGGGGTAGCACATCCATGGGGCCTGCCTAGAGAGACAAAAGGATAAAAGACCACCCACTCTGATTCTTTACAGCACCTACAGATGGTGCTAAATACTTTTACACAAAGTTCTAAAGAGTGGGCTGCTGGGAAAAAACAAGGAGTTGGCTGCTTAGTCTTTAATGTGCATTACAATCACCTCAACATCTTGTTATACTGTAGGTTCTAAAAGAGCATGAGGTGAGGTAGGAGATTCAGCAGGTCTGAGAAGCTCACGGGTGATGACAATACTGCTGATTGTGGGTCACATTTTGAAGAGCAAGTACATAGAGGTCAGATTCCCCACAGGCTTTATTTTGTGACTTTTATTCTGATATAATTTCAAGGTTACAGAAGAATTTCAAGAATGAACAAGGAACTGCCATATATCCTTCACTCGAATTTATTATTATTGTAGCACCTTTCACTTTATCATTATCCAGATAAGTTCATGGATAAAAAGAAACAGAAATATGGTTATTTGGGAGCTATCTGGGAGTAGATTGAAGGTATTGCACCTATTTATATCAAAATACTACAGTATGTGCTTTGTAAAACAAGGGCACTCTCTTATATAGCCATGGAACAATTATCAAAATCCGAACACTTAACAATGCTACAATTCAATTCATAGTCCATATTCAAATTTGATCAATTATCATAATATATTCAAAGCTATGTTTTTCCACCGCAGGATCCAATCTGGGATCACACCTTGCAAATGTCATATCTCATTAGTGTCCTTCAATCTGTAACCATTCTCTGGCCTTCCCTTCTGTGTGTGTGTGTGTGTGTGTGTGTGTGTGTGTGTGTGCGTGTGTTTACCTTGATATTTAAAAAAATGTATTTTTTTGTAGAATTTCTCTCAAATTAGGTCTGATGTTTCCTCATGGGTAGAGTTTTGACAAGACTATCACAGATATGATTCTGGGTGATTCTCACTACATCATATCAGTAGACAGATGATATTGTTTGTCCCAATATTGGTAATGTTAACTTTGGTCCTTTGGTTGAAATGGTTTCTGCCAAGTTTTTCAACTATAGAGTTCATAATTGCCTCAATATGGTAAATTGGTAACTTGTGGGGAAAATTTGAGACTATATAAATTTTTTCTTTCTCATCAAACTTTTACTTACTAGTTTAAGAATCTATTGATAATATTCTAATTACGTAATCCCTTCTACATTTATTGGTTGGTATTATAAAGAAGATCCCCTTCTCTTCCAATTATATATTCATTTATCAGTAGGGCTCGGGGATTTTTATTTTTTCAATAGATTATAATCCATTATATCATTTTTATTTTTTGAAACACAATATAACATTTTGATATTATGAGAGAAGATAATAAATCATTGTGAGATAGTATTAACACATGTTTTAATATCTGATGGTATATATACTTCTTGCCCTACTTTCCTTAATGTTTTTGGAATTACATTAAATTTACTTATTAATTTGTTGGTAATTGACATCTTTATAATACTACTTGTTTCTTCATAAAGACAATATGGCACTCAATTTGTCCAAGACATTTTTCTAACATTATTAAGTACATTACATTCCATAAGGGCATGTCTGTTTTAACATACTTCTTTTTTTTAATTTTTCTAATGTTTATTTATTTTTTTAATATAATTTAATGTCAAATTGGCTATCATTTTTATCTTAATAAGTTGCTCCAACCTTGGCCAATGAGAAGTCTTCCAAATTAATTCACAGGTCTTTTTTTCCTAACAATTATTTTAAATACCTTTAAACCTACAGAAAAGTTGTGAAGGGAGTAAGAGTTTCCATAACCCACATTCACTTTGCCCTATTATTGATACATTTATCAAAATTTAACAATTTTTTTAATTAAATTACATACTTTGTTAGTTTTCACCCAATGTTGTTTTTTTCTATTCCAGCACACCATCCAGGATGGTGTCACATTTATCTGAGTTTTTTTCTCATGATTAGTCTGGGGTTATGGGTTTTTAGGAGGATGACCATGGAAGTCAAAATGACATTCCTATCACATCAAGTATGCATGCTATCAGTATGACATCACTGTTGATGGTAATTTTGATCACCTAGTAGAGGTAGTGTTTGTTAGGTTTCTCTGCTGTAAAGTTATTGTTTGTTTTCCCTTTTCCATACTTTACTCTTTGGGAGAAAGTTTCTATGGTTAACGCACACTTAAGGAACGTGGAGTTATGCTCTATTCCCTTGAGGATAAAGTATTTGAAACCATTCAGCACAGATTTGTCTATTTTCTCCATTTATTCCATAATTTTTATACCAGTATGTACCTATGGATATTTTATATTTTGAGTTATAACCCATTACTGCTATAGTTTGTTCAAAGTATTCCAGCTTTGGCCATTGGGAGCCCTTTCAGTTAGCTCTTAAGTTCCTTTAACACACCTTCATCATTGTTTGGATTTCTTTTGAGTGTTTCCCTGCTGTCTGGCATTACAATATTCTCCAGGTTCATCTTCTATAGTCCATGCCCCAATTTTAAGACCTGTTATTTCTCAAAGAAGCCTTGTTTCCTTTTTTTTTTTTTAATGGTATTAGAAACCAAGGAATTGCTGTTAGATATGTTCATTGCTACAAGTGTTCCATTGCTTCCAAGCCTGCTCAGCTGACAAAGCAACAAAATATTTACATGTAAACAACCTGGGCATACACACGTATGTACACATCAGACAAATCCCAACTATAGACATTCTACAAAATCTGACTAGTACTCTTCACCATTTTCAAGATTGTCAAAAACAAAAGAGAAAGTCTAAGAAACTGTCACAGTTATATGGATTAATGTGGAGGGCTCCCCTTGCTGGTTTATAACCCTCCCCCTGCAATCCTGAGAAAACTGTCTCTCACCATACACAACCCATTTATTTAGTTGTTCAATTTTAGTATGCACATATAGTGGTTTAAATTTGTTAACTCTACCCCCCCCCCATGGGGAACAGCTTTAGCAACTTGATGACAGTGCTTATTACATCCCCTTTTCTTGCAGATTTACATTCTCTATTCATTTCTCACTTAAGTGAATGCTTTTCTTCCCCATCTCCTCAGAGAAGTTGGTTCGTACATTTGTAATGCAGTTAGATCCTCCCCCCCCCCCCCCAGATTCCATTAGATCCTGGGATTCTTCAACATTCTAAATAATTTAACTTATATTTTAATTTTTTAATGTTTCCTAAATCTTTCTTATCGCCTTCCTTCATCTTGTTTTGGGTTTGCTCTTCTTTTTCTAGTTTGCTAAGGTGAGAGTTTATGGTGTTATGGTCAATCTTTTTAAAATTCTAATATATTCATTTCATGCTATAACTTTCCCTCTAAACACTGCTTTCACTGCATCAGATTTTGATAAGTAATATTTTCACGCTTAAAAATATTTTTTAAGTTTCTCTCTTTTTTACTTTTTAATGTTTATTTTTGATTGAGAGAGTGTGAGCTGGGGAGGGGCAGAGAGAGAGGGAGACACAGAATCCAAAGTGGGATCCCATGACATCACGACCTGAGCCGAAGTTGGAGGCTTAACCAACTGAGTCACCCAGGTGACCATGAAGTTTCTCTTGATACCTCTTGGACCTATGTGTTATTCACAAGCGTGTGGTTTAATCTCCAAATATTTTGGAATGTTTCGGGTATCTTTCTGTTAGCTTCTAGTTTAATTCCATTGTGATTAGAAAATATACTTTATATGATTTCTATTATTTTAAATTTGTGAAGGTGTGTTTTCTCGTTCAGAATGTGAACTTGATGAATGCTTCATGTGGGCTTGAGAAGAACGTATACTCTGTTCTTGTTAGAGTATAAATATCAAACAGAGCTTGTTGATTGTTAGTGTTGTTTAGGTCCCATATATCCTTACTGATTTTCTTCCTTTTTCATCTATCAAACACTAATTTCCCAGCTATTTTGATGGATAGGATTTGTTTCTCTTTTCAGTTCTTGCTTCCTGTATTTTGATGCTCTGTTGTTAGGTGCACACACATTTAGGATTGTCTTGTCTTTTTAGAGAATTGACCCCTTAATTATTTTGTCATCTCCCTCTTTATTCCTGATACTCCTCTTTGCTCTGAATCCTGATTTGTCTAAAATTGATATCGTTACTCCAGCTTTTATATTCCAGCTTTCTTTTGAGTGGTGTTAACATAGTATATCTTAACCCTCTCGTGTTTAACCTCTTTGGGTTTCTTTGTATTTAGAAAAGATTTCTTGTAGACAACATATAGTTAGGTCTTGTTTTTTAATCCACTCTCACAAACTTTAATTAGTATATTTATACTATCCATAGTTAAAGTGTTTATAGGTGTAGTTGGGTTAATATCTACCACATTTGTAACTGCTTTCCATTCATTGAATTTAGTTCCCCGCCTACCCTATTCCTGCCTTTCCTGGATGTAAACATTTTACTTTCTCTGTTAGCATGTATCACACAGTTTTTTAAAAAAATTAATGGTCACCCCATAATTTATATTTTAAACTAATCTAAATTCACATTCAAATAATGCTATAGTATTTCACATGTACTATAGGTACCTTAAAATTGAGTGTTTCTAATTCCTCTCTCCTACCCCTTGTAATACTGTTTTCATTTAAACTATTTATATGCTATTATCACCTAATACATTGTTATTGTTACTATTTTAAATGGTAAATTTTCAGATTAAGAAAGTTTTTAATAAAAGGTTTTATTTTACCTTCATGTATTCTTCCTCAAATAGTCTTTCTTTGTGTTGATCCAAGTTCCTGTCTATATTTTTTTCTTCTGTCTGAAGAACTTTAAACATTTCTTATTGAGTACAACTACTGGAGATGAATTCCCTCAAGGTTTTTTTGGTTTTGGTTTTGTTTTCTGAGAAAGTCTTTTTATCTCTTTCACCTTTGATGGGAAATTTTGCTTTCACCTTTAAAGGATGATATATTGTTTTAGGTTGATAAGGTTTTTCTTTCAACATTTTAAATTTGTTTCAACACATTTTTACTCCATTCTTTTTGTACTTACATAGTTTCTGACAAAAAGTTCACTGTAATTTTTAAATTTTTTTTAATGTTTATTTATTTTTGATAGAGAGAGAAACAGGCAGAGCATGAGAGAGGGAGGGGCAGAGAGAGGGAGAAATAGAACTTGAAGCATGCTCCAGGCTCCAAGATGTCAGCACATAGCCCAACAAGGGGCTTGAACTCACAAACCGTGAGATCATAACCTGAGCCAAAGTCAGACACTTGACTGAGCTATCAAGGTGCCCCCACCGTAATTTTTACACTGTTCTATAGATAAGGTTATTTTTCTCCTCTGGCTTCCTTCAATATTTCCTGTTTGTCTTTGGATTTCTGTAGTTTGATTATGACATGCCTAAGTGTGCTTGTAATTTTTTTATTTTGGCTTTGGTAATTATCCCAGTTGGTGTTTCAGAGCTTCTTGGATCTGTCATTTTGTTGTTGTTGTTAATTTTTCAGTGATTATCATATCAACTTTTTCTTCTGCTCTGTTCTTTCTGCTCCCTTCAATATTCTATATGTTAAACATCAATATTGCTCTCCAGTTTGTGAACTTTCCCTTTTTTTCTTCTTCCCTTATTGCCTTTCAGTTTTGCAGGTTTCTATTGACCTATCTTCTTGATCGCTTATTCTTTCTTCAGCCATGTCAAGCCTACTGATCTGTCAATCAAAGGCATTCTTCACTTGACGCACTTTATTTTTCTAGCATTTTTTTTGGATTCTTACAGTTTTCATCTTTTTGCCTACATTGCCCATCTATTTTGTACATTGTCTACTTTATCCATTAAAGCCTTTAACTTATTAACCATAGTGAAGTTCCCAGTCTGATCATTCCAACCTCTGTGTCATACCTGAATCTGGTTTTGATGATGACTGCTTTGTCATCTCAAAGTGTGGTGGGGTTTTTTGTTTTTGTTTTTGTCTTTTGGCATGCTCTGTAATTTTTTAATTCAAGCATGTTGTATTGGGTAATAATTACAGAGGCAAATAGTCCTTTAGTTTTGAAGGTATATAATAATCTTCCTAGGAGTTGACTTGTGTTTAATGTTTGCTGTATCTACTAGTTGTACTTCAATTCTTGCAGTGTCCTTGTTTTTGTCTCCCCTCTTGACTTTGGCCTTCCGTATTCTTTTCAACAAAAGAACGTGTTTTGCAGCTCTAACAACTATAATCTCCTGTTATTCTGGAGGCTTTTTGGTGTTTTGGTAAAGTATTAAAGAGGGAAGACATTCCATAATATTCCAATTAAAGTTTAGTGTCCTAGTGGGCCTGTGTCTTGGGATGTAAAGTTTGTAACTATTTCTGCAGTGGTATTACTTTTCTGCCTGAACAGCACTACACTAGTTCCCTAGTGTCAGTATGATCCTTTCCCCCCGTCCTCTGTTGATTATGTCTTGCTTTTTCTCTTTACCATGGTGAGACAAGAAGGCTGGAGGGCACAGGAGTAGGGGAAATTCTTTCACTCCAGCTGGGGCAAAGGTTTTAGAATTGCACTCTGGCAAAGTCCTGCTCCATGGACATGGTTATGAAGAAGGCTCTGACATATTTCTAATGTTTACTCTTCCCCTTTCCTTGTCAGAGCCAGAGAGGCTCTTTCTCTGATGCTATGAGAAGTTTGCAGGTTCTGTCAAGGGAACACCAGAAAGATATGTGATCCTCAGGAGTTTCTTACTCTCATTTTAGTGCATACTCAGCCTCTATCACTTTGTCAAAACTGCCATTTAAGTGTTCCTATTTTTGGTTAAGTGTACCTATTTATGGTTCTAGTGGCTTCTGTTCCAAATAAACAGATTTCAATTACGATAACTTTCTGATGTACCAGTCTCTCTAGGTTTCAGGGTAGTGGTTTGATCTGTGACCTCAATTCTCTGATGGGTTCAAGGAAGCTCACTGATTTTCACTTTGTCTGCCTTTTCCTTACTGTAAAGACGAGAGTGATAACCTTCAAGATCTTTACATGTCAGAGCTGAAACTGCTCCTATATCTTCCTCACAGGTCCACATAATTTGTTTTTAGTATTTCCTTACTTTCTGGCACTAGGCTCATCTTGCATTTACTCTGACACTGACAAAGTCACCATTTGGAAGTAACCATTCTTCCAGAAGCACTGGTTCCTTTTAATGGAGAAGAGTATCATGAAATCAAGATCTGAATGCTGTTTGTTCATTACTTTAAGTGTGTCTTTGATTCTAGGACTTCATAGCTGATAGAACACAGAAATGTGTGTGTGTGTGTGTGTGTGTGTGTGTGTGTGTGTGTTATAAATATGCACCTGTATATTTATCTACATTTCTATCTCTATATTTACATATATATTTACATATATACAGTATACACACACACACACTCTGTAAGGCTCCTTTTTTATTTTTTCCCCGTGCATGTTTTTAACTCTTTAATAGTGAGAAAGCTGGTTCCCATTATTCCCAAAATATGTATTTGCCAAGGCTTAGAATAAACAGAAAGTAGTTTCAGAACTGATTACCATACCACTGTGAAAAGCAAAATATCTATAGCAGCATTTATCACTTATGTACAGTAAAATGTACAAATCTTAAGTGTATGATTTAATGTTTTAACAAATATTTGCACCCCCATAATCCACACCCCTCTAATTCCCATTACCCCAGAAATTTCCCTAAAACCCTACCCAATCAATTCTGCATCTGCCCCAGAAGAGACCATAACCTGATATTTTTACAAGTCAAATTAGTGTTGTCTCTTCCAGAACTGTATATAAAGGAAATCATTCAGTTTTTAGTCTTTGCTTCTTTTATTCCACAGATCATCTGTAAGATTCATTTAAGTTGTTAAATGGGGTTGCTAGGATAAAGTGAAAGCTCAGTTTTATAAAAGTGACAATCTTTTTTCAAAGTGTTGTACCATTTTACATTCCCACCAGTGATGTACGAGTATTCCAGTCGCACCATATTCTAGCCAATATTTGGTGTTATCAGTCATTTTTATGTTAGCCATTCTAACATCCCATTGCACTTTTAATTTGCACTTTTCCTGATAATTATGTCGAACATCTTTTCATGTGTTTATTGGCCATGTGTCTGTTCAAGATTTTTACTCATTTTTAAAATGGGCTATTCATCTTCTCATTTCTGTACTTGGTAGGAATTATGTAGTCTTTCTACAAGTACTTTGTCAAATATGTTTACAAATATTTTCCTTCACTATGTGGCTTACTTATTAATTTCTCTAATAATATCCTCTGATAAACAGTTTTAACTAAGTCTAAATTTTAATGCTTTCCTTTTATGATTAGTACTTTCTGTATTCTTTTGAAGAAAACTTTGACCACCTCAAGTTATGACATTCTCCTACACTTTCTTCTAGAAGTTTGAACTTTCTTTAGCTCCATGTTCAATCTAAATATTTATGCATAATGTGAGGAAATGATCAATAATTTTTGTATACATCTATTCAGTTGTTCAAGAACCATTTGTTGAACCAGGTTTTAATTTACCATTCAATTCCTTTGGTACCTTGGTAAAGAAATTAACTAACCATTAAAGCGTGGGTCTATTTATGGGCTCTATCCTGTTATTTTGAATGATTTATTTATTCTTATGCCAATAAAAAGTCTTAATTATGTCTTCATTACTATAGCTTTATAGTACACATTGAGTCAGGTAATTTAAAGCCTCCAGCTCTTGCTTTTCAAAAGTATTTCCATTGCTCTAGTTCCTTTGCCTTGCCATATGTTTTAGAATCTATTTGTAAAATATTTTTTAAGCCTCATAAGATTATTGTTGGGATGTGATTAAATGGATAGCTGAACTAGAATAAAATTGACAACTTAAGCGTTCTGATTCTTCCAATATATCAACATGATATATGATCCCACTTACTTAGGTCTTCTTTAATTTCTACTAACAATGTTTCCTAGTCTTCAATGTAGAAATCTTGCACATATTAATCATTAAGTAGTTCATAATCAGAATGCTAATATAAATTGCATTTCAATTTCCCATAATTAACTGCAAGGATATAGAAAATTGAGTGGTAATGAAATTGTACCCTGAAAGATTGTTAAACTCACTTAATAAGTTTGAGTGGTTGTTTTGCAGTCTCCTTAGAACAATCTTTACAACTTTCCTTTTTCTTGCATTTTTCCACTAGCTAGGAATGCCAGTACATAGTTGTATAAAGCAGAGTGAATATCCTTATATTATTCCTAATCTTAGGAGAAAAACATTCAATACTTTACCATTAAGCATGCTATTGGCTGAAGTTTTTACATAGATGTCCTTTATTAGACTGAAGACATTCCCTTCTACATCTAGTTTTTTGTTTTTGTTTTTTTTTTTTAATATCAAAAAATGGGTAGGGGTGCCTGGGTGGCTCAGTTGGTTAAGCATCTGACTCTTGATTTCCACTCAGGTCCTGATCTCATAGTTCCTGGGACTCAGCTCCACACCCAGCTCTATGCTCTCTCCCTTTCTGCCCCTCCCCACTCACACATACTCTCTCTTTTCCTCAAAATAAACTTTTTTTTAAAAAAATGGACATTAAGTTTTGTTAGGGGCTTTATCTGCATAATCAGAAAAAATATTTTTGTCTCTTTTGTTAATATGGCAAATGATGTAGAAAACGCCATCCTGGGATAAATGCCACTTGGTCATGATATATCATTCATTTATATATTACTGAATTCTGTTTGCCTCCACTTTCCTAAAGATTATTTTCTATCTATGTTCATGAGGAATATTGGTTGATACTATTTTTCCTTGTAACATCTTTGTCGGTTTGGGAATGAGGACTATCTTGACCTTACAAAATAAATTGGGAAATGTTCCCTTTTTCCTTATTTTCTGAGTTTGTAAGTTTGGCATTATTCCTTCCTTAAATATTTGATAAGTGCCACCAATAATACACATGAGACTGAAGTTTTCTTTATAACAAGAATTTTGGTAATGAATTTAATTATAGATATGAAGCTATTCAGATTTTCTACTTCTTTTTTAATGTTGGTAGGTTGCGTTCTTTCAGTGAATTTTTTCTTTGCACCTGAATTATTTAATGTATTCCCATGAAGTTATTCATAATATTCCCTTATCTTTTAAATGTCTGCAGGATCTACAGTTGCATCCTCTCTTTTCCTAATCCTGGAAATTGTCCCTTCCTTCTCCCTTTTTACACTGATTTACACTCTTAATTTTATTTTTCCTTCCTAATTTCTAATTACATTATTTTTTAAAATTTTTTATTTAAATTCCAGTTAACAGTATAATATTAATTTCAGGTTTACAATATAGTGATTCAACACTTCTATAACCTACTTGGTGCTCATCACAAGTGCACTCCTCTTAATCTCCATCACCTATTTTACCCATTCTCCCACCTACCTACCCCCTGGTAACCATCAATTTGTTCTCTATAGTTAAGAGTCTGTGTCTTGGTCTGCCTCCCTTTTTGTTCCCTTTGCTTATTTGCTTTGTTTCTTAAATTCCACATATGAGTGAAATCATATGGTATTTGTCTTTCTCTGACTTATTTTGCTTATCATAATACTCTCTAGCTCCATCCATGTCATTGCAAATAGCAAGATTTCATTCTTTTTTATGGTTAATATTCCACTGTATATATGTATGTGTGTATATTTTTGTATATTTGTATGCACGTGTGTATATATATACCTACACACCCACCCATCCACCCCCCCCCCCACACACACACACACACTCCACATCTTCTTTATTCATTCATCAGTTGATGGGCACTTGGGCTGTTTCCATAATTTGGTTATTGTAGATAATGCTGCTATAAACATTGGGATGCATGTATCCCTTTGAATTAGTGTTTTTGTATTCTTTGAGAAGATACCTAGCAGTAATATTGTTGGATATTGCTTTTTGAGGAACATCCATACTGTTTTCCACTGGATGCACCAGTTTGCATTCCCACCAACAGTGCATGATGGTTCCCCTTTCTCTACATCCTCACCAGCACCTGTTGTTCTTGTGTCATTATCATTGATTTTAGCCATTCTGACAGGTGTGAGGTGATATCTCATTGTGGTTTTATTTGTATTTCCCTGAATGGTGAGTGATATTGAGCATCTTTTCATGTGTCTGTTGGCCATCTGGATGTCTTCTTTGGAGAAATATCTGTTCATGTCTTCTGCCCATTTTTAATTGGATTATTCATATTTTGGGTGTTGAGTTTGATAAGTTCTTTATAGAATTTGGGTACTAACCCTTTACCAGATGTGTCCTTTGCAAATATCTTCTCCCATTCCGAAGGTTGCCTTTTAGTTTTGTTGATTGTTTACTTAGCTGTCTCAATGCAATCACTGATAGATTATAACCATTTCTTCTTTCAAGATAAAACATTTAGAATTATCAACTTTCCTCTAAGCACTGCTTTAGTTGTATCCCATAAATTTTGACATATTTTCATATTTTACTCAATCCAAATGTTGGCTAACTTCCTTTTGTGATTTCTTCTTTAATTCATACATTCTTTAGAAGTTTGTTGCTTAATTTCAAAATAATTGGGGCTTTCTAGTATTTTATTATTGATTTCTAACATTTTTAGAGTCAGAAACACATTCTGTTAGAAATTCTGTAAGATTTCAATCTTTTTAAATTTATTGAGATACATGTTATGGTCCAGCACGTACTCTGTTTTGGTGACTATTCCATGTACAAAAGCATGTGTATTTTGTGGTTGTTGGGTATGGTGATACATAAATATCAAATAGTCGAGCTGTTGAATAGCATTGTTCCAATATTCTCTATCCTTAAGATTTTTTTTTTCTACTTACTCTGGCACTCACTAAAAGTTTGAAAAACCATGAAATTGCATCACTTAGATTTTCTGCTGCAGGAAACATAATTGGCTGTTGGCCCTAGGACTGCATGTCTGGGCCACCACAACATTCACACAAGACCATGATGTTGGCTGTTTCCCACAGGCTGTTCTCAGCCCCATGAGTTGAGAGTAGTAAGGGAGGACACGGGAGTTCTGGCACACGGGAGTTCAAAAAACAACTTGGCTGGCACAAAAACAGACACATAGACCAATGGAATAGAATAGAAACCCCAGAACTAGACCCACAAACATATGGCCAACTCATCTTTGACAAAGCAGGAAAGAACATCCAATGGAAAAAAGACAGTCTCTTTAACAAATGGTGCTGGGAGAACTGGACAGCAATATGCAGAAGGCTGAAACTAGACCACTTTATCACACCATTCACAAAAATAAACTCAAAATGGATAAAGGACCTGAATGTGAGACAGGAAACCATCAAAACCCTAGAGGAGAAAGCAGGAAAAGACCTCTCTGACCTCAGCCGTAGCAATCTCTTACTCGACACATCCCCAAAGGCAAGGGAATTAAAAGCAAAAATGAATTACTGGGACCTTATGAAGATAAAAAGCTTCTGCACAGCAAAGGAAACAACCAACAAAACTAAAAGGCAACCAACGGAATGGGAAAAGACATTTGCAAATGACATATCGGACAAAGGGCTAGTATCCAAAATCTATAAAGAGCTCACCAAACTCTACACCCAAAAAACAAATAACCCAGTGAAGAAATGGGCAGAAAACATGAATAGACACTTCTCTAAAGAAGACATCCGGATGGCCAACAGGCACATGAAAAGATGCTCAACGTCGCTCCTTATCAAGGAAATACAAATCAAAACCACACTCAGATATCACCTCACGCCAGTCAGAGTGGCCAAAATGAACAAATCAGGAGACTATAGATGCTGGAGAGGATGTGGAGAAATGGGAACCCTCTTGCACTGTTGGTGGGAATGCAAACTGGTGCAGCCACTCTGGAAAACAGTGTGGAGGTTCCTCAGAAAATTAAAAATAGACCTACCCTATGACCCAGCAATAGCACTGCTAGGAATTTACCCAAGGGATACAGGAGTACTGATGCATAGGGGCACTTGTACCCCAATGTTTATAGCAGCACTCTCAACAATAGCCAAATTATGGAAAGAGCCTAAATGTCCATCAACTGATGAATGGATAAAGAAATTGTGGTTTATATACACAATGGAATACTACAGGGCAATGAGAAAGAACGAAATATGGCCCTTTGTAGCAACGTGGATGGAACTGGAAAGTGTGATGCTAAGTGAAACAAGCCATACAGAGAAAGACAGATACCATATGTTTTCACTCTTATGTGGATCCTGAGAAACTTAACAGAAACCCATGGGGGAGGGGAAGGGAAAAAAAAAAAAAAAGAGGTTAGAGTGGGAGAGAGCCAAAGCATAAGAGACTGTTAAAAACTGAGAACAAACTGAGGGTTGATGGGGGGTGGGAGGGAGGGGAGGGTGCGTGATGGGTATTGAGGAGGGCACCTTTTGGGATGAGCACTGGGTGTTGTATGGAAACCAATTTGACAATAAATTTCATATATTGAAAAAAAAAAAAAACCAACTTGGCTCAAGAGCTCTCCATTCACTCGGCTAAAACTTTCTTGTTTTGCATTCTAATACTCTTCCACCCAATCCTCTTTCCTTCCCCTTCTCTTTTTAGGAGCAATGGACTTCCATCCCCTCTTCTTAAATACCCTCCTTATTTTGCTTTCTCTCCCAAAAAATTTCTTATATGACATTCCATCTTGAAGCTTTCTCCAAATGCAAACTAATGGAGAGACAAATCAAAATGTCTAACAATAATGGCAAATTTTTCTTCCCACCTTTGTTTTGTCATCTGTGCTTTGTGTATTCTGCATCTCTGTTATTAGGCAAATACATATTTATGTTATCCTGGAATTAAGAGAATATTTTACATTTACCTACCTATTTCCATTTCCTGTGTTCTTTGTTCTGTCTTATAAAGCTGAGTTTCCATCTAGTGTGATTTCTCTAATAGGTAAGGATAAATGAAATTAAAGAGATCAACAACAACAACAATAACAATACCTTCTTTAATATTTCTCATAGGACAGGTCTGCTAGTGATGAATTCCCCCAGTTGTCATTTATTCTGAAAATGTTTTTATTTCACCTTCATGTGTTAAGCATTTTTCTGGGTACAGATTTTACAGCGACTCTTTTTATTTTCCCTTAGTGTTTTAAACATGGTTCTCCATTGTCTTTAAGTTTCACTGATATTGATGAGAAGTCACCCATCATTTATATCACTAGTCCCTGTATGAAAGGTGTCATTTTTCTCTGGTTGCTTTCAAGATTTTTTTATCGTTAGATTTGAGCAATTTGTCTATGTGAGATTTTGATTTTTAGATAATTTAGAGCTTGCTGCAATTTCTGAATTACAGATTATATTTTTCTCCAAATTTGCTAAGTTTTCAGTCATTATTTCTTCAAATATTATTTCTGCCTCCATTTTCTCTCTCCCTACTTCTTTCTCCTCATTGTCTAGGACTCCACTGCACATATATTAGAATATTTCCTATTGTCCCATAGGAACAATTGAGATTCTATTCATTATTTTTAATAGTTTTTATTCTGAGTTCCTCATATTGGATAATTTCTTTTGATCTAAGTTCAGCGAACGTTTCTACTATTTCCAATATGCTCATAAGGCTTCCACTGAAGTTGATTTCAGTTATTAAACTTTTCAGTTTAAGAATTTCCATTTGGTTCTTATTTATAATTTTCACTTATGGGCTGAGATTTCCCATTTTTTCATTAATTTCAATATCTTTCAAAGTCTTAAACATATTTTAATAGCTTCATTAAAACCTTTGCTAATTTTATCATTTGTGTCATCTTGGGGTTGATTTCAATATGAACTGCTCTACCTCGTTGCTACAAGTTACATTTTTGCTGTGTCTTACCATGTCTAATAAATTTTTTAGTGTTCTAGACATAGTGGATATTACATTGTAGAGTCTCTGGATTCTGTTACCTTTCTCTGAAGAGTATTTACTTCTATTCTAGCAAGTATTTCACTTGAATGGATTCAAATTCAAAACATGCCTACAGTGTGATGAGCAGGCTGAAATCTCTACTTAATTACTTCAGGCTTCAATCTATTCTTTCTCATCAGTCTCCTTACAACCCCCTTACCCCACCTATTCTTGTGCAGTTCAAGGTTAGGCAAGAATCGAGGCTATTTGCAGATTTGGGGCTTTCCCTTATTTTGCTTTTTTCTGAGATTTCCTTTTTTGTTAACCTACCCTGGCAGCTGACTTCATCTTCTGACTGCTCAAACCATTAACACTGTGGTTTATTACTTAGGTTCTAGCTTTTCCAAGCCTCACAGACCAGAGAGTCCTCTCAAGCCAAAAACTATATAAATTCACTTGTCACCCAATGCAGCATCCTATTTTCAAGAGTTGACTCTCCTCCAGTTTCAGCCTTCAAATGTTTGTTGTTGTGAATTGGCCCCAGAGTTTATAATTATTATCTGTAAAGAGGGCTTGTCCAATACAAGCTACTCTGCTACTACCAAGAGCTGATTTTCCCTAGTACATTTTGAAACATATTATGTATGCCGAATTCAGTAGGTACCAAGTAAGCCAGAGCATACTCCAAAAGCCCAGTTTTGGTAATACTACAATAATATTAGTATACATGCATGTGTATTATTTTTAAATGTATTTAATTTAGGATACATAGTGTAGTGCATTGGCTAAAAATAAAAACTGTCAAGATAATTACCCTAGATTAAAATCTAGGCCCTACCAACACAGTGAATGTACTTACTCTATGACTTTGAGCTGTTAAAATTTTCTAATTTTTTTTTATTTATAAAATGCTTATAACAACCTACTTATGACCTATCTGTAGAGGGTATTCTGCTCTCAGAGCTGATATTCCATAGAAACTGGTAAGGTGCTACTAATTATTTACAACCAGTGCCCATTCTAATTTGTCAGTGTCTGTGCAGTAACAGTTGTTAAATATTTTTAAATTTACACTTTCCACATCCACTGCCAAATCCCTTCTCTTCTGCCAGCATCCATTTCTTACATCTAAGAGAAGTAAGCAGAAGTTGACTGTGGGTTTCTGGGGAAACTTTGCTTCCTGATGAAAGCAACAAACATGACAGGTCTTCGCCCTTCCATCTTAATCCTGTGTTAAATACAGGCATAACATTCAGAGCTACTGTAGCTATTTTAAATCCATGAGAGAAAGAGCAAGAGAATTTCCGGGATACTAGTCCTAAAACCCATGTGATCTCAAATCAATGCTAACAGCATTTTCTCTAGACTTGTTAAATATTCCCCTATATACGTTAGTATTCGTTAGATATTCAACTACTTGCAGGTGAATGCATTCCTACCTGATCCACTACTACTTCGTGTGGTTGTTTCGAAAATCATTATGATAGCATATGTAAAATGCCTAAGTAAGAGTGTTAACAACATAATGAGCAATCAGTAAGCTCTAATTTTTTATTTACTTATTTATGATCTAACTTCCTTCCAAAGTTATTTGAGATAGTTTATGCAAACATATATAATCCAACAGGAAAAAAATAGAGTTAGGAAAAAAAAATAAGAAGCAAAATAGAGTAACTAAAGTTACAACACAATACACATTCTTAAAGATACATATAATTGTTATACCTAGTTCCCGAATTTGATTTGAGTTTCCTAGCAGAGGAAGGGAAAAGAGGAAAAAAGTCCCTCTGTATTAAGAACCAAAATAAAGTTTTTTTCTTCAACATCAAGTAATAACACATTGTTAAGAGAGGAATTAGAACTTGGAGATTAAATTTCCAAGATATAACCTGAGCTTTAGAATTATTTCCCACTGATTTGGATTAATGGGTTTTAATAAAGTTCCCAGATTTCACTTAACTCTATCATCCCACACCTAGTAGAAAAGGAAAGAATTCACTGTGATAAAAATGAGTTTTCTCACAAGGAAAAAAGGCACCTGCTCCAAGTTGATAACCAAAAAAAAAATCATTATTTCCTTAAATATTTATATTGGCATCCTGAAAAAAAAATCAGCCTGGGAATTTTTGAAAGACTCTACCACGCTCAACTACTTTAATTTTTAAGTGTATCTATAACTTTTAATACCTTTTCACTAACCAAGAAAATTCCAGTTATGTAACAAATACTCACTTTTTAATAAATATACAAACATTGAAGCAATCTTGAGGAGGGGGATGGGGGAATTCTCAAGAGAAGCAATAACATTTTCCCTGTTGGATTGATTGATTGATTGATTGATTGATTGTGAAGGTACAATATCAAGGAGCTGTAAGTACATCTGGAAACAAAGTCTGCTTTAGGAAAATAGTAGCCTCTTTTCTTGAAAGAATTCAGACCTCTCAAAAGCAAGGGAGTATCTGAATTTTCTGACACCTTCCAAAAGAAAATTTCTACGTTTCTTTTAGAAATTTTGGAGCATTTCTTGTACTCAAGCCGTGCAAGGCAGAAAGACCTAGTTTGTGATTACTCATTAATCCAAGGTAAATTTGCGCAAGAAAACATCAGCCTTCACATATTTTAGTGGAGGGAGAGAGAAGAGAGAAGAATTATCAAAGCCAAAGCAATGGAAAAGGGAGGAAGTTTTATCTTTGGTCCTAGAGTTTTCTTCTCAAGATCAGTGAGTAGTAAAGGCCCCAAGGTGAGCTTGTAAAATAGCTGCATGCCCTTTCCACAGTCTAGAGCAGATGCCTATGGCTCTGCTCCCCAGATACCTTGAAAAAAGGTACCATCCTAATAATAAGCAAAGATACAGCAGAGCTTCAAATTATGGTTTTCTATTAAGTTTTCAGAATTGTGGGGTTTTTTTTTTTTAAATCACCAGGTATAGGGGGTCATTCTGGTACAGAGAGCTCTATCTGAATAAATAAATGAAACAGATACCTAGTTCTTCTTTTTCAAGGTTGCTTCAGTGCTTAATGATAAATTCTGTGACTAGAGTAAAAAATCCTTACAGGTCTTAACAAATAATTTGGAAACCATCTCCTCTCACTTATCCTAATTCATGAGATCAGGATTCTGAGAGCAGAGACCATTTGGTTTTCCGGAAGCCGTGCTGTGAGAACAAGAAATGGCCGTGTTTAGTTATCATGACCTCCTGCAGGGGAGATAGGCAACCTTGAACTCTGGTGTCAGCTGCTTCAGATGCATTTTGCTCAGTTTTATGAATGGATGCACTAACTAAAAAGCATCCTAATCTGCTAATTATTTGTAAACCATCTTACAGCCACTCTTTTCTCAATTTAGGTTTTGAGGCAATTCTGCAGTCACTGAAATTCTGTAGTTCACCCTGTAGTTACATATTTTTTTTCACCTTCAAAGAATACAAGGAGTGTTTCAGCCTACATTTTAAATATGAAGAAGCAAATGTGTGAAGGGAGGAAATAAAAATACACTGAGGGTTTTTTTGGAGCATACTTTCAAAGCATGCATATCTTAACAAGAAGTAAGCAAGCTCCAGGAGAATACAGCCCTTGCCTATCCTATTTATCAATATAGCCCCAATACTTCTATCAGTGCCTGACATATAGTAGGCACCCAGTGAACATTCCTTGAATAAATATATACTTCTGTTAAGAGATGCATTATTATGCATCTAAACCATTTTCTCTTTCATGTTAACCATGACCTTTTTAAAAATAGAGAAATTAATATGTCTGCTGCAACAGCCAAAAGAAGCTCAAAATTCCTCCCAGCTTCTAACTACTCATCAAAGATATGGGTATCACCTGTCAGGGGACTGTCAGGCCCAAGCTGGAGTCACTGCTGTCCTCTTCATCAGCTGACAACATGTATGCCTCATACCTCCCTCTGAATTTGAGGAAGGGAAATTTTGGTTTTTCAGTAAATATGGAATTAGAGTGCAAGAGCTAAAGAACAATCCCATCAAAGAATTTTATCACCAGCTCTGCTTAAATGTGCCAATGTGAGCTTTGAAGACAGATTTTTCCAAGAATAATAGAGGTGACTTCATTTGTTTTCATTACCGATGCATTAAAGGGTACTGGTAATCTTTGAAAGTAAAAAAAATCTGCACATTTTTAGAGAGGATACTTAAGACGTACCTGCATGTAGGAATAAATATGTTCCTTGCTGACACTGAAGCTTTGGGCTGCAAGAAAGTGTTTCAGGCACCCCTCAAGCTCTAACAAGTAAGTGGAAAGTGATCCCAGCCCCTATGAACTCAGATCAGCAGTCCCTGCTGATTTTGCCTGGCTAAGTCTGACTTCACCTTCACAGCTCAAAGTATCTCACCTTCCAAAAGACATGCCCCTCCCTATGGAAACATGTGAGGGCATCGCTTGGAAATTCCACTTCGGTTAAGCTTTGTGGGGCCAGAGCTCTATCAGGTGTGCCATGCTTCCCTTCTCTCAGCCCGGGCAGCAGCACTCAGCCAGTTAACCACCTTCTAAGTATCCCGGTAATGCATTCCCACCACATCACTCCTCGGCTCTCCTGAATCCGATTTCTGAAAATGTCTCTACACGGAGACATTCACTCCCCTGCTCAACAGAAAGGGCTGCTGTCAGGGCCAAGGACAGTAAAAAATGAGCTTACAAATGTGGGGCAGGACATACGTGGTTTTTTTTCTTTGACTCCAAGAACTCAAGCTTGTGTGTGACAGTTTGAGACTCAGGCAACCACCTTTTACGTGCACATGAAGGATGACAATTTGTTCCCTGAATACCACTGGCTGGCAGAGCCCCTAAACAAATTATCAGAAAGTCTGTGGGGTGGGGAAGGATTTAGTCTCAATTATTAACCTGTGGGAAGTTATAAACATGCAACTGGAAGCAAATATACTTACTATTGTATCTCCAGGTGCCTCCAAGTGCTGGCATTTAATGTGTTAAAGTCAAATGACTATGGCAATTAAGGTTATAAGTAAAATACTCTTAAGGTATTTGACTGAAGGTGTAGGCTAGCTCTTTGTGCTGAGTAGGAAGAGCAAGTGAGGCTGAAAAAGAAGGAAATGGGTTTTAGAGAATGCATTAAGCCAAAATAACACACTTGTCCTGACCATCCTGGGTACTGTGTCTCAATAATTAGGAAGAGCAATACCCTTGTGTGGGTTGGAAAAGCCAGTAAGAAGGAGACTTAAGTTAAGCTAGCATACATCAAAAATAATTGACAATGGTTAGGCTTCATTGTGGAGAAGCCTGCACTGGCATTGCAGCCACCAGCCCACCACCCACCTAAGAATTATTATTTGAAAAGGATGTCAGAGGATTATAGAAGATCCTTGTGTCTGCTCCAATTAGGATCAACACTTTAGCTGCTTGCTCACCGAGCATTCAGTATGTAATGATGAAAACATATTGACCCCTGCTGGAACTGTGTAGAACTGCAACCTGTTCCCCTCACCAAATTGCCCTAAAAGACAGGCATCCTTTTCACAGGTGCCAAGCCCGAGGGGATGTGTTTATTTTAAAGACGACGCTATACCACAATGACAATATCAAAATAATTAATTGAAAAGATTGCTTCAGAATACTCCGTGAATCCAAGACAATGAAAACGTCTGACAATATAGCCTTACATTTTCTCATTCCTACCACTATCTTAATTCAAATTGTGAGCAACAGGCAACTAGCATCAAATTTGGGTCCTTCCTTTTATTTGTCAGACTCTGTAAATTTACTGTCGCCAAAATACAGTCTTTTCCAAGAAAATTAAAGTATGTAAAATACAATTTTGAGTATTTTGTTTCCACCGGGAATATTGTCCCAGAGATTTTACTCTTGGTGACAAATTCCCTCTAATCTATTTCCTATATGAATAAGAGTCATAAACTTGTGTTAGGGTAGAATATTATGAAGAAATTTTGCCTCTTAAGAATTCTTAGAGAAAATTCAAGGCCACTTCCAGCATAGTTGGGCTCACCAAGTTGTTTTCCAGCTAAGTGATTACAAGACATGGAACAATTAATTCATAGAATACATGACTTGCTATTTTGTAGGATATATTAAAATAGATATTAGAGTTCTTGCTCTGTGTTGGGGATTAGAGAAAAAGGACTTACTGGATAAGTTAACAGAACAATTATATCAATGTCAGCAAAGTTGATAATAAGCTCTCCAGCAACATCTAGGCAATGGTCTCTTGGCCTGTTCTATTAGCTGGCCGGTTCATGAGGTTCAATGCTTAGCCAAGACTGGGAGGCCATTCTGTGCACAGATCATTTAGCCTGGCTCCAATTAATCGTTGCCACAGCACCCCTCACAGCTCAACCAACTGTTCTGAAAATGCACTCTATCAGTCAAATGGGGGGGGGGGGGACCCACAAGCCCCATTCCAGTGCCATATAAAGAAAATTTGAAGGACATGTTGTATTTATAACAGTTCAGTGGTCATCTTAATATGACAGCCCTTTTCTTAGGAAAACAAAAAAGGAGATCCATGATTAGGGTAAATTAAGTAACTTGTAATAAATTGTTTTACAATAAATTGTACTTGTAATAACTTGTAATAAATTATGTAAGGGTGTCACCCTGGCTTTATATTTATACTGAAAAAAAATGGGTCAAAATCAGGGGCTTTATCTTTTTATTTACTGTCCTATCCCCAAGTTTAAGGACTTAGCTTTACATATAATGAACATTTATTAAATATTTTTAACTTGTGAACTGTATATTCTAAAATAATATTACCTAGCTTGTGTCCTGACCTTTTCATTTTCCAAAAATATAACCATGAACAAATTAATTTCCCTAAACCATGATTTCTTCGACTAGAAAGGTAACAACAACTACCATCTTAAAAATAAATGAGATTCAGTTGAGAGAGATACTTTATAAATTTCAAAACAACACAAACTGCACTATAAGTAACACTGGGCACTTTGGAAGTCTTGAATAAGTGTTTCTCTCCTTAGAATCAAGAAAAATTTCAAGTTAAAGGAAGAATTAGAAAAAAAGTGTTCATAAAGAGAAGAGAAACTGAACCAGACGTAAACATACGGAGTTAAATGAAGGGAAAAAAAACTGATAGCAGTTGTTAAAGAAAAATTATTTCTAAGGAGGCCCATGGATTATTATTACAGGTTATCTTAATCAGAGACAAGGAGACACCAGAGTGGGGAAGGAGCATGCGTAATCCTTTCAACAGGGAAATAAAAATAGAAATTAGCTTGATTTCCCAGAAATAATGCTATCAGAAAGGCAGAAAGAAATATTGCTGTCAGAAAGGTAACACAAATAGGAAGCCTAAGCTAAAGTAGCCATGAGTCACAGTGACAGTCCCCATCCATGACATTTACATTTCATATCTGTTCAAGAAACAAACTATTTTAACAGTAATGTACAAAGATATTCCAAGCCAAATTTATCATTTAGAATAGAAAAACATCAACTAAAATGCCTATTTATGTCATAAGGAAAACTGCACAGGCTGAAAGTCAAAGCTAAATATTTCTCGGAAACCTTCAGGTTGCCATGTGATTTCCTGTAGCTCATTTTCAATGATAGACATATCATTACAGAAGGGGACAAAAAAAAAAAAAATCTGGAAGATGAAAGACTGAGTGGGAGAGCTTTTGTAATGTGTTTTAAAATGTTCCTTGTGCCACGAGCAGGTTGAGGTAATGCAGTAACACGTAGTACACTGGCGTCACCTCATCTTGGAAACTCAGTGACATCCTTCAGAAAACATACCACTGCCAAACTGCCAAAACATTTAGGAGGGATGGTGACAAGGTCTGGCCATCTCGGCCAACCAAAGCCCTATCATT
The DNA here is from genome assembly GCF_046562875.1 of Panthera onca. Lineage (NCBI taxonomy): Eukaryota > Metazoa > Chordata > Mammalia > Carnivora > Felidae > Panthera > Panthera onca. The sequence goes on from NC_138342.1 coordinate 87,489,891, forward strand.
CCATAAGATCTTAACCTACCGCAGTGCTTTGTGGCAACTTACTTCATCCTTTAAAACAGAAGCCATTTCCCATTGCTCATTATTTCCAGAAGGAAATTTGATTTCTATCTAAATGTTATCTAAAAAGATCTCCGTGTTCACAGTCCATGCACTTTGGCTGTTTCCTATAGATACAACCTATCACCAATTATTCAATAAACAATAAGCCCTGTACTACAGAAATAGAAATCCCCAAGATTTTTTTTCTGAGATAAAATGTCTTGTGGGGCAGATACCATTCAGGTAGCTAGAATATTGAAGTTATATTTATAGGGTAATTACTTAACTGCTAGATGAATAAAACTTATGAGAGTGTATGAAAAGCATTTGGAAGTTTTAGTTACAAGTTACACTTTGTTTTAAGTTCTCCACGAGTCAGAATCATAAAATTGCAAAATTCATCAAATAAAGTGGATGATCACAACAGAAAAAAAAATCAATAACCAAAGAAATCCAGTAGGTGTAAGCCTCAATTTCTGAACCCAGTCACTTTTCTAATATCATTCTTCAGGCTGACCCTAAATCATCTCTGTCTCACCTGGATAATGACAGTATAGGACTATTCAGAATTCTTCACTTTTAGTTCTTCTCTATTGTCACTTTAACTGCAATATACTATTATGACTTAGTCATTATTAAAGTGATGTCTTTGATTAGTGGTTTTGGAAAGCTTGGCATAATTCAGTTTAAGAAAGTATAATGTGTGTGCTATAATTATCTTAAACTGCTGCTTAAAATCACTTCAGTAAAGAGAAAACTCCTTCCATTTTTATAGTCATCCTATATTCTGTTTACATGAAAATCCTGACATCACACCTAGTAAGGAAAATAAGGGAAACAATGAAGATTTGCTTTAAAAAGAAAACTTAGCCATAAAAATTGCTTTATTCGAGCATATTTTATAAAGCACTACTTTGAAACACACACATACACACACAGCCCATATCGTCTTAACTATCAGGGCGTGTCAATTTTATCTCCTATTGATCTTTTGAATCCTTTCCCGTCATTCCATGCGCCCCACCCCCTTCAAGCAGGTACAGGTGACTTCTATCTTTTGCCTGGACTCCCCTGGATAATTGCCTGCTGAGACTACCCTGCTCTAACCTGCAGCCAGTTCTCCACAGAGAAGCCAGAGGAATCTTTCTTTTAAAATGCAAAGTAAAAGTCTAAATAAGGCACCTACCTGTTTCACACTTTGCAATGACTTCCCATCTTTCTTAGGATAAAGATACATTTTTCAATTGGCCTATGAGGACTCCCATGGTGGACTCCCTACTACTTCCTCAGCCTCTGTTCCCTCCAGTGATGTTGGCCTCCAATTCACTAAACTCTCTCTCTCCTGCTTCGACTCCTGCCCTAGCTGCATAATCAACTTGCAGGCTTGTTAGGCATCTTCCTTGAGGAAGATTTCCCTCACACCCCGCCTATAAAAATACCCTTGTTATGGGGTCTCCTAGAACCTCCTCCTTAGGGCACTTTTCCGAGTTGCAATTTCACGTGTTTGTTGCTGAACTAATGCTGTCTTTCCTAGTAGACTGTAAGCTTCAAGAGAGTGGAGGCAAAGTTTGGCTTTGCTCATCATTCCATCCCTAACACTTAACAAGAAGTTCTGGGATTCAGAGAAATGGGATATTGAGTACTGAATATTTTTTGAGGTAAATAAATGAATTCAGATTACCTAATTTCATGCCCTAACCTGCCCAATCACCACCAAACCTGTCCTAAATCTGTGAAATCTTACTATACAGATTTTTTTAGACACTTGAGGATAGTTAGATCCCATTCTAAAATATACAGAAATCTTGCTCTCTGGTTCTCAATCTCTCCAAATAGAAAGATAATTTAAGGGTTTGGTTAAGGAGGTTTGTCATCTTACTTTGTGTGTTCCATTTTTAATGAAAAATGATAAACAATTAACACAAATATGACCAAAATATGGTTTACTCTGTTTTTAAATTTAATTTAGGGGGAAACAAGTATTCCATATCTGTTTCCTGTGTTTACTTCTGTTACTCAACTTCAGTGTTTCCTTTTAAACAGCTAATCACTAACACAATGAAGCCACCTTGCCACACGTGCTCACATGTAAAGAAATACAAGCGGTGAAATAGCTCTGAGATTTAAATGTGTTGAAAAGGCCATATATCTGAGGTAAAAATGATTCTAACATTAAAAAGGGATTCTGTGCCTTTACTTTTGCTTCTGTAAGCCGCAGTGCACATGTAAGATCAAGAATAAAATGTTATTGGGGAACACAGGACCCATAAGTGATGTGTAACCTTAAGTTTATTTCCATCCCATTCCAATGTAGGACCACACACTAGTAAGCGTACAATATACTTTCCTTTTTCTTAGCAGCTGTGAAGAACACTAAAGTATGTCAAAAAGTGTGTTAAATTAATCCAAATTACCAGGAGAGGTGTTGACTCCAAGATAGAATATTTTCATTGAAACAATGTTCCTAATATAAATCCGGTCTCTTCCTTAGATAAAACTTGGTCTTCTCATCCCTTTTTTCTCCTTCTGGCTTAGAGCACTCTTTTCTTGTCACCTCTAATGATGGCTTTCTTTGTGCCATCACAAGGCTCTTCTTATTCATTATCTTTTACAGAGGAAATAGCTAGACAATTGCCTTTTAATTTTATTTTTATTATTCTATGGATTTAGGAGGTGCCCACTGAAAAGATTACATTTATTTTCCCTTATATACTGAAAAATATACAAAAATGCTGACTTCCTACATATAAATACAGAAATCTATGACTCAGAGTTTATACAGTCACTCAAATCCATTAATCCCTGAATATTATTACCGAAGCTGTGGCAGCATTTTACATCAACATACAGTGTCATTTCTGTTGCCTTCCCCATTCCTGTCTGTATCCTATTGTCCTACATTTTTTCTTTAAAATATTTTTCATTTTACACCTTGCCTAAGACATTCTAACTTGCTTTTCTCCAATTTTCTCCTTAGTTAACTCATCACGACATGCTTTTCTTAAAAGGAGGCAAAGTAGACAAGAAGAATCCCCATGACCTGGAGACTTTGCCTCCTTATTAAAAACATATTAATTTCCTCTAAAATAAATATAAAATATGAATTCATAAAGGTTAAAAATGAAATATCAAATAGAGAAGTGGAAGTATCCTCTTTGACAATGATAGTAATAGGAAATCACATTAGGAGTCTCTAGTGACAAAGGTATAACTTGAAACAAGTCAATGAAGCTATATTCCCAAAGAAGGGAATTGGGTGGTGAATGTTCTGAACAGTTCTACCCATGATTATGGAAGCCACAGCTACAATATGGGGATTTTTTTCCTTTCTTTTTAGCAGAAGGAACGTTGTGAATGTGGTGGGAATTGGGTGCAGTGAGGTGGGATAGGTTGGGAAAGAGTTTGGGGGCTCTCACAATTTCATAAACAATTTAAAAAGAATTCATGACAAAACTGTGCAGTGTCTATTACTTTAGCATATACTAAATGTTGAGGTTTTCATCTGCTGCATTTTTCCAAGATTTTATGATGGAGATTCTTATATGTCTTTTATATTTATAGTTAAGGTTTATCTTATCACATTAAAGACCATTAATCTATAAGTGAAATGAGATTATGTTTTCTTAAACTCTTGCATATTATACAGACATAAGACAGTGTTGTTTTTATTATTATTATTATCTAACCGAGAGCCTACAATGATACATTAAAAAGTAAAGGTTTGAAGGTCAAAAGGTACAAACTTTGTTATAAAATAAGTCATGGGAATGTAATGTATAGCATGGTGATTACAGTTAATAATACTGTATAATATATTTGAAAGTTGCTAAGAGAGTAGATCTTAAAAGTACCTATCAGAAAAAAAAAATTGTAATTTTGTATTGTGATGGGTGTTAGCTAGACTTATTGTGGTGATCATTTCATGATATACACAAATACTAAATTATTATGTTGCACACCTAAAACAAATCATATATGTCAATTGTATCTCAAAAACGATTATGGAAACTAAAGGCTTATCTTTTAACATAATTAGGTGTATTCTCTCTTTTAACTTCACAAAAATATACGCATAGTTGTCTGGAAAGGTTAAAATTCACCTTGTGTAGGAAATGCTTCCAGTGTGAATTATCTCTTCATTTAGGAACACTCTCCTGTTGGTTTTAGTAATCTGGTTTACAGTTACTTATGGTTACTTATATATTATTTGGCAAGTAATATTTCATACATATGCCCTGAATCCTCAATTAGAATATAAACTTGAAGGAGAAACAAATAAGTTAAATGTTCAAAGAAAAAGCACAAGCTATAATGTCAAAAAAAAATCAAGTTCAAATTTTACTCCCATCATTTCCTGTTAGCTTGACCAGCGACAATTTATTTAATCTTCCTAAACCTTAACTTTCTATTTGTAAAATGCAAAAACCAGTAGTACCAAACCCCCAGGTCTGTTATTAGAATCATTTTATTAATTAAGATATAGATTTAGCTCAACAGCTGCCATACACTAATTCAATAAGCATTATTATTTGTAAATGCCTCAAAACTGGACACTTATTTCCACACATACATACTCATCTATTATGGTATTTAATACTTAGCAGGTCGCTAATGTAGATAATTTTGAATAAGGACTAAAGATTATGCTATTATTACCAACATTATTACTGGCAGTCTAATTCTTGTGAACATAGAATTAGGACTAAAAAGTACTTAAAGCTACCTATCAGAAGATGTGAGTTTCTTCTGTTTTATTATCCTTATCTGGAACAAAAAAAAAATTAAGTTTATTTATTTTTGAAAGAGACAGAGACAGTGTGAGCAGGGGGAGGAGCAGAGAGAGAAGGAGAGAGAGAATCCCAAGCAGGCTCTGCACTGTCAGCACAGAGCCTGATGTGGGGCTTGCATTCATGAACCACAAAATCATGACCCGACCAAGCGTTGGGTATTTAACTGACTGAGCCACCCAGGTGCCCCTAGAAAAAAGATTTTTTGTAAAAGTATCTGCTTCCTATATTTTGAAAGTTATTAAGAGTAATTACTTTGAATTATTCCTAGGATAAAAACTGAAAAAAATGCTGGAGGCATGAGACAGTTTTGGGTAAAAAATTCCTAGAAACTGGTTTGGGTTTTGAGTTCTCCCAATTGGATACCACAAATAGACAATTGTTGTGTGCTGGTCATTCAGAGGTTTAATGCATTTTCATTGAACACATTCTGTGTGACAGGCATTCTGGGCCCTGGGAATACAGTAGAGACCAAGAGAGATGTGGCCTTGCCCTCAAAGCTCAGAGTGCAGTGCCAGTGCACAGGGTCCACAAGGGTGAAAAGAGCAAAGAATACTTGGAGTATCTATAAGTTTTTCTTTTCCCCCCGCATTGTTTAGCAGGTGTTTTAGTTGATTGCACACATTAGTTAGGTCAAAAATATTCCAAGCTTCTTTAGTAGTTTCAAAAGTTCACAGTGTGGTCAGTGGTAAAAAACTAAATCTTGGGGCACCTGGGTGGCTCAGTTGGTTAAGTGTCAACTTTGGCTCATGTCATGATCTCACAGCTTGTGGATTCAAGCCCTGGCTTGGGCTCTGAGCTGACAGATCAGAGCCTGGAGCCTGCTTCAGATTCTGTGTCTCCCTCTCTGTCTCTGCCTCTTTCCTCCTTCCCTCCCCACCCCCTCTCTCTCTAAAAAATAAACATTTTCTAATGAAAAAAAAAAGTAAATATGGTGGGGCACCTGGGTGGCTCAGTTGGCTAAGCTACTTACTCTTGATTTTGACTCAGGTCATGATCTCACAGTCCATGAGTTTAAGGCCTGCATGAGGCTTTACACTTACAGTGTTAAGTATGCTTGCGATTCTCCTTCTCCCTCTCTACCCTTACCCCACTATACACTCTCTCTCTCTCAAAAATAAATAAATAAACTTTAAAAGAAAAATAAATCTGGCTTCAAAGCTGATCTGGGATAACTCTATGTATCCAGGAGAAACAAACCAACAAACTAGAGAGAACTTGATGAAGCAGTATCCCTAAGTTTTGAGGATCAAAGTTTGGCTTTAAAGAATAACAAAACCTTGTTGAATTGATCCAGAAGTACCATCAGAAGCAAATGCTGTGTCACTAGGCTATATGGAGAAATTGGGCCCAATTTCTCAATTTCCGTTTAATAGCAAGGTATGAAATGGAAAAAATCACTGAAATCTCAAACATTCATCTGGGTGTGGAGGAAACTTCCTGGAATGAAGAACGGAGAGGGAGCCTCTGACAGAACAGGCTTCTCACAAACACTTCCTGCTCAAACTTGTTTCAGACAGACTGAACATTTTACAAGAACAGGTTTCTTATTATATTCCTTTTAGCCTCCTGGACAGAAATCAGCTGGCTGAGAACCATTAGAAAACTATCAAGTCTTTTCAAACCTAAAGTAAAAAAGGAGAGTTTTATTGAAAGCTTTTTTTAAAACTCTACCCATATATCTGGAAGTATCTTTCTCTGTAACAAGTTTATGCATATATCAGATGCTTTCTTAATTTAGTCTCCAAAAATAGGGACAAGTCAAATCAAATGTCAAATTCTAACACCTGTTACAAATAAACAAGCTTAACAAAAGCTTCCCTGGACATGTTGATGGCAAGATTTAGCCCCTGCTGAGAATTAATGAAAAATGTTTTAGAGAGCAATATATTTTAGACGAAAATCCCCAGATTTTCCTGGGGAGTTAAAGAATTTCCAGGAGTAGGAAATGAAATCGAGTCCTTGCTATATTAATCCAGTCTCAATACTTCCAAAGACTTATTTGGGAAATTTTTCAAAAAAAGAAAAAAAGACTTCATCTGTTCAAAATCAAGAAATTATGACAACATCTTGGTTCAAGAACATCTCCATGACTCCACAGACTCAGAACTAGGCTAAATTTCTTGGAGAGAGTCCATAATTAGAAGTTCCCAAGAAGCACCTAGAAATCACTGGCAATTACAATGTATTTTTGTTATTCCTAGAACACATCAGCAAAGGTTCTAGGCCCTTGAACTTTTTGTTTCCTGCATGTGGAATTTTATCTTCCCAATTCCATATACAGTTTATTCTTTCATTTCACTCAAGTCTCAACCCATAACCCTATCCTTCAGGTCTCCTTATTTTCCAGAAACCGCATGCCTGATTCATTCCTGCTTCACTGATATTTTATTTGTGCTTACTGCACAATTTATATCCCAACCCACTTATATTTACATCTTTCAAAGACTATCTTCCATTTGTTTAATATCCCTCCCTACCAACCTCACATTCCGTCTGGCTTTCCAGCCAACTGTAAAATGAGGACAAATGGGGACAAATGAGGTGGAGGGGGGGACAAATGAGGAAAATGGGGACAAAATCAAGGTGGAGACAACAGCAAACTTATTCGGTTTCATCACAATAGCTAGTTCTGATAGGATTCAAGGAATATATTCTAAATGAGATGTAGAGTTGCATTTCTCTATTAAATTAAGTTAATGGAATTCTTAGATTTGATATGTGAGATGTTATAATTTTGCATGTACCTTAGAAATTTAGGGTATGTGCTAATTTCTAGTCTTCCTGAGTTTTGAATCTGAGTCTTCAGCAAGTCAATTAGTCATCCATGATCTCTCAATAGGCGTTATTTCTTTCCACTGCTAATTATTTAGAGTAGATCTCGTCACTGGGGTATTTCAAACTGGGGGATTTTTAAAGTGCCGAGTGATATCTCTTATCTATGACAAGTGTCTATTGCATTTATTGTGGCTCCACTTTTTACATTAAACTCCTAGTACTGGCATCAAAATGTAGGTGTCTTTTATAAAGATTTTTGCGTTTTAATTGCATGGTAGGACACCACAGATGGGCTGTGAAATAATTGACTATAATTGCTACTCCTTGGGAGAGTGGGATTGAGGGAGAAGAAAGGAAAGATTTATTTTGTGGTATTACATAACAATTATCAGGATGCTCAAACATAAGGAAATAGAACTGAACTGCTCCAAGCAGAATAAACCAAGTGTTTATTAAATTGTACTGAGGCAAATAGTATTAAGAATAAAACATTGTTCTGGTAGTTTGTAAAAGACATAAAAGTGACCCATGACTTCTATAAAGAGATACATAAAATGAAGCCTGCTGCCATTAGCGAAATAAACCAGTAAAAGCTAATCACCCACTGTCCAGATCTTGGCTTCTAATACATTCTCTAGTAACGGAGCCAGGGCTCCATGGATAAAGAGCTGATGCCAGGGATGAAGCAGGAAATATACAGGCAAACAAGGTACAGTTGCAATAAATAACAAAGGCATCAAGGGATCTGAAAGAGATCTCAGTGGCCCAAACTGGACAAGTCTAAGCAATAAACTAAACAGTGCAGTATTGGATTATAAGCTCTACTATAAAATAAATATTCATGAGTTCATACTAATATAAATATATGAATGAATAATAAATTAGGGAGAAAAGATAAAACTCTCATATAGAAAAGGCCAAATAATTTATGTAGATACTCTCCCACAAGTAGGCATACCCAAGCTCCCCATTCCTTGAGTGATGGCCACACTTAGTGACTTGATTCTGAAGAGTATGAAAAGGTTAATAAGAAAAAAAGTGACTATAAATAGCAGAAACTGACAAACACTATCTAAGCCAAATGATCAACATCAACAATGATACCTCAGGTTGATAGAAAGTACTCCTAATATGCTGTGGTGAGAAGGGCCCTTCACCTCTCTGGCCTTTCTCTCAGAAACACTTATCTCCAGTCAATCATACGAAAAGCATGAGACACATCCCAGATAGGGGACATTCTACAAAATACCCAACCAGTATTCCTCAAAACTGTCAAGGTCATCAAAAACGAGGAAAGTCTAAGAAGTTGTCACAGCCAAAAGGACACTAAGAAGACATGGTGATTAAGTGTAATTTACTATCTTGGATGGGATCTTGAAACAGAAAAAAGATATTAAAGGAAAACTAGTGAAATGATACAATGGGGGAATGTGGAACTCTATAGTGTCTTTGTAACTGTAATCTATAAACCTAAAACTGTTTTAAAATAAAAATTATTTACCTCTACTATCCCAATTATATACAGAAATAAATTAGGAATACTTACAACTAAAATATTTGTATCCACTGGGAACTAAAAGTTATAATATTAATGATAAAAATAACAATAGTTGTCAGGGTGCCTAGGTGGCTCAGTCGGTTAAGCGCCCGACTTTGGCTCAGGTCATGGTCTCATGGTTCATGGGTTCAAGCCCCGTGTTGAACTCTGTGCTGACAGCTCAGAGCCTGGAGCCTGCTTCAGATTCTGTGTCTCCCTCTCTCTCTGCCCCTCCCCCGCTCACACTGTCTCTCAAAAATGAATAAACCTTAAAAAACATTAAAAAAAAATAACAATAGGTGTCATTTATTGAGCACTTGCAAAGTGCCAGCACCACACTAAGGACCACACATGTTATTAACACATTTCATGCATGCAGCAAACCTATGAGATAGGTACTAATATCACCCCACTTTCACATATAAGGAAACTGATGCAAAGGAAGGTATATCAGGGACTAAACATTGCTAGCCAGGGAGAGGGCTGCACAAACAATAAAAGTTGCACTATATAACATTTCTCAGAGTAGACATTTATACTCAAAGGAATTATTTCCCATAAAAGGTGTTGATCAGAAGATTATAAAAGGATGAGTTATTTCTAAGATGTAAAATAATATAATCAGATTTCTCACTCTAAGCTTTTGGTAGATTACAACTGCACAACAGAATACTAAACAGTTCTGGAATGGGCATATGGTGATCTATTCTGTCCTAGGGATCTGAAGAGTCAGTACTTACAGATGAACCAGGATTCATATCAACAGCTTTTACTTATGAATGTCGATTATATGCCAACGATATGCAAATGAATGCAATAACAGGACTAGCCAGCCAAGATTCTGGAATAGTGCTTCAAGAACCAAAATTTCTCTAAAACTTTATTTATGTAAAGACCTACAGTTAGGAGAATTACCAGAGTCACACTGGATCATGTCTGTTCAAGCGCTTTTCTATTGGGGAAGAAAAAGGAGTCTAATATAGATAAGAACCAGATGGAGTGGGGGAGAAAGAAGACACCCAGACCCACAATGATGAACAGTGAGAAAGCACAGCATGGAAATTTAGATGAAACCACCCACAAGGTCAAGAACATTTGTCCCAGAGCAAACAGCATGGGATGTGGCAGAGAACAGTAGACTTGGGATGGTCCCTTATTCACTCTGGTGAAAGACTGTTCCTGGAGGTGTAGTGAGGAGGAAGCAGAGCCAGTATGAGGCCCCTGACAGCTTCCGTCCTTTAGAGAGAGCAGAAAGCTGTGCCTGCTTCCAACTATGGAGAATGCAATGCTGTAACTCTAGCACCTAGAAGGCCCCACATGTACTACTCCTCCATAAATATTTGTTTACTGAATAAAATAATTCTCAAGTTTGTTTTTGTTTTTTAAGCTCCAAGTTAATTAATACCAACTAATTATATACTGAGTGCATTCTGACAAGAAAAATCAAAATTCTAATTCACAGAGTGGAGGGATAAAGAAGAAAAGAGATAAACCAAATTCTCAAAATCTATTAACAACAAGGCTTATTTGAGATTAGTGTTCTGCTAATTATGTACTAACATTCTGAGAATAGCTAATATATATTTATTGCTCAAAAATATTTATTGATCATTTGCTATGTGTCATACTGCATTTGGTTCTGGGGATACAGAGTTGAATGGCAAATACTACCTTCCTTCAGAAAACTCAGTACCTAGAATAACAAAAATAACACCAACAGTTAACATTTCTCAGACACGTGCTCAGCAGAGTTTTGCATGTTACACATATTAATTTGATCCTCCCAAAACACTTATAAAATAGGACTGCTATTATTTCCATTTTTCAGATAAAACTAAGACTGAAAGAGCTTAAGTAACTTGCTCAAGGTTATATAGCTGGTAAGTGCAAAGGTAAATCTGAAGCCAGAAAAACAGACTCCAGAGCACCAGAAAGTATGAAAACCATCACATAAAGACATGTGTAATTTATGAAATATATATATATATGTATATATATATATATATATATATATACACACACACACACACACACACACACACACACACACACACACATACACATAATGCATAGCACAGGAAAATTATAAACATTGAATATAAATAGTGTAATCTAAAATTTTACAATCTTCCCCAATCTGGAAGAGTGAAGCAGACTATGTATGTGTGTGGGGGTCAGGGTCATGGGGGTGGGGGGAATAGTAGTGGTTTTAAAAAATGAGAATGATAATAAAAATAGAAGGTCAGATTATACTAGCAGACTCATGGGAACCTAGCCTCTAAATTTTTCAGGATCAAAAAGTATCCAGCGCTCCTGGGTGGCTCAGTCAGTTGAGCGTCCAACTTCCGCTCAGGTCATGATCTCACAGCTTGTGAGTTCGAGCCCCACATCAGGCTCTGTGCTGACAGCTTGGAGTCTAGAGCCTGCTTCAGATTCTGTGTCTCCCTCTCTCTCTGCCCCTAACCCACTCGCATTCTGTCTCTGTCTCTCTCAAAAATAAATAAACATTAAAAAATAATTTAAAAAAAGTATCCAAGATATTTCTGTGTTCACAGTCTGAGTTTTATTGGCCCCTCTTAATAGCCTTCCTACTCTGTTATTTCTGATAACATAGCTTCAAAATAGGAAGTAATGAACTTTTGGAGATCTTTCCACTGAAAGCTTTATGGCGAAAGATGGGCTCAATATAGATCATTGAGAAAAGAGAGGATTTCTCTAGGTAGTCAAAGGGAAGGTATTCAAGGCTTAGGGAACACCAAAGACAAGTATCCCCATCTCTAGAACATAAACTATGGAGAGTAGAGAGAAATCCACTAAATTTCTCATGGGCATGGGCAGGTTCTACATAATCTCATAAATTTTTCTAAGGAGCCATTGAAAATTTTTAGGAATCAACATGATTACTTATGCTTTAGAAACAGGTGCAGAATCTGGTGGTATACACACTAGCTAGGAATTTATGAAAATAGGGATATTTGACAAGAAAAAAATGAATGTGGAGTGAAATAACACAAATGATGGTATAAATTAAAGGGAATGGATATGGGAAACATGCTATGAAGCTCAAGTGTGCAATATTCACTGATCAATTAACTTTTACTCATTCATTTATACAAATAATATTTATGAACACCTAATGTGTTTTTGGCATGGCTCTAGATGCAGTAATAGGCAAGACAAAGTCTTGATGATGCTTTATGGTGCATTCCAGTAGAAGAAGCAGAAAGTAAACAAGTTAAGTCTATAATAATGTATTAGGTAATAAGTGCAATGAGGAAAAATACAAGAGAACAAGTTGTGCTGATGTGTGGATACTCAGGACAATGTGGAAGAAGGAGAGTGTGCTAAGTAGAATAATAATACCTCATCGATGTCCACATCTTAAACACCAAAACGTGTGACGATGTTATGTCACATTAAAAAGGGAAGTTAAGTTTGAACATGGAATTAAAGGGACTAACCATTGTGCTATAAAATAGGGAGATTATCCTAGATGACCTGGGTGATTCCAATATCATCACAAGGAAATTTAAAAGTGAAAGAAGAAATCAGAAGAGAAAGAGGGAGAAAGAGAGAGAGAGAGAGCGAGCACAATCCGAGAAGGACTTGGCTTCATCGTGATTTTCAAAATGGAGAAAATGCAGACTCCCAGGAAAGATGGTGGAGTAGGAAGATCCTGGTCTCAGTCTGCCCCATAGACAGAATTAGAGAACACCCACATCAGTATAAACAACCCAGAAAACAACCTGAACACTGGCATAACAGACTCCCCACAGCCAAATGTAGAGAAGAGTCTACATAAAAGAGAATAGGAAGGGCAGAGACATGGTCGAGGGCTAAACCGACCATGGGACTATCCATGGGATGCCACCAGCACAGAAAAAGGGGAAAGAAAAAAGATCTTGACTACAGGCACCACGGGAAAGAGGAAGAGGAATCCTTATAGCATTTGTTTTTGAAAAACAGAGAAGCTGAATTGCGCAAGTTCTTACAATCAGCAGGTCTTAAAACGTGGAACTTTAAAAATCAAAGGTCTCAGCTCTGAGGAAGCAGAGAGGACTAGAGGAAATTGAGTCCTCACCCTTAAAGACACAGCCACATGGGGATACAGCATTGAAGCACCAATCTGAAAAACTCAGTCAGAGGAAGTATGTCATAAATGGAAGAACTCTTAACAAAGAGATAGAAAACATAAAAAAGAACCAGAGATGAAGAACTCAATAACCGAAATGAAAAGTGCCTGTGATGGAATAACTAGTAGACTACAGGAAGCAGAGGAATGGATCTGTGACCTGGAAGACAGAGTAATGGAAAGCAATGAAGTTGAACAGGAGAGAGAAAAATAATAATGAAAATAAACTTAGGTAACTCAATGACATTATCAACTGTAATAACATTCACATTATAGGGATCAAAGAAGGAGAAAAGAGAGAAAGGGGGAAGAAAACTTGTTCGAAGAAATAATAGCTGAAAACTTCCTGAAACTGGGATTAGAAATAGAAATCCAGATCCAGGAGGAATAGAGAACCCCCAACAAAATCAACCCAAGGAGATCCACACCAAGCTGCATGGTAATTAAAATGGCAAAAAGGAGTGGTAAAGAGACAATTTTAAAAACATCAAGAAAAAAGAAAACACTGACATACAAAGGAAACCCCATAAGACTATCAGGTGATTTTTTTCAGCAGAAACTTTGCAGGCTAGAAGGGAGTGGCATAATATATTCAAAGTGCTGAAAGGGAAATATCTGCAGCCAAGAATATTCTGTCCAGCAATGTTATCATTAGAAAAGAAGGAGAGATGAAGAGTTTCTCAAACAAAAGTTAAATGAACTCAAGACCACTAAATTAGCCCTACAAGAAATGTTAGAGGAGACTCTTGAAGTGGAGAGCAAAGATCAAAACACAAAAGCAGTAAAAATAAGTATATCTATAAAAATCAGTCAAGGGAGTCATAAAATAAAAGGATGTAAAGTATGACACCATATACCTAAAATGTGGGAAGGGTAAGAGGAGTAAAGAATAGGCTCTAAGTTAAGTGACCATCAACTTAATATGCATAAAATGCTGTATACAAAGCCAATGCTAACCACAAATCAAAAACCAGTAATATATATGAAAAAAATAAAGAGAAAGCAATCCAAATATATCACTAAAGAGAGCCAGCAAACCATGAGAAAAGAGAGCAAGAAAGTAACAGAGAACTATGAAAACAACCATAAAACAAGTAACAAAATGGCAATAAGCACATACCTATCAATAATTACTTTAAATGTAAATGGATGAAATGCTCCAATCAAAAGACACAGGAAGACATAGTGGATAAAAAACCAAGACCAATCTATATGCTACCTACAAGAAACTCATTTCATACCTAAAGACACATGTATATTGAAAATGAAGGGATGGAAAGGCATTTACCATGCAAATAGAAGTATAAAGAAAGCTGGGATAGCCATACTTATATTGGACAAAATAGACATTAAAACAAAGACTGTAATAAGAGACAAAGAGGGCATTGTATGATAATAAAAGGAACAATCCTACAAGAGGATAGAACAATTATACATACTTATGTACACAAAATGGGAGCACTAAAATGTATAAAGCAGCTCATAACAAACAAAAATGAAATAATCCATTGCAATGCAATAGTTGTAGGGGACTTTAATACCCCACTTACATCAATGGGTAGATCATTCAAACAAAATCAACAAGGAGACAGTGACTTTGAATGACACACTGGAACAGATGGATTTAACAGATATAGTCAGAACATTCCATCCTAAAACAGCAGAGCAGACATTCTTTTCAAGTGCACATGGAACATTCTCCAAAATAAATCACATATTAGGCCACAAAACTAGTCTCAAAAAATTAAATATCAAAGTAATGCAATGTATCTTTTCAGAGCACAATGCTAGGAAACTAGAAATCAACTATAAGAAAAAATCTGAAAAGAACACAAATACATGGAGGTTAAATAATATGCTACTAAACAATGACTAGGTCAACCAAGATATTGAAAAGAAAATAAAAAATTACATTGAGACAAATGAAAATGAAAACACAATTGTCCAAAATCTTTGGGATGCAGCAAAAGTGGTTCTAATAGGGAATTTTATAGTAATACAGGATAACCTCAAGAAGAAAAATATCAAATACACAACCAACCTTACACCTAAAGGGAGATAGACAAAGAAGAACAAAACCAAAAAACAAACAAACAAAAAACAACAAAACAGTAAAAGGAAGGAAATAATAAAGATTAGCACAGAAATAAACGAAATAGAAACAAACAAACAAACAATAGAACAGATCAATGAAACCTGGAGCTGGTTCTTTGAAAGGATCAACAAAATTGACTAACCTTTGGCCAGAGTCATCAAAACAAAAGAAAAAAAAAAAAAAGAGAGACACAAACAAAACCAGAAATGAAAGAGGAGAAGTACCCACTGACACCACAGAACACAAAGGGTTATAAAAGAATATTTATATTCTTTTTTCATATTTATGAAAAATGACATTCCAACAAGTTAGACAACCTAGAAGAGATGGATAAATTGCTAGAAACACATAACTTCCAAAAACTGAATCAGGAAGAACTAGAAATTTTTAACAGATTGATTACCAGCAATAAAATTGAATCAGTAATCAAAAACCTCCCAACCAACAAAAGTCCAGGACCAGACAGCTTCACAAGTGAATTCTACCAAACATTTGAAGACGAGTTAATACCTATTATTCTCAAACTATTCCAAAATATAAATAAATAAAATAGGAAGGAAAGGAAAGCTTCCAAATTGAGTCTATGAGACCAGCATTACCCTGATACTGAAACCAAGTAAAGACACTACAGAAAAGGGAACTACAGGCCAATATCTCTGATGAACATAGATGCAAAAATCCTCAACAAAATGTTAGCAACCGAATATAACAATACATTAAAAAAATCATTAACCATGATCAAGTGGAATTTATTTCTGGAATGCAAGATTGGTTCAATATTTGCAAATCAATCAACATGGTATATCTCATCAATAAAAGAAAGGATAAAAACCATACAATCATTTCAATAGGTCCAGAAAAAGCATTTGACAAAGTTTAACACCCATTCATAATAAAAACCTCAATGAAGTAGGTTTAGAGGGAACATACCTCAACATAATAAAAGCCATATGTGAAAACCCACAGCTGACATCACCCTCAATGGGGGGAAGAAATAAGAGGATTTCCCTGAAGATCAATAACAAGACAAGGATGTCCACTTTCATCACTTTTATTCAACATAATATTGGAAGTCCTAGCCACAGCAATAAGACAACAAAAAGAAATAACAGGCATCCAAATGGCTAAGGAAGGAGTAATTATTATTTGTGGATGATATGATACAATATACAAAAATCTTTAACGATTCCACCAAAAAAAAAAAAATACTAGAATTGATTAATTCAGTAAGGTCACAGGATACAAAATCAACATACAGAAATACATTACATATCTACACACCAATAATGAAGTAGTAGAACAATTATGAAAATAGTCCCATCAACAATTGCTCCAAAAAGAATAAAACACCCAGGACTAAAGTTAACCAAGAAAGTGAAAGACCTGTACTCTGATAACTAGAAAACACTGATGAAATAATTAAAGATGACACAAAGGAAAGATATCCCATGCTCTTGGATTGGAAGAACAAATATTGTTAAAGTGTCCATTACTATCCAAAGCAATCTAAAGACTTAATACAATCCCTATCAAAATACCAACAGCATTTTCACGGAACTAGAACAAAAAAATCCTAAAATTTGTATGGAACCATTAAAAAAAAAAAAACCTAAATAGCCACATCAAACTTGAAAAAGAACAAAACTGGAAATATCACAGTCCCAGTTTCAAGATATACTATAAACCTGCAGTAATCAAAACAGTATGGTACTGGCACAAAAATAGACACATATATCAATATAGCAGAATAGAAAACCCAGAAATAAACCCATTATTATATGTTCAATTAATCTTCAACAAAGAAGAGAGAATATCCAAAGGTAAAAAGACAATACCTTCAACAAATGGTGCTGGGAAAATTGGTCACCTTCATGCAAAAGAATAAAATTGGACCACTTTCTTATATCACACAACAAAAGAAACTCAAAATGGATTAAAGAACTAAATATAAGACCTGAAACCATAAAAATTCTAGAAGACAGCACAGGCAGAAAGTTCTCTGACATCAGCTGTAGCAACATTTTTCTAGGTAGGTCTCCTGAGGCAAGGGAAATAAAAGCATTGGGACTACATGAAAATGAAAACTTCTGCACAGCAAAGGAAACAATCAACACAACTAAAACACAACCTATGGAATAGGAGAAGATACTTGAAATGACTTATCCAATAAAGGGTTAGTATCCAAAATATATAAAAACTTATACATAGAACTCAACATCCAAAATACACATAATTCAATTTAAAAATGGGCAGAAGACATGAACAGACATGTTTCCAAAGACATCCAAATGACCAACAGACACATGAAAAGACACTCAACATCATTCATCATCAGAGAAATGCAAGTCAAACCACAATGAGATGTCATCTCACATCTGTCAGGGTGGCTAAAATCAAAAACAAGAAACAACACATGTTGGTGAGAATGTGGAGAAAAAGGAATCTTTGTGTATTCTTGATAGGAATGCAAACTGGTGCAGCCACTGTGGAAAACAGTATGGAGATTTCTTAAAAAATTAAAAATAGAAGTAACATATTATCCAATAATTCTACTACTGAGTATTTACCCCCAGAATACAAGAACACTAATTCAAAGGGATACATGTACCCTGGTGTTTATAGCAGCACTATCAACAATAGCCAAATTATGGAAAGAGTCCAAATGTCCATTGACTGATGAATGGATAAAGAGGAGGTATGTATGTATCTATACACACACACACACACACACACACACACACACACACACACACAGGAATATTATTCAGCCATAAAAAAGAATGGAATCTAGCCATGTGCAATGACATGGATGGAACTAGTGAGTATAATGTGAAGTCAGTCAGAGAAAGACAAATACCATACGATTTTATTCATATGTGGAATTTAAGAAGAAAACAAGAAAAGAAAAAATGAGACAATCCAAGAAAGAGACTCTTAACTATAGAGAACACACTGATGGTTACCAGAGGGGAGGTGGAGGGGGGGAATGGGTGAAATAGGTGGAGGGGATCAAGAGTGCACTTATGATGAGTATGTATACAGTTGTTGAATCACTATATTGTACACCTGAACTTAACATAACACTGTACTATACACCTAACTATACTAGGATTATTATTTTTTTTAATCTGGGGAAAGTTTAAAAGAAAAAAAAGAAAATGCCATGAACCAAGGAATGTGAGTGGCATCTAAAATCTCAGGTGGCAGGGAAATAGATTCTCCCCTACAGCCTCCAGAGTAGAAAGCAGCCCTAACACCTTGATTTAGTTGAAGAAGACCATGGCTGACTTCTGATCTCCAGAACTGTAAGATGATATTTTTTTTTTTATTTTTTTAAGCTACTAAGTTTGTGGTAATATTGTACAGCGGCAATAGGAAACTAACACAGGGAAGAAGAGTTCCATCACTGGCTGATTGCTCCAATGATGAGTGGCGGTGCCACTACCAGAGGTGGGGGAAATATAGGAAAGCAGGGATTTCTTGCTTGCTATTCAGGATAGGTATTCAGGGTAAGATAATGAGTTCAATTCTGAAACTCTTAAGAGTGAAGGCACCAATATGGACAACCAGATGGAAATGTTTATAATATAGTTGGATAAAAATGTCAGAAAAAAATATGAAAGTAAATTTCAGAGTTCTGTCTTGTTTTTAATCAATTTGCATGTGTAGTGGGAGCCATAAGAAAGGAAGAGATTGTCCAGGGAGTATTTGTAGTAGTATGAGAAGTAAGGAATCCTTAAAGCAGAGATCTCACTCAGAGGGAAGTTGGGAAGACAGTGGCCCACAAGGAGACTATTTCTAACTAGATATATCTGACTACACTTCATATCTCACTCCTTTGTTCAGACCCACATTTACAACAACTTATTGGACATCTCCAGTCCAATATCACATAAGCCCAAATTCGTTGTGTCCAAAATGAAATGGATCTTTTCCCACAAACCTGATCTTCCTGCTTCCTCTTTACTTTCAGCTAATGATACTTTTAGGAACTTTGTTGCCCGAGGTAGAAACCCAGGGATTAACAATGGCTCCTCTTTCCTCTCACTATTGTCTTCATAAAATCCTTTATTAAATTTTGTCAGTTCTACTTTCTTATGCCTCTCAAGTTCCTCTGCTTCTCTGGATTCCCTATCATCCCCTCCCATTTCCAAGGTCACTACCATCTTCCAACAAAACTACAATGTTAGCTTACTACCTGTAGCCTCGCCCCTGCCCACTGCATGCCCCACACTGTTTCCAACATGCCATTTTAAATGCAATAGTGTTCATGGTATTGCTCTACTGACAACCCTCCAATGGTTTCCTGTGTTTTCAGGATAAAATAGAAATCCCTGAACATGACAAAAATTCCTTCAATTATGTCACTCTTGACTACGTCCTCATTCTCAACATCTCTCCTAAGTTGCACACACACAAAAAATGCCTTTTCCTAAATATGCCATTAGCACTTTCATGTGTTCCATCCTTTTCACATACTGCTCCCTCTACCTTTAACAAATCCCACCTTTCTCCGCCTGGAAAAGTTATGCTGGTTCTTCAAGACTCAGCTTATATACTGCTTCTCTCAGAAATCTTTCCCTGGCATCTCCAAAGTTTACTTAAGAGCTCCTCCAGTGTAAACCTTTAGGCAGAAAAGAGATTTATTAAAAGCATTTGGGATAAGTCACAGAATTGATTAAAGACTGAGAAACCAGGGTTGGAAAAAGACAGTAAATAGGGGAGCTCTGGAGTCTGGTAGCAAAAACCCGACACTGTTGTCAGAATGCCACCAATGAAACAAATTTACACAGAGCTCATTTTTCATCCTGATGTCATTCCTTCCTGATTCAAAGTCCCAGGAGAGACTCAGGTTGGTTTGAGTCACATGATGACCACTTAGCTAGAGAAAGGCATATTGGCATACATTCTTTTTTTTTAAATTTTATTTATTTTGAGAGAGAGAGAGAGAGAGAGAGAGCGCTAGTGAGCGCAGGGGAGAGGCAGAGAGGGAGTGAGAGAATCCCAAACAGGTTCCGCCCTTACAGATGCCGGGCTCGATCTCACAGATAGTGGGATCAGGACCTGAGCAGAAGTCAAGAGTCAGACGCTTAACTGATTGAGCCATCCAGGTCCCCCAGTTGACATACATTCTTACCATCAGCATATACACAGTGAGAAGGTAATACACCACAGTGAAACCAAGGTGCTGCTGAAAGAAAGAAAGAAAGAAAGAAAGAAAGAAAGAAAGAAAGAAAGAAAGAAAGAAAGAAAAGAAAAAAGAAAGTTCAAAACAACAAATATCCACTATATCCACTAAAGCCTTGAACCAAGTGTCCGAGTCACCAGACAGGTGTCAGAAATATACTTTTTCTCCCTCTAAAATGTGAGAACACACTGGAGAAAATCAGAGTGCCCTGTGAGCTGTCTTGTTTTCAAGGGAAGTTGGTATGTCATTATAACAATGACCTAATAAGTCAGCATTCATTAAAATGTGCTGCAGGCTAAATTCAGGGCCATTTCTCTAGTCATCTGAAATATAATTGAAAGCTCAAAAAAGGCATTTTGTGCTAAGGGAAGGGATATTTCTTTTAAAAGTTTAACCATGTGTGAGGAAATTTCTAGGTTAGATGAACATCTTATTTGTAGTCCCAGGGCTCATGAGAATAAGTGAAGGGCTCTACCCTTTTCTGAGGAGCAATGATCATCTTTCTGTTACCTCTTGTTTTTCTTAGGAGCTTCATGGAAGTCACATGGTACAGCCCACTGTAGCATAGATATACTCTGAATTTCAGCACACATCCACTGTTTTTCCCCCTCAGCTCCTGACCTTGCCAGCCTCCCTATGTCACAGGCATATACTTTTATTTTTTTAATCAGGACACAAGTTTCCCATTTGCAAAAGGGATAGAGCCCTCAAAGACACATCTTGGTTCAGAAGCAGACTGTGTAATATGACAAATCTATAGTAAAGTGGTCACAGATAAGCCCCCTCTCAGTAGAACTGTTTGGAAAGATCACATGAAAGAAGCTTTAGTAAGTTACACTCTCATTGCAGTGTCAAAGTTCAAACCTAAATCTTGGAACCCCTAACAGCCTTGTTTTCTGTAAATCAAATACAAGGTATCTGGACAGCACATGGACTTCCACCAAGTTCACTGGCATTTACTTTTTACATTTATCTACTGATGAATATTAATAGAAGCAGACTACAGTCTGGTTCCCACAGTCTGGCTACAGCCTGATACCCCATTAATAGAAAGAGGTGCTTTTTTTGAAAAAGTAGCAGTAACTTTCAGAGAAAAAACTTGTGGAGAAAGACTGTGTTCTTATCCTGGCTTCTCTGCTAACTGGCAGTGTGACCTTGCATAAACTACTTAACTTTGCTGTTTCTAATTCTCTGCTGCGCATAGTAATATCACTTGGGAGAGCTCAATATGGTAACTTACATAAAAGTAATTCAGAAAATAAAATAAGCTACCATAACCAAAGCAAGACAAGATCAGTGCTTTGACAAATTCACTAATGTACTCCAAAGTAATAGTTCCCATCCAATAATAATCCTACTTTAGGTTCAGAAACTAGAGAACAACTCCATTTCTTCCCACTGCTGTATAATGCAGCTACTTTTCAGCCATGACAAACAAGTTATCCTCCCAAGATAACTAATGAGTAGATTTTGGTCAGTGGATATTTTGACTATTCCCCCCCAAAAAATGGGAAAATTAAAATTTTGAAAAGTTCACTGAATTAATTACAACTTTTACTAATTTCACCTCTCTTATTGTTTAACTATCAAAATACCAACTCTTTAAAGAAAATTGGATACAATATGAGCCAAGTCAAATAAATATAAATGTTGACTATTCATGGGTACATATATGTTGAATCTAAAAATCATGTTTAGTTGATTCTGGAAGCACTTTTTGAAGTTCAATAAATGCTTCAGAAATCAGTTGGAAGTCCACAAATGGTAATAGTATTTAGCTCATTTCAATGGAAATGGTCTCATTAACACGTCAGCTGCTAAAAATGTATGAGCCCAGCCATGTCCTTTGCCTGCCTGGAGAAAAGAAACTCTACTTGCACAGTTTTGCTTTTAAAAATAATCCTTGTTTAAATTGTTAACAGTTGCTCTAGTGGTGGCCCATGGCAAGAAATTCAAGCCCCTCTCCCTCTCTCTTAGATGAGCATTTCCAAACCCTTCAGCCAGCTTTTATACTGCCAATGCAAAAGGACTTTTCTGACTGCATTTAAACTATTTTAACCTGCTTTAGTGATAGACTTTCTTCCTCGTTGCAGAATATGCATTTTAACCCACAACTTCATAATGCTAAACTTGTGTGTTTTGTACAAAATGATCACAAAATCTCCAAAAGTAATGAGCAGTATCAGTAATAATGTCAGAATAGATATCCAGTAAAATAACCAGACGTCAGTAAGTAAGCAACTCTTTTGGATTATCCATTCTTTAAGAATTCACTAAATGGAGGGGTGCCTGGGTGGCTCAGTCAGTTAACCACCCAACTCTTGACTTCAGCTTAGGTCATTATCTCATGGTCGTGAGATTGAGCCTGGCATCAAGCTCCACACTAACAGCATGAAGTCTGCTTAGGATTCTCTCCCCTCTCTCTCAACCCCTACCCACACTCATGCACACACACACCCTCCCTCTCAAAATAAATAAATAAAAACATTAAAAAATTAACTAAATGGAAACTTTTCAAATAATTTTGTTCTTAAGGGTATGAAGTTTGCTTTAAAGTAGGTGGTTTCATAAGGGGTTTCATTTCTATATTTGGTGACTCAAAATAATAGGATATTTAGGAAAACATCATATAGAGTCTGCCTGGAATTAAAGCAATCTCAGCAAATAAAGCTCACATCAGAATTACAACTCATGGGAAATATTTTTTTAATGGAACATTGAAGCCTGCATCATTATCACTTTACATCCTTAGAACTGCTCATTTAGCACCTATGTTGGCTATTTTGAGCCATTAGCTAAGCTCACATTCCAGAAATATTCCTTTCAAATTACGGAAAAGAATACCAACTGAAAGAAGGAATATTTTATTTTTTAAATGTTTATTCATTTTTGAGAGAGACAGACAGAGAGACAGAGCATGAGCAGGGGAGGGGCTGAGAGAGAGAGAGGAAGACACAGAATCCAAAGCAGCCTCCAGACTCTCTGAGCTGTCAGCACAGAGCCCAATACAGGGCTGGATCCCACAAACCAGGAGGTCATGACCTGAGCCAAAGTTGGATACTTAACTGACTGAGCCACCCAGGCACACCAAAAGAAAGAATATTTTAATTACACTTCAAGATTAAAGCCCCCAGTACACAAATAAATGGGAAGATATTTCATGCTCATGTGTTGAAAGAATACATATGATTAAAATGCCCATACTATGAATGGCTAACATTACCAACTCAGGCAACAACAGATGTTGGTGAGGATGCAGAGAAAGAGGATCTCTTTTGCATTGTTGGTGGCAATGCAAGCTGGTGCAGCTACTCTGGAAAACAGTATGGAGGCTCCTCAAAAAACTAAAAATAGAACTACCCTATGACCCAGCAATTGCACTACTAGGCATTTATCCACGGGATACAGGTGTGCTGTTTCGAAGGGACACATGCACCCTCACGTTTATAGCAGCACTATCAACAATAGCCAAAGTATGGAAAGAGCCCAAACGTCTATCGATGGATGAATGGATAAAGAAGATGTGGTGTGTGTATGTATGTGTGTGTGTGTACACACACACATACATACACACACACACACACACACACACACACACACAATGGAGTATTACTCGGCAATCAAAAAGAATGAAATCTTACCATTTGCAACTATGTGGCTGGAACTGGAGGGTATTATGCTAAGTGAAATTAGTCAGAGAAAGACAAAAATCATATGACTTCACTCATATGAGGACTTTAAGAGACAAAACAGATGAACATAAGGGAAGGGAAACAAAAATAATATAGAAACAGGAGGGGGACAAAACAGAGGAGACTCATAAATATGGAGAACAAACTGAGGGCTATGGGAGGGGTTGTGGGAGGGGGGATGGGCTAAATGGGTAAGGGGCACTGAGGAATCTACTCCTGAAATCATTGTTGCACTATATGCTACCTAATTTGGATGTAAATTTTAAAAAATTAAAAATTAAATTAAAAATAAAATAAAATGAAGTGCCCATAGTACCGAAAGCAATCTACAAATTCAATTCAATCCCTATCAAAATTCCAATGATATTTTTATAGAAATAGAACAAACAATCCTAAAATTTGTATGGAACCACAAAAGACCCCAAATATCCAAAGCAGTCTTGAGAAAGAAGAACAAAACTGGAAACCTTATGTTCCATGATTTCAAACTGTATTACAAAGCTATTATAACCAAAACAGTATGGTATTTTCATAAAGCCAGACACATAGATTAATAGAACAGAATAGAGATCCCAGAAATAAGCCCACACATGTATGGACATTAATTTATGACCAAGAAGCCAAGAATACACAATGGAGAAAGACAGTCTCTTCTTCAATGAATTGTGTTTGGAAACTGGACAGGCACATGGAGAAGAATGAAACGAGACCACTATCATATACCACACACAAAAAAAATCAGCTCAAAACAAATAAAAACTTGAAGACCTGAAACAGTAAAACTCTTGGAAGAAACCATAGGTGTAAGCTCCTTAACATCAGTATTGGCAATGAGTTCTTGGGTCTGAATCCAGAAACAAAGGCAACAAAAGCAAAAAATAAAAAAGAAAGCAGGTCTACACCAAATTAAAGTTTCTGCATAGCCAGGGAACCCATCAAAATGGAAGGCAACCTATTGACAAGGACAAAATATATGCAAATCATACATCTGATTAGGAGTTAACATCCAATATATATAAAGATCTCATACAACTCAGTAGCAAAACAAACAAACCAGAAACAAAAACAAAAAATAAAAAACCAAAATAAGGCAAAACAAAAAAACCCAATCTGATTAAAACAGGCAGAGAATCTGAATAAATACTTTTCCAAAGACATAGGTGACCAATAGACACATGAAAAAAAGCTCAGCATCACTAATCATCAGGGAAATGCAAGTCAAAACCACAATGTGCTATCACCTCACATCTGTGAGAATGGCTATTATCAAAACGACAAGAAATAAGTATTTGTGAGAATGTGGAGAGAAGGAAAAGAAACACTTGTGCACTGTTGATAGAAATATATATTGGTGGAGCTGATTTGAAAAACAGTATGGAGGCTCCTCAGAAAATTAAATATAGAACTACCATATGATCCAACAACTTCACTTCTAGTTATTTATCCAAATAACACTAATTTGAAAAAAATATATATGTACCCTCATGTTTAGTGCAACATTATTTTCAATAGCCAAGATATAAAGAGTCCATCAATAGATAATGGATAAAGATGATGTGGTGCGTGCGCGCGTGCGCGTGCGCGCACGCACACACACACACACACACACACACACACACACACACACACACACTGGAATACTATTCAGCCATAAAAAAGAATAAAATCTTGCCATTTACAACAACATCAATGGATCTTGAGAGCATTATCCTAAGTGAAAGAAGTTAGGCAAATACCATATGATCTCACATATATGGAATTTAAAAACAATAACAAAAACCAAGCTCACTGGTACAGAGAATAAACTGGTAGTTGCCAGAAGTGTTGGGACATGGGAAGAAATGAGTGAAGTAGGTCAAAAGGTGCAAACTTCTAGTTATAAAATAATCAAATCATGGGCATATAATGTACAACAGGGTGACTACAGTTAATAATACTGTATCCCATATTTGAAAGTTACTACAAGTAAATCCAGAAGTCTTCATCATCAGAAAAAATTTTTGTAACTATGTATGATGATGGAGATTAGATGTACTGTAGTGATCATTTCACAATTTAAATATTGAATCATGCTGCACACCTGAAAAGAACATGTTAAACATCAATTTTACTTCAATTAAAAAAAGATTTAAGTGCGAAGAAAGTTCTTCCCATTTCTCACCAAATAATAAATGTAACTGGTTAACATTTCAAAATATTGTAAAAAATGGCTTTTGCTTTTTCTTGGAAAAACCTACTGAATACCTCGGAAGCCTTCCTGACAAGCTCTTTAAAAGAAATCACTGGCTTTTTTCTTTGTTTGAATGTGAGGTTTCATACCAAATTTTCAAGGCTCCTGAACCCACCTTCTTTCTAATGCATCAAATCCAAATGGCAAGTCAGATGGCACAAAGCTGTTCCATGCAGAAAACAAGTCTCCTGACATCGAGTAACCCGCTCTATAACTTCTGGCCCTGGTACCAAAGAATGAAAAGAGAAAGAGAAAGAGGAAACAAAGAAAAAATGCTTTGTGACCTTAGATTGGGCCAACACTTCTTGTCATGTGCCATCAATAAAATACCCAGCACCTGCCCCACTACAAAAGAACTTCTTAAACACTGTACCAAAAGCAAGATCCATAAAAGAACAAATTGGTTAATCGTACATCACTGAAATTAAAAATCTGTTCTCTTAAAAACACCATTTAGACAGTGAAAAGGCAAGCCACAGACAAGGAAAAAACAGTTGCAAATTATATATTTGATGAAAGATTTGTTTAAAGGATATATAAATAATTCTTAAAACTCAATAAGAGATAAGAAAATTGGGACCCCTGAGTTGCTCAGTCAGTTAAGCGTCTGACTTGGCTTAGGTCATGATCTCAAGGGTTCGTGAGTTCTGGCTCTGTGCTGACAGCCTAGAGCCTGGAGTCTGCTTCAGATTTTGTGTCTTCCTCTCTCTGTCCCTCCCCCACTCCTGCCGTCTGTCTGTCTGTATCTCTCTCTCTCTCTCTCTCTCTCTCTCAAAAATAAATGGACATTAAAAAAATTTTTAAAGAAATTAACAACTTTAACAGGCACAAAATTTGAACAGACCTTTCCCCAAAGAAGTCATGCAGATTGCAAATAAATAGATGAAAAGATTTTCAACATCATTAGTCAATAAGAAAATACAAATTAAAACCACAATGAAATACCACAGCACTGGAACAAGATTTAAAACATATCAAATGTCTGTAATAATGTGGAACAACAGGAACCCTTACACAGTGCTGATGGAAATGTAAAATGGTGTAACCACTTTGGGAAAAAATGTGGGAATTTCTTAATATACACCTACTGAATGATTCAGCCATTCCCTTCCTATATATTTACCCAAGAGAAATAAAAACATCTGAACATATGAATACCTGTGTATCAATATTAATACAGCTTTATTTGCAATAGCCAAAAAACTGTAAATAATCCAAATACCATCAACATGTGAGTGGATACACAAGCGATCCTTATCCATATAATTCCACTCTGTAATACAAGAATGGCATATTGATATATGACAATCTCAAAATAAGTATAATGAGTGAAAGAAACTTTTAAAAGTACATATTGTAGATTCTCTGTATTGTAGATTCTATGTACTAGAAAGTACAAAGTAATCTATAGTAACAAACAACATATCAGGGGTGCCTTGGAAAGAGGACAGGAGTGGGGAGGTTAGGGAGCAGCAAGAGGGAAAGAATTGCAAAGGAACACAAGAGAGCACTCAAGGGTGATGAATATGTTCATTATGTTAATTTCAGTGCTAGTTTCATGGATATGTATATATATACAAATTTATCGATTGTACATTTGATGTATGTGCAGTTTAATGTATGTAACTTATACTGCAAAAAGGTGTATTTTTAAAAAAAGAAAAGAAAGAAAACACTCTCCAGAAACAATGCTAGAATGTCATATAGAGGGAAACAAACCAAGTTGTCTGCTCTTGGCACACACTGAACTTCCCTTTCTCCCCTGATAATATCTGCAAATTTATGAACTATCAAATAAAGTTCACAGTCTTCATGGATAATATACTTACATATGCAAAAGAGAGCCAAACAATTAGCCATTCTCCTTACTTGCCCAGGAGAATAATAATCAATGTCTGATGAGTAGCAAAGCATACAAATTTGATTTACAACGTCTCCCTCCTCTATGAGGGGGGGCCGGAAAAACATGCTTGTACATTGGGAAATGCTTACATACCACACATCACCAAAGGGCCAGGTGCACATTTTTTCCCCGACTTCTACACCAGTAGTGATCTACTGTCTTGTATCCTGGATGGTTCTGTCAGTGGAGCATATGGAACAGTTCTTTCCTACTTCTAGTTAGATTTGATGCTCACTGATAAGATCAACATTTCCTCCTTGCTGAGTATTCTTGTTCACATGTGTTCATTTGGCATCGTACTTGCTTACAAGATGTTCTAGCGACATAGGTGCCAAGTCATAGTGGTTCTGCTCTGGGAAGTTAGGGGTCCTCAGGGTACTATTAATTCTGCCCTCTGTAGCTTCCTGAGGAGGAGGAACTGAAGGAAGGGGAGGAAGATAAAGCTGTAGACTTTTTCTGCAATTATACTGTTGATATTTTCAGATAAAAAGGTCTTAAGCTGAACTTACGAAGGTATCAGTTTTTGACAGCCTCAGTACATGACGGAGACCAGGTCTTTACCATTTCTGTTTCTCCCCTTAGGAGGGTGCCAATGGCTTTATTAAAAGGAAGGGGCCATTTGCCAGTTGGAACTGCCTCACATGCCCTGTGAAGCTGCCCAACATAGCTGGTGGGCCAAAGAACCCAGTCTCCATCCTGGAGCGTGCTCCTGCCAGAACTCACACCACCTAAGAAGCAACAGAGAAGATGGCCAACATATGTGCAGTGTGTATAGCTATTTTCTTGGCACAAGTTCAGTTCAGTTTATACCAGTTAGTTCTGTCCCTGTAGAATACTTACTACATACACAAATAGGCAGTTAATATGAACCTTGATAGACATGGAAGTAGAGTTTGTACTGACAATTGACCTAGAACTGCATTCTGCCAGTTATACCATGATTAACCCACTGCGCTGGCACAGAAAAAAAAAAATCTCTGGCTGAACCTTTAGATTCAGGTTGAGAATCAGCCTTCCAAGAGTTCTACAATGATCTACTCAATGTACAGTGAACCCAAAGGTTTTGAATACTTTAAAACCATTTCCAATATACATAAAATAGAAAGATAGCATCAATACAAGCACTGACTCTTCCTAAAATTCCAATCCCTGTTGAGGTTGGGTTGTTCTTTTGTGGTCTGAAGTCCCTTGGAAGGTTTAAAATACATAATCAACCCTGGCTTCCAACATCTTTTGGATTTTCAATGAAGAAACATATGCCAAGGAACATAATGCCAACAGTGAGCAAATTCCCTGAGATTCCTACCAGCCAAGGGATTTGGATACAACTGATTTGTCTCCAGAAATGCCATGAGAATACTGCTACTCAGTAAATGGTCTTTGCCTTTCTGTACTTCTTGCCTTTCCAGTGCTGACAGTATGATTTTGTTAAAAATCTCTCTTTGGGAGCCTCAGTGGCTCAGTCAGTTGCACATCTGATTCTTGACTTCGGTGCAGGTCGTGATCCTGGGATCATGGGATCAAGCACCACATCAAGCTCCATGTTGAGAACCTGAGCCTGCTTGGGATTCACTCTCTCTCTCTCTCCTAGTGCCCCTCTCACCTACTCACACTCTATATAAAATAAATTTTTAAAAATATTTTAAAAAACATTTTTAAATCTCTCTTCAACATGAGGATGAAATGACTCTTAGAAACTTCCCAGAACAACTTAACACATCTCCTGAAAATATCAGGTAGGAAGGAAAGTGGGTCCTAAGGCTCAGACCTTCCCAAATTCCTCATACTGGCAGGACAGAATGATAATTGCCTTCCTCCAGAGAAGTCCTGAAATAGGTGGCTCTTACACATTCATACCCAACATAGATCGAGAAACTCGTGATCTCACAGATTCTCATCAAACCAACTGATGTCTCTTCCATGAACGTATTCTCACCTCAGCCACAAAATCAGAGCCACAAGGGCTAGGGGTTTAAATCAAAGATATATACAAAGTATTAAACATGTACCCAGGGAATAGTTAGGCACAGTGGTATCTTTAGACACAAGTCCACATCTTAATATTTTAAAAAGCTTATCGGTTCACATTTAAATTATTACCGATGTTGAAATTAAATTGAAATAGTGACGATTTGGTTACTCTTTGTCACCTGTAATTTTTTAAATTAAATATTCACCAAAGTAAAAGTTGCAAAGTATCTTTAAAAATATTTCATCCTGGGGCACCTAAGTCGCTCAGCTGGTTAAGCATCCGACTCTTGATTTCAGCTCAGGTCATGATCTCACAGTTGGTGAGACTGAGACCCATGTCAGGCTCCAAGCTGCCAGCACAGAGCCTGCTGGGATTCTCTCTTGACCTCTCTCTCTACCCCTCCCCTGCACATGCTCTCTCTCAAAAATAAATAAACATTAAAAATTTTTAAAAAGTAAAAACATTTGATGTATATGCAGAGAAAGCTCCAATTACTATGCTGTAATTCTTAAAGGTACAGAATTAAAACTTCACTTACTGTTCCAATTTTTAAGGAACTGGGAATCTTTCCTTATTTACAGTGGTAAGTAGTATTTGAAGATAAAAACTAAGCAAGAGTGTATGCATTTCATATAGTACATTTCTCCAAGCAGCTCACATTTAGTGAAGTCCTTCCCTTTCCTCCTTATTCATGTACTTCCTAATGTATAAAATATCCATTTAGTTAGTTTGAAAGTACACATTGCCATTGTCTGTGACTATTCAGGGCTAGAAGTATAGGATGCTGTGGGCTATCAGTTGGAATGTGGGCACATGCCCCTGTTTGGTTACTAAATATTTTTAACATCACCGCCGATTACAAAATGTAATTGAAAGTTAGTAGCATATTTTTTTTCCTACCATAGTGCTGAGTTATAAACTGCCCCTTTAGTGAATGCATTAGCATGGGCTATATTATAAAGGGAAGAAAAGAGCAGGAATCCTCCCTCAAAAACAGGTAACAGGGACTTGATGAGTACATCAAGTTGCTTCCTTGTTGTCTTAATCAGTGTGGGCTGCTATAACAAAATACCATAGACTGCATGGCTTATAAACAACAGAAATGTATTTCTCACAGTTCCAGAACCTGGAAACTCCAAGATCTCATGCCTAGACTGTTTGTTGGTTCATAGGCGACCATCTTTTTACAGTGTCCCCACATGGTAGATGGGGCTAGGGAACTCTGTTTAGTCTCTTTTATAAGATGTTAGTCTTGGCAGGAGTGCCTAGGTGGCTCAGTCAGTTGAGTGTCTGATTTCTGATTTCAACTGAGGTCATGATCCCAGGGTTGTGGGATGAAACCCCACATCTGACTCTTCATTACAGCTTAGGTCATGCTCCCAAGTGTTATGGGATCAAGTCTCACACTGAACGTGGAGCATGCTTAAGATTCTCTCTCTCCCTCTACCCCTCTCCCCTGCTCATGCGCTCTCTCTCAAAGAAGAAATATGTTAGTTTGGCAAAGATTTTTTATATGACACTGAAAGCATTCTGACATTGATTTTGACAGTGATATATTGGATATGACCCCACAAGGAGAGGCAACAAAGGAAAAATAAACAAGTGGTAATATGTCAATATAAAAAGCTTGTGCACAGCAAAGAAAACTAACAACAAAATTTAAAGAAAACCTACAGAATGCAAGAAAATACTGCGTACCATATATTAGATAAGGAAATAGTATCAAAATATGTAATGATCTCCTACAACTCAATAGCAAAATAAACAAACCATTTTAACAATGGGCTAAGGACTGAATAGGCATTTTTCTGAAGACATGCACATAGGTGAAAGGGATTAATAGATGAACAAACTTGCACTTAAAGGTAAATTAGTCATAGAGATGAAATGTACAACATAGGGAATATAGTCTATATTATAATAACATTATGTGGTGACACATGGTAACTATACTTATCATGACAGCATTGAGTAATGGCAAATCATTATGTTGTGCATCTGAAACTAATAAAACATTTCAACAGTAAAAAAGAACATTAATCCCATTCATAAAGTCTCCACCTTCATGACTTAATCACCTCCCAAGGAACCCACCTCCCAAGGGAATACCATCCCGTTAGGCATTAGGATTTCAGCATATTGAAATTTTGAATTTTGAAAGCACATAAACACGCACCTGTGGTAATAACCAGAGCACCTGTGTTAATAACTTTGCCTGCATTTCTTAGCTTTTTGTTTCTGTCACCTTTTGAGACCTGTAGGTCTTCATTGCATGTCTTCATCACAATATAAAAAATTCACAATCTAGGCTGGTAACAATAATAGCTACCATGAGTTGAATACCTACTGCACACCAAATACTAACAATCCTCCCAGGTAAGTGTCATCCCTGTTTAACACACAAGTAATTGAAGGCTCAAAGAAGGCAAATCCTTTACCGACAGATATAAGGTATTAGTAGAGAAAAGCTTCAAACATGGGCTGTCTACAAAGCCAATGTTCATCCTACTATGCTTTAGAGTATTTCTTCTAGAGAAGTGGTAAGCATTGTCAAGCTTTCCCTGGGAGTCAGCACATTTCCTCCATTCCTGCACCTTCTGCTTTAATGAAAAGAGCAGCCATTCCCCTAGCTATTTTAATATGGTTATGTATGCTAACAATAACAATAATACCATACTCATG
Organism: Panthera onca; assembly: GCF_046562875.1. Lineage (NCBI taxonomy): Eukaryota > Metazoa > Chordata > Mammalia > Carnivora > Felidae > Panthera > Panthera onca. Next base: position 87,522,926 of record NC_138342.1, read on the forward strand.
CATGACTCATTAAGGTGTGTTTTTTTGTTTCTTACCAGAAAAATGGCTCTGGAGTTGAAGATAACATAGACTAGAAGAGCCCAGCCTTAGCTGGAAACAGACGATAGACATAAAGGGGATAATTTCAGAAGTTATTAGTACTCTAAAGGAAACATTTCTTGGGTAATCCAAGAATTAGTTTTTTCTTAAACTAAAGTGATAATATAGATTCCTTAGCAAATCAGATAAAAACTATAAATTTGTGGCAGGAAGAGATGTACAGAGGTTTAGATACCTACAGAAACCAGTAAAAACTCTTAAAGCTGGATTCTGGATCTATTCTTTCTACCTTTTGTGTTCAGACTAATTTATAACTCACGTATAACTTTTGCTATTCTGGAAAGTGTTATTTTTCAAATGAGTAATTTATTCTTCCCTTCTGAAAGAAAATGGTAACTGTGGAACCTCTGGTAGGTTTTGTTTTGTTTTGGGTTTTTTTTTAAGTATTAAATATAAATTTATGTTTGGAAAAAAATAAATATATGTATTAGGCACAGTCGAAACCATGGATACATCCAAATTAAGTTCATGTGATAAATGATACTATTTCCCTGAAACCAAAGTGTAGGTGTTATAGATAGTAGAAATATATACTCTCATGTCTTGTTCTTTATTTTAACCATTTCTATGTGCTGAATTCAGTAATATTAATGCTTAAAAATATCCTTTTAACTTAAGCATGTGGCATATAATGGAATTAATAACTTCAAGATTATTATTGCTATTTCAGGATAATCAGACATTATATTTAATCAAAACTACAACAATCTATTTTCACATGCCAATGTAAATAATCATAAAAATGACCATTTTAATTGAAAATTATTATTGTACACAGTTAAGATTAGTTTGGTAATAGAGATAAATACCAGTGGTTTAAATTTCTTTAGACTTTTTTCTTTTAATATCCTAAAAGAAGTCTAGAAATAAGCAATCCATGGCTGATACAGGCAAGCCATGATGTCATCAAGAACACAGGCTCCTGTATTTCTGCTACCAAATCATATCTTCCATTTTTAAGGTCCTCCCATCATGCATGGAGCTCATGCTGGAATTCCAAGTACCATATTCACATTGAAAGCAACAGAGCAAATGCAATAGGACAAAAAGGATTCCTTTCCACAGAGTTGGGTCCCTTTAAACAGCTTTGCCATAATTTCCACATAATATTTCTATTTCTATCCTATTTGCCTAAACTTAAACATATGGCCATACCTAGTTGCAAAGGAAGAAGAGAAATATGTTTCTCTGTTTTTGGTTTTCCAGGCAGCAGCGTGTCTGGGTTTGTTACTAAGGTGAGAGAGTAAAAGGTTTATCAGAGCAAGCAACTATTAATCTTTGTCACATGTTATACTTTTAAACTCTGTACTTTTTAAAAATCTAATGCAGTTCTTAATAAGGAACATTTACATTTACCACCAATAAACCATTGCCATTTGGTTTATACAAAGAGGACAAACTATAGGAAAGTGTGAAGAAATGTATATATTGGTCTTTGTCTGCCAGTTCCTATTATCTAGCTCCTGCTAATGTTCTGCAAGATGGGCAAACAATTCTAATAAATTTTAACTTTATAAATGAGTGATATCTTGCAATACAAGTAGTACATGATGCCGAAAGTCACATTATCACAACTGAGTTCTTCTCTCTCTCTTCACAATGGTTCTTCTCTCTCTCTCCCTCCCTCCCTCCCTCTCTGGCTGTGGGATTGTGGGTTATTGGCTCCCATGCTCAGATGCTCAGCCTCAGGCTGCAGTGTTTGGCAGAAATCAGTAACTTTTCAGAATGGTGAAAGGTGCCCACAACTGACACTAGTGTATTTCTTGTCACTTCAAAGCAGTGGACAGTCCTATGGACAGTCCTTTGCTTTTTCATACAAGAGTAAGTTTAAGAATGCTTTGCTGCATTCTAGGTCAGGCTGCCTGCAGATATACACCCTTTCCTCTGTTGCTTTATCGCCAGTTACATTAAATACAGTATAAGAGTTGATTAATATTGTATGTAGTCCACATCCATGAGAGCATATACAATGGCCCCCATGCAGACAAAGGTTGAAAAGAAAGGCAGTAAGAAGAAAATGAGTACAACGGAAGTTAAGAAGGAATAGAGAAGTACAATCGAGGTATGTGAGTGGCTGAAATTGCATGCATCTCATCTGCAGAGGAGGAGGAGAAAAAGGCAGAGGAATCCCTCACTTCAAATGAGATTAGGAACATGTGCAAAATGTGGGAAACAGTGCAACATTTTGTAGAAAAGCAACACCTGAATAAAGCTGTGGCCGTGTGAGCAATGAACCTGTTTAACGACAATGTAAGGTCACATTTCTGCAAAATCCTCAAAAGGAGGCAAAAGCAAGTGCATTGGATAGGCTCCTTACTAAAGTTGCATGAAAAGAAAAAGATTTCATTGAGCCAATAGACTGCACTGATTCCGTTAGTGATAATCAAAGTTGTCCTACACAACAACCCTCCTCTATCTTGTCTCCCTCACACCAGCCCCAAAAGTTTTCAAAGGTAAGTGCAGGTTAATTTATTTTTCTTTATATTTTGTATTTTCTTTATTATTTTATATTATATTATTACAGTATTGTAATAATTTTATATGAATATTTTTGGGTTGTAGAACAAATCATCTGAGTTTCTATTACTTCTTATTGGGAAATTCGCTTTGATATATACAAGTGCTTTGGATTACAAGTATGTTTCTGTAATGAATTATGCTTGCAAACCAAGGTTTTACTGTATTTGGGTTTTGACCCCAGTTCCTGAAACAGTACTTCTAAATCCCTTGGAATTTATTGAGTGATAGAAATGTCTCTTGTTCTCATGGTCTAGACTTGTGGATATCTAGAGAGCCTCAGGATACGGACTGGTCACCAAAAAGAACTAATCCTTGATTAAATACTTAGAACTTTGAGAATCTTATTCATCATGTGGATAAGGGAGAAAGGCTGGAGGTTGAGTTAATAGTCCATCATACCTATATGACAAAGCCTTCATAAAACATCCTAAAAGTGTGAGGTTTGGAGAGCTTCTGGCACATCCATGTGCCAAGATGGTGCATCCCAGTTCCATGGGGACAGAAGCTCCTGTGCTTAGAACCCTTCCAAATTTTACCCTTTATATCTCTTCATCTGATGGCTCTCTGTGTCCTTTTTATAATAAACTGTTAAATGTACGTAAATGTTTCTGAGTTCTGTGAGCCAGTCTGGTAAATTATGGAACCCCAGGAAGGGTTCCAGCCATTCAGTCAAAAGTACCACAGAAAATCTCAAACTTGTGATTGGCATCCGAAGTGGGGGCCGTCCTGTGGGTCTGAGCTCTAAACTTATGGTGTGTGATGCCAAGTCCAGGTAGAGAGGGCAGCTGAATTGTGCAACACCCAGGTGGTATCACAGAATTGCCTGCTGTGGGTGGACGAAAAAAATCATCACATCTGGTGTCAGAAATGTTGTGTGTGTGAGTAAAGGAGACCCAGAGGAGTGTTCTTGCTACACATTGTGTGTCTACCTAAGAGAAAATGGTAATACCACTACAGTTCACATGCTTTCTGTTCTATTTGCTTAAACTCTCATGTACAAAATGGTGACTTACTCCAACCATTATTTTTCTCTTCTAAAACTCTAGCAAAATTTTTGTTCATACAGCATACAATAACAGTTTTCAGTCTCTAATACAGCCTCCAGCAATCTGAAGGATCAAAATTATCTTTTTTATAGAAGAAGAGTCTGAGGTGTAGAGAGATTAGACAACCTGCCTGAACTCATGCACCTAAATCCAGCACTAGACCCCTCTGCAGGTCCTGTGACCCCTCAGGCCTCCTTATGACAATGTATGCCAAGTTTCTTTGGCACAGAGTCACTTCTAGGGATCTATTTAACATGCTGCATGGCCATGCAATCCTATGTCAGTTTCCTAGTGGCTAATAAGAATGTTTTTCATGGCACCTCAATTTCAAGGCATCACATGGGTACCATGTAGATCAAGGGCTACTCTACCAGTAATGATGATGGTGGTTTACTGTTTTATGTTGTTGATGGTGAATATACAAGTTTCAGCTATTATTATTGAAAGAGGACATATAGTTGTAGTTGAGAACTAATTCTGGATCCACATCACTTGGTTTGGAATCATAGCTACAAAATTATTGGCTGTATGATCTTCACCAAGTTAATCAACCTATGCCCCAGTTTCTTCATCTGTGAAATATAAATAAGAGTACCTACAGGGTTGTTGAAGGATAAATGAGTCAATATGTAGCACTTAATATAGTGCCTAACACATAGAAACACCATAGTGTTTGCTATCATTACCTGAAGTATTTGTGTTATTAGTATTGTTATAGTCACTGTACAGAGGCTGAAGGGAGCAATTTTGCATAAATGGGAATACTCTGATGTGAGAGCCATAAAGAAGGAGGAATTCAGAAAATCATATAAAATGGAAATGCACTTAAGAATCACACAGACCTTAAATCAAATAAGATCTCAGATCCATCCTTATCCTGACTAGAGATTTACTGCTAGCTAGCAATAGAGAAAAGGAAATGGTCTTTTTTTATTCAACAACTGTAAAGCTTAGCAAAATTGATTTTGTTAACTCAAACTGCCAAGATAACATTATAAATAATGACAACTGGCTGCAAGAGGGAAGGAGGGAATAAACTTTTGGGCTTGGGTGGGAGAGGGAAAGAGCACCCACACATTAGGGAAAGGTAGAAACTATTTAATGCAGAGAGACTGAACTACATGTCAGAGACAGAGGCCTGACCATAGTCAGCCCCAAACAGGATTTTTCTGAACATTTTCCTACTTCTGATTGACCTTCTGTTATCCTCCTGCATTTGGATTTCCCTTACCTCCTGATTCATTTGAAATTTCTTTTTTCAATTTGACATCACATGTACCATGTTGATAATGTTCCAGAAAGAAGTATTAAGTTGAATACTGTATGACAGGCAGTAAAAAAACAGCTCCAGTCTTCATTTTATGAAACAAAGTACAATACTCATGCAAAACTAATAACCAAAAGAAAAAACATGTTTCTGAATAGTATTATAGAAGTGGTTTTTTCCTCTCTATTCTGTACAGATGAATGCAGGCATAAGGCTTCTGGGGAGAGAAACTCAAGAGTTCATATCCTCTCCCCCTCTCAAAGAAAAGATTGAATTAAAAAAAATCTTTAGAACTAAATGCAAGAAATTGCAGAGAAAATGAAAGTAGTTATGCATGAGGAACGCTGGTATAGTTTGACTCCTGTGGTAAAACTTTAAGACGGGTATATATGTGACTGATACACGCAAAACTTGCTTTAATACTTGCTCTTCCTGTAAACTGATAGTTCTCACAAAATTCGGAAGGGATCTCTAACTCCTTTTCTTCCTCTTTATGTGCTTTCAGCCTCAGATCCAGCACAGATGCATAAAGAGGTTGATTTGATTCCTTGTGCAAGTAATTGATAGCGTTGAACAAAGGATTCTGCCCTTCATCGTAAAAATGTATGTATTGCTAAAATGAATCATGAGTTGTTATCAGGCAGAACACCACCAGATGGTAAAGCCTGGAAGCAGAAACCGAGGTACATACAAAGCAATAGAATACAATCATTATGGGTCCCAAGCTCTTGTGCTGTCTAAGCCTACACAAGGGAATCTCCATACCTCTTCCTTGCTGAGCAGTCCTGACAGCTTCTGGACCTTGGCATGTGTGTAGCCATCAGGGACTACATTTATACCCTGGTGTGGTTAATGCAGTTATCCAAACTCCACCTCACAGCCTTCTTCGTGTTTTCTAGCACCGTAGCACCCCCACTAGAGGGCAGGAAAGGGCATGAAGAACCAATAGAACTCTATTAACTGAGTTCCTAAAGTTTTGCGTGAAGGCTAGGATTAAGAAAGAATCACTTCTATCCACAGGGTCTGTGGCCCTAATTAGCATACATAATGGAGTAGATCCCACTTGAGTCCCAGAGTCATTTTTACAAATTCAAAATTCTAATTATGTGACTGACAAGCTTTTCCTAAGTTATTCGATTTGGTCAATTCATTCTCTCTCCTGGACTCTAGATACCTTCGAGCAGCAATGTGCAAGACCACTCACATTTTGTGACAAAAGGCTGATTAATACTCATCCACTCCAGGAAAATGCAGACAGAGTAAAAAATTGGAATCCACAAATAATTTTATAGTTTTTGGAAGCGAGTCCTAAGATTTAAAAGAGTCAACAAGGTTTTAGTGCAAATAATATATTTACCCAAGCTCAGCATAATATGTAGTCTACAACTATCCACGTATGACAGGAATAAAAGCAAAAATTAGCTAAAATTGACTGAATTGACTCCAAATTCATCTAAATAGGAAATATTTGTACAATGCTGATCCCTGAAAAACAAATGGGGTCTTTAATTCAGGGGCTGAATTTTTTAAAATCTGTGTTTTGTGAGCTCTTGGGGAATATAGATTTGATGCCCTTTCTTTATAATATGTAACTGCTATTTCTAGTCTGGGGATTTCTCATAAATTTACAGCCCCACTGTCACATATGGTTGCCTTTCCACCTAGTACTGTATAGGGTAAAGTTCCTATTGATTTCTGTTATGGGGTTTGGGGGGGGTTGCTTTTTAGGTCAAATGTATTTTATCTGCGAGGTCATGGTGTGGCAGTGCGGCTGCGGTCTGACATCCCCAGCAGGCGGAAGGTAACAACAAAACACTGTGTCTATGGAGCCAAGCATGAAGAAAAACTACAATTAGCTTTTGCTGCTTTTCTGCACAGTCTGCATTTGCATTTTAAATTACATTTTGGTGTACTCATTTTCATCTTTCTTTTGGCTTTTAAAGCTGGAACAGAGACTCCTGACAAAAACACTGCCTAAGATTGGCATTTATTAGGGGGGAAAAAACATATCCACATGATTTTTTTTTCTAAAGTATTCCTTTGAGATTAGTTATTTCAGAAAGTCATGTTGACAGGCAGATGGAGAGAAAGATGCAAGATGGTTCAGAGATTCTAGGAATCTCAAAGCCTGGATTTCCATTTCAACATTTCAATTCCTTGCTAGTCAGTGAGTTTCTCTAGCTCACGATATTAAAATGCGCACTATAGTAATATGTATTAAACTTACTCTCCTGATACATGCTGACAATTATAGAGTTTATCATGCCAATAAGTTTGTTGAAATCAAATCAAATCAAACTCATCTCTTAAGTCTCTGGAGTGATGCTCTTTCTACAAATTTGTTAAGCTCTGTATGTTCTCTCTCCCCTTGGTTAAATACTATTGATTAACAACAGTCTTCTCCCAAGCGATCGCTGGGTGTTAAAGAAAACCAGAAGCTCTCATGACTTAGATTGTGAGCCCATTTTCACTTCTTTGAAAGGGACCAATCCCTTCTCATTAAATGATTAATTCTCTTTAATGACTTTATGGATGGGAAAAGTAAAAAAGAATACCTTACTTTTCATTTTATCACTAAAAAACAGATGCTGGAAGACTAAAGGCTGAGCCAGGTGTGGAGGGGGAATAGAAAAATCATACAACCCAACTGTCAATTTTCTAAAGGAGATATTAGCATGGAAATGTACTGCTATGATCAACTCAAGTGGAATTAAAGGCACTGATATTATGGGATAATTATAAATCTATAAAATTCTAGAGAACTCTAACTTTCTGTATCTTACTGGTATATCTTAGTGGTTTATGTCTGAGTACAGCCCAGTCTGTATTTCATCCAGCATTCAGTGGTTTCATGCAACAGTTTCCTGATATGTGATAATAATGAAACCCTATAGGTCTGAAACACTTTTACATGCATTTATTTAAAAATTTTATTTTGAGAGGTGCCTGGGTGGCTCAGTCAGTTAAGCACCCAACTGTTGTTTTCAGCTCAGGTCATGATCTCAGGGTTGGTGAGTTTGAGCCCCACATTGGGCTCCATGCTGACAGCACAGAGTCTGCTTGGGATTCTCTCTCTCCCTCTCTCTGCCCCTCCACTGCTCATTCTCTCTCTCTCTCTCTCCCTCTCTCTCAAAAATAAATAAATATTTATATTGAATACAAAAGGAACTAGGGATTCATTTGTGAAACACACAGATAAGACCCCTGGTCTCAAAAGTCTACATTCTAATTAGCAAAATCTAATAAACAAAATCATTTTGGATAGGTAAAAGCTCTACGAAAAATAAAGAACAATGATAAACTAAAATGATATGGGTGAGATGAGGCTAATTTAAACTGAGTAATCTGGAAAGCCTAACAAAAAAGGACACTTAAGTTCCATTATAAGAAGAGATACTGATGAAACGATTTGGGGTCAGAGTTCATGCAGAGGGTACAACAAGTACCAAGGTGTTGGCACAGGAAAAAATTGATCTACAAAGAAGCTAGTGTGGCTTCTGGGCAGTAAGCCAGAGGGAAAACAGGAGATGAACTACAAAACAGAATCAAGAACCACATTTTTAGGTTATTGGAAGTGACTGGGCTACCGATTTCTATAAAATCACCCCGAAAATATAGTAGCTTAAAGCAAAGATTATATTTTGTTCACAGTTTGAAGATTAAGAATATGGGAAAGTTCTTCCGGCAATTTCTCTCTGATCCATGTGGTATTAGCTGGGGCAGCTACAGCTGGAACACCTACCTCCTGGTGATTTCTTCATCCAGTGTCTTGTGCCTAATGCTCCTAGACCCCTTTCTTTATATGGCACCTCACATTCTAGGGCCTCTCCAAATGGATTGTTCTTCTCACAAGATGGCAGCATGGCTGCCTCATGGTTGTTAATCTTCTTACACAAAGACTGTCTTCCCCCAGAGCAATCCTTGACCCACATTTCAAGCCTTCTACATGACCTCTCTTTGAAGTCTCAGAAAATCCCTTCTCCCACTTTTTACTAATAAAACAAAGCAATAAGGCCATCCCAGATTCAAAAGGAAGAGAATCAGACATCTCTACTCTAAGGGAGGAAGGTCAAAGATTGTGTGGCCATTTTGAGTCAGCTACAGAGGCCATGGTAAGCATTCTGCGTTTTTTCCTGAGACTAATGGGAAGCCACTGGACGCTTTAAAATATGGAAATGACCTGATTTTATTTGTGGTTTTAAATGATTATTTGGGCTGCTAAACAGAATATATTCAATGAGGAAAAGGGAGAGAAGCAGGGAGACAAATTAGAGGGTGTTACAGTTGTCTGGATAACCTGTAATGGAATGGTAGCAGTGAAAAAGGAAAGAAATAAATAAATGTAATGGATATTGTGAAGGACATGCAGTTGGATAGGTTTGGGGAAGAAGAAAAGCATCGGAGAGACTCAGAAAGATTTTACTGAGGAGTAGGCTGGATGGGAATACTATTTACTAAGACAGGAGGAAGGGGATCCAACTATTTACATGTCTCATAACATCATCCCAATAGCTCTCTGTGACAGCTATGTGCTAGATCTTATTATTCCCAATCTTTTGTCAGATGATAACAATGGGATTCATAAATAAAAGGAGGAAGGGAGATGGGGGAAGAGGGAAAGAAAGAAGAGGTGAGGGGAAGGTAAGAAAGGAAGACTTTCCAAAAACAATTAACTAGATACTGCAAGAATGGGTCTAGAATCAGTTATCTAGTCACGGCATGTTCCCATAATACAGCTTAGTTAACTTTCAGCCATTAGTATAAGAGAGGCTGAGTTTTAAATCACTTACTCTTATTTTAAAACTACTCAAACAATCTCTCCTTTTGAGTAAAAGGGAAACAGTGAGAATGATCACAAGCAAAAGTTTTGCTCTTAGGAATTACCAAATTTAAATAATGGGATGATTAAATCTTTTCAAGGGTCTCTAAACTTAGGTCAAATTAATTTTGATTTTAGGTCTGTGAAATATCACCTACTATGTATAATTTTTTAAGTTGAATTGAAAATCAGAGCAAATAGAGGAAAAGTATGATCCAGTAGAAATGTCCTGGGGTTCCCGCTTCTCATATTTCTGGCTTTGACATTAAATACACAATTGATTGTATGAAAATACCTTAAACTCTGTCCAATTTGCTCCTCACCAAAGCATTATTACTTTTAATAACTATGTCATGAAAATGTTAAAGAAAAAAGGTTTTAGACTTCAAAAAAGAAAGCTAGATGGTCCGTGATTATTGTGAATTATTCCCCAAACATTTATTTAGAATTTTAACACATCAGTCTATTATTAAATAAAAAGAATCCAAAATAACCCAAAATACTAGGATCTTTTGTGAGTAGAACCCCTTCACTGCCACCTAATTGACATCAAGCAGCACGTAGTACTTCCCAGAATTTTGCCAAATTAGTCATCAAATACAAAAATTCACAGCATGGTAAGAAAACAAGCATTCTAAGAGAATCTTAGTTGCCAAGTCTATCTGAGACCTTTCTTACAACAGCATAACTGTTAAATTTTGATAACCACCGATAATTATTTTTATCTCCCATGCCCTTACATTATATTGAATTGTTGGTCACAGTCAGCACTTTCCACTTGGTAAGATCCTGGCGCACTGGGCTTGCTTGTTCTCACACACACACACATAAACACATCCACACACATACCCTGGGATAACTTTCTCTCACTCTGAGCAATGTTCCTTTACCCACATGGGAACATTGATTGGGCCTGTTTCTATTCTAGGAGAGTGCAAGATTAAAGGGGTGCGATCTGAATAATCATTTGGTGATGTGGTCTGAATTTCATATTCCTCAGCAGAAACAAGCCGGAAACAACAGAACTTCCGGGATTTTTTTTTTTTAATCTATAGTCTTCTGTTAGATCTCAAAGTGGTGCTGTATATAGATGAGGATGGTAGGTCTAAATACAGAAAAACCAGACCATTTCTCTACTTGTTGTGGGAAACTGAATTAAAGATTTGGAAATGCTTAAAGGCAGGTTGAGAAAATTCTGCTAAATGTCTAAATAAACTTTCTGATTGTTCAACAATTTAATTAATGTTTCTGAGAAATTTGCAGCCAAAAGACCTTTGGATTTCAGCGCAAGCAAAATGTAGTTACACACTGCACCAGAGTCATCATTCTTAAAATTCAAATTCAATAAGCAATGTTCCAAAGTATAAAACTCCAAATACATTTTCTTTCCCCTCAAAAGGAGGGAAAAAATCTTTCTTCCTCAGATGTCACCAAATCTGTTCAGAAACCTCCATCCCTCCACCTGGCTCAGCGAAGCTGCCCTCACATGGACACGGTGTTGGTCTCCCAAACTTCCTGGACCTGTGATTGCTTCTTTCATGGACGATAAATCACCTCACAGAGTCCCTTTGCATTATTATAATTCAAAATACAATTGGGTTGCTATATTATGCTAAATATCCTTTCAGTGTTTACCTATGGACTATGAAATACAGTTTAAAGTCTTTAATCTCACTCTCCTGGTCAGGGCCACAACTTGGGTGTGTGGGGTTGTAGGCTTTCTTTTTTTTTTTTTTTTTTTTTTTTTTTTTTTTTGGCAAAGCTCCCATCTACATAAATAGTTTGATCAAAAATGTATTAAGAAGACAATAGGGGAAGGGAAGGGGAAAACATTACTTTCAAACAGAGAGGGAGGCAAACCATAAGAGACTCTTAAATACAGAGAACAAACTGAGGGTTGATGGGAGGGCAGGTGAGGGAGAGAGGAAAATGGGTGATGGGCATTGAGGAGGGCACTTGTTGGGATGAACACTGTTGTATGTAAGTGATGAATCATGGGAATCTACTCCCGAAGCCAAGAGCACACTGTATACACTATATGTTAGCTAACTTGACAATAAATTATATTAAAAAAAAAAAAGAATCCATAGACCCACATGAGGTATATTGATTTACTAACAAAGACTTAAAGTCATAGGTAGAAAAGATAGACTCATCAGAGCAGTTAAGATTTTTCCTAAGGTCCAAGCTCCTTCTCTTCCTGTTCAGGTCTGGTAACCATCTTGTCGTCATCTTTTGATGATGACAACTCCTCATTTTGTGCTAAAAGCATTTCTTCTTCATTTCTTATTTTTCTTCTTGACATTCCAGAAACTATTGCCAGTTCCTGACCTAATTTGAATTCAAAATAATTATGTTTTTATTTTTCCCCACTGAGACAAAAAAAAAGCAGCAATGCTGTTATCACCCACAGTGCCAAGGCTTTTTGAATATTTTTGTAGTAGTACGATATAGATCTTTTTGCCTCTGCAATATCCTAATATTATTTATCGAATGCTTGCTGGTTATGTCACTAAAAAGACTTCCTCAGCCACGGAGCAGCCCATGAATACAGGTTTCCATGGACTATGCTTTATGATGATGAACAAAATGCAAGTCTTATCCAAAGTTTTCAGAAAATATTAACGACAATTCATCTTCCGGTCATGTTAAATTTCCTGTTTGGAATTTTGTCACATAGATGGAGGATAACAAAGCCCTCATCCATTTTTTTCCCTCAAACTCTGCAGGCTACATCACTTCGTTCCTTGAGTGTACGCGTTCAGTGTTGACTGCACCTCTGCTTCCCATACACAACACCCCTGGGAAAAACAGAAGGGCCTGTCGGCAAAGTGGAAGAGCTCCCCCTTTTAGGTAAGACATGTCCATCCCACACCCAGCATGGCATAGGACCAGGCTGAAAGAGCATGAGGCCACTTCATCTCTTGATGGCAATAAGAACATGAGTTAGAAGGGCCAAACGGCCTTTTCTAATATGCACATTCTGATAAATACAACTTTAGATCTCATTCCTGCAATTAGGATGAACTAATCTCCAAATAAAATGCCTTGGTGAATGCCTGTGGAATATTTAAACAAACCAAATATGAAGGATGGAATTCAATCTGGTATTCTTGGTTTCATATTGTCATCAAAAACTATCTATTGTTATTTTTCCAAACATCCACACCTACTGAAATGATAGTGATGAATTACAATGACACCATTTTTATTCATCTATCTGGAGCGCATACAATTGGACTTTTATGGACTTGTTTTTCCCAGGACTACACAGACGTCCACTTAAATGAAAACCAAACAGTGATCTATCTGGTTTCACCTTCCAAATTGAGTGACTCAATGATTGTGAAGGCAGTACTGGTGTGCTGGGTCAAGCTGACCCATTTATCAGTAAATCAATTCTGATACTGTTATCTTCCAGAATTGCACGGTTATGAAAGGTGTCTGGAAAGATGTCAGATGGAGCCTGAGTTTCAAGGAAGCTGGTTGTTTTCCCTCAGTTCCTAACACCCATTCTGAACTATGCGAGGAGGAATACTGTATATTTAAATGCATCTGTTGTACAACTGCTGAGTTCAGAGTACTCTAGCAAGGGGTGGGTAATCACACAGATGGTGTGCTTCACAACCAAAACCACTTGCTGTGAGATGCCACATTCACAGAGAACATGTAAATACTTGGCACAGTTGTGAGAGTTTTCAGAGGTGTTACATTCATTTAGAGAGTTACAGCTTTCGTGGTGACAGCTTCTCATTTGGGGCTAGCAGGATTAATTCTTCCTTCCTTATTTTTATTCTTGACATTCCAGAAATTGCCACAATTTCCTGATCTAACTTGAGTTCAGAAAGAGTTGTGTTTTCTTATTTTCCTTATTTTTCTCCTTAAAGAGGGTTCCTATACCAACAAGAATGTGATGCAGAGGGACTGGGTGACCAGAATACTGGCTTCATGTGCCACAATGGAGTTTTCAGGCCTCTATTCATGTGCCTTCCCACATTTCAAGAAATACCACCAGCAGCCAATAGTATCGTACTGGTTTTGTTTCACTCCAAAATTACTAGAAAAAGCATTTTTCAATGCATATTTTCTGTGAACATTCACTTGCCCATCCACTTACTTATTAAACACATTACTGAGGACTTGCTGAGTGCAAAATATAATCAGTTCTAGGTCCCTCTACATGAGCCTCCCTGTCAAAGTGAGAAAATCTCGGAGGGGACACAGTTGAGAAGGTCTGGAAAAGAAAAGGAGCGAAGCATACCTGAAGAACGGTGAGAAGAGAAAAAAGAAAACAATAAGTGTCATTGGTGTCTGTGAGAATTGACTGAAGTATGACAAGATACAGGTCAAGTCCAGGACATTCTCCACAGAAAGCATGTATCTGAGCATGTAGCCCTTATTATAGATACAGGTGTGGCTGTTTAAAGGGAGCAACACAGGGCTGGACACTAAGGGAAGATTAAAATGACACAGTAGCTCCCCTAGAGGAATCCACCATCTAGACAAGGATGTAAACCAAGAAACGTAATATACTATCACTATGAAAATAACCAAAGAGTTGGTCACTTCTAGTTTCATGGAGGAAATAGCACTTATGTTGGGTCTTATAGAATGACTTGATGTGTGATAGCCCAGAGGAAGAGGGTAAAAGAGAATAACACGGAGTTTCAAATGTTTGTTCCTCCTAATTCCATGGCACGTGGAACCATGGCTGGCACATAAGAGACAGTTAACATTTATTAAATGGAGGAATGACTCTAGAAGACTACTGGGTGAAACTTTTCAAAATAAGACTCAGACTTCAAGGATCCATATTCATACCTGCAACATCAGACTGTTACAGACTACATTAAAATGGAAACTGTGTTAGAACGACCTTTTATAAAACAAATGAATAAAAAACAGCAATATGGGAAAGAAAATTAAGACGTGAGTTTAGAAAGCCAGAGAGAAAAGAAGAGGAAAACAGTGTCAGCCAGAAAAGAAGCTTGCCGCGTAATAAGATTAGTTTGGTGTTGTCAGAGCCATTTTTAAATTTCTGTTTATATATTTCCTATGGGAAAGTTATAAAAATAAAGCAAAACAAACAAACAAAAAAAACCACACTCCTGATTCTAACATCTAGAGGGACTCAATTACCCAGCCATAATCACTGTTAACCCTGTTCAGACATATTTTAAAACATTTACACTAATATTTAAATGAAAATGGGCTGATATTCTTCTGTTTTTTTCCTAATTAGTGTATCATGGAGAAGGAAATACCAAGAAAGTGAAAAGTATCAGAAATAATTCTCATCTGATTTAGCACAATTTTCTGAGATATCTAAGAAAATGGAAACTTCTAGAATTTCTAGACAGTTCTCCTGAAATATTTTAAGAGACACATTTGTTACTTAACTAATAGTAACTGAAAACATTGAAAACATTTAGTTAATTGTTAAGTGGCTGGAGGTAGGCAACCTAGCACCTGGGCAGTAGCTCAGTGGCATCGTGAGAGCCTCAGTCTCCTCCTCTCTGCCCCCCATTCCCTATCTACATGCTGGCTTAGTCCTTCAAGGCCCCAAGATGGCTGCCTCAGCTCCTCTTCATGTTCACACCGTGGCAGGAAAACAGGAGGGATGTGCAGCACTAGCTTTGTCTGTCCCAAAGATCTCCATCCCTCTCAGCGTAGTAGGCATCCTCTACTTGTAATTGATCAGAATTGGACCAGTTGGCTGGGAAATTAGAGAATACAACTGTTACGATTGCCTTTAATCATCGCATCTTTGGAGCTGAGCACATGGTGATACCAAACAGATTTGGGGTTCTGATAGCAAGGAAGGAAGAGACAAAGGATATTAGGCAACCAATTTGCCTGCTATACACAGTACTAACAACAATGGGCTTGTTCATGAAAGCCACCTCACAACCTTCCAGGTACTTATCAGATGTTTCCCACTTTAGGAAAGTTTCATGTTCCACCTCTAGAAACCATTTGCCCAATCACTAAAATTACACAGTTCTCTTTGCTCTCTGACACAATTTCACTTGTGCACCTCACTGGCAGAAACACACAGTTCAGCTCTCAGTTACACTATCATTATTTACTATTTCTATATGGTTCTCTTAGGGCTGGTTTTATCCTCTATGGCAGGCAGCCCATGAGCCAAATATGGCCTACTACTTATTTTTGTAAGGTTTTATTAAATATAGACATGCTTGTTTATTTATATATTGTCTATGACTGCTTTCATACTTATTGCGACAGATCACCTGAACTTCATTGCAAAAATATTTGCTATCTGCCCCTTTATAAAGAAAAATTTGTCACCCTCTGGTCTACATGTCTATAAATCTCTCAATGGCAAGGTCACACCCTGTATTTCTCTTGCATCTACATGAGCACAACTCTAGAGACATAAGGGGTGCTCGACAAATACCTTCTGTGTGATGGAAATAAAAATCAAAGGATAGGTAAACTGTAATATGTTAAACTCTGGCATAATAAGCGCTTCATATTCAGTGCTTCATTAATGTTTGTTGAATTATTCCAGTAATTAACTAAGTAATTGACTAAGGCAAAATGCCTTACTATTTAGAGTGTGGGCTCTGGATCCAGACTTCTCTATTTCAATGCTGTGTGTCCTAGGTAACAAAATTAACTTGTCTCTGTTTCCTCTGCATAAAATAGAAGTAACAGGATTCAATCGCCTGCAAAGTGCTTAGAACAATACCTGGCACTTATTAAGCTCTCAAAAAAATTTGCTATTAGTGATGCTGCAAGGGAGAGTCCTTTAACATACAGAGTATTTTTTTTAACACTTTGTGGTAGATCTTCAAACCCATCCTGTAAAAAGACACAGACAGGAGCAAGAAAATGTCCAGCTTTTCCTGGTAATGTGAAACCAAGTCTGAATCAAAAGGAAATTTGAGGTAGGTGTCACAGGAATGCCCAAGGAAGTATTTGCCAGTGGCGGGGTCAGAGAATAAACTAGCACACGCTGAGGGGGGGTGACCAAAAAGTCACAAGCGTGTCAACACAGCACGACTGAACTCTGCTTCTGCTGATGAGAAGCGTCAGCACCACAGACGTGAGGTGAATGGCAGGAGAGCGCTTTCATTGAACCGTCAGCTAATGAAGTGGTGAGAAATTAGCAGGCCCTGTGATTTACACACTAATTCTCCCTAATGCCACCTGGGGGCTTCCTGCAGGCAGAGGCACAGAGGAGTGGAAATGGTGTCGTCCAGCCAGCAGCCAGCCTGTCTGCTATTCTCTCTCTGCCAAGCAACACAGCAGCCCAGCTTGTTCCCATTCACTATTCAGCAAGCATTTGGCAGACTGCCCTCAGAGCTCGGGCAAGCCTCAGCTATACGAGCAAAATGAAGACAATGGAAGGAATTTTAAAAGGCTTCCACCTTTCTGCGCTTTCTGAAGGCTCTCTAAAAGTTGACTCAGCAGGCGACCCTCTACCATTTCTGCAACTCTGCCACCTCTCACCCACTGCAAGAATAAGCCAGTGGAAATGGTCACTGCAATCAATGCTGGCTGTGAAGCGCAACTCAGAAAGAAGACTGGAGAGACATAGCATCCAGGAGCTGTTCTCACTGCATTTATCACCATTATTTAAAAGAGAGGGGTTTCTTGCGGTAAAGCTTCAGCATGTACTCCTCTAACAGAAATGAAGCTTTGCCCACCCGCCTGATCCCTAGACTCTCCTGGTCTGAAAGAAGGAACAGTTCTCACCCCAAAAACACATGCCAGGGAAAAGCAGGAAAGGACTGTCTTAGTCTACTGGCATCTTTCAGGCAGAAAGCCAAGTCAGAACTGTGGAAACAGTGTGTGATTGTGTATAGAACAGCCTCCTGTATTATAATCATATATTTCCTTGGACGTCCTCTGACTTTCAAATGAATAATGCTGCATTTCAGCTCCCCCTGGTAAGCTAGGCCTGATTTTAAGACCATTAGGAAGGGGGAAGAATGCTACAGTCTTAGTTTCTCTAGGGTCACAGTGTAATTGTGTGGCAGGAGGAACAGGGCCCTAGAGATGGTGTGACAGTCACTTCTCATTACCTCCCACTTGGTTCATTACATCTGTAGACAGCGATTGCCCATGTGTGGATACTTCCATTACACGGAAGGATGTAATGTGCTGTAGACCTCGAATGGCTTTCAAAAGTGGAGAAGGCAGTTTATTCTAGGCACATACCTATCTTGTTTCCAGGGGCCATGCCAAAGGAATGGAAAGTGACAGAAGGAATAGATTAGTGGTGATCAATACAGAAGAACAGGCCCCAGATGTGCTTATACCCAGTGAGATATTTATACATGTGCATCCCACTAACATATAATACAGCACACCCCCACTTACTAATCCACAAGTTTTACTTTAACAACCAGATCCAACTCCTTCAGGGTATGCACATAAGCTATTCTGTGTCCTCTGAACTGACATTACTTCCCACCCCATCTCTCTCTCTCTCTCTCTCTCTCTCTCTCTCTCTCTCTCATACACACACACACACACACACACACAAATACATCTTTCATTTGTAAGAGTGAGTCTGGGAACCGTGCAATGCAGATATACTATTTCATAATTTTTCTCAGGAGAGTAAAACACCCCAATAAGATTATAAACTAAGGAGAGTTAATAAAAAAGACAACAGAATTATAGAAAATTTGAGATTTTTAGAATTAGGAATGAATCTTAGCTATTATTTATAATAGCAATGCTCAAACTTTTTCTTAAAAAAAAACTCACCCCCAAAAGTTAGTAAGACATACCTAAAAAAGAGATACCCACACTGAAATAAAACTGGGATGCTATATACTATATGTTACTATTGGAAATTCACAATGATGCCAGCTTAATAAAGGTTCTGAGAATTCCTATTACCAAAAAAAAAAAAACAAAAAAATGAATCCACAGTTACCATTATTAATTCAATGCACACTTTTTTAATTGCATCCTATGGAACAATCATACCACAGTGGGAGATTCTGTTCTACTACAGACCCATCATTTTCTATAGGTTTTCTATGTAGTAGTAATTCTCAAATTTTAGCATGCATTTGGATCACTTGGGGATCTAATAATAACCTCTCATAGAGATTATTCAGTAAACTGGATAAGTTTTGGGAATCTTAATATTAGCTAAGCAATTTTAATGCAGAGACAGCCTCATATCCCACTTTGGGAAATACCAAACCACACACGTGCTGTTTGTCTGAATTCATCAGGGATTAAACTACACATTGACAAGAGAGCTTGACAGTTAATAGGCTGGATGTATGCAGCCTTGACTCTGAAAGTTGGCCAAGCTCATCATGAATTGCAAGAGCTTGTGAATATGAAAATGAACGTTTGCCTCTATAAATTTACCACAAGGGATGGTTCACCTTTACAACTGGCTTTAATGGTATATCCTTTTCACTCTCCAACTCATCTACTAACTTGATTCACTAATCCACTTTTATTAATTTATTTATTCAACAATTGTCTACAGAGCATTCTCTATGTGTCAGACACTGGATGGAACACTAGGCTACTAGTGAGAGAAAAAAAAAAATCCTCACTCTTGTAGGCTAATGTTTTAGCAAATGACACAGACAACAAAACATCAATATAATAAGTAAATGGCATATTAAGTTAGAGTCAGAAGGTGGTAAGTGCTATGAAAGAAACAGTAGGCTGAGGGAGTTCAGGAGTACAGCGGGGCAGGGGCCTCTGAGTTTTAAAAGGGTAGTGGGGATAAGATAATGAAAAGCGACATTTGGGCAAAGTCTTTAAGGAAGTAAGAGAGGTGGCCTTTCAGGGATGTAGAGTAAGGGCTCAGGACTAAAGAACAGCCAGTGGTCATGGAAAAGGAGCAAGAGGAGGGTGCTGGAGGAGAAAGCGGGGAATGAGAAATAGGAAACGCAGCCCCACAGGCAGCAAAGAGCAAATCACCTAGGTCAGGGCTTTGACTTTGACTTTGACTCTGAGGGGAATGAGGAGCCATGGCAGCATTTTGAGCAGAGAAATGAGACTATCTGAGTCATTTTTAAAGGCTCTGACTGCAGTCGACAGTATTCACCATTGATTGGATGTCTAGTGCTCTGCCAGGCAGTGAGCGCAGTGGTGCCATTTGCAAAGAAGAACGGATAGCCCTTGCTCTCAGGGTGCTCGTAAGTCTCTGGGCCTCAGGAACAGCTCGTCACAGTCAACATACACACATTTAAAATCTGTCATTCTTGCCCCTTGCATAACTAGCCCTCTGCTTGGTGTTTACTCTGTGATCTCAGCATCCACGTGCTGCCCTGTCCCAGGCTAGAGCAGGAAGGCCTCGGTCAAATCAGTCACGAAGTGCAGGTGCCCGGTCCTGCCCCCGAACACACTGTGTGGCCTTTGACAAGACATTGATCCCCCATTTTCTTGGCTTTTTCATCTGTTTACACAACTTTCCGCAGAAGTATATTTGTGAGGGCTGATGAGATAGCCGGCACCGAGAGCTTTCACATGTAATGGAAAACTGGCAATTTTAATTTTCCCTCAAATTATCATACTCTAAAATAAATAGAAAAGTCGAGGAGATTCTCCAGCTATTCATTCTGGCAGCACTTCCTCAGCTGAAGACCGTCTATAAGTTGGCAGGCCAGAAGCGAAGAGAAACTTCATTCCTGGAGATAAAACCTGCTAGTTATCAACAACTGAAACTCTTGAGAGAGGGTCTTCTGGGGAAGAGCCATTTGTAGCAACAATCTCTTTTTAGAATTTTACTTGCTTGCCTCCTGCTAGCTAACTTCTTTCTGTGGAAGAAGGATGTGAAAAGTCTCATTTAGTTTCAGCCTCAAACACAATTCTAAATGATCAGACTTGCTCACCTCACCTGTCAGTCATCAATAGACACTTAAGAGACAAAGCCTCCACCCTGAGGAAATGGAAAATAAAATGACAGGTTTCAAGGAAGACAGAAGAATTATTATTATGGCTGTGTTTGCCTTAAATATGCATATGCACCCTTTACGAACAGCAACACTGTTTTTTATCCAAGGCTTATGATGTAACCTCAGTGAAATCAGAGAAATTCAGGGATTTGGCAGGCAACGGGGGAAAGAGAAGTGCAATACAATGCTATTTCACACCACACACTGCTTTGGAGCTAAGCTATTCCAGATGTTTTCCTTTTGTCTTCATTTAATGGTTTCCCTAAATACAATGTCTTAGTATCAGCCAAGGCAGCAAAATATACAACATAGTAATTAATAGCAAGATGCTTAGCTAAGCAATTCTGTCTCTGAATACGTAATTATATTTTTAGAGCTTTAATTTTTTTTTCTTTTACCTTTCTTCCATCAGATTTTACTGGGGGAGTAAGGGAATATTAGGAACACATACAATCTTCTGTGGCTGTAGCATGATTAACCTTACTTAAGCAACAAAAAATAAGCCATACTACATATCTTAACCATCCTGGTTATATTGGTTTCATCAGCTATGAACTCCAAACAGAACGAAGTTGAACAGGGAGTGAGAACCGCAGCTCACAAAGAATAACTACAGGTGTAAATCTGCTTCTTGCTATTACTGACCAGCTTAATTTTAAAAATCAAAAGCAAAATTAGTCCTTTTTGCCCATACAGAGATTCTTGAACTTCATATTATCAGCAAAGCATAGTGCCGCACCTGTTCTGCCAATCCCCAGCCCAGAATCAGTCCAACCGTTAACTTTCTCAGCTCCTGCTTCCAGGCAGCTGAGCATGGATAAGGAAAAATCCTATAACCCTGTTTCCTGGCACTGCACCAAATCTGTGTTCTCCAACATCAGCTGAGCCCTCAGTGCTACTGGCAGTCCTTTCATTTGTCCCCCGTCAGCTCCGTTTCAGATTTCCCCTACAGCTGTTCCGAATTGTCAACGTGCTCTACAATCCCCTCATTCTAAGTAGATGCCCTTGTCCATCTATCAGACAAAACAGAGGTCCTCTCTTTCCCTTCTGCCTGCAGCCTGACCCATGGGGACAGCTACCTTTTCCCTCCCTTCTTCTTATATCAGAGAATTATCTGATCCCCGAAGTTAACATTTCTAGAGAATACTGGACACCATCTCCTCGGGCATCTTCCGGGACTTCAGTAATTTCCCCTAACCCTTTGGTGTCTTTAATCCACTGCTTTCTATTCTCTGCCTTCCACCCTTTTGTCTACAAATTTGCTCAACTTTCTCTTTATTGCCACACACACACACACTTGTGTGCACATATGCACGTGCACATCCCCCCCCACCACCACTCACAATGTTTTAATCACTGCAGCCTTTCACTCATGCTGCAAATTGCCTTGTATAGCAATTATCTGTTTACATGACAGTTTTTAACTGGTCCAGCAGTTTTTAATCATTGTTGTGTCACATATCCCCTTGGGAATCTGATTAAAGCAATGGACCTTTTCCCTGAAGACATGCCCCCCACCCCTGAGCCCAACACACACTCACAACTTGTACATGCAACTCCAGGTCATTCACTGACCCCCACAGAGGATATTACTACCACTCATCAATACTTCTAGTTCTACTCATGTTCCAGGCATGCTGGAGAACCACACTTCCTTGCTGACTTGAGATTAGTCACTGCTTTGGCCAATGAAATACGAGAGGAAGTGATGTGTGCTAAGCTTTAAGAGCCCGGAGGTGCCATGCTTTCTTCTTACACTGCCTCAGTAACTTCTGTGTTCCAGGTAATGACGCTCTGTCAGCAAGGGTTGTGGAGGGTGGAGCACACAGAGCAGAGCACCTAGCCAGCTGCAATGGACATACAGAGTAAGAAATGAATCTAGTTGTTTGGAGTGGCTGCAATTGGGGATGGTCGGTTCCAGTAGCACAACACAGGCTATCCTGTGTGACAGCAGGGTGCTCGCCACTGGATATGAAATTACCTAAGTCAGAAAGATCCTAATTAGGGAAGTCTAAGCTACCCTCCTTCCTGTTCCTAACCAACAAGCTCCTTTCACTTCATATTCCTGCACTCTTAGTTCTGTCTACCTACAAGACTCTTCCCCTGGTTCTTCCCAGGACTTCTCATCCTTTGGACCTCAGGTGATAGGTTACCTCCTCAGAGAGCTTCTTTTTGGCCTCATTCCATGACCACCATTCACACCCCCCCCCCCTTTCTGCTTTTCACAGAGCACATCATAGCCTATAATGATCTTACCTATTTTCTGTCCCTCAGGTTTCCTGTCCCTCTGAATTCACATTTGCATTCTTGTTATCAACAGTGATTCATAAATAACTAATGCCAAGCCACTTTAGCCCCACATGAACTTAAGGAAGCACATTCAAAATATGAACTGCTTTCATTTGTTTACTATAAAAATAAAAATAAAACCATAAGCATTCAACTTCTACTTTACACTTTCCTAAACTTTGTTAATAGAAGAAAAATCTGTAACTAAAAATGTTGGACAGACATCCAAATGTTTGGATGTGCAGCAAGAACCAACCACTGAACCTTGGTTTTCAACCAGTCACCATTAAGAGGTCAGCTTGACATTTTGGGCTCTTTTCAGATAGTTGTGGCCAATAGCACTAACAACCTTTGGTCCCAACCCAGTTAAATAGTAGTTTTTGTAATTCATTGGCATACATGTTTGTTTTGTTTGCCCTTTTTCTTCCCTTTCACTTGGGATATGCACCAAACAATCTTGCTTCATACTGACAAGAAGAATGAGTCCTTAGGTTCCAGAAAGTATTGAGTAGCTAAACCTTTGTTATGCATCCAGAGATATAGGTATAATATCTTGTTACAGAGTAAATAATTCATACTTGTTCAACGAATGAATAAATAAAATCAGTATAAAATGACTAAGTATTTGTTTCATTTGTCTGTGTTATAGATAACTAGTACCGTAAAAGGCAACTATTCCAATTCTAAAAAAAACATTTCAGCTTTGTTTCACCTGCATACAAAACATGTTTAAAAATGTTAGAAATGCAAAACTTAAAGTTAATTGGTAACTCTTCTATTTTCATGGTCTTTATAAAATGTGTTAAACAGTCTTAACATTTGATAAAAGATTCAGAAGTTGCTATGCTATCCTTCCAGCATATGATAGAATTCTATCATTGCTAATAAGCCTGGTTTGGAAACAAAAATAAACTTAGTTTAATTTTGTTTTTTTTTTATAAACTATTTTTGGTTTTCTTTGAATTTCCTATGTGGCAGTGTATACTGCAAAATAGTATCCCTTAAAATATGGAGACACCCATTACC
Organism: Panthera onca; assembly: GCF_046562875.1. NCBI lineage: Eukaryota > Metazoa > Chordata > Mammalia > Carnivora > Felidae > Panthera > Panthera onca. The sequence goes on from NC_138342.1 coordinate 87,546,902, forward strand.
CTAGCTCTTTTAGAATATGTGTAATTGGCATGTGATAGCTACATTTTTCTACTTCTATTTTACAAAAATCCACATAGGTGACTTAAAAATAACATGATTTTTTTTTTTAGGATGAGGCTGCATGTTTCTGCTCTCTACATTGCTTCATACCAACTAATTTTTAAGAAGAGATTATCACCTGCCACCCCATTTTAAGTGAATATGGGTAATCAGATGGGGCTTAATGTCTTTAAAATGGGAAATGCATCAAACGTGCTTGCACACACACACATTTGAACACAGATAAAAAGATATATTTTTTAATTTCTTTGCAAACAAGGCTGGTCATTTCTCAATTCCTCATCACTACACACAGCCTTCAAAAATTTTTTACAAATGCTTCTCTTTTGTTCTACTGGGGCTTTTCAACCAAACACATAAAATCCACAGATATAGTTGCTATAGAAATGCAAAGGGGATAAACAAGAATGAATTATGCAATCAAAACTTGCAGCTGAAGGAGGGCAGTAGCAAGGTTTATGTTTAATAATGCTGACTGTATTTATTCTTGACTTTATATATACTCCAAATTGAATGTTCTGAGTCCTAAATTGGAAGGTCCTTTTACTACCCAAAATAACACATCTTAATGAAAATATTTTAGCAGGCATTCCAGATTAGGAAATCAATACATGCCAAGCCAAAAATAGTTAAATTTAATGAATAATGAATTCAAGTGATGCCAATTACTTTCCTTTATTTCACACAAAATGGTCTTTATATGAAATGAAAGAAAGAGAGGTTTCCTACATGAGTTTTGCAGACACCTTGGCTCTCAAAAATAAATGCTTCTTCAGGTTTCTACATGTCTTTCATTTATTTTGCTAAGGAGCTTATTTTGAAATAGTGCTCTATAGCAGCACTTAAGATTTTCCATTAGGTTTATTAACGAAAAAAAAAATCTTAAATCTCCTAAAAAAACATTTGTCTCTGTTTTTGACTTGTTTGGAGATTACACTTTAAATGCTGAATTACTAACAAGGCATCTGGTAAATGTGATTGTGGCTATTAAGCTCTTGTAGCCTTTGATCTTGCTAATTAAGTTTCATAAGACTTTAGAGAGAAAAAGTTCCATCAGTCATCTTATTTAGACGTAGTTTGAGAAAAAATTATTTCAGCAGAATGGTACAACCTGTATTCTAAAACCAAAATAATATTATAAGTGTATAACAATGACACACCCATTCATATTATAAAATTTAACTCCTATTTACCAATAAAATCAATACAATCAGCTTATGAGAAAGAAAGTGGGGGGGGGGGAATGGGAGGGAAATCCTCTCAGAAAATATTATAGAAAATTAACCTACACCTTTCTCTCTGAAAATATTGACCTTTACAATTTCTGTGAGCCTTCTATTTTATACTGCTTTGACAACATTATAATCAAAATTATATCTGAGTCAGCATTTTAATTAAGTACACTTTTCAGAATCTGTTTAAAAGAGTGGAGGAGCACAGGTTGTGGTCTTGGATAGGCAAGAGTTCAAAGCCAAGCTCCAACATTTACTGTGGACCTTGGTCAAGATTTAACACCTTCAGTCTTTTTTTTATTCATAAATCATAAGGCATTTATCCTACAATGATCTGAATTTTACATCTGTGCTCCATTAAAATTATCTTGATGAAGGTCACCAATACTCCCTTAAGTTTAAAATCTAATATTTAACTCTTATATTAGATCTCTTTGCAATATTTGACTCTAACATTTCATAATTCTTTGAACTGTTTTTCCTCAAACTGACCTACCCTTTCTCTGCCATTTTTTCTTCTTTTCTGGGAGTTTATTATTATTCTCTTGTGGATTCTACTCTATTAGTTAGATGACCTCTGTATTCTTCTTCTCAGTGGTCTTCCCAGGAAATTCTATCCACCATTGCTCCTTCCCCTGGCTTCACCCATCACCTATACCCTGATGACTGCCTTGTATATGCCTCCTTTCCGGACCTCTGTCCCCAACTCTTAGCTCTCCTATTACTACTGCCTATTAGACAACTTCACTGGATTGTTCTATCAAGTACTATTCAAAACTTCCACCCATGTAGACCCAGAAAACTAGAACTCATCCCACACTCCTTGCTGTCCCTCCTGCTCACATCCCACCCCCACCCCCTTAGTCTACAGAAGGATATTGATTCTACCTCTAGACTATGTATTCTTGTTCTGCCGCTGCCTCAGTTCCTTTTCTCATGTTTAGATCAATGAAATAGCTTCTACATTATTCAGAGTAGTCTAAACGCTGTAACAGAAAACATTTGTAACAAGAGTTTAACAAAAATCTCTGGCTCAGAACAATACAATTTCTTCCTTGCTTGTGTCACAATCCAGTGTGGTGTTGGGCAAGCCTCTGCTCCATTCAGGTAACCAGGCTTCCTCCATCTGGTGGCGATACCACCTCGTCATGGCATGGAATCTCTGTCCAAACCTGGCAGGCAGGCAGGCAAGAGAGAGAGTGGAGTTTGTTATGGGCCTGGTCTATGTACAATGGTGGATGAGGTGCAGGATAAAGGCAATTAAAACTTCCGTTCGAAAAGGGGAATAATAGGAGATACATAATGTTCACTGGTCTATTGCAGTTCTGAAATCCTGCTTGGCGGGTCTTATCAAAGCCCCTACCCTACGGAGAAGGGGGGTTATTTGATTAAACTTTAATTCTACTGCTCGGGAATAATTTCATTTTCCTCTTTCTTCCTTGCACCTCAAAATTTTAGTTCTTATCATCTATTTATTCTCTTTGGTCACAGCTGAAATGAGTGTTACCGAAAGTCTGAGAGCCAAAATGTGATTTTACAGCTCAGCCAATGAGCTTTTTGAGTCTGATATTTTGAACTTCTTGACAACACAAGTTCTATCAAAAACATGCTGGACTTCTGATGTACTCACTTCCATCTACAATTCTCAGATCCTTCTCTCTCTTCCCTCCCCTTCCTCTCCTTAACAGCTACTTTTATCATGGTTTCTCATCAGAAGGCTCCACTCTTTTTTTTTTTTTTTTTTTTTTTAATTTTTTTTTCAACGTTTTTTATTTATTTTTGGCACAGAGAGAGACAGAGCATGAACGGGGGAGGGGCAGAGAGAGAGGGAGACACAGAATCGGAAACAGGCTCCAGGCTCTGAGCCATCAGCCCAGAGCCTGACGCGGGGCTCGAACTCACGGACCGCGAGATCGTGACCTGGCTGAAGTCGGACGCTTAGCCGACTGCGCCACCCAGGCGCCCCAGAAGGCTCCACTCTTAATCTGATCTTTGACAGAACTAAATCATGTTGTCCAACTAAAAAGTTTTACTGGACTTTTGTGGCCCCAAATGGAACAGTTGGCTCCCCAACCACTTTTCACCCAAAGTTTTTGGACTTTCCGTTGTTTTCTAGTCAACTTGAAAACTGGCAAATTCTAGGGGCGCCTGGGTGGCGCAGTCGGTTAAGCGTCCGACTTCAGTCAGGTCACGATCTCGCGGTCTGTGAGTTCGAGCCCCGCGTCAGGCTCTGGGCTGATGGCTCAGAGCCTGGAGACTGTTTCCGATTCTGTGTCTCCCTCTCTCTCTGCCCCTCCCCCGTTCATGCTCTGTCTCTCTCTGTCCCAAAAATAAATAAAAAACGTTGAAAAAAAAAATTAAAAAAAAAAAAAAGAAAACTGGCAAATTCTCTCTGAACACAGCTCTTTGTTGAAACACGCTGATTCTTTTTAAACCATCCCCTAAAACAGTGGTTTCTCAAAGTGTGGCCCAAACATACGCAGGAATCCCAAAGACCCTTTTAGTGAATCCACAAGGTCAAAAATACTTTTGTAGGGGCACCTGGATGGCTGAGTCAGTTGAGTATCCGACTTCAGCTCAGGTCATGATCTCGTGTTCTGTGAGTTCAGGCCCCAGGTCGGGGTCTGTGCTAACAGCTTGGAGCCTAGAGCCTTTTTCGGATTCAGTGTCTCCCTCTCTCTCTGCCCCTCTCCCACTCATGCTCTGTCTCTCTCTGTCAAAAATAAATATACATTAAATAAAAATTTAAAAATACTTTTGTAAAAACCCTCAGTTTATTTGCCCTTTTTCACTGTGTTGACAACATTTGTACCAATGCTACACTACAATGCGTGGTGGTGGGTAAATCTGCTGGTCCCTTAGTGCAAATGAAGGCACATGATCTGCATTGTGTACTGTGTCATTGGACTTTGCATCCTGTTTGTCACCATATACTCATTTTTTTTAAGCCACTTTTGCTTAAGAATGACCTTGCTGAAAAGGCAAAATTATTCACTTTATTAAATCTCAACCCTCGAGTACAAGTCTTTCACACATTCTGTGGGATCAGAAGGAAAGAACACATAGAGCACTTTTGCTGCATACCAAAATACAATGGCTGTCTGGAGGGAAAGCAATATGTGATTGTTTGAGTTGCGAACTGAACTCCTCTCTTTTTCATGGAACACCATTTTTACTTGAGGGAACAAGTGATAAACAAAATATGGTTATTCAGACTTGGGTATTTGGCAGTCGGTTTCTTGAAAATAAATGAAGTGAGCCTGTCACTTGAAGGCGAACAACCTGACAGTATTTGTTGCCAATGATAAAACTTCAGCTTTCAAGTAAAAATTAGAATTTTGGAAAAATTGTATCCTCCACCATGTGCTTGCCAGCTTCTGAATCCTTAAAGACTTTTCTGAAGAGATCAGTACTGATATTAACAAATGCAATTTTTAGAAACAGTGTATAATGCAGTGCGCCAAAGGTACAAATCCATGAAACAATATTTCCTAAGTAACCAATGTAAGATATTACAAAATCAGGCATAGGTAAGAGATCCCTTACAAGAACAAGTAAACCAATAGATTTTAATGCAAGGAGAAGTTCCTTGATATAGTTTCAGATTCCACATGGCAATCAACTTAAGAAATTATCACTTGCTGAATCATTATATGGTATTAAAACATATCCTCAATTATCTGAAAAGGCTATTAAAATACTCCTTCAGAAGGAGATTGGTCTTCCAACAAGAAATACCTACATATCTGTGTGAGGCCAGATTTTCCTCATGTACTTCAACAAGAACAACATATCACAACAGAGTAAATGAAAAAGCAAATGAAAATCTCTCTGGCTTCTATTAAGCTGGACAACATAGAGTTTTGAAAAAATGTGAAACACCACCACTCTTTTTTTTACCAATATATTGCTTCTGTTGACATAATAGATTTACGATTATTTTCAATTCATTAGCATATTAACTTTTCAGTTTTGATATTAATATGGTAATTCTTGCTAGATACAACCCATAAACAAAAACTTTTTGTGATCCTCAGTTTTTAAAAAGGTAAATGAGTCCTGAGACGAAAGTTTTTGAAAATCATGGTCCTAGAGAGAGAATCAGCAAACAGTGGCCCACAGGTAAAATCCAGCTGCATGCCTATTTTGTAAATAAAGTTTTATTGGAACATGGCCATATCCATATTCTTACATATCGTCATGGTGGCTTTCGTGCTATAACAGCAGGAGCTGAATCCTTGTCACAAACATGATATTGCTCTCAAAGCCCAAAATATTTACTATTTGGAACTTTAGAGAAAAACAATTCCAATATCTCCCCTAGAACTTTGGTTCTCAAGCTTGGCTGCATATCAGAATTACCTGGAAAACTGTTAAAATAATACTAACGTCCCTTCTCCTTCTCCAACACATACACACAGAGGAATTAAGTCAGAATCTCTGGGGTGCCTGAGTGACTCAGTGGGTTGAGCATCCGACTTCGCTCAGGTCACGATCTCAGTTCCGGAGCCCCCCCACACTGGACTTTGTGCTGACATCGCAGAGCCTGCCTTGGATTCTCTGTCTCCCTCTCTGCCCCTCCCCCACTTGCACTCGCGCTTGCGCACTCTCTCTCAAAAATAAACATTTTTTTTTTTTTAAATGAACCTCTGGGAGTGGGGTCTGAGCATGGATAGTTTTTTACAATTCTCCAAGTGATTCTAATATGGAGCCAGAATTAAGAATCACTATCTTAAATCTGTAAGATTTTTAAGCACAAATTGTGGCTTATGGGCTTCCAGACAACATCCAAGGTTTTTCGCATTTAAAACATGGGTTACCATATTTCAAGCCCCTAATACTAGGGTTCTCACCACCCACTGGCCGAACACTAAATCAGTGTCCCATTTATTGTTACAGCAGCACCCCACCGCTAGGTGCAAATTTCAATATCAGTCAAGTTAGGCTATCTACTGTAGCAAACACTTCTTAAATTTCAGAGACTAACATAATAAAGGTTTATCATGCAAATCATGGTGCAACGTGTTTTTGTAGGGGTCTCTGCTCCACAAAAGAACCCAGTTGTCTCTAGCTAGAGATTCTACTATTCCTGGAGGCCTCAAAGAAATTGCTGGATCCCTCCACAGCCAGCCAGCCACCCAGCCAGCCAGCCAGCTAGCCAGCCAGCCGTGAGGAAGAAAAGAGCATGGAGGGTTGAGTGACAGGTGTTTTTTGGGCCAGGACCACAGAAGACATACATAACTCCTCTTGGCCAGAACTCATTCTTACTGGCTACAACTAAGTGCAAAGACAGTATTAAAATGTAGCCTACCTTTCTGCCAAAGAATACAAGCAAAAACCGTTTTGGTCGATTAGCTTATCCGGGCACAATCATTTTCCTTACCAGTCTTCTACTTCTAGCGCTATGAAGTACCTTCATGCCCCTTGTGATAGGCAGAATGGCTTCCTATTCCCCAGAACCTGTGAATATATCTTACATAGCAAAAGAGACTTTTGCAGATGTGATTAAGATCAAGGACTCCGACAAAGGGAGATTATCTTGGATTATCCAGGTGGGCTCAATATAATCACATGAGCCCTTTCTGGAATGCACTAAGAGACAGATGGGAAGACAGAAAAGGGTTCAAGAGATGCAATGTGGAGGCAGAAAGACAGAGGAAAGAGGCCATGAGCTGAGAACATAGGCAGCCTGTAGAAGCTGGGATGGGCAAAGAATGGATTCTCCTCTAGAGCCTCCCAAGAGGAAGAAAACCATGCCAACACCCTGATTTTAGTCCAGTGAGACTCAGATCAAACTTCGGACCCAAAGAACTGTAGCACAATAAATTCATGTAGTTTTAAGCCACTAAATTTGTGGTAATTTGTTACAGCAGCAATAGAAAATACACCCTTCTCTTCCAGGTTCCCACTGCTATCAGTGATGCTCCCAAAATTTAAATCTTAATTAGTTGCTCCTTTTCTGAAAATTCTTTAATGGCTTATTGGTCATTCCCTTAATAAACACACAATTCCAGCCACTTTCCCATCACCAAGATTGTTGCCATTGGTCTAGGTAGGCATGATTGCTGCCTCCGTGAAGCTTACATACGATGACCCAGGACACAATCAAAAGACCTTAGCATGCCATTCAATGACTGCATGATCTACTTCTGAACAACCTGCATAAAATCCTCTAATTACCCATCTTTCTGCCAGAAAAAAAAGGGGAAAAAAGCCGAGACTTAAGAGTCTTAACATAATGTACTCATTAACATTCATTCCATTGTCTTCCATGGACCTTTTTATTTTTTTACTGTTTCTTTATTTTGAGAGAGGGAGATTAAGAGAGTGAGAGAGAACACGTGTGCATAAGCAGGGTTGGAGCAGAGAGAGAGGGAGACAGAGAATCCTACACAGGGTCCAGGCTGTCAGCACACAGCCTGATGTGCTCCATGGCCCTTTTTAAGAATGTCGCTGGCCACAGTGTGAAATGGTTTGTTCTGCCCCCCTACTCCTGTGTCCACCTGGAAGACTTCTACTTCTTCCTTAAGAGTGATCTCAAATATCACTCCAGAAAATAAGTCCACTCCTTTGTTCACTGCAGATTTGATACATGTAATTGAGTACTTATTTCACTGATTTTAACTGCCTCTTTCCCTGCCCTTATACAGCTTTTAACAGATTGAGAGAGAAGTGGCTGGCAAATCTACTTCTAAATAAAGGATGAGAGTTTGTTCTTTCATTCATTCATGCTCTGAAAAGAAGTTCATCATGACACATACTGCACCAGAACTTTATTTTGTGGGAAGATTGATAGTACCATAAAAACACCAAAATAGAAGACCAGACAACTTTCTAAACCTCTTTTGCAGTATCTTTCCCAGGATGCAATTCCTATCCATTTCAAAGAGCATCTTTCCTGGAGAACACAAAATAGAGAGGAACTCTGAGAAACCTACCAAATGACAATCATTCTGAATAGAACTACCACAAAACAGATTCTGCATGTTCCTCTTTTAGTGAATTTCTCTTAAATTCATGAAAGTGTATAATGCCTATAATTTCAACACATACCTGCAACAGATAACCCACCGGTGGCCTGTTTGTAGGAATCATTTCATCGGGATGAATTCACTGCATGTGTGTATACAAGAACTGGAAGAAAAAAATCAGTCTTTTACAAACATTTTGAGTGTAGACTATAAAACTTATGTTGTGAAGTTATTTTCTCATTGTTTAAGTTTTTCTTGAAAATGAGACACTGGTCTGCTTCACGCACTGACACATTTTCCTGGCACAGGCAAGTAGTTCAAGATGCACGTTCTTTTTAATTAAGTGGACAAGGATCTTCCTCGTCAATTATTCAATTTCCTTGCATCTGGATAGTTTATATTCACCACTGTTAGCGTTAATATATTTTACTCAGTAATGTATTAGTTGAATTGTTACCTGATGAGTAATTTACTGTTTATAAAAAAATATTTTGATAAATTATTACTGTCACTATTGCAAAGCCATTTGGCAGAGCCAAATTTTAATGCATTTTCAACCATTTCTTGAACTATTTTGCACCCACTATGTGTAAGGTAAAGAGAGAGATAAGAAACACCTGTAGAATAATTCCCAGTTGGTGGATTAAGTTTATTGACCATAGACACATAATTTTCAATATAGGAGTCCTGAACGTCAATACATGGTTTCTCTGAACCTTTATCCTTCGTTAAGACCTCTCACATTCAGAATCTAGCAGACATTGAATTCCTACTGGCCCCTGTGGTTTATTTTTCTTACACACTAAATATTAACAGTAATTAGCTATTGTCCTCATCCTCACCTCTCAACACATTATCAGTTTTCCAGTGGGCATTGATTCTGTACTGTGGGGTCTAACCCGCTAACCACAGTGGTACAGAGTCGCTAGGGAATTATCCCTCTAGGAGGACAGGAATTCTTCCTACCCCTTAGTCAATGATCATTAAAACCAACCAATACATTGTTAAGCTTCACAAATTGAAATGGCTGTAGGGACTCATTTCTGTAAGCACAGAAAATTGCAATGGTGAAGTCACAATTATCCAACAACTGGGTTTACAGCTGTATTCACCTTTTCGATAATCAAGTCTACAAAAATGTGCCCACACTTCTTTCTGCTGAACTCAATCTGGAAGATTTCTAAAGCCTTCATTTTTATGCAGGTTTCTGAAACCAAGGAAGCAATTGCATCTGAATGAAGTAATGACAAACCCTATGAAGCAGAAAAAAGTTTTTCCACCTAACATAAGCCTTATTTTAAAAAAGGGGGATAGGGGGTATTTCCAACCTATATATTTCCAAATAGAATATTCTCTGAGCCATTATAAAAATTTGGCTGCCAGAAGAGTATCTAGTTTAGTAAATATAAACATGGATACCTAATATTTTAGGAACGCTTTCAACTACAGGTAACAAACAACCTAAGTAAAGTGTTGTGTTTTGTTAAATTAGGGAGTGTTTTTCTTTTTTTCCCCCCATACAGAGAAATCCAGTTACCAATGCTAGATTGGTTCAGCAGATCAATCATGCCAAAGACTCAGCCTTCCTTGACCTTCCCTCATTATTACAAAAAGGCAGCTGCAGCTTCTATAAATATATCCCCTCTCCTCCAAGGAGGGGGAAGAGGATAGGACAGCAAGAAGGGATGGTGCCAATGTCTGTTTTAACAGGTAATATCCTGTTTTAACAGAAAGCTCCCAGAACATGTTTGTATCTCTTTGGCCAGAATTTTGTCCCAGAGTCACTGTTGGCCTAAAAGTGACGAGAGAAGATGCAAAGAGAAAAAGAAAAGCAACTTCAGAAATTCAAAAACTGGCCTGACACTTAAAGCTAGGCCTTAAATTGTTAAGGGCTAGTGCAGCACTCACATATAGGCCTTGGTATTCTACTGTGGACCACAGACAACCTTCCAAATCACCATCAGTGACCCTGATGAATAAAAACAAGACTATTTCATAACTTCTCTAAGCACAGAAACAAGGTCATTGTGCAAACCACAGAAATACCAAACATCTCCATATCCTAAACTGATGCTCCTTTCCCAATTCTGATTTTAGCCTCACTTTACTTCTATCACCTCATACACAAGATTTTTGAAAATGCCCAGAATTATCCCCAACTCCTGATAACATCCAAACCAGGACAAAGCCACTTCCTTAAACCATCCCCCCCAAATCACTTGTTAGTCCCAATCCTATGATAATCCTTTCAAAAATTTCTACTGAAATGCCCCATGTTTCCTAAGGAAGGTCTCCTTCCTGGCACCCAGTAATAAATCCATCTTGTCCAATCACAGGTGTGTGCCTGGTAGTCTGTCACTGGACAGCACTGACAGAAGATTGGCTCAAACAAGAGTATTCACACACCTGTGTTTCTTTCCAGCATATTTTTAATTAAAATGTTGCACCTTGATATGCTGTGCTTCAAGATCTGGGATATAGTGAACCGAGCATAGGGTGAATAATCAAGAGATAAGGGCTCTAGTCAGTCTTGTCCAGTTAACTAGGTAAGTGACTCCAGGTAAGTCATTAGGGGACAGGAAAGGAACTGACCTCACAATAGTCAAGTGAGCCAGTTAATGTTAAACATGTGTGAGAAATGGCAAAACTGAAGCTCCAAGAGGTTGAGTACATTTTCCTATTTACTTTTGGCAAGTGACAGAACCAGGATTTGAACACAGGTTTTGACTCTAAAGTCTAGAGGTTCTCCATGACACCAAGTCACCTCACCAAGTTTTACCTTCTCCCTCTGTAAACCTACCAAATAGTTGAACTAGAACCTTAAAGACCCTTTCCATGCACCCTATTCCATGCAAGAAGGGATGGTGCCAATGTCTGTTTTAACAGGTAATATCCTGTTTTAACAGAAAGCTCCCAGAACATGTTTGTATCATGCAGGGAATTTCTAGATATCTGAATGATGAATCATAATATTTACATTTACTTTTTTAGTCCCACCTGATCCATAGGTGAAAGGTACAGGAATAATGTAAGGTGATGTATGCTGATGGATTTTTGAATTTGAGCAAGCCCTTTTCAAAAGGGCATAAATCATGAATTTGATCTACCATTTGAACTCCCATGGTGACTCAATTTTCACTTCCTTGTAAGTTAAAATAGGACTACTTCACTTAAGGAACTGTGTGAGAGCCTATAGAAAGGGGCTGAGAACAGTAAAGCCTTAATAATAAAAGCAGGAAAACAGATCTGAACTTAAGCACTTTAACATTTGCATATTCATGTGGGATACCTTTGCAAACCAGTAATAGACAAACACAGGAAAACATAACCACACAATTGAATAAGGACAAATGTGAAATATATGCTTTTTAGTCTCACTGATTTAATAAAATTTTGTTTGTTTTTTTAAGAGAAATAGTAATCAGCAGTTGAGGCTTTGGGGAAATACACACTGAAGGACTAGAGGAAAAAATGTCATTTTGTAACTTGCTTTTGGAAGACAATTTGTAACATGCATCCAACACTTCTATTATTTTTGCATATCACCTTTGGCCCAGAATTTCCCTCTGAACAAAAACCACACATGTGTATAAAGAGTTAGCCACAAAAAATGTTTGTGAAAATACTATTCATAATTGGTGAAAATAAGTAAAAAGTTAAAAGATTAATAATAGAAGATTGGGTAAATAATTGTGGTTTATTCATGCAGTGGAAGTCTTTGGATATTAAAAATGTAAAGAAAAAACGATGATATGGACAAATGTTTAAAACACATTGCTAGGTTGATAAATGAAAATTACAAATGAGTGATTGAGCTTCTGCTTTAAATAGACGTGTACATATAAGTGTTGTTATGAACTATTTTTGTGCCCCTAAACTTATCTCTTGAATCTAATTCTAAATGTGATCGTATTTGGGAGGTAATCAGGTCATGAGGGTGGAGTCTTCTTGAATGGGATTAATGCGCCTTTAGAAGAGTTGGGAGAGCTACATGGCCTTCTTTCCCCCAAGTGAGGATACAATGGAAAGTCAGCAGTCTGCAACCCAGAAGAGAGCCCTCATCAGAATCCACCCATGCTGGGACCTTGATCTTGGAATTCCAGCCGCCAGAACAGTGAGAAATAAACCTCCATTCTTTATAAGCCACCTGGTCAACAGTACTTTTTATAGCAGATAAAACTGAGTAAATTAGGGGCGCCTGGGTGGCTCAGTCGGTTGAGTGTCCGACTCTTGATCTCGGCTCAGGTCATGATCTCACAGATCGTGAGCCTGCTTGGGATTCTGTCTCTCCCTCTCTCTCAAAATAAATAATCCTTTTTAAAAAACTCAGTAAAATGGGTATAAATGCATTTTTTTTTTAAAGATTCACATGTGTCTAGTCATTATCTCTGATGGGATTATGGGTAGTTTTATCATCTATTTATATACTATTCAGATGGTAGCTGCACTTGTAAGCAGAGCTTAACAGAGAAGTTGAATCAGTATGTTGTACACCTGAAACTAATGTAACATGGTGTCAACTCAGAAAGAATTTCTTTAAATATACTGTTTAGTATGTCAAATGCTAATCTCACTTGCCCTTAAAAAAAAAAAAAAAAAAAAAAAAAGTTAAAAGGTAAGCCCTCACCATGCCATGAACTAGCTCACAGACACCAAGCCAAGGGCCATCTCTATTCTGAGAACCACGAATACCCTTATCCTAAGAGGTTTTTCAAATAGTTTTAATTCTCTGCTCTGCAATTTGGAAATCTAGAGTGAAAGGAGTACTGTATGTGTAAACATAAATTTTTAAAAAGCAAAAATTATTAAAATAAGAGTTATTTATCTTGTAAGATTTTCCATTGTGGTATTAGTCACATTGACTTCTGAGTTATAAAAGCAATTTGTTTACTTGGAATATTTGCTTTAACGTGTTGCATTTTTTTTTTTTTTTTTTTTTTAAGCCAATGCAATGTTGCAAACCAACAATTGTGCAATGATATTTGGAGAGAGATGGTATCACAGCAGAAATGTGTATTTAGTTAGTTTTCCTTTGGGCACTTTTTAACATAAAGGACTTTTAAAAACCAAAAAGTATGTGCCTTATTTAACAGCTACATTAATAGTAGAAATTTAAACCCTACTAAAATGAGAAGTTGAAGAATTAGTTTGCCCACGTAGAAAATATTACAATAACCACCTTGTATTTGTTGTTCATGGTTATTTAGTTTCTTAAATAAGCACTATTTTATTTCCTCCTCTCATCCCCGCTGTGAAGGAGATAGGGTTATCCCCATTTTGCAGGTGAAGAAATTAAGGCACAGAAAGTTTTAAATAATTTGAAAGTTTAAATAACTTTAGCAAAATCATACAGCCAAAAAGAGGAGAACATGGATTTGAAGTCAAGTCTCTGACTCCAATCTTATGTTCTGGTCACTATGTACATTGTTCACTATGTATTAGACTCCTTTGGGATCACATTGTATGATGTGGCTATCTTTCTCATTCATTATACATTGAGCTTAGAAGGATCTCTTTACACCATGGGATGGACTATTATGAAGCCATTCAAACTCGATTTTGAAAAACCTTTGATGATTTGGAAAATACCCACAATTTAAAGTTTTACGTATATACCATGGAGTTTGAATATGTAATCGGTATCCTCTTCTTCCCCAGCTTGGGATACAAACAGACTGCAGTATATTTCAAAGCACAACTCCAAGTCTCCCAGTATCTTTTTGAATTCTTTTCCCTAGTATGTCCAATTATTCCCATGATGCTTATTCTATTCAGAGGACCAACATTGTTTGCTCTCATCTTGCCCCTTGATCCCTTGTAGGTTGGATGACTGCATGATGACTTCCCTGTTGATGCTTGTTCTTCCAGAACTTCCTTCTGTATTGATGTTTTGTTTTCAGTGCTGGAGACTCGATAGCCATGCCTGATGCAGCCTCCTGTATAGATTACATACTGGGTATTCCTGGGGTCCTTGCTTACCACTATAGCTGCAGTAGAACCAAAGTAGCCTATAAAGATGGGCTTGAACAGAAACACCTCCTCTGGGCTTTGCCAGAATTTCCAGCTCAGACTTGAGTCCAGAAAAAGCAGTTCTTAATTACGTCAAAGGATACTCCTATGTCAAATCTGGCTTGAGCTCCCGAAGCTGCAGCTCTTTGGGTTAATGCACACATACACTTTTATTCCAAAATGATAGGGTTCCAAAAGGTTCTGAATTAAGCTCCTTGGAGAATCAGAACCAACCTTCCCTTGCTACATTTTCCTATTAGTATTTTAACTTAACCTCTAGATGTACTGTTTATCAGATAGCAGGGCATTCCTTTGCATTTTATGGACATCTGAACTTGGTCAGTATCATCCCAGTCCATCCTACTGGATGTTTTAATAACTTTTAAACTAAAAATTATCCCAAGGCTGAGGTTTCCTCATAGGAAATCCTGTTTCTATGAAACTTCTGTATAAAAATGCTGCCCAAATTTCCTCTGGCAGAATCTAAGTCTGTGTACTCAGAGATATGCCGAGGAGGGTCATTTGACTGCCTTAGTCTCAGATGGCCAACCCCATAGCACTTGTAAAAAAAAAAAAAAAAAAAAAAAAAAAAAAGGTGCTGTTACAAGGTTATGCATATTTACTAATTTGCATAGAAAAATAAATGAAAAGGAAATAATTACAGTAATTCGCAGTCAGAGCCATGAAAGCTGTACAGAGCACAACGCCAAGGGAAGCCAGTTAAAAGGACTCCACCAAGAGTACTCTCTGTTATTGCCTTGCCTAGTGACTCTGATGGTGGTTATCCTTCTGTAGGATGGATAATATAGTATTGAGGGATTTTTATTTGCTTAAAAATGATGCCACACTAATGCTTCCATCTGTGGTTTAATTTTTTTTTTCCCCTTTCTCTTGTGAAACAAATACCAGCAAGTCAGCCATAGGGGACGAGTGATCTTAGGAATTCATGTGTGCCTTGAAGGCTCAGAAGAAAAGAGCTCAGATGACTTCCCAGGGTTGAAAAAAATGGATGTGTTTGTAGGCCATACTAGGCAGACCGCATACCACTCTTATGCCAGGACTTGTAGAAGCTAGAGTCCCTTCAAAGAAAATTGACCCAGGGAGTCAAGTTGCTGGGTGCCAGGAACTGTATAAACCCTGGACCTCAAGGAGAAGCAACCTGGATTGAAAGCTATCTCATGAACATCCGATGAACAAGGACAGCATGAATAACATTCTCCTGCAGTGTCAATGAGAGGTGGTCATCTAAAGAAAGATGATCCTTTTACAGAGCCACAGGAGTACAGCAGGAAAAATGGCAGCAGGAAATCCCACAGATAGATTTAACACCAGGGCTCTTCCTGCTCAGAGAGGGAGAACCTCAAATGAGATACTACATCAACATATGGACGAACGCTTGGTCCCCTTTTAATTTAATTTGGTGAAATAAAAGGTATGTAACTATGCATAGCCATTACTTCTCCATGCCTTTATCTTCTAAGTTAGCTGCAATGGGCATGCATTACTATTTTTAAATTTAACATGACTTGCTTAAAGTCATTAATCTGACAAATTACATTAATTAGATATGTATTATCTTACATGTTAGCTTAGTCATTAGAGAATATACTATCAGTTTAAAGAAAACTCTTTAATACTTTCAAGCCACAAACATACAGAAAATTTTACCTCGATGTGCTAGAAAAGATGAAATGTGGTTAGAATATATAGCAAAGGAGATAGGCAAAAATCTCTTAAAACAAATGTTTCTTGAAGATATACTGGCCCTGATAATGTTACACATTCCCTCATCTCCTACAGGAAAGGTGTAGGCAGGGAGAATGTAAATATTTTGTTTAATAAATGCCTGGTCCTGTTGTAAGTATTTCTGAAGATTTCTTCCTGAGAACAGTAATAACAACAACAAAAAAAACCTCCCTCTCTTTCCTTGGGTCACTTAGGAGATACATCTCATTTATCCTTGTGCCAAAGAAGGCTTTTTTTTTTTTTTTTTTAATTAAAAAAAACGTTCTTGTCAACTTTGCCCTGTAGCCTCTTATTTAGGTTGGCCACGTCAGAATACAGGTGAAATCAAGATGGCTTTTAAAATTTCTCTTTACTTTTGCTCCCTGTAGAAAAGCCCTTCAAAAAACGTATTGCCAATGACTCTAATTACTGTTATGTGAAATAACCAATGGGAAATTTAAACACATACACACACATACACACACACACACACAGCATTTACACTTAGACTATGTTTTAAATTGTACATTCAATTGTACTGTGACTTCCTTAAAACCATCTAATGATTTATTTTAACCTCTTTTATACAAAACACATTCTGGTAACAAAATGTATGATTTCAGAAAAGGAAAATAGAATGTTACTATGATTAAAGGAAATCTTATTTCTGGAATAAAATAGGATTAAAATTTACTATTTATTTACGTATATTTTACTTGCATTTGACTGAAACTTTGTTTACAAACTAACGCACTGGGAGGATCTAGGGAGAAATAGCCAATCCTTTATTCTCACAATGCATAACTTTTAAGGTTTGTGGTAAACTGCTCATCAGATGCTGAATCTCGGTGGCAAAAATCAATCAATCAAAAACAACACACTTCAGCTAGACTCAAATCAGAATTTCCTGGAGGACCGTCGTTGCTTTTTTGAGTGTAAACTCTTCTATCTCATCTACCATGTGCTCCTACCCATCGTGATTGTAGAGAATAGTAGCACTGCGATTCAAAGTCAAAAATTAATATATTACAGTGGATTTGAGAGCGAAGCATTGGAACTGGTCAGATGACTTTCTGTGATGAAAACCCACAACTAAGAAAAATTAAACTTCCTATAATTTTGTAAATTACAGCAGGAATACCTGTAATTATCCACATAAATGATGACAAAAAATTTGCCCTTAAGGGGTTGGATTACATTTGAAGGGAGGCTGCCTTGTTTGCTATGCTCAAGAAAGAAGGCATGTTGACACACAAGAGAATAATAGCGAATGCATTCTGGATAGCACTGAGAAAAAGGAGTTTAAAGAAACCTGATAAACAGGACAGGACTCTTTTCTATAAGGTGATTCATTCAGCAAGTCCAACAAAACAAGAAGTCACCTGTGATAGCCAAAACTATCTCTACACCTACACACACACACACACACACACACACACACCACCTTTTTAAGCTAGCTCCACCAACACAACATTAACTGGCAGATTGTAATCTAAAGTGAATCCAGATCTGATGTTTGTTTTCCTTTTTGGACCTGGCTACCACTGTAAATCAAGCCTGACTCCCCTCAAATAGGAGAGAGTCCTATGTGCTCTGGAAGCTATAGAATTCCTGCCCCTGGGTAACTGGCAAAGCCTCCAAATGTTAATCCTATCACAAAACAAAACAAAATCAAAAAACAAACAACAACAAAAAACCCATCACTTTCTTTAATCCCGGTAAATTAGACATTGAAGATAATGAAAATGACATGCATTATTCCTGTAACCAGTCTTCCAAAATACATGGTCTCATTTATATATAGCTTTGCTCCTTAAGAGATATTTGAAGACAGACAAGCCTAAAGTTAGAACATGTTATGTCAAGCAATTTAGAAAATCCCATAACTTATGTTATTTTTTCCTCTCCACAAACAGTTCACATGCAGTATTCCAGGTGGAAAGTTCATTAGCATCCCCCTAACACATTATGAAATCCTAATAGAAGACACTTCCGTCTATCAGCAAAGTGTTTCTCTTTCTTAACTGTACATAATACATGAACTTCAGAGAATAAAAGTCCTCAGTAACACATTATTTCTAAGAAAGCTCCTCTCACCACCCTTCCCACAGAGTAAGCACTGATCCTTTTGCAGGGTTTTGACATTTATCTACTTGAATACAAAGGTGGTTTGAAAATTCTTGCTATGTTTGTTATATAATTCTAATGGGCCAACACCCTTCATAAACAATCCAGTGCTCTTCAAAACAGAAATAGCTCATTTAGCCTAGTCAAAAACATGTGGGAAGTATCATCAAATGGAGCTCTGCTCTGGGTAGCCCCATTAAAACCAGTCACAAAATAAACATATAAATGTTCTTTCATAGACAAAACATTATTCTTAATTGCCTAGGTTACACTCTGCAATCCAGTTGAACACTTTCTGAAACTACATGTCAATTCAACAATGCTATGTTGTTTTATTGCATCAACTGGTGCCTAAAAGATTGTGGTATTGGAAAGTATTTGGAGTCAAAAGTGGGAAGACATGCTCGCTATTTCCAACGCTTATGTCCAGTGTTCTCTTTTGCCAAATATTGTTTAATTCTAGGGCTTAAGTAGCTCTTAAAAATATCAACCCAAAGAGGAAATGCAAGCTATCTAGGAGGAAAGGGTTGGAAGAGGGAGGAAGCAACCATCTACTTGGGTCCTACTCCACAGCCCTAAAGGGACACCTGGGATTATATCTTCTGTGCACATCTCTAACCACCCAACTACAGTCTTCATTATTCACAGAAACATACTGGTGTTTACAATTTTAAACAATCCAGAGAAAACTGAAATGATCAAACTAGAAATGCCTTTACTACAAAAGGTAGTATGTATGCACGTATAATACTAAAGATCTTAATATAAGAAATTAAGTTTATACACAACTTAGATATGCAGGGGTTTTGAGGTGACCATCTAGAGCTACAATCTTTATACCTAGATCCTTCTACGATTGCTCCAAAAATGTACATTCTGGACCTATGATGCATTAGCTGCCCCCAGTGGTTAAAGTTCCTACTTTCCAATGGACATAGCAGAACAATACTTCATGCAACAATAGCATAACCTATGTTAGATTGACAGTATAGGAATCCTAAACAAAATGCTTTTGGAAGGCCTTTTAAAAGGTCAGTTAGAAATAACCAGATGTTCTTAATTACATTGTCACCAGTACTTCTATCTCTGTTTATCTGTCATTGCCTCAAGCCTCGGTTCCTGTTGATTAAATCTGTCTTAGCAACAGTTACATAATTTTGCTTCTAGATATGAAATGGCCATAGGGACTCTACTTTCTGGTTAACCTGTCTTAATGAATCGCCACAGGAACGGAACATGGTAAAATAGAATCAAGTTAAGGCATAATGATCTCTCCCCACCTTTTTCCTACACAGGTCTCTGAATATTCTCGTATATATCCCTGTATCCTTTCATTTGTAAATAAGGAAACCCGTATGGAGTTTAGCTTTTAAACAATGATGCCATCAGTGGTCACATTTCTTACAAAGATCTAGAATTTATTACACATCAAAATGAGCAACTAAAAAGGAAACAATTCTCCAAAAAGTAAAAGCTTTAGCTAATTTGCATAATCACTAAAAATTAGCACCAAGTGATACTGGAAAAGATAGAATCCACTCACCATCAAATTGTCATTCCCATACCAAACAGATACATATTCACTAAGTAGGAAAATGCCTAAATGCTCAGATTTTCTCTGAAACACTTAAAAGTGTTTTTCCAAAATATTGTAAGTCATGGTATTTTAGACCTCCTCACATCTGCCATATAAAGTCAAAGATTATTGGGATTTTAATGCTAAGTTAAATACATAGGCAGGCAAATTCTGTGTGTACAGATAACATTCCAAAAGCATCCCATTGTTATTTGCACATCCTATTTAGTCATGAGATACTGAGGAAGTATGTGTTGACAGAGTATTTACAAACCGTCTTAAGGGCAGGCAGTCCATGGGTTGGAAGACAAAACAGCCTCCCAGTCACTTGTGATTGTCAGGATGTAGGGGACACTTGAATCTCCCTCCCTCAAATATTTATGGAATTCTGAAGCCATATAGGCTGCTCCGTGATAAATCTGGCTTCTGGTGGGTAAATAATAGATCCATCTTTTCTTACATTTTTCTGGTTATTTTGCTCAATAGGTTGCATAAAACTCCTTCTCTAATGCCTATTTGACAAGTATTTTTTCTAGGAAATAAAACTGGGATACCCAGAAAGTTCTCAATCACAAAAAAAAAAAAAAAAAAAAAAAAAAAAAAAAAAATCCAAGAAGTGTTCCATGGTTGAGGACAGTCAAGCACCCAGTCCATTAACAGGAGACTCCTATCAAATACTAGGTCTTTGTCAATAAAGCCTCAACTCTTAAACTTGCCTAAAAGGCCTCCAAGATTTTGCCACCAGCTTCATTTTCCTCCTCCTCTGTGGAATATCTAAGCTGACCACTAACGGCCAATTCGCCTGGTTTTTGCTGTTAGAACTCTAGTCTGTAGGTACTCATCATGATCATTCTAAGACAATAATCACAACATTTCCCCTTGCAACACAGTCATTTTTGCACCCCTTTCTGCAGCTAGGAGCGACCATATTTCCTGATAAAGGGAACAGATGTGGATGGAACGTCCTCTTCCCTCTTCTTCCTGTGTGGAAATGATGCCTGGTGCTGTGGCAACCATGTGAAAAACCACCCAGCCTCAAGCAGAGGAGGGAAGAGCCAGCAATTTGAAGGAACACAGAATGGAAAGCTATACAGAGTCTATATGCTTGACAGCATTGTGAACAAGAGAAACCAGCCCAGCAACCACCTATCATCTTGCCTCTTGCTATGTGAGAAAAAAATAAACCCCTATTTATTTAGGCCACAGTTAGTCATATTTTCTGTTACTTGCAGCCAAAATCATCCTGCGTAAGAACTTCTGTTTCATGCCTTCAGTATGGTCCCATCAGACAATTTATCATTGCCCCCAACATCACACACTTTCCCACCTTCGTATCTTTTCTCTGCTTGGCTTTGCATATGGCAAGTGTTTAATGAATAGTATAAGATGAATGATGTGAACTGGTTGATGAAATTTTAAGCCTAAATAAGCAGTCCATGATTAGGTCAATAAATAATTCTTCACTATGGTATGTAAGGCATGGCACTATAGTTATTTTACCTTTTGAGCTTCCATTTAATCAGAATCATTCTATCCATTTCAAATGGCAACTTCTTGTGCTTTGCTTTTATAAAGAAACAAAAGGCCTCAACACTAATTTGATATACAGGGTGGTTGTTTAGAGGACAGGAACCAGCTTTCCTGCTGTGTTTTATAGAAAGTCTAGCTTGCTGCTGGCACTCAATGAATATTAAATTATAATAATACTGCTATGCGTATCATTCAGATTCTGACATTGTTATAACTTTCTACTCTGTTTCTGAAGTGTGTGAGATCCTATAATAAAAATGTTTTATAGAAGCGAATGCACATTACATAGAGTTTGTCAGTCACCTTAGCCAGGTTGTATTAAGAACGTGTTGGGCTCAAATAAAAATGTGCTTTAAAATTCTATGTTCAAAATGTGTGATTCAACTGCAGGAGCGTAAGTTTCCTAATTTACTATAATAAATTACTTTCCAAAAACATTATCAGAATGCAATTATTCTCAATTCTAGGGCCAAAAAAAAAACAAAAAACAAAAAACAAAAAACACTCTTTTCTATAGGAAAACTGAGGTAGGGCAAAAAAGAGTTTTCAAATATAAAAGCTTAAGTCATACCTCTATTTAAAACAATTCCAGTGACATTTGATTTTAATAATTTTAAAACTATTGGGGTGCCTGGGTGGCTCAGTCAGTTAAGCATCTGATTTCGGCTCAGGTCATGACCTCATGGCTCATGAGTTCGAGCCCTGCATCGGGCTGTGTCCTGACAGCTCAGAGCCTGGAGCCTGCTTCAAATTCTGTGTCTCCCTCTCTCTCTGCCCCTCCCCTGCTCACGTTCTGTCTCTCTCAAAAATAAAAATAAATATTACAAAAATGTTTAAATAATTTTAAAACTATTGCATGTAGAAGGGGAATATAATTATTAAAGAAAAAGAAATTTTAAACTCATTCATATAACTATCACCTTAAAGAATACAAAGTTTCCAAGACAGCCCAGATGGCACAAGTCATATCTCAAAACTTCCAAAGCAGTCTTAATGCTTCATGGAATTTTGCTTGAAATTGTCTTTACTTATCAACCTAAGGGATTATTAAAGCACAATGATGGGTCATTGTCTTTTTAGCTGTTTGTTCATCCATTCTATTTCTGAAGCTCTACCAAACTTTCTTTTTGCTTACTTAACTCTGTTTTCTTAATCAGCCCTTCAGCTGAAGAGAGGAACACCCTTGAAAAACTTATTAAAAATTATGGAGAAGTTCTTTAAGATGGAATAACCTTCATTTAAAACCATGTTTATTTTACTCCTGGGCATTTATCCCAGAGAAATGAAAACCCGTGGTCATACAAAAACCTGTATGCTAATGTTCACAGCAGCCTTAGGTCCAATAGCCAAAAACTGGCAACAACCCAGATGTCCTTCAACAGGTGACTGGTTACACCAACTGCAGTACATCCACAGCATTGAACACAACACAGCTATAAAAAGGATATTGATGCATGTAACAACCTACGTGAACCTACATGAGAATTGTGCTAAGTGAAAAAAAGGCCATCCCAAAAGGTTACAAAGTGTATGATTTCATTTACATAACATTCTTGAAATGACAAAACTAATGAAATGGAGAACAGATTAGTGGTCGCCGGGGTTTAACAGGGCAGAAGAGCAGAGGGGAAGTGGGTATAGCTATAAGACGGCAACATGACGGATCCCTAAGGTGATGGAAACATTATGTTTTGACTATAGTAATGTCAATATCCTGATTGGGGATATTATACTGTTAATTTTGCAAGATGTGACCATTAGGGGAAATTGGATTAAAAGAACTCTATATTTATTACAACTGCATGTGAATCTTTAGCTAAAAATATAGTTTAATTTTTTCCTAGCTTCCATTCCATCTCTGATGTTTCTTGGAACCACGTGTCCTATTTTCAGTCCATCTAGTTCACACGGTCTAATCCAGCCTTAAGCTTCATGGATGGACATATAATTCAGACTTAATCAACCGGCATGGTCCAACTGGTTATCACCATCGATTGGTTCAGGAATGGTCATGTGATTCAAGCAGTGCAGTGATAGCCAACTGTACTGTAGAGAAAGAGAATCTCTCTTCACCGAAGTTGCTTAATTTTGTAAGATGAAAAGGTAGAACCAACAGGGCCCCCCACATTGAGCCAGAGTGGAAGAAAGCAGAACCTTAATGACAGTTTGTGCCCCTGAATCCAACCATGCCTAAAGCTAGTATACCCTCTAGACTTTCCAGTTATGTGAGCCAGGAAATAAACTTTAAAAAAAAAAAAAAGTGTAACATAAAAATATCTTCGTGAAGATATATACCACAATATAGTCTTGAAAATCTACCCATATTTTCTTCTATTAGTTTTATAGTTTCCCAAATGGTTGTGTATGAAACACTTATTCACTAATGCAGATTTTCCTCACCAATTCCAGATTCTAACTTTCTCAAATGCTAAATCCCTATACGTATTTGAGTCTGAGGAGGGATGTTAATTTGTTTAACCATCTGTGTCTCAGTACCATATTATTTTAATTTCGGCAACTTTATGATACACTTTAATGTCTGGTTAGACAATGTTTCTTCTTAGTATTTTGTGTTTTTCAGAATTCTTTCAACTATACTTGCATGTTTATTCTTCAAACTGAAATTTAGAATCATTTTGGCATATTCCTCACTACCCTCCCCATAACAAATCAAGATTTTGATGATACACTGTGTATAGCGTATGTATAGATGTATCACTGTGTATAGCATAAATTTAAACCAAATTGACCTCTCTTAAAATAAGTTAAGCCTACTTTGTCTAAGTAGGACAAAATGGAGGTATGTCTCTCCATTTATTCAAATCTTTTGTCATGTTCTCAAATCTTTTTGTCATACTATTCTGTATGTTGTAGTTTTATTCATCTAATTCTTGCACATGTCTTAGGACTATTCCAGATATTAGATGCTATTTAGCTATAGAAGCAAATGCAAGGTTTTCCCTTTATATTTTCTTTATAAGAACATGATAGATCAAAAAGCAACTGGCTTTATTTTGTACCCATGTACCTTAATGAATATCCATATTTTCTTATAACATTAATAAGCCTGCAAGATATATCATTTTTTCAACATTTTCAAAAATAAGTTGTTTTAAAATAGTTCAAGAAACAATTGGGTGAACAGTATAATTTAAAATGAAAAGGCAGCACACCTGGGTGACTCAGTCGGTTATGTGTCTGAATTTGGCTCAGGTCATGATCTCACAGTCCACTGTC
Organism: Panthera onca; assembly: GCF_046562875.1. Lineage (NCBI taxonomy): Eukaryota > Metazoa > Chordata > Mammalia > Carnivora > Felidae > Panthera > Panthera onca. The sequence continues at coordinate 87,571,369 of NC_138342.1, forward strand.
TGTGGGTTCAAGCCCTGCATCAGGCTTGGGGCTGACTAGCCTAGAACCTGGAGACTGCTTTGGATTCTGTGTCTCCCTCTTTCTGCCTCGCCCCTGCTCGCACTCTCTCTCCCTCTCAAAAATAAACATTAAGGGGCGCCTGGGTGGCGCAGTCGGTTAAGCGTCCGACTTCAGCCAGGTCACGATCTCGCGGTCCGTGAGTTCGAGCCCCGCGTCAGGCTCTGGGCTGATGGCTCGGAGCCTGGAGCCTGTTTCCGATTCTGTGTCTCCCTCTCTCTCTCTGCCCCTCCCCCGTTCATGCTCTGTCTCTCTCTGTCCCAAAAATAAATAAAAAACGTTGAAAAAAAAAAATTTATAAAAAAAAAAAAAAATAAACATTAAAAAAAATAAATTAAATTAAATTAAATTAAATTAAATGAAAAGGTGATGCTGGTTTAAAATATACACATACTGGGGTGTCTGGGTGGCTCAGTCGGTTAAGCGACTGACTTCAGCTCAGGCCATGATCTCACGGTTGTGAGTTTGAACCCCGTGTCAGGCTCTGTTGCTGACAGCTCAGAGCCTGGAGCCTGCTTTGGATTCTGTGTCTCCCTCTCTCTCTGCCCCTCCCCGACTCATGCTCTGTCTCAGCAATAAACAAATACAATAAATAAATAAATAAATAAATAAATAAATAAATAAATAAAAATATATACACATACCATGCCCTACACATATATACATATGAATCCTTTGGATTTGAACATGCTTTCTTCTAGAATTTAAATACTAGCAGAACAAGGAATTCAGGAGCTTGATAAAGCACTCATACTACTTTCAGAGCTCTTCCTGTTATACCATTTTGTTTCTCTAATAAGAGTGATTGCCCCAAGAAACCCACTTTTCCAGTGATTCTCAAAAATCAAATATTGAGATTTTAAAATCAGAAAAGGAAAAACATCTTACCTGAAGCTTCTGTTACTTTAAAAAAAAAAAAAAAAAAAAAACACAGGTTTACAACGTGTGATTAACAATGCACATAAACTTGGCTCTGTGATTTTGTATTTAGATAATGATTGAAATCCATTAAACGATCCTTTTATGGTTGATGATCTGTCAGTTGAACATCCAGCAGTTTCTTTTTATAGAAATATGATTTGATCTGCAGTGTCCTGGAACATGTTTTTCCAGCTATTTGGCTTCAAGCTTATGCTAATTAACAGGCTTTATCTCACAACTTCCGTGGCACATTAAAATCACCTCCCTCTAGAAGCTTTCTTTGATGAACCAATGGAATTTCTACAGCATTTGCTGTAGGTACTACTCAAGTGATAATTTTGTTTTAATCCTTTGTAGCAAATCTTAGTTTCTATAGGTCTTCTTTCTCTACACCCCTTAAAGGTCTTTGAGAGAAGGAGGAAGTAATAGGTTTTGAATTCCTAAGTGCCAGGCTAAATCTAATTGTTTTAAATATATATATTTTTATGGTAAATATTGGATCTTATTGACCATTCTATCTCCTAAGACACTTACTCTAATGCCCATTAAATAACAGTTTTATGTTACTTATATGATTAAACACTCATCAGTATTTCTTTCTTAAATAATTTCCATCTAATTGAAACAACAGTTTCCTTATTGCCATTAGTACTACTTTAGCTGCCAGTATTAACAATCAAAGTTCATTGCTAATCAAGAAATGTAACGAATTTAGGACTTTAATTATGAAGAGTCAATAGGTTTCTATCAGAGCATTACATTTTCTCAAAGAAACACCCTGAGCTATAGCAAAGCCTTGTGGAAAGATATAGAAGATTCATTTGTCCTTTCGTAACTGTTCTTTTGACCAATAATTACATCATAACTTTAGTCAACTCCTACTTTTTTCTGATTCTGCTTATGACACTGGTTAGTTTGTATCTAAATCCCGAAAGCATAGATTGAACTCCCTCATGTGTACACGAAATGAGACTAATAACAACCACTTATTGAGTGACTATTATGTGTCAGGTACCGAGCTGAGGAATCTACAGGTAATTTGATTTAATTATTATGACAACCCATGAAGTTGATATTATCCTCATTTTAATGAAGAGAGAACAAAGGCTGAGGGGAACAACTTCAGATGGAATGTAAAGTCTGAACTCATCCATGTACATGCACAATAAAAGAGCCCCTAAAAATTGAATCCCCATGAGTGGCAGGAGTAATCTAACTTCCTAGTGAACTTTAAGAAATCAGGGAATGTGCATGTGGCAGTTATTATGACCGGAAACAGAAGCTAGGATAATGCAAATGAGCTCTCATTGGAAATACTTCCAAAAAATTATCTCACTGAAACTCCCTGACCATCCTATTAAATCGCTGTTGTTTCCATTTACAGATGGGAATGCTTCAAAGTCACATAGCTAGGAAGTAGCAGATACAAATCTAATCTGGTTATTGTAGATCCAAGACCAACACTCCCACCATTTAACTCCAGTTCACAGATATGGTGGAAGACGTAGCAAAAACTGTCCCTCGTAGTGTCACACTCATAGCATTGTAAAGTTCAGCTCAGCCTTAGTGCAGACACTGTTTCAAGCCTGCATCAACCGAAGTAACCGCTGATCTCTAACTTTACAAAAGAGAAAACATCTCTTAGTAATGTATTTCCTTTTATAGCCTATTTTTTTTCCTTCCTGGATATCAACAAAGTGCCAACCAAACGAGTTCAAATTCTGTAAATAACGTTCAGTCCAATTGATGCTACACAGTTTGACCTACATATTATAAAATTAACTATTTGAAAATCATGTACATAAATTATTTCAGCTTAACTATTCTGTACAATTCCACATGCCACTCACCAAGGACCATTTTTAAAGCCTTCAAGTTGCTTTCCAAATTCTCCTACATCCTCCACAAGGTCTTACTGTTCTACTTATGGCAGAGATAGCTGTGCCCCCCTCCACACCTCAGCCTCTCACACAGTTAGGCTGGGGATGTAGGACCAGGTTGAGCTGATGAACTACTTATATATTAAATCATTAAACCTCACAATAAGTTAGGCATTCTGTGTTTTCTTAGATTCAGTATATGTCTACTTGGCATCCATTCATCATATGGCTAGTTATATTAACTATATCTTCTGTGTGTTTGATGCTACGATAGTTAGATGCCTCACAGACCTGGGGAGAGCTGCCCCTCCAAGGGCTGGCCCCTTCTTAGAGTAAAAAGCTTGGCTGGGAGCATATCTCCTATATACAAACCAGCCAATCCTAAGTCTATACCTCCCAACCACCTCTTTATCTCTCACATACCAAGCCTGTATTTCTGCATGAAATCTAACCCCACCCCACCCCCAGAGCCAGATACCAGACAACAAGAAACCACCCCTATAACTTGAAGCCTGTGAGAATTATTCAAACTGACCAGTTCTCAACTATTTACCCTTCCCTGCCTTACCCTTCCTGTGGAAACCCCAAGAAAAACTCTGACCCAGATTTTCCCTTCCCTCTTGTCTTATACCACCTGCCCAAGACACGGCACTTCCCCCACGGCCCAGTGTGGTATTCAGTGACCCTTCTCTGGGACCTGTGTGTATAATAAACTTCTTCCTTCCAAGCCCCTCTCCTTTGGCTGTACCACTTTTACCATAACACATCCAACATGGACATCCTTGGAACAGCAGTTACCATCTTTAATCTCATTTTAGAGAGGATGAAACAGAGGCACAGAGTGTTTAAATAATTTGCCTAAGATAACATGATGAGCCAATATTCTAAACCAGGCAGACAAGTTCCAGATAGCAATAAATCAAGGTTTTGTCTTCTCTGTTACCCTCTCCCCCTCTACTCTACCTGCAACAGTGCCTGGCCTAATGGTTTTTCTCTGAATTCAATGGATGTGATGTAAAGCCACTTGTGTATTTTCAGTGTTCTCAAAAGCAATAGCCATAGATTTAGTACTTGAATTGACAGTCTGTTATCACAAATCCTAGTGTGTGTGTGTATGTGTGTGTGTGTGTTTAATTCTACTCAGTTTTATTTGTAGTCTTTAGATTTCTAGATACACTTCTATTCCATAGTCTTCATGGTCTCCTGGACATAAATCTCTCAGTATTCTTTTTTTTTTTTTTTTTTTTTTTTAAATTTTTTTTTTTCAACGTTTTTTATTTATTTTTGGGACAGAGAGAGACAGAGCATGAATGGGGGAGGGGCAGAGAGAGAGGGAGACACAGAATCGGAATCAGGCTCCAGGCTCTGAGCCATCAGCCCAGAGCCCGACGCGGGGCTCGAACTCACGGACCGCGAGATCGTGACCTGGCTGAAGTCGGACGCTTAACCGACTGCGCCACCCAGGCGCCCCTCTCAGTATTCTTGAGCAGCTATGACAAAAGTCCAGTCCCATTGTTTCTGAAATACGTAGGAGTAGGAAGACAGAGTCTAGGAGATTATCCATGAGGTATATTCACAAAGACAGGTAAAATAGCATTTAGGAAGATGAGAGCTTCTCTTTTCTCTAAGTTAAACCATATCTAAGTCACCTCTACATCAAGGCATCAATATTTCTACCATCTACCACCTACCATCATCAAAGCTCCCAGGATTTCTGCCACACTCAAGCAGGCTAATCTAGCATGACTGGATATAAAACCAGATATTATAGCCCCAAACTTTAAGGAAAAAAACCAAGGCCAATGTAACTTAACAACGCAATAGATTAGTTCCTCCCAAGAAACAGATTTCAACAGTATCTCAAGACATCTAAGTAACTCCTTGACCTCCATTAGTAGATCTTATATTAACTCATTCTCCCAAAGATCCTTTGGAAAAAGACCAGAACAGTTATATGGAATTCTTAGACAAGAATTTATGTGTTCACACTAGATTGAGGCCAAGAGCAGGGAAGAAAGGTTTTGAGCTAGATCAATGTATAATTCTTTTTTTTTTAACATTTATTTATTTTTGAGACAGAGAGACACAGAGCATGAACGGGAGAGGGTCAGAGAGAGGGAGACACAGAATCTGAAACAGGCTCCAGGCTCTGAGCTGTCAGCACAGAGCCTGACATGGGGCTCGAACTCACAGACCACAAGATCATGACCTAAGCTGAAGTCGGCTGCTTAACCGACTGAGCCACCCAGGCGCCCCAATGTACAATTCTTTATAAACACCAGTTTTGCCTTGCATATTCAGCTTTAGTGTTAAAAAGTATTTTTAATAAATATTTGCCAGTACATGTAGAAAGATAAGAAAACCTGTTAGGGAAAATTACCAATGCCCTAGTCACCTGTTTCTAAGAGAGCTTCAGGGCACCAGGGTGGCTCAGTGGTTAAACATACAACTCTTGGTTTCAGCTCAGATCATGATCTCATGGTTCACGGGTTTGAGCCCCATGTTGGGTTCTGTGCTCACAGCAGGGAGCCTGCTTGGGATTCTCTTTGCTTCTCTCTGCCCCTCCCCTGCTGGCTCTGTGTCTGTGTCTCAAAATAAATGGATAAACTAAGAAAGAAAAGCAGAAAAAAAAAAGAAGGAAAGAGCTTTTAGAGTAACCCTTCCTTCCTCCAGCTTCCCCACATGTCTATCTGTGTTCCCTAGACAAGAAGTAAAGACATAGATGATGGGAAAGATTAGAACAAGGAACTATGTAAGCATGGTTCAACCCTTCCACCCTCACTCTTTGAGGGCTACAGAAAATACAGGGCTTTCTATAAGGTAATAGAAAACATTCCAGGTTCTGGTAAAAAAAATATATATATATTTTGGAGGTTCCAAAGAAGAGTAGACTAACAAAACTCATCATGGAGCTTTGTATGTGGATTCCCACCCGTTTCAGAAAATCAGCCCCGGTTATTTATACTTGCTTCTCCCCTCTCATTAGCAATGGCCTTCTCTGGATATTAAACTTTGTGTGGTGAATATTCATGGGCCAGGGCCCAAAATTCTTTCTTAAAAGAACCATCTGCCTCTGTGTCACCTGCTGGAGTTCCGCAGATGTGAAGCAGGAAATTGGAGAACGCCTTTTTTACAGAATTCTGGAAGATCATCCCAAAGCATACACTTCTAGGACAACAGTCAGAACAATCAAGTTTTCCATGATTAAGGGAACATCTAAGGTATACACTCAGATCTGGCCTTAGTGTTTATCATTTGATCCTAATCTATCCGGCTCTGCCTGTTTCTCATTCAGCTCCAAACTCAGGGGATTTATGGGGTAGAAGTATTGCTCATCCACCTCTTCAAACTTCAACAATGTCTTGTCAAAGGTAATCTAAAAAGCTATGTTTCTTTTAACACCTACCGTGTATTAAAGAAAGAGGAACTCATCAAATCCAAGTTCGCTGAGGTCTCCCACAGTCCTAAGGTCACTTCCTAATAATATCAGGTATAGCTAGCGGTAGGCCTTCATTCTGACTTTGGCTTCATTTTTTAAACTCCCCAAATCTTAGAGCTGAAAACAACTGTATGAACTACTTGAGGAAAGACCTCATTCCAGATCACAAAGCTAGTTGTGGACAGAGCTAAAAGTGGGACCCAACTCTTGTAGTTCCTGGCTGGGTTCTCTTTCCATCATACGAGACTTTTTATCACAGTTGTTTTTGTTTTTTGTTTGGTTGTTTGTTTTGGTGAGTGAATTCTTTTTTTTTTTTTAAGCTTATTTATTGAGAGAGGAAGAACCACGCCTGCACAAGTGTGGGAGGGGCCAAGAGAGAGAATCTCAAGCAGACACCACACTGTCAAACCATGAGACCATGACCTGAGCCAAAAATCAAGAGTTTGGTGCTTAACCAACTGAACCACCCAGGTGCCCCTGGTGAGCTGTTTCTCTGTTTGCTTTCATTCCTTCGTTAACATGTAAAAGACATTTTGTGGTGGCAAGTAGATAATGTGAGGACCATAAAACATCAGAACTGGAATCAAAGTTAGAGAAAAATATCAGCTCTCCTTTGATTTTACAGATGAGGTAGCTGAGGACTAGACAGATGGCACAGCTCAGCTACACCACATGCCTCCTGCATCTCAGCTCACTTCTCTTTCTTACACAGAAATGCCCATTTGAATTATTTCAAGCCAAAATGTGGGTGCTATTTCCCTCTTAATTTTATAAGTTTTTTTCATCTTTATGTATCCTAGAGAGAGAGAGAGAGAGAGAGAGAGCGAGAGAGAGAGAGAGAGCGCGCGCGCGAGAGAGAGAGAGAGAGAGAGAGAATGCAAACAGGATAGAGGCAGAGAGAGAGGGAGACCTAGAATCTGAAGCAGGCTCCAGGCTCTGAGCTGTCAGCACAGATCCCAACACAGGGCTTGAACTCATGAACCACGAGATCATGACCTGAACCAAAATTGGACACTCAACCAGCTGAGCCCCTCAGGCTCCCCAAGGTGTTTTTTCTCTGCTACTGGCCAAGCAGAAAGAAATGAGTAGATGTTTAACCACCTAAATAAAAAGATAGGTAGTACATTATCATAATTGTCATGTAACTCTCTACAGAGACAGTTTTATTGATTGATTTAAATTAGTTTCCTCCCAAAACTTACTATTTACCTGTTTAGTAATGAGATTCCCATTCCTAGCATAGACACTATTTAGAAAAAAACCCACCCCATTTCTTAGGTGGAAAACAATTCAATAATGAATGCTGATGAAAAACATTAATCGTGCAAAACCATATTAAGTTGTTTCAGTAATGAGACAGGAACTGTTTAATGAAGCATGTCTCAACAATAAATAACAACAATAATAAAAGGAAATGCACTGCTTTTGTGCTCTATTGGACATTTGTCACACATCCTCGAGCATTAGAAGTTAAAATCGGAAATACTTCAATGTAGAAGTAAAAAGGTAGAAAATGTTTAAAAGAGGCCAAATTATACTTTGTTCATCATACTTTTAAAAAGTAGATTCATCTCTAATGCAAATATATGAATTAAATAAGTGCCACATTTATTATACATGCATTTGCTATCTCTACTGAACAATAATGTGAACACTGACACTCCTACACAGTTGTTACGCTTTTGGAAGGACTTGCTGAAAGACACTGGCTTATTATTTTCCCAGAAAATGCTAGGATGAACGAAGTGCTGACCTAAGAACTGACATACTCTGTGCATCCCAGGCTTGAGGACCCCGTCTTTAGAAAAATAGACCAAAAGAGCTCACAATCCACAAGGAGACCACCACAGAGAAACAGGTCAGTTCCCAAGGGTTGAATCCCAGGCAGGACCAATCGACACTCCTGAAGATGTGGCTCACCCACCTAGATTTGCAGCTGCTTGCAAGCTGGGATGACCTGTCATTCGCCATGGTGCACTCAGCGCAACCTGGACCAAGATGCCACTTCCTGGCCACAGTTCCGAAGCATCCCAGCTCCTCCCCTCAGGCCTTGTCCTTTTTTTGAACAGCTTCCCTGTTGACTCACTCCTTCCCTACCTTTTCTACTTTCTAGCTCTTCCAAATGTTGGAAATTGAGCAAAATGCTCAATATAAGCACTGGAAGGAAAGGACTGTGCCTGTCTTGTTATATCCATACTGCCCAACACTAAGAAAGTCTAGAACATCATTGACAATTGGTCTGTGACTACCTGAACACTTTTAGGAAGTAGTGGAAATAGTCCCATATCTTAAGACAATCCTAAATGACAAATCCTTCTTGATGAAGCTCAGATGCATGGGGATCTTTGGGTGGGGTAAGGATGAGGGTAGAATTCTGCTTCCTAGAAGCATATTTTCACAACTATTATTATATTTGAGCAAAAGAATGCCTCACCATTTTTCTTCCCTTTAGAACTATACAAGAATAACTATAAGCCTTATCCTTGATATTTAGTTAATTGACAATAAATAACATGCCCCTAACTCCCCAATGGTTATGATTTAATATGGCCAATTCTTTGCACAGTCTCTCACATTAACTTCTACCCAACCACTTCACCACCCTTCTGATTTTATACCTCTGCTACCTGAGTCCACTTACTAACAATACTGGACAGGTTACTTAAACACTCCGATCATCAGTCTTTTTAGCTGTAAAATAAGGATAATGCCACTTAGACTTGAGGATTAAAACCCAGTATACAACACTCAGTAAGTTGTGACTATCACATAAATTCAGTCATAAAAATATGCACACAAAGTGTTTTGATTCCAGTATAATTTTAGAGGGGCCCCTCAAAGACACGCCATCAGCTACCATTTTGTAGAGAACAGAACTAGGAGAGGAAGGATGAGGAAACAGAGAAAGGGTGGGAACTGCTCATCTTCCTTAAAGAAAAAGGAATATCGATTGGTATAAGATAACTGGCATTTCTGAAGAAGAAAAACGAGTTGGAAAATTTATCAACAGGCAACACTTTGAGGAGATTCTCAGAAGGAACCAGCATGGTTGAAAAAAGTACTATCAGACTAATCTTCTCTGATCAAGTGAAAGATCAGGTAGATTTCAAATTTAAATTCTTATCTTGGAGCATATTTCCCCACAAATCAAAAGGTAAAATCCACCTATCAAATAAAAATTATGGGGATATAAACCTGATGGGAGAGCTGCACCAATGGTGTGGTTGATTCTTTAATTGAGGCACATAATAATCATGTTCCACAGACTCGAGTCACACAGGAATTAGAACTGAGTCTAGTGAAATCACATGATTTTATCCATGTGAATCTTGCATATGCATTTTCTGAACTATATCTGATTGCACAATACCTCTCCCTTTTGCACGCTTACAGCTTACACACAAGAATGAGAAAAGTAAAAACAAAACAAACAAACAAAAAAAACCCAAGGATACATCTTATATATATACACACAATGGTCTCAAGTTAGAAATATATGGTCCCTAAAAAAAAAAAGAAAAAAGAAAGAAAGAAAAGAAAAAGAAAAAGAAAAAAAATATATGGCCCCTTTCTAAATCAGAAGGAAAAAACGAGGTTTGTTCTTTTGCAAATATCAGGCCCCAGGATGCATTTTTAAAGAGCACAAAAAGTGCAATTAAGGGTATGTAATATAAGGTTCTTTTGTATGTTTTACCACATTGACATTAACAAATCAGTCAAAAGTCAAAATTTCAATTTCTAAAACTAACCCAACCATCTTAGCTACCCAAAGATTTACTTTGTAATTGCCTATTTACAGTCAGACTTATTGTCACTAAAGTGTCAAATTATTGCTGCTGGTCAGAAACATTCTGAACTTCTATGTTGCTGTTTTTTCATGCCTGGGAGTGCAGATGAGAAGGAGGATACACAGTTGTATCAGCAAAACTCTTGGTCTTGTAGCTTCAAAGGGGTTCACATAAGAGGAAAGCAAATACCTATTACAGTCACATCTACAAGTAATATGTCCACCAAAACAACCTTAGCAAAAAGATACATCAGAAATACTAAGTTAGAAACTATTTGCCCCAACACTATCCCCCTCCTCATTCACATTCTATGTAGAAAAAGTTTCCATTGTTCCTACAAGCTGCAGGAAATGGGAGAACAGAGTTGGACTCCTGTAAGAACAAACTTTCATAAATGAAACAAGATGTGGGAAAGGGCTGAGTACCAGGTCAACTGCAAAGAGTATATAAAGGTGAAGTATTATTACTTCATCATGCAAGCTGTCCAAAAATGGAAAATTCTGCCTGAAAAGTTCTGCATGTCCCATCACTAAATCAGCTCACGTAGTTCCCCTAAGGGCAGTGGCAGAGGGAATCCCTCCACCAGATGTTTTGATGAGATTGCAAAAGCTCCTTCCAACACCAAAGAGATGATCATATGGGAACCTAACTTATTACTTCAAACCTATCCACTGTTTTTTTGTAAATCTTGGATGCATGTGTATGGCTTGTTCTAATTGCGTTCTGAGTGAATTCCAAAAAAAAAAAAAAAAATCATTTTTAATTAGAACTTGAAAGTTGATATTTGTTCTTAAAAGAATTGTAAAATCCCTTGTAAATGGAAAACAGTTATTTAAAAAAATCCATCTAGTGTATAATAAAGTGTATAAGCTTTGTAAGAGAGAGACCAGAGCTGTTATTAGCTGTATGACCTTGGACAAGTCAGTTAACCTCTCGGAGTCTCATTTCATCATCTGGTAAACAAGGATCACTATCCTGTGGGTTTGTGAGGAGGACCGCATGAGTTAATACGCCAAACTTCTAGAGTTCAGTGGCTGCCTAAAAAATGGTATCCACTATTATTGCTATTCTTTAAATAGAGTAAAACAAAGATTATCGTGATGCTCATTTGTTTGTATATTGAGGAAATAGTGAACATCTTGAAAAGAATCATCATCATTCAGGACTTAAATTTCTCTTCCAAGCATTTTTCATTAAAAATCTTCCTTGGAAAAGAGGACATAATAGGGGAAGATAGAATCCTTCTTTTCAGCCAGAATGATAGATACTATTATATATTGTTCAAATTAACCCTTTTGAGTCATGTTCCCAGGAAAATGATGTATGGTGTGATCAATGAGAGCAGGGATAGCCTATGGTAAAATGTTTGTTAGGAATGATCATTCTTAGAGCTCTCACAACTTTTAGGTTCCTGAGAACAAGGATTTATCAGAGAGGATCTCTCATGTAAAGATAGAAAATATAGGAAAAAGTTAATAGTGACACATTAAAATCTCCCAGCCTAATTCTGGCCTGTCAGGTGCACAAGCAGAATGACCACTCAGAGTATCCTTTTGTTAAATGCTGAGCTTTCCCTGAGAAAGAAAATGGTGTTGCAACACACACACACACACACACACACACACACACACACACACACACCAATAGTATATAATCAGAGTGTTTTTCAGCTCCCTAGAAAACACCATACAAAGATGCCAGCCCAATATTTTGAATTTAGAGGAGCCAAGATGGTGGAATAGCACGGAATTTTTTTGTGTGTCTGACATCCATGAAATATACCCAGATCAACAGTAAACCATTCTGCACACCTAGAAAACTGATTTGAGGATTAACACAACAATCTGCACAACCTGAACCACAGAAATCCGCAGGTACATGGCACAGAGAGGTGAACTGGCGGAGAGAGAAGCCACGGAGGGCAGGAAGCTGTTTTTGTTTGTGGAGAGAGGATGGAGATGGGGGGGGGGGGGGGGTTGGTGGAGTATGGGAAAAGCACCCCACCCCAAAAGCAGCTGGAGAGAAAGTAGAAAAATGGAAACAACCACACAGACTGAACTAAAAAGGGAAAAGGAGAAAGGAGACGGTTTAAGTTCCATTAAGACTCTGTAAACAGAGAACGCAGAGTCTGAAACTCTGCAGCTCAATACCTGGTGGTGCTCTGGTGAGAAGGGCAAATCCCCAGGAGCAGAGTGAAGTCCGGGTGGTCCTCAGGCTACATGGGGTGAGGTAGTCCCCCTACTGGGAGGATATTTGGTGGAGGCTGTGTGGCCTCCCCAAAAAGGCCCCAGTGGACCCTGGAGAACAACCACATTTGCTGGTGCTGGAACAAGGTCGCTGGGGGTGAAGCCTAGTGCCATATGTGTGTTGTGATTTGCCATAATCCCTGAAATGTGGCTGCTACATGATTGCATGAACTTTTTCTGGGGCGGGATGGCACCCAGACACAGTCTCTGGACATCGGCAGCAGCACGGTCCCATGAACGTTCCTGGGTGTGGCTGGCACCTGGCCATTTCTCGGTAAGACCCTCCCGCAGAGGGGCAGAATGGGTCAAAGCCACAGTCCCTCAGAAGGGCTCAAGAAAAACAGCCACATATGAGATAAAATTCAGGAAGGAGGTGCCACCTGGCAACCTGACGGCTTGGTCATGGACAGTGTAAAAGCAGGGAGTGGAGGGAAGCCGTAGACAAAGGACAGGTGCGCACTTGCTGATTGGGGAGAACAGAGTTCCAATACCAGAGACTAGCTGGGTGACGTCATTTTCACCCCTCCTGCACACGCGCATACACACCTACAAGCGCGACAACAATCCACCCCAGTAAGCTAAGCAGCGCCATCTAGTGGAGAACGAAGCCGTTACACTAAGCCCCACCCAACTGGGACAACCTCGCTCTTCAGAAACACCACAAGTCTCTCCACCTGCTTAGTTTATAGACTACAAAGTTCTTCATAATTTGACTTCTAGGTGAAAGCGATGTAACTTCAATCATATTTCAGTCTGTTAGCTGGTCCATCTATTCAATGTTCTCTTTTCTTCATTTCTTTTCTTTTTCTTGAATACAGAAAAAGAAAACTTTTTTATTTTAAATTATTATTAAACATTTTTCTTAAATTTTTTCTACTATATTACTTTTTTGTAAATTTTTCAAATTCTATTTTATTCCATCATTTCATTTTATTCTATTTCATTGTATTCATTTTTTTAAATTTTCAAATGTTTTCCTTTTTTTTTCTTTTTCTTTTTTTTTCCCCCTAATCTATCAAGCCCCTTTCAACACCCAGACCACAACACACCTAGGATCTAGCATCATTTATTTGATTTGTGTGTGTGTGCTATTTTTAATGTTTTAATTTTATTTTTTTTACCTCATTAATTCCTTTTTCTCCCTTCAAAATGATGAAACAAAGGAATTCACCCCAAAAGAAAGAGCAGGACAGCCAGGGACTTAATCAACACAGATACAAGCAAGATGTCTCAACCAGAATTTAGAATCACAATAATAAGAATACTAGCTGGAGTTGAAAATAGATTAGAATCCCTCTGCGGAGATAAAAGAAGTAAAAGCTAGTCAGGATGAAATAAAAAAATGCCCTAGCTGAGCTGCAATCTCAGATGGATGCCACGGCAGCAAGGATGGATACGCAGAGCAGGGAATCAGTGATATAGAAGACAAACTTATGGACAATAATGAAGCAGAAAAAAAGAGAGACACTAAGGCAAAAGAGCACAATTTAAGAATTAGGGAAATCAGTGACTTGTTAAAAAGGAACAACATCAGAATCATAGGGGTCCCAGAAAAGGAAGAGAGAAAAAGGGGTAGAAGGGTTATGTGAGCAAATCATAGAGGAAAACTTTCCCAACCTGGGGAAAGACACAGACATCAAAATCCAGGAAGCACAGAGGACTCCCATTAGATTCAACAAAAACTGACCATCAACAAGGCATATTATAGTCAAATTCAGAAAATACTCAGGCAAGGAAAGAATCATGAAAGCAGTAATGAAAAAAAGTCCTTAACCTACAAGGGAAGAGAGATCAGGTTTGCAGCAGACCTATCCACAGAAACTTGGCAGGCCAGAAAAGGAGTGGCAGGATATATTCAAATGCTGAACTGGAAAAATATGCAGCCAAGAATTCTTTATCCAGCAAAGCTGTCATTCAAAATAGAAGGAGAAGTAAAAAGTTTCCCAAATAAAATTAAAGGAGTTCATGACCACTAAACCAGCCCTGCAAGAAATTTTAAGGGGGACTCTCTGAGGGGAGAAAAGATGGAAAAAATAAATAAAGACCCAAACCAACAAAGACTAGAAAGGACCAGAGAACACCACCAGACACTCCAACTTTACAAGAAACATAATTGCAATAAATTCGTATCTTTCAGTATTCACTCTAAACATCAGTGGACTAAGGGGCACCTGGGTGGCTCAGTTGGTTGAGCGTCCGACTTCAGCTCAGGTCATGATCTCACGGTTCGTGGGTTTGAGCCCTGCGTTGGGCTCTGTGCTGGCGGCTCAGAGCCTGGAGCCTGCTTCGGATTCTGTGTCTCCCTCTCTCTCTACCCCTCCCCCGCTGATGCGGTCTCTCTCAAAAATAAACAAACTTTAAAAAAAAATTAAACGTCAGTGGATTAAATGCTCCAATCAAAAGACATAGGGTAACATAATGGATAAGAAAGCAAGGTCCATCTATATGTTGTTTATAAGAGACCCACTTTATGCCTAAAGACACCATCAGATTGAAAGTAAGGGGATGGATAACCATCTATCATGCTAACGGTCGACTAAAGAAAGCCAGAGTAGACAATCTAGACTTTAAAGATTTTATTAGACAATCTAGACTTTAAAGATTGTAACAAGAGATGAAGAAGGACACTATATCATAATTAAGGGGTCTATCCACCAAGAAGACCTAACAATTGTAAACATTTATGCTCCAAATGTGATAGCACCCAAATATATGAATCAATTAATCACAAAGAAACTCATTGATAGTAATACCATAGTAGTATGGGACTTCAACACCCCACTTACAACAATGGACAGATAATCTACTCAGAAAATCAACAAGGAAACAATGGCTTATGAATGATACACTGGACCAGATGGACTTAACAGATATATTCAGAACATTTCATCCTAAAGCAGATTATACATTCTTCTCCAGGGCACATGGAACATTCTCCAGAATAGATAACATACTGGGATACAAATCAGCCCTCAACAAGTACAAAAGATCGAGATTATACTGTGCATATTTTCAGACTGCAATGCTATGAAACTCAAAATCAACCACAGGAAAAATTTAGAAAGATAACAAATACTTGGAGATTAAAGAACATCCTACTAAGGAATGAATGGGCTAACCAAGAAGTTAAAGAGGAAATTTAAAAGTACATGAAAGACAATGAAAATGATAACACCACAGCCCAAAACCTCTGGGACACAGCAAAGGTGGTCATAGGAGGGAAGTATATAGTAGTCCAGGCCTTCCTAAAGAAGGAAGAAAGGTCTCAGATACACAACCTAACCTTATACCTGAAAGAGCTGGAAAAAGAACAGCAAACCAGCAGAAGACAGGAAATAATAAAGATAAGAGCAGAAATCAATGCTATTGAAACCAAAAAACCAGTAGAACAGATCCATGAAACCAGAAGAATTAACAAAATTGATAACCACTAGCCAGTTTTCATCAAAAAGAAAAAGGAAAGGACCCAAATAAATAAAATCAAGAATGAAAGAGAAGAGATCACAACCAACACAGCAGAAATACAACGAGAGAATATTATGAGCAATTATACACCAATAACATGGGCAATATGGAAGAAATGGACAAATTCCTAGAAACATACAAACTACCAAAACTGAAACAGGAAGAAATAGAAAATTTGAACAGACCCATAACCCTTAAAGAAATCAAATTAGTGATCAAAAATCTCCCAAAAAACCACAGTCCAGGGCCAGATGACTTCCCAGGGGGAATTCTACCAAACATTTAAGAAGAGTTAACACCTATTCTCTTGAAGTTGTTCCAAAAAATAGAAATGGAAGGAAAACTTCCAAACTCTTTCTATGAAGCCAGCATTACCTTGATTCCAAAACAAGACAAAGACCCACTGCAAAGGAGAAATAGAAAATTTCCCTGATGAACATGGACACAAAAATCCTCAACAAGATATTAGCCAACCAGATCCAACAATACATTAAAAAAATTATTCACTATGACTAAGTGGGATTTATACCTGGGAGGCAGGACTGGTTCAATATGTACAAAACAATCAATGTGATCCATCACATCAAAAAAAGAAAGGCAAGAACCACGATCCTCTCAAGAGATGCAGAGACAACATTTGACAAAAAATACAGCATCCTTTTTTGGTAAAAAACCCTCAAGACAGTAGGGATAGATACCTCGAGATCATTAAAGCTGTATATGAAAGACCTAATATCATCCTCAGTGGGGAAAAACTGAGAGCTTTCCCCTTAAGGTCAGGAACAAGACAGGGATGTCCACTCTCACCACTGTTATTCAACACAGTATTGGAAGTCTTAGCCTCTGCAATCAGACAACACAAAGAAATAAAAGGCATCCAAATCAGCCAGGAAGAGGTCAAACTCTCACTTTTCACAGATGACATGATACTATATAGAAAACCCAAAATATTCCACCAAAAAACTGCTAGAACTGATCCATGAAATCAGCAAAGTGGCAGAATATAAAATCAATGCACAGAAATCGGTTGCATTCCTATACACCAACAATGAAGCAACAGAAAGAGAAATCAAGGAATAGATCCCATTTACAATTGCACCAAAAAGCATAAAATACCTAAGAATAAATCTAACTAGAGAGGTGAAAAATCTATACACTGAAAACTAGAGAAAGCTTATGAAAGAAATTGAAGAAGACACACACAAAAAATGGAAAAATAGTCCATGCTCTTGGATAGAAAAAAATATTGTTAAAATGTCAATACTACCCAAAGCAATCTACATATTCAATGCAATCCCTGTCAAGATAACACCAGCATTCTTCACAGAGCTAGAACAAATAATCCTAATCTTTGAATGGAATAAGACCGCAAATAGCCAAAGCAATCTTGAAAAAGAAAACCAAAGCAGGAGGCGTCACAATCCCGGACTTCAAGCTATACTACAAAGCTGTAATAATCAAGACAGTATGGTACTGGCACAAAAACAGACACTCAGATCCATGGAACAGAATAGAGAACCCAGAAATGGACTCAAACATATGGCCAACTAATCTTTGACCAAGCAGGAAAGAGTATCCACTCGAATAAAGACAGGCTCTGCACCAAGTGTGCTGGGAAAACTGGACAGCGACATGCAGAAATATGAACCTGGACCACTTTCTTACACCATACACAAAAATAAACTCAAAATGGATGAAAGACCTCAATGTAAGACAGGAAGCCATCAAAATCCTCGAGGAGAAAGCAGGCAAAAACCTCTTTGATCTTGGCCACAGCAACTTCTTACATCAACTCAATACATCTCTGGAGGCAAGGGAAACAAAAGCAAAAATGAACTGCTGGGACCTCATCAAAATAAAAAGCTTCTGCACAGCGAAAGAAACAATCAGCAAAACTCAGAGGCAACCAACAGAATGGGAAAAGATATTTGCAAATGTCATATCAGGTAAAGGGTTAGTACCCAAAATATATAAAGAACTTTTCAAACTCAACACCCAAAAAACAAATAATCCAGTGAAGAAATGGGCAAAAGATATGAATAGAGACTTCTCCAAAGAAGACATCCAGATGGCCAACCAACATGAAAAAATGCTCAATGTCACTCATCATCAGGGAAATACAAATCAAAACCACCATGAGAAACACCTGTCAGAATGGCTAACATTAACAACTCAGGCAACAACAGATGTTGGCGAGGATGCGGGGAGAGAGAGGATCTCTTTTTCACTTCTGGTGGGAATGCAAACTGGTGCAGACACTGGAAAACAGTATGGAGGTTCTTCAAAAAAGTTAAAAAAAGAGCCACCCTACGACCCAGCAATTGCACTACTAGGCATTTATCCACAGGATAAAAGGGGCACATACACCCCCATGTTTATAGCAGCACTATCGACAATAGCCAAAGTATGGAAAGAGTGCAAATGTTCATCGATGGACAAATGGACAAAGAAGACATGGTATATATATACAGTGGAGTACTACTCAGCTGTCAAAAAGAATGAAATCTTGCCGTTTGCAACTACGTGAATGGAACCAGAGGATATTATGCTAAGCAAATTAGTCCGAGAAAGACAAACATCATGTTTTCACTTATATGAGGACTTTAAGACACAGAACAGATGAACACAAGGGAAGGAAAGCAAAAATAATATAAAAACAGGGAGGGGGACAAAACATAAAAGACTCTTAAATATGGAGAACTGAGGGTTACGGGAGGGGATGTGGGAGAGGGGACGGGCTAAATGGGTAAGGGGCATCAAGGAATCTACTCCTGAAATCATTGTTGCACTATATGCTAACTATCTTGGATGTAAATTTAAAAAATAATTAATTGGGGCTCCTGGGTGGCTCAGTCGGTTAAGCGTCTGACTTCAGCTCAGGTCATGATCTCACGGTCCGTGAGTTCGAGCCCCGCGTCGGGCTCTGTGCTGACAGCTCAGAGCCTGGAGCCTGTTTCAGATTCTGTGTCTCCCTCTCTCTCTGACCCTCCCCCATTCAATGCTCTGTCTCTGTCTCAAAAATAAATAAACGTTTAAAATAAAATAAAATAAAATATAATTAATTTACTTAAAAATTAAAAAAATAATAAAGTATGTCAGCCCTCTCTGTAAATGGAACATCCGGATGTATAATGTTATGAGCTCTCAAACACCAGAAGAATTTAGCAGGAGGTGGAGCTTCACATGTTAAAATATAAAGTTTTCCTGAGGCAGAAGAGTCAATTGCCAGATTTCTTCAGATCTCCAGAAATTTCGAATTGGTTGGGTTCAGATTTTTCACGGCCCCTCTTCAGAGGAAGATTTATTCCTTAACCAAGTTTGATGTCTTTGCTTTCGTAATCAAGTGGCCTACCTTCATGTTTCAAAACATCTTTTTACCTTCTTCTAATCCCACCTCCTCCAACACTAACCACTTCTTATTCAAAGCAGGAGCTGATAAAACTAATCACTTATCTCCCCTAAGTATCCAGAATGCGGTCAGCAGTTGAATTAAACCTAACCACCTGCCCCTTAAATGAGCCTTTTAAATCAGTTGATACACTTGATGCCAGTGTATCTGGCAGGAAACCCCTGGAAGATTTAAGGAAATAGAGGGAAACACCATCATAAAACTCAAGGGAAAAGCATTCTTCACTCTGATGGAGCCAGGAGCAATCTAGAGGTGTTCCAGTCCCACCCTTCTTGTTATTGATGGGGAAACACACCCAGCTTGTTACAGGCAAAGCTAAAAGTAACACCTGACACCCAAACCCTAGCTCAGTCTTACTAACATACATGCATGCACACCCTCGATTTCACTTGAACTTCTTCCTCTTGTTTGATAAAGAGTGAAACCACTAAAAATAATTGTCAGAAACTGGTTTCACAGTTGACAGACTTAATTCCAGGGGGAGATGAAAGGATACCTCAAAGTCACCGTGATTACCGGACTCATATCCAGTCAGGCACATTTGTGGGGGGCGTGGGAGTGTAGGAGTTCCCCGAGGGAGAAAGTACAGGAAAAGAAAAACAAACATCCTATGATTTAACCATGATTCAACCATGGGAAAAGCCTCCATTTACGGAGTGGGGGAGGATGAATAACATTAATTGTCACTTTGGGCTTCTTCCCCCAAGTACTCTAGGACTGGTTTTTCAAGCATAAAGGGCCCAGACAAGCTAGGACAGCCCACAGCACGTATTCTCACCTCAAATATCTGTGCCTCACACCCTTCCAACCCCAGACTAGCTACTAACCCCCAGTCTCCTTTGGGAATGCATACAAGGCAGGATTTGGGTAGAAGAGGAAGAAGAGATGGTACACGAGAAGATGAAAGTTATGGCGAGACTATAGCTCTGTTGGGTCTCTCTCGATCTGCACTTGTCCAACTTTTAGGAAGGAGCTGGCTGTGTGGATGGCAGTTCCGAGCTACCTGCATGCTCAGCTGGGTCTCACCTTTGGTACTGCCCCTAGAGTCATTTTTCCCTTTGCTGTTCAAATGAGTAGCCCATCTGGAGCTCCGCATCAGCTCCCCATTCAACAAAACCCTGCATTCACACATTACTAGGGTTCTGGGTCAAAACCAATGGTTTTTGTTTTTCTTCATCCTTCTACATCTCTCCAGCAGGTTTGGCATAGTTGATTTTATGAAGATTTCTGAAGTTAAATCAGGCCTGAAAGAAGGGGTAGAATCTGTCCCACCATATTCGAGAAAGTGAAAATAACCTAAAGCACTCTTTTTATGGATGTCAGCTATTCATGTATCACCTTCGCAGTTCTTCCATATTACATATTTAACATTTTATTTAAATTGATACTTTAAAAAACTTGAATATTTACTTTAGTCTCAGTCTAAGCCATAAAAATCTGTCAAATCATGGATTTGAAGTACATGTGCGTTTCGCTAGTTTACATTAAACTTAAATATATAACTAAACATTCTTGAAGTGTATTCATATACCACCCAAAATCATCTCAAGTGTCATCAGTGAGAAGCATCAACTTTGGGAAACACTGAATTAATCAAAGCACACTGTGGAGCATACATGACAGACTTTCCAGAAAAAAAAAAGATGAACAAATGGCATTAAACAATGTTAGGTGGAAAGGCTTAGGTCAAATTATGCAGACCTTTAACATGCCAAAAATAAAAACAGGAATCAATGAAAAGTGGGAATGAAATTAAAGCAATGCTTAAATTCCCCCCGCTAGGCATAAATAGGATACCTTGGAGATTAGAAGACCTACATTTGGGAAGGCCAGAAAACTGTTATGAATAATAGCCATGCCAGCTAGTGAGAGCCTGGAGTAAACAGACTCCAGGCATGGAAAGGTCGAAGGGTTCTACTTAATGGAAGCAATAGAAAGAAACTTCAGACAGAGGAAAGGAAATCGGCAGGAGGCAGCAATATCAAACATGACTGCAGGCTTTCACAGGAGGTGCTGCTAACGCTATGGGAGGGCATGGGGAGTTTGAGAGAAGACATTTAAGGGAAGGGGCACGTGAGTGGCTCAGTCAATTAAGCATCTGACTCTTGGGTCAGGTCATGATCTCAGAGTTTGTGAGTTCAAGCCCCAGGTCTGTCTCCGCACTGACTGTGTGGAGCCTGCTTCAAATTCTCTCTCTCTCTCTCTCTCTCTCTCTCTCCCCCCCCCCCCCATGCTTGCTCTCAAAAAGCAATAAATATTTGGGGTAAAAAATCATTTAAATGGAAATGTCCAATAAGCATTTGGTTACGTGGTTTAAGACCTGGGAGGAATGATAGGATTATAGTGATTTGGGGTCATCAGCAGTGATTTTACAGTCAAATTCATGAAACAGCTATGTACTCCAAGACCCAAAGTAAGGAAAAGTACAGCTCTGTTTAGGAATCCAGGCTGCACAGGCTGAGGAGGTGGTCATTAATCAACAATAAAAATCTACACTAGTGCAGGTTTCTCAACTTTGGCAGGACATTAGAAAGATTGGGGAACTTTGAGAACTACCAGGATCTGGGTCCCAGCCCAGACAAATTAAGTACAGATCTCTGGGACCACACCATTAATACTTTTACCAAGATTCTGAGAAGTATGGAAAACTCTAGACCTATAAAAAACTTTAAGCCAGACTTCTTAATCCTGCTCTGTGAGAAGCAACCCAGTTTCCTAGAGCATTTTCTACATAAAAATGAAATGAAGTACCTGAATACATTTATGGTGAGTTTATCTGCATACGATTTCAGTTATCCTTGATTCTGAAATTTACTTTTATGACTTTTTTTTCCATTTTATTCAGCATTTTAATTGTTTCAGATATGAGGAGCATTCAGAATATCTAACGTAGGCTGTCTCTTAATAACAAAAAAATGGTATTTATGCGTACATGGCCAGGTTTCATCTCAATTGTCACTACTTCTGAAGTTTCAGGGCCTCATAAGATATTTTTTCTCTATATTTTATTTTTAAAATTTTTTTTAACGTTTATTTATTTTTGAGACAGAGAGAGACAGAGCATGAACAGGGGAGGGGCAGAGAGAGAGCAAGACACAGAATCAGAAGCAGGCTCCAGGCTCTGAGCCATCAGCCTAGAGCCTGACGCGGGGCTCGAACTCACGGACTGCGAGACCGTGACCTGAGCCGAAGTCGGACGCTCAACCGACTGAGCCACCCAGGCGCCCCTTTTCTCTATATTTTAATGTTTTCTGTACACCTATTTGAATGTTGCCCATACCTACCTTTTTCAGAGATATTAACTAAGGAAATCTTAGTATTTACTCATTGTTTGCAAAAAAATTTTTTAATGTTTATTAAATTTGTTTTTTGAGAGAGAGACAGAAAGACAGTGGAGGAGGGGCAGATAGAGAGGGAAAGATAGAATCCAAAGCAGAATCCAGGTTCTGAGCTGTCAGCACAGAGCCCAACTCAGGACTCAAACTCACGAACCGTGAAATGACCAAAGCAAACTTGGACGCTCAACTGACTGAGTCATCCAGGCGCCCCATGCAAAGTTTTGTTTGTTTAACATTTTTTATTGTTTATTTTAGTTTTGATAGAGAGAGAGAGAAAGAAAGAGAGAGAGACTACAAACAGAGGAGGGGCAGAGAGTGAGGGAGACACAGAATCTGAAGCAGGTACCAGGTTCTGTCAGCACAGAGCCCAATTTGGGGCTCGAATTTGTGAAACTGTGAGATCATGACCTGAGCCGAAGTCAGATGCTTAATCAACTGAGCCACCCAGGTGCCTCCGTGCACAGCTTTTAAAATAAAAAGTAAACCAATGAAAAATTCAAACAATTTCACTTTTTTTTCGTTTTTTTTTTCCCCTTTTTTCCCCTTAGTATTTCACACTGAATAGGAAAAGAACAATTCTGCAAGAGCAGATGCCCATTCTGAATTCAGCTTTGCCCATCAAGGGGAATAACTGTGCCTCTGTT
Organism: Panthera onca; assembly: GCF_046562875.1. Classification (NCBI taxonomy): domain Eukaryota; kingdom Metazoa; phylum Chordata; class Mammalia; order Carnivora; family Felidae; genus Panthera; species Panthera onca. Next base: position 87,594,556 of record NC_138342.1, read on the forward strand.
CCTGCATTTGCCCTGAGCAAGGATACTTGATACTCATCTGCAATATTTTTGCAGATGTGCATTTGAATGGATAGAGGTACTTCATTCAAATTATAAAATGTATACATAAGACTAGGATATTGGAAAGTTAACCTCATCATTCACCCACTTATCAGAACAACTTGTCCCAGATCATCAAGTTCATTCTTCTTTTCTAAACACACTGCCGTGTTAAGGATTTAGTACTTTTTAAAACACCTTTGCTAGGCAACAATAATAATGTCTTATATTTACAAAGGGCTTACTACGTGGTAAGGGTAGGAATAGAGTCCAAGAAAACCTAAATAATGTAAGTTCATATCATTTGTTGTAAAGAAGAAATAGCCCATTCTAAATTCTAAATTAACTGGGAGACAATTCACTAAGAAATCAATGTGTAGACATTCAATGCAACCCCAATTGAAATTGCACCAGCATTCTTCTCAGAGCTAGAACAAAAATCCTAAAATTTGTATGGAACCACAAAAGACCCAGAATAGCCAAAGTAATGTTGAAAAAGAAAACCAAAGTGGGAGGCAGCACAATCCCAGACTTTAGCCTCCACTATAAAGCTATAATCGTCAAGACAGTATGGTATTGGCACAAAAACAGACACATACATCAATGGAATAGAGAACCCAGAATTGGACCCACAAATGTATGGCCAACTAATCTTTGACAAATCAAGAAAGAGTATCCAATGGAAAAAAGACATTCTCTTTAGCAAATAGTGCTGGGAGAACTGGACAGCAACATGCAGAAGAATGAACTGGACCATTTTCTTACACGATACACAAAAATAAATTCAAAAGGGATGAATGACCTAAACATGAGAAAGAAAACCATCAAAACCCTAGAGGAGAAAACAGGCAACAACTTCTTTGACTTCAGCCACAGCAATTTCTTGTTCGACATGTCTCCAAAGGCAAGGGAAACAAAAGCAAAAATGAACTATTGGGACCTCATCAAGATAAAAAGCTTCTGCACTGCAAAGGAAACAATCAACAAAACTAAAAGGCAACTGACAGAAAGGAGAAGATATATACATATGACATATCAGATAAAGGGTTAGTATCTAAACTCTATAAAGAACTCACCAAACTCAACACCCAAAAACAAATAATCTAGTGAAGAAATGGGCAGAAGACATGAATATACACATTTCCAAAGAAGACATCCAGATGGTCAACAGACACATGAAAAGATGCTCAACATCACTCATCATCAGGGAATCAAAACCACATTGAGATACCACCTCACACAGGTCAGGGTGGCTAAAATCAACAACTCAGGAAACAACAGATGGTGAGAATGTGGAGAAACGGAAACACTTTTGCACTGCTGGTGGGAATGCAAACTGGTGCAGCCGCTCTGGAAAGACAGTGTGGAGATTCCTCAAAAAATTAAAAATAGAACTACCCTACAACCCAGCAATAGCACTGCTAGGAATTTACCCAAGGGATGCAGGAGTGATGATGCATAGGGGCACTTCTACCTCAATGTTTATAGCAGCACTTTCAACAATAGCCAAATTATGGAAAGAGCCCAAATGTCCATCAACTGATGAATGGATAAAGAAGATGTGGTTTATATATACAATGGAATACTACGTGGCAATGAGAAAGAATGAAATCTGGCCATTTGCAACAACATGGATGGAACTGGAGGGTATTATGCTAAGTGAAATAAGTTAGTCAGAGAAAGACAGATACCATATGTTTTCATCCATATGTGGAACTTGAGGAACTTAATAGAAGACTATGGGGAAAGGGAAAGGGAAAAAATAGTTTCAAACAGAGAGGGAGGCAAACCATAACATACTCTTAAATACAGAGAACAAACTGAGGGTTGATGGCGGGGGCAGGGAGAGGGGAAAATGGGTGATGGGCACTGAGGAGGGCACTTGTTAGGATGAGCAGTGGGTGTTGTATATAAGCGATGAATCATGGGAATCTACCCCCCAAAACCAAGAGCACCCTGTATACACTGTATATTAGCCAACTTGACAATAAATTATATTTAAAACAAAGACATTAATGTGTAGAAAAATAGTGTATATCCCAGAATATAGAAATGTTTCCTTGGAGACCATAATTTTTATATCATGAATTCTTCTTCACATCTTTTTCAATACACTCTGTATTGCTAACCTCTCCCCATTAGTATCTACAGAACAAGTTGGGTGCAGCTTCCACACAAGAGCCCTTCAAATATTTGAAAACAGTGATTAGGCCCCTTGGTAGCACTCTTTTGCCAGCCAAACAGCCCCATTCATTGAATTATTCCTCTGGAGACCCCTCCCTCCTGATTACTCTCCCCTGACCTCCCAAGGAGATTTACGTCTTTTTCTGAACTTTGTGTTCTGCAGAAGCAAACATGTGATTTCAGATGAAATCCAATCAAAACTAACAGGGAGAAAAATATTGCCTGCTTCATTTTTGATGCTCTTAATGCACATTTCCTATTGGAGTTTTCAATATCTAACTCCCATGCTGGATTCATTGGTAACGTGCTTTGTGAAAAACCAAGTTTTTCCTCACAGATACAGAAGCCACATCACATAGCCCACCCCTATGTGTGTAAATTGTTTTTTTGTTTTTTTTTAACACAGGCAATAGAGAAAATTAAAGTCCTTTTAACCCACTTTACGTGTAGCCTAGACACAGTGAGAAAAAGACACATGGAACCAAACTCTACATAAAACTCACTGAAGAGAATATTATGCCAGTTGTCAAATACTTAAGCCTTACAGTGCTTATCCTCTATGAAGATATCAGAAAGTTTTTGTGATTATTTTTATGCCAAAAGGATACTTTCATGTGATTTTTTTCTCCCTAGAGGATTTCTAAAGTCATCATTTCTAATGTACCCTTACAAGATTTACAAAGCCAAACTGTAGTCTCTAGAAATATGTGCTTTATTATAAAGACTGGTCTTCATTTGACTGGGGAGGGGCGGTATCTGGTATTTTTATCATTTCATCAGGAAGCAAAATTCACACTACATTTTACATGTAGACAGGGATTTGGCAGGATGAGAAGAATGGAAGTTTCTCCAAGCAGAAGCCAAGCCTTCAGGATCTCCAACAGCAGCACAAACTGAATACAGCATGGGCAGAACACAAGCCTGTGGAATGGCAGCGGGTCAGGGCTGCTTAACAAAGCAGAGTGAGGATGACCAAAGTTTAAATAGAGGGCAAAAGTAAAAGCAGGAGAAGTTGCATATGGAGGTGAGGAAAGTAATGGTTGTCTAAATGGTGACGTTACAGAGTCAAGAGTAAGGAAGAAAGGGGAAGTGGTAGAGAATGATTTACAGAACAGGTAGAAGATTTCACAGTAAATTACTAGGGTAGAACAGAATAATCAAGGGTACAATAGCTAAAAACCCCTGTTTCCCAGGAGAAGAATTTTTAATATAGATATTTTCTAATATTGGCTTAATATGAAATTAAGAAAGGCTTTACTTTCAGGAATCTTGGCTAAGGAAGTCAAAGAGAAGGTCATCTGTCAAGAAGAAAGCAAGATTTCTCAATGTTGGCAGGATATTAGAATCATCTTCAGAACTTTAAAAGAGTGGTCTAAATTGTGTTTCATTTCATTTCTTTTATAGTTTTTAAGCTTTAAAAACAAAAACAGTAATGCTTTCTTTTCAGTTTAAAGCTTAACAGGGGGTCATTACCAGGCTGATGGAAAATTACCTCTCTAGGTTTATTGAATCTTTCTGGAGGGTTTGAACCTTAAGACATCTTTCCTTCCCTTGCAACTTCCTTGTAATTTTCATTATGAATGTTTTATGATATCACAGTGAACTGCTTCTTCGGTATTTCTATCAATAGTTTGATTCCCTATTCAAATGATGTCCGCATTGAGAAAGACATTCTAATTTCAAGATCTGCATGGCTAAACAGTGTTAAGTCCGAGTTTCCCACCACTATGAACAGATTGTGGAAAAGAGAAAAATACCGATTAAAATACTAAAATGAAATTACTGGTTGCTGGGAAAAGCAGGATTTTCAGAGTAAAATAAGATGCTCTGCATGAAAATATTCCTGTTAAAACATTTTTAGGAAAATTACACCTTTGTTGCCATATGACTGATGACCTAAAATTCACTTTTTTCCCCTTAACCAAATTTAAATATCAACATTTTCGCTGCAATTCTAAGATAAAGTTGTCTTTAGAATACTCCTGCTTTCAAAAAAGACTAGAAACCAGAAATTCTATTTTCTTATATCTAAAGTACATTTTTATTTTAAAGTTTCTCCTTTTGATACCTGTGAAATGCTTCATGTGTAAATCTAGAATATCTGATTAGTTGATAGTGAATGTTTACCTAGAAGTTAAAAATAAACACATTTCAACATTGCACTATAGCAAAAAGGGGAACTAGTATAGAATTGAAGTGTAAAAATAGAAAAAAAAAAAACTTCAGCCTAATGAATGTGAAATACGTAATTGTTTTCTGTATCACTAAGTTTTGCCAAACTGTCCCACCTTCACTTCACATAAATTGGTAGCTTGTATATCCCCAGTGACTTTTAAAACACAGGTTTGATTAATTTCATTCAGCTGAGTATCTTTTTCTATTTCCCCAAAGGATGAATGTCCTCTTCTCACAAGAATTTGATCATCACACATCTCTCAATTTTTGTTCATGTTTCTCCCTTTGATCGGGCTATTACCTTACTTCTCTAAACCCAACTATAGCTTTCCAACCATCAAATTCACCTTTCTCCTCTCTCAATCTTAATAGAATCACAAAACCACAGTCAATTGAAAAGAAAAATGGAAAATGAGGCTCCACTGGTGTGTTAGAGATAGTAATCCTCTTATGTTCATCATGGCAATCAGATTTAATGACAACACACTGTTGTCTGGGACTTAGAAACTTGAGAAGGAAAAGGGAATTCATATTTACTATGGGTTGACTATGTGCAGATACTCCCTACATGTCTTATTTAATCCACACACCTGTCCACTAAATGCCATGCCAGACTTTACTGGGCACTCCTTTGTAAACCCGGAGGATACTTTGATCTGCTGCAGGAAAGAAAGGGTAGATATATCCTAATGATGATTACTGGCAATGCCTCAAAACTCACTTGGCCACTATAAATTCATACCACTTAGCAAACAGTTACTAGAAATGCATATTATGGTATTAGCAGGTCTCTGCAGCACAATCCTTAGAATCAGGCTTTCCCAGTCTGATAGGTCTATGTCAAAAGTGTACTTAAAACATCTGCTTTAAAATTCTTCCAGATGAGGGGCACCTGGGTGACTCATTTGGTTTAGCATCCGACTCTTGATTTTGGCTCAGGTCATATCCTACCGTTTGTGGGATGGAGCCCCACGTCAGGCTCTGTGCTAACAGCATGGATCCTGCTTGGTATTTTCTCTCCCTCTCTGCCCCTTTCTTGTTCGCGTACATGCACACTGTCCCAAATAAACATTTAAAAATAAATCCTTCCAAGGTCACCTTGATGACTCAGTTAAAAGTCTGACTTTGGCTCAGGTGGTTTGTGAGTTCAAGGCCTGCATCGGACTCTGTGCTGACAGCTTGGAGCCTGGAGCCTGCTTCAGATTCTGTGTCGCCTTCCCTCTCTCCCTCTCTCCCTCCCTCCCTCTCTCTCTCTGCCCTTCTGCTTATGCTATGGCTCTCTCTCTCTCTCTCTCTCTCTCTCCCTCCCTCTCAAAAATAAACATTAAAAAAATAAAAATAAAAAAATCCTTCCAGATGAAAGTAGTATCTGTCCTACTCTATAGTTGCTCCTTGCACAAATCTGAGAGAATTAACAGATATAGGAAAGCTAATGGGTATGCAAACCATTCATGCTCTAGGCATGGAGTGCAGGTCCCTGAATCTTACACACTAGAATGCTATATATTCAGGCCTTACAGCCATTTACATTAAATTTGCATTTTACTGTGTAGTCCTTAACTTCTCAAAAACACCCCTAAGAAATCATCTTTGAAAGCCATCGCCGTAATTGCTACAGCGTGTTAAGCTTGGTAGCTCTATTACACCGTGCACCAGTCATGAAGAGTTCCTATGTATGTGATTCAAGACTGGAAGACATGGCATCTCCTGAGGAATTAGTTTCCTCTTCCCTTATATTCCTCTTTCGAGCTGGGAAACTGAGCAACCTAGAGATAAGCTTAAAGCTGAATCAAAAGAAACTGTAACACTTTCTTTTTGCAGAGAGATTTTTCCTCGGTCCCAATTTTCTATTTATATTTTGCCAAGTGGTTTAAAGTCTTCCGGAAGTAAAAAATCCCCCTATATCCTATATTAGAAGAGTCTATACATATGTAAATTTAATAAAGGGTAAGCACTTACCAAGTTTATGTAACTGAAGTAATGGTTTATTCTTGATAATTTTATGAAAGTAAACATTCTAAAATGCAAACTCAGGTCATCCTCTGATTAAATGTCCTTCTATTTCTGCCGCAGGCTTCATAATAAAATGTTATCTCTTGTCCCTGCCCTCTAAAGAAAGTTCTGCCTCCAGCAGCCCTGTTTTGCATCTTTTGGGATATAGATCAGGTGTTTAATTGGACAAAGAAAGGGCTAGGAAAAGACCTGAAGAATTTAAGAAAACTTGAGGAGATGAGAAAGGGGGTGGGAGCAGAGAAGAGACATGAAACCTAGTGCCAAGAAAATATTGGATAATAAGAGATGCAAGGGTAGTCTTAAGGTCCTAGAAAATAGGAATTGGGGTTGGGGGTGAGAAGAGGATTTTAGTGTTCTTCTGAGAAACGAAGTAGAGATCAGAATTAGTTAATGACTTTTGCGATTAGACTGAGCTTTCTTACGAATGCCGCTCCACAGAGAAACTGGGCTGTGTGGGACCCTGGGTTCTATTCACATTACACAAGTGAAATGCACAGACATTCTATTAATTTGGCCACTAGGACTTCCCCTTAGTGCTCCCCCTCCTGCCCCGCTCTGGCTCTAAGAGTAGCCTGCAGTTTATAGAACCCATTATGTTTTTCTCACATCTGAGTCTTCGTACTTCTCAAACATTGCTCTACCTAGAGCACTGTCACTCCCTCTTTTATACTAAAGCCTACAGCTTCTTTAAAATCAGTTTAAATATTCATCTTACGGGAAGCCTTGCTTTCTACCCCTTCCATATGCTCAGATCTGATAGATGCATACACAGGAAAGAAAGAAAGCACATTTACTTCAATTTCCCCACTACACTACACTGTGAGGGTGGGATAGTGACAGCAATAAAATGAACAATGTTGAAAGTGAAAGCAGAAATAAAACATGGCATCAAGAACTCAGAACAGTTATAAAATTAAACCTTTTTACACAAAATAAACCAGTAGAAACTGATTCACACAGGGGCAAATAGGTGGCTTAGTCGGTTGAGCGACTGACTTCGGCTCAGGTCATGATCTCATGGTTTGTGAGTTCGAGCCCTGCATCGGCATCTGTGCTGACAGCTCAGAGCTTGGAGACTGCTTCATATTTGAGTCTGCCTCTCTCTCTCTGCCCCTCCCCCACTCATGCTCTGTCTCAGTCTCAGAAATAAACATTAAAAAAAAAAGAAAATTATTTACACAGAGGTTTTCTGGTTTATAGTAAAATGGGGTTTATACTACCAAAAAGGCTTTGAAGATGTGGGGTGTGTACGAAATCGCCAAAAAAATTATCTTACTACCTAAGCAAACCTTCAAAGATGCAAACACAGACACCCCTTTGATTAACTACCTGAAATTTTATAACTGATCTGAAATAAAGAGTACACATGAAGAAATACAATGTAATGTAAAAAAGACTTTTAGGAAAGATGGTGGTATGGGAGCAGATACCCAAAATCGTTAGAAACTGAGCCAAATCATAAAGGAAAAATAAGGAAAAAATCTTACACTGGAGTTCACATTGGTCAAATTCTAGAGGCAGATAGTGAGTCTAATTGATTTATGCAGAAGAGTTTTTATAGGATATTAGATGGCGTCAGAATTACTAGAAAATTGAATCATCAGGTAAGTTTTCAGAAATGACTGAGAATGACACTACAGAACTGAGCTAAGAAGAAAATGGCAGCTTTGTAATCAGGCACCTACATGCATAACTTGGAAGATGACACCCCATAATCAGGAAGCCACCACAAAATTGGATACCAGAGGATGGCATTTGCTAGCAGCAGTCAGAACGGCCAACACCTCACTTCTCTCTTCCAAATCACATGCAACTGTATCTGAACGGTAAACCTAAGCCACATTTAGAATTCTAGCTGAAAGAGTATCTAGGAAATTGATTTGTTTTTTCAGCTCTTGAATACAGAAAGGCACCTAGAAAGAGGGGGAAACAGATACTGAAAGTCAGTTCCCCAGATCATCCACAGGCATGTGGGTGTCTCCTCAACCCAGCATGGCAAAAGCCTCAAGGATTTTTACTGCATATAATGAAGGTATTAGCTTGAAGGGCTCAACAGGAACATATGCGCAATTCCGCTTCCCCAATAGTAATGGGAGCAGGAAAGAAGAAGGAAATCCTAGGGGAAACAAAAACAAAAATAAATACTTATAAATTAGAAGTGGTAGGGCTAGCTGGGAGGCTGGCAGTGTCCTATCACCAGCACATACCAGGGTCAGGATGTCTCATTCAGAGGAGTCCTGGCCATACCAAATAAAAACCGCAATGGAATGTTTTCTGATCTTACTTCTCACCAATGTAGATTTCTGATCTTGCTCTCACCAAGAGCAATGGTAATACACTCTTCCAAAGTAGAAGAGCATTCTCTATTTCTACCAACAAGGTGGATTGGCCCTCGTAACATTATGTTACTGGAGTATAAGAAATGCAGCCTTAGGACAGCAGTTCCAAATAACCAAACTGTGGAAATGTTTCCCAGTGGACGCATTTGTCTTCCTCCCCACACCCCTCAAACTGACCAATCAATGAAAATTTAACAGAATTCAGTTAAGCACCTTAACTTCTAGGAGGAAAAAGCTACCAATAGCCACGTAATACTATTTGGAGGAAATAGGAGTCAGCGACAGATGTGCTCCAGCTCAGTACAGGGAGAAGCACCAGACAGTTGGGCGGGGGGCGGGGGGGCGGAGAGGGCGGGGAAGTCAACCATTCACATCACCCATGGAGAAATTAGATAAAATTAATGAGACCAAAGATACAAAGAGAATACACAAGACAAGAGATAGAAAGAACCCTAACATACTAACATTGGGGCGCCTGGGTGGCTCAGTCGGTTAGGTGTCGGTTAGGTGTCCGACTTCAGCCCAGGTCACGATCTCGTGGTCGGTAAGTTCGAGCCCCGCGATGGCTCTGGGCTGATGGCTCAGGGCCTGGAGCCTGCTTCGGATTCTGTGTCTCCCTCTCTCTCTGCCCTTCCCCTGTTCATGCTCTGTCTCTCTCTGTCTCAAAAATAAATAAACGTTAAAAAAAAAATTAAAAAAAAAAAGAACACTAACATTAAGCAAAAAATAAATAAGAAAAATAATGTAATAGTATAGTGACATTTTAAATGGCACTAGAAACAGCAAAGATCAGACTCAACTACAGAAAATAAACTGCAGGGAATCTTTCAGAATTAGATTAAAAAGGTAACAGCAAGTGAAGTAGATAAAATATATGAAAACAGCCTAGATATTTAATATGTGAATGAGTATTAGCTTAGTAAGTGTTTTTAGACATCTTTATACCTGGCTTAAAAGAAAATGTACTACATACAAAGACAGTAGACTATTTTCCTAAACTGAAGAAAGATTCAAGCAGATAAAAAGGGTTTACAACATACTAAGAAAAGTAACAAAAAATAACAAACACTTGGTTACATCATGGTGCGATATTGGGGGGCGGGTGGTAAGAAAAGAAATGAGGCTGTTCCCAAGCTTTTTAATGAGCACAATAGATACAGGAAACAATGGGGCAATTTGTATGGAAATTTCAGGGAAAAAACTATGAGCCAAAATGTGCAATCTAAAAAACAAAACAAAGAACAACAAAAAACCAGAAACAGACTCAAATAGAACTGGTGTTTGTCAGAGGGGAGGGAGTAAGAGCAAAATAGGTGAAGGGAATTAAGGGTACAACTTCCACTTATAAAATAAGTTACAGGGATGAAGAGTAGCATAGGGAATATAGTCAATAACATTATAATAATGTCCTATGGTGACAGATGGCAACTACACTTATCACGGGAAGCTTTGTGTCATGTGTAGAATTGTGAAATCACTATGTTGTACACTTGCAACTAATATTGTAGGCCAACTAAAATAAGAATTCTATAGTGCTGAAGTTATTTACATGTAAAGGGAAAAATATTCCCAGATATAGTTCCGCAAAGTTTTGCATACCACTCTTGCAATCTTCCTGAAAAAGGATACCTAAAGAAAGATATCAGTTGGGGTGCCTGGGTGGTTCAGTCGGTTAAGTGGCCAGCTTTGGCTGAGGTCATGATCTCGTGGTTCATGGGTTTGAGCCCTGCATCGGGCTCTGTGCTGCCAGCTCAGAGCCTGGAGCCTGCTTTGGATTTTATGTCTTCCTCGCTCTCTGCCCCTCCCCCACTCACACTCTGTTTCTGTCTCTCAAAAATGAATAAACATTAAGAAAATTTTTAATACAAAAAGGGAAGATCTCAGTCAACATACCACCACAGTAAGATATAGATTCCAGAAATAGATAAATTGTGAGATTAAAAAAAGGCAAGTCACCGAACACTTATCCAAAAACTCCAAAGATGGAATTTTTGTAGCCACACAGGAGCATGGGTGTCCATGATTAATTTTCTTTTCAGTGAGTTGAAGAAATTATTTTCTTGAAGACTAAGATATTTTTAACCCATTTAGTCCTCAGCCTAAGGAGGTTGGCTTTCATCTTCATAATTGCCACTTCATGAATACATAGCTGTTACCAGGACGGACCTCACTCCTTACACATCTAGGAGCGACAAGGAGGTGAAGAAGAGAGCTTTCTCATACACACGTTTTTTAATCAAAAATTCTTTCTCAGGAGATCCCCAATATTATCTCCTTATACTTTATCGGTCAGAACTAAGCCACGTGTCCTCTCTAATGGAACAGGAAGCTAAGAAGTACTTGTCACTTTCAGGCTTTATCATAGATGATGGGAGTTGAAAAGAGGGCTGTGAACCAAGACAACAGCATCCAACATCAGGTAAACATAATTAATGACAGTCGTTGTAAAGTTCTGCAAAACATTTGTAGGTTAGTTCTTGAAAGATTTTTTTAAATTACATCCAGACAAAACTCAGGATATACTAACAATAAAAAGGGAGCGGACGGGGTTGGATGGCAGAGTATAGAGGTCACTGTAAGTGCTAAAATTGATGAGCAGGGAGTCCCTTTCCTTTGTTGACAGGGAGACTGAGATAAACCAAAATGTGTAGTCCTCACCCTTGGGAATAGTTAAGGGACAGGACCGTCAACTAGACCACATACCGAGAACGCTCCTGTTAGTTCAGCATCTCCCCAACCCTCACTCCTCCTGCAAACAGCACAACTAAACCGGCACTTTTTTTTTTTTTAAAGAAATTCAGGCACTGAGCTTGCACTGTCAGTCAGTTTTTCACAAATACTACATGCAAGTGAGCTTTCTAGGGAGGGGAAATTGGTATACGGAGGAAAAGTGGGAGAATGGACTGCCTTTAATACAGAGGAACCATCAAGCAAGCAGTTTTGGAGCTCACAAGCAGAAGCATTCTAGAAAGTGGACTCGTTTCCCAGCTGACTCCTGTTAAACAGGGTAATTTTCTGGAGAAAACACCATTTTCACCCCTCTTACCCCCCTCCCCTGCCTTGAGCCCTTAATAACCGCTTGTTTATCCATCACGAGCCTGACCCAACGTGTATTCCTCTCTCTTGCCATCACATGAGAACTCAGTGAGAATGTCCCAAGGGCAACCCAGGAGTTCAGCCACATCCCTGTCTAGCATGACCAGCAACTGCTGGAGTTGCTCATTTTCCCTGAAAACTACTGCCTCCTGCTTCTTGAGGCTTCTCGTCACGTGTGGACCAACTCTCCCTCTTTACTACAAGACGGAATGTTATGCCCAGAATTCGTGATCCCCAAAGACCACTAGGGAGCCGAGTCCGATGCAAAAGCAAAAGAACCTTTATTCGAGCTAGCTCGAGCTCAATCCCCTACCTGCACCGACGCAGCGGTGAGATACCAGGGAGAGAGCGCGAGTTTCAAAAGCACAAAGGTTTTATAGGGGTCTAGGGGCAGTTGGTGAGGTAATGGCTGTGGCCTCAGCCGATTGGCTGGGGAAGGGTCGTGGCCTCAGCCGATTGGTTGGGGAAGGGTCGGAGTCCTGTTACGCAGGTCGCTGGGCGTGTTTTGATCAGAAAGTTTGAACGGGTGAGCGGGAGGTTACTCAAGGGGAGGAGGCGCAGTCTGAGGTTTCTGTGAATTTCATGCCCAGAATTCGTGATCCCCAAAGACCACTAGGGAGCCGAGTCCGATGCAAAAGCAAAAGAACCTTTATTCGAGCTAGCTCGAGCTCAATCCCCTACCTGCACCGACGCAGCGGTGAGATACCAGGGAGAGAGCGCGAGTTTCAAAAGCACAAAGGTTTTATAGGGGTCTAGGGGCAGTTGGTGAGGTAATGGCTGTGGCCTCAGCCGATTGGCTGGGGAAGGGTCGTGGCCTCAGCCGATTGGTTGGGGAAGGGTCGGAGTCCTGTTACGCAGGTCGCTGGGCGTGTTTTGATCAGAAAGTTTGAACGGGTGAGCGGGAGGTTACTCAAGGGGAGGAGGCGCAGTCTGAGGTTTCTGTGAATTTCCGGGAAAAGGGGTCATGTCGGGGACATAGTCACTCAAGGTGGAGAACACAGAACAAGATGGAGTCGGCCAGCGTAGGCCCGCCCTTTCATTCCCCCCTTGTCATGTAACTTACGGACCCAATCATGGGTCCGGCTGCATTTATGGTGACAAGGGGAACAGAGTTTAGAAGTTTACGCCAAGTTCTGGGAAGCATGTGTCCCTGGGGTGGCTCTGGGAGGTCTAATTAAGTATTGTCCCTGAGCTGGTATCTATGATCTGCCAGGTGATGTTTTGGGGGGCGTGGGGACTCCCGGTAGCATGAGCAATGACAAGCAGAGTTAACAGAGTTACCAATATTAGGTGGGTCGAATGTGCTGTAGCTTGAGCTTGAGCTTGAGCGGGTTGTGTTGGTCCCGACTGATGGCCCATCGCGTGACGAAGTCCTTCTGGATCGAGGAGGGGTCCGCTGGCTGAACGTGGGTGTGATGGACCCAGGTCGCGATGCCGTCTACTTTGAGAGCGGTGGGGGTTGTCAGCACTACAATGTAGGGTCCCTTCCAGCGCGGCTCGAGAGTCTCTCGGTGGTGCCTCTTGACATAGACCCAGTCTCCCGGCTTGTACTGATGAGGTGTCGGGGTCGGGCCAGCCTCGTAGATGGCACGGAGGCGCGGCCAAATATCCTCGTGCGCCCTCTGGAGCCCTCTCAAGGAAAGAAAAAGTTCTTGATCTTTAAACTCTGCAAGAAGTTCAGCTCGAAGGCTGGGAATAACAGGGGGTGGCCTGCCAAACATGATCTCGTAGGGAGTAAAACCCAGAGTGTAAGGGGTGTTTCTAACCCGGTAAAGGGCGTACGGTAGGAGAGTCACCCAGTCCCCGCCAGTCTCCATGGTTAATTTGGTAAGGGTCTCTTTTAGGGTTCTATTCATTCTTTCTACCTGTCCTGAGCTCTGGGGCCTATAAGCACAATGTAATTTCCAGTTTGCCCCCACCGCCTTGGCTACTGCCTGTGTTACCTGAGAGATAAAAGCTGGTCCATTGTCTGATCCTACCATGGCAGGAAAACCATACCTGGGTAAGATGTCTTCTAGTAGCTTCTTAGCCACCGTCTGAGCCGTTTCATGCTTGGTTGGGTACGCCTCCACCCAGCCAGAGAAGGTGTCTGTAAATACTAAAAGATATTTATAACCATACTTTCCTGGTTTGACTTCAGTGAAGTCGACTTCCCATTGGGCTCCCGGTCTGGTGCCTCTGAGCCTGGTTCCTTTTTTATTTGATGTGGCTTTCGCGTTGGTGAGTTGGCAGGTCTTGCAGGCAGATACAACCTGCTCTATTTTGGTGTCCTGTTGGTGAATCTTGATTCCGGCATGTCGGATTAAGTCTTTTAATTTTCGGGCCCCCATGTGAGTAGACCGATGCATGTGCTCTAATATTGAGACTCCGAGCCGGTCTGGCAGCACGAGCTCCTTGTTAGGTGTATACCACCATCCCTTTATCTCCTGGGCCATGGGGAGTTTCTTGATCCGCTGTAACTCCTCCTGGGAGTATTTGGGCTGGTCTGGTAAAACTGGGTCTCCCGGGTCTGGTAGTTGTATGGTCATGGTGGGGACTGGAGTAAGGGCTACTGCCTTGGCTGCCTGGTCAGCCTTTCGATTACCTCTAGCTACTGGGTTATCAGCTTTTTGGTGCCCTTGGCAGTGGATAATGGCTAGCTTGGCAGGAAGCCATAAGGCCGTAAGCAGGTTAAGTATCTCCTGCTTATTTTTTATAGTCCGTCCTTCTGCCGTCAGTAACCCCCTCTCCTGATAAATTGCCCCATGAATATGAGCTGTGGCAAATGCATAGCGGCTGTCTGTGTAGATGTTAAGCCGTTTTCCAGCTCCCAGCATCAGCGCCTTGGTGAGGGCTATGAGCTCCGCTCGCTGGGCTGACGTTCCGGAGGGTAGAGCCTCCGCCCATACGGTGTCCGTTTCGGTGACCACCGCTGCGCCCGCATACCTGTGTCCATCTCGCACAAAGCTGCTGCCATCAGTGAACCAAGTAGCCTCGGCATCGGGGAGGGGCTGGTCGGTCAGGTCCATCCGGAATCCATGTACTTGTTCCAGGATTCCCGCACAGTCATGTAGTGGAGCACCTAGGTCAGGGTCGGGCAGCAGGGTTGCAGGATTGAGGGCTGCACTGGGGTGGAACCGCACTCGTGGAGGGTTGAGTAGGAGGCTCTGGTAATGAGTCACACGTGTATTGCTCATCCATCTATCAGGAGGCTGTTTCAGGACCCCTTCAATGGCGTGTGGGGTTGTGATCCAGATCTCCTGTCCTAGGGTCAGTTTGTCTGCATCCTTGACTAGGAGTGCTGTCGCCGCAATAATTCTTAGGCATGGCGGCCAGCCGGCAGCCACTGGGTCTAGTTTCTTAGACAGGTAAGCCACTGGGCGGTTCCAGGGGCCTAAGGCTTGAGTTAGAACCCCTTTTGCTATTCCCTTATGTTCGTCTACAAAGAGGTGGAAGGGTTTCATAATGTCTGGTAGGCCCAGGGCTGGGGCACTTAGGAGGGCCTTTTTTAACCGATTAAAGGCAATTTCTTCTTTTTCAGTCCATTTAAATGTTTTCCCCTCTTTGGTAGCTTCATATAGGGGCCTGGCGATCTCAGCAAAACTTGGAACCCAGAGGCGGCAGTAGCCGGCTGATCCTAGGAATTCCCTCACTTCTCTTCGGGAGGTGGGAGTAGGGATCTTTAGGACAGTTTCTTTTCTGGCATCTGATAACCGCCGCTGTCCGCCCTCCAGGATATATCCCAGGTAACTTACCCTCTCCCTGCATATCTGAGCCTTCTTCGCGGATGCCCGGTACCCTAGAGCCCCCAGGGTAGCCAGCAGGTCCTGGGTCCCTCGCTCACAGTCTTTGGCCGTGTCAGCAGCAATCAGGATGTCATCTACGTACTGTAGGAGGGTGAGGCCAGGGTGCTCCCTTCTGTACTCACCCAGGTCCTCGTGTAGTGCCTCGTCGAAGATGGTGGGTGAATTTTTGAATCCCTGAGGTAGCCGTGTCCAGGTGAGTTGCCCACTGTAGCCCTCCTCCGGATCATGCCACTCGAAGGCGAACAGGGGTTGGCTCTGGGGTGCCAGCGGCAGACTGAAGAAGGCGTCCTTTAAATCTAGTACAGTATACCAGACCCTGGAGGGCGCCAAGGAGCTCAAGAGAGTATATGGGTTGGGAACAGTTGGGTGTATGTCCGCGACCCTCTTATTTACTTCCCGGAGGTCTTGTACCGGTCGGTAGTCATTTGTGTGAGGCTTTTTGACCGGCAGTAAGGGGGTGTTCCAGGCAGACTGGCAAGGAACTAGTACCCCTAGGCTTCGTAGTCTCCGGATGTGTGGCTGGATCCCCTTCCGGGCCTCCTGTGACATGGGGTATTGTTTGATCCTTACCGGACTCTCTCCTGGCTTGAGCTCTACCAGGACTGGGGTCCTATGAGCGGCTAGTCCCATCCCCCCCCCAGTCTCTGCCCAAACCGAGGGGAATTCTTGTAGCCATCTGTCTATATTATCCTCTCTCGGGAGCGCCTCCTGGTGGAGGAGGTATTCATCCTCCAGTTTCATGGTCAGGACCTGGATGGGGTGGCCCTTGCCATCGGTGACCTGAGGCCCCCCTTGTCTGAAAGTTATCTGAGCTCCAATCTTGGTCAGTAAGTCCCGTCCTAACAGCGGGTAGGGGCATTCTGGTATTACCATAAAGGAGTGGGATACCCGGCCCGTTCCCAAATCTACTGTTCTTCGGGTAGTCCATGAATACTGGCTCATACCAGTTGCCCCTTGTACCCAGGACTTCTTGCTGGCTAGTTTTCCTTGTGGGGTGCGGAGGACCGAATGTTGTGCTCCGGTGTCGACAAGGAAGTCAACAGGGGTCCCCTCCACTTTAAGAGTTACCCTGGGTTCGGGGAGAGGGTCCGAACCCCGACTCCCCTAATCACTTAGTTCATCTAGCTCTAGGACTTTTACTCGATCAGTCTTGCTTCCTTTCCCGCCGGCCCTTTTCAGACAATCTCGGGCCCAATGCCCTATCTCCTTGCAGTATGCGCACTGATCCTTCTGCAGCCTCTGCTTCCCCGCCTTGGTGGTTCTTTTACCTTTTCTTGCGTCGTCTGCCAGCTGCCAGAGACGGCGGTCTCGTTCCTCAGGGGAGTCAGCAGTGGTAGCTAGTAGTATTCTCGCCAGGTCTCGAGTCTGCTTACTGCTGGCAGCCGCCATGGCGCGAGCCTGCTTGTCCTCAGGAAGCTCCCGGTTATTATATACCTTTTCAGCTACCACCAGTAAGTCCTGCAGACTTTTTTCTCCTAGTCTATCTATTTTCTGTAATTTTCTCCTAATGTCTATGGCCGATTGGTTTACAAAGGCCATGATAACAGCTGCCTTGCTTTCCGGAGCCTCTGGATCCATGGGGGTATAGGTACGGAATGCCTCCATGATCCGTTCTAAAAAGGCAGCCGGAGATTCATCTTTTCCCTGTTGTACATTTCCTACCTTGGCCAAATTGGTTGGCTTTCTAGCAGCCATTCGGAGACCCCCCATTAGAGTCTGGCGGTAGACCCGGAGCCTCTCCTTACCTTCTGCCGTGTTGAAATCCCACTGGGGCCGAGTTAAGGGGAAGGAGGCATCTATCTGAGCCTGGTTGGTGGTGGGATTCCCGTCTGTGCCCGGAACTAGTTTTCGGGCCTCGTTGACGATTCTTTCTCTTTCTTCAGTCGTGAACAGGACCTGCAAAAGCTGCTGGCAATCGTCCCACGTGGGCTGATGGGTAAAAAGAACAGAGTCTAATAAATCAATAAGCCCTGCCGGTTTCTCGGAAAACTTAGGATTCTGAGCTTTCCAATTGTAGAGGTCACTAGTGGCGAAAGGCCAATAGTGATGGGGCTGGTTCCCCTCCGCGTCTGGGGGTCCGGTGGCTCGCAGGGGCAGAATAGTGGAGTCGGCGGCGGAGGCGGATTGCTCCCTCTGAGCCCTTTGTCTGGTGAAGGGCGGGCTTCCCACTGGAGCGTTTCCGCCTCCCGCTCTCGGAACAGCGTCTGCCTCCCCCGGAGGGGGAGGATGGTGTTCTTCCAGCATCCTAGAGGGGTTATACGAGGGAGGAAAAATTAATTCTTCTTCAGTACCCCCCTGTAAGACAGGGTAGAGGGGTGCTGAAGGCTGGATAAGACTTTTCTTCTTCTTTGTCCCCTGCAAAGCAAGAATGGGTTTTGGCTCCGGAGGGAGCGGGGCTAGGAAGGGTTTAAGCCAAGAGGGTGGGTCTTCCACAAGGTCCTGCCAAGTGATAATGTAAGGGAGCTGATCAAGATGGCCCGTCTTAGGCTGAGAGATGATACTCCTGGCTCGGTGGATGGTAGGGAGGTCGAAGGTCCCCTCTGGTGGCCATCCGACATTGAAAGTTGGCCACTCGCTAGAACAAAAAAACTGCCACCGACCCTTTCGGACTTCCACACTGAGGTTGTTAGCTCTTCCCCTCACATCCTTAAAGTGATCAATCATAATACTTAGAGGAGTAGTCTGAGTCTGTCCCATAACGTCCGTCCAGTAAGTCCACAGAACAAAACAGAGAAACACAAAAACAGACAAACAGAGGGCCCCTAGAAAATCTTCCAACTCCATGGAAGCAAAACTGAAAGCTAGCTTAGACATTTGAGGGGATTCCACGTCCCTCCAAAACCGATGAGGGGATTCCACGTCCCTCCAAAGACGACGGCCTCACGCCGACCAGCGGGAGCGACCCGCCTCGTCTCAGACCTTTGAGGGGATTCCACGTCCCTCCAGAAGGGAGAATCGGAACGTCTTCCGAAACTCCCGGCCCGTGGTCCTCCAGTGCGTCCACTTAGACCGCGTCGGGCACTACCAGAACTCCAGAAGTGAGCTCACACAGAAAAGACAGAACAAACAAACAGACACTAACCGTGGCCAGTCAGGCTCTCCGGGTCGGGGGTCCCTCAGGGGTCTTGGGGATCCCGGACGAGCCCCCAAATGTTATGCCCAGAATTCGTGATCCCCAAAGACCACTAGGGAGCCGAGTCCGATGCAAAAGCAAAAGAACCTTTATTCGAGCTAGCTCGAGCTCAATCCCCTACCTGCACCGACGCAGCGGTGAGATACCAGGGAGAGAGCGCGAGTTTCAAAAGCACAAAGGTTTTATAGGGGTCTAGGGGCAGTTGGTGAGGTAATGGCTGTGGCCTCAGCCGATTGGCTGGGGAAGGGTCGTGGCCTCAGCCGATTGGTTGGGGAAGGGTCGGAGTCCTGTTACGCAGGTCGCTGGGCGTGTTTTGATCAGAAAGTTTGAACGGGTGAGCGGGAGGTTACTCAAGGGGAGGAGGCGCAGTCTGAGGTTTCTGTGAATTTCCGGGAAAAGGGGTCATGTCGGGGACATAGTCACTCAAGGTGGAGAACACAGAACAAGATGGAGTCGGCCAGCGTAGGCCCGCCCTTTCAGGAACAAGAGAGGTGTGAGAAAGAGAAACAAAAGCTCAAAACTCACCAAAGCATTCCAGCTCATTTCTGCCCAGCCTGCACACCCTGACCTCCCCACATGCTTTCCCCTCCCTCCTTACCTGCTATTTATTAGGCTTGGTCCATTCCTGTGTGGTCTGCTCCCCATCTGACCACTTCAGGCTGTTGAGAATGTCAGTGTCCGGGTGGGAAGAAAAGACAGGGAGGGTACATGGGTGCTATGGATGGTAAGGAGCTTTACTCCTGGGGAAGCCTCCCTCCACCTCCAGAAACTTGCTTCCCTGGTGATTCTGCAATTTCCCAGCATCTGTCACACCTGTTCCAGGAGCTTCCCCAGCTCTTTCCCTTTCCTGGGCAGCTCACATACCACACCTTCCACTGATTAGCAGCTGTTAGAAGAGGTGTGTGACTGCCAGTTGACCTGCAACTGACCCCGGTCAGTAGGCGGCTCCTAACCCCCTCCCCTGTCCCTGAAATGCACACTCAGCCCACCGTTCCAATAATGGGAACTGTTTCAAGGATGTGGTCTTGAAAGAGCAATGTCTCGTTGAGACTATCTAAAGGGTATATGCCACTGAACCCCGTTAGAACATCTATATAAACTTCTAAGATTTGGAGGGAGCCGGTGGAAATCTATTCCTCTTGCGGCCGCCCACAATCCTCCTATGTACGTTTCCTTGCTTATTACCAACCTCCTGCTCCGCCTCTTTCTTCTGGCTCCCTTTGCTCTCCGCTTAAGGGGACCAGTTTGTGAACCAACAGCGACCTTTACAGTTGCCAGTGGGGTAGAGGGAACCATAAAGCAGGAAAGTCACACACACAATTCCCAGAGCCACCAGTCAGGGGAAATAAACCAGACCCTACACAAGTGGAGAAAGAGAATATAAGACCTTCCCCATAGGAGTGTGGAGGACACAGGCATGGGAAGCGTGCCATCCTTCCCTACCCCCTGAAGCCAAGGCCTGGTATTCTACCTCCTGCCAAGCCTCACCTAAGTCACAACAGCCCCTTTGTTCCATTCCTTAAGCTCCTGTTGTGAGGCCTGCACAGCAGTAAACTTCAGCTTGGGTGTCTACACCTCGGCCTGGAGTGGGGTCATTCTTAGGAGATAGTGGTTCTCAGACCCTAGTGGACATCAGCATCACCTGGAGAACTTGTTAAGCCTGAGGGCAGAGCCCTTCCCCACAGACTTTCTGGTAAAATAGGTCTGGGTGGGGGCCCAGAATTTGCATTTTTTAATGTTTATTTTTGAGTGAGAGAGAGACAGAGCCCAAGCTGGGTAGGGGCAGAGAGAAATGAAGACACAGAATCCGAAGCAGGCTCCAGGCTCTGAGCTGTCAGCACAGAGCCCGACGCAGGGCTCAAACTCACAAACCGTGAGGTCATAACCTGAGCTGAAGTCACACACTTAACCGCTGAGCCACCAAGGTGCCCCCAGAATTTGCATTTTTAACGAGCTTCCAGGTGATGCTGTTGTGCTGATGCAGTGGACACACTTTGAGAACCACTGCTTTCAGCTACCCGAGCTTCTTTTGCCTTCCTATCTTCCTCCTTCCAGATTCTGAGCACCTTTCATTGTCAGGAAGTGATTCTGGGCATTTTACCTCCTCCCTGTATCCACTCTAGCTTATTCGAAACCTTAACTGAGTGATAAGACAGCTACTCACCACCATTGAAGGCTGTTTTATAAAACCGTTAAGAATGAACGAGGTCTGAAGATACTGCATTAAAGTCTGGTTTCTGCTGTTGACAAACTGTAACCTCAGCCAGTTACCTCTGAGTCTTTCCACGCCAAGGGCTTTTACCTAGTGTCCTGTATACGGTGTGTGCCTCATCATTGTTATTAACACTATTGTGGGAAAAATATTTTCAGATAAGATCTGCTTCCCTCAGTCTTCTCTTCATAATGCACCTTCATTTACTCTAACAGTCCCATTGGAGTAGGCGACTGTATGGTTTTTGAAGACCCCCAGGTGATTCTAATGCATAAGTTTTCAAAACCACAAGGTAGACTAACCATTTCCCACCTCTACCAGGTGAAGAGAATCCCTGCCATTAGCTTCCCATTGAGCACTGGCCACAACATGAACCATCAGGGACAGGAAGCGTATTATACGTCCTCTAAGCTTCTTCTGTCCTCTCTTATGTGGAGCACACCCTGTCCAAATCTCTGAAAGACTGTGCTCCCATTCGGCTCTGAGATGCTGGGGTTTCAAAGTGGGGTCCGGTCACCCCAGAGCAATCCCTCTCAATCAAGTGCAGAAAGCCCAGGGAGAAGGGAAGTTTTTATCCCTTTGCTGAGTCATGACCACCTTCTGCCCATGAGACATGGAAATAGAGAAGGGGCCAAGGTCACTTGTTACAAAGAGCACCACTTCCCTCTCAACTCCAAAGTAGCCCCTTCATCTCCAAGGAGCAGAACTCTCCATTCCCTAGATTCAGGGGAAAGCATCTGATTGGATAAGCTGGACCTAGAGCACCAGCAATGGTTGAACAGGGGAGTGCAGGTGTCTGGAGGTGGCAAAGAAAAGAAATGTCAGGTAGACACAGTGGAAGGGCTCCTTTAAAGTGTGGGTTACCACTGAGGTAAAGGAATCATACCCACAGAGCAGAAAATCCCTGTGAGCCAGGAAGAAGTGTCAGGGAGATGGAAACTAAGGAATGGGAAAGCCTCAGCTACTACTTGGGATTAGAGACTCTTCCTCACGGAGTTCCATGATGCTTTTTGAAACCAGACAAGTGTTGAATGAAGCTGAGTTTCCTCCAGTTTTCTGCAAACCAACAGAAGTCGAAAAAGGGGCTGGAGCCTACCCAAGCAGTGCTTCCTGAACTTCAAGTAGAGTTTCCCAACTCTTCTCTCCTAATGAGTTTTTTTTAAGCCAGAAAATACTTCAAGGATCAAATAGTCCAATCTTTTCTTCAACTAATGAAGAAAAAGAATCATTCACACACAATAAGTGGCAAAGCCGGAAATGAATTCCAGTGTTTAATTCCAAGTTAATTTTTCCCACTATACCATATTTCCTTAGTCTCTAATTCATCTTCCACCATCCCTAATCTATTCATTTCCCAGCCAGCCAGCCAAAGAATGAATTCTTACCCAGAGCAGCCAGTCTCAAAGAGGCTTAATGTCCCAGAACAACTGTGGGTCCCATTTTCTTTCTCATTGGACAGTCTTGGGTTCTTCAAAGAAAAGAAGAAAAGAAAGAAACTGAAGAAGTTATATAAGAGGAAAGTATCAGGAATAGCTGGTTAGTGTCATTCTACCTTATGAATCCTGAGGATTCTCCGCGTGGAGTCTCCTCAGGCTGGCCTACTTGCTCACTAGTTCTCAACTTTGGCTCCATATTAGAAATGCTTGAGGACGTTTTGAGATTCCCCCGTACCCAGAACAATTAAATCAGAATCTCAGAATCTCTGAGCAGGAAACCCAGACGGCAGGATTGTTAAGGTTTCCCAGGTGATTCTAATGTGTAGAATCACTGCTCTAACAAGCCATATGTTAGTTTCTCATCCAGATTCTAAGGCTGCTTAGCTGGGGTATTAGCTTTCTGGGTGAGAAACAGCTGTGTATCAGACATCGCAGCTCCTTGGCAGCAATGTAAATAGTTAAGCAGCCACCCAGTAGAGAATAAAGTCACACTTAAATTTTTAAATAAAACCTCTAGCTTTGTTGGGTCAAACTTTGCTTCTGTTCTCAATTTTTTTTCCTCCTTTTCTGTTTCATAAAATTATAGAGCTAAAGCAATAGCTAATGGTAGCAATGCTGTTCATCATTAGGGGGGGATGTCATGCCTTTTCTTAATAGTTTTCAGTGAACCTGTGGAGCTAAAGTAAATTATGTTTGCTCCCTCCATCTGTCTGCTAAGCTGACTGCCTGACTCATTGATTCTTCTTTTCTACTCCCCCAGACCAGCCCTTCCTCCTATCAAGTCCTGCTTAAGGAATCATCTGCATGGCAAAAAGCAGGGAAGGCTTTATATGAGAAGCATTTACTTGGCTAGCATTTACCTGTTACCACCTCAAAAAATGTACACCTTTGGCTGGCCAGCACCTGGATAGCAGAAGAGAATTAGGAAGGTGGCTCACAGGAAGGAGAAACACAGAAATAGGACACCTGAATGTATGTTCTGGAATCACTCAAAAATATTGCTGATCATTTTCCTTTGATTCCAGGTAAGCAAATGAGACTGTGTCTCAGATGTATCTTTATAAATGAGTTAGAGGCAGCATGATGTAATGGAGATAGCAGGACTCAACGTCAGATTCAAATCTAATCTGTGGCCCTAATTAGCCCTATCTATGTCTGTGAGAGAAGCTTTTCAATCTTCCTTAGCCTCAACCTACACACCTATAAAACAGCGTCTACCTCCCAGTGTCGTTTTAAAGATTAGTGTTCTTATATGCGAATGCCTAGTATGGTGAATGGGAATAATGGGCATCCAATAAATAATTGTGGCAATAAGAGGAATAATCATAGCAATCGTATTTGCAGTTGTTATTATTGTTAGTTGTTATTGGCACATACCAAGAGAGAAATTCTAAGCTTTTATCTCAAATCAAAAGCTCTCACGTTATTCTATTTTTAGGTATTTATTTTGTGAAAGCTTGACATGTGAAATATTCATAGGTATGTAACTGAAGCTTACAGTTATTTTAAACAAAATTCCTTTAATAAAGCCCTTTTACTTTCTAGTTCTAAGAAACTGGAATGCCAATGTGTTTCAGTCTTTAAATCAATGAGACCAGGTTAACCAAATGGTCTCTGGTCTTAAAAGCAATGAGAGAGCAAGATAAATTCTATAAAGAATACAGTCTGCAGACATGGAGAAATTAGTATAAAATGAAAGATTTTGAAATCAAGAGAGACTTCTTGCCAAATATATAAAGAAATAACTCCTTAACAGAAATAATTCCTTAACGGAGTATTTAGTAAAGAAAATAATGACCAAACACAATCTTGGCAAGAAAACCTACTAGTTGTGAGCATATTGGGCAAATTACCAACAAATGCTCAAATTATTTTCTAGATCAAAGGAAACTATTAAATACTTGTGTGGCCTTAGGAATGATTCTTAATCTCACTGAGCTTCAGTTTCCTCATCAGTAAAATCGTGATAATAAGTTGTTTTGTGTGTGGAATTAATGAGCTGGTGGTACTTCATATAGTGTCTATTGCTGTGTTGTTGTCTATCATTGTTTTATCTCTGCTGCTAGGATTAAAGTGATTTAGTAGAAGGATTTGAAAACCTATCAGAAAATAATGATTTGGCTAATTTCCAATACCTGATCCTCCCACAAGATTAGAGAGAAATTTCAGGTCTGTCACATGGGATCCTCATTTGGTTTGTCAAGTAGAAATTACTACATGTAGGAAAGTACTCAACAGGAGTTCTGAGTTTTAATCAAGCAAACTAGTTACATTAAGGCATGACACCTCTTCCTGCTTTTTTTTTTTCCTGCAAAATTTTGATTAGAAAGCTGTGTTAACAAAGAATGTTTAATTTCTGGGGCGCCTGGATGGCTCAGTTGGTTAAGCATCCGACTCGATTTCAGCTCAGGTCATGATCTCGCAGTTTGTGCATTTGAGCCCCACATCGGGGTCTGTGCTGATGGTGTGGATCCTGCTTGAGATTCTCTCTCTGCCAACATACACTCTCTCTTTCTTTCTCTCAAAATAAACAAACTTAAAAAAATTTTTTTTAATTCCTAACAGTGGGAGATCCTTTCAGATTCATTATCAAACTAGCCTTGTCATGTCTCTGAACAACATTTGGGGAATGTGCAGGAAGTAAAGGGGAAGAAGCACACTAAGAATATGCTGGAATGGAGTCTGTGTTGGGCGCTTATCCTTAGGCAATAACATAGCAGTCTTTGCACAGAATATAGCAAGCCTCTCTTATTTATTTACTCATCAATCTTTCTTTTTAATAGAGAAATTTTTTATTATTGATATTTTTAAAATTTATTTATTTAAATTCAAATTAGTTAACATACAGTGTAGTATTGGTTTCAGGAGTAGAACCCAATGGTTCATCACTTACATATAACACCCAGTGCTCATCCTAACAAGTGTCCTCCTTAATGCTTATCACCAGTTAGCCCATCCCCCACCCATCTCACCTCTAGCAACCCTCAGTTTGTTCTCTGTATTTAAAAGTCTCTTTGCCTCCCTTTCTGTTTTTATTTTATTTTTCCTTTCCTTCCTCTATGTTCATCTGTTGTGTTTCTTAAATTCCACGTATGAGTGAAATCATGTATTTGTCCTCTCTGACTTATTTATTTCACTTAGCATAATACACTCTAGTTCGTGAAGGGGCACATGCACCCCAATGTTTATAGCAGCTCTATTAACAATAGCCAAATTATGGAAATATACAGCAAATATTTCTTAAGCATTAGGACCAATTGTTATAACATGTAACCCCAAAATTTCACTGGTTTTACACTAGATAATTCAGTTCTCATACACAAAGTCTGATCAGATATTCCCGGTCAGCAGCTCTCATCCAAGTGATGTCAAAATCCTGTGTATTTCCATTAATGACTGCCTTATCCTAGGATCTTTCCAGAATCCTCTGCTGGATGTTCTTCCCTCAGCCAGACAACAAGCAAAAAGAAACAGACTTTGGACAATGGAGTGCCTGATACTTAACAATCTCAGCTCAGAATAGAAACACATTACTTCTGTCTAAAGTGAGTTGGCAAGAACTAGTTACATGGTCCCACTTATGTTCAAGGGAGGCTTGGGAAAGTAACTAGGTAGCTACTTCCCAGAAACAACTCCAGGCTGTGAAAGGGGAGAGTGATTCTGTATTGCTCAGCTAGCTATCACTGCCATAGATAACTCAGGTGCTGGGGATAGACCAATTTAAAAAGACAAGAATCCCTTTCATCATGGAACTTAGTCTAGTTCATTCTTACTCTGATAAGAGGCTCCCTCCTAAAGGTTCAGTGCACTGAATTGCCTTTTATGAATTTTACCCTTATCCCTGTCTACATTGTAGAACTACAGGTCCCAGAATCCCTTTCTAGTATTATTCAGGTTTAGATTCTGCCAATGAGGCATTTGCAAAGATTTTAAAAAGAAGCCATTTTTCTCAGCAGCAGCTGTTTGCAGACCGATGAGATCATTGTTGGCAGCGCTCCTTCACTTTCAGTGCTTCTCCCAGGAATCACTTGCTATAAGCAAGCAGCTGAGATCATCAGCAGAAGCTTCCAGTGGCTCCAGCCATCCTCCAGAGAATAACCCACTTCAGTACTCCACAACCAGCATCATTGATAGGGGCTCTCCTGCAATCCTTTCAAATTTGCTGGAAAAACAATCACCCAGGTTTCTCCCACAGCAATTCCAATGCTCTGAATTAATTTTATTCCTACCCAAAATACTTGAGTGACTCCTGTTTTCTGACAAAATCTGAACACACTCAGTTAAAATGTTCAGTACACTTACTCAAGTAATTCAAAGAACTATTTTTCAATGCCTGTTATATGGTAAGTCCTATGCTAGATACTAGGGAATACAAGCTAAGTAGATTAACCCCTGCCTTCCTTGTGCTTATTTGTAATAAACTCAGAAACACATAAAACATAATAAACCAGTAAGTATATATATTCCAACAAGTGCTTTAAAGAGATACTATAGGGTGCTATGAGAGTACAAGAGGACTTTTTTCAAGTAGGGTACAATAAGAATTGGGATGGGTAAACTCCCACCATCACCATCAAGTTGGAAAGGAAAAAAAAAATCAAGAGAGTAACTCAATGCTGCTTTACTCACCAAATGAAATTTGGCAGGATCCTTGAAAGTACGTGACCAATTAAATGTCTTTAATGCCTCTGAATTATTATAATATGATGGCATTTCACAATAGAGGTCACAATTGTCAAGGTCACAATAAGCATCTTCCAGAGGCAAGAAAGTCTACTTTGTTTTTATGTATAAGGACAAAATATTGTATATTGGCTATATTGCTTAAGGATTTGGGTCATCAGCAAAATGAAAAACAATTGGCTAAAAATGTAGTTTTTTAAAAAAATATGTAAATATTGGAATTTTAGAGTAAAATTCATTAGAGAAGAATGCTTCAAGTGAAGCAGAATAGATCGTTGTTCTGGGTAATTCTGATCAAGAAAATATGGTGTTTTTGCTCTTCCTACATATTAAATTGTCAGTCAATTATTAAAATGCTTATTATGTATTCTATATACTAATCTAGGTTAGAGAAAGACCATCAATATTCACTATTAGAATGTGTAATAATTACATGAAAATTACAAGATGTAACTATCATGGGCCCCTTTTTCTTTTGGTGTCAGTACTAATGTGAACATAGCTAACAATAATTATATTTTATTATTAGCTTGAAAACAGAAAAAAAAAATCATGGGCAGGAAACCATCTCCATCCTAACCACAACTAAAACATTACCTGTTCCCATCTTCTGAATATAATCAAGGAGATTTCTTATAACCTCTGTTCAGTACTTCAAGACTCAGCATCTAGCTAGTCTAGTTACTTGCTCTATGGTATTAGTGCTCAGAATCAGAGACCAGCCTTGTTCCCTATAAACAAGCTTCCACCATACATTTATTCACTCAACAAATATTTGTTGAACACATTATACATGTTGGGCCCTGGAGAGATAACTGAAGAGGACATATATGATCCCTATCCTGATTGAATTGGGGAGTAAGTGATGACATTACAAAAAGGAGATAGAATGTACATGGAAGGAAGTACAAGGGCAACTAAATCAAACTTGATAGTTTTGAGACCATTTCCTAGAAGAAATGCCTTTTAACCAAGACCTAAATGATGCTTTAAAAGTTATCCTTGCACAGAAGAGATGTAAAATAATCTGGCAGAAGGAACAGCTTTGAGAAACCCGGAAGTAAGAGACCATGGCAGGTGTTCTATTGGGAGAACTGGAAAGAGTGCAGTGTCGCTGGATTTTAAATCCAATGTTGAGCAATGAGGTCAGAGAATTAAGAAGGAATAGATTTTATAGGAACTGGAAGACCATGTTAGAGAGTTTGAACTTTAACAGCACTTTGGAGCTTTTGAAAGGTATGAACTAGGGGAACAAGAGGATCATTTGTGCATTTTGGAAATTCCATTCTGGCTGCCATAGGGAGAAAGGAAAGGAAGGGGAGAAAGGAGGAGGAAGAGAAGCCATATAAAAAATTACTGCCATAATTCTTTTTTTATGTTTATTTTATTTTTGAGAGAGAGACAGAGCGTGAGTGGGGGAGGTGCAGAGAGAAACAGAGACACAGAATCTGAAGCAGGCTCCAGGCTCTGAGCCGTCAGCACAGAGCCCAATGCAGGGCTCTAACTCACAAGCTGTGAGATCATGACCTGAGCCTAAGTGAGACACTCAACTGACTAAGCCACGCAGGTGCCCCACTGCCATAATTCAAGTACAAAAGTATGGTAGTTTAATCCATGGCGTTGAGTGTTTTTCTGGATTTGCCCACTACTATTGTGTTTCATTTAGACTTGGTTTCCTAACTTACCCCTCACAGTCCCTTCTAGATGTTAAAATTCTACTCCAAGTTAGTCTCGATAGCTGAACTTCTACATGACACCAAATATACTTGAAAGTAATTGATTGCCAGGCTGTCCCTTTGATTGCCTTAACCATGTGTTCCCCAACTATGTATGATATGTTAT
The DNA here is from genome assembly GCF_046562875.1 of Panthera onca. NCBI lineage: Eukaryota > Metazoa > Chordata > Mammalia > Carnivora > Felidae > Panthera > Panthera onca. Next base: position 87,623,493 of record NC_138342.1, read on the forward strand.
ACTCCCCTACTGGGACATGTATTTCTTGCCTACTGCCAATCTTACCCTAAATAACTCCTACTTAATTACTTCCTATTTTTTTGATGCTGAGAACTTTCAATTTGCTGTCATTCCTCTGTGAAACTGCTCTTTACTATGTCTTTACCATGTTGTCCTATTCTTCCTATGATCAAGATATGTTGACATAGATCTTGGAATTTTTGACCTGCCCCCACCTACAGTCTTTAAACTTCACTCTAGTGTCACAGAAATTTCCTCAGCCTATATTTAATAGCTATTTGAACTGAATAGGCATATTTATCTTTTTTAGAGTTTTAATTTAAATTTGTTAGTTAACATACAGAGTAACATTACTTTCAGGTATACAATACAGTGATTCAACACTTCCATCCATCACCCCATGCTCATCACAAGGGCACTTTTTAATCTTCATCATCTATTTAACCCATCCCCCACCCACCTCCCTTTTGGTAACCATCAGTTTGTTCTCTATAGTTAAGAGCATGTTTCTTGGTTTGCTTCTCTCTCTCCCTTTTTTTCCCCTTTGCTCATTTATTTTCTTTCTTAAATTATACATATGAATGAGATCCTATGGTGTTTGTCAATTTCTGACTGATTTCACTTCGCATAATGCTTTCTAGCTCCTTCCCTGTCATTGCAAAAGTCAAAATTTAATTTTTATATGGCTGAGTGATATTCCAGTGTGTGTGTGTGTACATTACCACATCTTAACCCATCCATCAATCAATGGACACGGGCTATTTCCATAATTTGGCAATTGCAGATAATGCTGCTATAAACATGGGGGTACATGTATCCCTTTGAATTAGTATTTTTGTATTCTTTGGGTAAATGCCTAGTAGTAAGATTGCTATATCATAGGGTGGTTCTATTTTTAATTTTTTGAGGCAACTCCATACTGTTTTCCAGAGTGGCTGCACCAGTTTGCATTCCCATCAATAGTGCAAGAGGGTTCCCCTTTCTCCAAATCCTTGCAAACACCTATTGTTTCTTATGTTATTTTTGCTATTCTGATAGGTGTGAGGTGCTGTTGTAGTTTTGATATGCATTTTCCTGATAAGTGACGTTGAGTATCTTTTCATGTATCTATTGGCCATCTGTATGTCTTCTTTGGAAAAATGTTCTTTTTTAATTAGATTGTTTTGGGGGTGTTGAGTTGTGTAAGTTCTTTATATATTTTGGATACTAACCATTTATCAAATAAGGCATATTTATATTTTAAATATTATGAGAGAAATTATAACTTTACAGGTACATTGATTTGTTCATTCAGTATTTCACTGAAGTTCATTTGTACTTCACTGAAGTAGAGCCCAATGGTTAGAATTTTGCTAACGTCTGGAAAGGATAAAAAACATGGAATGACACATAATTCTTCTTTCCAAGAAGTTAAAATCCAGTAGAGAAGCCAAAAAATGTGAACACTGATCATTTATATAATAATATATTTAAGGATCTCAAGATGATAGATATCAACTTAATCTAAATGCTTACTATGTGCCAGGCTCTATGCCCGATAATTGCATGATATGTCCTATATTTTTAAATTGTTATAATCCTGCAAAGCAGGTGTTATTCCAATTTTTTAAGTTAGGAAACAAAACTCAGGGAAGTTAGGTGACTTGCCCAAGATTATACAGGTGGTAAGTGGTAAAAGTAGATTCAAGGCCAAGCCTGTTTTATGACAGGGGATTTGCTTTTTACTCCTATGCTACAGGTACTTGCTTTCTAATGCCTATGAATCATTATATATCCCATTTTAAAACCCATTATGTTCACTTAAAATATATTCTGGAAAGGAATGTGATGGGATAAACAAAGAAAAGAATGGAAGAATGCTTTCAACTTTTATGGTAACTCCAATATATTTATTGTGGCTGACTGAAACTCTGTCTTAAGAGGAGTTATGTGAATTGAAATAACCTATAAATGTATTCTGAGACTGCACTTGAGCTTTGTGGGAAAGAGCGCCATCTTTAATTTGTGATGTCTGCCCTGAAGTCAGAATACAGAAGTTGTGATATTGTACCAAGTTAGTAGCTATCCTGTGCAAGACAGTCCACAAGACATCAGCCCTATGATTGCCTAGTAACAGTGAGGACTCAAGTGAATTTTGATATCCTATATCTGTCCTGACCAGCATCTCACAATTCTACATCTTCACCACATTTGTAGCCAGTAATGCAGGGGAAAAAAGAAGTGAAAGAAAACTGAATTCTACTCCTGAAACCAATATTGCACTGCATGTTCACTAACTATAATTTAAATTAAAAAAGAAAGAAAGAAATTTGGGAAGGAATTGTAGAAAAAACCTACTTTTTCTACGATAGCCACCAGCTATACATGACTTTTAAGCACTTAAAATCTGCCTAGAGTGACTGAGAAACTAAAATTTTTATTTTACCTAACTTGAATTCATTTCAATTTAAATTAAAATACTGGATACTATATTTGGTTCTTAAGAATGTTTAAATATGTTTAGAATAACTTGGATATGTGATTCTACTTTTAAACCATTGTTTAAGATCTGGAAACAGATCAAGTAATGTCAGTGAAAATTCAAATGTGCTGTAGATATAAAATATATACTAGACTTTGAGGATTTATCTTATGTAAAAAAGAATGAGATACTTAGTTAATAATTAATATACTGATTATATGTTGAATATTTTGGATAGATTAAGTCAAATACATTATTCAAATCAATTTCACTTGTTTCTTTTTACCTTTTTTAATACAATTATTAGAAAATTTAAAACTGCATGTGAGACTCACATTTTATTTCTATTAGACAACATTGGACACTACAGAAAGATCACAATGACAGGGAAGGGGAGGGTGAGAGTAAGTAGGTATTGAATTAAATTCAACATTCAGGTAGGTGGTTGTTCTAGGTCGGTGTTTCTTGGCCTTTTTTTTCTTTTATCATTCCCTAAGTGCCTTTTTAGACATTTTTCTATGGTCATTCCCCCATGAAATTGAAACCAAAAATATACTATATATCTGCTTATGTACTATGGCCCTTTGGAGGATGACAAACCATTCTAATATCTAAGATGTTCTTGCCCAGTTTATATTTAACAGCTGGCCCCTTTGGGAGTGATATTGCTTCCATCAAGAATTCATGTTTCAGGAGAATTGGGGAGGGTTAAGTGACTAGAAGTCCTAGTGAGGATAGAATGAATCTTCAGACAGTGTGAGGCAATGACAAATAAGAGATCATGAGTTAACTGAAAAAGAACTAAGTTGAAGAATAATGAGGCAGAGTTACCAAAATGAGGAACTGATGCAGAATATGAATATTAGTAACCACAATTATCTAACACCTTTTTTGTCTGTACCTTTGAATTATACACTTTTTTAGACAGATAAAATGTTGGGGCAGCACCTAACTCACAATAATGTCAATTATAGAATGACTGCATATCATGAATATAACAGGTGTTGTTATATCACTAATTCTTCCCATAAGTAGAGATTCCAAATCTATAGTTGAGCTGAAATGAGGAAATTAAATAGTATAATAGCTTTATTTCCATGTTTTGGAATCTAATAAAGCAAATACTATACCATCATGGACTCCTTCCTGATTTTTGCCTTCCTCTCATCTCCACTACTCATGTATTGGTATTGGATGGTAAAACAAGGGTAATGACACTAAAGGAAGATGTACATCCAGATGTGGGGCAAAGGTCAATCAGTACCATTTTCCATAAGTAAAGATTTATGTGAATAATATTTATTTCCACATAACCCATCTCATAAGGTGATTTCATAGAATTTATCTTATGAAGCAAAATGCAAACCCCTAGATACTGTCAGAAAGTAACTTTCTTAAACAAATAGCGTATAAGCTTGAAACTTATGTCATGAAATGATGACATAATGGTAAACAAAAAAGGGAGTCTGCACTGAGTCTTGGGGATAAAAACAGAGGTAATGAGTATTTTCCAAATTTTAGCTATGACTGCCCATGGCACAGGTATTCTGGCCAACTGACACAACATTCAAGTTTTCTTGGTGGATCTATCCTTCTGAAGATGGGTGTCACAGCCTCATGATAATTAAAAACCATCATTTAACTAATTTATCCTGACTCAAGCAAATTTCCAATTTAAATTTACTTTTATGAACAGCACTTCTGAGCAGAAAAACTCTTGAGATGCCCAACTGCTTTAAGTTTTCCTGCCTATTAGTAGAAATATTTTTCATTGAAGCTTTATTAGCATTCTAGATTTTAAGTCCAGTATATGTACTTGGAATATAGCATGTTTAAACTCATAAATTCTTCCCACTTTCCAGCTACGCCTTTATTCCCTATCTCCATAAATAGCTTCACTATTTTCCCGTATCACCTAAACCAAATGTTGGGGAGTGAATCTGAGAATCCTTGTTCTTCTTAGTCCATGCATTAAACTGGTCATGTTGGCCTGTCAGTTCTTCCAGGTAACATTTTTACATCTCCATTGCTACTATCTTAGTCCTTCATCAATTCTCCCCAAATGCCTATAAAGGTCTCTCTACTAGTTATTCTCCCTTCAAATCAATTATTGTCTTAAAAACAGAAAACAGAATGGTGTCAACCCTGACTGACATACCTAAAATGGCTAAGCAAAAAAAAAAAAAAAAAAAAAAAAAATCAATTGCATCAAATAACTAAGAAAGGTGAGAGTAGTTCTGGACTCAAGTACAACTGGGTCTATACGTTTAAGTCTATTATTAGGTTTCTTTTTCCATCCCTCAGCTCTCTTTTTGTCAATGTGTTGGCCCCATTCTCACCTACTGCAGGCAGACTTTCTCCATATGGTGGTATTATAGACATGGAGATGTACTGGCCAAATCCCTCTTCTAGAAAAGACTTGCTGCCAACTGTGGGAAATGCAATGAGCCAACAACCTCCAGTTGTCAGTTCCTTTAGGGTCTGCCTCAGCTGCAGACAGCCACCTCACTCAGGGTCACACCTTTTGATGGTAGCATGCATCTGATGACTAAGTGAAGCTGATCAGCCATTTGAGACCTATGCAGGACATTGATGGGCTTTCCTCACTCCAGAGCTTCCTGCCAGGTTAGCTGAAGCTTTGCCAAACCTGCTTCTCAATTCCACTTCTCCCTCTGGCCAGCCATGTGTTTTCTCCATTCCTTTTGCAGGGGTTGATCGATCCCTAATGAATACCTGCACTCCAAACTCCATCTCTGTCTGCCTCCAGGAAACTCACTGTAACAGTGAATTACATGGCCTGAGTGACTGGAACTTCACAGCATCCCAGCTCTATTGTCCTAGAAGTGGGGATAAGCCTTCCCTCTAGCTCTGATTGGAACAATCCTAAGGATGGATTCTGATTGACCTTCTTTGGTTCACATTTCATTTGCTGGACTAATTACTAGGGCCAGGCAGTCAGGAGCTATGTTTGACCCTCACCAAGACCACATAGAATGAGAAAGGAAAAGTTATCTAAAGGAAGGAAAATATTGCCCTCTATAAACTTCCATATATCTTGGGTCACCTGGGTGGCTCAGTTGGTTGGGCTTCCACCTTCGGCTCAGGTCACGATCTCCCATTCCCAAGTTCAAGCCCCACTTTGGGCTCTGTGCTGACAGCTCAGAGTCTGGAGTAGGCTTTGGATTCTGTGTCTCCCTCTCTCTCTGCTCCTCCCCCGCTCTCTCTTTCTCTTTCTCTCTCATAAAGACCTTAAAAATAAACAAACAAACAAACAAACAAACTTCCATATATCCAACTGAGGGCTCTAAAATACAGCTCTAAAGCTGTTTTTTCATTGTTTAAACATCCACTTTCACCATTGCCTGTAGCGGAAAACATTCATAATAACACTAAAGACTCAAAAGGACATGGATTCGGCAAAACACCCGTCATTTTTATTTGGGCATAATACTTAGGAATGTTCTCTGCCTCAATTAGGGAATGAATTTTGCATGAAAAGATATCCAGAGGGATGCAGTTGCTGCCTTTGGCTCAGCTGTTCCAGTGTGTCTGGGACAGCCAGCATCTTGGCAGTTCTTTCTCAGGGCTTTTCATTCATGGTTGCAACATGGCTGCCAAGACTTTAGCCATCTTGTCCTCCTTTATGGCAGGATAAAGTGGGGAGGAAGGAGTGTTCCCCAAACCACCCCTGTACCCATACAAAACCCATCAGGTTTCTACTGACAGTTTATGGGCCAGAAATGAGTCACATGAAAACCCCTAACTGCTGGGGAGATGACTGAGAAAGTCAGGCTCTGCAGAAGTAATCAAGGGAAAGGGGGTTAGAATTTAAGCTCGAGAAGAGCCAAAGTGAAAACACGAGGGGGTTAAGAATTGACAGTGGAAGGGTTGTAAGAATTATAGGTTCCAGTGAGGCAAAGGAACATTTGGAGTCAGGGCACCAGACAGGGGAAACTAGAATGGTAGGAGATAGTGAGCAGAAAGTAAAAAAGCTCAGAATTGAGATTGTGAAGTTAGTTGAAGTTATTGGTTATGACAAGCTGTAAGATAGGGACATGGAAGTCAGAGGCTAAGTGGAGGAGTGAATGGAGGGCAGGAAACAAGCATTTACAGTCTCAGCAAGTGCCTGCCACAGAGCAGATAGTGGATAAATGAACGATAAGCTGATTTTCCAGTCAATATTTATCTGTAATTTTGATGTCTCTCCTGAAACAGAGAGCCTCTTGTCAAACAGCTTTCTCCTCTCTGATGTCCTGTAGGAGCCTATATGTCAACTTGCTCAAAGGTCAAATCACAATCCCTCAGTTTTGAGCATCCCATCCCTTCGTTATATTCTCTGGTTAGCTAAGTGTATCCTCTTATCTCGCTAGAGATCTAGAAGTTGTCCTTGATTCCTCTTCTTTCTCCATGTGTACATCTTACCAGTTACAAGGTTTAATAATGGCAACTTAGAATCATCTTTTTGTTGTTCCTTCTCTTCCTCCAATACCTTGGTCAGGCACATATCATTTCTTATGAAGACTTCATAGTAGTCTTTAAAACAATCTCCCTATATAGAAATATGATTTTTCTTAACACTTTTTTAAATTAAAAATTTCTCAAAAATCTCAAAAGTAACACGTTAACCCCAATCTGTAAATGTAGGGAAAACTATACAAAAGTATCCTCTCTTCCTCCTGCCAACACTGGGAATAAACTGGTATCCATCTTTCGTATCTTTCACATGGTCCACCACATAATTAGTCATTTTTAGGTTATTTTTACTACTGTTTTTACAAAATGGGATAGATCCCTATGCCTGTCTTCTAATTTAGAGGTTCCTAAAGCCAATATCTAACACTGATGTAGCTCAGTAACTTGTGGGTTATGCTTTGATTATTTTGTCACTCGTGCTTATTCTAGTAGTTATTTTGTTTAATCACATACTTAGTTGCACATACTCTGAGGATAGAAGCCACAGCTGTCATGGTTACTGATCTATTCCTACCACCTAGAGCAGAGTCTAGTGCCAAAAGAAACTTTTTGAATGAATACATGGATAGTCAAATAGTAACAGCAAATAATTTGTCACTAAAACAAGAGCTGAAATTTATTGAGAATATACTATGGGCTAATACTATGAGGACAAACTGTGTGCTCACATGCCTTATCTCTTTTGCTACTCAAAATCTAGGGTGTAGGGACTAGTTAGTATTTTATTTTGTAGAGGAGAGAATTAGGCTTAGAGAAGTTGTTACTTGACCAGAGGTCATGGCTACTAGGCATGATCCTTTAATCATGACTCTATTCCATGCTGTTAATGACTATGCAGCTAACAAATTAATTATTTTTTTAAAAAATATAAGCATATAAAAGGTATAAATAGAAAATATAAAACTATTTCAAAATTTTCTCAAAATACACATTGTTACATCTGATTAGTTTCTTTTTTATAGTTTTCAGATTTTTTATTGAGGTATAATTGATATATAATGTATTACTTTTAGGTATACAACATATTGATTTGGTATTTGTATGTACTAAGAAATGATCACAAGCCTAGTTAATATCCATCATCATACAGTTATATTTTTTTTTCTTGTGGTGAGAACTTTTCTTTTAAATATGCAATCCAACATTGTTAACTATACGCACTGTGTAGTACATTGCATATATATACATATATGTAAAACAAATTTTTTATCCATCCATCATAGGTTGCTTCCATGCCTTGCTTATTGTAAATAATGCTACAGTGAACATGGGGCACATGTATAGTTTTGTGTTAGTGTTTTCATTTTCTTCAGATAAATACCCAGAAGTGGAATTGCTGAATCACATGGTAGTTCTATTTTTAATTTTTTGGGTAACTTCCCCATAGCATTTTCCATAGTGGCCGTATGAATTTATATCCCCACCAACAGTGCACAAGTCTTCCCTTTTCTCCACATCTTCACCAATACTTGTTAATTCTTATCTTTTTTATAATAGCCATTTTGACAGGTATAAAGTGGTATCTCACTGTGGTTTTGATTTGCATTTCCCTGAAGATCAGTGATGCTGAGCATCTGTTTAGGTACCTGCTGGCCATCTGGATGTCTTCTTTGAAAAAATGCCAATTCAGAGCCTCTGCTTGTTTTTTAATCAGATTGGGATTTTTTGCTACTGAGTTATATAAAGTTTTTTAGATATTTTGGATATTAACCCCTTATCAGATATATAAAAATATATTCTCCCATTCAGTAGGTTGCCTTTTCATTTTGTTGATGGTTTCCTTTGCTGTGCAGAAGCTTTTTATTTTGACATAGTCCCACATACTAATTTTCATTACACCTTCTTTAAGAGGGGATTTAATTGAGCAAGGGGTGGAGTCAGAGCAGCTCAGCATTTCTCATTCCTGCAACCTCTCTGTTCTCTGTTGTGGCCTATAGGGAGTAACCTTCACTAATAAACTCTTCATAGTTATGAAGATTATAAATTAGCATATGGACTATTTTTTTTGAGACAGGCTTTAAATAATTGAACAACTTTTTAAAAATCTGGCCAACAGATCAAACAGGTAGTGTTAATATTTTCACTGTGGTAAACCCTATTTTTAAGAAACAAAAGTTTAAGTATATTTTGCTCTAAGGCTAATGCAGCTATGACAGAGGATACAAAAGTTTTCTTTAATATTAGACGAATGAAAGCCCCTCCTTTTATCCTATATGAAATAATATGGAGGATATTTTGTTTTCTTGGCAGTTTGGTGTAAGTTTTAGAGAGTGTTGGATCACCTGACATCCTTATAAACAATAAATAATCCCTAAACTGCTTCCTAATGAAATGAGGTATGCAGGGTTATGTGATGTTGTATTAGAAACTTTTTTTTTCAATTTGGTATAGAAAAAAGGAGATGGAAAATAAGGAACTTGGGCAGGGCATTGGGAATTTTGAAAACAGGGGACTAAGTGGAAAGTGTATTGTTTATCATGTGATGTGTAACATAAATCTGTGCAGCAGAGTTAAAACAGCAGATCTGACTTCTATCCTTTGAAAGTAAAAGATCTGCTACAACAAGGGTGACCTTGATCATGTCTGGGAACTTGGATTTTGGGGTGTTGGTTCCCACCACTTCCAGGACTGATAAAAGTGGCTTGGTGTGCCTAAACTTTGCAAATAATATGGTTTACCCTAAACACCTGCTTTCCCTCTGAGAGTCTGGAATTTGAGTGCCAGGCAGAGAGAGGATGCCTACATGACCAGCCTTCAAAACCCTGCACACTGAGTTTTGAACAAGCTTCCCTGGTTGGCAACAGCCAGTCATGAGTTGTCATAACTTGTTGCTGGGGGAATTAAGTGTATCCTGTGTGAATCCACAGGGAAAGGATTCTTTGAAACTTACACTTGGTCTCCCAGACTTCGCCCTGCATGCTTTTTCCCTGTGCCAATTGTGCTTTGTGCTGTTGCTGTAATAAATCATAGCTGTGAGTATGACTATATGGTGGGTCTTATGAGTTCTCCTAGCAAATCACCAAACCTAGGGGTGACCTTGGAGAACTTCAACCCAACACCTTATTCACTATTCCTCAAAATCTTCAGTGTATCACTGAGTTGAGTGAATTTTCACTATGTGCCCAAGTATCTTTTAAACATTGAGAATATAATAATGAATAAGGTACAATCTCTATTGAGAATCCTATGGTCCAGGGGTGCTTGGGTGGCTCAGTCTATTAAGCGTCCCACTTCAGCTCAGGTCAGGATCTCACGGTTCGTGGATTCAAGCCCCACTGTATCACGCAGAGCCTTCTTGGAATTCTCTCCGTCTCCCTCTCTCTCTACCCCTCCCCTGCTTGTGCTTTCCCTCTCTCAAAAATAAATAAACCTAAAAAAGAAAAGAAAAGAAAAGGAAAGAAAAAGAATCCAATGGTCCAGTGGTATGATTCTCACTCAAGATTGATTTTTTTTTTCTCCCAGGAGACATTTTTTATTATCACCACTGGGATGGTGCTACTGGCATCCAATGGGTAGAAGACAGGCATGTTGCTAAACATTCTACAATATAAATAGAACAGTTTCCCCTGACCCCCCCCCCCAAATTATCCAGTCCAAAATGCCAATCTAGTGGGAGAAATAGACACATTAGCAGATCATTTTAATAGAATGTGAAAATGTCATTGACCTCCTGTCTTCGAGGGATCTTGCATGCTCTCTTACCTTAGCCACTCAATCTCACACCAGGGCCCCCCACCCACCACTCCCTCATGGCCTCTGATGAAATTAAATTCCATAGTCAATTACAGTAACCATTCCCTTTTATACCCCCTACTTCCCCTTGTCTAGCTCCCTTTGTAGGCCCCTCTTGACCAATCTTAATACTACTAAAGCTGAGTGTAAGCCTATCCCAGACCCACAATGCTGCTGACTTTGACTGGTGTCACTTTAAAGTCATGGTCGCTTACCATCAAGTCGCCCTGAATGCTGTACTATCATCACATTTCTGCAGTGACTTCATTCTCTCACCCATTTCATACTCTGCTCTCACTCTTCAAATGCCCTCTACCACCTATCCTTCCTTTACTCTCAAGCTGCTTGCTCTGTTTATAGTGTCACTGAGAAAATAAAAGCACTCAGAGAACCTCCACAAGCTTATTGCCACAGTCACTGATTTCAATGCAAATGACGCACATTTTCACCTTCTTGTGACAAAGAATAAATTTCATTGATCAACCAGCTCTAACAACCCCTCTCACTTGCTCCAGAAAATCAACTCCAACAACTCCGTCTCTTTTTTCTCCCACATGGTTGTTTCCCTCTCTGCTGAATTTTTCCCACCAACATAAAAATATGCTTCTTTCCCTATCTCAAAAAAAACCTCTTCTCCGGGCGCCTGGGTGGCTCAGTCGGTTAAGCGGCCGACTTCGGCTCAGGTCATGATCTCACGGTCTGTGAGTTCGAGCCCCGCGTCGGGCTCTGTGCTGACAGCTCAGAGCCTGGAGCCTGTTTCAGATTCTGTGTCTCCCTCTCTCTGTCCCTCCCCTGTTCATGCTCTGTCTCTCCCTGTCTCAGAAATAAATAAATAAATAAATAACAAATAAATAAATAAATAAATAAAACGTTAAAAAAATTAAAAAAAACAAAAAACCTCTTCTCCTGACCCCTTTTTCCTCTGGTCACTGCTCCATTTCTCTCCCCTTCACATCTAAAGTCTTCAGAATAGTTGACTATATTTACTGCTTTAAATTCCCCTTCTATTCTTTCCTGAACCAATTCAGGTGTTTGCTATTCTTCCAAACCTGTTCTTACCATCCTGCATTGGTAAATCATCTCCTAGTTAGATGGAGGAGGGGAGCCCAGGGCATTCCTTGTGCCTCAGCATGTGCAGAAGCCCTCAGTGTCTCTGGTCCTGATTCCACTGCTCCTGTTTCTTTCTGCTCAGTGTCTCTCATTGCTCTGAATCAAAACTTGACTTTACCTCCCTGTGCTAATCATTTTGTTCTCTTAGTGGCTCTAAGCTTAATTCCAGTGCAAAATGAACCAGTTGATGAATTCATATTTTTAGACCAGGCTGCATCATATACTATCTACCAGGCTATAGATGACCTGACTTGCTCAGGTATACATAGACAGTACGAACACTGGCCACACCAAAAAATAGCCCATTATTGTTCCTCTGAGTTTGCGGTTGAGGGCAAGGCAACTTTATCAAAGAAGGAACACTGGGCATTGAAGACAATGTGATACAGCCAGTGTAGCGGCCCTCAGTAAATTTTTTTATTCCCTCCCTCTCTAATGGAATGGGGCACATACTGTCTTGTAATATGGTAATACATGTGTATTACATGTGACACCTTCTAAACTTCAGTACCTGTACTCAAAGACTATGTCTTAGCTATCTCTGTCTTTCAGCTATTGACTGTGTGTCCTCAGCTTGATAAGTCCACATTAGGGCAATATAAAAGAAACATTTACACTTAGGAGGGCCTTGGATCTTAAGCATATTTTTCCAATTCTCACCATGCTTCATTCTGTCCTCATGTCTAAACATCTTTGCTGCTGCTGCTGCTACCTCCTACCAGCATCCCCAGCTCTACACTAGACTGTAAACTGGGTGGGAAGTACAGTGACCCTCTCATATTTATTTCTCCGTCCCCCAGAACTTTGCTTCACATTCACCATAGGTGAATGACAAATGTGGACTGAATAAATGGCAACTGAGCATTGATCCCAGATTGGTCCCTTTAGCACCATGTTTATGGCTCCCTGGCAGACCCTTTGTGATATAATATTTTCTGCAGCTTTGTGTGTTGATTATACTCTTTTCTCACCTTCATCGATACCCTTTCCCTAAATCCATGTTGGGAAGCCTCGCAAGGTACAGTGCATTGAAAAAGGTAGGCATGCAATACATTTTTAGCAAATTATCTTCCTGGAAATGTAACCCACCACCTTATAGGCCCAATGCTATTAATATGTCTCTCTGCTTTTCTTCAGCCCACTATTACCATGAACAATAGAAATGAAATAGGCCCATTTAATAATAATGTAAATGTTACTACTAATAAAGATAAGAGCTACATTAATGCCAAATTACACATCTTTTACAGGACTGGGAAATTTTAATACAGTTTCATGTTCATGTGCTTGTTGTTCAAGGAGGTATTTTGGTTTATACTGTCTCCAAGTTATTATTTTCTTCTTTATTTTATCTATTAATACTCATATTTTGGCCATTTCACAGATCATTAGCACCCCTACTGGAGAAGGGGAAATATAAATAGGAAAGGAACTAAAATTTAAATTTATACACTGAGTTGTTTGCCCAGATCTCTAATAACTTAAAAAATAAAGATGAGGAAGAAAAAAACTGATAGAAGGGGAGGAGTCTGAAATCAGTGATTAGAATGAAGTGTGAAACCTAAGCTATGGAATTTCCTGCACAGTATTCTCTATATGGTAGGTCAATTTTTCTGGAAAGGGGGCACATATTCTCAGCACAGAGCATATCATATATGTGAGAGAGTCTGGATCGGGGGTACTGATGTGATGGAAATGCGCCAGAAAGGTGAACTGCACACATTTGAGTTGAAGGTATGCCTGGTGAGCTGTAAATTATGAGACAATCATTTATAAGAGAGTCCATAATTGCCAGAGGAATTTCTGTGTTAATCATCAGGAGACAGATTCAATAAAATAAAAATTATTTTTAAAAAACCAGTGCCAGCTTGTGTAATATTCTCTCCTCCTTCCCAAATCAATTACTGGCTCTTCTCTGTTGATGATTAAGGAATGATAGCAACTTAATTAGCTATTTTTCCTTTGAAGAAAGTCACATTGTTTTGATTCAAACACACCCATACACATTATCCACGAGGTGTGTGGCTACAATGTAGATTTCAAAGAATCGCAAATCCAACCCCTGAGTTCAAATAAAAAGACAACTTAAAACATAATTTTAGCTCTTATTCAAGATTACATTCTGTTTTAATATCCAACATCTTTTTGTTGTTGCTCTGTAGTTATTATATTAGACCAAAAACCCATGTCAAAGAAAGTCAGTAATGATTTCTCTAGGAGGTGTTTTTAATAATTTTAAGGTGGCTAATATTTCCTGTCAACTTGGTTGCCTAGGTCTGTAAAATCCTATGAATTTTACAACCAGTTTTTGAGTTCCCACTCTTCCCCAATAAATGGCAGTTATGTAGATGAGAATATTTTAATAATTCTTTCTAATCATGATATAAAACCCAGAAGCCCTAAAAAAAAAAGATTGACACATTTGACTTCATGAAACCACAGCATTTTTATATGAAGACAATATTTTTATATAAACAAAAGCAAAAGACACTACAAACTTGAAGAAAATATTTTCAACATGTGTGGTAGAGGGTAAATCTCTCTCTAGAGACAAAGCTGTGACAAACCAATTTTTTAAAAAATATAACCACGAAGCATATGAAACTATTCCCAACCCCACTAATAATTCCACTTTAAACAAGAAGAATTAATTTTACTTATAAGACAGGCAAGATTAATAATAATAATAATAATAATATCCAGTATTAGGGAATGTAAGGGGAAATTAGCACCATCATGCACTTTTGTGGAAGCATATATTACCATATTTCAGCAAGCTAATCTTTCAGCGACATTTCTCAAAATTAAGGTGCACGATCATTTTGACACAGCAATTCACTTCTATGAATCTATCCTACGGTAACACAGAAATATGAAACATATGAGCCTGATCACCTTAACAGTATTTGTTACTGCAAAAAATTAGACACAACCTAAAAATGTGCCAGTAGGAATTGATTAAATAAGTTACCCTAAAATCCTATAACAAGCATGTATCCATTTTGTAATTTTAAGAAAACCTTCAGGTATGGAAGGGGGAGAGGGAAAACACTAAACTTGCTTAACGTGTTAACTTTAAAAATTAACTTTAGTATAGGGACGCCTGGGTGGCTCAATCAGTTAAGTGCCTGACTTCGGCTCAGGTAATGATCTCACAGTTTGTGAGTTCAAGCCCTGCATGGGGCTCTCTGCTGACATTCAGAGCCTATTTCAAATCCTCTGCCCCTCCCCCGCCCCTCCCCTTCTTCTCTCTCTCTCTCTCTCTCTCTCTCTCTCTCTCTTTCTCTCTCCTCTCTCTTAAAAATAAATAAACATTTAAAAAGTTAACCTTAGTATAAATTACAAAAATGTGTAAAGTTACAGGTGAAAGCATCGCTCACTTCCAGCCCACCTCCTGCAGGTTGCCACTGTCAGCAGCTTGGTATGGATCCTTTCAGAAACTTGTGTATATTTTGAAGCCATGGCCAGTAGCTCTGCTCTTTATAAACCGAGTTACAGTTAAATATTAGTTTTTAAATCTCATAAGACACAAAAGTAAACAGTGCCAAAATAATTACATGTGTCAGATCTACAGTATCCAACGAACTGAAATCCCAGCAGAGGTCTTGTATACTTCTGCTTTCTAAAGAGAAGAGTTTAATTTCTACACTCTTCCATGGCATATTAAATCTTTTAGACAACACAGGCAGTGCATCTGCTCTAAGCCTTAGCATTTTCTGCCAAAATTCCTGGTTTCACCTCATCTATAACAAGTGATTTGTTTCCTTATTTTATTTTATTTTATTTTATTTTAGAGAATCTTAAGCAGGCTGCACGCTGAGTTTGACAAAGGGCTCAAATTCACAAACTGTGAGATCATGACCTGAGCTGAAATCAAGAGTCAGATGCTCAACCAACTGAGCCATCCAGGCGCCCCAACAAGTGATTTGCTCCCTTATTTTAGAGTAATAATGTTTTATCGTTTCCATCATCACTCCTTGCAGTGAGAGTGGCTCCTTTTTATTCTTGGCAGCCCTATCCTTCCTCCCACTGTCTCTCTCTTTAATATCCAAACATTTATTTAAATCTTTTTAATTCAACAAACATTCCACAACGATTGGAATTGGAACAATTACTCTAAAGAGTATTTAGACTCCTGGCTGGCCCACAAGTCCAATTTAAACCAGTCAGCAGCTGGAATTACTTCAATTTATTATTTTCTTTGGAGCAGATCTGTCTTCTTTCATTACCTTGTAGACTTTCCTTACTTCCCTCTTCCTCCTCTTTATTTACTGCTTCCCCCTCCCTTGTCTTTCCCTCCCTACCATTCCTGCCCCTCCTACCATCACCACCAGCCCTACTTCCTCTTTCCATAATGTTTCAGCCACAGTATTTGTTAAAATAAAACTTGAGGATTGCTCTGGGAACTAAGTCACTATGTTTACCATGGCTTCTCCTACGGGCTTTAGCAAGAAAAGATCATGAGCACACTTGGTCCTCATCATCCTCCTGGCTATAGCCTACCCTGGGACAGGCACAGAGCACAGTAACAGAAGGGAAAACAAATCATGTATTTGCAGAACTTAGGCCTGTGTATGTTGCCCTCTGCACACAGAGACCTCTTCGCTTTGATCATTGTCTTCTATTAAATGTTTTGAGACATCCTGTTGCATTCAGTTCTACCAACCTTATCTCATTATCTATAACTCCTTGTCCCCATGAACATTTCCACCTCTTCAGCCATCTGCATCTGTCTTGCTGCCCTTACCTCACTTCTGTTTTCACCCATTTCTTTGGCAATGTAATAGCAACATGCATAGTGAAGATACTCTTCAATTGATTGAGAGATTTAAACAGAACTTTAAAGTGTTGTTTTAACCTTCCTACTAACTAGGTAATTTTTTATTGCTTTCCAATAATGTGAAGAGGTTAAATAGAATGTAAATACATGACAAATGAACCCAAGCCCATAAAAGACTACAAAGATTTGCTTGTTGGTTCTTAATATTTGGAAGTCAAAAAAGTCAGGTCTGCTTTTAAGACACTATGCTTGTGACTTTGCAAAAGGAGCACTGGAGATGTTCTGAAGAGAGGTAATTTCAGCCCCTTAAAATAGGAGATTTACTGAAAATATGAAACTGTGGTGTTTATGAAGAGAAACACCACAATCTTAACTGGTTTCTTTGCCTTGTGGAGCATTCCCATTCACTTTCTCCTTGCCAGAAAGATCTTTCAAATAATCTAATTTCTCCTTTGAATTCTCAAGCCCTTATTGAGGCACCCACTTCCATATTCAGTCTTCCTTCCTCCTATTTTCCCATCATGCATCTACCCCATCACCTTAGTGACTTCTCAGAATTCCATGATATAATCCTCTTGTAGCTCATGCTATACCCTCTGCCTAGAATCCCTTCCCTACTCCTCCACTTGTCTGCTTTCTGCTGCCAGGTGTCTCCTCAGCTCTAGAGTCCCCACCCTGTGAAAAAGCCTGACTCCCTAGTAAACACTCTTTCCTCTACTCTTCTTGTTCTCCACTCCTCACATGGGCCTCCATTATAGCACTTGGGCATATTATTATACATTTATACATGCTCTTGTAAAATTTTTGCTTAGTATATCCAGCTTCTCATTATATTGTACTTTTCAGCATTCAGAAACCACATATTTGGGCACCTGGTTGGCTCAGTCAGTTGAGAATCCAGATCTTGATTTCGGCTCAGGTCATGATCCTGAGGTCATGGAATCGAGCCCCTGTGCCAGGCTCTGCACTGAGCATGGAACCCGCTTAATATTCTCTCTCTCTCTCTCTCTCTCTCTCTCTCTCTCTCTCTCTCAAAATAAAAAATAAAAATTAATAAAAAAAACCCCCACATCTTTTAGGTCTATGACTTCCACAACTAAAAGCATTTACAAGGTACCAGTTTCAGTGAGAGTTCTGGCGTGTTAAGTCACTAAAACCAACTATGGCTAAGTTGATTAGAAAATATTGAGTGGATTAAAGAATTAAGGGGGGGGGGGGAATGAATAGAGAAATAGGCTCAGAAGTTAAGCAGGAACCAATGGATTCAGGGCAGCAGAACCAAAACTAAAGCCATACCACAAGAAAGTCTAGCGACCTTGCTGTCACTGGTACTATGCTTCCATCTGCCAGATGTCACTGTGTGGTGCAGCCACCACTGGCCTCTCAATACTTTCAAATTATTTCTAGTTCATTGACGCACAGCCTCCACATTTAAAATTCTAAGTACAAGCATTCAGAGCCTAGTTCATGAATCTATGCCTTGACTTATACGCAGTGGTGATAGGGAGAGTAAAGGGAACTAGACGTCACATCTCACCAGTCTGTACAATGGAGAATTCCCCCAACGAGAAGGAAAATTATACACCAAGCAGCCACAAAAAAATCACAAATGCCCACGAGAGTTACCAAGTATTATCATGTTGTCACCATGCACAACAACGATGAACAGAAGTCACTTAAGGTGCATTTCATGACTTTGAGCCCAGCTGTAAGGATAATGAAATGATTTTTGTTACCTTTGCTTATCACACAACCAGGTAAGAGAAAAATAAAATTTCATTAGACAAATTTCTTTAGGAAGCTTTTTAAATAACTTGAACTATCAAAAGACTTTCTAAGCAGTGAAAAAGCAAATACAAATCTAATCAATCTAATAAGTGAAGACTGTGTGCGTATGTGTGTGCAACACACACACACTTCTCCTATAGGTCAATTTTTTATTTGGAAATTATAGATAACAATTGTGTTAGTTATAAAAACTACTTTTTTATAACTTTTTTAGTTTTTATAACTACTATAACAAATCACTGCAAATTTAGCAACATAAAACAACACACAGTTATTATCTCAGAGTTCTGTAGGTCAAAAGCCCAGGTGGGCTTGGCTGGTTTCTGTGTTCCGGATCCCACAAGGTTGGAAATCAAAGGGTCAGGAGGGCTGCATTTCTTTCTAGAGCCTCCAGGGGAGAATCCATTTCCTTATTTATACAGTATATTACCAGAATCCAATTTCTTGTGGCTGTGGGACTTAGGTTCCATTTCTTTGCCATCAGCTGAGGGTCACTCCCAGCTTCTAGAGACCATGTGTATCCCTGGTCTTGTGCCCCCTCCCCTTTCCTCCATCTTCAAAGCCTATTTCTGCAAAGCAGTTAGCATTGTTTTTCCTTTTCTGTTTCTCCTCTTAATGATAACAGCAATAAGAAATGAGATTCTGAGTCCCTTATTCTTTGTCAAATGTGGAGATCAGAGCTTTACTTATGAATCCCCAGGAATCTGACTTTACCACTTATCAGTGGTGTGAGGGAGCCCGCTCCTGTCAGTCCTATGAGCAGGGCCAGCTCCATAATTTGCAGGGCTTAGTTCAAAGTGAAAGCTGCAGATCCATTAGGGGCAGGAGAGTCAATCTCCCCTTCCCACAGGCCTACACCCACACCCATGGCAGATGAACAACCCCAAAAGAAACATCAGTAAGTTGATGAGGAGTGGGTGAGAGGCCCCAGTGGAGATGCCACTGAAAATACTGTGGCAAGCCAGCCCAGGGCTAGGAAGGCCAATGTTTTGCCCTGCCCTGAAATGCTACAGGGTGCACACATCAAGCCACCATGTGGTCAGTTGGTCTCCACAAGGACTGTCCATATTAGAGGTCAATGTTGGTATATGTTACCACAGGTTTGGCATTTGATGGTGGTATTAGAAAGAACAGTCTTAAGAAGTGGGAATTCTCCCTGCAGAGAATCACATCCCTAATCACAACAGCCTCTTTGCTCATGTGCCTGTTGTTCTAGCACTGGGATAGCTGATGACGGTTTGTTGGCATTAATCAGCTAAGTTATTTGATGTACTTTGTTTTTGAGTGTCTTTTCTGGGATAGCTACCCTGTGGAGTGACTAGTAAGTAATACAAAGGTTTTAAACTTTGTGCCCATTCCTATATTTCCATCCATATGTCTCTCCCCCATACCTTTTAGTACCTGACTACCCAATATTTCTCCTTACAAGTCACTGACCACAAGTCCATATACCCCTTTATCCAAAGTATATGACCAGATGCATCACCCAAAACTCCACCTATGGGTGGTCGGGGGCAGGGGATGGGGTTAGTTTCTCTCACCACTGTCTTTAAAAGCCACTCAGTTTGGCTGTAGTGAATTTGCAGTCCATTTTAGGCAAGCTTCAACAGACCAAGCTGACATTCATAACACAAAGCTTGGGCTTTGTTCTCCTCAATCATCTTAATGTAAAAAAATTATAACTAAAATTGTAAGCTAAGTGGTTGCTGGTGTAATAATGGCAGATGGGATGGGAGTCAGCTTGCCTTTGCCTTTTGCTTATCCTTTATTCCAGATGTCCTACTTTTATTTTACAATGTATTGTTGCTGGGTCCACCCAATTGTACACCTCAAGGAGTCCCATCTTGTGACAAGACCCCGGCTTGTGATGGGAAGTTCCAGATACATAGTCATGCACTGCTTTTCTGCCATTGTCTAGTGGTGTGCAAAGAGTTTTTTCAAAAGGCATATAATCTGTTGGATGATCTTGGATGTTCAGTTGTACTGTGGTACAACTAGGTTTAAAAATTTCTTGGAATCTGTTGGATTTGTTGAATGATATTGCTATCTTTCATCACTTCTGTAAAGTTCTAAGCCATAATATCTTCAAAGATGTCTTCTGCTTCTTTCCTTCTCTTTACTCAAACAAAAATCTCAATTAAATATATATAAACACATATATGTGTTTGACATTTTCTCTTCATTCTCCTATATGTTGACCTATCTTTGATATTTTTCATCTTTGTCTCTATGGGCTACTAAGAAGATCTCTTCAGCTGTGCTTTTTTCTAATGTACTAATTCTTTTATTAAATATGTATAATCTGTTCTACAATCAATCCATTGAGTTTTTCATTTTAGTAAGTATAGTTTTCAGGGTGCTTGAGCAGCTCAGTTGGTTAAGCATCTGACTCGGTTTCAGCTCAGGTCATGATCTCATGGTTCATGAGTCCAGGCCCTGCGACAGGTTCTGCACTGCCAGTGTGGAGCCTGCTTGGGATTCTCTCTCCCTCTCTCTGCTCCTCCCTCCCTCCCTCCCTCTCTTTTACTTTCTCTCACTCTCTCAGAATAAATTAATAAACTTAAAACGTTAAGTTTAAAAAAATAAAATAATATTGTTTTCATTTCTGGTTCTGTTTTATGCTTTTTAAAATTTACTCATTTTATTTTACTTATTAAAATATATTCATATAGGAGCACCTGGGTGGCTCAGTCCGTTGAGCATCCGATTTTGGCTCAGGTCATAATCTTATGGTTTGTGAGTTTGAGCCCACATTAGGCTCTGTGCTGACAGCTCAGAGCCTGGAGCCGGCTTCAGATTCTGTGTCTCCCTCTCTCTCTGCCTCTCCCCCGCTTGCGCTCTGTCTCTTTCTCTCTCAAAAATAAACAAACGTTAAAAAAAAATTTTAATATATTCACATAATTTTATATTCTGTGTCCTATAATTCTAAAATATGAAGCTTGAATATCTGTTTCTATTTCCTTTTTTTGTATAGGATAGCTTATTTCCTTGTATTTAATGATATTTTTTTAAATTATATACTGCTCTTATGCCTTAGAACTTTATCTGTATAAATATGCCATTGCCTGATTCGAAGGAAGGTTATTCTAGAAAGAACTTGCCTTTGTTCCATTCAGCTGTCTGGACGATTTTTTGGTATCCAGGTAGCATGTATTTGGGTCACAAAATTGAATTGTTGTTGCAAATATCAAAGGATAATTTTTCAACTTTTTCTACGAAGCACCAAGTTTTGAGGCTGGCAATTTTCTTTATAGTTTCCCAAGGAGAAAGAAGAAGTATATTTAATTCTAGTCAATGCATACTATGGGTGTAAAGTCCTTCATGACCCCAGCTTTATGTGAGGGTTTTCTTATTAGACTTACACTTTAGGTGCCTTCCAGAATGTTTTTTCCCTTCCTTAAATTTCACTGTCTCACAAAAACCAGTGTTCAAGTTCTCATGATGTGGTTCATGCCCTCAAGAAACAAACAAACAAAATCTGTTTTGAGTGTTATCTATGCCCTTCTCTTGGTACCTAGGTGAACCACAGATTCTGGCCTGTATATTCTTTAAGTTAAAATATTTTTTAAACATTTTATTTATTTTTGAGACAGAGAGAGAGAGAGAGAGAGAGAGAATGAGTGGGGGAGGGGCAGAGAGGGAGACACAGAATCCGAAGCAGGCTCCAGGCTCTCAGCTGTCAGCCCAGAGCCCTCTGTGGGGGTCAAACTCACAAACCGCGAGATCATGACCTGAGCCAAAGTCAGACACTTAACTGACTGAGCCACCCTAGTGCCCCTGACCTGCATATTCTTTATTTCTTGCCATTAATGAAAGCAATTAAAGAGTATTATTCTATATTTTACCCAGTGCTTTGTTCTCAGAACAGTCAGTCTAGAGATTCAGTTTGCCATGGCTCCAGAAATCTCTTCTGGCCTTCTTCCACTCACCTTGTTAATGTCCCATTGTTAATAATTGCTCATAATCTAAGTCTGTTAGGAATTATTTTACTTCAAGTAACAATACCAACATAAATGACTAAATAGATGCTACAAATGGTTGCTTTTTTCTCATGAAACAAGAAGTCTAGAAGTAGGTATTCCAGGTCAGCAGGTGCTCAATATCAATGACAATGACAAAGATTCAGGCTCTTTTCTACCTGTCTGCTTGTCAAAATTTAGTGTTTTGACTTTTATCTTCATTGCTTGTCAACATGGTTACAAGTTAGCTACAGTTCCTTGACAAATTAGTCCATTTTACAAGCAAAACAAAGAGGAAAAGCCAAAAGGACAAAAGGCTGGGCCAACTAAGTTTTTTTTTAATTAAGAAATTTTTATTAAGAAATAATAATTTCGGGGCACCTGGATGGTTCAGTAAGTTACGAATATCTGTTTCTTGATTTCAGGTAGGTCGTAATCTCACCATTTGTGAGCTCAAGCCCTGTGTCAGGATCTGCGCTGATGGTGTGGAGCCTACTTGGGATTCTCTCTCTCTCCCTGTCTCTCTGCCTGTCTCTCTCAAAATAAATAAATAAACTTTTTAAAACTTTTTAAATTTTTTAAAAATTAAAAAGAAATTTTTAATAATAATAATTTCATTGGCAGAACTGAAATACATGATTACCTCAAAGCAATCAATGGCAAAAGCACATGAGAATACAATTTCTTTTTTTTTTTTAACGTTTATTAAGTTTTGAGAGAGAGAGAGAGAGACAGACAGACAGAGTGCAAGTGGAGTAGGGGCAGAGAGAGACAGGAGACACAGAATCTGAAACAGGTTCCAGGCTCTGAACTGTCAGCACAGAGCCCAACACGGGGCTCAAACTCGCAAACCGTGAGGTCATGACCTGAGCTGAAGTCGAACGCAACTGGCTGAGCCACCCAGCTGCCCTGAAAATACCATTTCTAATGTAGACCAGTCACATTCCCTGAAGCTAGGAGAAGGCATTGCTCTGTTTGAGTTCAGGAGTTCCCCATTGCTACTTGAATAAACAGAGATTCTGTGAGCAGAAAATAGAGTGTTGGAGAATTAACACTGGGTAGGCTTTAAATTATGTTTGTAGTAACACCTAACACTTCCTCAGCATCTAGTCTTTCCTGCACAGAATGCCTTCTCTTCTCTCTTTATCTGTTTACTTAAGTCTTCATGTCCTTAAATCCAAGCTTAGGGCTACCATTTGTTATGCCTTGGGCATCATCCTCTGCCCATGGGGCTTGCCCTCTTTCCATGTATCAGTTGTTAGTAACTATTATAGAGTGTATCTTTCTTCTGCGTATGATCACTTGCTGCATTTTTATCCTTTCCATATTCCAAACCAGAGTGTGAGCTTTTTGAGAATATGACTCATATCTCATTTCACCTGCCTACTACGCTGACTGGCACCAAATGCTCAATCAGTCAGTGTTCATTGTTTACTAATGAACTAATTGATTATCTCATTACTTATGTGCTCCATAACTCCTTCTGCTTAGTGACACATCTTTGATATTTATCCTAAACCCTAATCCATTGACCCTATTTTATAACTTAATTTTATTGATCTGTTTTTAAATGCTAATTAACTATTTGCACAGAGGAAACCTGTTCTGCTTCACTCCTTAATACCCTGCTGATTTGTTATGGACTACCATCTGCACCACTGGCTTATGTGATTCTATGTCATTCTAGTTATCCACCTAGGTTTCTGTCTTTGTCCTGCCTCTTTTGCGGCTTCCTCTTTTCACCTTACTCTTCTTTTCCTTTTATACTCCTCTCCTGAGACTTTGTATTTAGACCTCCTTTCCTCCTTAACCTTTTTCTTTGAGCAGATCCATTCTGATGTAGATGATTCCCAAACTCAATGAAAGTGATCCTACTAATGTCTGTATCAGTATTTGCTGTGCTGTGGTCATTTCAAGCTCAAAGTTTCCAACACTAAACTTATCATCTTAAGTTCAAATATGTTATTTATTCCAATTTTCCTATTTCTTCCAGCAGGGCCATCACTTTTCTAGTCTTAGAGCATGAAATCTTTGAGGCATTTCTAACTGTTCTTGTCATGTTGATACAATCGTTGACATGTCTCTATTGCTTCACTCTTCCTCCTTCATCAAAATTCAGATATATTTACCTCAATTAACTAAATAACCTCAAACAATTCTCCCTGTCACAAATAGCTCTTTTCTCCCATCTCTCCTAAACAGATTAATCTTTTTAAAATTTAGAGTAAATGAAGTCATAATTCTTAGCCAGAAACCTTCAGTGATTACACCCTACCCATTGCATAAAGACCAGATTCATGAGAATGCCTTTCAGAGCCAACTATTATGCCTTTGATGCATCCAAATTAATTGTCTATTTTCCCCACATGAATAATTTTTTATAGTGAGATCAGTTCCTTTTCACCTCTGTGCTTTTACCCTGCCATGCCGCCACTTACCCCCTCCCCATTTAGCAACTTTGCTCCTGCTTCCCCCACGGGGGGTTTCAGGAAATCACCTTGAACGAACAACAGAATGTTCTTTTTCTGATATGCAGGAGCCCATAAAACATTTTCTCTGCTTTCACTAGAGCTGACTCCCTGATGAATACACAAAGGAATGGATAACATGTACTATAGGTTCTTTCGGCAACCATTCTTCTCATCTCTTTCTTGTAGTTTGTTAGGGTTTTTGCTATCGCTGCCACTGTCATGGTCTCTTGAGCTGCCCTCGCTTTTTTTAAGTTATGCAGCTTGTGAAATTCAAGGATGAAAAGAACTTCCTTGAAATCACTTAGCTGACTAGGGACTTGTACATCCTTATGTGATTCTACTTTTGTTTTTAAAATAGAGCAATTTCATCTGGAGACCAGCCTTCGGAGGGACTTTATGCAGGTGGCAGGCCATGGAGCATGGTGGAGACTTTCTTTTAATTATGTTCAGGTTGAGTGGCTCCCACAAAGTAGGGAATCTAGACGGCTTCCTTTTTTTCATTGTAAATTAATTTCCTACTAATATTTTTTTCTTTCTCTTGAAGACTGTTTATTGGAAAACACAGTTTTGGTTTTTAAGAATCTGATCCATTTGATTTTAATGTATTTTCTTTCCCCGTAGAGCAGAGATACTTCAAAAATGTTTTATTTTAATGGTTTTTTTATCTAGACTAATTCCTTGTAAAAGTGCAAACTGCATGCTAAAACAAATGTGCATTTGAATGCACAATTGATTAACCAATTTTCAAATAATTAACTTTTTAGATATTGCATGTGCATTTGTTGCTCATTTGACCATGTAATAATTAATTAGCCTTAATTATAATGGATTGCACCTTCAAAACCTGCATGTATATTCTAATAGAATGACAGCATTTTGTACTACTTTTTATATTTTAGTCAAACAGACAAGCACTCACAAGCAAAAGAAGAGAATTTTAAAAGTGGGGGACATTTTACATCTTCGAAAGTTGACATTTTGATTAATGAAGTGTTACAGTTGTTTTTAATGTATTTATTTGGTGGTGCATTCAGCAAAATTAATCCTGATAGATGAAATGTGTTTAAAGCACTGCTTACAAAATGAATGGTATCTCCAAGCTAATAGAGTTATAAATGAACAGAAAAAAATGAAGAAGACTTTAAAAATGAGTCAAGTGAAAATAAATGCCAGATTAAAAAACAATTTACTCTGTGTGTCTAGAGAGCCAAAGGGAACTCAAGTGCAAAGAATTTGACTTATGGACTAAGTGAGCAGCTGAAATATTTAAAATATCAACCTAATGCTGTTCAGTCATAATGGTAGGAAGGCTGCATAGCGTTGGGCTTCTTACCTTCACCCATGGTATGCAGAGCTAAAAGGCAAAAACCAAGATTATGTCCTGAGGGGCATATTAAGAGTCAAGCAAGGAAGTACACCCATGCCACTCATCAGTGATGACATGGCTGTGGTATGGTTTGAGAATCAGGGGAAACAGGAACCAGAAGTGGTGACATGATCAAAGCATCCAAAAAGACCGTGGGGATGAGTGCTGGAAACTAAGCTGAGGTCAGCTCCTCCCCAGAAACGTTTCCCATCTCACTTCTTGGTTTTGAAAGCATAGTAGGCCCATTTAAAATGACCAGAACAGGGGCACTTGGGGGGCTCAGTTGGTTAAGTGTCTGACTTTATCTCAGGTCATGATCTCGTGGTTTGTGGGTTCGAGCCCCAGGTGAGGCTCTCTACTGTCACCACAGGGCCTGCTTCAGATCCTCCTGTCCTCTTCTCTCTCTGCCCCTCCCCTGCTCATGTGCATGTTCTCTCTCTCTCAAAAATAAACATTAAAAACAACTTTTAAAAAATTGATCAGAACGGAACAAAAACTTTTCTACAAAAATTCTTCATAAAAGAAAGTTCCTATTTTATGAATAATAACTTGAGTCTGTATAGGCAATCCTCCTAAGACTTTCAAAATACATAAATGGCCATGTTTTCACTCTTGAGACAGGTCCAATAGGTGTATATACTCCGTGCAGAATACTGTAGGGCTTCAGAGAGAGCCCCATGGCACCAACTCTGGCTTTATCACTCATAAACTATTTGGCCCTGAGCAAGTTAAAGAATCTCTCTGTGTCTTGGCTTTATCATCTGTCAACAAAGACGAATAATATTTATTTTCTTTATCTTTACTCTCACAAGAATTTAGATTACGAGGACGGACATTCTGATGGTGTTTTTCACTGATCTAGCCCATGTGCTTAAAAAGTACTAAGCATTTAGTGGGTGCTCAGTAAATATTTAATAAATGAATGGATATCTAAAGCATTTTTCATATTTCCTGGTATTAACTATTCAATAAATAAATGGTAAGAAAAACATAATTTGGTCGCACTTCTACTTCTAATAGAGTAGCTAGAGCAGACTTGCCTCTCAGCTAAGAATCTCATGTCTTTGTCTAGCCAGCATTTTCAAAATAAATTTTTCCACAGATTTTTTTTTTACATCATGATATTCCTTCATTTATTCAAATATTTATGGAATATCTACATACACCAAACACTGTTTTCATACCTTAAAAATGTCATGAACTAATCCCTGCCCTCCAGGAGTTTATACTTTTTTGTGATAAAGGCAGATAGTGAAGACTAACATGTGATTTCAGGTAGTGATAAGCACCATGAAGGAAAATTAAGCAGGATATGGAGACAAATAATAACCATTGAGCCTGGAATATATGTGGTATAGGAATCCACAGAATATAGTTTGGGAAATTCTGCCTCATTCATACCCATGTGCTAGCCAAGGTGGAAAAGACCTATAAAAGAAGAAGGCTTAAGAAAATCCTCAATAGCACCTTTTGGGATGAGCACTGGGTGTTGTATGGAAACCAATTTGACAGTAAATTTCATATATTAAAAAATAAAAAAAAAATAAAAAAAAATTAAAAAAAAGAAAATCCTCAACAGTTTCTCTTCACTCTCACTGATGTGTGCTCTCTACAAAGATACCTAGTCCTTGAATTTGAAGGCCAGTGCTATTGATGGATATCACCAGCCAGGCAGGAGGGAAGGCAGTATCATAGGAGGCATCCAAGGGACTCTGATTCAGAGTCCCTCATCTTGTACTTTGTAGATAGAACTTAATTTTCCCTTCTTGTCAAATTGGAGAAATGTAATATTTACACATTTTGTTGAACTTAAAAATCTCAGCTGTTCGATTTACCCTATAACGTTTCTCAATAGTAGATAACTGATTGGCATATATTTTCTTTCTTAGAGAAAAGAAGGTGGAGGGGCAGATTCCATGTTATTCCTCATATGATTAAGCAGGCTAATCCATTGCCTTCTTTCATTCACTAATTCACAACATCTGTGAGATACCTTACTGTATGTACAACGCTGTGTTGGGAGCTAGGTATGCAAAAATGAATTTGAAGCAGAAAACTTACTAGCACATTGCTGCTAGTAGGTGGTTAGGCAAATAGTTAGGTACTTTCCCTTGTGTTTCCCAGCCTCTGTCTTAGGAAATAAGTAAAAGCTTCACAAAGAAGGTATGTAACTCATTTGTTTCTCACTTTCCAAAGCCACAGAGAACACAACAAATAGGGGTAGCTGCCTAAAAATATACTTGGTCTTCACTCATGAAGTCTTCAAAATTTTTAGGGTAATGATTAATACAACAATCCTTTGCCAATCAATGAAAATAAGATATCACAACCACAGAACTTCTCCCCATTCTTTTTATTGGGGAGGGTCTACTCAGTGGCAAAACTTCTAAACTCTCACCAACCTAAAAGTGGATACTCGGAACTGGTTAGGGCAGAGAAGGCAGAGTTCTAATCCTCCACCTGAAGTCCTATGACTCATCTGAAGCAGAAGTGGGAAGAAACAGCCAGGCCAGGAATCTGAAATTATGAGCAGCAAAGAAAGTCATAATGATTGTACTGATGAGTCATCTGCCATCTGCTTCTCATTCAGAAAAGATAAGTCAAGGTGCAGATAACCAAGAGTACAGCAATACCAAGAAAAGGCAAAACGGACTGTTTTTCTGGAATGAGAGAAGGAAATATGAAATCTGTAAGAAGAGATCACAAGGTGACCAATTTATTTAGAACCTCACTGAGCAGACTGGGCAGAAACAAGTTTTATGAAACCTAAAACCTACAGTAACTGATTAAAACAAAAAAAAAAGGAGGTCTATATTTTAGCCAACCAGAGAATTGGAAACCAAGAGCTTCAATAGGCCAGCTCCAGTTCACCAATTCATTCTTTCAAATCCACTTGCTGGCTCAACCTGTAATACCAGATGCAGGAAAAGGCCCAAAGGGGATCCCATTCCGATGAGGGAAGAGAAGCTAACAGCACACAGTGGGTCTCTTTTTATACCTCCACCAATTCAGCTCTCTCTGATGATCCACTGTGGCTACCTTTCCAGAACAGAGAACTTTTCTATGGAAATGTTCTACATTTGATGGAACTTCACATTCCATCACTCTTGGTTTATATTGCTATTTTAGAATGGATCTTACTGTATTATGTGACTTTGTATCTGTCTTTCTAACAGATGGTAAACTCTTTGGGAATAGGAGCAATGGCTTATATATTTCTGTCTCTCCAGTGCCCAGACAAGTTCCTGGACCAGAATAGGCATTGAAAACATTTTAATAAACTGAAGTTAACTAACTTCCCCCTCATATTTCCCTTGTGACCTGTCATCCTACACGAGTATCTGACAAGACTCTGGTTACAATTCCTGTACACAGTCCTATGAAATTCCATTGAGATTTTAGCTGCTCCATTGAAAAACTTAGCTAAAGGAGGGCAGCGAACTGTTATTCATTTGTTCTACAAATTTTCATTGGATAACCATTATGTGCTACCTATAGTTCTTGGGCTTGGGATACATTAGTAAACTAAGATTCTCGCCCTTACGAAGCTTATATTCAAGTGGGAGGAAGAAAGAAAAGAAATGCAATGAAGTAGACATGCTAAGTATGTTACAAGATGATAAATGCCATAAAAAGAGGAAAAGTAGAGTAAGAAATACCAGCAGTGCCAGGATACAGGGTTGGGGTTGTGCCGGTTAAAACACTCAACAGAATAGAGTGTGCCTCAGTGAGAAGGTGAGATTTGATCAGACTTGAAGGAGATGGTAGAGGTAGCCAAGTGGATATTTGAGGAAAAAAAAAAATGCATCACACTTTCTTTTCCCAGCTGCATAGAAGACTTTCAGCCAGTGCTGCCTTGGGACTCAGAAGATGTGGTAAGTTCGCCAAATGGCCAAAACACTTACTTTTGGCTCACACAGTAAATTCAGTGAGTAAGGTTTTAGTCATTTTGTTACTGTTGTGCGGCATGGGAGACTGAGAACAGGAACAGAGAAAGGAGAAGCATAGAACTCAAGAATGGGGTGGGGTTGGGAAGGAGAGGGAGCTTCACTCTACTCTGAGATCAAGGAAGGTTCTGGAAATCTTGTGGGCAGTATGAAGTCAAAACCTTTGCTATTTCCTCAATGTTCTTCCCTATAATGAGCTTAAATTATCTAAATCTGACATTTTAAACTCACAGAGCTTCTATGCTGCCACTAAAGACATCTTTTAGCTGTTTTTTTCCCCCTTTATTCTATATTTCTGTGGCAACCAAAGGAGTATAATTTCTGGCCCAGAAAAGGGAATTCTAGTTTTGTTGTTTTAATCCTTGATCTATACTACTCTTGTCTCATTGTATCTCTCTGTTCCTTGGACCTTTTTCAGCATGGCTAATCAGGGGTGCCTGGGTGACTCAGTTGATTGAGCGTCTGACTCTTGATATCAGCTCAGGTCATAATCTCATGGTTGTGGGATGAAGCACAGACCCTGCTTGGGACTCTATCTCTCCTTCACTCTCTGTCCCTCCCCTGTTATACTCTCTCTCTCTCAAACTAAGTAAATAAACATTAAAAAAACAGTTAAAGGTTTATTCATGCAATGAAGTATGTTTTTAAGTGATTGACAGTTAAGGTCCTGTCTATATACGAAGGATACAAAGATGAGGAAGATGAAACTCTATCCATAGCGATAATGATAAAATAATGACCTCGAGTCACAGGGAAACAATAAAATATGTCTGTTATACTCTAGAAACAATCCAGTCAAACATATTAAACATTGCTCGATGGATTCTAAAGGATTGAAACTTAAGATATAATTCATGGTCTTACCAATGATTAACTACTGTCACTGTCTTTCCCATAAAACTCCGTAACCGTAGCAACATCTAGCCACTCCTCTTGGTTCCTGTTAGCAAGTCTGTGTTTCACTGACAGGCTTTAATCACCCACATTTACTATATTTTCACTTCACCACAAGAAAGGAAGATGATGGAAGCTTCACAAAAGTCAATAAAGAAGAATTGGAAACCGTGAAGTGAGGTGAAGCCCTGAGTCAGGGACTCAGGACAACCCATAAGCACAGAGGGTAATGGTGGTCAGGTTGTCAGAGACCACAGCCTTCTTGGAGCAGCTTATTTGGAGAACACGCTCTCTCTCTGCCCCTGACTCTACAGTGAGGTCTGCCCATTTGGTGTTGGTGGTGTGGTTTATGTAAGATGGAGCTCAGTTGTCAGAGAAATAAAAGCTTTTTTCAGCCTTATGGGTCTAAGTAAAGAATACCCCAAAATCCAAATAGCACATGATGTCAATCACATGTGCATGGTGTTTGGCCTCATGTGGAATGTTTTTGCATTGATGATCCTTGAAAGGGGATTTCTCTTATGCAGTGCAAGTTGCAGATAGGGGAGGAGAGAAGAGGCTTATCCCTCACAGACTGATTTCTTTGCTTTATTCATTCAGGAGACTCATCATTCTTGGGAGGGTTTTCTGCTGCTTTTGTTTTGTTGCTGGGCCCATCCTGTATCCTTACCCAAATGAAGAATTCCTGGAATTTAAGGTGTCATTTTCCAGCCTGGCCACAAATTCCACCTTGTTTCCTCTGCTCTGCCCTCACCCTTGAATAATACCCTCTCCTTTGATACTAAATTCAGTGTCCCCGTCCAAGACTCAGAGAAGAATACTGAGTCCTCTGCCCCTGCATATCTTCAAAAAGGGTAAGATGGTAAAACAGACAGGCAAAGCAGTAAAATGATAGGCCCATTGTTTGAGCCCAATGTGGGACTTCCCCTTTTGTATAAGCTGAGTCACATTTTTCCTGTTGTCAACTTGAAGCCTGTCCGTTGATGTACGATAGGGCTATCTTGCTGATATAGAAAGCCGGGCAGACAGGTTTCCTTGCATTTGTTTGCCTTACCTTGGACCCTTACCAATTAGAAGCTGTCCACTGACCAAAGGAGATAAGACGTGGTTTATTGAAGCTCAGATACTGGACAGAATGAACTAATTTCTGACAATTTTCTTCTGTTAAAATGCCATCCGAGGTTCCTGCCTTGTGCAATCTTACTGATTTTGACACAAGTCTTTTGGGATGTATATGTGCACTTTATTCTTGATATCTGTTCAGTTGACACATGCTTTGAAACCACAGATATCTTTGATTGGCTGGTAAATTGTGAAACAGGAAGACAAGGATGGAATCAACTGTGAAACAACCAGAACAAGTGAAGCTTTCTGCCTAAGTGCCAAGATGGGAATGCTGTTATGAGAAACAAACCAAAAAAAGTGAAATGATAATATCAATATAATTCCAACAGGAAGATTAAGCATCCAGAATGCTCTAATTATCATATTTTTAGGACCTTAAAACCAACAAAATGGATTTTAATCTTGATCTACAGTATTGTTGCTAGACATGATAAAATCTCCAAAATTAGGAGAGGGATCTGATGACATTTGTTGGTTAAGAAATATTTGAGGTAGTATTTTTTTTTTTTTTTTTTTGTCTGACAATCACCATCTGCATTGAGCTTAAAAGAAAAACAAAACTTGTGCTTATTTAATCCCTTCATTTAAATGGCTATTAAGCGCTCACTCTGGGACAGGTTCTGTTGTGAACATTAGGGTTGTGAAGGTCATAGCATATTTCCTTCTTGCCTGTAAGCCTTTGAACATTACACCAAGACTTTACTTGTAATTTCTCAAGGTAGCCAAGCATCAGCCCTCCTGTGATAGCATTCTTCCATGGTGAATTCTCAAAATAAAGGTTCTTTATCAGCATTGTACAGAATAAAAAATAATCCTCAAATCAGTTGATAGGAGGAACCCAGGTGAATATTAGAATAAAATGAATGAGGCTATCTGTAGACAAATACCCTAAATTACTATTTCACAAAAGTGTAATGAAATCATGAAATTTACTACTTTAAAGTTTTTAGAAAGGTGAAATGGGTGTAAAAAATGTTTGGATAAAATTTGAGGCATGAACACTGTTGGTAGTAGAACAGGGAAAGGGCAGAGAATGAACAATATATATGGTAAATCCTGTCTATCCATCTTTGAGAATTTCTGTATAAAATATGCCATATAAACGATGTCATGTGACATATGTTCAGATAACTGACTTTTTAAAAGTATGATCAATATCTCTCAAGGTCTAACTCTGCCAGAAAATAATTTAAAATATTACAATGAGACATTTTAATGTCATCTTGTTGGAGGGAGAATAAAGAATTAATCATAAGGACTTAACACAATTGTTAGTGAGAAGATTAAGTCACAATGTTAATCTGTTTAACCTTCAAACATCATTTGAAGAGACTATTTAAGGAAGAATACATTGGGGGCAGTTGGATATTCATGTTGGTCAGCCTTAGTTGTATTAAAAATTTAGTTTATAGAAATTTAAAATCAATGCTGGAAGAAAATATATCAACTCTAACCCATCTTACAGATAAGGAAACTGAGGCACAAAGAAATTAAGTGATATCTGCAGGTCCCAGCAATTATACACGGAAGAAGTCAAGCCAAATACAAGTAACCTAGATACAAGAGTTTGTTTCATGTCACTCTGCTGATGGAGAGATGGAGAGAAAATGAAACTGTATTCTAGAATTATCCAGTTATCTTCTATTCCATATTGTGAAATGATTCCATTTGGGGACAGAGTCAATCACTAATTGGAAAGGCAGTGCACTGACTTTAAACTATGAATCTGCGTTAAGAAGTGTTAACTTGTCATAATTTTGTCACATCTATGAAGCATTCCGGAACTGCTTATCAGCCCTGGACTAACAAAACAGTCCTTTTCATTGTTTAATAGATAAATGAAAAGTGAGGAAAAATTCTAAGTATAACAGTGCTCCCAAAAAGAAATCTAGAGAAAATAGCAATAATAATGCAAAATATTCAACAATATAATTTCCAAGACTTACATTTAACTGCATAGTCGAATAACACTATTATTCATTTCATAGCTATAGATCAATTTGCTCATGTGTGAAATCTAGGAAATAACAACCATTGTCTCTTCAGATGAGTGATCCTGGTTTGAGTTACCCATATAATAAAAAACAAAAACAAAAACAAAAACAAAAACAAAAAACAAAAAAAAACGTAATTCCAGATGGACTCCATTTTTTGGGCAGATGGGAATGTCTAAGGTAAAAACTAAAAATTTTATTATCATAATTAGGTGATCAGAGAATATAACTGTAACCCAAATAATTTACAGGTTTCCTGAATTTAAAAAAAAAAATCTTTCAGGATAAAAAAAATCTTCAGAAAAGAAAAAATTTATACATTATAAAATTTGACATATAGTTAACTAAAAAAAAGTGACTACTGTTACAGTCAAATATTTGTACATAAGTTGTAGCTATGCCAGTATATAGCATATCCTGGTAATACAGTCCATTCCCATTTTCTCACAGTGAGCCAACTTTTCTATAAATCAAGCTCAGGTATGTTCACTCTCCATCAGTTGATTGTACCTCCTCCTACCCCACCATAGGCAAAGGTGCAAGCTAAGGGAAAGATCACTGGTGTGACTGTGTTCAGTGACATGGGGGTCTGGGCTACCTGCCCATGCAGTTTCCTTGTGCTCTGTTATTACTTGTAACATTTCTAATGATAGACTGCTGCAGGCCCATCCATATTTATGGTTTGGCCAGTCCAACAGAAATTAGCTCATAACGAGCAGCTCAACTGGCGTCCCATGGTCAAGAGTTCCACCTCCAGTAGGACCGAATACCACTACGGGAGCCGTTTTTCAAAAAAGCATGTCATTTTCTACTGAAGATGGCATGAACTTGCTCGCCCAAAGTCCTGCCTTGGGTTTCTCCTACCAGGGGTTGCCATAAACTTCAAACCACACCTTTTCCTAACACTGGCACTTCCAACACCATGGGGTCAGATGGATCAAATAACTCAATGACCTAGACCCCTAAACTTCAGTCTAAGCCTTAGAGAGCCCTTTCTGGTACAGGTGTCCACTCAAAGCTGGCAGCCTTCTATGTAACCAAGTATATGGACAAAAGCAGGATTCCTAGCTATAGAAGGTGTTGCCTCTAGAACTTGAGGATACCTACCAGGAGCAATGATTCCTTTCTCATGGTGGCCATGTAAGACACAGCAACTTGACTTTTGTATAGGAGGACACACTCTACCAAGTTCCTAGCCCTTGTACATCTTCAAACTTCACAGAAGTGCAGGTCTCTGAAACTTCACCTCCCATACTCAGGGATTGCCAACTCTTACTATAGAGAAGTGGACTATCTCTGTAAATTTTAAACATTCAAGGAGGTCTACAGAGAAAAAATCCTCTGTCAGTATCTATCTA
Organism: Panthera onca; assembly: GCF_046562875.1. Taxonomy (NCBI): domain Eukaryota; kingdom Metazoa; phylum Chordata; class Mammalia; order Carnivora; family Felidae; genus Panthera; species Panthera onca. The sequence goes on from NC_138342.1 coordinate 87,658,951, forward strand.
AATGTCTCCATCCCATATTTCAAGATCCCGGCCTTGAAATCAGGGCCCAGAAAAGACAGGCCTTGGCTGAGCATCCAAATATCCCTGGAGCTTTTAGAACTCAGGTTCTGATTCTGCTCTTTAGCTGTTCACTACATGTAGCAACAGATAAGGGCCTCTTTATAAAAGAACAAGGAGGCTCTCTGGCTCTCAGTCTTAGCATTTGTTTGTTTGTTAATGAGCCTCAGTTTCTCATTATCCTCCTGCAGAGCATCAGTATATAGCTTAGTAATGACTGGCAATTCTGCTGTCCTTGCACACCCATCCCCATATCTTTCAAATGGGGAATCATCACACCTGCAAGCGTATTATTCTCCATTGAGATGTTTCTGCAAGATACTACAGGTGAAATGTCCAGCAGTTGGATTGCCATCTTGTGCCAGGGACCTCTCTGTGCCCTACATTCCTGTAAGGATGGGATCCTCCTTGTTTGCTAAGCAGTGAGTGAGCCAAGCCCCCAAACCATCTTACCACCCAATCTATCAGAACGCTTTTGATATCAACTATATCCATTCAGGTCAGTCCAGAAGCTGACACCAAGAGAGGATTACACATGCAAGATGGTGACTGGGAGAAACTCCTGTGAATGATGAAGAGGGAGGAGACAAGGAGAGCCTTCGGGCTACCGTGGGGAACAGACACCTGTAAAAAGAAAAACAGATGGAGCACCTGGGTGTCTCAGTCAGTTGAGCATCCAACACTTGATCTTGGCTCAGGTCATGATCTCATGGTTTGTGGATTAAGCTCCTTGTTGGGTCTGCGGTGACAGTGTGGAGCCTGCTTGGGATTCTCTCTCTCCCTCTCTATCTGCCCCTCCCGTGCTTGTGCTCGCTCTCTCTCTCTCTCTCTCTCTCTCTCTCTCTCAAGTTTGTAATCCTGAATCAGATAATCTCTGAGTCTGTAATTCTCCCATATCTGGTTTTACTCACAAAATTGTTAGAAGAACTGATGGTAGATGTACACAGAAAGGCCTAGCTCAGAATCTGTATGGTGAGGGTCCTTAACAACTGTCCATTTATGTGTTCACTACAAAAAAACAAAAACAGCAAAGAAAAAAGGGAATAAGAAGAGCCCCTGAGTGTTCTTCAAAGAAATGTGGTGGCCCTGATTCCCTGTGTAGACAGGTAGACTTGGAGGCTGCTTCTCTGCATTTGCAACCCCCATTCCTCATTAAAAGCATTGTTAAGCACTTTATATTTTGAACAGCACAAGAAAGAAAACAGGATGCACTTATCTCTTACAGACATGACCTTAAAATGTGTTCTGTTTTATAACCATTATTTCTAACTAAAATGCATCTCTCCTATTGTTTATTTGGAAAGAAGAAAAATATCCTACTAGCTTGTAACATATATTAAGTTCTGATTTATACCAGGTACTACTTCAGTCACTTTACAGATATTTTTTTACTTCATTCTTACAACAAAACTGGAAAAGGAATTATTAGCTACCTCTTAAGTGAAAATTGAGGCTTATAGAAGTTAAGTAATTTGTCCATGGTAACTCAGTTAATTATCAGAAATAATCAATAATAGACTCCAGAGCCTTGTATATTTCATTAAAAACATTTAAAGTAGACCTTCCATAAGAATTACAGAAATCTGTTAGTTTAATTAATTTTATTTCCAAGATAAAAAAGAATATTTTCCTATGTTATATATTTTTAAATATATAAAATTTACACTGATTTTTGTCCCTACTCCTGTAAATACCACATTGTTTTAAGTAGTTAGCTGTTCATAGATCTATTTTCTCTCACTTAAATTGTAAACTCCTTGAGGACACTTATCATGTCTAATTCATCTCATCCCTAACCAACTAGAATAAGGCCTGAATATTGTATGTACTTAATTTATATATGTTGAGCCAAAAAGGAAATCTCAAACAACTCAGTTCATTTCTCTGCTAATTCATCAGTTACTCTGATATAACACATCAGAATGTTAGGAAAACACATCCTCTTTATTTTTTGAGACACACATCATAATGGAAGGGCCTTCTCAAAAGCCTTAAAATCCTTCTATTTCTTGGGAACCCAAAGTTGTTTAGCTTTTTCTCAGCTAAATGTATATTGGTCATGGGAATGTATATTGGTCATGGGAATCAACAGGGCCCCCAATCCAGGAACTCATCCCCTGAATTTCCCTACTCTGGAGAGATGACCAGTCAGAAGCATGAAATTGTAAAGAGCCCATGTGATGTGGGGAACAGATTATGAAAGGTAACTTCAGAAAATAGGGGCTCGGCAGTGGTTTTCTGAGTTCACCTCATGGTAAAGAGCACATGCTTTGGAGACAGACCAGCTTTCGTTTGAATCCTGTCTGTGACACTGAGCTGTGTGACCTTGGACAAGTTGCTAAGCCTCTCTAACCACAGTTTCCTTGTGTGTAAAACAGAGATAATAATAGTGTTGCTGTGAGAATGAAAAGGAAGAGCAAATGTAAAGCACTTAGCACATGGTCAGTGCATGATAAACATTCATTAAATAGGAATTCATAGTCATCATTACTTTCACTATGCATGCGACTAGCTGCTTCTTGTGTCTGAGCCGAATGATAACAACATTTGGATCTCACAATCTTAATAGGTCTTTGCATTTCCACAGCCACCTTTCATCTCAGAGGACCAACACCCTGGCAAATATTAATTCTTGTCTACTTTAGTTATGCTAGTAAAGGCAGGAACACATACAATGGCCTCGTTATTAAAAAAGAACTGTAGTATAGAAAGCTAACTCCACGTGCACAAAGTAAAACCAAGAAAACCCTTAGCAGTATCTGGGTCTCTCAACTTCTAGGATCCCTCTTTAATTGGATCAGGTTATTTGTTTCCAGTGGCTAAATATTATTTATTGGCAGTGCAAGTCAATGCTGCTGATATATTACTCTTTCGGGGAGTGTTTGTTTTTTGAAAACTGCTCTCAAATTTTCTAAATGTGAATTTAAAAGTCTGTCAGTCTATGTGCCGATAACACAAAACAGATTGTAAATGTAGCAGGATGCAATCAAGTCAAACAAATCCAACGAGAGCGCCAGAAGGCTTAATATTAGGACTGCTCCTGTTCACAGGCTTTTGCTAATGACGGAACAATTGTTTGTGCTGATTTGTAGCTGGCATTGATATGCAGACGGTAACACTTTCATCTAAAATCCAGCTCCAAATTTTTTTTAATCCTGTCAATGAATTTGCTGTGTCTGCAAAGAACAACTCCAAAGAACCTTCCTAAGTAATAAGAAATGGGACTATGCTAGCCTAGCCTTTAAATTCTAAAAACCAGGGTTTTCAGTTGAAATATACAATGATTTTTCTCTTTGTCATTGTTTTGTCATCTGCGGGGATGCCTGCATCTGAACAACTTGTATGCATTAACAACTCAACACCGTTTTAAAATATTGGAATTGGTCAGTGCTGAAGGGAGGTGGGTATTCAACTGCAGGAGGCTATTGCGGGATTCCAAACTCATCTAACATTTGCCTCAGAGAATAAAAAAATGTAAATGTACTCTGACTGCAGTTCACATTTACTGTGAGGACGAGGTTTTTTTTTTTTTTTTTTTTTTAATCAAAAAGCACCTGCCTCTCTATTCAGAGATGTCTGCGTGTGAGGATAAGTGCAAACAACAAAGGCTTCCACTGTGGCAGCGGCTGCATCATTTTCTTGGAACTTGCCATTATGTTTCGGGTCAGAGATTGAGGTTTGGTGCAGGGAACGGAGCTTTTAAAATCAGGTGAATGGATTTTTATAAGAGGTTGGGAAGCTTTGGGTCTTAGAAAGAAAAATGGTGCTTTAAAAATAGTCACATTTCTTTTGTGCTGTAATTATCAGTGCATGACGAATCATTTTTTATTCTGTTCTGTGTGGGCAGAAGGAAATATCCCCTACCCATCTCTGTGGGCTGGCCATTTGAAGGAGCCAAAATGTTCCCATATTTAATCAGTTTCTTGTGAATATGTAATTTACCTGGAAGATTGATCCTGAAATATCATTTTTTAAGGGAGGATGAACAAATGGTACAAATTCATCAGTTTGTCCAGGAAGTGATTGTCACATATGTTCACTGTTCATACAGGTAATATTGAGTAAATTGGTGATCTTTCCATAATTCTTACTCCAAAAGGCTCACATTATATAACTGACCAAATGTTAGAAATGGGAATAATCAGGCTTGTTAAAAATAGAAAGAATGATTAAAAAAAATGGGAGGGAATAGAACAATAGCCTGAGTTGAGCCCAGCTCTGACCTTGATGGTTAGAGTCCAGGCAAATCATTTCAGTCTCTGAGCTTCCGTTTCCCCATCTATAAAATGGAAATGGTGAAATGTTCCCTTCCAGGGATCTTGTAAGCAGGAAATGGGAAAATGTTTGTGAAAGCTTTGCATATGGTAAAACATTTTAAAAGCATCAGGAAGCAAAAAAGGAGCAAGAGGAATGATAATGGCAATAATAATTATTATAATATATAACAATCATAATATTAAATATAATAATGACCATTATTATTATTATTATTATTATTATTATTGAAAACAGTGAAAGTTGCCCAGAAGTACTAAAAATTGGTAGATGGTGTAGCTCAGGCTATGTTCTTATTCTCTGGACTGGACTGGAGGAAAAGGAGACACACCAGCCCTATAATCCCATTAAAAACAAATGAAATCTATTCTGACTGAAGTAGACTTTAGACACATTAATACACATTCTTTGAAAGAAACTCTGCAGGCTTTAAATTCAAGTCACGTCTTTCTGAGAGCTTTTTTCAAAGGCAAAGGGTAGGCTGATAGAAGATCCTGTTTTTCAAAGAGCTTGCAGGGTTTCAAATGACCTTTGCCCATAGAACATGGGGGTCACGTTAACATGCCAAGGTCATGTTTCCCCCTCACTAGATCAGTTGCTCACATGTTTGTGTAGCCTTACATGAAGTCGTCACCATGGCAAGCATTCATTACCATATCTTTGCTTCAAAATTCCCAGCTTTCCGTTGTTACAGGAACTCAAGATTTTTAACTAATAAAAAAGTTGCAGGAATTATGGATAGAAAACTACTGCATATTTTTGCTTCTGAAACAAACAAAAAAAAAAAAACCAGGAAAATAAATACACTTTTAACACTAGATGCAAGAGATATGCAGCTTCCCACACTTGTTCTCAGGGTGATAAGTTGTATGGTGAGAAGGTAAGGCAGCTGGTGATCACTTATGAAGAGTCTGTGAGCACTATGGTTCCTCTAGTCAGAGGAGAAAGAAGCGACCAGCATATGTAGGTTACCTATCTTTCTCCCTTCTTTGGTGGTTGTATGCTGTGTCTGCTTAGATAAGCTGCAACTGCATTTCCCAGAATCCCCTTCCCTTCATGGTCCTGGGTTAGTGCTAGGCACAAGAGACTCCTGTGTAATGAGATTTGGGAAGTGAAATAAAGCAACAGCCATTATGCTCAGTAGATTATGGTTGCTCAATAGAGAGGGAAAGACAAAAACGATTCCAGTTTGTCCTGCTTTCCCTGATCTATGTCCAGCTCCCTACTTGACTGCCTGCTCTACTGACCAATAGCAAAACGGGGCTACCGTTTAACCCTTTATGGTGAACTGACAGAGGCCTTGGCCACAAAGAACCAACAACCTTCTACAGACTTCTATTCCAATTCCATTTCTGATTCCACTCTAGCAGCTGGATATGACTTGCTTCCCTTAAATTCTAACCTGTTTACCCACTCAAGAGCTGGTTCAAGTCAGGTTCATACATCAACACAAATCGTTTGAAGATACTTGGTATAAAGAGAAAGCATGGGTTCCAAAGTCCTACAAATATATGTAGTCATCCTAAGTTCTTTTCTAGTTGTGTGACCTTACTCTTCTTATGCCTCCATCTCTACCTTTAGGAGACATGATTAAAAAACAAAAACAAAAAACAAAAAAAAACCTGCCTTGATCCTGCATGAGGAAAACAAAAGGTCTCCAGTGAGAATTCTTAATCATAAGCTAGTCTTCATGTAGACTGGGGACTCATGTACTCTACCTGTGTAAGCCATAAAAATCTCAAGCTGAGCATTTAGTTTAAAGCAGTCTGTGGTTGTAAATGACTTCAAGGCATCTTGAAACGGCAAATACAGAAAGTTTCCAAAGGAAAGCACCTTAAACCCAGGACACAAAGTTTTCCCAAATAAAATTCCAAGTAACATGAGTTCACACACACACACACAAAAACAATCACAATGCATCTAAGGAATTAAGCTGCTGTTAGCAAGTGTCAGCAGAGATAATGAATAGCATCTGACCTGCAAAGACAGCAAATGATGAATTTTAAAACAAATGTTTAAAGATTTCCCATTTTGTACGCAGCTATTTTTGGTGCTTGGGATCAGGCACATCAATGAGCAAAACTGAATTTCTGCTATTTTGGTGATATTTAATATCTGCATTTAAAATGGAAAGAATGTCTGAAAGTTTTGTAAAGAAATACAAGAGGGTGTCCAAATTACCAGGCAGATTTGTTAAACAAATAGAACTTGAAGAAATAAAAAAATGATAATAATGACTAAAATTAGAAACTCACTGGACAGGACAAGCCACAGGATAACAACTAAAGAGAGAGCTTGAGTTTTATCCAGAATGCAGTACAGTGGGACAAAGCGACGCAGAATATGAACAAGAGGTTACAGAACGTGAAGAACAGAGAAGCTCTAACACACATCCAATCAATGTTTCAGAAGGAGAAAATGAAGGAGAGAGAGGTGCATTATTCCAAGAAATAATGGCTGAGACTTTTCCTGAGTGAAAAGCTGCAGTCCTCACACTCAAGAAGCCTAACAAATCACACCAGGGTTTGTGTGTTTGTTTGTTCATTTAATTTTTATGTGGCAACAAATAAAGTTTAATGGCATATTAAAGCATATTTTATAACATTTGGTTCAGGTACCAAATGTATATTAAAAGATGGAATGAAATTTCAACTTCTAGTAAGTCATCAAAAACAGTGAGGCAAGTGAGGCACCCAGAGCACAAAATTTGAGAGAAAATTTAGGGACGTGCAGGTGCAGGGTTGACCCTTGAAGAAATCTGACAGTGAGCAGCTCTTTAAATTTTATGCCCTGCAAGTCTCACTTCCCTCACCCCAGTCCTCGTCCTTGCAGACAAAAGTCTGCTTCTGTGACCTTCCATTTGAAGCTATCTAATTGAATATTTAAAAAAATAAATTGAGTTATTTTAATGAAATTTATATATTGGTTTTTTTAATGTTTATTTGTTTATTTTGAGAGAGATGCACCCAGCACGGAGCATTTATGTGTGAGCCCATAAATGTGAGCATGTGTGAGTGGAGGAAGGGCACAGAGAGAAGAAGAGCGAATCCCAAGCAGGGTCCACACTATCAGTGCAGAGCCCAACCACAGGGCTCGATCTCATGAATCATCGTTGAGATCATGGCCTGAGCTAAAACCCACAGTCGGATGCTTTAACCAACTGAGACACCCAGGCGCCCCTATATATTGTTTTTTTAGTGATCTAATTTATGTTCAATATCATTCACCCACTGTAAATGTACAGTTCATTGAATTTAAGCATAACTACCTCCATAACCAAGATACAGAATATTTCCATCAGCCCCAAAAGTTCCTACCTACTCTTTTGCTATTATCCATACCCACTCCTGGTCCTAGGAAACCACTGATCTGCTTCCCATTATCATAGTTTAGATTTGACTTTTCACAATTTTATATAAATGGAAGTATACAGTATTTGCATTTTGTTTTTCAACAAGAAAAATATTTAAGGCAGCTCTTCTTTACAATATTGCATTACAGATATGCGTTATCTTGGTTTGCGTAAGTAAAAAAGGTTTAATTGGGTATATTTGTCTCTGCACTTTTTTTTTCTTTTTATAGTGGTTTTGAAAGTACGGGAGATTTTGGTGTGCTACTATAAAAATTGTGTTTAATTTAATCAAACTTAAGAATCTTGTACAGGACATCTTGGAGCAAATTAGAGAACTACTATTATTTTACACCCTTAATTAACTTAGATTTCACTTCAGTGTTTATTTTGTTTTTTGTCTTTATCAAAAGTCCCATCATGGATATAAATTAAAGAGGTACTGAGGCACCTGGGCGGCTCAGTCAGTTAAGCGTCCAACTTTGACTCAGGTGATGATCTCATGGTTGGTGAGTTCGAGCCCCACATCGGGCTCTGTGCTGACAGCTCAGAGCCTGGAGCCTGCTTTGGGTTCTGTGTCTCCCTCTCTCTCTACCCCTCCCCCCACTCGTGCCCTGTCTCTCTCTGCCTCTCAAAAATAAAGAAATGTAATAAGAAAAACAATTTTTAAGAGGTATTTAAGGATAAAAAGAATATTTAGCTCTATAGTAATCAAAAGCAAAGCAATGGCTACAGGTATCTAACTAAGTGAGCAAATCACAAATATAATCCTTTTATATCCAGTGATTGGTATGCATGGCCACTCAATTTGCCCTACGAGCCCCTCAAAATGTTCAGTTCTGAAAGAAAAAATAATCACATCATCATTTAACTTAGAGTTTTTTTAAAAAAACAGAATTAAGGATCATCTTAATTATTTATGCATTTCTGTATTTTTTAATAGAGCTGTATTACATTTGACAATCTTTTATACACCTACCAAGTAAATGAAGAATTTTTAAAACATGCTAGAAAGCAAAACAGATGTCATTGCCATTTTTATATTTATATTTTTATTTTTATTTTTTGAGAGAGTGTGTGTGTGTGAGCGGGGAAGGGACAGAAGGACGGAAAGAGAAAGAATCTTAAGCAAGCTCCATACCCAGCATGGAGCACCATGAGGGGCTAGATCACACGACCGCAAGATCATGACCTGAACAGAAATCAAGAGGCAAACGCTTAACCAACAGAGCCACCCAGGCATCCCTGTCATTACCATTTTTAATGATGACTTCCCTATGACACTTTCACAAACCTTTGAGGATTTTCAAATCACAGTGTGGGAAGGAAAAAAATTAATGTTTACAGGCCACTCATGGGTCACTAATTATTGCACGTCAGCAAATAAATTTGTCTCTTTTGCTAGTCACCCTCTTTGAAGTCCCTGCGTTATTTCACAGCATTTATCAGACTTCTCTTTCTTCCTTATAATTTTCTCATTTCCTACTTCAGGCCAACATTGTATCATTGCGTCTCCAACCTGTCTGGCTGGCCCATCTCTGCTGCTTTATGAGTTCCTCTCCCTTCTCCATGGACACAACAGGACTAAACCCTCTGCTTTTCTCCCTCCCCCACTTCATACTTGCTTTTCTTTGCTTAACCAACTGTGCTGATCCTGCTTTTATTTCCCCAGTTCTACTTCATGTTGTAGGATCCCTGGGTCCCCTATCAGCTTGTTTCATTTTGTTAGACCAAATGGGGGCACTTAAGGGAGAAAGGAGGCACTGAGAATGATAGCATAAAGGACAAGAGCAGCCAGGGTATTTCTCTGCCTCCCTCTTTCTCCCTTGGACACCATCTCTGATGTCTTGGCTGCAATTCTGTCAAAATGGCTTCACTCACACATCTGACAATTTGTTTTGGCTACTAGCTGGGTTCTCCTCCATGTAACTTCTCATCTATCAGTAGACTAGACTGGGCTTCTTCACAGCATTGTGGTCTGAAGTTTTCAAGACGCCGAGACTGGAACTACAAGACCTCTTAAGGCCTAGAGGTTCCAGAATTCTCACAAAGGCACATCTATCACATTCTATTAGTCATAGTCAGTCACAAGGCCCAGCCTTAATCCAAAGGGATAGAAAAAGAGACTGTGCTTCTTAGTGAAGAGAGCAGTGATATACCATTGCAAACAGCCTGGACACAAGGAAATGTTCACTACAAGCTGTTATCGTAGCTATGCACCTCAACTCAGTGCTGAGCTCCAGAAACACCACCTCATAGCCGCAGTGTAGGACCCTAGCCACATGCTGTTCCCAATCTCTGCATTGTTCCCTATTTTTCTCCTTAGCTCTGTCATCACCTGTTTAATCAGTTCTTTGCAATAGATTGCTTCTGGTTTCCCTGTGCCTGGTTTGACCATAAATGCACCTCACCTTTCTTTCTTTCACATCTATAGTGAATAACTAAAATCTGCATCCAAACTTAATCTCTCATCCTAAATCCAATATTAAATTTCCATATTTCCACCTAGATTTCCCTTTTGTCATCTAAACCTAACATATCCCAAACTTAAGTTATAATCCTTTCCTCTGGACAATGACTCTTGTCCTCGTCTCAACACTGTAAACTAGAGGTCAGATAACTACAGCCGGTGAGCCAACCCCATTGCCACCAGTTTTACTGGGACACAGCCATGCTCCTTTCTTTACCTTTGCACTGTCTGTGGCTGCTGCTTTCATGCTACAATGACAGAATGGAAGAGTTGCAACAGAGACCACTCCTGCAAAGTTGAAAATATTTACTATTCAGCTTTCGAGAAAATATAGAAAATTCAGAAAATTCACCAACCTCTTTACTAAACCTCTGATTCCTTCTTTTACTTTTTCATGTCCAACTGATGTAAATTTTCACGTAAATTAATCATTGCAAAATATCATTTTAATTCTGTCACTCATCTCCTAATAATTCTATAGTGACTTCTAATTATGTATCTGATGATTAAAAACTCTACATCCTTTCACCAAATTACCTCAATTTACCCAACAAAATTTAATTTTCCCTTTAGCTTGCCCTTTTTCCAAAGCATCTTCTCCAATTTCTCTTACCAGATCTCAGAGTCTAGGAAGGAATATAGGAATTCTGTCTTATTTGCTAGAAATACAGGAATTATGTCTTATGCTTATTCCTGTGCTCTGGAACCAAGCACAATTACTGATTTTATTTCTACTTTTGTTACTTTATTTATATACTTCTTCTGCCTAGGACATCCTGTCCATTCTTTTCTATCTATCCAAAGTATTTTCTCTACTCCCAGAGTGTCTCTAGACTGTCCTAATCTTAATGATCTCTTCATTCAAATTCTGACAGTAAAAATTCATATCATCCATCCACCCACTGCCTCCTTGCACAAGTGAATATGGAATTAGCTACAACATTGATTCTGAAGACAATAAGTACATACCATATGTTTATGCACATTTTGTAACATCCCTTCACATACTTCGCAGTTATCCTCTGAGATATTTCTTATTAGCCTTGATTTGGGATTTGTCCAAATACAGGGCTAGTAACTGTTAAGAGTCAAAATGATGATTCAATTTCTAACTATAGAAGTTCAAAGTCCAAGACTCTAAAATTCATAGTGCTTTCCAGGAAATGTCAGAAGAGTTGTGTATTATAAGATTTGGTTCTAAAATCTTTTTTTTTTTTTTTTTTTTTTTTTGCAATTTGAGATTAAAATTATTCAAATAGAAAAAGAAGAAGGAGTTGTGGGAAAGAAATAGGAAACACATGTTCATAGGTTATTACTCAGAAGAGAAAAGTTCACTAAAACAATCTAAAAATTATAACCTGTCCTTTCAGTGTTTGTGAACAAAAATCCTAAGGACAATACAGACATCCCTGAGAGACACCTCTCACACTGTGTGGTTTCAGGTCTTACACTTAGGTCTTGAATCCACTTTGAAGTATTTGTGTGTGTGTGTGTGTGTGTGTGTGTGTGTGTGTGTGTGTGGTTTTGTTTTGTATATGGCATGGGAAAGTGCCCCACTGTCCAGTTGCATTCTTTTGCACGTTTAGCTGCCCAGTTTTCTTAGCTACATTTATTGAAGAGACTGTCTTTTCCCCGTTGTATATCCTTGCCTCCTTTGTCATAAATTAATTGACTGTATGAGTTTGCGTTTATTTCTGGGCTCTCTATCCTGTTCCATTAATTTTTGTCGTGTGTGTGTGTGTGTGTGCCAGTACCATCTTGTTTTGATTATTACAGCTTTGAAGTATAATTTGAAATCTGGGATTGTGATGTCTTTAGCTTTGTTCTTTCTCAAGATTGGTTTGGTTATTCAGGAACTTTTGTGGTTTCATATAAATTGGACAATTATTTGCTCTAGTTCTGTGAAAAAATATTATTTAGTAGGGATTGACATTAAACACCTAGAAGAAAACACAGGTAGTAATCTCTTAAACATCAGTCTTAGCAATATTTTTCTGGCTCTGTCTCCTCAGTCAGGGGAAACAAAAGGAAAAGTAAACAACTGGGTTTATACCAAACTAAAAACCTTTTTCCACAGTGAAGAGGCCCATCGATAAAATGAAATGCAACCTACTGAAAGGGAGACGATATTTGCAAATAATATATCTGATAAGGGGTTAATATTTAAAATGTATAAAGAACTCATATAACACAACACCAATTTAAAAAAAAATCTGATTAAAAATGGGCAGAGGATCTGAATAGACATTTTTCCAAAGAAAAATACAGATGGCAAACAGACACATAAAAAGATGCTCAACATTACTAAGCATCAGAGAAGTGAGGATCAAAACCACAGTAAGATATCCGCTCAAACAGTCAGAATGGCTAGTATCAAAAAGATAAGAAATGTCAAGTGTTGGTGAGGATGTAGAGAAAAGGGAACCCTTGTGCACTGTTGGTGGGAATGCAAACTATAGACACCACTATGGAAAACATTATGGAAGTTCCTCATAAAACTAAAAATGAAAATACCATACAGTACAGTAATTCTACTTCTGGGTATTTTGTTGAAGAAAACTAAAACACTAATTCAGAAAGATAAATGCATCCCTATATTTATTGCAGCATTATTTGCAATAGCCAAGATATAGAAGTAATATATGCATCCATCAGTGAATGAATGGATAAAGATGTGGTGTGTATATATAAATATATATGTATACACACACACACACACACACACACACACACACACACTCACACACACACTCACACACAATGGGATATTACTCAGCCATAAAAAAAGGGTGACATCTTACCATTTGCAACATCATGGATTGAATTAGAGAGTGTTATGCTAAATTAAGTCAGACAGAGAAAGAAAAATACCATATGATTTCACTTATATGTGATATCTGAAATATAAAACAAAAAATAAGATAAAGCAGAAAGAGACCCACAAATATAGCAAACAAACTGGTGATTGCCAGAGATGGGGGGTGAGAAGGTGAGGGAATGGGCAAAATGGGTGAAAGGGAGTAGAAGATACAGACTTCCAGCTATGGAATGAATAAGTCATAGGGATAAAATGTATACCAAAGGAAATCTATTCAGTGGCATTGTATGGTGACAGATGGTAGCTACTCATGGGGAGTATAGCATGTTGTATAGAGTTGTCAAATCACTATGTTGTACACCTGAAACTAATGTAACATTTTATGTCAACTATGTTTCAACAACAAGAGCAAATAAAGGAAGTTGGCAAATGATACAAATCAAAGCATGTTTTTAGAGTTTTCCAGCACATCACTGGATACATACATACATTCATAAAAGAAGAGGAAGAGGGGCGCCTGGGTGGCGTCGGGCTCTGTGCTGACAGCTCAGAGCCTGGAGCTTGTTTCAGATTCTGTGTCTCCCTCTGTCTCTGCCCCTCCCCTGTTCATGCTCTGTCTCTCTCTGTCTCAAAAATAAAAAAAATATAAATGTTGAAAAAAAAATTAAAAAAAAGAAGAAGAGGAAGAGAGAAACAGAAGACAATAATAATCACAATAGTAATTAATAATGGCTGATAAAAAGATGCATCAATTTACTATTTACTCTGTTCCAAGCCATGTGTTCTAAGCACTTTCATTCTTCAGTAGTGTGCCAAAGCCAGCTAATACCAGCTTGCAAAAGCTAATTATGCCCATCTCTTCTCAACTCTGAATTCAGTGACCTCACATTGGTACCTTGAAATTAGACAGTGGGAGTATTTACACCATGGAAATCAGCAGACACTACAAATCCAAACTTTTTACCCAGATAGCCAGTCATTAAACCTTAACACATCAATGGTCTTATGCCAGGTTTTCCAAGACAGAATACTCACTATTGCTTTCTTAAGGTATTAGTCTGCATCATTTCATCAGTAGGAAACCTATGCTTGAGCAAAGGAAGGGAAGGAAAAATCTGAGACTGCAAAAGTAAGAAAAGACTTGACTACAGTACAACTAAAGCTGAGGAGGTCATTGCTGACATTACCTTCTCTCCACCACAGGGACTTCTGGGGAAAGTTGGTAGCATGTTCTTTCACCTGCCATGCAGTCTCCATCATTCCTGACCTCTGCACAACACACAATTGTGAACAGTTCAATCACTTCACCTTGACTTTTTGAGAGCCACTATTTCTGATCATTCAACACCTTTGCTTATCAATAAGTAGGTACTTCCTAAACCCAGACAATCTGCTACTGAAATATAACCTTGGGCAAGTTAAGGAATACACCAGTGCTGATGCAGTAGAGAAAAGGCTGGGTGAAGGGGGAGAGAGCCAGAATAAGAAAAGAAATTAAGAATGGTACCTCGCGTGGAGTGAGTTCTGTAAGAGCTGAGTTTCCACTTTATTAACAGGGTTCCCTTGGTGATTTGAAATGATAACACAGCACCTGTGTTTGCCACTCCTCCTTCCTTCCCTAATAATTCTCAGTGTATCCCTGAGAGTAATCTGGGCCAGTGCACAAAGGGGAAATTGTGACAAACTTCTTCTGTCATATCCCCACGAAAGGATACTTCCAGGGCTCCGAAGTAAAAGTTAATTTTTAATTCAAGCTTATGCTTCCCTTTAGGGGAGAGCTGTCCAGTGAATTAGGTAATTTTCAAAATTTGCTAGCAGAAATACAAATCCAAAACTTTGAAGGAAGTAAATGAAAACAATAACAAATGGTAAGTTATCTGTCATAAACAACAACCTCTGGGTCTTGGGGGTCAGAGAAGAAGGTGTACAGCTTAATTAGGAAGTGTCCTCCCAGAATGCCAATGGCCTCCCAGATGCTCTACTTAGTTTGCCACGGGCCATTGTTTTTCTCCATAAATTTAAATTAGCATCTGCAGCCACTCCCCTAGAAATAAAGACGAGCTCTATGCTTCATTTTGAACACCCACTGGTTTTGAACTAAAATTAAATCATGAATGGAGTATTATTTAAATGTTGATCATCTTCATGCAAAATCACTTCAGCAATGAAACTAAAACCCTCAAACAAAATTCTGCTATATACCCAAGAGTATCATGGTCAGGTTCCAGCTTAGTAAAATTGTCTAACATTTGTAACTTTAAATGTCTTTGGGAGGTTTTTTCAAGGTGATATTGTAATATATACAAGGCTAAGCATGAAGTGATTAAACAATACAATATTGAGCTGATTGGGGGGTGGAGGGTGATAGAATTCTGTGGGAAGTGCCAGGGTCCTGCCCAAATTAGGGGAGAGGGAGAAAGTCTTTTTTTCTCTCTCTACCGTCTAATTTCAAACAAAAAGCAACTCCTGTGTCCCAACAAGGTTCATAAAGCTTCCATCTCAAAGGAAACACTGATTCCTCTGAGAAAATTCAGTAGCCAGTAAAATCAAAGAACCAGAAACACACATACTAGGGAGCAATCCAAATTGATGCCCACAGTTAACAAATTACTTCTTATGCTTATGACATCTAGAGGCATCTGTAAGTATAGTTTGTTATGTGGTGGAAGGGTGTAGTTTGGAGGAGATAATCTTGTTATTATTACACAATCAGAAAACTGCCAAGCCCCAGAAATGGTGTGCATGGTGTTTTCTATTTCAGTCTATAGATATTGCCCCCATTGCTGAGCCAATGAGTTCTTATAGTGCTTGGTCCCCAAAGAAGGCTATACATCCTGCAGACTCTTCAACAAAGACTGAGCACCTAAAATGTGATACTTTTGATATGTTATTATGATTCCGTGGGGTCAGAGAGAAAAGAATGGGATCTTTAAAACAAAAAAATCCCAGCCTGTCAACCTAGGGAAGATAAACTACCTAGAGGGATCAAAGAGAACTTAACAGAAAAAGATTCGACTTCATTTTTACATTTCCCTCCCATTTAAAGATTTAGCCAACTCAAATAATATTCCTGAAACAAGAAGCGAGCATATCGGCTCAGGGTAGACTTTGAGCTACCCAAAAAAGGACAGAGACAGTATTCACCTGACAAGCATGGGCCAACCTTCTACACAGTCCTGAAATGTGAACCTACCACAGATGGCTCAGATGTTCATATGAGCAATTCCAGCATCTTCCAGAAGCCCTACTAGGTGTCCGCTAGACTGGCTTTGTATCTAATATCTGAGGGTATCTGATTTCCCAGAAGTATATCATATCATATACTGATGTCTTGCTCGCTGAATGTTCAGAAACATATGAAACGTAGCTACTGTGGCCTCGGAGACCAAGGAAAGCTTTGGGGATGCTCTGATAATTCTGGACTTCAGAAAATAAACCGGCCCATTCTGCCAGAAACAGGTGACAAGCAGATCTTTTTGTATGCTAAGAACTGTCAGGGAAGGAAGATGAGACCAAGAAGGAAGGTTACAGTCAGACCCTACAAAGGTTGTGGCATCAACAAATCAGTAAACAGTTTGAACAACCCATATGTACTAATATATGATTAATAATCCTAAACATCTGTGATAGATACAGATATAGAGACAGAGATAGATACGATATAGAGATGATACAGATGATACGGAGATAGAGGTTGGGTTGGACAGAGTTATTAAAGTGGAAACAAAGAGATCAAATTGAAGAAAGGAATGCAAATGTTGAATTTCTCTTGATACACTCAAGGCCATATATAGGTAGAATTGAGACAAAAGTGTTATAACTGTTACTAATCAATTAGTTAAGAAACAATAGGACAAGTTCTCTACTACATCTACTTCAGTTTCATGTTCAGGGTAAAGGAGAGAAATATTCATGCATCAATTGCTGTGTTTCCATCAGTGACATCATCTTTGATATGACTTCCAAAATGGCACTAGGGTGATCATTCTAATCATAAGACAGTCCCATAGTGCTTTATGAAAGTAAAAGTAGTTTTCTATGTGTTATTTAATCTCATAATAATCCTGTGTGAAGAGCAGACTATCAGGGCAAACATAGTGTCATTAAGAAGAAAGAGGAAGAATGGGAAAGAAAGGAAGGAAGGGGAAAGAGGGCGAAAGGAGAGGGGGGTATGTGGGAACAAGGGAAAGCTGCCTACTCAGCTCTTCCTACAATCAGATATTAGTCTTAATCCTAACAACTGTTCCTAATACCTCCTAACAAGTGTTGCAAGAGTTTAGATCTGCACAGTTCTTTAGACTCTCCAATAATAATTGCTCTACAAATTCTAAGTAGCAGTATCATCATCACCAACCTTAGTGATCAAAATTTTCATAAACTCATATATAAAGTTGGGGAACTTCAGAAAAAAAGCAACAGTAAGAGCAAGTAAAGCACAAAGTCAAGGAAGTTAAGAAAGAAAAGAAAGCAACAAGCACTAACTTTCCATAGAGGCTTCATAATCTTTCTCCATGAGGCTATCTAACCAGGCAGTAAGCTTACATTAAAAATGGGGCATGTAAAGAGTGTGTTCTTGGAGACCAGCCTAGGGAAGGAAAATCCCTCCCATTTTGTCCTCAGTTCAACTCCCAAGATTCCCAGCCTCACCATGTGAGTCACACTGCAATTGCCTATGATATGCATCTGCACGGATTCCTTCTGCTTTAGCAGGGATTTCAAGCTCCTGCCTGCCTATAATAAGGGGGAAAATCAGTGCAACAATGTGACCGGATGCTGGAAAGCTGGCAGCCAGGGAAAACAGTAGTGCATTTGGCTAATTTTCTATTTCAGGGCTTTTTACTGTTAAGAAAATTGGCCTCTGTGGATTAAGAGAAATTCAACATTTGCATCCCTTTCTTCAATTTGATCTCTTTGTTTCCATTTTAATGTGTCGTGGGAAGTTTCCTGTGAATATGTAAACAAGCTTTGTGTTTATTTTAATCACTTTTTCCTCCTGTTTCCAGGCTCTAGACAACCCAGGCCCTCACTCGAATTATGCTGGTTCAAGTAGAACACAACCAAGTTGTAACCCAAGTCTCTCCTTTTGTAAGAGGAAGTGGTAGGAGGATAAATAAAAGGATGACATTTCCTAAAGCAGCTGAGACTCTTATTAACTGGCTAAAGAACCAGCTCCTCAATAAAGAATTAGTCAAATGAACCAGCTTAAGAAAGAAAAAAAAATCTTGGAGCTGACTGATTTTATAGCCTTGGAACATGAACACCCACTCGAGAGTCTCTTCCTTTCCTGTTAATCTTGAATATTGTACATCTATTTTGCTTCTCAGGGGACCAAATTAAAAGTGTTGCCATATTCAGTGTCTCTATGCACCCCCCATCTGATTTATTAACCCACTAAAATCTGGCTCTTGTCCTTTCTACCTTACTGAAACTTAAAAAGACAGTGGCCAAAATTATTGATAAGTACAACGAATGTTTCTTAGTACTTATTTTACTGGATTTCTCTTCTGTCTCAGCTCATTTCTGCCTTCTCTGAATTCTCTTCCCCCCCTTTTTCTTAAAACTAGGTATTCTTTGTGTTCTCCACCTCTTCTTTGATGATCTCATTCCTTCTTATATTTTCAGTGTCACCTCTACATAATTTTCACATCTGTATCTCTAGCCTAGACTTTCTTCCTAAGTCCTCATGTCTTTACATGCCTATCTCAGTTGTCACCAGCTGTGTATTAAGGACAATTCCAAGTCAGCTCCTGCTGCCAAATTCCTACCTCACATGCCTGCTGTTATGTGTCTCTCCATATTTGACCCCAAAGACCTTCTATAATAGGAGCTGGCTTGCCCACTTAAACCAGGGCAAACTGCAATGAGGGATTCAATAGGTAAATGCTCTAGAGTCCTGTCTTTCAGATAGGCTAATTCTTGGAGGCATTCTTTATTCTTCTCAAAAGTCCCCTTATTGACCAGAGCACTGACTTCAATGAAGTACTCTTACACTGGACCTTTCTCCTTCACTATCTCATTCTCCTTACTTGGTCACTCCTGCTTTGTGGGATCACTTCCCAAGTAAGCCACCTGTACCCAAGTTCCTATTGCAGGTACTGCTTCGGAGGAAACCCAAAGACATTGGGTACCAGGTATGGTCCCAAAAAGCAGACTTTCAAAATGAGATTCTACATCTGTATTATCTCTATTTGGATGATACCAATAACCCAATTACTGGTGGTAAGCAGGATGGTGACAAGACTTAGCATGCTATAGCTTTCAATTACTAGGACTGTCATCCATAATGGATGTGATGAAGTATAGAGGGGAAAGGAAAAGCATTGCACTGAATGATATGAGGCAATGCTAATTATGGTTATGGAGTTGAATGGCTTATCCTAAATGCCTTAAAAGCTTTGAAAAAATAGAATATGGAATAGAGATAAGGTACCAATCTCAGGTCAGCTATCAACTCAGTGCACACTGTGAAGATCAGGAAGCTTCCATAGAAAGTTTCAAAAAGACCTTCAACTCCTACAATCAGAGGGCTGTCTATGGTGACAGGGCAAATATCTAAAATATCTAAACTTTATGGAAAGACAGAATGTACAGTATTGAGAGGGCCCCTAAGCTGAAGACACAACCATAATGGAAAAGTAATAGAATCCTGAAACTTGATATGGATACACTGAGTGGATTCATTTACGAAGATTGAACCCCCACGTTCTCCTGGATCCCCCAAATTGGCAGAAGCAGCTCCCTTCCTGTCCTAGAGAAGAGAAGTCTCTCTTACCTGAAGATTTGAAAGACCTCATCTGAGGCAAATGCCTAGCAAGATGATATTGCCTCCTCAAGATCCACAATCACCTCCCATTATAGCTTACAAACCAATTAATGAAGATCAGCATTAATTTAGCAGGGAAATACAGTCCTTGCCCCAGAAGGAAATAGCTTTTTATTTATTTATCTATTTATTTTTGCAGAAAATGTAGTGCTATTTATATGTACTGTCAGGAATTGGCAGAACATGTGTGGGAGTGGATTTTAAGGATTAAGATGGGGGAGGCAGTATATAAACCTGAATAAGAGAGATTTATTGACATTGAAGTACAGTCTTCCATGACTCAGAACTTAATGTCTCAGCAAGAACACCTGGATCCAGTCCTAACCCAACGCTGGGAGGGCTCCCTGAAGCTTAGTCACAATTTGGCCTGTAGTAATAAAGGTAGAAATACTGGAACCACCTTGACAGAGTATTAGAGAAAGAGTTGAAGTATCAAGGAAATGTGAAACAAAACACATCCTAACCACGTTTTGGAGGATACTCCCCCTACTAAGACAATGAAGCATACATTTTTATGAGATTCCATTATATATTTGAGAATTTCAGTGTTAACTTAGTAGGCTAGGGCAGATAGTAGGAAATTGTGCCATGGTGGAATGCATATCCCTTGTGTCAATGAGGATGACAGAATTCAAAAAAATCAGAGACAGGTTGTAGCATTTAGAGGCAAGGTAGAAATGATTACCACAATGGGCATCAAATCTAGAAAGGCAATCTAAGACTTTTGACCATGGTGTCCCAAGGAGTGAGAGAGGTGGGCAGTTGACTACAGACATAAATTAAGGGCTGGCAAGCAGAAGTTTGATATAAGTCTCCACCATGGAAAATCACAGTCATCAAACCAGTTGAGATTAGATCTTGCTCTCAAAGAGACAGTCATTGAAGGGAATGGTTCGTCCTAAAGAAAAATCTTTGAAGATTTCTTTAAGGAACATATGTATATTATATATACTACTGCAAACACATATACAGCATTCCCTATTTCATTACCAAAAGGACCTGTGACCATTTACCACAGTGAATTGCATACTGGGGAAAGAGGAGCACTCTGACCACTGCCAATTATGCACTTGGAAAATTTGTGCTCTTTCTCTGCAGTCTAAGGCTGTGTTGAATTAGAAGTTCTGACTCTGAAAGGGGTGGCGATATCAGGGAATTCTTCCTTTAGGAAACATTGTAAGTATTCCACTGAACCTAAAGCTATAGTTCCTCCTGTCAATGGACCAATTGGAAAATAAGAGATACTCTATTGATAGAAACATGTAAATGGGATTCTCTTGCAGAGCTAGATTTGCCACAGAACAGAGATAAAGTGGACTATATCTGCAACTTGGAACATTAACCATAGTGTATTGCCATATTTCCACGCCTGATGATAACTGCTAACTGGCAGTTGGAGCAATTATAGCCTCACAAGGGCTAAGTAACCAAAGACTCAGTCAGACCCCCTCCACTTGACAAGGCAAGCAACTTGGACCAGCTTAAGTATTGGCTGAAGGTTATAAAAATCTAGCATTGGTAGTGGAACATGAGGATGATAAAAATCGATTATAGTATGAGGACCAATGAGACAACAAAGACTATAGCTTACACTACCAGTTAACCTGAGCATCTTCCTGCCTTCTTCCCCAGGCCCTTCTCTAACACAACAGAAGTTTCTATGGCCCACAGAATGGTAATGCAGTTCACACCTCTGCAGGCTTACTTCAGCAATACTCATCCAGTCAATTCCTACATCCAGTTGACTCTACCTACCGAGAATATTTAATCTATCATTTGAATAGTGTTTCCTTTTCTGTTCCCCTTGACTGCAACCTTACACCTTCCAAACCTTCTTCTCTAATGCTGTGACAGGCTTTTAAAAAGCAAGTTATGTCTCTGCCCTTTCAATGGTTCTATATTGCCTACAGGTTAAGGACTGAGTTCCTTAGCATGGCCTATAAGATCCTGGATAGTCTTTCTCTGCCTATGTCTCCAGCCTCATTTCTTATTTTCACCTTTAAGCCACTTCGTGCTCTAGAAATATCAAGTACCTTAAGCTTCCAAATACTCTGTAGTAGGCATTTTAATATCCATTCTCCTTTCCAGAAAGTGTATTCTAAGTTCTCTCAGGGGGACCATCCTCTCCTCCCTTTTCCAGAGTAGCTGCTTGCAATTAAGCCACAGTGATTATACCAGGAATGGGCACTACCCAGTCAGAGCCAGTGATTCATGTTGAAATTTATTTTTTCAGGAATCTTGAGAAAGAAATTCTCAAGCTTTTCTATTAAACATAAATCCAGAATTGTGTAACCTCTGGATCTACTGGCAGCCATCTGGAGACTACAGGGGATAGCCTAAGCATAAAGCCAACATTAGGGCGTCTGGGTAGCTCAGTCGGTTGGACATTCGACCTCAGCTCAGATCATCATCTCACCGTCCGTGGATTCAATCCCCACGTAGGGCTCTGCGCTGACATCTCAGAGCCTGGAACCTGCTTCGGATTCTGTGTCTCCCTCTCTCTCTGTCTCTCCCGCACTCATGCTCCATCTCTCTCACTCTTAAAAATGAATAAATGTTAAATTTTTTTTTAAAAAAGAAGAAAGCCAACACAGAAGAAGCAAAGTGAATGATGGAGAGAAAGGAACTGGATACCAATTACCTCACTGGAGACCCTACATGCAGCCAAACTGGAAGCCAGGTCTACCCCAGGCTGTCCATGATCAAATACTTTCACTTTTAGCTTAACCTAATTTGATTCACATTGTCTTTTATTGACCATCAGATGTGTCCTAACTGATACATATATACAGTGCTTCATGCCCCCATATACTTGTGCATGCAATTCCCACAATCTAAAATGCATTATTTAAATACCTTGGCTAAATGTTATCTTCTCTTAGAAGTCTTCCGTAATTATCCAGAATGTATTCATCATCTCCTTCATTGTGTTGTCTCTGTACGTGAATATGCAACTGTTGAATTTATCACCACATATCATATGCATAGTTAATATGTAGGTCTCTCCCACTGGACTATTAATTCTATCTGTTTCTGAAAGAAAGTGTGTCTTTTTTCTTCAACTAGCCCAATGACAGGTAGATAGTAAGCACTTGCAGTTATATATTGCTGCATAATGAAACTTCCTTAAACTCAGTGACTTAAAGCAAAAAAAAAAAAAAAATCACAATTTCTCTTGATTCTGTAGTTTTACTGTACAGTTCTGCTTCATGTCCTGTCATCTAGGATACTAGGACAATTGGAAGAAACAAAATGGCTTTAGTCACATGACTGTCAGTGGACATGCAGGAGCTCAGCTGGGGTTGTTTGCCAGGGCACTTGGTGTCCTTCGCACGGGCCTCTTCATGAGGCTCTGTGGGCTTCTTCACAGCATCAGGGCTGGATTCCAAAGAGCAAAGGCAGTAGCTAAAGATCTTTCAAAGCCCCGCCTCAGAAGTTATACAGCAACATTTCTGCCAATACTGCTGGATGAAATTGCCACAGGCCAGCCAAGATTCAAGAGCAAGAAACAGACTCCAGCTCCCAGTAAATGAGTAGCAAGATTATTGCAAAAGAGCATGTGAGACTGGGAAATGTTGCAGCCATCTTTGAAAATGAAACAAACCTACTGCCGCACTCAACCATGAATGAATGAATAAATAAGAAAATTAATGAATGAAGTGTTGTCACCCTTCCTGTTCTACTGCCCTTTGGTCTAGGTTTCATGCTGTCACCATCCTCTTGTTGGATCACTCACTTTTTTTTTAAATAAGCGCTACTAAAATTTTAAGCTTTGGGGATCAAGATTTAGGTTCGTTCATATAACTTTTCTCTAATATTCTCTTGGTAGAAAAAGCAATCCCTCTTTTAATCCTGTATTTTAGGATTGAGTGTGTGTGTGTGTGTGCACACGTATGGGTTGTGTGCGCACAGGTGTATTTGTTTATTCCGTATCTTCACCAGTCCTGTACTTCAACAGTGCTGTAATATTCTGACTCAGATTTTAAATTTCTGAGTCTTAAGGCTCATGCCTAATTTCATCACTTTATATAATACCCATAAACAATATTTAATAAATGTGAGGAAGATCATTAATTGGCGTATAGTCAGATTGCTGAGTCTTTAATAGCCAAATAAAGAAGTTTGTTACCCTGCTTCCAAGTCCATGCTACAAAACTTCATGAAGAGTGTAGAAATGACTGCTAAACAGCTTGGCATTGTAGTTTTTCGTGTATAGTAAAACAGACGCACAGTGAAAACACTCAGTTTTTGAGAAGACATGACTATTGTTAAAGTCCCCACATTCTTTCCATCCAATGAATGTCTTTTAAGAGCAGATGGCCCTGGTCAGAGGACTTTTAGTTCAATTAGTCATTTCCTGAGGACACATCTCTATGGTTTGTCCTTTTCACTATAGTTCCTCTTATTCCTCTTCCTTTTCTTATTTATTGGAGGTTGATATAACTTCTCTTTTGACTGGAGTGTTCCAAGAACTCTAAACATTTTTTTTTTTTGCTGTATATCTTCATAAACTGCCATGTTTGTGTTCTTGCCATAGTCTCCTCTTACTCCAGCTTCTTCTACGTTGATCTTTCTATTCCTTTTGTTTCTCCTAGTTTTTGCCTCAGAAATCCAGCCCTAAGTACAATAATAAATTCTCTGTTCCCAATGTTCTTGAATCGAAAACATTAGCAACTATGGGAACCATCATTTGCCCTGGATCTACCAAACCGGGCTCAATTCCTGTGGCCAAATCTGTGGATACAACTGTTTGGAGCTTGGCATATGTAGCTTCACAATATCTGTGGTTAGGTTCTATGAATCAAAGGAATTCTAATCAGCCCATGATGTAGCTAAAAAACTACTAATTGTTGGATAAAATTGCCACAGGCCAGCCAAAATTCAAGGGGAAGAGGAACAGACTCTACCTCTTAATGGATGAATAGCAAGATTATATGCAAAAGAGCATGCAAGATGGGAAACAGTTAAGTTTTAAGCCCCAGGTATATTTGAATCTTAAGTTACTGAGAACTCTGAAGATGGGAAATTACAGAAAGAGCAGCTTTTATAGCATTTTAGGAAGTTGGTTCTCATGACAATAGCCATCTGTATACCATGTGTAATTGTTCAGGAAGCATGTTTCAAAGGCAAGCTGGAATTTATTTTCTGAATACCCAAAATGGCACATCTTTCTTTCATTTGCCCTAGTAGGTGAGCTCGTATTGTCAGGGAAATGGTACTAGTTCACTTCTTCAGGAATTTTTAAAAGCTTCTTATAGAATATAAGGAATGAGGACTTATATTTTGTCTTAGGCCCCTGTTCTACAGGGTGATATGTGTCTTCTGTGTTTCTTTTTTTTTTTTTATGTGTATTTATTTTGAGAGAGAGAGAAAAAGTATGAGCAGAGGAGGGGCAGAGAGGGAGAGGGAGAAAGAGAATCCCAAGCAGTCTCCGCACTATCAGCGCAGAGCCCAATGGGGCTTGACAGAGCTCAGTCTCACGAACCAAGAGATCATAACTTGAGTCTAAATCAAGAATGGGATGTTTAACCAACTGAGCCACCCAGGTGCCCCTGTAATCTGTTTATTAACCTTTGTTCCCACTTGATACACCAAACAAAGTAATATGGTTGATGATGAACATGGACTCCTTGATAATGCCTGAAATCTAGCCAGAGGCTGACTCTACTTCCTTCTCTTCATCTGTTGGCCATTAGGAAAATGATATTGTACCTGGTTCTAATTAGCTAATGAATAAAAGGAAGGAAGGGACAAAGACATAAACTTGAAAAATCTTAAAAAGTTCTATTGCACCAGGAAATTAATTGAATTCACCAATGCCAGGGAACAAATCCTATGCCACCTTCCCATCAGGGTGCCAGCAGGGCATTGATTCCAATTCCTGGGAGCACGAGGGGGGAAGTCAGTGCTGGATCTAATGGATCTAGTAGTTGCAGGTGAAGAAGTGTATGGGGAGATCAGAATGGATAAGAGAGCGTTTGGAACCTTTCTGGGAAATTTTTAAAAATTAAAGTAATAAATCTCATTAAATTGTAAGTAGTTGGAAAATTTGCATTTAGAAAATCCATAAATATGAAAATTGTCTCACTTGATCCCAAAGGGAGGTATCAAGCCAAATGCCAGAAATGAGATATATAATTCCTTTGGCATTAGCCAAAAGGGAGGAGAGCAAGCCTTGAGCTTTTAAGTAAACACCCTTCCACAGGCCCAAATGGACACAGCATCTGCAGTCTCCAAAATGTCTATACCTGATTGAGAACAACATATTACATGTCTTTCATAAATGCACAGAGCAGAGTTTTACAAACACTCAGAATAAAAAAAAAAAGAATGTTTTCCAAAACGCGTTTGTAAATCAGCTGATTGGAGTTAGAATATTTTTTCTCCACTAAATCCATAGTTCAGGTTCCTGATAAATCTGAGAAATTCTACTTAAAAATCATGCAGTTGAAAATCTGGACCATCCAAATGTTAAGTACCACATTTCAAGTTATTTGAGTCCCAAGCCACTGTGAACTCCAAAGTTAGGGACCAGAGGAAAAGCAGCTCTCATAGTATCCCAGGAAAATGGATCCCATGACAACAAACATATGTATGTGTGTGTCATTCGTAAGTCAAGAATCATCAAGATGTACAGCAGAGTATACATACTCTTCCAAATTCCTAGCTGACACATATCAACCTAAGTTTTTAAATTTCATTTATAAATTTTTTTAAGTTAATGCTTGTGTTAAGGTACATCCCATCCTTTGCCACGAATAACAAATTCGCATTTGGGTGTTCTTTGACAATAAAACCTCTCAACAAAACTGAGGCATTACCTTACACGTTTAAAAAACTTTCCCTAGAGAGCCAAAGCATAAGAGACTCTTAAAAACTGAGAACAAACTGAGGGTTGATGGGGGGTGGGAGGGAGGGCAGGGTGGGTGATGGGTATTGAGGAGGGCACCTTTTGGGATGAGCACTGGGTGTTGTATGGAAACCAATTTGACAGTAAATTTCATATATTAAAAAAAAAATAAAAAAAAATAAAAAAATAAATAAATAAATAAATAAAAGTTACTGACGGTAAAAAAAAAAATAAAATTAAAATAAATAAATAAATAAGTTTCCCTATAGAATTTATTGTATGGTGGACACAACTTAGAAGATTCTCGAATTTTATGCAGCATCTAGAAGACCAAAAACAGTTATATTTGGCGTTCTCCTTCCCTATTATTCTCTCCTCCTTTGTCTCTCCAAGTCCTTTCCCTAGAAACTTACTCAGCTATATACTCTTCCTAAATTGAACTCTTACACTTCATTTTTTATGCAAGATGAGCCAAATAAGATAATGCCTTGGCTGACTTACATTCTTGCCTAACTGTGATTACCTGCTCTGTACACTGCCCACCAAAAGAATAGGAGGACTTTTATTGGAGACACCAGTGGGTTTTTTGGATAAGTAGTCATTCCAGGGTGTTAGTGGCCATTCTCATTCTCCAGATTGTCTAGAGAAATTATGTATTGGTGCCCAACCTAGCTCAAGGTAAAGCCTTAAGTCCTCAGTCCCCAGCCAGCCTCAAGAGGCCCTATGTCTCTTCTCAAATTATTTCTCTAGCTGTTAGCCAACACTGAGAAGGGGGCAGACAGAAACACTACCTCATGAGATCCAGCCCAATTTTTCCAACATTTTAAGTATCACTTCCTACTAGTCTTAAATTTAATAGAGGGTAACTGTGGTGTCATACATTATGTACAAAGTAAAATATCCTCCAGTTCATCTTTCCAGAGGTGTCTGAAACATTCAGACTTAGGCCATCAGCTCAAAATTTATCCCTCTGTTAGGTCAACTCCAATTCACAATTTAGTTCATATATCATACTCTTTGACAAAAGTCAATTATCTATTATGCACTTAGCTATTGACCATATTTAAGTTATTTCTAATCCTAATAACCTTTAAAAAGTTATTTTATAAATAATGCTTGCATGAAAGTGATCAATCATAAATGTAGTTAGCTTAGTGATATTTTTAATATTTAAAAGGAGGGCATTAATTAGTTAAGTACATAGTCTCCAGCAGGTACAAGCGACTTAGTTCTGAATAGGAAAAGAAACCACTCTATCATCAGAGATGATAGAACATAAACTACAGATAGCCATCTTGCCAATTCACATTGGCAAGAAGACACAACATGGCAAATCAATGTAACTGTAAATAAAATCCCTGTTG
The DNA here is from genome assembly GCF_046562875.1 of Panthera onca. NCBI lineage: Eukaryota > Metazoa > Chordata > Mammalia > Carnivora > Felidae > Panthera > Panthera onca. The sequence continues at coordinate 87,686,957 of NC_138342.1, forward strand.
GGAGTCTCACCAGCAATCCTCTTAGAATGGAGAATACAGCACTTTTGCGATACTGGGGAAATTCCAAGTTAAAGCAAAGTAGTTTTGAATAGCTATTGGCATCTCATTGACTGGGTAAAAATAAATAAATCATTCAAACATATTTATGCCTCAGTTTCTACTTCTGTGAAAGAATGAATCCTATTTGTGTTTGAAGCTCTGAAGACCACAAGAGGCAGTATATCATAATGATTATGTGCATAACCCTGGAAACATACTGAATGAGTTTGCAGCCCATTCTGACACAGTCAATAAATAACCTTACACAAGTTACTCCTGCTTTCTGTGTCTCCATCTTTGCATTTGTAAACAAAGATGATAATAATATGCCAACTTTGGGGGATATTGTAAGGATTAAATGAATGAACAGATGTAAAACATCTAGAATGGTATCCAATACAAACAAATAAATAATTCAATAAATGTTAGGTCTGTAGCCATAGCCAACAAAGCAAGACTATATATTTTTTAGGCTTTAATTTAAATTAAACATCTGTATGTTAACTAACTGGAATTTAAATATCAGTTTCGGGTGTACAATATAGTGATTAACACTTCCGTACAACACCCAGTGCTCATCACAGGTGCACTCCTTAATCCCATCACCTATTTCACCCATCCCCCACCCATCCCCTCGCTGGTAACCATCAGTTTGTTCTCTATAGTTGGGAGTCCGTTTCTTGGTTTGTCTCTCTTTTTTAAAGCAAGACTCTATTTTAAACAATCAGAAAATACAGCTAATGAGGCTGTGACTGGCCCTCTTGACATTTCATTATCACACTTTCCCACAAGTGTTTTGCAATGATTTCTGTTATATATCTGAATGTTATTTTTAGGAAAATATTAAACTGAAGCACAAAAGAAAAAATTGTGAATGGAGAATCAGGATACGGTGGCTGTCTCTGCTACCAGTTGTAACCTTAAGTGATTTGGGCTCTGGTTTTCCTCATCTGAAAACTGAGGGCAGTAAATTCATGATTTCCAAGGTCCCTCCAGCTCTTTTGTTCTCTCTAGTAGGACTGTATTTGATCAGATCATCTTGAAATAACTGGAATGCCATTTTATAATAGCCATTTTTCAACAGGTATGTTTGCTGAGGTATAAGCTCATTTTGCTTCTTTTAAACTTTAAACCTGAGGTCTATGTTAACCAAAACAGACAGAAATCTCATGAATGTTGAACCAGAAATATGTCAAAATGCATTTTTCCACCAAAGAGTCAAGGATAGGATATTACACTTTAAATGAACTTAATTTTAAAGAAAGTAAACTTCTAGATTAGGACAACTCAGAAAATGAGGACTTCAGTTAAGATCTACATAAAGGAGAGAGAGCTGGGAAAGTGCCAGAAAGCAAGTGTAAGTCTTAAAGGAGAATTTAAATCACACTTTAGAAAATATTTGCAAAACAAAGGGTTTGTCATTGCAGGGAGCACATACAGAGTCTCAAAGGAAGGTGGTAAAGAGTCAGAAAGAAGATGAATAATACCAAAGTAATTCCAAAAATAGTATTATCTCAAGGAAACAGATGAGTGCCTACAGAGAAGGGGGAAAGTTGGTTAAGGAAAAAAAAAATAAATTTAAACCAAAAAAAAAAAAAAAAACACCAAACCTCCCCAAAACTGATGAAAAAGAAGAATGGGGCTTTCTACATAAATAAAGGGATAGTACAGAGACATGGGGGCGGGTGGTGGGGTGGACATAGAAGGGACACATAGAGAACATAGAGAGAGATGACATCAAAAGTAGATTGACATGACAATCAAAAAGGCATCTTCCGTATTCCAAAAAATAGGGTGAGGACAAGGCTTAGGACCTTCAAAATTTCAATGTCATGAAACGCTAGAAAAAAAAAAAAAGACTGAGAAACTGTTCTAGATTAAAGTAGACTGAAGAATACACATGATCTTGGATAGAATCCTAAATTAAAAAAAAAAGTTATAAAGGCATTGGGACAACAGGAGAAATTGGATATGCACTGTATATAGACCATTGTATATAGACCATAGTATTGTGTCAACAGTAAATTTTCTGAGAGTGATAATAATATTGTGGTTGAGTAGAAGAATGTCTTATTATTAGGATATATATGCTAAAGTATTTAGGGGTAAGTAATGCGATAACATATATCTTACTGTCAACTGACTCAGAGGAAAAATTGTGATATAAAGGAAGGATGGGCACCTGGACGACTCAGTCTGTTAAAGCTTCTGACTCTTGATTTCGGCTCAGGTCATGATCTCAAGGTTCATGAGATCCAGCCTTTTCGGGCTTTCTGCTGATCCTGGAGCCTGCTTGAGATTTTCTCCTTCCCTCTCCCTCTGCCCCTCCCTGCTCATGCTCATTCTCTTGCATGCTCTCTCTCTATCCCTAAAGAAAATAAAGAAAAGAAAAGGAGACACAGTAAAAGTGGCACAATGTTGGCGATTAGTGAATGTAGATTAAGAATCTCTAAGTGTTCATTGTCTTATCCTTGCAATTTGACTGTAGGTTTGATATTGTTGCAAATAAAAGTTTCTCAAAATTAAAGACAATGCTATTCACAAGTAACCTTTGAGTAAATAAGCTGTGATACTGGTTCCAAGAAATGAGTTTTCAGCCATCCACCCTCGTCCCTCGCCCTCCTCCCCTAGCACTTCATCAAAGGGAGAATGTGTGAAACCAGATCAGTACTACTTGCTCATTAGCTCTTCACATAAAAACACCAGGATCTTTGGAGGTTGGTGTTCTTCTTGCAAATAGAGCCACAAGAGTTCTCCACTGCCAGTTACATTGTGGTATCTATTGGGTAAGATCAAAAGAAAGAAAATGGGAACCTCTAAATGCAAAATCAGCCTGTGATGAAAAAACAAAACGGATAGCCCAAGGGAATTTCTTTTCCTAGACTGGGGTAGCAGTGTAGAGTCTTGAGTACAAACGAGGAGGGATAAGTTGACAAATACAGCCATATGTCTCACACATTTTGGGAAGATATAGACTGATTTTGGTAGTCTATCTTTAAAGAGAGAAGTATATGGAACATTTTTTTGATAATCACAAGTTTAACCTTTCTAACAATGTAAAAGATGAAAAGCTTTTAAAGGAACTCTTTCAAGGAGTCCCTGAGTGGCTCAGTCAGTTGAGCATCTGACTCTTGATTTCAGCTCAGGTCATGATCATGGGATCGAGCCCCATGCCAGGCTCCACACTTGGTGGCTTAAGCTTCTCTCTCTCTCTCTGCCCCTCTCCCCTGCTCATGCTCTCCCTCCTCCTCTAAAAAAGAATTTTTTTTAGTGTCCATCCCTTAAAAACAAAAAAAAGAACTCTCTCAAAAAGGCAGAATTTTTGCTAATGAAGAAGCATTCTACCAGTTAAAATTATAGGGGCGCCTGGGTGGCTCAGTCGGTTGAGCGTCCAACTTTGGCTCAGGTCATGATCTCACAGCTCGTGAGTTCAAGCCCCGTGTCAGGCTCTGTGCTGACAGCTCAGAGCCTGGAGCCTGCTTCGGATTCTGTGCCTCCCTCTCTCTCTGCCCCTAACCCACTCGCATTCTGTCTCTTTCTCAAAAATAAATAAACATTAAAAAAATAAATAAATACAAAAATAAAATTATAATGAACAAGTCTGGTAAAAATGAAAAGAAATGATACATACATTACTAATTTCAGCATAAGTTAATACATTTTTGCTAAATTGGCAAATTTTCAAGAGTTGCAAAAATCTTTTTCTTTGATAACTTCTCACAATTTATCTTAAAAAGATGGAGAAAGAGAGAGAGAAAGGGAATAAGGGAAACAGAGGACAGGTAGGCAGGGACAGAGGGAGGGTGCAAGGGAGGGTGGAAGGGAGGAAGGAAGGAAGGAAGGAAGGAAGGGAGGAAGGAAGGAAAGAAGGAAGAAAAGTGAACTATACATAACAAGATAGTCATTTCAGATACTTAAAAGAAAAGGAGGGCGAAAGAAAATGCTCAAGAATAATGAATGTTTGCATAAACATACATCAAGTACATAAAACATTTTGTACATAAAACATAAGACTATACAAGAAAAAGAGAAAATGCTAATATGTAGTGTCAAGCAAAGTGTATAGAATTAAAAATTACATCTGCATTTTGATGCAACCATGTAAAGTCATGAGCACAAGGAAAAGTTGATCTGTTAGAGACTAAAATTAGGTTGGGAATGGGAGTTAATTCCTTAGAACTTGCTACTGTTATGAGAGTAGATTCATGCTAATCACTCTTTAAAAGATATGCATGCATGTAGCAACGTCTACCATATTAAATATATCTTTTGGGGTGTCAGCAAATAAAAATTCTCTCTTCACCTCTGCTACAGACTATCTATGTGAAATTTATGTTAAATCTCCACTACTCCTCAGCCTATTCTGCTATAAAACCATCTTTTCAAGACATAAAAATCATATTTTCAAGATTAGAAAAACTGTTTATGCCAATTTGGTGAGAGCATTTACTTTAGATTTTCACCTTTTACAGTATGGTTTTAGAACTGGCAACAATTCTATTTGCCATTCACAAGAAGCTTGGTTTAGAAGAGAGACAGTATACTAGAGATCAGAATGAGGGCTCTATGACCAATTCTTGATTTCGGCTCAGGTCATGATCTCACAGTTCATGAGATGGAGCCCCATGTTGGGATCTGCACTGATAGTGTGGAGCCTACTTGGGATTCTCTCTCGCCTCTCTCTCTGCCCCTTCTTCCCCATTCATGTGCTCTCTCTCTCTCTCTCTGTCTCTCTCTCTCTCTCTCAAAATAAATAAATAAACAATTAAAAAAGAATGGGGGAAAATCTGGGTTTGAATTCCTTTGTCCATATTAGATGAGTATCTTCGGGTAAATTTCTTAATATCTCTCTCTGCCTCCATTTCCTCATCTCTAAAGTGGCACAAAAGTTATGTATACTTTATAGGGTTATCATGAATATCAAATAAGTTGATGCATATAAGTTCTTAGTACAATGCTTGGCAGGCAGTGGTGCTAGGTGAACATCAGGTGCCATTGGTTCTCTTTAATCTGCCACTTTTACTTAGCAAGTAATTGGGTCTAGGGGTCATCAGCATAAGGCACATCTTTAATACTATAGGGCTTTGTTCTATAATTAGAATCACTTCCATTATAGCCAGAATATTCATGGGTAATATTCCTTGAAGACATCTTCAGTGCCCTAGTTCCATCACCATATAAGATATTATATTAAGTAATAGACTAATAGGGATATGAGAGATTTTTTCAGAAAAAAAATTGCAAAATTATATCCAGATATATTATTTCTTGAGCCCCACAGAATATATGTGCTTGAGGGGAAACTGAAGAGCAAAATCTGGCCCTCCTGAAACCAATGTGGGAAGGAATTCACCTCTCGAATGCTACCTACTGTATTCCCCAAGCCAACCCTCAGGGTTTGGACTATACAAGAAGATATTCAGACACTTTAGGTTATCTGTACTTTTTTGTTTTGTAGAAAAGTCAGTTGTGGAATAATGGGAATTCATCCAAACTGCATTGAGGGACTAGTCTAATTTTTAATCCAGCCATTGTCAGGAAGGCAAGAAGTGGGCTAAAAAAACCTCTTTGGTGTAAGCAGAGGAAATTAGATGCTAGTAAAGAAGACAAGTATTTGAACTGCATCTTGTTATTATTATTCACTAAGCAACTCTGAGAACTTACAATGAACAGGTTGTATACCAGCACAGTGGAGAGACAGGTGGCACTATCTTTGCTCACGAGTAGCTTACACCTTTGTGATACAAAGATATTCATTCATGAATAAATGCATTATGAATTAGTAAATTCATACAAAATACAGTTCTGATAACATGACTTGAGTAAGTTTTAAATTCTAAAGACTTTTCCAGCAAGTAGTATTCTTTTGGTTCTTGTTCATTCCACCAATAACAGGTCTCAAACTTTCAACACTTCATTAACTGAAAGAAGAGGCTGGGGAAATCACTGTTGCAACAGCATGACTGCTATTTTTTTTTTTACTCTCGAAGCCACCAACTGATAGCTGCAAAACTGAACGTGTGTTGAGAGACTTTCAAGAACGTGTTGAGAGAGTTTCAAGGCTCATAGAAGTTCACCTTCTTGCAGTCAGGTATACAGTTAGACACTTGATGCAGCCCCCATGCTAATTATAAAGCATCTCATTGGATTAATAAACACTGCAGGTGTTGCCCTTGCAATGAGGGAAGACACTACCGAATACTTGAGCTAGCTCTCTCTGGTTGGCACTTGGCAATGTTAGTTATTTAGCATGTCAACCTGACCTGGGTTATGTTGCAAAAGACAACATGGGACAGCTGTGGAAGCAAATCAGCAATCCTAGCATGAGGGTCACACAAAGCATTCTGCGCATGCTTAACAAGTTCAAATACCATATGATATAAGCTGGTTTTCCCCTGAGGACTAAAAGTAAACATTTTTTCCATTTGTTTAACTGGTGAAATATTTTATTTTGAAGGAACATTTTACCAAGCGTATTCTCCAAAAGTATTTCTAAATTCTAGAAACTGGAACACTATACTGATCGAGTGAAAGAATCTTTTCCTGGAAAAGGTCTTTTAATATATGTAATTTATGTCCAAAGTGCATTTGAAAGCAACTCTGCTTGAGCATATCAAAAGTGACTTCTAAGTTAGTACAACTTTGGTACTTTGTTTTATCATAGTAATAGAAGTGACAGTAAAAATTTCATCTTTTCTCTTTCTAGAACAATGCCTATCATACTGTAAGCTTTTTTTTTTTTTTTTTTTTATTTTATTTTTTAATATATGAAATTTACTGTCAAATTGGTTTCCATACAACACCCAGTGCTCATCCCAAAAGGTGCCCTCCTCAATACCCATCACCCACCCTGCCCTCCCTCCCACCCCCCATCAACCCTCAGTTTGTTCTCAGTTTTTAACAGTCTCTAATGCTTTGGCTATCTCCCACTCTAACCTCTTTTTTTTTTTTTTTTTTCCCTTCCCCTCCCCCATGGGTTTCTGTTATGTTTCTCAGGATCCACATAAGAGTGAAACCATATGGTATCTGTCTTTCTCTGTATGGCTTATTTCACTTAGCATCACACTCTCCAGTTCCATCCATGTTGCTACAAAAGGCCATATTTCATTTTTTCTCATTGCCACGTAGTATTCCATTGTGGTTCAACATTCGCAAATCGATCAACGTGATACATCACATTAACAAAAAAAAAGAGAAGAACCATATGATCCTGTCAATCGATGCAGAAAAGGCCTTTGACAAAATCCAGCACCCTTTCTTAATAAAAACCCTTGAGAAAGTCGGGATAGAAGGAACATACTTAAAGATCATAAAGGCCATTTATGAAAAGCCCACAGCTAACATCATCCTCAACGGGGAAAAACTGAGAGCTTTTTCCCTGAGATCAGGAACACGACAGGGATGCCCACTGTCACCGCTGCTGTTTAATATAGTGCTGGAAGTTCTAGCATCAGCAATCAGACAACAAAAGGAAATCAAAGGCATCAAAATTGGCAAAGATGAAGTCAAGCTTTCGCTTTTTGCAGATGACATGATATTATACATGGAAAATCCGATAGACTCCACCAAAAGTCTGCTAGAACTGATACATGAATTCAGCAAAGTTGCAGGATACATACTGTAAGCTTTTGACAAATATTTCTTCAATAGCCTAGAGAAATACAATTCACTTGGCATTTATACCTACTATTAATTTCTTGGTGATTTCCACTGGTATTTTAGGATAAGTTTTGAGATCCCAGTAACCTAATTCCTTGCTATTCAAACAGTGGCCCACAGACTAACATCATCAACATCATCGTTACAGCAGCTATGAGAACTACAAAATCTCATACCTAATGAATCAGAATCTTCATATTCAAGTTTGAGAAAACCTGATTTAAAACAGGTGAAGTTGTTTTAAAATTATGATTTTAAAGCCTGCCTTGGGGCGCCTGGGTGGCTCAGCAAGTTAAGCAACCCACTCTTGGTTTCGGCTCAGGTCATGTCTCACGGTTCATGAGTTCGAGCCCCATGTCGGGCTCTGTGCTGACAGTGTGGAGCCTGCTTGGGATTCTCTCTCTGAGAATCAATCCCTCTCTCTCTCTCTCTCTCTCTCTCTCTCTCTTTCAAAATAAATAAATAAACCTTAAAAGAAAAGCCTGCCTTAAAAGAAAACACAAGGGAAGTAGATCTCATAAATGGTGACAGAACTGGAGGGGTGATGTTTGGAAGGTCCAAAATATCACTCGTGTGTATGGTGTGGTAGATACATGAAGTCAAATGGCTGTACCCAGGTAATTATGAAACTTTGGGTGAGCATCCTAACCTGTCTTATAATTATTTCTTTAAAAAAGAAAGAAAAAGAAAGAAAGAAAGAAAGAAAGAAAGAAAGAAAGAAAGGAGAAAAGGATAAAGGGAGGAAGGGAGGAAGAGAAAAGAAAGGGCCAAAATAGAAGTCTTCTAGCCCTAATGTGAGTTTTCTCTTGCCTTCAAGTGCCTTGGGTATCATTTCCCACACATTAACAGGTACATCTCTTTTACCCTAGGTAACTCCAGTTTGGCTATTGCCTGTACCTCCTGCCCCACCCTGTCCCCCACTCTGCCTGGTTTCCTGAGACATATGTCAAATGCATTCTAAATACACTTTTAGCCCATGAGATGTAAAAACAGCATGTATTCTCAAAAGCCCTTGTCATTTCAGATAGATCAGAAAAGAATTTATTCATATGTATTCTACCTACACTCAATTAATGGGGCACAATAAAATAAATATATAACCTTTTTAATATCCCCTCTTCAACACATATTCACTCCTTATTCTTCATACTGTCAGACCAGATATCCTTTTTTTCTCTTCTGCACAAATTTTTAAATAAATCTTCCATAAAGACCTGTTTCACATTTTTTAGCTTTGTATTTTTACTGTTCTATGAACTTAATAACAGTCTTTCAGTACATTGAAAGGGGATCCCATTATTTTCTCTTTTATTACTTTATAGTCTTTCTGCTATGGCATCTCTGTTTTTCCCGACTGTCCTGCTCATTCTGCTCTTGCACTCTTACTGGGAAATTGTCCCCAAAATCTAAGACAAAACTTTGGAAGAAGATGGGCTAATTGGCTTGATGAATTATCACACCTTTCTTGGGTAGAACCTTTTGGACCAATCAGTCTTATAGGTCATTGGTATTTTTATGGGTAGGTCTTCGTTGGCCAGGTACCGACTTTGGTCAAATTAGTGTGTGACTGTACTAAGAATGCACAAACAGCCTCCGGTGCTGCCTTCCTGAGCAGGGCAGTTCATAAGAACATTGGCCATAGTTGGCACCTAATCTGGTTTTGAAAGTTTCATGATTAAATCCTCAGACCTTTGAATTAACCAATTACTCCATACTAAAATGCAGACACTCCCTGCACACATGAAACTACTCATCAATTGTTTAAGCTTTAATACACATGAGAGGTTTCCAATATGTTCTAGCTGCATCTGTTTAATGTTGGAAGAGAAGTCCTGAGACCTATGGTGCTAAAAAGAAGTCAACCAAGACTTAAAGGAAAGATTAAAGAACATGAGGGATAATTTTTCCTATTTTTGCCTAGAGCAAACCCTTCAGCTTTACAGTACAGTGTTGATGAAATATGAGATTTTTCTAGACATGTTGGACAACTTGAAAGATTGTATGAAGGCATAATATGGTGATTAAGACTCTGTGACAGTAAAGGAAGCAGAATATGGAACAAGAAGATATGAGGAATGTGAACAAGGGGTGGAGCCTAGAAAAAGAGGAAGAGAATAGAGATTTGAGAAGTATAAAAAGTTTAAGACCCTAAAAGGTTGTTCACTATATAACCTTCTCTGGTAAACTCTAGTACTTAAAATCAGCACCTGAATAATAGGCACATGGAGATAGCCATCATTCACTTCTAGAATTTGATGGTATGTATGCATCCAGAGGCTTCCAGAGTTTTTGAAATTGTACTCCCTTTATAGTTTTTTGAGGAAATGCCAATTTGAAATGTACATCATCTCAAATATCAGGGCTTTTGGTATGCTATGCAGACGATCCAGAACATTGGGTGCAGAAAGGAATGTGAAAATTATCCAAGTGGCAAAAGTCAAATAAGGTAGCCTCTTATATCAATAAATTTCAAAATCTCGACAAAGCATATTTGTTTCTCATGTAAGAGAAAATTTCATTTGTTCCCTCAAGTTTATATAAAAGATTGTTTAAATAATCTTTCTAATATTAATTGAACCAAACTTAATTTCTTTTTTTTTAAGTTTATTTATTTTGAGAGAGAGAGAGAGAGAGAGAGAGAGAGAGAGAGAATCCCAAGTAGGCTCCACGCTGTGAGCACAGATCCTGACGTGGGGCTTGATCTCACAAACCTAACCACCAAATCAAGAATTGGATGCCTGACCAAGTGAGCTACCCATGTGCCCCGCAAACTTCTTAAATTTCTATCAAAGGCTATACAGTCAGAGATTAAAGACTTTAATTTTAATGTTCTCTCCACAATATTTATTTGTATCCACTTTAGAACATGTATAACAGTAGTGTATACTCAAAACTTTTTTACAGCACTGAAAACTGTAAAAACAAATTCAATGAAAAGGATTTCAAATATAAGCCTTGCACTCATTACCAAAAGAGCGCAGGAATCTGACTTCTGTGTGGTAGATCACCAGGAAAGAAAGAATTAATACGCCAGAATTTGGTCAAGTATGCATTTTGATAAGGACACTAAAGTAAACAGAGATCTCCTTTAGTCATTTGAAAATGTCCCTAACTCAATTAAACCCTTCAATAGCTTCTTATGGCAATAAGGATAAATTCTAAATTACTTCTCTTGGTCTTAAGTCTGCTTACCTTTCTGACCTCATCTCTACACTTTTCCACACCCACAGTCTTATCCTACTGGTCTCTTTCTGCTTCTTGAATATATAAATCTCCGCCTTGCCTCAGGATTTTGACTCTTACTATTCTCTGGCTATAATGTCCTCCTCTCCTACTCCTCAAATCTACTTATGACTCTTTTGTTTTTGTTTTGTTTTTTTGTTTTGTTTTGTTTTTCCACATCATCCAGCCTTATTTCACATGGAAGCTCCTCAGAGAGGCTTTTTTCCCTCCTAACCATCTGGGTAGGCAGAATTCTAAGATAGCCCCTCAAGGTTCCTGGCCCTGGTGTACCTACATACCTTCTCCCAGTTATTCAAACACTAGGCTGGATCCTGCTGTGAAGGGGTTCTGGAGATGAAATCAAAGTCCCAAATCTGTTGACTTTAAATTGGGAAGATTAACCGGGTAGACCTGACCTAATCACATGAGCCTTTTAAAAAATAGATAATTTTCCCTGGCTGTTCGCAGAAATCAGAGATTCAAAGCATGAGAAGGATTTCACATGCTGATGCTGCTGTAAAGGTAGAGTAAGCCAAAGAATGTGGGAGGCAATCATAGCCACGGCTGGCAGCCTGCAGGGAAGCAAGGACCCTATCCTGCAACTGCAAAGAGCTGAAATCTGCCAATAACAGCACTGAGTTTGGGGGCATATTTTTCCAGAGCCTTCGGATGGGAACAAATCCTAGCCAACACCTTGATTTCAGCCTTGTGAGACCCTGAGCAGAACCCGGTCACACTATGCCAGACTTCTGATTTACGGAGCCATAAGATAATTAATGGGTGATGTTTAAATAGCTACATTTGTGGTAATTTGTTGCACAGCAACAGAAAACTAATCTGCCATTCTAATTTTTTAAAATAATCTAGGGAGTGCCTGTGTGGCTCAGTTGGTTAAGTGTCCAACTCTTGGTTTTGGTCAGGTCATGATCTCACAGGTTGTGAGTTCAAGCCCCACATCAGGCTCTGCACTGTCCCCCTGCTTGGGAATCTCTCTCTCCACTCGCTCTCTGCCCCTCCTCCACTCGTGTGTGTGTGTGCGTGCGCGTGCTCTCTCTCTCTCTCTCTCTCTCAAAATAAATAAACTTAAAAAAATAATCTAAAAGTCACACTTCAGTCATTATTTTTATGTTAATCTATTATTCTTCCTTCATAATATATAAGACCCGATGAAGTTAATATTATTTATGTGCTTGATTACTTGCTAAATATCTCTTTTCTAATATTAGACTAAGTTCAATAGGTGAATATAAAAAGTGCTCAAACTTAGTATTTGTTGAATAAACAGATAGATGCCATTAAAATTAAGCAAAGGTTTTTCAACAAGATTTTTATCATCTTTTTTATCTAAAATTTTATCAAATATTTTATTAAATTTGTATCAAATATTTTTATCAAAACACCAACCTAAAAGACTGTTTTTGTTATGTCATCTACTTGTCAAGATTGTTGTAGCCATCTTTTGAAGACCTAAGATATTTCTATAATATGAATTTCAATTTATATTTAAGATTAAGCAACATGGAAAATGGATAAAAGTTAAAACTTATAATTCTAAAGGACTCAGCTGATTACTTGGTTCACTCCCAATGCTGCTTTTAAAAAAAAAAAAAAATTAGTCTTCATTGATGTGGAATTAGCAAACTATTCCACAGGCCAACTATATAGAAAGCATTAAAAAAATACCCTCTTATTTCAGACAATTTTTTTATGATAATTTTCTTTATTAACAGCCCAAGCCAGATATCTTTGTTGGCTCCTTCAGGTCCATTTTCCATCCCTCTCCATCCTACTTTCTGCTATAGGAAATTGGCCTCTAATGAACACCATCAACAGACTCCTATATCCCCTTACTTTTGCTGAGTTTATCCAGTGCTCTCCAAGAAAAATATATGTTGTATATGATGTGATGTTGTATGATACTGTATAAATATATTTTTTAATTTTATAAGTATTTTCTAGTAGTACATTTTGAAAATTTAAAAATAGGTAGAATTAGTATTAATACCTATTGTATGTTATATATAATAAACACATATTTAATAATGAAAATTAAAATTTAATAATACATACATTGAATATATAGGTCTAAAATACTACACTTCCTGTTTTTAATTAATGTAAAATTATTAATGTGATGTTTTACATTCTTTTTTATACTAAGGTTTCAAACTTTGGTGTGCATTTTCCATTTACACCCACGTTTCAAGTTCTCAGTAGACATCTGCAACTAGGCTACCACAATAAACAGTGCAATTTAGCTCAATGGGATGCCTGGCAATGGATCAGAGAGAGGGTGAAGAGTCTATTTGGGATATTTCTTCCCTGACTCCTTCCCTGTGGGATCATCTCAGATTGGCTTTGTCCTTTATCCTAAGGTCATAGATCCTCTCAAGGTGGCCTACTTTATACACTGCTCTACTTTAGGGTTCTTGCCCAAAGTTCTCATCTTGCCCCTTCAAGCTTACAGGTTATAATAGTGTTCTCCTTTGTGATTTCCATAAGTCTTCTCCAAACATCTAAAATATCTCTTTATTAAATCCTTCTCAAACTATTTGAGTATGCCCTCTGTTTCCAGCTGGGACCCTCACTGACTCACAGTTCTTTTATTGGAATTTTTCTAAAGGATTTAAGGGCTATATTCCCTGAAGTATTATTTCAGGAATGATCAATTCTGAGTATGTATCTATCAAATAGTAGTATGGTATACCTAAAATGTAAACTAATGAGCAGAAGAATTAATTGGAATTTGATGAACTACAAGTTGTTTAATGTAATTATAAAGGTCCATAACAGAGATATACCTTCTGCATTCAATAACTATTGTTCAATAAAAAAAATAAAAAATAGCATCATGGAAAAGTTGCTTAGTTTTTAAAAGTTGCCACAATCTAAAAACTTTAAATGTCAGTATTTTCCCATGTTCCATGACTTGTGTACACAGTATTCTAGCAAGAATAAAAATTCTGGAAGTAGTACATTCTATGGATCAAAATATCCTTTTGGAAAATGAATGTAAGAAACAAAAGATCCATTAAGTAACATAGATCTTGACTTTCTTAGCTCTATATGATTGATTTCTAAGGTTTACCTTGATTGAGAAGGGCTGTTAACCAGTTCTAAGAAAGGAATTATACATAAATATTTTTCTAAGTGGTAAATAACATATAGATTTGGACAAATAAATCTTTGGCACATGTTTGTTTTTAATTTTTTGAGAGAGAGAGAGAGCGCGCGTGCGCACACACACAAGTAGGGGAGGGGCAGAGAGAGAGAATCCCAAGCAGGCTCCACACCCAGCACAGAGCCACATCTCATGACCAACCATGAGATCATGACCTGAGCTGAAATCAAGAGTTGGACGCTTAACCAACGGGGCGACCCAGGTGCCCCAGCACATGTTTTTAATAAGAAATCTTACTCTGTGCTCTTTATGGAAGAAAAAAATGGCTATCCAATTATGCAGTATAACCCCCTCATGTAAGCTATTTGTAGAAAGTTTCAACACACTTCTGGACCTTTGGAAGTGGGTGTCTCTTTTATCATAAACTGTGACCATTATTTTGAATTTTTACAAAACAAAATTTAATTATTCTTCTCTAAAGAAATCGGGACCTTTTAATAAAATATTTGCTTTTGTAGATGTTCTTTTCGTCCAAGGTAGCTGTCCATGGGACAGATGGAAAAATCTATGTTGACATGAAAAGTACTTGGGGTTCATAAATTAACCTTAACCTAATGCGATGAGAATATTTTCTCCTCCAAAAAGTACAGTGCCTGTCTTTTTTCAGGGATCAATATGGTAGTAACCACACTTTCGCGAAACATATTTGAATGAGATTCCGTGACGCATAGTAGAAACAAAAACACTTGCAAAATCAGTTTTCAAAACTAAATCCCATTTATCTCTCTGATGCCAGCCAATGCCCTCTATGTTTTGAAATAGTTGGCAGATGTCCTGAGGACCGTGACATTATGGATGCAGCCAATTTTCTTGTGGCTAAATTCACATTTATATATTGGTTAAAATAGAATGGGGAGTGGGGAGGTTACTCTGAAGCTGTGGTCTTTACTGATGCGTATGTGGATTCATCTTAAGAAACTCAGATTTTAAGGACAATCACTTGTAAAACCACAAAAGGGTTACCCCAAACCTCGGCCACTTAGAATTGGCCACAAAAGCCTGTTTTTGAATAACAAACTCTGTCAAACAGTAAATTAGTCTTCATGCTTTCCATCTTCTGCTTCTGCTCAGAGGGAAACAGTTTAAAATGTTAAGTTCTGAACTTGTTGAGTAAACAGTCTCAAGAAGAGTATTTCTTATTTTTTTCCTGAGAATTAGTCTAATGAATTACATAAAATACTGTCAATATTGTTGATGCAAATATCTTTCAGTCAATCATTAAGCAAAACTTCACCCACAAAATCCAGTGATCTAGGTTTTTAGGCCCTTCTTCCTCAGTAACATGTGGACAGTTATAGACAAAAAAAAGGACATTGTTATAAAGAAGGGGGTCTTGGAGCTCAGAAGCATTTGGGGACAGAAGGTAAGTAACAAACCAAAATATCTGTATAGAGGTTAGCATCTTAACACAGGAAGACTACAGTGGGAAGCTAAGAGGCATTATAGCATCAGAGCTTTCTAGATTTTTCTAATGATAATGAAATCATGAAATTTCACAACTAGAAGGTAATAATGCGGTGGTAACACTAAAAGGGGAAAAAGTGCTACTTTTTTTTAATTTTTTTTTAATTTTTTTACTTTTTTTAAATTTTTAATTGAATATATTCTGAAGGCTGCACTTTTCATCCCCATGCTTATTTATTTTATAACTAGAAGTTTATACCTCTTAAACCCCTTCACTTGTTTCATGCAACTCAATTTTAAAGTAAAAAAAATTATGTCAATAGCATTTGTTTAAAAAGCAAACAAAAATCCACTAAGAAAACATAGGCTTGCTTTCCTCAAAATTATTTTTCCTAAAAATCTTCAATCAGACACATTATATATTACCAACATTATGTTACCCAATTATTCCTCATAGTGGTATGACACTGAGAGTATGTTTGTGTAAACACCCAACTTTGAATTTTTGCTTTGCAATAAAAAGTAGATAACACTATTTCACCCAAGTCCAGATATATAACAGGTTGTCAAGAAATTTGATATTGCTGATTGGTAGTTCATTTTTAAATTTATATGTATGCCAAATAAGACTTTAGGCTCTAGGAATCTGTTTATACAAAGTAATTCTTGACTCTCTTGGAAGGAAAAATTTATACTCACTAATAATGTTATATCAGAGCACAAAGTACATTCTTTCCTCTGGAATGAAAACACCAAAAGAGAGCATTTTTAAATGTCCATTGAAGGTAAACTGCTTAACCATTTGAAAAACCCACTAAAAGAAAATGTGAAAAGGTAAAAAAGTTAAAAGGTGTGAAAAGTTTCACTTCCTCACTTTTTTTTCAATGTTTATTCATTTTTCAGAGAGAGAGCATGTGTAAGTGGGGAGAGGGAGCAGAGCGAGAGAGGGAGAGAGAGAATCCCAAGCAGGCTCCATGCTGTTAACTTCAGGCTGGATCTCCATGAGATCATGATCTGAGCCGAAATCAAGAGTTGGATGTTTAACCGACTGAGCCACCCAGGCGCCCCCACCTCTTTACTTTCAAGTTGCATAGATGTGAAGTCCCACTTGTTTCCTCCTTTGAGTGAGAGAAGCATTTAAAGCCCCTTGTCTGGAAGAGAAACATGCTTCTCTGTTGCTGCTCAGGCCTCCTTGTGTCAGCTGCTTCACGCCACAAAATGAACATAGCTACCTTGAAGAAAAATTTGCATTAGGTCATAATTTTCCTCTTTTTGTTTTTCTTGCATTCTGAGGAAGCAGAATAAGTCTTCAGCTGAAAAATAGGTCCTTTTTTCTTCACAGCAAATATATAGCAAGAGGTAAAGGACCCATAATTTTACAAAAATGAAGGAAAGAGTTTAAGGCGGTTTGGAGACATTTTATTTTATTTTATTCTTATTTACATCCAAATTAGTTAGCATATAGTGCAACAATGATTTCAGGAGTAGATTCCTTAATGCCCCTTACCCATTTAGCCCATCCCCACCCTCCAGTAACTCTCTGTTTGTTCTCCATATTTATGGAGGCATTTTTTTTTTTTATCCCAGGTTGGCTTTTGCTTTCTTCCAAGGCACTATAACATAAAGTTTTTCTTAAATCTTTTTTAAACTTGAGGATTTGAAGCAAGAGGAGGCTAAGTTTAGTATTTCTTTCCTTTCCTTTTTCTTATCTGCTTGCTTACTTCTGGCTGTTTCAACAAGTTGTGGAAATATCCAAAAAACAAATACTATGTCTGTCATTCTATCCTTGAATTTATGTTTGCTTAATTTAAAGTTTAGAACCTTTAGGGGCACCTGGGTGGCTCAGTTGGTTGAGCATCTGACTTTGGTTTGGGTCATGATCTCATGGCTCCTGAGTTTGAGCCCCGCATCAGGTTCTGTGCTGACAGCTCAGAGCCTGCAGCCTGCTTCAGATTCTGTGTCTCCCTCTCTTTCTGCCCCTCCCCCACTCATGCTCTGTCTCTCAAAATAAATAAACATTAAAAAATTAAAGTTTAGAACCTTTGTTTATTACATAAAGAACTGAATATTGCAGCAAGAATTCTATTTCCTGTTTTATACCTTTCTTATATATATTTCAGATTCTCAATCACTTCCTATAATTCAATTATTATTCATAATTTTGCATATTTCAAACATCTTAGAACATACAGAATTAAGTGTTTCCTTTTTTATTTTTTTTTAATTTTATTTATTTATTTTGAGAGAGAGAGAGCATGAGCAGGGGAGGGGCAGAAAGAGGAAGAGAAAGAATCCCAAGCAGGTTCCATGCTGTCAGCATAGAGTCCGATGCAGGGCTCCAACTCACAAATTGTGAGATCATGACCTGAGCCCAAATCAAGAGTTGGATAGTTAACTAACTGAGCCACACAGGCACCCCCAGAATTAAGTGTTTCAAGTTCTGTGTATATATTAGGTAGAATTAAATTCAACTGATTTAAAAAAAAATTAATGTTTCTATGAGAGAGAGAGAGAGAGCATGAGCAGGGGAGGAGCAGAGAGATAGGGTGACACAGAATCGGAAGCAGGCTCCTAGCTGCCAGCACAGAGCCTGATGCGTGGCTCAAACCTCCAAACTGCAAGACCATGACCCAAGCCGAAGTCAGACGCCCAACTGACTGAGCCACCCAGGTGCCCCAAATTCAAACTGATTTTAAAAGAGTAAATATAGGGGCGCCTGGGTGGCGCAGTCGGTTAAGCGTCCGACTTCAGCCAGGTCACGATCTCGCGGTCCGTGAGTTCGAGCCCCGCGTCAGGCTCTGGGCCGATGGCTCGGAGCCTGGAGCCTGTTTCCGATTCTGTGTCTCCCTCTCTCTCTGCCCCTCCCCCGTTCATGCTCTGTCTCTCTCTGTCCCAAAAATAAATAAAAAACGTTGAAAAAAAAAATTTAAAAAAAAAAAATAAAAAAAAAAAGAGTAAATATAGGGGCACCTGAGTGGCTCAGTTGGTTAAGGATCCAACTTCGGCTCAGGTCATGATCTCACAGTTGATGGGTTCAAGCTCTGTGTCAGGCTCTGTGCTGACAGCTCAGAGCCTGGAGCCTGCTTCAGATTCTGTGTCTTCCTCTCTCTCTGCCCTCCCTTCCCTCATGCTCTGTCTCTCAAACATAAATAAAAATGTTAAAAAAAATTTTTAAGAGTAAATATAATAACATTACTTATAAACTAAGTAATAATATTCAAAATTTTCTGCTAAAAAATTGTGAATTTAGACACATCCCTTGTTATTCTGTTACATATCCATACTTTTCATAAAGTACACACAGTTTTCCATGGATAGTGTCAACAAATCTACACATAAAGTTTCTCGGACCACTTACATCACAGTTATCTGTAATCCTTATTTAAAATGTAGACTCCTGGACCATACTCCTGCCCAAGCAGATGAGAATCTCTGGAAGTAGAATCAGAAATTATCTTGTTTTTATTTTTTTTATGTTTATTAATTTATTATTTATGAGACAGAGAGACAGAGCACAACTGGGGCACAGGCAGAGAGAGAGGGAGACACAGAACCTAAAACAGGCTCCAGGCTCCAAGCTGTCAGCACAGAGCCCGACACGGGGCTCGAACTCATGAGCTGTGAGATCATGACCCGAGTCGAAGTCGGACGCTCAACCGACTGAGCCACCCAGGTGCCCCAGAAATGATCTTTTTAAATAAGCTTCCCAGTAAATTCTTATGCATTCTAAAGTTTGACAGCCATCGTCATGTAGGGCGATCCTAACTAGGATAAAGGAACAGTTGGGTTTTGTTTAGCTTTTGGTCACCTGATCTGCTACACACACACACACACACACACACACACACCACTGATTATTTGGAAATAGTAATCCATTGTATTTGATGGATATATAATTAAGGTACATGCTGAACTGATATAATAAAGAGCTACCAAAATAGAATGCTTTAGATAAAACAGAGTTTATTTATTTCTCATCTGTGGCCCAAGGTGAGTAGGTGGCTCCACTCCAGGAGGTCATTTGAGGATCCAAGTTAGTTCTCCATTGTTGGTCTGCCTCCTCTTAAGTGTTGGCCTCATCTGTAAGGATTATGGTCAACATTGGC
The DNA here is from genome assembly GCF_046562875.1 of Panthera onca. NCBI lineage: Eukaryota > Metazoa > Chordata > Mammalia > Carnivora > Felidae > Panthera > Panthera onca. The sequence continues at coordinate 87,706,568 of NC_138342.1, forward strand.
TCATACCATCATGTGCACAATCTGGGCCATAGTGGGGCAAGGAGATGAAATTGAGGGCAACAAAATTCCTTTAAAAATGTGATATATAAGTTGTATACTTTACTTTTACCTATTGGCTAAAATTAAAAGACGTTTTAAAAAACAGGTTAGTTTATGCAATGTGCCAGAAGACAGCCAGACACTTCTAACTTCATTAGAAAATTCCCAGTATTTCATATACATGTGACATAATCAATGCTAATCATTCTTTATTTTGCTATAGATAATTATAGCAATTAATGGGCCTGTTCCTTTCTATCTTTTCATAAAAAATGCTTAATATATTTCTATCTTAAAGAGAAAGGAGTCCTACCAACTGTCTTCTCAAACCTTTAATTCACAACCATCAAATGAGCCAGAAATTAGTCATCCGTGAAATGTTAACTGGGTTGGTAAATGTATAAAAGTGTTCATGGATACAGTTCTATGCAAAGTAAAGGGAGATTAAACAGCAGACCCTAAAGAAGAATAAACAAAATGATGTGTACTCAATATTCATCTACCTTGTCTCCAGTAATGACCCCTAACCACAGTTATATTTGGTCTCTTTGCAAACACTGGGTGCAATATAGGTACAACCAGTAAGCCAACTGATTTGTCTTCTTTATTACTTTTTGGGAATGACACGGGAATGGCGTTAGTGGTGTTCCTTCAAGAAGAGTTACTCAATCAAAGCCTCATCTTCAAAAATCTCAAGTCTCATCACATTCCTCTCCTGGTAAAAAACCATTTCATGACATCCCATTGCTCTTGAATTAAAAACTCTTTCAGTTGGGAAGGAAAAGAACCCAACATAAGCCAAATTTCCCCTTCCTCCAAAAAATGTTGAAGGGCAGGGGACTCACATATAAAAAATATCAAGGATAGATTATCTTTAGATTCACCCAGATGAAATGGCTCCAACACTATCACCAGGACTGAGTCTCGCTCTCTCTCTGCTCTTATTCTGTCTATTGTATCCCTGTTGCTAGGTAGGTTCTTCATTTATGATAGGTGCTAGAAACTCCAAGCTTATATTCTGTATTTTCAGCAATCTCAACAGAAATAAAATGCCTCTTCCCCAGAACTGCCTCATTGCTTTTGATTTAACTGGCCTAGGTATGAACATGTGGTTCAGATGTCCAGAACCAATCGCTAAAATCAGAGGTTTACAGTGTTGTTGTTGTTGTTTTTAATTTTTTAAATGTTTGCCTATTTTGAGACAGTGCATAAGCAGGGGAGGGGCAGAGAGTGAGGGAGACAGAGAATCCCAAACAGGCTCCAAACTGTCAGTGCAGAGCATGATTCGGGGCTCGATCCCACGAACCGTGAGATCATGACCTGAGCTGAAACCAAGAGTCCAACCCTTAACTGAGTCACCCAGGTGCCCCAGAGGTTTACGATGTTCTGATTGGCCAGGTCCATGTCAGTGTTGACCTTCTGAGGCTGAACGTGAAGTTAGATTCACCTGGTCCCAGTGATGGAAGGGCGGTGGGTGGGGAGGGGAGAATAGTTCCCCTGAGAAAATCAGGGAGTGAACCTATGAGAAATTGGATTCTGGATAGGCCAAAACACAGACAGCTATTATAGTTCACTTTCTGGGTACACAACATCCACATTTATTTTTCTTATACCTAAATTTTTGGAATTCCCCAGGCCTACATTAGGCAATAATATCAGATGGAATCAAAAACATATGTATACCAGTACCACTCAAGTTTTATCCAGCTTACTGCATGCAGTCTGAGTCCGGACTCTCTAATGTGCTTTCCTCATGGTTAAGAAACCTATTGTAAAATGAGACGTTTAACTATCTCCAACAAACATAATATACATTTATGAGGAGGACACAAAATAGCTACCATAAAAACTTCTTACTTGAAAAAGGGGAAATGGGAGGAGGGGCAGTATGCAATCTACTATATGCATACATACTACCCTGCTGGACAGGAGGAGAAGGACCCCTTGTTTTGGTTTCAAAGTGAATTTCTTGGGGATCTCTTCTGTCTGCTCTTGGACCTGTTTTCTGGGATGATTTCCCTTGTGATTTGTCCTGTACAGCCACAGCTGAGAAAGGCACTGAGAAATATTTACTTTCTGATTATCATATCTAACAGTGCTGTTTCTGTTAGTGTGGCTTAAAGATCCCCACTAAGTATTGCCTTGCAGGTTGAGCAATCACACCCCTGCGTTTATGGGTGTTTGAGTTTCTCTGGTAACCCAAGTTCCTTAAAAGCTTGGTAAACTCTACAATCTATTTGTTTCCAGTAAATTCGGTGAGTTAGCAACAAAAGCCAGAGTTGGTATTGAGGCCTAATCCTTGATTCTCGATTCCAATCAGGTTGTGTCTGTCTTCTAACTATTGACTTTGAAGTTCTGTCAACAGGAGTGGGTAGGGCTTCTGGTTTCAATCTCATTTTCCAATTTCATTCTACCCTCCCCAACTCTGCTACCACTAAATTTAAATTGGAGGAAAGGACCTGACTTTGTAAATTCCAAACAGTTAAAGTACTTCTGACTCTTGGCTGTTTGGGATTTCAGGATAAGGGCTAAAGGGCTGCTCTTGAGTGTTTTCACTGCTTCCAGACAAACCAGCTTTAACTACAGTTTGCTCCTTTCATTAGGGACTTCCCTAAACCTTACAAGAAGGAGTCAATACATTCCAGATTTTTTCTCAAACATGCCCTCTAATCCCTACTCTCAAAGGCCTGGGCTCTAAGTCTCAAAATGCCCCAGTAGCAAGTTAATCAACTGCTGTGTTAATTTCTCAGCTAAAGAAAGAGAGGTCATCGTTGCGTCTTCCCTAACAACATTCGGCTAACTCCACATTTTAGAGTCTGTTACCTACCACACTTCAATTCTTGTACCATATTTAAAAAAAATAAATCAAGACTCTTCCAGATCTGCGTGACTAAAATATATCTCAAACAGGCTTGCCTGCCAAGAGAAATTTACCGTTACACAAAATTAAAAATTTATGGAGTAGATCTGTTCATTTATGTCAACTGGACCTATCTCTTCATCTTTCAACTCGGCTTTCCTCTGTGTTGGCTATACTGTAGGAGAGACGTTTCCTTTGAGAGAATTGAGCTTCCCCCTTCTGGTTGCCATAGTTTGAGCTTTACATCCCACAAAGCCAGCAATCCCCACAGAAAGAGAGTATTTTTTCTGCAACAACACCTGCAAAAGGCTGTCAGTTAGCCCTATTGGTTCTGACTGGCCTGGCTTGAGTTGTATGCTTCCCTCTTGTAACAGTTCCTGTAGGGAGACAAGAAGGTTATTCTCTGATTGGCCAAGGCTGGTTTAACATGTGCTCACCCTTGAAACTCATGGTAGACTAGTTCTCCCTGAGCTTCATGGTTTAAAGATTGGTTCCCCAAGGGTAAATCATATGTAATTCATTGCCTGACAAAAGGAGGGGAGAGGTGAGTCCCTGAGCAGATAAAAAACAATACATAATTATAAAAAAGAATACTTAATATGACCCACAAGGCCTTGCATGTTCTGGCCTCTGCCTCCTACCTTATGGAATCTCATTTAATTACATTCTCCTACTTACTTTTTGAGCTCCAGCCACACTGGCCTTATGCCATGTCTCTTCCTGCTTTTGGACCTTCCCATGTATAATTCCCTCTGCCTGGAACAAGACGCCTCTCCTCATGCCTTCTTTGATTGGTTCATTTCTGCTTATTTTTCAAAAGTCGGCTCAATTATCACTTCCTCAAGGAAAGCTTAAGTTGACTTCTTCACTGAATTTTCCCTTCCTTTTATCTTCCCCCACAGCCTCTGAACTTCTCCTTTGTAGGGCTTGTCATAATTGCAAGTAAGTATTTAATTATGTTATTATTTGAGCTCTATGAGGATAAAATATCTCTGTAAATTTAAAAATATTATTCATTGAATGAATAAACAAAGTGCATGAAGAAATGAGCAAGCAAAAGGAATATGTGATGCTGGGAATAATGATTTTTTTCCTCCCATTCATCTCTGTATTTCTGCAGTTAAATGCTCTACCATTGAGCTACACCCCCGATCTCTGTATTTCGGGATCCTGTTTTCCTCCAACTCTCTCTCCCTTGTATACCAATACCAATTTTTCCCTATGTTAGCTATTCACTATTTTCTAACAGAGGAGATAGTTTAGTTGCATAACACATGAATAAGAAAGGAATTCAGAGCAAGAATAATTTTAATTATTTAATAAATTTAATTTAATAATTTCTGCAATATGCATCATGGTACTCAATGCAAAAGGTTCACACCCTGGAACAGACAAACCTGGGTTGTAGTGCAGGTAGAGCCATTTACTAGCCCTTTGTAAGCAACTTATTTATTCCCTCTGAGCCTTTACTTATCTATAAACTAAAAATAATGATATCTACCTGGCCGGATTCTTGTTAGAATATAAAAGTCTTCTATAGTTTGTGTTCAGCTCTAGGTAGACAATCAACATTTGATATGTATTCTTATGATTATTCTTGGATCACAGACCTGTCGCTATAGTAGGAAGTATGAATTAGAAATCATAGCCATGACTTCACATCACCTTACAGGAGATCCCCATGCCACCCTAGGATAACTTTATTCAGATATTACCCATAGTGTTTTACAATACACCCTCGTGTTTTAAAGGAAGCTCTGACTTCTAGAACTTTATATTATCTAACAGGCCCACCCCAGCCTTGTCCAAAACATCAGCATTTATTCATAATGCATTTCACGGACCCCATTCCTCCCTCTCTACAAAGCAATGATAAAACTCAGGAAGATAGTCTCTGGGACCCACTAGAGAGGGAGAGGGAGGTAGGGCACAGTGAAATGAACTCTTTTAACCTCTGTCGGTAACCATGGACTACACCCTACCTGAACTATAAGAAATGTAAAGAAAACTTCACACTGAACGGATTGGCCAATCCCCCACCTCAGCTTCTCAGCAGAATAATCTTTTAAAAGACCTCCTTTGGGGCACCTGGGTGCCTCAGTCGGTCGAGTGTCCAACTTCAGCTCAAGTTATGATCTTGTGGTAGGTGAGTTTGAGCCTCACACCGGACTCCTTGCTATAGGCACAAGGCCTGCTTCAGATCTTCTGCCCCCTCTCTCTGTGCCCCTCCCCTGCTTGTGCTCTCTCTCTCAAAAATAAATAAACATTAAAAAAATTTTTTAAAGACCCTCACCTTTAAGACTATAATTTCTGGGATCATTTGTATAGTTTGTTAAAAGACCTCACCTTTTAGGGACCTTGTATAAGAAGTTTTATCTTCTTTTCTGCATCTTTAACCACCACCTCAATTTGATCTCTCCCATTTAAACATGTTCAAGTCTTTTCCAGCTTAAAATATCCTTTCCTCATGCCTATATCCCTCTGTTCTTTGCTATCTCCTTCCTCCCCTCTTGAGCTAACCTTTAAATAGTCATTTGTACTCCCTACCTCCTCATCCTCCCTTCCTGTTTATCCTTCAGCCTCAGGCAATCTGGCTTCTGTTAGGCCTGGTCTTCAGCTGAATCGTACTTTGCCCAAGATTGCAGTGAACACCCCACTGTCCTACCCAAGGCACACTTCTCATTACTTGTCTCTGGTGATAGCTCAGTAGTATGTGGCACTGCTAACAGGTCAGACCTCCTTCGTGAAGCTCGTTCGCTCCCACAATACCACCCACCTCTGCCTTCCTCCTCTGGGCGCTCGTCTTTCTGTCAGAACTCAAGGGTGGTGTTCCTCTGTTTCCTTCCTAAGAGCTCCGCTTTTCTTCTCAGGGCACAAAGTTTTCCTCCTCAGCTGCCATCCTGATGCAGAAGGGTCACACGTTTGTAACTCCAGTCTGAATCTGGTTTCAAGATTTCAGGCTCAGCTCTCCAACTGCTTGGATTCTCCCATTCTCAGATGGCAACCTTCAGGTGCCTCAATGTAACTTTTTTTTATGATTGATTTCTTTTTTCCCACAGCCCCCAAACTCCTACTTGCATGCCCTCTTCTCTTCCCGTTATTTCTATCTTGACTGAAAGTCACCAACAACCATCTCTTTGGCCAGGTCGGAAACCTGGGTGACATCCGTGAGCCCTGCTTCGGCCTTACCCCTGCTTCAAAGTACTAGTTACTCTGCTCCATTTCCTCTAAGTCTGTGATATCCACGAACCTCTCCAATTCTCTCCTTCCTGTTGCCTAATCTCTAACCCAGACCACTCTAATTTTTCCTAACGGACTTCTCCTGTCTCCTCACTGGTTCCTAGCATCTGCTGTCGTGTTCTCTCAATCTGTTCTCCCCACTGCAACAACCAAGGTATTTCCAAAGCCCAAATCATTTCTTCTCTTTTAAACCCCGTTATTGATTTCCCACTGCAACTTAGGCCACAATCCAAACTCTTCACTATGATTTATACTAACCCTCATGATCATAACCCGGCTCCCTGCACACTGCTCAAGTCTGAGAGTTCACCCTCTCGCTCTTGGCTTTCTAAACATGGCATTTGGAACGTTTGTCTTTTTGTTTTTTGTTTTTTTCCAAATATGTCATGCTTTGTCATGCCCTGGTTCTTGATAGACTCTTTTTATCTCTACCAAATATTCTTCTCTGAGTTTCTGCCTAGACTTAATAATTCCCATTTATTCTTAAGATCTCTTATGAAATCTTACTCTTAAGGGATATTTTCTCTGAACCTTCAAATATGGGTTAAGAACCCTGCCTGTTGCACCCTCACATTTTTTGTTCACACATCTTACCATGTTTTCATGGCCCATTCACATGTCTGTTTTCCCCCTTGACTATACTCTGTGAGGGCAGGAGACCCATCTTGTTCACTATTATATTGCTGAATGAGAGAAGAAATAGGAGTATATTGGATTGAGAATACTGCTGTGGTCCATCACTACATGTGTTTAATTTTAAACAATAAGGCTGAGAAAGTAGAGCATGGGAAATGTCACCACCAATGCAGAACAAGAATGAAAATATAATGTTCTCATAACGCTCTTTTGAGGGACATTCTATGATGGTATTTCCATCCACTTTTGATCCTTCTGTGTTTGAGGATTTCCTGAACAGACCCCCATAACGATGCAGTTTGACTCAGTCTGGTCATGCCCTGATTAAACCGCCTCTCAAGAATGGGAACATTGAAGTACAAATGACACACCAGTATCTCAAGCACCACCATAAACTAAGATAAATTAGAAATTCAGACCTGTGGGGCGCCTGGGTGGCTCAGTCGGTTGGGCGTCCGACTTCGGCTCAGGTCACGATCTTGCCATATGTGAGTTCGAGCCCCGCGTTGGGCTCTGTGCTGACCGCTCGGAGCCTGGAGCCTGTTTCAGATTCTGTGTCTCCCTCTCTCTCTGACCCTCCCCCGTTCATGCTCTGTCTCTCTCTGTCTCAAAAATAAATAAACGTTAAAAAAAAAATTAAAAAAAAAAAAAAAGAAATTCAGACCTGAACAACCATTTATGCAATGGAAAGTGAAACTAACAATCCTTCATTTCTAAAGTTGTTTCTTTTCTTTTTAACATTTCTGAGAAGATGTCCCAACTAGATTAGTTTTCATTCATCTCAAGACCTTTTGTAAGCTTCTCTCCAACATCCAGTTCATAGCACAACCCTTTCCTGAACAACAAAGCAATACAAAAGGTCCTTTAGTTGGGACTTTATTTCTCTTGTCTCCCAAAGCTATGTCTCTGATTTTTATGTATTACTACCAAAACCAGTGCCCTCCACATAGGCTACCATGCATGAAGTCTCTAAAAATTCAAAACTAAAGATGTATGCTAGCAAGTAAAATAACTATTGTCACCAAGAATTAACAATTCTATCATAAATTTATTCTACATTATTTTTTTCTAAAGATCTAGGGTATGTAGTAAGGTGTTTTTTGCTTGGCAAGCAGCCCTGTTGGGAGGGCACTGTTACTTGCTAAAATTGCACGAAACTTGTCTTTTCATGAAATGGTTTAGAGGAAAACAGTTCATTTACTCCAGACTGTGTGCATGAAGTTTCATTCTGAGTTTTGTTTTCCTTAGAAAAATCTGTGAGTTTGAAGTCTGACTTAAACTAAATCAACCAAACCCCACTCTCTCCAGCCCTATACAATAAAAAGGGAATTGTTCATGTGAATTTCAGATATTTAAATTTTTTTTTTTTTTTTTGCTTTTTATGAAAATGTGAGGCTGTGTCTTTTTGTCCAACAAGTTTGCTTCTTTTTTTCTAATGTTTATTTATTTTGGGGACAGAGAGAGACAGAGCATAAGTGGGGGAGGGGCAGGGAGAGAGAGAGTCATAGAATCCGAGGCAGGCTCCAGGCTCTGGGCTGTCAGCACAGGGCCCGAACTCACAGACCGTGGGATGGTGACCTGAGCCAAAGTCGGATGCCCAACCAACTGAGCCACCCAGGCGCCCCTAGTCTGCTTTTTTAATTACATACACTCATACTCCAAACAGCTTTCTCTGTGGCCCGAGAAGAAATCAAGGAAGAGCTCCAATGTTTTATCTTCCTTACCTTTGAGTAATGTGTTATTCTCTCCCTTAGAAGTGTTTGTAGGGACTAGATTAGCTCTCACTTCACATTTGCAATGAACAGAATTCTTACCACAATGGATAACCTACCTTAAAAAAAAATACACTAAACACATTTTTCCTAAATGTAGCATTCTCCTCCATCTGGGTGAGCAAAGACAAGGAATGAAAATGTATCATCCTAAGATACAATGTCACAAGTTGATCAGCGCTTCTTTTCTGCCTCAAGGAAGGAATTAAAGTTGGTTTATTTGTTTCCCTTTAGCTTCTGAAGAGAATACTGAAGAAGACTTAAATCTGAGAATTTATCACCTGCTGTGTGACCCTGGGCAAGTTACTTAATCTCTCTGTCATGTCCCCTCATGTGTTAAGCACATGTTCTCCAGTGTTAATTTTTTGTTCCAATAAGTTAGGTCATAACTGTCGCATATATTTTTCAAAATAATTGTAAATACTAAATGAGATAGGTAATATTAAAGTTTTCTTGCTAGGTTTTCATTAGCAGCATCTAGACTACAATTTTAGACCTTGTCATTTACTTAGATTCAGTTTACCACTTTCAATAATGATGCTTTTACTACTTACGCTTTCTAAATATTTTGAATATCTATTTTGTGAGTTCCTACTACTTTTACCTTGAACAGCAGTCCTCATTCATCAAAATTATGACTTTACCTTTTTCTGGGTTTTAAATTTAGACAGAAGTTCTTTCAGTTCTTTTTCACTAGTAGAAAGTCCCTATTGATGTTTTATGGTTTGAGAAGATTTAAGAAAGTTTCCTTCATAAAAATGTATTCCTATCATCACTAAGATTGTACCCACCTGACAGCCACCAGCCCCACACTAAACACACCTGTCTCCAATAGTTCTCACTTCCTTCCCTCTCCCTACCCAGTCTAACTAGAGTCAATGATCATAATATTTCAGAGCAATAAAAGTTAGGGATCCACTAATGAAATGTTCCTTTAGGATTTGTTTTTGATGTTCTGAGTGTGTGTGTGTGTGTGTGTGTGTGTGTGTGTGTGTGTGTTTCTTTTCCCCTTTGACTCCAATCTTTCTTTCAGATTCGCTTATTTTGTGTTCCTTGCTTGGATATACTTTAGTTTCTTGGGAACAATGTCATTGTGAAGTGTCAGAATATGTGTTTGAAAATCAACACATATTCACCTTAGAGGCATGCCTAATTACTGACAGATCAAGAAGGTGTCCTGCCAAATAGTAACAATATTGTACTCTAAGATGTAAAATAAGAAAACAAATTAAACAGAGGTTGGTAGTAAAGAGTTTTGCAGGAAACTACTCAGCCCCTCCTGCACCCTAGCTCTGAGTTAGCATGAGTCAGATCTCATTAGACTTTCTCACTCATCTCTAGAAAGAATGAAACATAACATGCTTGAGAATATTTGAGGAAAATTGGATGTCAAATAATAGCTATCCTATTTCCTTTTTAATTTTTTCTCTTTTTTTCATGCAGAGTATCTATAAGACAGGGAGGAATCAAACACGGGCCTCAAATTAGTTTAATCTCTGTAGCTCTTCCTTCTAGAAGCACTACACTAATAGCTAGCATGGAGCTATGTAAGACATTCATAAACTATTACATGGCCATCATTTGGGGGAAAAGTGAAATTGGATTCAATTTGTTTAATTACCTAGCTTAAAAAATGGTTTAAAATTTTTAGAAAAAAAGTGTGACAAAGATCAACCATTCAGTATCCCATGGGAATACAAATCCCAAAACATTCTTCACAAATTGAACTCTGGCAACTTGCAATCATCTTTCTCCCCATTGCATCAGGGTATCAGTACTATCACTTACATTTTACCCTAATCTTTCTTTTTCACTGCTGATAATCTGAGTCATTCTTAGGCTGCTAATTATTTATCTTTTCCTCGAAGGAGATTTTTTTTTTTAGCCTGTCACGAGAGAACTTAGATGAATTCAATCAACCTGAAATACAGAAGGAGAGTCATGGACAGCTTCATTGGATCTTTGCAAAGGTGTGAAGGCTTTACTAGACTATAGAGGGATACACACTATTTGCTCTCTGTCATGGGACTCTCTATGAACGACAACATTGTATGCCTATTAATATTCACATAAGAAGTACACCCGTGATTTTTAAGCAAATTGTACACGTGATTGTCCATGAATCTTTTAAAAAATACTGCTACTCCAGCCCCATCCCAGACTTCATTACTCAGAATCTCCAAGAGACTGGTAGGGGTATTGAAGTGGAACATAGTTATGCATATTTTTTAAGTGCTCCACAGGTGATTCTGACTCATTTTCCCAATGGAATGCTTTGGTGCTATCCCATTCTGAGCATTTTATCCCCAAAGACCCATGTCTTAGTAACGATTTCAGTAGGTGGCGCTCTTTCCACCTGCCAGTTTCCCTGTTGGCGGGAATGAACTCACAAGTCATTCAAGGAAGTCAGGAGCAAATCAAGGGTGCAATTCTCTTTTACCACATCAATACTGAAAACAGATAGCAGAACTTATCTTTGCAAACAGTTTGTTGGTGGGGGGGGGGGGAGACTTACGTTACAGTGGTGGGGGGCGGGGTTGGACAAGGCTGTGGCATCATGTTTATTACACAAATGTTCCAAAGAGTTTGGAACATTGTTCCAAAGAGTTCGAGCATGCCAACTTCCTAGGCTGAAATGGAAACTAAAGAAACAGAGTAAAGACTAAATAATGAGAAATACCAAGTAGAGATTTAGACACAAATACTTAAATATACATATATATGAATGAAGGAGATGGGGGAATACTGATGTTACTGCTAAAAACTGCTGGTGAAGAACTTATGGTATAAACATGCACATCTATAGCTGCTAAAGTGGGGAGACAGGACAATGTTAGTTTGCAAGAACATGAGCTTTAGAATCAGACAAACCTAGATTTAGACCTTAGTTCCAGCTCTTTAATATTTAATCCCAACCAAATTACTCAATCCTTAATTCTCAATAAGATGATACCTACATTATTAGCTTTTAATAAGTAGTAAATTAAAAGAGATAATAAATGTAAAACAATTATTCCCATGCTTGGTGCATAGCCAGTATTTAGCCAATTGTATTCCCTTTGGAGTGCTAAATATGAGTAAATGTAAATGCTGAGACCATTTTTCTAAGTAACAAAGAATAATGGGAAATTATTGAGTTTTGAAGGGAGGATTCCTAGATCAGTTGGTACTATTAATAGCAAGAAGAAAATTTAGAGGAAGCTGAGCAGGAAAAGATATACGGCTAATTTTGGTGTAATGAATTAGGCCTGAACTTGGATTCACACAACTTAAAGAGGTGCTGCTTCCTCTATTTACAGGCTGAATGACCTTGAGAAAATCACTTAAACTCATATTTCATAGGGTTGGAATTGAATTCAATGTCAATTGGAATATGGCATATGATTTTGAATATTAAACATAACAGCATAACTTTACCAAATAAAACTATTGTTTAGTGTATAAAAAGATGCCTTGAAGTCTATAAAGTATGATATAAATGTAAAGTGGTGTTGAGGTAACTACCAATAGTTAAAATTTATTTGTTATTGAAGTTCACCATTAAAGTTGAAAAATTATTCTCTTGTAAGAAAGGGAGGTATTTAATGCGTTACCAAATTTGGATGACAATGAAGAAAGTAGTTACTAGATTGTGAAATCAGATTTCATGAGGAAAAAAGAGATTGATATTAGCAACATATTTGCAATACTTCTGAAAACATTTCCATGATGTTTGTCCCACGAATGATCCTAATATTTTTATAATGCCTTTAGCAATGTTTTAACAAGATTAGACTTTTGAGTTTTATCTGACATTTCACTTTGCCCCCATTATATCAGTATACACATTGACTAGCTCCTGACTTGAGTAAGTTAGTATTTTATCATGTGTATCTGTTTCTTAAAAATTTCCAAATTATAGAAAGATAAATTATAGAAATAAAATCAGAAAAAAATAGAAATCATATTAATATAAAAAGAATTACCAAGATCTCATGACAGTATGATCCCTGGCCTTAGACAATAATGGCTTTTAGTAATAATACTAACTTGTATCCACAAGTTAGTGTTATGTCTAAATGTTTCATTTATTGGAAACTTTTAAAATTCACATTCTACCTATGTTAAATATGTACCTTAGTATGGTGTGCAGTAATGTCACCAGATGAGAGAAACAAGAAAGCCCCTAATAGCAATGACTGCTGTGCTGTCTGAAGGTCAATTGTCTTTTAAGCATGCAGAGAATCTTTATCACGTCTTCAGAAATATGTTTTTGGAAATGGGAAACAACAGGCCATGATTTAATGTTTTTGTTAAACTGCTATAATTCTTCCAAAGCAATATGTATCACAATAATTTCTCTCTGTTAAAGAGAATATCAAGTCCTTAAACAAAATTTCCTATTCTGCAGGTGGGGAGGAAATTAAGAATGCACCTTCTTTTCTTTTTTTGGCTTTGTTTTGTTCTGTTTTGTTAGTACAATATAAGAAATTTGCATTGTAAAGCAGTTGCTGTTGTCAGCTCTTTGATGGACGGAGCAGTCAGGAAGCTGCCCCCACCCTAAGAAGCTTAGAGACTGAGTTGAGCAACTGAGTTAGACAGCAGGTGCCCAGGCCAATCAAGTCAATTTTCTAACACAGAATGCATGTTGTGGAACTTGTTCTATTAGTCTTTTCTCTCTCTCTCTCTCTCTCTCTCTCTCTCTCTCTCTGTTAAGGAAGCAAGAATTTCTCTGTGTGGATCCAGTGCTGTTATTTCTAGTTTCAGAAAAAACAGTAAGGAATTTGGCAATAATTTATGTTAAAACAACAACAAATTACCTTTTAAAAATAGATTACCCACACCTATAGGAAGAATCTCAATAAAGCACACAATTAATAAAAGCTGGCTCTGAGTTACCCATACCAATATGCACTAATGTGCAGTAAACAACTGATTGTGCTCACTATTTTTCTTTCCCAGAAACAGCAACTAAGCAAGAAGGTGTTTTTTTTTTTTTTAATCAACAATATAAAATCTCATTAACATATTTTACAGTTGGAGACCTGCAGAATTTTGCTTCCTTTTGCTATTGAAAAGTCACAATAGCCAACTGGAGTAATGTATGTTCTTCTAAATTAACACATGTTGCCGTGGTTAAGGGTGGAGTGAGGGTGCAGAGAAAGAAGTTGGCAAGAAAAGGTTCAGGGCCTGTTGCAAAACCAACTGCAAGCCAAGTATGATTCCAGATAGACAAGAACCACCTGTTACAACAGAGGGAGAGGTTTCAAAGATGAAATGAGAAGGAGGTGACCTTAAAGATCATTTCCCCAATTATAATATAAACAGCTAAGGGAACATGCAGATATTTATATTGAACACATGTGAATACAATATTATCCACATGTTATTCCATATAAGAAGGCATATAATTACTTATGTATTTCTAATCAGGAAAAACTTCTGGAAGTAAATGGTTTATTATTGGTAATAGTAATCGCCAGCTGGACACCTAGTACCTCATATCTCATTTAATCCTCACAACAACCCTTTTATTTCAGAAGGTGTTTAATACATGAGGAAACGGATACAGAGAGAGTTAAGTTGCATGCCCAAAGTCACACACTTGATAAGGGATGGAGCAGGATTCAACCATATCCGTCCAACTCCAAAGCCCATGCTTTCAGCAATTCTGCTGTACTGTGCACTACATAAATATATGTCATAGCCTTTGGAAAATTTTACTTTCTGGACTTGACCAAAAAAATTAGAAGGAACCTCCCAAACAGCTTAAAGTACACTAACAATTGTCAAGACCTCAATGACACATTAGTGTCCAGTTAGAAAAGACAGTAATTTAATGCCACGTGAAATGCTTAAGGAGAAATGAACAATGTTGCTTAGCCCTTGCAAAATCCGAAATCTGAGTGAACTCTGCCTCAAAAGGGAATATACAATGTTTCATTAGAACACACTTTAAACGTTCTTCTTAGTAACTATGTGACACATAGAAAGAGTTCCCTTTTTAACCCCTTTCAAATGGGGAAATATTCTACTTTTATAAAATTAGGAAAGGCTTTACTTCTAAAGAAATTACAGAGGAAAAAAAAAAGTGGGCTACACAAAATGTGTTGACTTAAAGGTACTGGGATCACAATGCAGTGATCCTATAAAAGTTGTGCCCAGAATATCTATTTAAAATTCGAATGTCGGTACGCGAAAACTTCTTCTACGGGACGAATCTCAACAACCACTGATGTAATGGCTCATATGGGCTTTGTTCTTTATCTTATCTTCAAATAAAAATTTTATGATTAAAGAGCGAATTAAGGCTAGTCGGCAATAGAAAAGACAAACTGTCAATGGAAGGAGGTAGGTATAGAATCAGGAACGTCAAGGAATATCGAGTGTCCGTCGCTTGGAATTTAGTTCCTTATGGGTCGATTTCTTCACTACTTAATTATACGTACGGGTAGAAAATTTTCAAACTAGAAGCTCTTATTGGAGAAAACGTAGGCATTGAAAAGCGCAGGTTTATTTCTTACAATCGAATCTAGCGAGAAGTAGAGTCACTGGTGAGAAATTCGTCTTGGATCTGTGAGAATCCCTCTCCTTCCCAGCCCACGTGGCAAAAGTAAACAGAAGGTGGGCCCGGGGCGGGGTGAAGCAGGACTCGGTCAATTTCCTAATTTGTCGAGTCTTTAAACCTACAGGCCCCTAAAGCACTAAGGGCAGGCCCTCTGCGAAACTGGGGAGCGCTTTTGCAGAGCGAGATTAAAGCGACGGTGCAGAGGATGCCAGAGAGGGGGCGAGGCGGGAGCTGGTGCACCTTCCAGGGGGCGGGGGTGCGGGCCTTTGCGGGCGGAGGTGGGTGCGCGCGTGGGCGCGTGCGGAGATACCTGCAAGGCGGTGGGAGTAAGGGCTAAGGTGCGAGGCTGCCGGGAGGAGCTGGGTGCGCGCTGGGGTGAGGGGTGCGCACAGACCTCTAAGCGGGTGGTGGAGAGCGGTACTCAGAAAAAGTTTAAAAGGTTAATCCGAGGTCTCCATCCTTGTGCCAAGCACCCACGCCACCTCCCCCTGCGCGCCTGCCGCGCAACTTCACCCTGGTGGCTACAGCTCCGAAGGGTCACCGGGGCGCCCCGGTCTGGCTGCGGCGCCCAAGAAGGTGCGGGGGGGGGGGGGAACCTTCCCCCGAGCTCGCTCCAGCCCCGCGCTCATGCCCGCGCACCGCTCTCCGGGCTCCACCGCACCGCGCCAGGGCCGCCCCGGCCTCGACCGCGCACCGCATTGTACGGCCCCCAGGTGCCGCCGCCGGCCTTTGTGCGGGAAGCCCCGGGCAGGGGGCTGATTCCCTGGGAGCCGCGGCGGAGAGCCCCAGGGCGGCGGCGGCGGCGGCGGAGGTCGGGGCGGAGGAGGAGGAGGAGGAGGAAGAGGAGGAGGAGGAGGCCGGCGGCGGAGGAGGAGGAGAGCGGGGCGGAGGCGGAGGAGGAGGAGGAGGAGGAGGCGGAGGAGGAGGCGGAGGGGAGCCGGCAGCAGCGGCTGCGGCCAGAGCTCGGGCGGCCGCCGCCGCCTCCTCGCGAGCGCCGCGCGCCCAGGCCCGGCTCGCATGCGAGTCACGTCCGCCCCCTCGGCGCGGCCGCCCCGAGACGCCGGCCCCGCCGAGTGATGAGAACACACGTCAAACTGCCTTATGAATATTGATGCGGAGGCTAGGCTGCTTTCGTAGAGAGGAGCAAAAGGAAGCAAGATGGCTGCCCTTTAGGATTTGTTAGAAAGGAGACCCGACTGCAACTGCTGGCTGGCTGCAAGGCTGCGGGACGAGAACGAGGTCAGAGCGCGTCTCTTAGGCCGCGGAACTCCCCCTTTCCTCCCCCCCTCGCTTTCTCTCGGGCTTCCAGGCACTGGGGAGCAGACCCTGCAGTGTCACCCGCAAATACCAGGAGGGAAGAGGGAAGCTTCACAAATTACTGGAGCCTCTTCAACATGGCTGACAAATATAGTTTTAATTCCGCCCCCCCCCCCCCCCTTTAAACCTGTGGTTCTGTGCTCTCTTCTCTCCCCTGCTAACGCTCCTCTCCTCCTTACCCAGAAAACTTACCTTTGTGACTGCGACCAGCCGGCGCCCCGGCCTTTTATCTTCAGGAAAGTGATTTTTCTTGGCTTCCCTTTCTCAAATAGTTCAGCTTTGGGGGGCACTACTTTTCCCTGGAATCCTCCCCGACCCTCTCCCCTTCTTGTGAGTCAGGCCAGTCTCTCGTTTAACCTCACCCACCCCGGAAAAGAACTCTGACGGAGTGTTTTTCGGCCCTTTTATCTGCTGTGGGGTCTGGGTCTGGCTCTGCGTCCGCGTCAGCCCCTGGCTGCCCCCGTGTCCGCTTTTCGGGGGGCGAGCTGAGCGAGTGTCATGGGAGTCGAACTGCAGCACACCAAGTGGGGTTTTGTTTTTTTTTCCTGGAGTCCGCGCGTTTGGCTAGGGGCGCCGAGTGAGAGAGGAGAGCATAGTTTTCTCGGGTCCCCCAAACCAGACCAGATCCCACTTTTCTCCAGGTACATCAGCTCCGCGATGGGCTGTGCCTGCCAGCCTGGGGAGCGTGTGTAAGAGAATTTGTGGGCAAATCTGGGTCCTGGCTTTGTGCTTCTCCCGAATCAGCTTCGTTTGGTTCCCCGGTAAGTGACAGGCAGACACAAAGGCAGGCGCAGGCCGGGGGAGGGGGCGGGCGGGCGGGAGGAGGGGGGCAGAGTTGAGAGTTGGAAGACTGCAAGGTCAGGGGCGCCGAAAGAAATGAAACCCAATCCCAGCAAAGAAACGCACAAGTAGGGAGCAGATTTCTAACAGCCCCATCCAAATTTCTCTCTCTGTCTTGATTGCTTTCTTTTCCTTGGTCTTTTATTAATCTGCCTCTGTGTCCGTCTCTCTTTTTTTTCCTCCTCCTTCTTCACTCACACACACTCTCCAGTCTTGCCGAATCTTTTCACTGGGGCTGCTTGTCCAGTGTTATGAAGCTAACAGAGTTTCTGTGGGGAGTTTTCTACCTATGACAAAATAAAGTGTGGCCTGGATAGACTCCTGAGAAGGTCGACTATGAAATATAAGTGTTATTTACTGACTATTGCCTTCATGACATACTTTTAATTGCATCGAGTAGTTCCCCCCACCCCCTTCATCTAGTGTTTAGGAATTGAACGGAGGGTTATTTTCCAGTTGTTTGCTTAAGATTTACTGAAAAAAAATTTTTTTAAATGTTTTCCTGTGTAAGGTAGGATACATCCATGAATTTGAAATCTCAAGTCTTGCATTGTGCTTTCTCCTCTCTAATAAGGGATAATACTGGCAAAGCCAAATAAAAGTATTCATCAACAATGATCCAACATAAGAGTAAGATTGTTCCTTAGGGGAAATTGGGATGTAAGGAGAAAAGATATAGGTCTGGTTTGCTTTGCTTTGCTTTGCTTTGCTTTGGGTCTAAGGCTGTGGGTATTGTTGCCTGGTTAATGAAGTCATTATATTTGCATTTTAATGGAAATTTGAAATACTGGAGGAGGGTTATATCCTTTTACATGTTTGCATGAGTGTTTTATAATAGGTTTGAGGTAGAATATAAATTTCAACACAATAAATATTGGGTTGTTTTTTTTTTTTTGTTTTGTTTTTGTTTTTTTTTTTTTTGTTACTAAGCAGAGAAGTGTTAGTGAAGGATTGGAAAGTCAAACTTAAGTTTGGAAGGCATGTATATGATTAAAAATGGACAGAATAAAGAGCACAATAATGGACATTACTCCATAAATCAGACTTCTGAAATCATTTGTCCTCTGTAGTTCACTCTGTAACACTTTCTATTTCGATCTCTGAAAAAGCAGTTAAGTTCACTTTAATCATTGATACTAGAGATTATTTCACATGATTACAAGGGAGTAGTATTACTAATCTCTGGAACAGAAACAGCTCCTTTGGTTAGTTCTCATTTGTCCTAAAATTATAAAGGAAATACTGAGGAGTTTAGCATAAATGCTTACTATTTGTTGAGAAAACTATGATTAATTATTCCAGCAATTCGGAATTTAAAATAAACAGTTCTTTTTGCTGACAGACCAATATCTAAATGCTTTTGGGGGACTTTTCAAATGTTGTGGTATATGCTCTCTTCAAGTTATTTAACTGATAAGAGATGTAATATTTTCATTCATATTGGCAAATAAGAATACGTACAATAATTTTATTGTGACCATGAAGATTTGTTCTTTCCTATTATCAAATTTAGACTTTTTTGTTACTTTATGTGTCCTATTTGTATGCTGAAAATAGCTGTTAATTTAATATTGTATGAGGGGCTTAAATGATTGTAAGGAAGAGATGTACATCTATTCACCAAT
Organism: Panthera onca; assembly: GCF_046562875.1. Classification (NCBI taxonomy): domain Eukaryota; kingdom Metazoa; phylum Chordata; class Mammalia; order Carnivora; family Felidae; genus Panthera; species Panthera onca. Next base: position 87,725,444 of record NC_138342.1, read on the forward strand.
CTGAATATAAGTGCCACTTTCACATTTATTATAAAAGAGCAGTTATTTGAATCCGTATAGGATAGTTTACTGTAAAAGACATAATGTCTGTTCTTCATTTGCCATATGTGTGATAGTACCACCTGGATGTTTCCAGAATTTCATAGATAGAACTGTCTTGAGCAACTGCATTTTATGGGAGTGATAGTGAACAATTACAAGATAGATCTTTTTCTTAAACTGCAGTATTGTTTTGTTTATTTTCTTACTGAACTAATGGTTAATGAGACATTAACTTGGAAAGAAGGGAGTCCCTTGTTTTGTTTAAATTCACACATTTACCAACTATGGCCTTAATTATATTTGTCATGGCCCCCATGACAGAAGTCAAAGGGGTTGGTATGATTTTGATGCAGTGGCACATGAACATAGACATGGACGAGTCAACATTACTTCCAGAAATGCACCTGCCAAGGAGTTATTATGACAGACTTCCAAAGTCCTTTTTGGGCATTGGACTTGTATTAGGTAACAAAACCTGAAGTTAATGTTTTGGTTTCACTTGCTGAAGTTATAATTTCTCTATCAATTCCTCCAAGGCTCCACCCACACACAATGTTGTAAGCCAAATGTCACTATTAAAATGTGTTTCCTTATTTGCTGATCTCAGTAAGACACCTTTCCTATAATTCTCAGACTCAGGTTTTTAGGAGAAACCTGATTTTACATTATGTCCCAGATCCAAGTTAGTAAATTCCTATGAATTCTTTGAAATTATCTTGAAATAAAATGTCTTCAAAAAGACGTTAGAATGTCTAATACTTAGAAATATGAAACCTGATTTTTTTATGTTCTAATTCCTTCTTCTGTGAGTTCGGTTGTTGCCCACTAGAATTTAATAGTCTTACCTAGCCATCTCAAAGTGCTAGAGGGAGACTTCTTTGTTTTATAAACAACCATATAGACAGGGTAAAATTTGGAGCAGCTGTCAGTGTTGGTTCATCAAAGTAACATTTTCCTCAACTATTATGCCACCATTGCACAGTAGTTCTTTAAGCGAGGTAATGGCACCAAAGCCAGTAGCAGGAAACTCTCATACAAGCCAACTTTACAATTGGAGTCTTAACTGTGGGAGAATTGAGTTGCCAAGTAGAGCTGGTGGTTATCTTGGAAATTGTGCTGAAGAACACAACCACAAATGATTTTGTCAAATATACAGTATTTACTTGGTCTAGATCTCCAATTTTCTATTTTGACTCCCTGCCAAAACTCAGGGAATACTGTGGCATTATTCAAGGAGGGTATATAGTACATCTGTACACCTTGGTGTATAATACACTATATATATATGTGTGTGTATGTGTATATATGTATATATATATATATAGTACACTATATATATATATATAATATATACGTATATATATATATATATATATACACATACATACACACACACACACACACACACACACACACACATATATACAGTAGGAAAGAAGAGCTCCACAAGAGGATAGGGTAAATGAGAGCCCTTGAATCATTGTGACTGCAAGCCAAAAAGAGTCTTAAGTATCTGCTATTTCCAACATTATTCTGATCCTAGATTGTACATTGCAGAAAATCCCTGACTTAAGATAGATATATAATCTTTCCACAATAAAAAAAAAGATTTTGGTTGCCCATTCCAAAATAGTAAAATTCTATCAGCTTTGATTTATGCTTTTTCCACTTGTCATGAAATTGCAGTTAAATGTGCCAGGCTTCAAAAAGTAGAAATAGATACTAGGTGGATTTTCAATATTTTGTGTAAAACATATTCAGTGATAATGTCAACCTACCTGCAGTTTAAGAATTTGGAACTCAATATTTTGTATTTACTCAGGGTTGTTACTCAAACTGACTTGAAATCAAGCTCCAAATAATCTGAGAATTAAATTAAGATATGAATATATTGAGATGCAGTGTTCTTGGAGGACAGATTAGGACGTAAAATGAACTGGTTGCTTCGCTAAAATTGCTGTAAATATTTATTTTAAATTACATTTATGTCTCTTGGAAGAGAGGCACTGATTTCTGTGTCTGTTTATTCCATAATTGAACATAGTGGTGTTCTACTCAGTCAAGATGTAATGAAGGGAGGACAGCTTCCATTTATAAGATGAGTACATTCTGGAATGTAATGGATAGCACAGTGATTATCATTAACCATATTTCAAAATATATTTCAATGTATTTCAGTATTTGAAAATATGTAATGATATTTCAAAATATATTTAAAAGTTGCTAAAAGGGTATATCAAAAATTGTAAGTACGTGAGGTGATGGGTGTGTTAATTAACCTTTTGTGGTAATCATTTTCAATATATACATATATCAGATCATTACATTGTACACCTTAAACTTACATATTATGTATCAATTGTATCTTAAAAGCCGAGGAAAAAGTCCCGAATGGCCTAAAACAGGAATAATGTCATTTAATTACAAAATGTATAATCTGTTCTCACTGGTAATGGTGATGATGGTGGATTTTCCTTAAGTGTAACTTCTACAGGCTATGGCAAATGACTCACAAAAGCCATCCATTGTAAACATACAGCTTAATGATTTTTAGTAAATTTACTTCGAAATCACATATTTTTCATTGAAATTTCTATTAAGATAATTATAGATTCAGATGCAGCTGTATGAAATAATAATTGGACATGTACATTCTGTCCAATTTCCCCCACTGGTAACTTTTGGTAAAATTAAACTATCACAGCCAAGATACTGTCATTGATGCAGTCTACCAGTCTTACTCAGCTTCCCCCAAGGTGATGTGTTCATTTGTGTATTGTATATTTGGTTCCATACCATTTGGTCACATTATCCGATATCTTTAGCCCTTTTTTCCTGGAAACAGAAAGGTTTAACACAGTTCTGCTTCATCGATCATGTGGTGGTGCTACCATTCCTTATCAAAATGTTAATCAGAATATAGGCTTTTGTTTACTTAGTGTTTTTTGCACAAAATGGCCTTTGTGTTCAAAATATTTTAAGTTGTTTAATGATTTATTACATTGTAATTTACGTCATCTAATTCTTGTCACACAGCTCTAGTGATAGGTTTTGTTATCCTCATCTCGCATGAGCTAACTGAATCATAGTGAGGTTGGATAACCAAATTCATACAGCCAGTACGTAGCTTGACTAAGATTTGAATTAGACAGCCTGTCTCTGGAGCCCAGTCCCTTAACAACTATGCTATTCTGCCTCATTACCATTAAAAAAAAAAAAGTGAAGATGTAATGTAGGCTATGCGGGGAAAGTCATAAGAGAAGACTTAGAATACTCACAATTTGTTTACACAAAAACTGGTACCTGAATATTCATAGCAGCGTTATTAGTAGTTGTCAAAAACTGGAATAACCCACATGTCCGTCAGCTCATAAATGCATAAACTGTGGCATATCCAAACAATGGAGTAATATTCAATAAAAAGGAATGAAGGTCTGATACATGCTGCATCATAGGTGAACTTTAAAAGATGTAAATAATAAAAGGCCACATATGATATGATTTCACTTATATGAAATGTCCAGAATAGGAAAATCTAAAAAGGCAGAAAGTAGATTACTTATTGCTAGGGGGCTGGGGGCGGGGGGTGGGGGGGGGAGGAGAAGGGGCACTTATGGCTAATAGATAAGGGGTTTCTTTTGGAGCCAATAAACCCATCCTATAGTTAGATAGTAATGTTTCTACAACTCCAAAAAAGTACTCAATTATATACTTTAAGAGAGTGAATTTTATTTTATGTGAATTAAATCTAAAGTTATAAAAAATGCATACCACTGACAAGGTATTTCATGTTGAGAAAGTATCTCATGTCTCATGCAAAAAAATGTAGGGTACTGTTTGAATTGAATTATGGTGCTATGCATGTCTTTCTAGAAACATGGCACCAGTGAGTTTTGTAGGACTCTCCCTGTGAAATTAATACTTTTAGTTTTGGACACACAGGGTGAATTACTTAGGGTTGGGTTTATTTGAATTTCTAACCTAATGTAATTCTAGATACCAGACATTCTTCTTGTTGAGCAATGCTTCTCTCCTTTTTATTCTGATGAGAATGTTGTTTTGCTGCCAATCTGATCCCATAGTTTGGAACTGAGATATAACTGGAGTGGGGGAGATTCAATGATCGGAAGCATTCGGCTTTAATAATATATACATGTTATTGTACTCGATAAGGAAATGCCTTGGCTTCGTATGATTGCTGTAGTCATGATTTTTTCAAGGAGTAGCTGTAGAAGTGGCCAAGAATTGTACTTTTAGGAAGTATGATTATATATAGCACTTACCTGTAAGTTTGTTGTATATTTGCAAGAGGTGCAAGTTAGACACTCAGGTTAGAATCTTTATCCTATCAAGCTGATGGAGTGATTGTTGTACAAAGCATTGAGGTACAATATAGGCCTGGTCCTCCTCATAGGAAAAATGAATAGCTGCTTGTTTTTTTACTCTCTCTTGTTTCTCTTAATACTTTACAGTTGATAATATTTTTGTATAATAGTATCTCCATAATACTCAAAAGTTGTTCACTGGGCTTTAATGTGCTACTCCATCTTTGTTTTTTAAATGTACTTCCAAAAATTGTAAATTTTTTTCAAATAGATCAAAAATATACGGGATATGTTGGGCTGTGAATTTTTGCTGATGGACTGCTCTCCTCGGGGAACAAAATTGTCTATGGTCATGCATAGACATAGCAGATCTCCCATTAAGGCATGAGATACACAGTATTGATATTTTTCACTTGTTACTTTTATAATTTTGAGATTTGTTGTAGTTTGTCCTGTGCATGCTACAAAGTAATGATAATTTTAATTACTATTGTCATATCTCATTAGCCATTACTAAAACCTGCCTTTTCAAGTCACTTGTTTTCTTGATAGAGTATTGAACTAGTTTCTATGTCCAGATTATACTTTAATGAGAACTATTCACCCAGCTCTCAAGATGAGTTTTTATTATAGTATTTCTCCTCAAATTGGTATATTTTTGTGTAGCAATGTGGAAGAGAAAAGGCTTCCATGATAATAGTGAAACCCAGAGGATATAACACGATCCATCTCTGAGTTATTCCTCCTGTTTTTCTTCCCTGTACATTAAGAAACAAGGACAACCATTTAAAAAAATACCTTAATTATTAGTTGTGCTGCTTCTAAAGTAAAGTGCCAGAAACTGAAAATAATACAATGACACCACACCCAGATTCCATCCCTAACATACGGTCTTGTTCCTATTAATTTATTTTTTAATCTGTTTGTTCTTTCAGCACTTTTTCCTTTTTTTTGTTTGAAGTCTCTTACTTTGAAGTTATAGAATTTTCATATTTGCCACTGGCTATAAAATTCTCTCAGCTCTTTTATAACCTCTCATGATTTTTGCATTAAAAGGATTACTTTTATACACCCTCTAATTAGTTTAGATGATTATTAGATTTTTGTTTGTTTTACTGCATACATCGTAACAGAACAAGAAATCACTTCTGCAAATAAAGTAATGGTTCACAAAATTAGAATAAGCATCTTAAAAAGTGAATCCAGTTATTAAAACATTAATTCACTTACATTTATATTTTAAGGTACCAAAGAGAACTGGTGAAAGGAAAAAATACCATATATGGGTACTTTTCAAACATGAAGGAAGAACAAATTTTCTAACTTAAAAATACCACATTAATTATTTGTTTCAGTAAAAAGAGAAGCAGGTACATTTTAGCAGGAAAGCTTATATTTTAAACTTTGTACTCTAGATTTAATCTATCTTTATTCCAATGGAGCCACTCAAATGATTATTTTTTTTTCCTATGAAGTTATAATGTATACAGTTGAAATTAAGACAACTTAATTGTACTTAATCTTGAAACGTCTACCGTATTGTAACTTGGAGCAAAACATACTGGCAGAAAGCAAAGCTAGTAGACACTTTGCTAATGGCTCACCTTTTTAATAGTTCTAATACAATTGTGTGTTTCTATTGAACATTAAAATTGGTAAGGACGTTTGGTTATTAAGTTTGGGAAATGACTTTTCAGTATTTTGAAACTTAACCTGTTTACTCTTAAATGTGATTCTTATTTCAGGTAGGAAGTTTTATAGATATCAACTAATATTAATATATAATTTAAAAACTTTTTAACAAAAAAATGAAACAATAAAAATGTTTTTTATTACCAAGTGTATGAGATAAGATATAACATTTTAAAATGACTTAAAAATATGTTTGAGATTTTGTTGAAATCAGAGTATTTTTCAAATCACTAGTTTTAATTTGCTGACAGTTTTACTTTGATTTTTTTTTTCATTGTTACAATTTGTCACGCTTTAAATAAAACCAAAGGTTATGGGAAACATACCATCTTTAGGGGTAAAAAAAAAACACCTCGATATTGAGGGGCACATGGGTGGTTCAGTTGATTAAGCATCAGACTTCTGGTCATGATCTTGCAGTTTGTGAGTTTGAGCCTCACACGGGGCTCTTTGTTGCCAGCACAGAGCCTGCTTGGGATACTCTGTCCCCCTCTCAAAAATAAATAAGCATTAAAAATATTTAAAAAAAACAACTTGATATTGACATTTTTCTCTAATTTTGGTTAGAATTCAGCCTCCTTTAGAAATGGAGTTTGTTTCCTGTTCACAAACTCACTGTAAACGATGCAATGAATATAGATGAGAGTGAAAATTAAAATAAGACAGGTAAAACATTAAATTGTGTTTCTCTTTACTCAGACATAGCCATTGGATACTTTTTGCTGAAAGGGTCATGTTGTAATTTTATTTAGATGTAGATTGTCACTTGCAAACTATTTGCCTACTTAGTGTATCTCTCTCTAGTGGTTGTATAATCCTACCTCATATTTCAGTTCACACTGAAGTAAGTGAACAAAAAAAAAAGAATGAGAAATCTTTTTTAAGAGGAGGTAGAAAGTGCATTCAGAATGCGTTACTTGTGATCCTGTCCTCTAGTTAGGCACTGCTTAAAGAAGGAAAGAAATGCAATGGGTATTGGTCATTTCTCCTGTTCTTCCTCCCAGCAATTTTTTGGGGAAGGAAGGGAAGGGAAGGAGGAAAGGGAAAGAAGAAAATAAATCACTTAGAGATCATTTCTTGACAAGCACGTGCTCATTTTTAGGGCCAAAGAAATGGGAGGTTTTTCTTTGGAGCCTGTTGATGCTTTCTCGCCTTCCAATTACACGCGGTCACATCAACTTCTGACACGTGGGTACCGTGCGCATGGCAGCGCTATTTACAAACACCATCCTAGAATTCCAGAGACTCTTATGTAACAGCTGAGAGAGTGCGGGCTTTGTGTGTCTGTGGGCGGAGGAATCAAACAGTTTAATTCATAGTCCGGGAGCCCTTGTCTGGCTCTGACAGGGTCATGAACCAAAGATCAAGGTGTCTAGGTCAGGATCCGCCCAATATGCAGTTTTCCTACCGAAGTCTCAAAGGCTGTGCTTTAATACAGGATTAATCTTTCTTTCCTCCTTCAGCAAATGGAACCAATTATGCCAAACTTTTTTTGTGATTTTGGAAAATGCGGGCAGATTGTACTTTGGTTCTGGTCATAACTTACAGTACCACTGAGACTGAAGTGTTCTCGTCTGCCACCCAGTCTCACAAATGCCTTTAAAAAAAAAAGTGTATTACGTGTATTTTCAAATTTGTAAGCATCTTCAGATGCAATAGAATTCATAATCTGACTTTCCAAACTAACACTCAAACCCCAGAATACTCAAGGACAATTAATTATCTTCCTTATCCCTTCCTGCAGTCACCACTCTTCCCTCCCTCCCCCATCCGTTTTCAATTCTTCAATATCACACCTCCCTCAGCCCTCCTCTGCTTTTAAGTTCTACATTAAGACTTGGGCTTAAACAAAAAAACAAAAAATAGGTTTCTATACTTAGAGAATTGTTGTTCCTTTCTCAGATAGATTTTGAGAGTTTTGCATTTATATTTATCAATAAAAAGAAAGTCTTGAGTTAAAAAAACAAAAAATTAAAGCACGCTAATTTAAAGGTCTAATCCTGTATCTGGTATAATCTTTTCTGGTGCTTTTCATCATAAATTGTAAGCTGACTTGTTGGAATCTTTAAAATATGAGTAAATTTTGAGGGTTTTTTTTTTTTTGTATTGCATCTAAGGATCATTTTAGATGGGCATCATCATTGATTATCTAAAAATAGAAACGATTCATAACAAAGAATTGAAATTAGATCATAAACAAGTGAACTCGTAGTTAATTAAAAAGGCCTGTTTGAACTCTTTTCTTTAGTAGAATATTTTTTGCAATTATACTACCTTTCTAAAAAAAAAAAAGGAAAATCAGAATCTTTGAAATGCAGTACCATAAACAAAAGGAATTTGTTTAACTTTTAAAAATAAAGAATCTTCCCCAAGAGATAAACCAAGCACCAAAAATCTATTGTTTTAAGTACTGTTTGGTATAAGAGAAGTTTAGATCGGAAATAATTTAGAGATTATCTGTTCAAATTTATTATTTGCACATGAGGCTTAGAAATTAAGGTTTAGCTGTTTAACATCTGAATCTGCTCATATATGGAAGAAATTGCCAAAAGAGTGACTCATTTAACCAACACAATGAAATCTAAGGATGGGCATTTTTTTATCCCTGTTACTGAGTAAAAGTTCCTTCTGGACTTGAAAAGATATAATTTATTTAGTGTTTATCAGTTAAAATATATTGTACATTTCTAATACATTGACTTAAGATAGGTGAAAATAGATATAGTCTTAAAAAGATTCTTTTCATTTGCTTGCTTTTTATTGTTTTGGTCTGATGATAATGTATTTATCTTAATCACCCTTGCCCCAGATAATGAAAGTTAGTGTGAAATTCCTTATGAGTATCCTTTTCTCCTAAGAGCAGTGCCAATTCTAAATACTCTTGGGGGTTCACAAGAATTATCTTATGTTATATTAGAACATTAATATTCTCTTCTTTTTAAATTTTTTTTTAATATTTATTTATTTGAAAGAGAGAGCACGCACACGCGAGTGTGCAGGTGGACGGGCAGAGAGAGAGGGAGACACAGAATCTGAAGCACGCTCCAGGCTCTGAGCTGTCAGCACAGAGCCTGAAGCGGGGCTCGAACCCAAAGCCCTTGAGATCATGACCTGAGCTGAAGTCAGAAACTTAACCTACTGAGCCACCCAGGTGCCCCAATATTCTCTTCTTATACCTTTATTGGACAGTAAATTATATATGATTATAAGCTGAAAGTGCTCAGAATTTGATAAAGGCTATACATTAATACATTTCTGTTAAGAAAAGATTTAAATACTACTTTCATCTGATTGTACTTTGGTTTCACTTGAAGAGGCAAGCGTGTAATATAAAATTTATTTAGTGGATGGACTCCCTTCATAAAGATGAACTTAGTGGCAATTATTTCAAAATATCAAAATGGTAGATTGAATATGAAAGATGTATACCAAAAAGCAATATCAAAATTTTAGTTTATCCCCTTTCATTTTCTACTGAGTGTGTGTATATGTGCGTGTGTGCACACATGTACTTGCTTACGTGGATCTTAGACTTTTGATATGAGTGAAGTCCTCTTGGTAGAAATGGTGAATTAAATGAACCATAGTAAAAGTTTCTGTCTATGAATATAAAGCGAGAAAAATAACTGATGGCGTGCATTTTTACAGATACCATGAAGTTGCACAAAATTCTCAGTCATTTGTGTAAATGACTTTTTTTTATATGGTTCTTTTGTAAGACAGCTGAGGAATCAAATAGCATACACATAAACCGCTGGCTTGGTGATGTAGAGATTGGCGCCAGGCGTTCCCTCTTGCTAGGGAGTTCCAGGTCATCCTGATGCCTTCCCATGTGGTCAGGCACACGTGGCTTTAATGTTTACACACACTGTTCCAGAATTCTGAACACCAGTGATGCAACAATGGTGGTAGAAGGAGTGGTCTGTATCTCAAATTGTTTAGCGGCCTGGATCGAGAATATTGATAACAGAATAAGAAAGCACTGATTGTAGTAATATTTGGGGTAGAGGGAATGGTAGATGAATAAAGGAGGCTTCCCCCAACCCCCCACATTGTTATTTTAAACTATTGTTACCACTCAAAGGGAGCTTTCCACTTTGAACTTAAAATAGTAGCTTTTAACCCTGACAGGTGACTAAGCGCTTTAGTATCCAAAGACTGAAGGTGACGAAGCTCTTAAGAGTGCCACTGTGTCTCATAACCAAGCTGACTCAGACTCTTAGAAGCTATTGTGGCAACTTAACCGTCTCTAATAATGTTACCGCATATCTGCTGGAAAAGATTGGAGTTAGAGCTGCCATTTTCTCATGTTTTAAAATTGTTCTTTTCTCATTATTTTTTTATGTTTGAAAATATGCCTTTCCTAGTACATATAGAAATGCTTTCCAAAATCACTGAATATGTTTGCTTAGAACTACTTAAATTATAATCTGTTTATATCTGCAACAATATGGGAGGGGGAACCCCCATGTTATCTCGTAGAATCATGATAAAGGAAAAAAGGTAAGTGATAATTTAAAATATGTAATAACAAAGTGGTGGCATTCATTCAACTAAATGCCAGCAATTATGTTTAACATGGAAAAATTCCTAAAATGGTGAGGGAAAAACATGTAAAAAAAATTAGAATATAAAGAGTTTTTAAGAATAAATGCTGTCTCACAAATTATGAACATTTTAAAGATATCTTTCAAACTCTCCTACTTCTGACAATTTATCACTTTTTCATGTACCTTCTTTTGAACTTTTAACAGTTTTTTTTCTGAACTGTGGGTTTAACTCTGTTTGCACTTATATGTGTGTTTGAATATGTTTTTATATTTTAGATCTAGCTATGTAAACTAGAGTTGTTTTCAGTTCCTTATAAGATATTTCCACCTGGATTCCCACCACCTTCAAACATTTCAATAAATCATTCATCAGATTTGCAAAAATATAGTTCATTTTCAAAAATAGAGCCATAAATTGTTATCAGCCAAAAAGGACTTTAGAGACTCTCCAACCTATCTGTTGCATTTACAATTGAGAAAATGGAGCCATGGGAAGGGAAAGACAGTTACCTCAAATTACATAATAGGATATCTATCATTCTAATAATAGCTACTATTGACTATGTTCTTACATTGTGTTAAGCATCATGCTAGGCACTTTACAGAGATTATCTTATTTTCTTCTCACATAACTTCTTTTTTTTTTTTTTTGTGCTATATATTCCCATTTTACTGAGAAAAAAAAAAAAACAAGACATAGGGTTTTAAACCTCCATATACACTTGGAATTATATTTAATATCGCCTTATTTTCACCCCATTCCTATAGTACTGTAATTTCTTCCTCCTTGGTGTTCTGACCTGTGTGACCTTTCTTTCCATCCTTCTATGGTTATTCTTGCTTTTCACCATATTTTCCTACCAAAGGAATCTATATTGCCTCCTTATTTCTCATGGATCACAATGAATTCTTAAACAGCCGGCTGCCATTAAACAGTTTGGCCTTTGGGGTTAGGAAGATCTAGTTTTGAATCCTGACTTTCCTTCTTATAAGCTGTGTATGTTTTTAGTCAACATAGTAGCTTTAGCCTCTCTGAATCTGTTCCATCTGTGAAATAGGAATACGTAATAATTTTTATCTCCCATGTTGCGAAAAGGGAACAAATTATGAGTTAATATAAATAAAACATCCAGCATATTACTTGGCACAGTTGCAGTGATTGAATAAGTATTCATTCTTTAAGCTTATGTTGAGCATCTATGTATTAGGAAAGAAGAAAGCCATTCTCCTTGCACTTGTGGAATATATACAGTCATAAGAAAGAATCAATACCATGATCTTTTAAAAAGCATAATGAGATGGAAATTGTAGGACTTACAGACTGGTCAGGTGGGGAATTTCCCAGGATGCATCCAGCCCTCTGCTCAAAGATATGATTCTGTTCAAAGGTATGACCATTCCTGAATGGTCCCAGGCACAAGAGTTGGCATAGCTTTTTCAACATTGGAGTCTGACAGAGATTGTACAAGTGTGACAGCATGGTCTCTGAAGAATGCCCCTAGAGGGAAACATTATTTCCGTCCCTTTTGTTATTTAAATTAGGATAAAAATTATGAGTCCATAGTTTCATCTGTTCACAGTCATCTTTTAACTATCTTTATTAGGTACACTGAAAGAACACAAGCTTGTCCATAGAAATACAGAAGGATAGCATGCATGATTTAAAAACTACTAAGGACTGTAGATGTTACTTGCTCTTATTCTGTTTCATATCCTGTATTTAGGAACAAGAACAGATACTTTGGCACACCTTGCTCAAAGATAGATGATAGTCTTGTTGTGCTAATCCCAGGGGCTTCCCGTAAGAATGAAGATTCCTTACATGGTGGTGTCATGGGATTTGGGGCCCATGTGAAAGATGTTTTGGAGTGTCTCCCAATTACTAAACAGTTTAAAATATATCAGCTATTTATGTGTCAGCAACTGCCTCCTTTCATCATGATAGAAGTTTCCTTGAGAGCCAGGATCCTATCTTGTATGTCCATTGAATCCCCTTCAATAATTAACATGCAACCAAGTGCATAGCAGACCCTCAGTATATATAGATAGATAGACAGACAGGTTGCCTTGTGTAGGTTGGAAATATTCTTGAGTACCATCCCTGTCTGAACTATCATTTCTGAGAAATAGGAAACACAAAAAAGGAGATGTTTGGTTAGTTTCTGCAGTGAGTTTTCAAAAAATACAGATACATGGTAACATAAACAATACAATCATAAATATGTCTTTATTAATTTCTCCTACAATAATACACTTAATTTTCAAAACTATCAACATTAGGCCACAGCTTCTGATTCCCCACTATGCAAGATATGAACATGAGCATTTCACATTTCCATGTACTTTTCCTTCCTTGCCTTGTGCCAACTTTTATGTTCTATACCATTCTATATCGCTAAGTTTGTAATCTTTGCCCTCTGTTCTTCATCTATAGCTGTTTCTCCTCTGCTTGTTTTGTTGCTCAATGCTAATTGAAAAACAACAACACAGCATTTACAATGTTATGATTATAAAAAATAGAATTCAGTATAATAATACCAAGTGGTACAGTTGCATATTCAGAGAAGGAAAAAATGATCCCATAGCATTAAAACTTAGTATGTTCCAAAGATAATATTTTAAGCATCAAGATAAAATAGATTCCATTTTCTTAAATTCCTTTATTTCCTCAAAACTGTGCCATATTTTAGTTTCTTTCACATTTGGACTTATATTTTTCTGTGAGCTTTAAATTTTTCTTGAAAATTCTAATCTCCCCCTTTGCTATTTTTGATAGAAGAATTTTATGCTTTCATCATATCAAAATGATTTTTCCAATTTCTTAATTATATCACTTGGTGAATGAAATATACCTTCTTAAAGTCATTCTTCTCTATGCTCCCTGCTTGTTTTTTTTTTAACTTTTTTTTAATGTGTGTATTTATTTTTGACAGAGAGAGAGAGAGAGAGAGAGAGAGACAGACAGAGCATGAGCGGGGGAGGGGTAGAGAGAGAGGGAGACACAGAATCCAAAGCAGGCTCCAGGCTCTGAGCTGTCAGTACAGAGCCCAACGCATGGCTCAAACTCACAGACCGCGGGATCATGACCTTAGCCGAAGTCGGACACTCAACCGACTGAGCCACCCAGGCGCCCCCCTGGTTCTTCTTTTCTGAATTAGTTTCTTTTCATTATTTTCCTGGTGAGGTCTACTTTATTACTTCACTCCTTTGTCTTTCTAGATATTTGATTCTTTTTTTTTTTTTTTCCTCCTTGCATACATCCCCAAGATTTTATTCTTGGTTTGTTTTCGAGAGATGATGGATAGGAAGCAAATTGATTGATTGCATATCCAAAATTCCTTAATTTTTCTGCAGAGTTAATTGATAAATTATTGTGTATATGATCCCCCTCAAAACTTGGGAGACTTTTATCCAGGGTTGTTTATGAGATAGGTATCTGATAAAAATTTGATTTCATTTTTTTAAAGTAAGTTTTTTTTTAATTTAAATGGAAATTAGGATCTTTACCTTGTCAGCTCTGAAATTCCACCTAGAAAATTAAAAACTCACAGGAAAATCTAAGTCCAGATCTGTCTAGGCATAGTTCTTTTAAAATGCATCCTACTCAGCACTAAATGATCCTGTACAATCCAGAAACAAGTGCCTTTATTCCATTTTAGGAACTTTTCATATGTTTAGCTTTGATTATTTTTTCCCCTCTATTTTTTCTTCTCTCTTTATGGAACTCATGTTAACTGTACATGAGTTAACTGTTCACCCCCTCAATTTATTTTTCTTGCTTATTAAACTCTTCTCATATTTTCACAATGCTTTTGATCTTTTTTAAATGTTAAGAATTAAATTTTAGGGGCACCTGGGTGGCTCAGTCAGTTAAGGGTCTGACTCTTGATTTGGTCTCAGGTCACCATCTCACTGCCCTGAGATCAAGCTTGTGTTGGGCTCCGTGCTGGGTGTGGAGCCTGCTTAAGATTCTCTCTCCTTCTCCCTCTGCCCCTCCCCACTTGCACATCTCTGTCTCTCTGTCTCTTAAAAAAAAAAAAAAAGAAAAAGGAATTTTAATTTCCCCAAATTCTTATATCCTCTGACTGACTCTTTCTAATGGAAGGCTGTTTTGCAGCTCAAATCCTAAGGAATTAATGAAATTTTGTGAAAAAAAAAATTAGAGCAACAAAGAATTAAATTTTATCTTAACTCTAAGAATGCAACAAACATTAAAAAATGTGTGTGTGTACTATATGTATAATGTGTACATAGAAAACATATACATACGTTCATAGTTTCATTGGTACTTTATACTCCTTAAAAAAGTAATAATAGAGCTAGAGTCCATTACTGACCAATTTTCCAAACTTGGTGTGTATGATTGTTTACTAAGCCCTCATATTCCCCTATCATGCTGCAGTATTATAATACCTAGATAGAGTCAGTGAATGTGCTTATTAGTCCTAACAGTGGTGGTTCATCGTGTGCAGATCTAATGTTGATTATCTAATTCCTAGATATTTGAAGATACTTTGCTCATCTTCATATCTTCTACCTATTTTGCTGCTTGTAACAGATACCAGAAACTAAGAAGAGGAGATGAAATTTAAATTTCACCATTTTTGCACTGCTCAGAAAACTTTGAAGATAAATGCAAAATCCATAAAACATAATCTTTTTAGAGCCCCACTTCCCTAACTTGAGGGAAAGAAGGGAACACTAGAAAAAACAGACAAGAAATACCCAATTCCTAAACAAAATCTCTTAACTCTACCTTTGAAATACATCCCAAACATATGTCCCATCATTTCCACACACTCTGAAACCATCATGATGTCTTTGAATATTTTTTCCCTAATATCCTCATAACGGGTCTCTCTACTTCTGCATTTGCTCCCTCCTCACCTCACCATGGTATTTTACCCAAACCCAGAAATTCAAGTGATCATTTAAAATTGAGTCAGCTCTTGCCTCTCTGCTTAAAACCATTAGTGGATCCCTATTTATTTCAAAATAAAAGCTAAAGTCTTTCCATGGCCTACAAGGTGTCGGGTAATCCAGGCACTGTTCACATTTCAGTAAACGGTCATTCTTGTCTCTTGTTCGAACCTTCATGGCTTTCTTGCTGTCCTGGCAACAAGATGGGCATCCTCTTTCCTGCAGGTTTTTGCACTTGCTGTTCCTTCTTCGTGGAACACCCTTCCTTCAGATATCCACATGTACTGCTTCTTTCCCTTCTTTCTAATCTCTCCTTAAGCATTACTTTTTCAGGGACACATTCCCTAATCATTTTGTCTAATGGAACTGGCATTCTTACCTTGCCTTGTTTTCTTTCTTAAGATTGTCATCACTTTGCAGAGTATGTGTTTTCCTGCTTTAAAAGAAAATTGTTTCTTGTTTGCTTCCTCTAGTAGATGTGAGTTTTATGAGAACAGAGGCATTTTTTGGATCCCTGACATATAGCTCCAGCATACAGAGCCATGGCTGGCAGTGGTAGGCACTCAGGCAGTAGTTGGTGAATGTATGAGGGAATAAAAATAGTGAAAAACAATGGTAATGATATAAATTTATTTTTACTGCTTTTCTCATAAGGCTACCAGTGTTGTATCTTCTTTCCTTATTCTTCCCATCAGAAAATAAAGATAGATAAAATATCCACTGAGCACAGATAGGTGAAATGAGGCTTTGGGGTCCATGTGCCATAGCTCAGACATTATCCCAGGAGCTCTGGAACCAAGGAAATATTTGTAGCTACAATACCATGTATGTTGGCAACTGTACTTTCTGATGTTACTGCAATTGAATAGTATTCAGTTACATTGTGTGTTTAAGAGACTTTTGTGACCAGTTCAAACTATAAGCATGATTTGCAAAACTACTTTACGTTTTAAACAACTGATTTATAAATAGACTTTGGAGCTCAAGCCGCCTGAAAGATGAGCACTGCCTGTGTTCTTCCCTCTGCTTCCTTTCTTTCAGTTGTGTGGCTACCAACTCCCTTCTGGGCTACAAGACATAGCACTGTTTCCAAGATCTCTCAGTATCTCCTATCATGATGAGATAATATTCAATTAGTTCCTTAGTTCTGGGTTCGAGAGAACTTGGCATTTATTTCATAGTGAAAAATAGTTACAGGTAGATGATTCTTCATATGCATGTTTTCCACTGGTTTTGAAATACCTTCTTTATTCACTTTAAATATGGCTAAAATAAATCCGTAATATTTTGAGTGCATTTTTTTGCTGCTATTACTGTATTTATTATTAAAGTTTCAAAATCCTACGGAATTTGAGTTTGATTTGTAAGCTCTGTGATGGCATTCTACTTCTGTTTTGTTCAAAATGTTATCTCCAGTGTCTAGCATAATGCCAGGAACATTATAAGCTACAGTCTATATTTGTTGAATGCAGACCAATACTTACAGAGAATTGTCATTCCAAAGACTTAGTAGCATAAGAAACCTAGAGTGAGTAATATTCTACTCAATACTAGTGAAATTAAGTACAAATCGGTAGAGTAGCTCCTTCTTTACTTTTCTTCCAAGTATAGAGGACTTTCTGAAATCAGAGAATTGATTAATGAGTTTTTGACATAATAATATATAACCAGGTAGCAGGAACCAATAATCCCTTATTGATCTTCTATTCTTTAAAAATTGCAAGAAAATGGAAAAAAAAAAAAAAAACAGAGGTCCAAAAAGTCTTAAACAGTATAACTTACTGAGTCATCTTCTGTAATATTTAAATTCTGGAGTGAGAGCAAGGTTCAGCTCTTGAGCTACAGCTGCTTTTTGATAAAGGATGTTGGTTCATGCTGCCAGTATTATACCTATCTCTAATAGTGAAAAGTATAATGTGATACCTGAGATGTTGGAATAGGTAAGGCAGTGTTCATACTTGTGGACAGACCTATAGAAATAGACCAGACTCTTTCAGATTGCATTATTCATTTTCATATTCTTGCCTTTACCTGTTTGGGAAGTCTGTTTTCTAACCTTCTTTCAAGGCTTGTCATCTCCTTCATATGTCCATAGTATGCATTTCTCAGAGGCCAAAAAATTAGTGCATATTTTGTATTGCAAATGGCATTGTTGACTTTAAATGAGGCTTTGACCTTTCATGTGATGCTGGGCAGGAAGTTTACAGTTTCCTCATTTAACAAATGAAGGACTTGGACAACATTTTTTGAAATTTCACTGAACTTAAAATTCAGCATAGCAGATATATATTATATGTGACTACTTGAGGCATATAGCTGATGTTAATTTGTTTTATTGCATTTTGTAAATGACCACATTATTATTTCCTTTCAAAGAAAAAAATAATATTACACTTAAATGCCTGTATGTTTAGGAGAAACATTTCAAAACTCTTAAGGTTGAATTCAGGGTGTCTTACAGATAGTCTTTTTACTTTCAGCAGTGTTTCTCATAATGTGAGAATATTTGTGGACCTAAGATGTGAAACTAATTAGCTCTTTGTCCAATTTAAAAAAAGAAAAATCTTTACGTGAGGGAAAGAGTATTCATCAGAAGTGTTCTAGCAGATGATACATTTTTGGGAATGAAACTGATAGAAGCAATTAACAGTTTTTTCTAAGTTGACTATGCTACTACTATCTTGTTATGCAATGATAATACTTTTCTGACAGAGTAGAGAGCAAAATTACTTTGGTCTTATTTCCTTTAACCAAACCTTAAATATCCCTTCAGAGAATAGATAGGAAAAAGAATTCTGCTTCTCAGACCTCTTAAGTATATAGATTTTGTTTTTTAAGAGGATGTTGTTCACTCCTGCATGCCAAACCAAAGGATAAAAACTTTACCTATCTTTAATCCTTAAAGGAAAATTTACATAAAATTGCTACATACTATATATAGTACACTAAAGTGATAACTTCCTGGATTAATTTTTTAAGAAAATATCAAGTTTATTGAAAAATGAGATAATAATGAGTCATTTTAGTAAGTAAAGGAAGTAAAGTCTAGTTTTGAAAATGACAGATTTGCTAGGAGAATACAAAGTTGATGAGTCTAGGAAATCCAAAGAAATTTGCTGATTTATTTTCTCTGTTTCTCAGTGAATGCAAAAGTCCATTTATTAAGATACTAATACTACATAAATTAAAATATCTTTGAAGTCAGGCTACTATCATTAGGATAATTCCTCAAACAAGCTGGTGTATAAATAGGATTATAATTTAACAGATTAATACTGATTATGAAAAATCTTGAGACTTTTTCAGGACTTCAGTTTAATGAAATATTGACTGACAGTAGATGTATATACATAGAGATATAAAACATTTTACTCATGCCTGTAAAAATTGTCCAATTGACCCTTGAACAACACAGGTTTGAACTGCTTGGGTCCACTTATACACAGATTTTTTTTTTTTAATAAATACAATGGAAATGTATTTTTTCCTCCATATGATTTTCTTATTAATATTTTCTCTAGCTTACTTTATTGTAAGAATACAATATAGAATACATATACAAAGTATGTGTTGACTGCTTATGTTATCGGCAAGGCTTCTGGTCAGTAGTAGGCTATTAATAGTTAAGTTTTGAGAAGTCAAAAGTTATACATAGATTTTTGACTGTGAAGAGAGTCAGCACCCCAACCCCCACATTGTTTCAGGGTCAGTTCAGTATCGTTTCTTAATAGTAGGTAGCAGTGACTTCAAAGGACCATAGATCTCTATGTCAACATACACATTGACAAAATTATTATAACCATGAGTTTAATGTGCTAATTCCATTTTTACCTAGAACTTCAGTTTGTTCTATCACTACAGTAGATACATGAATCAAATTTTAGGGATATCAAAGAGAGAAAAGAGCAAATTTATGTACATAGCTATGGTAACCCTACACCTTATTTGACAGGCCTTAAAAGACATTTTACCACTGCTTTCTTCTTATAGATGATTTGTACATTGTAAGAGCCCTTTTTGAGAAATGTCTCACCATACACACAGAATTTATAGTCACTAGTATTTCCTAATACATATTTAGAAAAAAAAAAAAGAGTTGATATATTACTAGAATTACATATGGTTAAAAAGTTAAAAAATATATTTAAAAAAAACCCTGATGTTCCCAATTTCCACTTTAACATGTAAGGAGCTTACCATCCCAATAAGTGAAACACTGAACAAATTGAAAAAATCAACAACTCTTCTTAGTTCTGTCAGAGAAGTGACATCAGAGGGCAAACCACTGCCCCCAAAAGTGGAGAGACAGGCAAATATAGAGAACCATAACTTATCAGAGCAGAAACCCACAGAAGTAGAAACATCCAAAGGAACCAGTGCCAGGGTAGAGAAACCTGAACTGTAAAACAAATTGCTGGAGGCTCAGTGTGGATGTCATAGAGTAAAAAACCCAGGGGGACACAGGTATGGGGATTCCCCCTGCCTTTCATGAGTTTCACCTCCAGGTGATCTACCAGGTACCCTCAGTAAATATCAGAGGAAAGTCCCCTTGTACTTCAGTAGGGGGAGAGATGAACCATTTTGAAATATGCCAGAACATTCTGTTCTTCTTTTTATTTTTTATTTTTTTTTTTTAATGTTTATTTATTTTTGAGACAGAGAGACAGAGCATGAACAGGGGAGGGACAGAGAGAGAGTGAGACACAGAATCTGAAACGGGCTCCAGGCTCTGAGCTGTCAACACAGAGCCCGATGCGGGGCTCGAACTCACGGACTGTGAGATCATGACCTGAGCCGAAGTCGGACGCTTAACCGACTGAGCCACCCAGGCGCCCCCATTCTGTTCTTCTTAATAAGGCCTGCTTTCAAAAGAAACTATTTGCCAGAGCCCAAAATACCTGGGAGAAGGGCAGTTCCCAACTTCAGCTCCCTCTAACCTTCTATGTTCAAACAGTTCAAAGAGACTGAACATGTATTAGATTCAGAATCAAATATGGCACGAATGTTGGAACTATCACACCAGGAATTTTTAAAAACTGTGGTTAATGTATGAAGGGCTTTAATGAAAAAAGTAGACATCATGCAAGAACATATGGATAATGTAAGCAGAGAGATAGAAATTTTAAGAAAGAAAAAAATGTTAGAAATCAAAAATATAGAAATGAAAAATACCTTGATATACTCATTAGTAGACTGGATATGACTGAGGAAGTAATCTCTGAGTTTGAGACTCTGACTGGAAACTTCTAAAACTGACAAGTAAAGAGAAAAAGTGCAGGGGAAAAACACTATCCAAGAACTGTGGGACAATTACAAAAGATGTGATACAGACATAATGAGAATATGAGAAGAAGAAGAAGAAGAGAGAAAGGAACAGAAGCAATATTTGAAGCAGTAATGTTTGAGAATTTTCCCAAGTTAATGTCAGACACCAAACCACAGATCCAGGGAGCTCAGAGAACACCCAAGTTAGATAAATACCAAAAAAAAATAAAAATAAAAACAAAAAACAAAAACACTACATGTAGGCATATCATATTCAAACTTCTGAAATCAAAGATAAAGAAAAATTCTTGAATAAGCCAGAAGAGAACTACACCTCCACCTATAGAGGAGCAAAGATAAGAATTATATCCGACCTCTCCTGGGACACCATACAAGCAAGAGGAGAGTAGAGGGAGACATTTAAAGTGTTGAGAGAAAAAAAACCCACCAACCTAGAATTCTGTACCCTCTGAAATTATCTTACAAAAGTGAAGGAGAAATAAAGAGTTTTCTCAGACAAACAAAAATTGAGGGAATTCATTGACAGTAGATTTCCTCGCAAGAAATGTTTTTAAAAATTCTTCAGGGAGAAAGAAAATGACATAGATCAGAAACTAGGGTCAACATAAAGAGAGGAAGAACATTAAAGAATAAATCACTGAAGGTAAAATAAAACCTTTTCTGTTTCATTTGTTAATTCTAACATATAACAGTTCATTCAAAATAATAACAATTTATTAAGTGTGTAAGTGAAATAAATGACAGAAATGATACAGAAACAAGAGGAGAAATTAAGAATATTTTGTTATTATAAGGTACTTGCATTACCCAGGAAGTGGGATAGTATTATTTGAAAGTGAACTTGAATTAGTTGTAAACATATATTGCAAACTCTAAGGCAATCACTGAAGACAGTTTAAAAAGAAGTAAAACTACTATGCTAAGAAAGAAGAAAAAAAGGAAACCTATAAAAAGCTCAATTAGGGGTACATTGGTGGTCAGTTAAGCATCTGACTCCTGGTTTTGGCTCAGGTCATGATCTTACAGTTTGTGAGTTCGAGCTCCCACTGTTAGTGTAGAGCCTGCTTGGGATTCTCTCTCTCTCTCTCTCTCTTTCTCTTTCTCTCTCTCTCTCTCTCTCTCTCTCTCTCTCTCTTTCTCTCTCTCTCTCTCTCTCTCTCTCTCTCTCTCTTTCTCTCTCTCTGCCCCTCCCCTGCTCTCTCTTTCTCTCTCTCAAAAATTAATAAATGAACATTAAAAAAAAAGCTCGATTAAAAACATAAAAGAGAAAAAGAGTGTGGAAGACAAAAATAGGAACAGACCAAAGGCAATAATTAGAAAACAGTAGTAAATATGGCAGATATTAATCAACTGTATCAATAATCACCTTAAGTGTCAATGGCCTAAATTCACCAATTAAAAGATAATCAGAGTGGATCAAGAAAACAAGACCCAACTACATATTATCTAAAAGATGCTTACATTAAGTATAAAGATAGATGCAGGTTAAAAGTGAAGAGATGCAGAAATATATAGCATGTTAACACTAATTAAAAGAAAAGCTGGGGTAGCTGCTTTAATTTCAAACAGATCAGACTTAAGAGTAAAGAAGACTATTAGACATAAAAAAGATATTCTTAATGTTGAAGAAGTCAACACTCCAAGAAGACATAACAGTCCTTAATGTGCATGCATCTAACAACAGTGTCAAAATACCTGAGGCAAAAACTGATAGAGCTGCAAGGAAAAATAGATGAATCCCCTATTATAATTGGAGACTTTAATGCTCCTGTGTCAGAAGTGGACTGATCCAGCAGGCAGAAAATCAGTAAGAATATAGTTGAGCTCAATAGCACCATCAATCAACTGGATATAATTGACATCTATAGACTACTTCATCCAACAGCAGCAGATTACATATTCTTTTCAAGTTCTCATGGAACATTTAACCAACACAGACCATATTTTGGGCCATCAAACATACCTTAACAAGGTTAAAAGAATAGAAATTATGCAATGCCTGCTCACAGACCACAAGGGAATTAGAAATCAGTAATAGGAAGATCGTTGGAAAATCCCAAATACTTGGAGATTTAACAACATACTTATAAATAGCACATGGATCAAGGAAGGAATCACAAGATCTATAAAAATATTGTGAACTACTCTAGTTGACACTGATTTGTCATGCAGTTCCAGTGCTACTTATGGTTTTACTGTCTGCTTACTTCATTTTTTGTGATTTCTTGCTGTCAGAGAATTTCACTGAGGACCTCAGAACACATTGTTTAAAAAAAAGGTGCAAAGAAGTTATTATAAATCTGAAAAATGTTTGAACTAAATGAAAATGAAAATAAAAGTTATCAAAGTTTGTGTGATGCAGTGAAAATAGGGCTTATAGGGAAATTTATAGCATTGAATGCATATATTAGAAAAGAAGATCTAAAATCAATAATCTAAGCTTCTATTTTAGGAAACTAGACAAAAAGCAAATTAAATCCAAAATAAGCAGAAAAATAAAAAATTAGAAGAGAAATCAATGAAAATGAAAATAATAGAGAAAACCCAACAAAACTAAAGGTGGTTCTTTGAAAATTTCAATAAAATAGATGAGCCTCTAGCCAGTTAACTAAGATAAAAAGACACAAATGACTAATATTAGAAATAAAAGAGAGGACAGCACTACAGATCCCATGGACATTAAAAGGTTAATAAAAGAACCACTATATGTGCACAAATTTGGTAAATTAGATTAAAAGGACGAATTTTTTAAAGGCACAGTCTGCCAAAACTCACACAAGAAGAATTAGCAAATCTAAATAGAACTATATCTACTAAAGAAATTGAATCTATAATTTATAACCTTCCAAAAAAGAAAGCATCAGACCCATATTGGTTCACTGGTGAACTCTGTCAAACACTTAAGGAAGAAATTATACCAATTGTCTATAATGTCTTTCACAGAACTGAAGCAGAAGGAATACTTCCTAACTCATTCTGAGGCCAACATTACCCTAATACAAAACTAGACAAAGACATAGAAAGAAAACTACCGAAAAGAAAACAACAGAACAGTATCTCTCATGAACACAGATACAGAAATCCTTAACAAAATTATTAAACTTCACAATATATAAAAAGAATCATACACTATGACCAAGTTAGATTTATGTCAGGTGTGCAAGTTGGTCCAACGTGCAAAAGTCAATTAATGAATTGATTACATTAACAGATTAGAAGAAGAAAAACTATATCATCGTATCCATGGATATAAAAAAAAAGCATTTCACAGAATCCAAAACCTATTCATGATAAAACGTCTCAGCAGACTAAGACTAAAGGGAAACTTCCTCAGCATGATGAAGAACATCTACAAAAAGCCTACAGCTAACATCACAGTTAATGGTAAGAAACAAAATTTTCCCAAGATCAGGAACAAGGCAAGGATGTCCCTCCCCTCTTACGACTGCTTTTCAACATAATAATGGAAGTCTTAGTTAATGCAGTAAGCCAAGAAAAGGAAATAAAAGGTATATAAATTGAAAAAGAAGAAATAAAACTGTTCTCAGATGACATGATCTTCTATGTAGAAAACCTGAAATAATCAACAAAAAAAATGTCCTGCAACTAATAAGCAATTACAGCAAGGTCGCAGAGTACAAGGTTAATATACAGAAGTCAATCACTTTTCCTATATATCGACAATGAGCAAGTGGAACTTGAAGTTGAAATCACGTTACCGTTTACATTAGTATCCCCCCAAATGAGGTGCTTAGGTACAAATTTAACAAAATAGGTACAACATCTGTAGGAGGAAGACTACAGCATTCTGATGAAAGATACCTAAAAAAGAAATGAATGGAGAGAAAGTCCATGTTTGTGGATAGGAGGACTCGATATTGTCAAGTTTTCAGTTCTTCCCAACCTGATCTATAGATACAACGCAATTTCAATCAAAATCCCAATATTTGTGAATATCAACAAACGGATTATAAAGTTTATATGGAGAGGCAGAAAATTCAATATTCAGACACAATATTGAAGGAGAAGATTAAAGTTGGAGGACCAACACAACTCAACTTCAAATCTTACTATAAAGCTGCAACAATCAATACAGGCTGGTATCAGTGAAAGGATCAAAAAATAGATCAGTAGAACAGAACAGGAGCCCAGAAATAGATCCACATAAATACAGTCAACTCGTCTTTTACAAGGCTAAATAAAGGCTGTACAATAAAAATAATCTTTTCAGAAAATGGTATGGAAACAACTGGACATCCACATGCAACAACATGGATATAGACACAAACCTTACACTTTTCACAAAAATTAACTCAAAATGGATCACAGACCTAAATGTAAAATGCAAAACTATAAAACTCCTAGATGTGACATAGGAGAAAACCTAGATGAGCTTAGATATGTCGATGACTTTTTACCTACAACACCAAAGACATGATTCATGAAAGTAATAATTTTTAAGCTGAACTTCTTTAAAGTTAAAAAATTCTGCCCTGCTAACGTCAATGTCAAGAGAGTGAGAATACAAGTCACAGACTGGGAGAAACTATGTATAAAAGACTCATCTGATAAAGGACTGTTATCCAAAATATACAAAGTATACCTCAAATTCTCAACACTTTTAAAAAATGAGCAACATAATTTTTAAAATGGGCAAAGACCTGAACAGATACCTCACCAAAAGAGATATACAGATGCAAGTAAGCATGTGAAAAATATTCAACATCATATATCATTAAGGAATTGCAAATTAAAACAACAATGATATTCTACTACATACCTGACACACCAAATGCTGGGAAGGATGTAGAGTGACAAAAAGCCTTCCTTGCTGGTGGGCATGCAAAATGGTGCAGCCACTTTGGAAGAAAGTTTGGTAGTTTCTTACCAAATTGAACTTGTTCTTACCATACAATCCAGCAATTGTACTCCTTGATGTTTACCCAAAGGAGTTAAAAAGTTATGTCCACACAGAAACCTGCACATGGTGTTGATAGCGGCTTTCTTCATAATTGCCAAAACTATCTTTCAGTGAGTGAATGAATAAATAAACTTTGGAAGTCAGACAGTGGAATATTATTCAGCACTAAAACAAACAAAAAAATGCTATCAAACCATAAAGAAACATGGAAGAAACTCAAATGCATATTAAATAAGCCATTCTGTCTGAGACCAGTTGTAGGACACTCTGAAAAAGGCAAAATTATGTAGATAGCAAAAAGATCAGTGTTTTTCACAGATTAGGGGGTAAGAAGGGATGAATAAGCATGGTATAGAGAATTTTTAGTATAGAGAAACTACTCTGTAATATACTACAGTGGTGGATACATCTGTCAAAGCTCACAGAACATACAACGCCAAGAGTGAGCCCTAATGTAAGCTATGGACTTTGGGTGATAATGATGTATCAGTGTAGGTTCATCAGTTATAATAAATGTGCAACTCTGATGAGGGATGTTGATAGGGAGAGTGTGCACGTGTGTAGCTATGTACTTTCTGCTAAGTTTTAGAGTGAACCTGAATTTTTTCTAAAAAAATAAAGTTTATTAGTTAAAAACACAAAGTAACCTGAAAAAAAAAAAAACCTCTAAATGGATAAAAAGGAAATAAATTAGGCAATACAAGTATGTCTTCTCTTTATTATGGGTAGCTGTAATGTTTCGATTCAAGTCAGTCAGTTTTCCAACCTGAAGTTGAGGAAAAATGACTTCATCTCCTTCTCAACTGACCTACAACCATACTTAAAATAAACAAGTAGCATTAGTCCTTCATAAAAAGGCAAGTGGAAGAGGAGGCAGGGGATGTCCAGAGGCAGCTGATAGGCATAATTCAAGTGGCTTCATTTGGTGTCCATGGTACATCAAAGACTACCAGCCAAATTCATGTACCTACAGACTCCATGCCTTTTCTCAGAGTGTTGAAGATGAAAAAGACTTATTTGGTTTTATGTGAGGATCCCCCTCCCGTCACTCCTCAAAAACGGAGGGGATATATCTTCTTCATTTAGGAAATGACTGCTTATCATAGAAACTTATTTTTAGTCAGCTGTTACACCGACATGATTTATGTCACCTCTGACCTGCTTTCTGATAAAGCATGACTTCATTCATGGCTCTGGACATGACCTGTGTACACTGACCTGGCATAAACCTGGAGTGTTAAGTCATTTCATTGGCACTTGCTGGAGGGAAGATTGACATCCCACTATAAGACTGTCTGCAGTAAGGTTCTGTAAAGCAGCTGCATTCCTAGTGAGACCTGGTTAAGTTTATCCCACTATTAAGTTCTTCAGTATTACTCATCTTTCTCAAAAGGTAAGAGGTTTTTCGCATGCAGTGTATCTAGCTTTTAATGGCCAAATGAGCTGAAATAACATGCATATACTGGTGGTTATTTATTTGTTTTCCTTCCCATCTTTATTGGTTCATTCTTGGAGGTTAGAGTAGGTTTGCCTTTCTGGTCAGTTGACAATTGACCCTTCTTAGGAATGACATTTTCATATCACCAAGTATAGGAGTTAGATGTTCCAATTTTCATGTACCTTCTCATCTGCTTAGAACCAATGAAGAATCAAGACATTCAATATTGATTTCCATGGTCTATGAGCCAGTGTCAACTTGGCACAAAGGACTTTTCCCAGACATTCTTCTCTGAAGGCAGAGTCAGTGGCTTCCTTTTCCCCAAATTCCACTTTGCTTGATGATGATTTAAAAATGGTGACTTTTCTTTCACTATCTAGAATTGTTGCCCCACATTCCGAAACCGCAGTCATTAATACATAGAGGAAAATACAAATTCTTACATACTCCTCTTTTCTGCTCTTATATATTCACATATATAAAATATGTGTTCTATAATTACTGAGCTCTTTCCTTTTAAAATATATAGTTTCTTTGTTTTACTAGGGAGCTAAGTTATGTTTATTGTAGAGCTTATTTCCTGCACTCTGGAATGACACTCAAAAAAAAAAAAAAAACTTTCTGAAATCTAAATACGCTCTATCATTTACTATCATTCCATTATCACAAATAGCATTTCACATTCTAATTGATATTATCCTCTTATTATTCTTTATAATTCAAATGCTCATATTTTTCCTCCATGTTAAAGTTGCTTTCGCTAACGACCTCCTGTCCTACTGTAATTTTCATTCCTTGTTTGCCTCTATAAAAATAAGTTCAAAAATAAAGTCTATTCTTCTATAAATTATTATGCCTATTTCTATTTCTACCTAGAATATTTTAAAGCCCTTAACAAAGTTTCCATTATTTATTAGTCCCCTACTCTAAACTGTGATCTATATACTCTGGTTAAGTCTTTTGTTATTTTTTTGGAGTTGTGTGTATATATGTCTGTCTTTGTGGTCGAGATTTGTAAGCTCTCAATTTAGTAACACTTAATATGCTTTTAGAGGAGGTTTTTTCCCTGAGAATTTCTTGATGTTTTTTACCTTGTTATGTGATGAAAAATATGCATCAGAGCACCACAGCATAGCGCAAACCGTACTTCTCTACTTGCTTACACTCTTCCATTTGAGATGAATTGGTAAGAGACAACCAACTATTCTATTTTGGTTTCTGCAACACAGAGGTTGCTAGGTGACTTTAATTCCTTTCAACAAGAGGACAATAAACAATAAATTCATGCTATTTAGATGTATGTATTCCACCTAGAAGCTGTAGCAAATAAAAAAATGATTTAAAACAGTTTCTAAATATGCAGTTCTATATAGACCACCCCCTACATCTCTGTAACATTGTATCAATTTTTTTTTAAAATTATGCTGCTATTTCTTCCTTATGATTTTGCTTATTCCTAAGAGATCAGCTATACTAAGTAGCAATAGTTGAACATTATCTCCAGGAAATTTAATATATGAAAATCCCATTTAATATGAACATGATAATTTGGTGAAAAACTATTATGTCAAAATTTTGTTATTTAAGTACCTATTTGAGTTTCTCATTCATTTATATGATTCTCCAGTCTTAAGTGTGATTACAACTTTTTATTCTAAAGATCTTTAGGGAGAAAGATATTTAAATTCTGTCATCCTGGTCATTACTTGAAGTTAACTTCATATTCTCATTTTTGATAGTTTTAATAATGGCATACAATATTTTTGTAATTTTTGTTTCATTTTGAAAATTAAAAAGAAAAACCACTTTCATCTTTAAATTCTCGTTTCTTCCCCCATGATGTTGCTTGCTAACTGCCAAAATTCATAGTTAACATTTTATCCAACAACAAGTAGTAGATTTAAGTGCAAACACTTAAAGAAATGCTTAATGCTTTTTTATTAAAAAAAAAGATTTTATGTTTATTTATTTTTGAGACAGAGAGAGACAGAGCATGAACAGGGGAGGGTCAGAGAGAGAGGGAGACACAGAATCTGAAATAGGCTCCGGGCACCGAGCTGTCAGCACAGAGCCCGACGCGGGGCTCGAACCCACGGACCGCGAGATCATGACCTGGGCTGAAGTCGGACGCTCAACCGACTGAGCCACCCAGGCGCCCCGCTTATGCTTTTTAAAATCTGTATTTAAGAATTATACAAACAGCCTGAGCTGATAGACAGCAGGTATACGTGAATGGGGCTATTCTGCTTGTTACCGAAATATTTCCAAAATAGCCAGAGAATTCTTCCCTAAGATACTGTGACTCCCTTTGCATGACTCCCTGGATCTCTCCAAAATCATGTAACTAAAATAATAATATATAGCCTATAGGTGGGCTCTAAAACCCTCCTCCAGCCCTATGACCCATGTTTCATCATGCCAGCTATAACTATTTTTGCTACCACTCATGTCCATGGCAAGAGAATCACCATTTATTTGTCTTAATTTCATGGTTAAAAAACTGTTTTTAAGAAGATCTTATGATAAAAGTATTTTATATCATCTTAATGACACTTCAATTTTGCAAAATGCTTAATTTGTTTTTAACGGTCCTGGTAAGCATAACTTCAGAGTTTTCCTGTATGTTCTGCATCTTTTCAGTGTAATATTCCATTTTAAGGAACAAAATAAAATTCGAATCTTTGAGAGATTTGTGGAGTTTCCATTCTCCTTTCTTTGCCTTTAATTAGAAAAAGGACTTGATAGGGGCGCCTGGGTGGCTCAGTCGGTTGGGCGTCCGACTTCAGCTCAGGTCACGGTCTCGCGGTCCGTGAGTTCGAGCCCCACGTCGGACTCTGGGCTGATGGCTCAGAGCCTGGATGGAGCCTGCTTCCGATTCTGTGTCTCTCTCTCTCTGCCCCTCCCCTGTTCATGCTCTGTCTCTCTCTGTCTCAAAAATAAATAAACGTTAAAAAAAATTAAAAAAAAAAGAAAAAGAAAAAGGACTTGATAACATTCCTTGTTTAATTTTAGAGCGCAAAATGTAGACAGTATTATAACTGAAGCAATATTGCTTTTTACAAATAGTAAAAAATTAAGTGTTGGCAGTTTTACATATAATATAAAATTTTATTTATACAGTTTGTCATCTTGTCAAGCATTAGATTATTTTCCCATTGATCCTTTGTTGTTTGTATTGATGTTATTAATGTAATGGCTTTAAACTTTAGCTCACATAGCCCATATGACTTCTAGCATTTTTACATGAAGATATTCTTTGGGCTGTTGAATAATTTATATCATAATTAATGATTTAAAATTTTATTCTTTTACTTTCCATCTGTCCTAAAAAAACTGGGTTAGTATATACCTAATAATTTTACTAAAGAGTAAGGAGAATGAACTCACTTAAAAAATAGCTAGGTTAATGTTGCAGATTTGAAACAGTTTTTTAAAAAGCACAGTCTACCAAGTTATTGATCCATAATCTATGGCTGTTATAAATGGATGTAATTAGCAACTGACTCTAAATGAACCATGGTAGTAGCTTCATTACTCTGAAAAATTCATTACAGCACTTTATAACATGAAATTGCCATATCTGAAGGAATAGAACACATATTGTATATTCTAGAATAGAATATACATGTAAAAATTTCTTTGCAATCAATAATGAGCATCGTGGCCATTGCTTACAGTTACATATTATAGTGTAAGAATTATTTATTATAAGGTTTTAATGTCATATAAGCATATTTAAATTGGGATAAATCTACCAATATAATTTTGCTAATTATTTACACCTTGTTCATTTTTGCGATACCTCCTTTTCTAAAATAACATGTATTTGTTCCATCCATATCAAATTAGATAGTATCTAAGTCATAGAATCATAAAGCCTAAACCTGATTTGGAACAGAGATAATACAATTCAGCATTCTATAGACTTCTCTAGTCCACACTTTCCTCAAGTGACTGGCTCAAGATCATGAAGTTATGGAGGATTAATGCCAAAATTAGAACCTGAGATGGATTTATACTTTGGTTATATCTTCCATCTTCCCACTTCCTTAGTTTGTTTATGGGTTTGTAAGGGTTATGAGAGAGAAATTTCTTTTGAGATTCAGCTCAAAACCTAGCTCCCAGTAGAATTGTTGTCCTGCAGTCAACCATATAAATACAGTTGCCAACTCTCCCAAGTTCTGTGTGTGAAGAAAAAAGGAAATGACAGACAAGCCATTAAATAAGTACACATGCTTTTCTTTACCTCTTTCCTCTCTTTCACTACATGAAATTTCTAGACAGGATCCCCCAAATGCTTGGATGCTAGGAATGGCAATTCTGTTACAGGGAATTGTAAACCACGTTCTCTGTTGGCTTTTCAGAGTTAAGATATTGGGCACATCTCTGTTTGTTTATAATAGCCCAGTCTCAGACCAATGAGGTCAAATATTAGCAGGTGTCAGAATGTCAAAGAAATGTTTTCATCTCAGATGAAAAAATTTATATGTGGGTTATTTTCCGTTTGAATTTTATTCAGTGTTTTCTTCTAATTTGGTGTCTCCATCTTGGTTTTTAAAAACATCTGTTCCATCATAACTTTTTGTTTGTTTCTGAAAGATATATAAATTGATCTGATAATTACATAAAATACCAAATGAATTTATGTCTATCTACATTTCTGTGATTCATTATTTTTTTAAATTAATTAATTTATTTATTTATGAGAGCACACATGCATGGCGGAGGGACAGAGAGAGAGGGAAAGGGAATCCCAAGCAGGGTCTACACTGTCAGTGCAGAGCCCATTGTGGGGCTCAGTCTCACGAACCATGAGATCATGACCTGAGCCCAAATCAAAAGTGGATATGTAACCACTTGAGCCACCCAGATGCCCCACTGTGGTTGGTTCTTAAAATAATTTCTTTGTGTAATGGAAATACGGTGCCAAACAATTTACAGCTTCTGCCTAATAGTTCAGCTTTGTTTGGCAGTTTTAGATTTTTAAAGATTATTGATTAGAAACACCCTTGTTTGGTGCATATTTGTTTTTAGCGTAGTGGAATTTGTTCTTTAAAGGCTTACTGAATTTTTCCTTGGAGTTACCACTTTGTCTCTGTTAGGAAGTTTAGGGAGTAAATATGCATGAAAACTTCCTTTAGTTTTCTTCTTAGAGTTTTAACTGCTGTAGTGATTTTTTTTTTTTTAAGCATTAATAGAATAGTCATTTCTGCCAAGCAGCTGACATTCTGAAATAGCACTTCCCTTTGGGCACCATACAGTTGGGATCATGTACTTGCAGAGAAAGGGTATGGGAGGGAGTAAGGGGGAGATGGAGGAGGAAAACCATTTTATGGGCATATCCTGCTGATGTCAGTAACCTGCTTTCAGTGAACTCCAGTGTGACCCCATTTAGACCTGGAGGAGGATCACATTTGAGCAGGGGAGCAGCTGAGGCGGCATCACAACAGAAGGAAACACCTATTGCTGGGAGCTTTGAAGAGACATGCAGTGAGGATGGACAGGTAGCACAAAGGGGAAAGGAAGGACTAGATCCATCAGGATAAACATAGTTTGTGATCAAAGTATTCATGACTTTTGATCAGTGATTGAAAGGACAATATTTAAGGCCCCAAAGAGAGATTTCTGTACATGATGCATAGTTTGTATTGATATATACATGTTTATAGGTAAAGTAACATGTTTATAGGCAGAGAAAAGTTTTACTTTGATTTTGAGAGAAAGTGTCTGCTTCTAGGGTTTGAAATACAGAATAATTTCTCTTTCACCAAAATGAAATGTTTCCTTCGTTGAATCTCTTCTACCTGGTCAGAGGTTTATGAAGCATGGTAGCTAAGAGCACAGGCTCTGGACGTCCACCACCTACAAAGTGTGTGCTAAAGGACACAGCTGACAATATTTTGAAGATTAAATGGCTAAGAATGCATTCAATAAATCTTAGCAATTTTTATGGTCATTGTTTTTTTTTTTATCTACATTATAGAAAATACTGTAGAGAGTAGATACTATCCTTTTAAGACACAGTGAATGGTTTATGAAGATTAAATGCCAGAATAGACTTTAATTTAGGAAACAAAAATCTGCCTTGGAACCACATTATCCTCAGAAAGATTACAACTTTGACCCTGAGGTTTATTTCATTAAAATAAAAATGTGGATATGTGTGTGGGAATGAGAACATTTAAACATACTCATAGGCTTTCCCTCTTAGGTTATTTTTTCTCTTATGGCTCTTACTTTGACCTTTGTCTTCAGCAGTTGCCTTCGTGTTTGTTCTGTTTTGTCTTCTGGGTGATTTTTGGTATAATCTCAGTATATCAGGTCAGAGGGAAAACTCAATGTGTAAGCTGACTGACAATGTTTTGCATTTTCTTTGAGAATATTTACCATAGCATCCTAAATAGTATTAAACTTTTCTTTCAGTCAAGGTCCCCAGCACATGAGTCATCCCTCTATTGATTTCTGAATGTTTCTATATTGGAGATTTTCCCAAACTGAACAGTGCCAGGATCGTGGACTGTTGAAGAACTATGTTGTGACGAGAGATTTGTGGTCTCTTGTGGGTGTACATTCTAATTGTTGGGGTGGTTTCTTTTTTAAGGGGGCTGTTTGGGGCATAAAAAAGTGTAACTTCATGTTCTCCATGATAGTTTGCCAGCTGGTTTCCAGCCCACCAGATT
This sequence comes from Panthera onca, assembly GCF_046562875.1. Lineage (NCBI taxonomy): Eukaryota > Metazoa > Chordata > Mammalia > Carnivora > Felidae > Panthera > Panthera onca. The sequence continues at coordinate 87,759,298 of NC_138342.1, forward strand.
ACTGCTTGTAGTGACACTCATTTCTCTAGGACTCTTGATCTTGTGCCAACCCTTAGTGGTACCACTAAGCCTGCTCACACCATTCTGAACCGAGGGCACTGGTGTCCTGAGTGCCTGAAAGGATAGATAAAAATCTAATACCACTTCAGGGGACTTACAGCTAAAGTTCTGGTAAAGCTCCGAGTATAAAGAATATATTATTTTACTATGTAAGTTTTATATTATTTTAAGCAGAAAACAGGAGGGCAACTGTATGGTTCTGTTCTGTATTCCTTAACTTTTGAGCCATAAGTAAACCCAGCTTTAAGGAATCTGTAAACCCAGCTTTAAGGAATCTGTAAACCCAGCTTTAAGGAATCTAGGCGTATACAATGTCCCTCTTCTAATCTTTCCAATGCTTCTTTGATCCTTTCTAAAAACACAAGATATTTCATTGTCTCCAACCCTGACCTCTTGTCTGATAATTATTTATTTGGAATATAGAGGTTCTCAAACATATCATGTCAAGAATTTATTTTGTCATTTCAGATTTCTTTTCAGAATTATCTCTGGTTAATACCATTATTTTTCTTTGCAACTAAACTCAAAGCTTTACTACCACAACTGAGCCTTTATTTTTCTCCCTATTTCTAGAATGTTAGTAAATATCCACTCCTTTCCCAATCAGTAATATTTCCCTGCTTGATCATTTTATTTTATTTCCTCTGCCACCCTCTTGTTCAGACTCACCTCTTGTTCAGTGTATCTGAACTACTGCAGTAAGTCCGTATCTTGTATTAATCACTTAGAAGCTAAATCTTCTACTACTTCATACTTACTAGGATGACTTTAAAAAAAAAAAAAAGACAATAGCAAGTGTTGGTGACGATAAGGAAAAATTGGAACCCTCATACATTGCTGACGGGAACGTAAAACAGCATAGCCACTCTGCAGAAGTTTGGCAATTCCTCAGAAGGTTAAATACGTAATTATCATATGACTCAGCAATTCCATTTCTAGGAATTCCACTTCTAAGAGAATTAAAAATGTATGTCCACACAAAAACTTACAAATAGTGAATACCCATGTTCAAAGAACATTATTCACAATGGCCTAAAGGTGGAAGCAACACAAATGTCCATCTACAGATGAGTAGATAAAATGTGGTGTATACATATAATGGAAACTATTCAGCTTTAAAAAGGGAAGAAATTCTGACACATGCTACAACATGGACAAATCTTGAAGACATGCTAAATGAAATAGCCAGTCACAAAAGAGCAAATATACTTCTGCTTATATGAGTTACCTAGAATAATCAGATCCATAGAGACAAAAAGTAGAATTGTGTTTGCCAGGGGCTTGGGAGAGGGGAGACTGGGAGTTCTTGATTTTTTTTTTTTTTTTTTTTTTTGGTATATTTATTTTGAGAGAGAGAGAGAGAAAGTATGCATGAGCATGGGAAGGGCAGAGAAAGAAGGAGAGGGAGAGAATCCCAAGCAGGCTCTGCAATCTCAGTGCAGAGCACAGAGCCTGATGTGGGGCTTGAACTCACAACCTGTGAAATCATGACCTAAGGTAAAACCAAACATTGGATGCTTAACTGAATGAGCCCCCCCAGGCACCCTGGGGAGTTCTTGATTAATGGGCAGAGAGTTTGAGTTCGAGAAGATGAAAAATTTCTAGATAAGGATGGTTGCATAACAACAATAAGACTGCTTAATGCTACAGAACTATACACTTAAAATATGGTTAAAATGCTAAATTTTATGTTGTATATATTTTACCACAATATAAAAAGGCTTGTAAATGAATGTTCATAGCAGCATTATTTATAATAGCTAAAAAGTAGAAATAACCCAAATATCCATCATGAATAAAGTGTGGTATTCCTAACAGTGGAATATTATTCAGCCATAAACAGGAGTGAAGTACTGATTCACACTAAACATAGATCAACTTGAAAAAATTATGCTAAAAGAAAGAAACCAGACATAAAACAACCCACATTTTGAATGATTTTATTTATTTGAAATATCCAAAAGAAGTAAATACACAGAAACAGAAGAGGGATTAGCTGGAGGATGGATGAATGAGGACTGATTCCTAATGGGTAATGGATTTATTTGGGGAGTGATTAAATTGTTCTTGAATTTGGGCACCTGGGTGGCTCAATCGGTTAAGCGTCCAACTTCGGCTGAGGTCATGATCTCACAGTTTGTGAGTTCAAGCCCCGCATCGGGCTGTATGCTGACAGCTCAGAGCCTGGAGCCTGCTTTGGATTATCTTCCTCTCTCTCTGCCCCTCCCCTGCTCATGCTCTGTCTCTGTCTCTCTCTCTCAAAAATAAATAGACATTTAAATAAATAAAATAAAATAAATAATTAAATAATTCTTTAATTTGATAGTGGCAACAATGGCAACTTTTTGACTGAAACCCACAGAATTGTACACTTTAAAAGAATTAATTTTATGGCATGTGAATTATATCTCAATTTTTAAAAACTCAATACACAATTTTATGATGCCTTGTTTCTAAAGAAACATCATATCTATAGTCTTGGCTTACTATTTCTAGCTATGGAATTGTGAGAAAATCAAGTGTCCTCCCTTCTTATTATGTAATATAGGGATAATAATAACTACCTCACCAGATGTTTGTGTTAAATGAGGTAACATGTAGTACATCAAGCACAGTGTCTGGCATTTACTAAGAACCCAGTAAATTTACTAGGACCCCTTGGGACATGGGCCTTCAACAGCTTTCAGTACTATTCCACATACTATTCCCAGATATTCCAGAAAATGGCCCAACTCATTTAGCCATTTATCACTAGTCTACATTCTGGCTCAAATCTGCCTCTTCATATTCTTCTAATGCTCCTTAATGGAAAGCCATCAGTCAGAATGGGCTTTTTAGTCTCCCTCAATTTGCTGCACTTTTTCTTGAAGCTGTGTCCTTGCCTGAAAACAATGCTCTTTCCCTGTTCCTGTCTTTTCTCTTTCACCCTGCCCTTAGAACTCAGGTGACTTTCTTCATGCATTAAACTTTCTCCCTTATTTAAATTCATGGTCATCTCTACTTTTGTAGCATCCAAAATTTTCACTACATGTTAGACTACTGAAGCCTTACTTGGTTATATTTTCAAAGCATGTGTCTTGTTAGGTGATCATATTAAAGTTTGTGTTCGATCTTTTGACTAATAAAATCCCTGAACATGGGGACCACATGTTATAATGCTTTTACCTTTTTCATAGCATTTAGCACATTGGCTTGATATAGTATATTCTATATCAACATTTGCTATTTATAAGTTAAGTTAGTGTTGCATCTCAATAAGTATAAGGCCTTAAATTAATGATTCTCACTCCTGGCAGCCCCTTAGAATTACCTGGGAAATAAAGCTTCATTTTAGCCCAACACATCAGAATGTCTGCGCATGAGGCCTCAGCTTTTCCTGCAGGTGATACTATTGCAAACAAAGCTGAGAACCATTGGATTCAGTAGATGAAGTAATGAAGCCAGTGGGTCCCAAGACTAATTGATTATCATGATCAAAATATGAGAATTGCTGATTAGGCAGAGGTCCTGGGGGCATTGCAAAGTCCTCTACAAATAACTAGTATTATATTATGGTGCATTTGGGAGTTTTCACGGCTTTGAGAAATATCCTCCAGCCCTGAATTTTTTAACAGCCACTGGCTGTTAAAATATCCAGTTATGGACACCTATAACTTTTTAAACTTTACATAATAGCTTTCAGACTAGATGTACTTCTTGTTCCTTTTTGCAAACTTAAAAATACTCAAACTCTGTGTCTTTTCTAGGCTGGCCAACATCATCAGCAGACCCTCTCAAGATTGTCTACTCGCCCTTGCTCCTGTTGAGTTACCACCCTTGGAAGCAGGAGATGGGCTTTGCAGCAGCCAACAGGCCATGATCCAAGAGGAGCAGTAAGGGACAGAACTGCTGGTAAGACACTGGGGACAGTTGGTTCTTGGTTTCTAAGGAATATAAATTTATTCCTAATTTAATAGTCTCTCTTCTAACCTTCAACTCTAAATTTTTCTGTATTCCTTCAAATACCTTAATCATCTATGCTTTGGACACATGGGTTGGATTTTATGACCTATGAATTCCCTGAAGTTTTGTATTGACTTGTATGTTTGTATGTACGTATGTATGTATGTGTATATATAAAATTTTCTGGAGAAAAAGAAGATTTTCATCATATTCTCAGTGTCTTTGAATTTAAAAAGAGCCATTCAAATATAGCTATAAGCATGGAGAAACATGATATTTATAACCACTTGTCACAGTATTTCTCCTCCCCATTTGTACCTCACTTATGGCCACTTTGTCTCAATTTGTTAGGACCAAAAAAACCCTGATTATTTGTGGTTATTTGCTGACCAGAAAAATGAGCACCTACTAAACCTAGGCAGCCAGTTTTCATGATAATTTAGCTCCACCAAAGTATCAGAGAACCAGAGTGTACAGTGGCAGATATCAGGAGGGCCTATGTAATTTTTCACATGATTTTTCTGAAACTATAAATAGAGGTACTGACAGAGAGGGAGATACCAACTACTTTTTTCATCTACACTGATGTTAATAAAGATCAATTTGTTCTTAATGCCACTGACAGGCTAATGAGTGTCCCAACCTAAAGGTTATTTATCAGACCATCTGTATAGATAAACAAAAGTGAGGAACTGATATTTTTTCCAAAATATTTAAGATGGACATCAGAATGAATTTCACGTATACCTTTGCCTGTACTATAAGTAAGTCAGTTAAAATTTCAGGGGCATTGTTGGAAAGAAAATGGAGGTTAAGTTAAAAAAAAAAAAAAAGAATGAGTCTTTTTTTTTTTTTCCTTTTGTAACTCTTTTAGCAGGTAATTCATTTTCAGTTTCACTGAATCTTGTTTATGCATTCAGCATAACAAATCTTCTAAAAGGCCTGTGTAGCTGTAATCTCTGCCCTCACTCTAGACGCCTGAGGATATAAGTATCCACTCTGCCACTTGATACTTCTTAGAGACTGACCTGGTGCTGAGAAATCCTTCCCAGTGTGTCCTCAGTTAAACTCCCATGATTCCTAGATGTTGCCATTTTCAAGACATAAGGCAAGTACATCTGCCTAGATTACCTCTCTGCTCTGGGAATTTTAAGTCACTTCTGTAAGGAAAAGAGAACTCAGCACTACTAACTCTCAGAATGAAAATTTTCCCCTTGCATGCTAATATTTTTAGCGTATTCATTGTCACTGAAAATAGACTTCCTCTTTCCCCTCTCATGCTGGAAAATCTTAGGTAATTATGAATAAAGCATTCTTTGCTTTTCCCCTCCTCCCGAAATGGATGCTTTACCTCTCACTGTGAGGACTGTGGCTACTCATTCTGTACTTGACCTTTACATGAGAACTGAGATGCATTTTGAAGATGGAAGTTTTACTTCTTTAGTAAAATCGTAACAGAACTTTCCTCAGAGACAAAGGATAGGTAAGGAAGGAAGTGCAAAGTTTAGGGAAAAATGTAAGAGAAATTACTAACAAGAAAAGAAGAAATTAAAGTATTAGCTATTTGTAAGAGAGAGAGATTTCACAATTAACTCCCAGAAGAGGTCTTCCCTCAAATCCAAAGAAGAATATTATTTTGCATTTAGCTTTTTATAGTGAGATAAGCTTAGCCTAGGAGATATTTTCAGTGGTAAATAAACCTAGGACTTATTTTTAGTAATATTTATTAGCTTTGCGTTCTTGGAGAAATTATTTAACCTCTTTAAGTCCTGTTTTATTTGGCAAGGAGGAAAATAGGTCATAATAATAATGGGATTATATACATATATGGATATATGTACATATGTAGATAATATATACAGGGCCTGGCAGAAGTAAATTCTAAATTTTATATTAGCAGTTGTTCATTATTATTAATGTTATTAATGTTTCTTTCAGTTTTAAATAATGAATTTAATCAAAATGTATTTCTTGAGCACCTGTCAGGTACCAGGCACTCTTTAGGAACTGGGGTACATTACTGAACAAAAACGTAAAAGTCCCTGTCCTTGTTTAGCTTAGAATCTAGAGTGGTAGACATAAACAAGATAAATAAATAAAAATGTATAGCACATTAAATAACAAGAGGTGCTAAGCATGAAAAAATTAACACAGGAAAAGAAAATTGGAGAGATGGTGAGGTAGCAATTAAAGATGGAGTAGTCAGGAAAGACCTCATGAGAAGATTATTTTTTGAGTGAAAACCTAAAAAAATAATAATTACACAAACAGACCATAAAGTCATATGGGGAACAAAAGGGAGAGGAGAAGATCACAAAGATCTAGAGGAGTATAAAGTTTTCACAGAATGATTCAGACAGAACCGGAGGATTTTACATGGCTAAATCATATATCATATGTAAGTGATATACCCATATAAGTGATATAGGTAAGAACTTTGGAAGTTCAAGGAATAGCAGGGTCCATCTAGACTAAAACAGTTAGAGGAGGACTTCACAAAGGATGATGGCAGATGGTGGCCTGGATTTTGAAAGATAGGAAGAAATTGGATAGTTGGCATAAGAATACAGACTTTCAGTTATAAGATGAAGAAGGTGTGAGAATCTAACATATAATATGTTGTTGTCTATAGTTGACAACACTGTATCGTATAATTGAAATTTGCTAAGAGAGTAGAAGTGTTTTCACAGGCTCAAAAAGGTAAACTATGTGAGGTGATGAATATGTTCATTAATTTGATGGAGGGTGAATCCTTTCACAATGTATATAGATAGAAAATCATCACATTGTGCACTTTAAATTTTTTTTTCAACGTTTTTTATTTATTTTTGGGACAGAGAGAGACAGAGCATGAACGGGGGAGGGGCAGAGAGAGAGGGAGACACAGAATCGGAAACAGGCTCCAGGCTCCGAGCCATCAGCCCAGAGCCTGACGCGGGGCTCGAACTCTCGAACTCACGGACCGCGAGATCGTGACCTGGCTGAAGTCGGACACTTAACCGACTGCGCCACCCAGGCGCCCACATTGTGCACTTTAAAAATAACGCTGAAAGAAAATCTCCAAAGTAGAAGTTCTAATAAAAGTTATTGTTAGACATCACAGTTCCATAGCCCTCACACTGTCATCCATAAAAACAATAATAACAACAACAAACCAAATGGAGAATGACATCCTAGTGGAGAAGTGGAAGAGAAACATAAGATGTTTGAAATAAGAAGTGAAATAAGGATGTTGGCTTTGAGGGCAGGAGGGCTAGGCAAAGGACAAGGGGGAAGAAGGCAATGGGAGGCTATCTGGTATAGAGATGGCAAGTGGTGGGAAAGAAGCTAGAAAAGCAGGTGAGGCCAAATTTTGGAAAGCCCTAAGTCCAGGCTAAAGATTATTACGTGCCATCATACAAATAGCAAGGAGCAATGGAAGCAGGCAAGTAGAAAGATGCATTCAGGTCACTAACAATACAAGTTTAGCAGAGTATGGAGATGGCGGAAGTGGCTGAAGTGATTCAGGAGTGGGTTGAGAACGTGGATTGTGATATTAGAGATAGGACTGAAAAAGGAAGATCGATTTGATAGGGAAAATCCTGAGGATTTGATCACTAATTGCCATTAGGAGATACAGAAGAAGAGTCAAAGGTTTCTCTACAGGTTTTAAAGGACCCATTAAGTGTTGGCATTAAAGGGAATAGGGATATTAGGGCATATTGTGCATCTGAATTCATGGTGACTGAGGTGAGATAACCCACTGTAAGTGTCCTTAAAACTACTAAGGATAAAGTCCATGCAATGTTTAACAGGCTGAATTGAATTGCTAAGAGCAACTTTCACTGTGCATTGGAATCCATGTAAATATTAACTTGGCACAAAAAAAATTGCATGAGAATCTGCCTTTTTTTCTTTTTACACCAAGCTGGATTAACAGAGAATCATAAAATGTTGCTCAAAAGTGGGCCATTAGACACCACCTTAGTCCAATTGGCTAATATTATGGCAGACTAAAAGTTACCCAGACATGACACATGACTTCCTAACGGTCATATCAATGACTGTTAGCTATTAGCAAAACCTGGCCCCAGGTGGCCATATTGAGACCTACTGCACCTCCCTGTCATCTGTAAGAAATGTTAGTGATTTGTATTTTGCCATCTTGTTTGTGGAGAAAGGAGTTAGAAGGTTTGGATTTGCCCATTAGAACTCTCTTGTAGCCATTCTTCTAATTAATATGGACATGTTCACTCTTTCTCACGAAACAGACCCTACTCATTTAGAAGCTTCATTCTTAGTCATCCTCTCCTACCTATCGTCATGGTTGATGTATCCTGATTGAAAAATAAGTCATCTTTCTATTTCATCAATAATTGGAAACAGAACACTTATCTCTAATATTGCATTTTTTTCTGTTTATCTTTCAGAAGAAAAAATCACTTTTCTTATTTCAAACTTAAATCACCTAGACTTGAAAATTAAGACTCCAAGTGTCCTTTCCTTTCAGACCAGTCTTATGAACTGAAACCCATCATCCTTATTCTAACAAACCCAATTGATTTATCCATGGAGTCACAGGACTTTAAAACAAAAATAGATCCTAGACATCATCTAAGGCAGTTGTCTTCAAACTATTACTCTCCTACCCATCTGTTACTGTTTCCTTCTTTTTAATAAAATGTAATTATCTAGCAAGTGTGCAGAAGTGTATTTAAAGAAGGAAAATGTTTATTTTTCTATTTATAGAAATTTTATGGTAGTGCTACAATTCTTTGTTTCTTTACTCTCTCCATTATACATGGCACATTATGATACAAGTCATAATTGAACCATGTGAAAGCCTTATCCGGTATATATTTTAAGGCCCAGATTGGTCTCATTGTCTCTATGTCCCAAGAGACTGAATTATAGAAACTATTGACATTCTCATGGGATTCTGCTGAGAACTTTGGCAATCCCTGAATTCACAAATAGCACTGTAGCATTTTTTATTTGCATTAACGGCTATCCACATGTGACCAGTACTATGTGTTTAGAACGGGTAAGCCATGCTAAAATAGACTACACACTATGAAGGTTATTTTCACCATTCTTGTTTCAGTTTCCCCATCAAACAGTGAAGTATCAGTTGTCTCCATTGATCTCATAGGATATTTAAGCAGAAATGAAAGTCTTGGTGAAGACACTTTGTCTTCTGAAAGAAAGTTGCAATGCAAATAAAGACATTATTAATGTTTACCCATATTTACAGATGTTAATCTGACCAAAGCTTTTTCTCAAAATCTGAAATAATGTAGTCTACTCTTATCTATGGGGGAAATGTTCCAAGATCCCCAGTGGATGCCTGAAATTGTGGATGGTACCAAATCCTATATATACTGTCTTTTTCCTACACATACATACCTATGATAAAGTTTAATTTATAGACACTGTAAGAGATTAACAACAACTAAAAATAGAATAATTATAACAATATACTGTAATAAAAGTTACATAAATGTACCCTCTCTCTCCTTACTGTACTATACTCACCCCTCTTCTTTTTGTGATGATGTGAGAAGATAAAATGCCTATAGGATGTGGTGAAGTGAGGTGAATGACGTAGGCACTATGACATAGCGTTAGGCTACTACTGACCTTGTGACCATAAGTCAAAAGGCAGATCATCTGCTTCTCGATCGTGGATGACCGCCGATAACCAAAATCGCAGAAAGTGAAACCACTGATGGGCAGGGGAGGGGCGGGAGCGAGTAGCCGGACTACTGTAATGTGTTATCTTGGCTTTTTTAATGTTGAGAAGATTGGGAGAACAATTAATGGGTTTCTTGGAGAATCTGTGATCGTATAGTTAATGTTGTATATGTGTGTAGCAATTTTGTAATTCTCAAAGGCATGCACAGTCCTTGAATTTTGCTGGGAGTCTGGAGGGACTTTAAGGAAAAGAAAAAACGTTGGCCATCTTCTCAAGATCTTGAATCTCCTCCATACTCACGCATGTGTACACACACATATTCACGTAACATCCTTCCTTAAATCCCCCTAGCCAGCTTGCTTCCTACTTTATTGAGAATATTGAACTCACTGGGCAAGAACTTCTGCTTTTCTTTTCCATCCATACCCCTAAATCCAGCATATCCGTAACTTTTACCTCTTTTCACAATTTGCTCACTTTTTCCATGAATTAATCATTTCCTGATTGTTCTTTCTGCTTCTATCCCTTTTTTTTTTTTTCTGATGGTCAATTTAAAGTGTCCCAGTATGCTCATTCTTAAGTGCATATCTAACCATGTACACTCCTCCTTAATGCCCTTTGATGGATACCCACTGTTAAACTTTGCTAAAGCAGTAGGAAGCTTCCCCCAACGCCAACCCACAAAGTTTTTAAAATTATAATGGAATTCTTGTGGTCCATGCAGAGACAGATGCAATGCGGGGGCTCTTGGGGTCACCTGCTTACCCCCTCTTTAGCTAGTGTGGCCCAGAACAGCTCTGTGAACCCCTGGTACCTAAAATACTCAGTTTGGAAAACAGCCTACAGAAAATAGACTGTGCACTTGATATCCCTATCTGGTTCTTAATTACTCGTCAACCTCCATGTCACCATATTGTCCCTCAGATTCTGTGAGGTAATTATTCCTAACTCTTTATATGTCTTAAACATAACATTATATTTTACACATTCAAGCCTTGGTAGTGGCTGCCCCTCTCCTCCCCCTTTTCCATAAAGACCCAGCTCAGGTTTCTCATCAGCCAAGCCTCATATTTGTAGCACTCGTGTTCCTCAAACACCATACTTACTGTAGTCATTTGTGTCTATTTCTCTACAAACTGAAATCTCTAGGACAAAGACTGTGCCTTATCTTCTTATTCCTAAGAGCTTGCAGTGTCTGGTTACATAGTAGGCACTCAATCACACTCTTCAAAACAACTCACTTTGTGAACCTTTTCATATCTTTTATTTTTTCTTTGTCCCCTCTAGTCCCTAACTAAAATAGATACAACACTTGCCCCATTTGGGGATGGGAGGCAGGGAGGTAAGGAACTGGGGAAGGTGAGTAGCTGGAACTTGACATAGCAATATCATATACAAAATTAACACCTTTCAGAGCTTGAACCCCAGACATACTCAGTTGTAACTAACACCTGTGTAAGTAACATTTGATGCCTGAAATATACCGCCCTGCTGCAGAATCCTACCCAAATTAAATGTATTACTATTGGGATTTGTGCTTTTGTTGGCTATTTTGGGAGACTTTAGGGATGTATTCAGTATTCTAATTCCAGTAGTCTTTTATTATTATTATTATTATTATTATTATTATTATTATTTTAATGTTTATTTCTGAGACAGAGAGAGACAGAGCATGAACGTGGGAGGGGCAGAGAGAGAGGGAGACCCAGAATCAGAAGCAGGCTCTAGGCTCTGAGCTGTCAGCACAGAGCCCGACGCCCGGCTCGAACTCACAAACCATGAGATCATGACCTGAGCCGAAGTCGGTCACTCAACTGACTGAGCCACCCAGGCGCCCCCTAATTCCAGTAGTCTTGATGAACATAAGTGTTTCACTCTAGGAAGAGAAATTTGAAAGCTGTTGTAGATGATATTTAATGTCTATTGGGTGATAATTTTAATGAATATATACACTCAAGAACTTGTTCAGTAAAAAAACGTGAATTCAGGAAATGTTTTGAAAATTTCAGAAAGTTTAGTTGATGATAGATTTTTTTATCTAGCAGGTTTTTGTTTTGTTCTGTTTTTCAGTCTCAGGGAGGAGGAGAAAAGTGGTCAGTGTACTTTACAATATAGGCTCTATGGGAGGCCATATGTTTGGCATTGCTGTCCAGGTGCTTTGTGGTATTAGGAGGACATAGCTGGGATTGTAAGCAAGCTTGCAGGGCTAAATCAATATGCTAGATCTCTAGAGAGCATTTTTGGAAAGATTTTTGAGCTCCAGGTTCTCTAACCAAAGAATAAAGTGATTTTTTAGAATCCGTAGCTTTTCTAGATTGTAAGAATTCATAGAAGAGAGTAAATAATCTTCTCAATTAAAATGCAGAATTGAACACTTAGAATTTTAAATGTATTTCACCTAGAACAAAAAACTGTGTAGCCTTGTGTCATATTTATTAAAAGTATAAAACCAGATGGTCTCAAAAAGGTTTTATTTCGGGCGCCTGGGTGGCGCAGTCGGTTAAGCGTCCGACTTCAGCCAGGTCACGATCTCGCGGTCCGTGAGTTCGAGCCCCGCGTCAGGCTCTGGGCTGATGGCTCGGAGCCTGGAGCCTGTTTCTGATTCTGTGTCTCCCTCTCTCTCTGCCCCTCCCCCGTTCATGCTCTGTCTCTCTCTGTCCAAAAATAAATAAAAAACGTTGAAAAAAAAAAAAAATTTAAAAAGGTTTTATTTCTCTTATTCAGTTTCATACTTTCTGAAAGTAAAATGTACTAGATGTCTTTGTTTAATTTGTACTTCAGTTGTCCAAATTTTCATTTTCAAAAGTTCTACCTTCTCAAGGTGAATCACTTTTTAGACATTTTAAAAACTGAGATTACTATGATGGTTATTCTATTAGTTTTCCTAGAGTAGCAAAGTAGTAAAACATATTTGAATGAATGCTTAGTACATAGTAAGTATTTAATAGTTTTTGGTTGAGTGAAGGGGTTATGATCATATAGGAAAGAAGATAATATCAAAATATTTTTTAAAAACTTTAATTTTTATTAATGATGCAGAAGAGACTTTTCTTCATTAACATGGGTCATATAACTGGAATATATCATAAAATGCCTACTTTAAATCTTTATTGAGGCCAGTTAAGGCAGAAAGGGGGAGAGAAGTGGCCAGAAGATAAAAAGGGCAGTTTACTTAATTTATGTGACTCAAAATATTTACTAAGTTTGTAATTTACAATTGCAAATTTTGTAAAATTACAAAATTGCTATTACTATCATCTGAGAGAAAAGTTATGTATTTAAAAGCTCAAAGAAAATGATTATTTCCTCTCATGCTGTGCAGGAATCTTCTTTTTTTTTTTTTAACATTTTATTTATTTTTGAGAGAGAAAGAGAGAGAGCACACAAGCAGGGGAGGGACAAAGAAAGAGGGAGACATAGAATCTGAAGCAGGCTCCTGGCTCTGAGCTGCCAGCACAGAGCCTGACACAGGGCTTGAACTTGAGAACTGTGACATCATGGCCTGAGCTGACCATGAGATCATGACCTGAGCCACTCAGGTGCCCCCGTGTAGGACTCTTCTTTATTGCCTTCCTAGAAAGGACTAATCTAGCACCTCATTGGGTTCTTCTAATAATGGTCCACTCAATGATTTAGTACATTTTTAGAAAATTTCACTTGTTTAGTGCCATGCTGAGCTACAATCTACATTTGGTACAGAATGTTGGATCCCTTTTTCATACAGAGATCCCTTAAAGATTAAACTTTGGTGTTGGGTATTTCAGGTACCATCAGATGATCCTAGGGTTCCCCTATACTTCTCTGGGTGCTGTACCTCTGTCAGTCTAGTCCTGAGGCACGCTTGCTTTCTTGCCCACCAGACCACACTGCCCCATCACACTGAAGCTACAACATACTTTTCATCACACAAGCAGCTGATAAGCCAAATCTCTTCCATTGAAACTTTGTGACTGTGATGGTCTAAATCAGTGTTGAAGATTTTAACACTTAATTCATTAGATTCCATTTTCTTACTTTTAGTTCCTCCTTTAAGCCTAGGCAAATTTATGAAAATCTGTTTCCATTCCATTTATTGTTTATAAACACATGCTCCCTTCTGTCCCTTTCTCATTTCCTCCATACATTTCATGAGGATGACTTCTGTGTTGTCTTTGATATTACTGATTTAAATTTTGATATAATTTTAAGTGGATAATTATTGAGAACAAGTCATATGTTTTTAATTAAAATCTTACTTAAAATTTAGAATACTTCTTATTCATGCACTCTTGCCCTAGCCTTCCCCCACCTTGTCCACCTTTCCTAAACAAAGGACAAATACTGAATTGGCCTGGCCTTACTGGAGTCATTTTAAGGACTTTGTTTAGTGAGTTGGACACAATTATGAATCATGAACCTAAGGATGTATTAGAAGGTAGGCTTGAGGGCACCTGGGTGGCTCAGTCTTGGTTAAGTGCCAGACCCTTGATTGAAATTCAGGTCATTATCTCATGGTTGGTGAGATCTAACCCACATTGGGTTTTCTCTCTCTCTCCTCTCTCTCTCTCTCTGCCCCTCTCTGCCCTCTGCGCCTCTCCCTGCTCGCTCGCTCTCTCTCTCTCTCTCTCTCTCTCACACACACACACACACACACACTCTCTCTCTCTCTCTCTCACTCATACTCTTTCAAAATAAATAAACTTAAAAAATAAAAAGAAGGTAGGCTTGAACATGTAGAAGCAATTTTCTCAGTTCTGAATTTGTGGTTTTGTTTGCCTTTGCTTAGGAAGAGGGAACATACTGTTCCATTGGTTGTGCAGATAATGCATTTTTCATCTTTGATCCATTGATAGACTTAATTTTCCATATAACCAATTTATCAGGAATAGCAGCTAATACACCTGATAATAGATCATAGAAACCTGAGAATGTTTGGTCTAAGTCATATTAGAATATGAGGGTCAGAATGATATAATAAGCACAACTGGCAAGGATATGAAGAACTGTGAATTTGTTTTTAGAGGACATTAGAACTGATGTATTTAAGCTTTAAACTTCCACTATTGTTTCCCTAAGCATCAGTTCATCATTATTTCTATTTGGGAAAATTCCTTCAAGAGTTTTGTCAACATCGGAAAAGGGATGTTTATATATAAAAATATCTGCTAACTCCTTACTCTTTATATGTTCACTCAACCACAATCTAATTACCTTTTTACTCTTCATTTACTTCCTTTCTGAGAACATTGCTTCTTCTTTGTCTGATATGAATACACACACACACACACACACACACACACACACACACTTTTTTTAACACCTAGGTCACACTTTTAAAAAGAGAAAGAAGGTTGACTTCACTGGGATGCTGTTGTTGTGTTTCATGTTCATGAGATAATTGTCTTGAGACAACTTGATTGAAATACCTGTTGATGAATCCTATACCTAGAAGATTGAAAAGAATTGTCTTTAAAATCAGTTTTTCTTGGGATGAGCATCAGGTGTTGTATGGGAACCAATTTGACAATAAATTTCATATTAAAATAATAATAATAATAATAATAATAAAGCAGATACATTAGGGCAATGTGAAACAACAAACATGGGCTTGAGAAGTCCCTTTGTGTAAGAAGGCTCAACCCAATAAATTGGCTCAGGAAAAATCATTCTAAAAAAAATAAAATAAAATAAAATCAGTTTTTCAGCTGAATCATTTAAGTACTTACAAATCAAGAGTTTGATTTGGAAACATTACATTCAATATATTTTTAAAAGTTGGATAAATTTCCCTTTAAAACAAAATCACTTCTCCAAAAGAGGCTCCATTTTTTTCCCCAAATACATAATGGAGAAGAAACCTTTTCCTATTGAAATGATACATATTAATATATATTGCTTGCTCTATTGTTTAATGCAAGGTATGTCTTAAGAATTTTGTTGGACGTGTAAGTATATTTTCATGTATTCATAATAAATAACACAACAGATGTGAGGCAAAAAAAAAAGTTTTAAAAATGATAAATAATGTGTGCATTGGTGCTATGCTGGTTTCTGTTCCCATTGCAGTGCTCAATAGTTTTCTGCAGATAAAATTATCAGTTGATAACATTTAAACCAGGCACTTTAGTAAGTGGAGGTATTACTTATTTATGAGCTTTTTTTTTTTTTTTAACTTAATTTTATTGAGGGGGTTTCAGGACTACTAATCATGGATTATATGAAGCAAAGTATAAAGCAATAGAAGGTCACCTCCAAGTTGAGGATAGAGTTGAATTCCTGCCAATATAGTTTACTATGGTATTATTAACAGGACACCTTCATCCAAAATCTTTACATTACCAACTCCTGCCCTCCAGATCTGTGTGACCATGGAAACTGCTGCATATTTTGTGAGATAACACTGTCCCCCAACTTCATTCCTTGATATATTTTGAACATAGATGTATGTCCAATGAACTAGTTCCCAGAGAAATATATGAATGAGTACATACACACACACACACACACACACACACACACACACACATACACACACACACTTATCTCTTCAAACTTTATTATTACAGAAGATTTGCAAAAACTGTGGATAAATAGCATATATTAATCTTGATGGATGATGTTGAAAGTAATATGAAAATCAAATTAATTCTGTTTTTCCTAGCCCTTGCCTTTGAGAAGCCTGAGTGTTCTGGGAGGTAGGCTGACTGCTTCAGGGTAAGCAGGTGAATTACTGGTTGCATTGAGTCCACCTCTCAGATGCTCTGAATGCTTATGTAATAACTTTCTACCCACTGCTGCATACAACCTCCATTTTAAAAAGTCTGTAATTCAGTTTTTTCTTTTTAATCTTTTGTTATAAACTGATACATTGTTATTAAAGAAATTATTAAAGGAAACACTTTTCTAATTACTCATTGTTCTCAGATACCTTAGTGATTGTTTTTCATCTCTGAAATTCTGTTTTCCTTAAAGGCAATAAATTTTTTTTTTGTCGTCTTGTGAGTGATACTTAATATTTTTAGTACCATCATAACTTTAATCAATCAAGGCCATATTAAGCCCTTATTTTGAACCATATTTCTACTTTTTGTAATGAAGCTTGGGTGTTTTTTTTCTCCATTATTGATAATTTATTGAAGAGAAAGTACTACCCTTCATGTTCTGTAGTTTTGTATAGGATTACTGACAACAAAATAGGGGACACAATATTAACACCATAAAGAGTTTATTGTGAAGAAATGGAATGGTTGTGAACTATAGCAGGCAAAATGAAAATTTAGTAAATGCAAATGTTTTCTGGACCAAAGCAGAACATGAGTAAACAATCATATCAAATATAATTGGATACCTGGCCAAATATTTTTTTAATGTTTAAGAAGGGTCAGTGAAACATTTGAATTGCATAGTCTTCCCAATAAGCTGAAAATGACCTAATGATGTTTGAGCTCCTGAAGTACTTGAACTTCTCTTTTATTCTTATTATGATCCCTAACACTATGCTTGGAACATGGTAAGTAATCAATAAATGGTTGGCAGATGAATAATGATTATCATTGATTTACTAAACAAGGAAGAGAGTTGGGAAAGTGCTATCTATCAATATCAAGTTGTTTACTTTGGAACATTTTATGTGAGATTAGGGAGGAAAACAAAAGTGAGCCATACGACTGTGCTATCCTAAGAATTACTTCCATTCTTACATGGAGCCCCATACAAATTTATATTTGGCCTATATAATTTCACCAGGGTACACAAAGCACCAAATTAGTTTAGAAGATAGTTGGAAAAGGATGCAATAGGAGAGGGTTTTAAACTGTGGATCTATTGGAAAATAATCTTGTTTCTAAGTTTTTAAAATCCTCAACAATACTGTGAATAGTTGGGAAGTAAATGTGCTTTGTGTCAGAGAAAGGTCTTTGTATATATTGATTAGAGTATTAGCACATTTCATCCCACAGAAAGGATTGTCTGGCTTTGGGAAACACACCTACCTGAACTCTTAATTATAGTAGTGACGCTGACAAGCAGTAGGCAATCCCAGAAAGAGCCAGAGCCATGATTAAGGATGTTGAGGAAACGTCTTGGGCATGATTTGAGTGAGTTTTAATTACAGTAAGAAATACACAACCTCTATGAAGTCATTTCCAACTCCTTGAGACAAATTTAGCCTTTCTTTTCTCTATCTCCAAAGCATGCTGTATAAAAATCTATTTGAAAACTTACCACACTATTTCCTTAAGATGTTTCAAGTATCTCTCTCTCTTCCTCAGGGACAAGAATGTTGAATCCTTAGTACATACAAGGCACTTAATATTCAAATGAATAATGGGCTACTATTGCCTAAAAATACAGACACCATGTAATAGCAGGTATGCAGCTGATAGAATAAAGTGCTCTCAGTCATTCAGAATAGTTTACTTGTGGAGGGATCTCTGGTAATCCTTTCTTTTTCTGTGCTTTTTAAAATTTAAACAGCATTAGAGTTACATATTTCTTGGAAAATTGAAAGAATGTGTTTGTGAGAACATTTGAGCTCTGGTCTATTTGCCAGATAACAATTTGTGAAGTTTAAAAATTGTATTCCAAAGATATAAATTTATTTAGGCTTTATACCTTCTTAGAGCTTATTTTAGCAGTATACACTTTCCTATAACACCATTCAGTCTCTCCAGGTTTTCTAATTTGTTGTTCAAAGTATATGGCATTTTATTACTTTTTATTCTCATAGGTACATGGCACCTCTGTCTACACTCTTTTATGTTTTTTTTAATTACCTTAGTGATTTTTCTGCCCACTGTATTCCTTTTCTTTTTTTTTCACTGTATTCCTTTTCAAAGAATTTACTGTTGGATTTATTCATTAAACCAATTATGTATGTTTTTTTGTTATATAATGCTCTAATTATTGTTAATTACTTTTCCCTTCTTTGCTTAAGTTTCTGTTATTTTGTTTTCCTAATTATTGGGTTAGAATGCATATGTCATTTATTTAATTCTATATTGTGTTGTCTATAAAAGATTTTAAAGCTCTGGTTATAATTTGGCTATAGCTCATGTATTTCAAGATGTGCTGTATTCATTACCTTTTTTTTTTTTTTTATAAATTCTTTTAAAGTTTTCATTTCTTCTTTGAGCAAAATGTTACTTAGAAAAAGAAACAAAAATCTCTTCAGCTTATTCTCTACTTGACTGATTTTTGCAGTATTAACTCTGGGATATTTTTTTTTTCTTCTTTTAATTCTGTTTTATATTTTGCTGTGGAATTATGTTACTGGGCTCTATTTTTCTTCTTCATTTCAGCCTGTTTTCTAATTTAATCATCCATCTGTTGTTTCAAAGAGTACCTGTGAAAACTTCCCCTTGGCAGGACAAGGCACAGATCTACGGTTTATTTCTAGAACATAAGCAAATCATTTCTGAA
This sequence comes from Panthera onca, assembly GCF_046562875.1. Lineage (NCBI taxonomy): Eukaryota > Metazoa > Chordata > Mammalia > Carnivora > Felidae > Panthera > Panthera onca. The sequence continues at coordinate 87,778,373 of NC_138342.1, forward strand.
AGCATGCTCTTCAGCTACTATTGAGTAATATGTTAATTTTTTTTTTTTTTCATTGAAGTTCTGGTTTTTTTCATAGGCACCATTCTGGATTTGTCTCCCCCCCCCACCCCCCCATACATCCTTGAAGGAGAGCTGATTCACCTAATACCACAAAAGTGTGATAGTATCTTAGGCTGTTCAAAACATCAAAACATTCTTTCACTAGGACATTTACTACATTATCACTGCAATTTCTTTTTATATTTGTTGAAAATATTGCTTAAGAGTTCAGCTCCCCCTGCCTGCCAATCTGTCTTTGTGTTTCTCTTTCACTTTGTCTCTAGTTCAGGTTTATAATTTGGTTTGTCTGATCTTCTTTCTTTCCTTCCTTCCTTCCTTCCTTCCTTCCTTCGTTCCTTCCTTCTTTCCTCCCTTCCTTCCTCCTTCCTTCCTTCCTTCTTTCCTTCCTTCCTTCTTCCTTCCTTCCTTCCTTCCTTCTTTCTTTCCTTCCTTCCTTCCTTCCTTCTTTCCTTCCTTCCTTCCTTCCTTCCTTCGTTCCTTCCTTCTTTCCTCCCTTCCTTCCTTCCTTCCTCCTTCCTTCCTTCTTTCCTTCCTTCCTTCTTCCTTCCTTCCTTCCTTCCTTCTTTCTTTCCTTCCTTCCTTCCTTCCTTCTTTCCTTCCTTCCTTCCTTCTTTCCTTCCTTCCTTCTTCCTTCTTTCCTTCCTTCCTTCCTTCCTTCCTTCCTTCCTTCTTTCCTTCCTTCCTTCTTTCCTTCCTTCCTTCCTTCCTTCCTTCCTTCCTTCCTTCCATCCTTCCTTTAGTGCTTTAGCCCACTTAGTTGGGAATAGCTCTATCCCTTTGGACCCCACTTTCCCCAGTGAGCCCTACCAGTTTAGGAAATTGAGCACTCCTTTCCAAGTGAGCCATTCTAAATGAGAAGCCAGGTTAGAGAAGAATCCTGCCACCCACAGGTGTTCTTTTTGTTGAGTTTGTGCATATTTCCTTTCCCTGGGCTGCTTTGTGGTTAAATAAGACATGCCTGTTTCCCCAAAGCCTCCCTCACCCTTAGCTCTTGCTCCTTTGCATTAGGAGGGAACATTTGGTTGAGAAGACTATTACACAGTACGCCTGTCACAAGAGCTTGTAGCTCAGAGAGAGATATCACATCACTGGTTTCTGTTGTGTTTCCAGTTTTGTCTCAGCTGTGGTACCAGGGTGGAGAGCTTCAGTTGCAAACTCTCCTTCTTTCCTGTTAGCCCTGTCTAACCTCAACCCATGCCCTCCAAATAAGGGGTACTGGGGCAGTCAGCTAGGGTTTTCTTTATTTTCCACAGCTGGCTTAGGAAGAGGGACTATGATTTGACTCTTAGTGAAGTTTCTTAATATGGATTCATTTGCAATTTATCCAGAAATTCCTCAAACTTCCTGCCTGTCAGCTGGCAGTGTTCCCTGGTATTTTAGTGCTGATGCAGGATGTTTTCCAGTTTTTTGTTTTTCTTTGATCTCTTCAATCATTCACTAGGAAGAGGGCTTGGATGTCTGCTCTTATGTTACCGCTTCTCTACAAGTCCTCCAGCCTAATTTTGTTCATGAACGTGATGAAAATTAGCTCCTCAGATGGATTTAATATTGGATGCTGCTTTCAAGGAAATTCAAAATAGAAAACAGGCTTTCAAAAAAAGAGAATAAATTATCAGCCAGTCTCACAAGGACAAAAATAAGCCAAATCTTATGAAACAGGTTTTGGAGTAAACTTTTTTTTTTTTTTTTTTTTTTTTTTTACAATTCTAATTTAAGTTGAACTCTTCAAATGAAACTGAAGAGCTAAAAACTTTAACTCATAAGCATTCTAAGCATTAATTTCTGGGAATCTGTAAGCTGTCTGGAAATTTTACATAAATTTTGCTAGGAAGAAGGGACCAGTTGCTTTCAGGATTCTCAACAGGATCTCAGAGCTTAGGAACTAATGCTGAACATGCATAAGAAAATTAAGGCCAAAATTCATTACCTTATGAGTTTTAGTTTGGATAATAAGCCTAATTCCACAAGAGATTGCTTTAGCACCAACATGAAAACTTTAATCATGAAAACTCTTTTTACTATATAAAAGGGGAGTAAAGAACTGAAACTGGAGTGCAGAAAGCTGGATTTGCTATGATTTGAAGTACATCCAGAATAATCCACAGATTTTAAACAAGATCCTGTATTGCGTCGTTTCTCTGGTATGCTGGAGGAGGAAGGACAAGGGGGTTTTAAAGACAAGTGGAGAGCATGTTCAGTTTCTTTTGGACATGGCTTCAGTTTCAATGTCTGCATTAAGGGAACTTAAGAAGGAAGTGAAATGATTGGTCATGATATCAACTGTGTACTCCTGTGTTTGCAGAGGGGAAAAGAGCCCAGCTATTTTGCTGTGAACACAACTTTTTCTGCTGAAGGTATTTCACTAAAAATACATTCATTTTGCAGTTAGGCATCAGCAGAATGCCTTCTTCTGATGTATCAGAATATTTTCATATGCTTTTTTTTTTTTTTTTTTTTTTTTTTGGTTTTGGTTTTGGTGGGCTTGTAAAAACAAATTTTTGCAAAAATTGAGCAAATTGATTGTTCAATTTGTGAACAACTGTCCAGGATTGAGCAGGACTCTCCAACATATTCCTCTGTATTACATGGTAAGTCCTCTGAAGAATCAGTTTCCCAAATGGGGAAGCTCTGGTGTTCTCATTTATTTTTATTATCTAATTATTTTTCTTACCATTAAGTGAAGTTTAAGGACACAGAGAGACCTGATTTATTTTTATGAGCAACAAGTTAGAAGACCTAATTAGGCCATCTTTATTTTACTGTTTAACCCTTTTATATTTCTTGAATCTTTTCCAATCATAGAAAAGTTGCTGAGCTTGCTCAATTTTATTTGCTAACTTATTGGATAAAAAAGAGTAAAATAGGAGTGTGTAGGGCACAGTGGTGAGTAGACAGTGTTTCCAATTAATCTCAAAGTTTGGGATTAATTTAGCATAAAATCTGATCTTTGGTTCTTTGGTGTGTTCCTGTTTTTTGTTTTGTTTTGTTTTTTGTGTATGTGTTTTTTTGTTTTTTGTTTTTTTGTGGGTTTTTTTGTTTGGTTGGTTTTTTTGACATGGTGACCTGCTGTAACAAAGAGGAGACAGCAGGAAACTTGGTACCAATTAAAGCCAGTCTCCTTCCACCAAAAAACTCAACTGTCAGCAAATGTAATCTCAAATTCAAATAGTGATAAGCGTTTTAAAGTGAAACAGGAATAAAGAGCCAAAGCTATTAAATTTCAGCATCTGCTGGAAAACAAAATGCATACCAGTTTAATGAAGTTTGGTATTTATTAAGTTACAACTTGCACAGCAGAAGAGCATAGATATGCATGATGCATGGTGTATATGTTTGGGTGGAGACCTCTTACAGCAAAACTGAATACACTGGGATGAAAGTCTGCATTGATTATACATTCACCTTTGGTGTTCATTCCAGCTATCAGTTATTCAACCCATGTGATTGTACAAAAAAAACAAAAAACAAAAAAAACCCCTCCAAGTTAGGTTTGCATCTGATTAGCAGTATTTGAAGCTTGCATTTTTCTCGGATGAGTCAAGTGTAATAACAGGTTTCTAGATCCAAACAAGTCTTCAACCTTATCTGGAAGGAAACTTAAAATTTAAACTATCTGTTCTTACCCTAACCAAGATGCTCTGGACACAACCCATTGACTTTGGATCCTCACATTATATAGTTGATTTATCTTCCAAGGTTAGAGGTCTAAATACGCTGTACCCATTGATTCAGATCCATGGCTGATAACGATATATCTCTAACAGCTTTCTTTTAACTAAAATAGTACATATGCCAGCTTGGTTTGTTACAGTGAGAACGGAACAGAAATCTGATAGCAGATTTCTCTCATATTTGGGGGGGTTTCTTAATTAAATTAAATGTGTGACTATACTCTTCTATACTCTTCTATATGTATTAATAAAAGATGCTTTTAGGAAAATTCAGAAATCTTAAAACTTGTAGCTAGCTATGAAATACGTATTTCAAATAGAAACAGAAAACTTAGATTTCTAATCACCTAGCAAAGCAAAAATGCTAAGATCTTCCCCATGTGCTTGGCATAAATTATTGGGTTATAGACATTTTACTGACATTTCAGGTTTGTTTATTTACAGTGGAGCCTATCAAGGATAATCATATCTATTCTATTTCCATTCGGTCAACAGACAGGTTTTGAGCATCTGCTGCATACCTGTGCTAGGTTTTAAGATTGGGAGGGAAGGTAGATAAAGCATAGAATTTGCCCATGGGGAGTTCAGAAATAACTGAGCCAAAGGACAAACCATGTTAGTGATAACTAGAGGAGTTACTAAGAGAACTTAGGTTCCACACCCCTTTGAAGTCCTTGCTCTTTTATTCAATGTGCTAAAAAAATAAGTGAAGCATTTTTATTGAAGTCAAGTGATTTCTTGAAGATTTGTTTTGGTGTGTGTTGGGATCTAGGTTTAAAGTAAACATGTGGGAAGAGACTTTAAACTTGTTTTTCCTCAACTGCTAATTCAATGACTAGGTTTCATTTTCCTAGGTAGTATCTATACCTGACACTACTCTTTCTCTTTCTAGAAATGTTGTGTGTTTCAGCTTTTAATATGCTTAGTCACTAAAATAAATTTCTATGTTAAAAGGTATAATTTGCTAAATGCAAATCTTAAGATTGCTAGAAACCAGCAGAAAAGAGAATATGTATACACTGTCCGTCATTCATTCAACATGTATTGAATATCTACTTTCTGCTAGGTACTGAGTTAAGTATTTTAGTTATGACTATGAAACCAATAGACACAGCTCTTACTCTGCAAGAAGCTTAAGCCTGGTGGAGGATGCATGTAGGAAACAAGTAGATACACCATAATGTGTTAAGTGCTGTGAGGAGGAAAAATATAGGGTGTTCTTGGAACACTCTGTAGAGCATCTAACACTCTCTTGGAAAGTCATTCAAGATTTCCTAGAGGAAGTATTGTCTACACTATAACCTGAATAGAATAAGTGAGAGTTCCTTTGTCCAGAGTGGTAAGGGGAAAGAGGAGAAAGATAAGGAAGATTTGTTACAGTGAGAGGGACTACATGGATAAAGGCACAGGGGCAAGAGAGAACATGGTGTGTAGAAGGAACTATAAATTATAAATGTATCAATAAAAGGCTGGGGCAAATGGGCATGAGAGAAAATCCCAGAGAGGAGACCAGGGCTAGATGCTGACTGCTTTAGGGTCATATCAATGGGCATGGAAGGCCAAGAGGAGCTACTGAAAAGTGGGAAGTAAGCAGAGAAGTGATGGTATTGAGCACTGGGCCTTAGTATAGAGAACAGGTAGAAAATGAGCAGGACTAGAAGCAAGAAGTCTATTTAATGGACCTTTGTTAGATAACCAGGAATGAGATGATGAAAGCAAGAATCATGGTAGTAAAAATGAGTATGTGGATAATTTATGGATTCCAGAAACAATCAGAAAACTAATTTCTGTAAAGTATGAACCAGTCATACTTGGTGTTTAATGGGATGTTTGTATGAGGGAAGAAAGAACTAAATATCCAAGGTTTCTTAAGTAAATGTGTAAATGATATTACCACCCACTATAATAGGAAACACACAAGAGGCAACAAGTTTGGAGTGAAAGACAATGAATTCAGTTTGGGATACACAGATGACTAGGAGACTATTGCAAGTTCAGACTGGGGACTCTGCTGAGGACTAGAAGTAGAGATCTGGGATTGATCTGCACATAGAGCTCATGGGACTTAAATGGGTCATCCAGCAAATGGTTATCTCACTCTCTTTCTAGCTATCTCTTCGATCACCTTGATGTCTTTTCTTTCTCTTCATAATCTCTAAATTTAGAGTTTTCTCAGCCCTCATCTTAGGCCATCTTCTCTAACTGTACACTCACTCAGGATAATCTCATCCAGTCCTATGGCTTTAAATACCATTAAATGATACACTGACACAACTTGAAGTTAACTTCAGCTTAGACTCCTTACTTAGCCCTTGACTTTTATACCCAATTGCCTACCTAATATATCCAGTTGGATGATAATATGCACTCTAAACTTAACTTGTTCAAGACAGAACTCTTAATTTGCCCATCAGTCTTGGTACTCCCATACACCGCTATCTCAGTAAATGGCACCCTCTTCATCCAATCTTATGGCTCAAACCCAAACTAGCCATATTTTGTTTCTTCCCTTTCATTTATTCCCTCACATCCAATTTAATTCCAAGTTGTTTTGTTTCTGCTCTGCCTCCAATATGTATCCTAAATCCATCTATCCATGTCTATTTCCACCATTGTCATCCAAGTCCAGGATATCATAGCCATTGTCTTGGATTACGACTGTCTCCCAACATTTACTCTTAATGCCCTCAGCTCACTCTCTACAAACTACTAGAATGATCTTTTAAAAGTTCAAATCAGGGGTTGCCAGGGTGGGTCAGTCTGTTAAGCATCTAACTTGGCTCAGGTCATGATCTCACGGTTTGTGGGTTCAAGCCCTGTGTCGGGCTCTGTGCTGACAGCTCAGAGCCTGCATCCTGCTTCGGATTCTGTATCTCACTTTCTCTCTGTCCCTCCCCTACTCATGCTCTTTCTCTCTCAAAAATAAATAAACTTAAAAAAAAAAAAAAGGTCAAATCAGATCATGCAACTATTCTATATGTAATGCTCTGATGGCTTTCCATTGGATTTATTATTTTTTCCTATTGGATTTAAATAGTAATTTAAGTACGTTACCTTTACCTGACCTTTACATACCTCTAACCTCATTCTATAATCACTCCCTCTCTATCTTGCTGAGAACTAACTAGACCAGTTTCTCTGTTCCTCAGACATGCCAAGCTCAATTATGGTTTGGTGCCTTTGTATTCTCTGTTCCTTCTGGAAGGAATATTATCCCCCCAGCTCATTTTACCCTTGGCTTTGTTAGCTCAGATAGATGTCATTTGCTAACTTTTCTAACTAAGTAGTCACATTTCAGTCCTTCTCTATACTATCATTCAGATTTATTTCCTTCATAGCACTTCTCAATCTGCAGTTACCTTATATGATTGTCTAAAAAATCTTCACTACTGAGAGGATCCAGACTATCTTGTTCGCTCCTACATCCCTAGTACTGAGACTGATACCTCAAATATAGCTATCTATTAAATAGAATGAATGAATGAATGAATGGTCTAGACTAGAACCCTGAGGACACCAGCCTTCAAGGAGTAAGCAGAGAAAGAAGAGCTTTATGGGACTGAGAAAGAACGATGAGAGATTGAGGAAGCTAAGACCAAAGTGTCACTAAAGTGAAATGCCCTGATGCAGGTCTGAAGGAAGAGAGTTGAGAAGAGAGCAGTCCTTCTGGCTGAAAGGGAGCAGAAAAAGCTATTTGGAGGAAGTGAATTTTTATTGAACCTTGGAAGTTAGGTAAGGAAGTCTTGTAAGAAGAAATGAATGGAAGCACAAAGACCTAGGGGCAGAAAACACATGCCTGTTTGGGGAACAGAGAGTCATCTCATTTGTCTTTCACATACCTCATTTAATACTTCGAGTAACCACGTTAGTGTTAGTGTTGTCATTAGATTAAAAAACCACGTCTCCATCAAGATCACACAGTAAATGGAAGAATGAGGATTTAAATACACATCTGCCTGACTGTGAATCTTACTCTTACTCCAACTTTAAGTCAACTTTGAGTTTTTCTACAGATATCTTGTATTTACCCAGCACATAACAGTATGCCAGTGATAGAATGATGTGTGATTAAGCATGATGGCAGTAAAGACAGAAAACATTAACTTTGAGTATTACCATTATAGCCTTATGGGAAATTGAGGTTAAGGATAAAATTAACTATAGGCATACCTTGGAGATACTGCGGGCCCACTTCGAGACCACCACAATAAAGCAGATATTGCAATAAAACAAGTCAAATGAATTTTTTGGTTTCCCAGTGCATATAAGAGTTATGTTTACACTGTACTGCAGTCTATTAAGTGTGCAATAGCATTATGGATAAAATAACAATGTACATATCTTAATTTAAAAAGAATTTATTGCTAAAAGATGCTAACCATTATCTGACCTTTAGCAAATTGTAATCTTTTTGTTGGCGGAGGGTCTTATCTCAGTGTTGATGGCTGCTGACTGATTAGGGTGATGACTGCTGAAGGTTGGGGTGGCTGTAGCAATTTCTTAAAATAATACAGTGAAGTTTGCCGTGCTTGACTCTTCCTTTCATGAACGATTTCTCTGTAGCATGCAGTGCTGTTTGATAGTGTTTCACCCATAGAAGAACTTCTTTCAGAATTGGAGTCAATCTTCCAAAACCCTGCCACTGCTTTATTGACTAAGTTTATGTAATATTCTAAATCCTTTGTTATCATTCAACAGTCTTCATAGCATCTTTACCGGGAATAGATTCCATTTCAAGAAATCACTATCTTTGCACATCCTTAAGAATCAACTTACCTGTTTTGTCATGAGATTGCAGAAGATCTGTCATGTCTTCAGGCTCCACCTCTAAGTCTAGCTTTCTTGCTGTTTCCACCACATCTGCAGTTACTTCCTGCACTGAAGTCTGGAAACCCTCAAAGTCATCCAGGAGTGTTAGAATCAGCTTCTTCCAAACTCCAGTTCATGTTGATATTTTGAGTTTTTTCCATGAATCATGAATGTTCTTAATAATATTTATAGTGGTGAATCCTTTCCAGAAGGTTTTCAATTTACTTTGCCCAGATTCATGAGAGGAATCACTATGTATGGCAGCTATAGTCTTATGAGATGTATTTCTTAAATAAGATTTGAAAGTTGAAATTACTCCTTTGATCCATGGGCTGCAGAATGCATGTTACATTAGCAGGCATAAAAACAACATGAATCTCATTGTCCATCTCCATTAGATCTCTTGTGTCAGGTGCATTGTCAATGGGCAGTCATGTTTTGAAAAGAATCTTTTTGTCCTGAGCAGTTGGTCTCAACAGTGGGCTTTAAAGTCAGTAAACCATATTGTAAACAGATGTGCCGTTTTCCAGGCTTCATTCCATTATAGAATACAGACAGAGTATATTTAGCATAATTCTTAAGACCCCAAGGATTTGGGGGATAGTAAATGAGCACTGGATTCGACTTAAAGTCACCAGCTGCATTAGCCCCTAACAAGAGAGTCATCCTGTCCTTTGGAGCTTGGAAACCAGGCACTGACTTCTCCTCTCTAGCTATGAAAGTCTTAGATGGCATCTTCTAATAGAAGGCTGTTTCGTCTGCACTGAAAATGTGTTTTTTAGTGTAGTGACCTTCATTAATTGTGTTAGCTACATCTGGAGAACTTGCTGCAGCTTCTACATCAGCATTTGCTGCTTCACCTTGCACTTTTATGTTATGGAGACGGCTTCTTTTCTTAAACCTCATGAACCAACCTCTACTAGCTTCAGACTTTTCTTCTGCAGCTGCCTCACCTCTCTTAGCCTTCATAGAATTGAAGAGAGTTAGGGCCTTAATCTGGGTTAAGCTCTGGTTTAAGGGAATGTTGTGGCTGGTTTGATTGTCTATGCATACCACTCAAACTTTCCCCATATCAGTAATAAGGCTGTTTCGCTTTCTCATCATTCAGTGTTCACTGAAATAGCACTTTTAATTTTCTTTAAGAACTTTTCTTTTGCATTCACAAGTTGGCTGTTTGGTACAAAAGATCTAGCTTTTGTCCTGTGTCATCTTTACACATGCCTTCCTTGCTAAGCTTAATCATTTTTAGCTTTTGATTTAAAGTGAGAGGTTTGTGACTCTTTCACTTGAACACTTAAAGTGCATCATAGGGTTTTTAATTGACCTAATTTCAATATTATTGTGTCTAAGGAAATGAGGAGGCAGAGAGAGGGAGACAGACCGAGAATAGCTGGTCAGTGGAGCAGTCAAAACACACACATTTATTGATCGAGTTCACCATCTCATATGGGTGCGGTGTGTGGTGCCCCAAAACAACAATAGTAACGTCAAAGGTTACTGATCACAGATCACCATAACAAATAGAACAACGGGAAAGTTGAAATATTGTGGAAATTATCAAAATGTGACACAGATACACAAAGTGAGCAAATGCTGTTGGAAGAATGGCTCTGACAGACTTTCTCAATGCAGGTTTCCACAATCCTTCAATTTGTAAAAACTGCATTATCCCTGAAGCACATTAGAGTACAGTGCAATAAAATAAGATGTGCCTTTATTCTCATATCAGCCCTTTATCTGTCTCAAAATATAAGACATTTCAAAATGTTTGAACCATGCAGTTTCCACTCGTCAGATGCTTGACAAATCCAGTTTGCTTGTAATTGGAATGAAAAGCATCTCCTCTTTAGCATTTTATTGTTCTCTTTTGCAAAATAATTTGTACAGATCACTTGACGTTTGATATATATCACATTTTCTTTATCCATTTTTCTGTTGATGGACACTTAGGTTATTTCCATGTCTTGGCTGTTATAAATAATGCTGCACAGAACATGGGGATGCAAATATTTCTTCCATGTAGTGTTTTTATGTTTGCTTTTAATTTTTAATATTTTGGGGGTTTCAAGTTTTTATTTAAATTCCAGTTAGCTAACATAGTGTAATATTAGTTTCAAAAGAATGAAGCTGGTCCACTCTCTTACACCATATACAAAAATAAATTCAAAATGGATGAAAGACCTAAATGTGAGACAGGAAACCGTCAAAAACCTAGAGGAGGACACCACCAAACACCTCTTTGATATTGGCCATAGCAACTTCTTAGATACCTCTGAGGCGAGGGAAACAAAAGCAAAAATGAACCCTTGGGACTTCAAGATAAAAAGCTTCTTTCTGCACAGCATAGGAAACAACAAAACTAAAAGGCAACCTTTGGAATGGGAGAAGATACTTGTAAATGACATATCTGATAAAGGTTTACTATCCAAAATTTGTAAAGAATTTTATCAAACTCAATATCCAAAAAACAAATAATCTGGCTAAAAAATGAGCAAAAGACCCGAATAGACATTTTTCCAAAGAAGACATAGTATTTTTGTTTCCTTCAAATATATACCCAGAAAAGGAATTGCTGGATCATATGGTAGTTCTATTTTTTTTATTTTTTGAGGAACTGCCATATTATTTTCCATAATAGTTGTACCAATTTGGATTCTCACCGACAGTGCACTAGGGTTCCTTTTTCTTCCTACCCTCATCAGTATTTGTTATCTCTTATCTTTCTGATGATTGCCATTCTAACAGGTGTGAGACGGTATGTCATTGTGTTTTTTTTTTTTAATTATTTTTTAAGTTTATTTACTTATTTTGAGAGAGAGGGAGTGAGCAAGGGAGGGGCAGAGAGAATGGGAGAGAACCCCAAACAGGCTCTGCACTGTCAGCACAGAGCCCCACATGGGGCTTGACCTGAGCCAATATCAAGAATTGGATGCTTAATCGACTGAGCCACCCAGGCGCCCCAATCATTGTGGTTTTGATTTGCAGTTCTCTGATGGTTAGTGATGTTGTGCACTCTGTATTGTACCTTTTGGCTATTTGTACCTCTCCCCTGGAAAAATGGCTGTTTGGGTCCATTGCCCATTTTTAATTGGATTGTTGGTGATGGTATTATTTGCTATTGAGTTGTATGAATTCTTTATTTTTGATATTAACCTTCTATCAGATAAATGATCTGCAGATTTTTTTTCCCATTCTATAGGTTGTTTTCAAATTTTGTCGATTATTTCTTTGGCTACGCAGAAGCTTTTTCGTTTGATGTAGTCACTTATTCATTTTTTATTTTGTTGTTTGTGCTTTAGGTTATATAAAAGAAAATGGTGAGGCACTTGGGTGGCTCAGTCATTTTTGCAGCCAACTCTTGATTTCAGCACAGATCATGATCTCACTGAGATCTAGCCTGCTGGGCATGGTGCCTACTTAAGATCCTCTCTCTCTCTCTCTCTCTCTCTCTCTCTCCTTCTCTGTCTGCCCTTCCTCCACTCTTGTGTGCTTGCTTTCTCTCTCTCTCTGTCTCTCAAAGAAAAAAAAAATGTTACTCAGACCCCTGTCAAGAAGCTTTTTCCCTATGTTTTCTTCTAGGAGTTTTATGGTTTAGGTCTTATGTTCAAGTCTTTCATTCATTTTGAGTGGTATAGGAAAGAGGTCTATTTCCATTCTTTTACATGTGGATATCCAGTGTTTCCAGCACCACTTATGGAAGAGACTGTCTTTTCTCCATTGAGAATTCTTGGCCCCCTTGTCATATATTGATTATGTATGCATTGGTTTATTTCTGGGCTCTTGGTTCTGTTCCACTGGTGTTTGTGTCTGTGATACCATTTTGATTACTATGGCTTTATAATATTGCTTAAAATTAGAAGTGTAATGACTCCCACTTCGTTCTTTCTCAAATTGCTTTGGCTATTTGAGGTCTTCTACGGTTTCATACAAATGTTAGGATTGTTTTGTCTTCTGTAAAAAAAATCCTATGGAAATCTTGATAGGGATTGCATTGCATCTATACATGTCTTTGGGTAGTATTGGCATTTTAAGAGGATCATATCTTCCAATTCATGAATACAGGATAATTTCCATTTATTTGCGTCTTCTAATTCTTTCATCAATGTTTTATAGTTTCCAACATACAAATCTTTCATCTCCTTAGTTAAATGTATTCCTATGAATTTTGTTTTTGATGCTATTATAAATGGAATCATTTTCTTTATTTTTCATCAAATTCATTACTAGTGTAGAGAAATGTTGTTGATTTTTGCATGCTAACTTTGTATCCAGCAACTTTATTGAATTCATTGATTATACCTAACAGTTTTTTGGTGGCGTCTTTAGGATTTTCTGTATATAAAATCATGTCATCAGCAAATAGAGACAATTTTACTTCTTCCTTTCCAATTCTGATGCTTTTTATTTCTGTTTGTTTGTTTGTTGCCTGATTGTTCTGGTTAGAACTTCCAGCACTATGTTGAATAAGATTGGTGACAGTGGGCACCCTTGTCTTGTTTCTGGTATTAGAGGAAAAGCTTTCAGCCTTTCACCGTTGAGTATGATGTTATCTGTGGGCTTATTTTATGTGGCCTTTATTATGTTAAGGTATGTTCCCTCTATACTGTTTGTTGAACATTTTTAACATGAACAGATGCTGAGTTTTATCAAATGCTTTCTCTGAATCTATTGAAATAATCATGTGATTTTTATCTTTCATTCTATTAACATGACATGTCACATTTATTGATTTGGGTATGGTGAGCCATCCGTGTATCTCAGGGATTAATTGCACTTAATCATGGTGTATGATTTTTTTTTTAAGTTTATTTATTTTTGAGAGAGAGACAGGGCATGAACAGGAGTGGGTCAGAGAGAGAGAGGGAGACACAGAATCCAAAGCAGGCTTCAGGCTCTGAGCTGTCAGCACAGAGCCTGACGTGGGGTCTCAAACCCACAAACCACAAGATCATGACCTGAGCCGAAGTTGGACGCCCAACCAACTGAGCTGCCCAGGCACCCTGGTGTATGATCCTTTTAATGTGCTGCTAAATTTGGTTTGCTAGTATTCTCTTGAGAGTTTTTGCATCTATATTCATCAGGGATATTGGCCTGTAGTTTTCTTTTCTTGTAGTTTTTATTCTTATCTGACTTTGATATCAGGGTAATGCTGGCCTCATAAAATGAGTCTGGGAGTATTCCCTCTTCAGTTTTTTGGACGAGTTTGAGAAGTATTGGCTTCAAATGTCAATTCTTATTTCAACATTTAGTAACAATCACCAGTGAAACCATTTGGTCCTGGGCCTTTCTTTGTTGAGAGATATTTTATTAGTGATTCAGTCTCCTTACCCATTACTGGTCTGCATAGATTTTCTATTTCTTCATCATTCAGACTTGGTAGTTTGTGTGTTTCTAGGAATTTATCCATTTCTTCCAGGATATTCCAGTTTTTTTGTGTATTTCTATGGTATCAGTTGTAATGTCTCCTACTTCATTTATATTTTTTTTAGAGTATTCTCTCTTTTCTCATGGTCAATCCAGCTAAAAGTTGGTCAATTTTATCTTCTCAAAGAGCCAACCCTTAATTTTGTTAATCTTTTCAATTATTTTTTGGTTCTCTATTTTATTTATTTCTGTTCTAATCTTTATTATTTTATTCCTTCTGCTAACTTACAGGTCTTTTTACACACAGTGTTTTAAAATAGAATAAAATTGTTCCTTTGAACATACTAAATCAATGTTTAGGATTCCCAAGATTCTAGAAACTAAAATCGTTACGGCTGTCTATATTTTCTAGTGCTATTTTTTTCCAGCTTAAATACATTAAAAATTGAATTAATGTTATTAGTCTTGATTTGCTAATTTTCTGTTATTAAAAAAAAAGCATTTGTTCTGCATCCCACTTTCCCCACTTACATAAGACATCGTGGAAGTTTTAGTTTACAATTTCATCTGCCTATCTAATTTCTTTTTATCTCTGTAGACCAGTTTTGCAAGTCTGAATTTAAATATTGACTAAACTCCTCAACCCTTCTTCTGACGTGGAAATGTGTAGCCACAGTATGAAATAGCCTAAGTGATATTGTTGGGGACTAGACTTCAATATCTGTAAGCACACTGTGACATAACCTGCTTAAGCTTGGCAGTATACTTGGTTATCATAAGGTCATGGAAGTAGAATTTAGGAAGATTCTCAGCTTTGAAAATATATTCAGAAGTAAAATCTAGAAGAGACATACTAAATTTTAAAGCAATTTTAATCAAGTTGAGTAATTATGCACCAAAGCATGTAGCAACAATCAAAAATAGCCTCTCTAAAAGTGACATCCTAATTATGATCACATCTGTACCTTTCTCTCTCTAAGGTTTTATATATACCTATGCTTAACCAAATGGATTTCTTGTTATTTTAAGATCTCTGTGCTTTAAGTCTTCCATAAGTTTTCTCCCGTGTTTCCCTTTACCTAAGATGGTCTTCTGTCACTGCAACTGAAGAGATCCTTAAAATTCTTAGGGTCCTCTACCAATCATCTTCATTTTGATGTTACTCTAGTTCTATGTTCATATGAGCCTAATGGTACTTAGCTTCTAACTCCATGATCTACCTCGATATTCATTGTAAGCTCCCAGAGAGCACCGTGGCCAGTCACCCTTGTGTTTTTCATGGCACATAGCACAGTACTCAGTTGACGGGCTCAAGAAACAATGAGCTGAACTACAGTTTTGAAAATATGTGTCAAAAGCTACCATTAAACATTCGCCATGTATAGTCATAAAGGTGTAATACTTACTTTGACAGAAAATGCCACGTGAAAACTTTTTATAAAATCTAATTTTCTTTAAATAGCTTTTAAACTGAAGAGAATGGATTTTTTCAGTGTCTCTTTATAATAACATCTTAACAATCATTTGCAAGATCATGAAATATATATTCAAGAAAATTAATGAAAGAGCTTTTTTTTTTTTTAAATTTTTTTTTTCAACGTTTTTTATTTATTTTTGGGACAGAGAGAGACAGAGCATGAACGGGGGAGGGGCAGAGAGAGAGGGAGACACAGAATCGGAAGCAGGCTCCAGGCTCCGAGCCATCAGCTCAGAGCCTGACGCGGGGCTCGAACTCACGGACTGCGAGATCATGACCTGGCTGAAGTCGGACGCTTAACCGACTGCGCCACCCAGGCGCCCCTGAAAGAGCTTTTTAAACTTGATGACATTTGACTTTTATTTATTACCAAAATGTCTGAATTCTTACACAGCACATTATAATTTCAATTATTTAAAACTTAAATTAGCTAAGAGGTACTTTAACTCCTTACAAGATTGGTAGCTCTGTGGCATTCTTCCAAAGCTGGAAATGCCAAAGTGGTTTCTGAGGAAAGATTTAGTGTTTTAAAAGTATTTTGAATAGAGAAACAGAAAGGAATACAACAGTTCCCAGCATTGCTTCCATAATGCCATTTTAAGCATCATCTCAAAGCAGTAACTGAAGTTATGAGATGAGGCAGGTGTTTTGTTCTCTTGGCTGCAGAATTTTCACCATTTCCTCACTCTGTATTTTGCCACAAAGAGAACATTTAATCATGGGAAAGAGTTTGCCTTGAATTGTAGGAAACTGAAAGGGGACTGGAATGCCAACTCAGTTGTTGGATTCTAACCCATAACCTCTTTTAGGAAAGCAGTGTTGAATTTTTAGGCAGTACTAGAAACGAGTAATGTTTTAACCGTTAAGTCAATACCTTTGAATCGAAAGTATGACAATTCAGAGTTCTGCTTTCTCCATATGTGAATAAAGTACTTTTCCTATTAGGAGACTACCTACCATTTCCTTCTAGCCTTTTTTCCCCCTTAAATAAAATTATTTTAGCTTCAGAGTGTTTTATGATCTTTATTGCTAACTGTGGGTTTAGAAGACAGTGTAAAACACTTCTGCACTGTGAATGTTAGAGTTAGTGGACCTGGAGTTTGGCTAGCATTTCTGGAGCTGATGGAAGAGGACAAGTAGAGTATTTTTAAAGCCAAAGACTAAAACAAATGAATGTTTCAAATATATTTATTTCTGTGTAATTTTTTGCAGTAGATTAAGGGGAAAATTCAAAGGAAATATTATTTTGAATTTTAACAGTCTTTTCATGGGAATGTTGGCGCTTCTGGTTACTACAGTTCTGTAACATATAAGTTAATCTGAGAATTTCTTTCTCTTTATCCTAATTCAGTGCTTATTTTAACTGGTGGATATATCATATTTATAAGATGGTGATTAAAACCAGAGTTCTTATACCCACTGAAAGATGAAAACAGAGAGAAAAGGAACAGGGAAAGCAACTTACAGGGGTCGGCGACATTTTAAGTGGACATTGCTTCAGATTTATATTGTATCTGCCATATTTAAATATAATTGGAATGTAAAAGTACTGATTTGACACAAGTTAAGGCAGAACATTTGGATATTTTTATTAGATTTTTTTGTCTAGGAAATTCTATTTTTGTTCTGTGAAAAATGCCATAAATCTGAAATTATTTACTGATCTATTAGTTTAAAGCTTTTTCAAACAAAAAACTAATTCATCTTTTAGAAGATTTAGTTATAGTCATAAATAACTGATGCATGGCTATGTGTATTGGGCAAGCCAGTGGCCAAATCAGTCTTAAATGCATCATTCAGTGTGACATATGAATTTGAATCTGTGTTAGCCCCTAAATAATGCTATGATTATATGGAAATTATTTTGTAGGTAATTAGTCTTATTTTGAATTTAAGTGGTATTTTTAATACAGACATACATGGAAGTATATATTTAGTTTTTCTCAATGCTTAGATTTAGTGAGTTTACAATCCTTTTTTTTTTTTAATATTCTTTTTTTTTTTCATCCTTCCTGGCATGCTCTATAAAGATACACATCAGTTTATGAATATAGCAATGCTATATTAAAGGAACAGCCACTTAGATTACACCCTGAGAACAGACCTTTCTCTTAACTTTGAAGACATAACTTAAATGGTCTATTTAGCTCATATGAAAAAAAAAATTAACAATTTTCTGTGTATTTGGGCAAAGTAAAGACTTAGATGGGATGGTTTTATGTAAATAAAATTTCTGCTGGGAATCTGAATTTTCCTGTTTCTCTTAATTTCATTTTTAAAATAACACTTGAGGGTTATTTTATATTGCATTCAACCCTAGTTCTAAAGACCATTTTATCTAATACATGGTGTATTTGGAAAGATTGAGAAGGAAAATGTGTTTACTTCAAGGCTGGAGAAATCTTTGATACAAAATTCTTTCTCCTTTATATATGAGCATAGTACCATTTCTGATATTTAAAAAAAAACATTTTAAAAGCTAAGTTTTCTATTCCTATTGTATTCAATAATATCCTTTATATCACTGTATTTCCTCAACTCTAATCTGATTTCATTTTTATTATTTATACTTAATACATAAAAATGTACCTTATTTCAATCCTAATGCTTTCATTACATTTTATTGTGATCTCATATTGGACAATTAGGAATAGCTTTCTTGATGTGGCACATGGGAACGTAGAGATCACAAAGGCTATGTTTATAAAATTTAAAACTAAGTACTCATTTTTCTCTTAAAATATGTATATATAATAAACATCACTTTTGGCATTAATTAAATGGCTTCTACTCTTAGAATTACCAAGAAAAATTTACTATTAATTACAGAATTATGACTTACTGTTTCAAAATTATTTCAGTTTGAGATTTTGTATCCACTTTTGAATATTTTTTACCAGGACAGAAGAGATTTTGAGCTAAAAACAGGAACCATTTCTAAAGAAGAGTTTGAATAATTAGAATGGCAATATAATTGGAAGAAATAAGATGAAGAAAATAGTTCAGTTTTTATATGTTTAATTTGAAGTTAAAGCAAGACTTGCATATGTACATTGCGTATGTCCTTGGCTCTTGAAGATGGACTTGGAGCTCTTTTATAGCTCTTATGAGTGGTGACACAAATTTATATTCTCCTAGGCCACGGGTTCTCATCAGCACCTCCAGATTTGTGTACATACTAAAATTACACAAAATTATCATATACATGTGAATTAGGGTTTTCCAGGATGTGCGATTCCATGGGATATTCAATATACTCAATAATGGCACGTATCACAGTGCCTTTTTAGAGATCCCATCATCATATTATAGGTTTGGAGGACTTTCATTAAATAAAATTTTAAATTTATTTTTAATTCCCTTTTCCCTGCTTATTCTCTCTCAGCCTGGTCCTTCCTTTTCATTCATATATATTAAATCCATGTGATGTGACTCTGTTCCAATAGTATGGGTATGTATTTGTGTTTACAAACCTACACATACAGACTTATCTGTAATTAATTCACTGTACCCTTATAAAGAGACTTGATAGAGATGTCAGGAAGATCTCACTTCAGGGTGGACACCATTGCCCAAGATCTGTGCTTTAATTTGAAGATCCACTAACCCAATTTTATCTTCTCTTCAGAGTTGATTGGATTTAAAGAAAGAGACATGTTTTAATCAGACTCACCTGAGATTGGTATTTAAACAGATTTATAGATCTATCAGTTCATAAGCAGGAACTCATATGTGCAATGATCAAAGTATGATTTATATCCAGTATCCAAAGTACTTGCATCAAGGGTACCCAGTGTTTCTTGGAGGTAGGGAGTCTTAAGGAATATTTTATTATCCAGATCTCAGTGAAGTCATCCCTGTCCCATAGAAGAATTTGCTTGCCTAGTGACTGTACTCATATCAGCCAATCCAGAGTTTTCCTTTCTAGGACGGTATTGATAAAGAGTGCCAAATCTACTTCTCTTCCCTGAGCTGACCACCCTCCCCACCCCATCTTTCACAGTGTCTTGGAAGTTGGGACAGGTCTCGATTCCTTACATACCCCTGCCTCATATCACCTATGCCAATCTACTTTACTTTTTTTTTTAGCTTCTGTTTACTTATATGTAAAATGAGGTGAAGATTATACCTTCCAGACCAAAAGTAGTCTTTGTGATGACTTATTTCAATAAGACCCCAGTGGATATTTGTCATTGCCAATTTTACTGGATTGTAGCATTTTAGAACTCAAAAAGACCTTCGATGTAATCTTGTTCATTTCCTTCATATTACATTATAGATTTTTTAAATTGTGATGTGTAGAGTTTGTGACTTGCTCAGAAATCCATATCCAGAACTAGAAACCCACTTTCTTATTCTGAATAGCTATTCTCATATGTTTATGTCTTGTCTTGCCAGTTAAATAATTTAAAATCCTTAAAGATAGAGACCATATTTGATACTACTTTTGGATCCCATAGATTGTGTTTTCAGAAGTAAGAAACTAAGAAACTTTTTTGAGGAAAAAAATTTTTTAATAGTCTTTCTGTTTTTATTTTGATACGATTTAAAATGTGCACTCTAATTTTGGATGATCTGAAGTATTCATCAGATCTTTTAATAGAACAGATGATCAAAAAAGATGAGAGTAACAATATGAGGACATTTTTTCTGATGAATATGTGGTTATATGCTATTCTTTTAAAACAGCTATGTAGTTGATGTTTCTCATTTTCCTAATGCTTTACCCACTAAAAATTTACTTTTTTTCTTTTGAGTAGACCAAAATTATTTATATTATAAATGAATGTTGGCAGTTTTTTTTGGGGGGGGGGACTGGCACATAACTGAAGATATTAGATTGATAGCTGTTGGTGGGTAAGGGGCTTATTAACATCTCCATTATTAATATTTAAGTGGAATATTCATTTTTCCCTTAAGTATAACTTTGTAACACCCTACAAGTTAACTGAAACATAATAATCACTAATTGTTCCAAAATAGGAAGAAGAAAAATAACTAGCTTTTCATGGTAACTGTATCAGATTAGGACAAGACTGGTATAAAGTTGGAGTAGTTCAAGGTTGTACAAAACTTCTTAGAAACACAGATGACATGTCCTTTGAAGCAATGATAGGGAATAAAACACCTTTAAGAAGGAGTAGATTTCATGAATACAATACAGTGCATAATTGCCAAAATGCCTGTGTGCAGGGATCCCTAGTGTAGAGTTTTTTAATGAAATGTTAGGTATGTTATTTTCATGTTGACATTTTTAGAGCCCCTGGCGATGTCACGGTCTCATTGGTTCTAATATAGTTATCTTTTACATCTTGATGGTTTTGCTTTTTTCCATTCTTGATTTTAGGGCTTAAGACATAGAATAGTTTATCTAATAATTTAGAATTAACACATTAATTAAGATCATGTCAGCAAGTTGAAGCTCTATTATATAATTTGGCTCCAAGACTTTGTTCAGATCTATGTCAGTGAGACTTACTCTGACTATGACATTCGATACTGCAACCTACAAACCCCTCCCTGGTGCCCTTGATCCTTCATTCCCTGCCCTATTATTTATTCATTTTCCCCTTAGTACCCAATATCTTATTATACCATATAATTTATTCCTTATTATGTTTATTATTTCTCTCCCCATTAGAATATCAGCTCTAATAAAGCAAGGATGTTTGTCTCTTTTGTTCAGTGGCATACTGCTATTGGCTACAATAAATAGTGCCTTAGCACGTAGGGATGTGTTCAACAAGTATTTGTTGAATAAAAGAATGAATACATTGACAGGCTATTTTTATGACTCTACCACTGTCATTATGTAAAGACATTGAGTGATTATGAACCTGTCAGAATTTACACAAAGTTCTTCCATGCTACTAGAAACCATTTTATTGGATTTATGTAACCATTTTATTGGAAAAACCATACCTCAAAGATACAAAAATGAAAGCATTTTCCCTATAATTGCCCATCAAATATACTATGATAGTCTTCCCCCACCCTACTCTCCCTATGTTATCTTCTTAACTAGATTCTGTGATTTTTATAGCATCTTTTGATTTTTATAGCACTTTATTCCAGTCATTGAAATTGAGTCCTATTCATTGTAAAACTCCCAAGTCCAGCCTAATTCAGTTGTCTTCTTCCCCAGCACATGTTTGACCTCTGGCTCCAACACTTGCAGTTAAAAGTGGAAGAGTCTAACTCAAGAATATCTCCACCTGCCACCCATTTTAAGCACCAGCCACTAGAAGGTTGAGCAGTGCTGGGAAGGATGGAAAAGCTTAGGGCTTAAGGTCTCCTTATTCACCTGAATGAGGCTACAAGACTTTGGATGTTGCTCTTTTGGTAGCTGATGTTGACTGGACATTGGAAGCCCTCTGTGCAGCAGGCATTCAAATACTGCTTCTCTCTTGACATGCATGGGCTCTTCAGAGGGGCCTGCAGGGGTCCTAACTGCACAGCTCCCTCC
Organism: Panthera onca; assembly: GCF_046562875.1. Lineage (NCBI taxonomy): Eukaryota > Metazoa > Chordata > Mammalia > Carnivora > Felidae > Panthera > Panthera onca. The sequence goes on from NC_138342.1 coordinate 87,800,220, forward strand.
TTTTCATCTTTTCTGTCACCTTGCCTATTGCTGCCTTGTCTACAGAATCTACTCTACAATGTCTTTCTGCTGGGTCTGCTTGCCCCAACTGGCCAGATTCTACATAGAGTATCAGCAAGATCAAGCCCAAACAACTACTGTTTCTGTAGTATATATATCTTTAATTAAAAATGTCAAGCATTAGATTGTGTGTAGCCTAATAAGTGTACCCTAGAGGGTATCCTAGTAAGAACAAGCAGCTCACAATTAACAATTCCAATGATAGGCGTGGAATGAAACTGAAAAATTGGATCAACTTTATATAATTTATGAGAAACAAATAATGCTTGTGACAAAGGACATTTCAAATTATGTTTGATTGTCTTTTCCCTCAGCACATATTAATTTGGTGAGAGTTAGAGACCAGGAGGAATATTCCCAAATTTGAGAAACAACCCCAGAATTCACAGATATGTGGATAATTGAGAACTGACAAATTTTACCAATGAGTAAAATGAGCATGATCTTTTTAAACATGTATTTCTAAACTGTCAGTTGTCTCCACATCTTAAATGCAGACTTCTGTCTTAAGCCTCTTCTCCAATCTTCAGTAACATTCCTTCTGAGTCTCCTCCCTCAAATAATCTGTATGTTATTAAATTTTGTCTGTACTGTTATTTTAGGATAAGGAACAAATTTTAGAACTTCAAACACTGGAATTAAATAGTCACTATTGAGGATTATGAAAAACTTGACAAGATCTCTCCTGTGAGCGTGCAACATACCACAGGAGCGATGCTCATGCTTGTCATGGGTATGCAGCTACTTGTTAATGTATTTCCGGAAATGCAAGAACTTTCTTAGATTTTGATATGCTTGTGTGTTCACTGATCCTTTTTCAAGAGAGGTGAAGTGTTCACAGATTCCTTAATATTAAGGTTGAAAATTCTTATAAGATGAGAAATAAAAGTCAGTTTTGCCATGAAAATACTGATTCACCTCATAGTTTACATACTTAGTGCATATATAAAGCATTATATTCCAGGCTTAACATCTAGCTTAGATACATTAATTTTGCTGTTGAAAATATATATTTTGGACTGGTTGACTCTTTACCTTTAATTTTTTTGTTTTAATATTAGCATGAAGCTAATAAAGAATAGTTTTTCATTTCATGAGTAATGCCCTATAAAAAAAACTGCTTACTACCAGAGTGACGCTTAACAATCATACTAATATTATTTATTAATGAAGAAAGAAAGTCAAACTACATGGAATTTGATAAATGCAGGAGATAGGGATTGAAACCAACATTTTGATGAGGATTTTAGAGCCCTATCCTTAGAGATGTTTTAATAGATAATACTGAGGCCCATTGTCCTGCTCATATCTTGAAATAAACGTATAATTGACACAAATTATGTCCCATTTGGGTAGGAAGACTCTAAAATAGATCTGGAGATTAGTACCATCTATGCAAATAGTCAAATATATCATCGTTATTTAGCGTTTTCTATGTCAATAATTGATTAATTTCTTAATGCCCGAATTACCTATAAGGAAAAGCCTGTCAGTGGACATATTAGAAACATACACAGTCGTCTCCTAAGGTTGATGCTGAATCACATGGACTTTAGTAGATACAGTCCCTACAAGTAACTGCTTTTAAGAATTTTTCTCCAATAATTTGCTTCTGTTAATACACAGGACTCATCTGATGATGGCAGAATGTTTTATATATTTTTAATATTAGTATATAAATTTAAAGTTTTTTATAGAAAAAAAACTTCACTGCTTTATAGTATGGCAACTATGCAAATCTATAAATTGATTCTTTTGTCTCCTTGAAAAAAGCTGACATGAGATTTAAATGACGTGTATTTTTTTCTCTTAGAACAGTAAAAGACACACTACCAACAAAATCAATAAACCAAAAAATAAAAGCAAAAACAGAAAGCCCTCTTCACAAATTTTGAGCATCATCTACAGCTTTATGTGGTGAAAGATACAGCTACCATTCTTGAGTGATTCAAAAAGAGTCAAATGGTGTTGAGCTAAATTACAACCCTACATGCATATTGGTGAAATGAGATGCTGATCCATTTGCACACTAATGTGCTATTTTTAAGTCATGCATCATAGCATCTTCAAAGAGGCCTGTCATAATTATGATGGATTAGACTGCAGAGTCAGTCCTAGATGCAGTAATTGTTTCACAGATGCTGCCTATGTGACTTGAATTCATAATAAATTATTGTCAGAGAGGCGGGAGAAGGAATGAAATCAAATACCAAAGGAAAACTGCTATAGCTAAGCCTGTTTTGGTCTTAGGAAACCAAAATGTTAGCTGCTAGTCAAAAGACCAGTATTTTCATAGAAGTTTGTACCTCTGACATAGAAGTCGAAGGGTGACATACTTGGCATTTTCAGTCTCTGTCTCAATATCTTACTTTCTTTCTTGCTTTCTTTCTCTCTCTCTTTCTCCCTCACATAGCTTTTGATAAATTATGCTCAAGCATTAGCTGAAATCATAGGGTGACCATAACATATTTTTGCATGTTCCTATATATTATATTACCTGGTGATAATTTGACCTTTAGAATTTCCAACAAAGTTGGTGATATTTATGGCTGATAAAACTATTCTTTTACATTCCTTAGAAAGCCGTATTTTATGGGAAATATTAGACTATTAGAATAAAGGGATAAACATAAATAATATAACTAATAGGATCTGAATTGTGATATTTTAGGTTGTGATTTAATTGACATCTGTCATGTAGGTAAATAATTTCTAAATCTGCCTCTTTGGGCTTTCAAAAAATTCCAAAGCTAATTTTAGAATTTGAGTGTTATATTTTGTCCATTTTTTTAGTGTTTATTTATTTTTTGAGAGAGACAGACGATGAATGGGGGGGAGGGCAATAGAGAGAGGGAGACACAGAATATGAAGCAGGCTCCAGGCTCTGAGCTATCAGCACAGAGCCTGATGCAGGGCTCAAACCCACAAATCATGAGATTCTGACCTGAGCTGAAGTAGGATGCTTAACTGACTGATACACCTAGGCACCCCTTATTTTGTCCATTTTTAATGTTTAGGTCACATTGCCTTTTTTTTTTTTTTTAATTTTTTTTTTTTATGTTTATTTATTTTTGAGACAGAGAGAGACAGAGCATGAACGGGGGAGGGGCAGAGAGAGAGGGAGACACAGAATCTGAAACAGGCTCCAGGCTCTGAGCCATCAGCCCAGAGCCCGATGCGGGGCTTGAACCCACGGACCGCGAGATCGTGACCTGACCCTAAGTCGGAAGCTTAACCGACTGAGCCACCCAGGTGCCCCTCACATTGCCTTTTTTGATAGACCTATGAAGAAACCTCATGCTGTCCCACATAATCAAAAATCCTGTGTGTGTGTACAATTTAAATAATGAGCTATTTATTGCATTTTGATTAGTGAAGATAACTGTTAAAGCAGCTAAGCATATGCCATGTCTTTTCCTAGGTTAAGAGTTCAGTAGTCAGAACAGTTTCCATAAGTCATTTGTTGAATATTACTCGATTTTTAGAACAATGTACTCTACCAAGTTTTTTTACATAGTCTCCTCTGTACTTGATGACTACTGATATATTCTACTTAAGACACTAGTTCTTCTGCCTCAGTGATGTTGATAGACATGCTGATGAGCTTTCATTGTTATCCTTTTAAAACTGATTTTGACTTAGTGGGATGTGTATCTCTTTCTTACTAAGGCAAGAGAGAATGAAGTTAAATTTCATGCGACAGATGTGGGTTGATGGTATGCAGACCCTGACAGCTAGTGCATTTTCCTTCTCCTATAGCCTGTGGCTCTTGAACAGTCATACTACTTTACCATAACCACAGTCCAGGGTTAATACAGGACCTGTATATCTTTGTGTTAGCTCTACTCCATAGCACTTGCACTGAGTGGGGATTCAACTAATGCTTGACTGTATGTACAAATGAACTAATGAGTATTGAGCTATAATTCTCTCAGTGACATTACCAGGGAGAGTTATAAATTGTCCTCAAATATTTTAAGGAAAAAATGATCAGCAACCCAGCATTGATTGCAGAAGGAATCCAGAAAGGTGGCAAAGGAAGGGATCAGAATAACTGTAGCAGTTTCAAATTCCATGTGCTAAATGTTTACATTTTCTTTTTTATCCTTTTCCAATTAAATGAAGTGGTACTTTGAAACACATGCAGAATGCCCTTAATTGTGCCAATAATTACAGGCCTACAGACATGTAAACAGAATCCTTTATTTTTTCATCCTAATCCTAAAAAGACTCAAATGTTGGTGAAATGAATTTATTAACAAATTAAAACCTTCTCCCTGAACTATATATTTTTCTTGATATTATGGAGCTACCAGTCTAGCCCCTGTGGGAGGGATTATTTTGATGCCTAACCTTGAACAAATCATTCAGTTTTTACATCTATAAAATGAGAAAATGGAACCAGATCCTTTCTTATACTCTGGAATGTTTTATACGTTGTTAGAACCATCATCATCACATATTATTACTCATTTTGGATACGTCTTTATAAAATTTCTTAGCTTTCCAAAAGTTTAAAAGGCAATTCAGTAAATTCTGAAACAGAGCAAGAGTTTCTGTTGTCCAGTACTATCCTGGATATAAGACTATCAAAATAATACGTCATGTATTTGATCTCGGGGAACTTTTTATTCCATTTCAAAAAAAAAGACAGTAATAACATTGGTTAATATTTTGGTAGCTCTAACAGCAGTGTGTTAGAACCAGCTCATAACAGTTTGTGAAAGCAGATTGTAAAATGTTCAAGAATTTTGTGAGCTGAAGGTTGACAGCTTGAAATCAGCCATGACCCATAAGAGTATACCTTAAAGAATTCATTTTAAAATTGTATCTAATTACTATAACATGAAATATTGACACCATGAAAAACATCCTCAGGTAAGCTTAACTAGTCATCCATACCAGATTTACCAGAAGCTCTTCTGACAATACTCTTGCATATAAACTTCTTAACAATTTTACAGAAAAAAAATGCCTTAATGTTGATTGGACAGTGTCCTCTTAGGTGAGTCACTGTCCTTATTGTAAAATTGAGACTCCTAAAATAAAAATTCTCTCTCCTGATTTTTATAGATATAATATTATTTGGCATAAGGTACCATACACCAAACCTCCGAGAGCTAGCATTACTTTAAAAACCATTTGAATATTTATTTGCACAAGGGAATATTATCCTGTATATTACAGTAATTAAATGTTCTCTAGTATAAGACAAAATAAAAGATATTTTATCTCAATCCCAAAAAACTCAGCTATGAGAATTTAAAATATTTCTAATATCACCTATAAGACCAGATATGAATGAATAAAAGCTATTTGTATTTCTAGGCTCTGAGAAACGAAAGGAATGTCACACAAAAATCTCTATGGTGAAAATTTACATTCATTCAAAAAGTTTAACTTCAGAAAAATTTTTCTTTTTTCCCTTAAACTTGTAAACACAACCTATTAACTCAGTTTTCAATGATTACCATGTAGATATCTATAAAAAAAAATCATCTTAGAAGATTTTTTTCTTTTATATATAAATTATTGACTTTAGTAAGCTTGGGAAAACTTTATGTAAGTGACACTGTAAAGATAGCATCAATACCTTTTAAATATTTCTACAACGAGCAAAATTAACAGGTCTCATTTCTTCTTTTTTTTAATTAAATAATGCTGAAAGAAAGAAAGAAAGAAAGAGAAAGAAAGCTCACCAGTGTTAGTATAAAATCACCAGTGCCAGCATAAAATTAAAAGTGTGCTGTGCAACGGGATTACTGCATCATGTAATATTATAGGATATATACACACACAATGTGATTTGGGACACATCGAATTGGAACAAAATTTTTTTTCTTCTTTTACAATGACACGTTATTGTTAAATCAATAAATTTAAATATGTTCAAAATTAGATTCATAAACCAATTGCAAATAATCCTCAAAAAATTATCCTCCTACTAAAATGAAAAAATACCATATAATTTTCCTACTCTCCTTATAAGTTAACCATTTAACTTTTCACATACAGTGGTTGTACTCAGTAAAGAAATTGCTGTCACAGACAGAATAGTTCTGCTAATAGTTTAGTATTTAAAGACAGCTATTGTGTTTAAAGCTCCATATTGAAATAAATTTCATTTTAAGTCACCTTCATTTCTTCTTAGGAACTCTTATGCTCATAAAAGATTTGCAAACTCCATCTGTTGTAATTCTGCCTTTGACACTGCAAAGAATATCCAAATTATGTGCAATAGATCATAATAAAGAATAATGTGTTAAATGCTTATAGTACTTTATATCTAGAAAATTAAGAAGAACAATATATATTATATATGGAGTCTGCATGTTTTATATAATACATAACATAAATGTATGTGTGTGCATGTAAATACATTTTGATTGGTATGAGTGTAAATTGATTTCACAGTTGCCAAAAGAAAGCATTATTGTTAAAGTATTTGGAAAGCTAGTTGACCTAGTCTCTAAACAATTTATCTAGGCTTATTTCTTTTTTCCTTAATTTCTGAAAAGCGGTAGTGGCCCTGATTTTGCAGAAACTCCTTATATCAAACACAGCAAAGCAATTTTCATGATTCTAGAACTAAAGTTTTTTTTTTTTTTAATTATTAAGAATTATTGATGATTAAGAGTATTAGTCTAAAAAGAAAAAAAGTATTAGTCTAGCTTAGAGCTGTCCAATAGAAGTACAACATAAGCCCTATGTGAAGTTTAAAATTTTCTCGTACTCACATTAAAACAAATAGGGGCACCTGGGTAGCTCAGTTGGGTAAGTGTCAGACTTCAGCTCAAGTCATGATCTCATGGTCCATGAGTTTGAGCCCCACATTGGGCTCTGTGCTGACAGCTCAAAGCCTGAAGCCTGCTTTGGATTCTGTGTCTTCCTCTCTCTTGGCCCCTCCCGTACTCACGCTCTGTCTCTCAAAAATGAATAAACTTTAAAAAAATTTTTTTAAAAAGTAAAAAATTTTGGAACAAGTGAAATTGCTTTAATGATATATTTTATTTAAAATATCTACAATCTTATTATTTCAATGTGTAGTAAATATTTTTAAAAGAGTTATGTTCTTTTTTTTGGTCCAGTGTTAGTTACACTTATGGCACATCTTAATTTTTACTCAGCATATTTCAAGGGCTTAACAGCATATGTAACTACTAGCTATGCACATCTAGCCCATCTCAACATTTAGTAGGAAATTGGTCTAACAGAAATAAAGTTATCATTTTGCTCTGTTGTTTTCTTTGTCCAGTAGGAATTATGACTTTTTAATTTAAGTTCTATTTACTAATTACTATACCTGCCTAAAAGTAACAAAAACAGTAATAAAAAGCAGTTTCCTTCCCAGTGCTATTCTCTAGACTATCTGTTCTGTTTCCCAGACCCAAAATATTATTACAAGTGTGTTGTAAATTCTCCCAGAGCTGATTTGATACTTATTTTTGTAACTGTACAGGTTGTGGCATTCTTATAACACTGTTCTTCAGCTTGCTGTATTTCATTTAATTACTTAGAAGTATTTGCACCTGAAAATATAGGTTGTTGCCAACCATTTGCTATTGCAAAAGATTGTACGTACATCATTTAACATATATATGAGCATATTTGCTAGATAACTTCTTAAAACTGAAGTTTCTATGAAACTCTGTAGATTATTGCTAAATTGCTACTAATGGTATTTATACTAGTTTTCATTCCCAAGAACCACACAAGGGAATGTCTGTTTGTTTCCTCACATGATTGCCAACATTGTGTATTATCAAACTTTTGACCTTTGCCAACTTGAGAAAAAAATTGTATCTTGTTGAAGTTTTATTATATTTTTTTTATTTATGGGTGATCCTAGATATCTCTTTAAATAAGAGCCATTTGCATCTCATTTTCTGTGAACTGTCCATGTCTCTTGGTCATTTGTATATTCAATGACTGGTCTTTTCCTTGTCAATTTGTCAAAGTTCTGTATATTAAGCAAAGTTTTATATGATTTTTAACTTTGCTTATGAGTTTATTTTTGCATGCATACATTTTACAGAGTTTTACAAATAAAACTAACAAGCTTTACTTAAATAGGTCTTCTACATTTCTTTTTAAATTTATTCCTAGTGTTTTAAGAATATTTTTCCTGTTACAGTATTTTATTCCACAAAAGTTTCTGACTGGTTTTTGCTTTTCTATAACAAGGCTATTGATTTTTGTATTCAGCTACTTTACTGAATTCTCATAAACTGCAACAGTTTTTCAGTTGATTCTCTTGGTTGACCAGTATACAATCTTATTATCTATAAATGATAACTTTAGTGTTGCTTTCCAATGTTTATATCTTATTTCTTTTTCTATTTCATTTGTCTTGGTTAGTAACCACTGACTATTTTAACAAAGCTTTTTTATAGCCCAAAGGGAAAATAGTCTTGATTTTTTTTTTTTTCCTACTTACATCCTTAAAATAAATGCGATGAGAAAAACTGAGAAAATAAAGCGTGCCTGTATTGTGAATGGGGCCGAATTCACTTTGTAGGATGGATTATTTATGTTTTTTAGTACTCATTTCTTCTTGCACTCTAATCATTTGGACTTTGAAATCTCCATGAGTATTTGCCTTGGAAATATTTGAATTAATGAGTGAATGAAGAAATGAGCAAAATTATATCAATTGCTCACTCTATACTAAGCACAAAAATGAACAGAGTATTCTTTTTTTTTTTTTTTAAAGATTTATTTATTTTTGGGAGAGTGCAAGGTGGGGAGGGGCAGACGGAGAGGGCAGAGGATCCAAAGCAGGCTCTGCACTGACAGGCTGACAGCAGAGAGGCCAATATGGGGCTCAAACTCATGAACCATGATATCATGACCTGAGCCAAAGTTGGATGCTCAACTGACTGAGCCACCCAGGTGCCCCAAAAATGAACAAAGTATTCATTTTGTGATTAATTCTCTTGGAAAATCAAAGAAGGAATCCTAGGGGAAGTGATATCTGAGACCATTTTAGAGGGACGCGTAGGGATCACTGGACAAATCTCGGGGCTACAAAAGCATTCTAGGCCAACAAACAACAGCATGAATGTCTGAAACAGTTACCATGTTTGGGTATTTATAAGCTATTGTTATAGTTGGAGCTTCAGATGTGAGAGGAAGTAGGAGAGAAAAAAGAAATCTGCCAATGAAAAACCATTTATATCAGGCAGGAATTGTCAGTTGAAGTGGGCAGCCAGCCCCTGTGGAAGAAGACATAGAATCACTTAGAAATGACATTTTATAAACTACACTTTTTACCCCATTCCATTTCCTGGGAAGTTAACACTAAAGGGAGCATGCCTGGTCTTTCAGGTGTGGGGGTGAAAGAGTTTGAGAACTACTGATGCAGGCAATATGGAGCCATAAAGTGTGTTAAAGGAGAATATGACATCAGATTTGCACTGAGAATATTCCCTTTGGTAACAATTTGAAGGAATCTCGAAGGACTGGAGAGAAGACAGGCTGGGCTAGGGAAGAAACCTTTTAAAAAGCTACTGACTGCAACAGATAATGAAGTGAGATAATATTGGTCTGGCTACCAAGTAGCAGTGAAGATAATTCAAGGAATATGTAGGAAATGGAATTAATTGGATATGTAAAGTACTAGAGAAGAAAGAAAGGAGGTAGTCTTTCTTGTTCTTAGCATTTTTACAGAAAGAATTTGGGAAGGAAGTTGATACATTTACTAATGCAGTATGAACTTACCACTTTAGCTGATGATTTTAATTATCTTTGTTCTCTATGACCATGAATATTTGAGAGCTGCTGGGAAGACAAGAATAATCAGATCCTGAGTAGTTATTGGTTGTCCCTCTGAAACATGAAAAGGAGTATCATAGTTTGCTAAGTCTAGGAATTTCGATACTATTAAGGCCATGATTATTCTCTAAGATTTATTATTAGTGTCAGATATGTATTAATGCACTTCAATTTCTGTTTCCATGCTCTTTAGAATTCATTCAGAGGGCAGCCTTGTGGATGGCCCCGAAGCAAGCCTGATGGAACAGGATAGAACCAACCATGTTGAGGGCAACAGACTAAGTCCATTCCTGACACCATCTCCTTCTCCCATCTGCCAGACAGAACCTCTGGCTCTAAAGTTCCAGAATGGAAGCCCATTAACTGAGAGACCTTATCCAGAAGTAAATGGAGACACCAAGTGGCAGTCTTTCAAAAGTTATTATGGAATACCCCATATGAAGAGAAGCCAGAATAGTCGCGTGAGTCCGGACTTTATACAAGAAGGTAGAGGGTATTCCAGGTGCTTGCAGAATGGAGGAATAAAACGCACAGTTAGTGAACCTTCTCTCTCTGGGCTTCATCAGAACAAGAAATTGAGACAAGACCAAAAGGCTAATGGAGAAAGAAAGAACTTCGGGGAAAGCCAAGAAAGAAATCCAGGCAAAGGCAGCAGTCAACTGAATGTCTCCGACTTGAGTGATAAGAGAGAATCTGCAAGCTCTGTAGTCCAAGAAAATGCAGTTAAAGATCTCATCAACTTTTCAACACATAACTGCAGTAGGTCTGAAAAAGCAGAGCTTCAGATTCTGAAAGAGCAGGAGGAGAAAAATGCTAACTACCATGACAAGAACATTATATTACTTCTTACAAACAAGGCAGTGCTAATGCCTAATGGTGCTACAGTTTCTGCCTCTTCCATGGAAAACACACATGGTGAACTCCTGGAAAAAACACTGTCTCAATATTATCCAGATTGTGTTTCCGTTGCGGTGCAGAAAACCACATCTCACATACATGCCATTAACAGTCAGGCTACTAATGAGTTGTCCTGTGAGATCACTCACCCATCGCATACCTCAGGGCAGATGAATCTCCCACAGACCTCGAACTCTGAGCTGCCTCCAGAGCCAGTTGCAGTGGTGACTGAGGCCTGTGATGCTGACAAAGCCAGTAAGACAGCTGCAATGGTAGGGACCTGTCCCTTTCAGAAACCAGAAACACAAAAATCAGTTTTTGAGATATGCTCGTCTCGTGACGAAAACAGTAATATCCAAGGAACCGCAAATCTAGTATCTGGTGAAGAATTCTGTTCAGGTTCCAGCAGCGATTTGCAGCCTCCTGGTGGCAGCTCTGAACGGTATTTAAAGCAAAATGAAATGAATGGTGCTTACTTCAAGCAGAGCTCAGTGTTCACTAAGGATTCCTTTTCTGCCCCTACCACACCACCACCATCACAATTGCTTCTTTCTCCCCCTCCTCCTCTTTCACAGGTTTCTCAGCTTCCTTCAGATGGAAAAAGCACTCTGAATGATGGAGTTTTGGAAGAACACCATCACTACCCCAACCAAAGTAACACAACTCTTTTAAGGGAAGTGAAAATAGAGGGTCAGCCCGAGGCACAGTCATCCCCGAGTCCTAATCAATCTACACGTGTAGCCAACCACTCTCTGATGCTACCAGAAAGGCCTCAGAATAATTGTGTCAACAAGAATGACATGCGGACTCCAGGGACCGTGACTATTCCCTCATGTTCTGAGAAAGCGAGACAAATATCAGAACGCCTCAAGCATAACCCACCAATTCTTGGTAGCAGTGGGGATCCACAGGACCACTGCCAGCAGTTGATGGGACACAAAGAGCAAGATATTCCGAAGGGTCGAGACAAGGAACAAACACGAGGTCTTGTGCCCCCAGCACAGCCCTATCTGAAACCAGGGTGGATTGAATTGAAGCCCCCTCACTTTCATCAAGCAGAATCCCATCCAAAATGTCATGAGACATCACTGCGGTCAGTTCTTCAGTATCAGTCCAACCCCTCCACTCAAATGACCTCCAAACAATACACTGGAAATTCCAACCTGCCTGGGGGGCTCCCAGGGCAGGCATACATCCAGAAAATAATGCAGCCAGAGCAGAGGCCACAAAGGTACCAAGGTGAGATGAATCAAGGGCAGTTTCGAGGTACAGTGGACCAACAGCTCCAGTTCCAAAAACCCTCACTCCAGGTGCACTTCTCTAAGACAGACCCTTCATCCGAAGCTCACGTGCAGTCACTGTGCACCCCTAGGTTTTACTTTCAGCAAAGACCAGATCCCCAAACTGAGAAACTCATGCCCCCAGCATTGAAACAGCACTTGAATCAGCAGGCTTCGGAGACTGAGCCATTCTCAAACTCGCACCTTTTACAACACAAGCCTCACAAGCAGGCAGCACAACCGCAACCATCCCAGAATTCACTTATCACTCAAAACCAGCAGCAGCAGCAAAAATTACAAATGAAGAATAAAGAACAAATGTCCCAGACTTTTTCTCACCCCCAAGGCAACAACGATCAGCAAAGAGAAGGATCATTCTTTAGCCAGATTAAAATGGAAGAATGTTTCCGTGGTGAAAATCAGTATTTGAAATCAAGTGAGTTCCAGACTCATAATAGTCAAATGGGATTGGAGCAAGTGCAGAATATGAATAGTAGAAATTCCCCCTATGGTCAGACCTTGAAATCAAATACAAGCAAACTACAGATTTCTTGTTCGAACAATACACACCTAGCTCCAGAAAATAAGGAACACACTATCAATTCTGACCTCTTTGCAGGAAACAAGACTCAAAATTTGCATCACATGCAATATTTTCCAAATAATGTGACTCCAAAGCAAGATGTTCTTCACAGGTGCTTTCAAGAACAGGAGCAGAAGCCACAACAAGCTTCAGTTCTACAGGGATATAGAAGTAGAAACCAAGACATGTCTGGTCATCAAGCGGCACAACCCCCTCAGCAAAGGTACCTGATGCATAACCAAGCAAATGCTTTCCCTGTGTCTGACCAGGGAGGAAGTCACCTTCAGACCCCTCCCCAGAAGGACATTCAAAAGCATGCTGCTCTACGGTGGCACCTCTTGCAAAAGCAAGAACAGCAGCAAACACAACAACCCCAAACTGAGTCTTGCCATAATCAGATGCACAGGCCCATTAAGGTTGAACCTGGATCCAAGCCCCATACCTGTATGCGCCCCATGGCAGCACAACCAGAAAACAAAATGTGGAAAAAGGTAACTAAGCAAGAGATTCCACCCCCGAGTTGTGATAATGTGCAGCAAAGGAGCATCCTTGAGACCATGGAGCAACATCTGAAGAAGTTTCAGGTCAAGTCATTATTTGACCATAAGGCTCTAACTCTCAAATCACAGAAACAAGTGAAAGTTGAAATGTCAGGGCCAGTCACAGTTTTAACTAGACAAACCACTGCTGCAGAACTTGATAGCCACACCCAAACTTTAGAGCAACAAGCAACTCCTTCTGCAGAAAAGACACCAACCAAAAGAACAGCTGGTTCTGTTCTCAATAATTTTTTAGAGTCACCTTCCAAATTACTAGATACTCCTATAAAAAATTTATTGGATACACCTGTCAAGACTCAATATGATTTTCCATCATGCAGATGTGTAGGTAAGTGCTAGAAAAGTACTGAGACACATGGTGTTTATCCAGAATTAGCAAATTCATCTTCAGATATGGGATTTTCTTTCTTTTTTAAAAAATCTTGAGTCTGGCAGCAATTTGTAAAGGCTCATAAAAAGTCTGAAGCTTACATTTCTTGTCTTTAAATTACAGATGCTTCTGCTGTGCAAGAGAGAACTTCACTTACATTGTTTTTCCAAAAACTTAAAACAATGTGCATGCTCATTTTTCCTCTAATAAAACCCTTTAAAATATAAAGGTATCAGTTTTAGATTAATCTGTTTAACTCTTTGTACATCACCTCCTGGAGAGACACCTAGACAGTAAAAACATCTATTAAAATGAGAAAATAACTGCTAATATGTAAACTCATGTAGGAGCTTTTTAATATGTATTAATTCAAGGTTGAATGTATTAGTGGTTTCACAACATTAATTTCTACATAAGTGGGAAGTTATTATCTTCAATCTTGGTGAGTTGGGGGAAATTGTAATGCTGACGTTCTGAATACTCATGAAGTTGCCCTTTCTGCCTTGATAACCTTGAAATATTGTACGATTTATATTCATTTTGATTCTATTTTCTCTTTAAAGTTTTATCTTCTGATAGAAAATATGTTTTTTTCCTTTTCTTTTTTTTTTAAACAAACACCTTTTTAAAAAAAAATTCAGGATATGTAATAGGTCCATTGGAATAGGGAAACCATCTTGCCAATAGATGCATAAATATATGTATATATGAAGACTTTATTACAGTTCCTCAACTTGGACACAATAGAAGACATTTGAAAAAACAAATGTTAAACTAATGTGGCCAATGGTCCGCCCGCCTTTTCTTATTCCTCTTACCACGGGACACCCCACATTTTATAGAAGAATGGAGGGAGGATCCATACTGCCCCTTTGTGTGGTTAATATTAGGTTGCCTCAGGGGTGCAGTCATAGATAACATTAGGTAAGTTCTAATCATCTGCAGTTTCTTCTATCATCCTAACCTCTCCTCCTACTTTCCATCTTTGGTAGTTTACGAGAACCTCTTCCTTTTACCTGACCCTCTCTCCAGTATTTTCTCTCATCAAATTATTCTCAAGTACATACAAATATGGGTCTGGATTCAATATTCTTATTTTCAAAACTCAGCTATTAAATGTTGAGGGGAAACAAGAGGAGAAAAAGGTAACTTGACAATAAAAACTGAGCAATATCCTGGGGTGAGAGAAGACAGGAAATTTTATTTTTAATCTTTTAACATCCAAGTATCAGGCAGGCTTCTAGTTAGCTATAAAATTTTGTTTCAATTCAAAAAACTGAATTTTAGTTGGTATTACATATAACCTAATTCCCTCACTGTTTTGTTTAGTTCCACTTATTTTGTTTAAAATAAATAATTTCTTATTCCGTATCTGAAATGTAATTTAATATATTTTTATCCAACAGCCAGCATGTACATATACTTAATTATTTGGCACATTTTCTAATAGATTAGTCCATCAATTTATTCATTTTAAAGAAAAAAATGTTTACAGTCACATTTAGGGCCCTTAATGTGCAGTTGGGGGATAAGCTTTGTGGATGTAGCCTTTATATTTAGTATAATTGAGGTCTAAAATAATAATCTTCTATTATCTCAACAGAGCAAATTATTGAAAAAGATGAAGGTCCTTTTTATACCCATCTAGGAGCAGGTCCTAATGTGGCAGCTATTAGAGAAATCATGGAAGAAAGGTAATTAACGCAAAGGCACAGGGCAGATTAACGTTTATCCTTTTGTATATGTCAGAATTTTTTCAGCTTTCACATACAAAGCAGTAAACAATTGTAAATTGAGTAATTATTAGTAGGCTTAGCTATTCCAGGGTTGCCAGCACTACACACTGTGCTATTCACCAGAGAGTCACAATATTTGACAGGACTAATAGTCTGCGAGCTGGCACAGGCTGCCCACTTGGAGATGGATGCCAGAAAACCCAGGCACGCACAAGAACCAGCCAGCCAGCCTGCCAGGCGCAAGGGTGCTGGCACCGGCTGCAAAGACAGGCCCCACTCTGGCTTTCCCACTTGATGATAAAGGGTCGCAGAAGAAACAGCGGGGAAATGTGACACAAGAAAGGAGCCGTTGAGTTAAATTCACCTAGAGCTGTAAACGAGTAGTTCCCTCTAGGGACGTTATCCCTTAGTATGAGCAGAGGGTAAGTGTGAGATGCTGAATAGAAAGAGAGAGGATTCTATTTATAGCTGCATTTTTTTTTTTTTTTACTGTTAATCACAGGTATGCAAGTATTTACCTGAATCTACACAGTTAGTCCTGCATGTAGAAGACTCTAATGAGTGAGATAATCAATGCAAAGAGAAACTTTCATATTGGTATCCCCAGCAGTGAGCTGTTACTGTGCTAGGGTGCCTTTCTTTAAGAGGTAGGCAGTGTTATCATTAAAATATATTAGGAGACGTTCTGGGCAGCAAGGACATGTTTTGTATCATTCTTGCCCAATTTACAAATTATTCGTTGCTAATTAGTATGTAGAAATTCACTAAATAATCATCTAGTAGCCTGGCAGATACCCTAAGTGCCTTTTGTTACTAGCAAGCAGTAAGTAGTGCCTTGGTCCTAAGGAAAAATATAATCTATTTCTAGAACTATCCTATATTTTCAAAATTGCTGAATGCTAGTGATTTGTGAACCATCTTTTTAAAAATGTTAGAGATTCTTTGAGGAACAGTTCTAACTAGAATCTATTGTGATTCCCCAAGTTTTAAACTAGCTAAATTTAGTAAAGGACAAAAACCAAATAGTAATATGTCTTAGAAGACTGAACTTAACAAACTTAAAAAAGTTTTGTGCTTTGTGAAATTATGTCTAAAAATAAGCTTTCCCATTATTTTCACCCAACATATAATTTCAAAATAGTTCATTACAATTATCCATATATTTTGATACTGAAGAAGTATAAAGCTTAAAGTCTGTTATCCAGTTTGCTTGGCTTAGACCTATTTTTTAAAAATAAACCATTCATTTCTCAGGATGTGGTCATAGAATAAAATTATGCTCAAATGTTCAGTATTTTGGTTGCCTCAGCTTCATTTGCTAATTTTATGTGTGTGTGTTTCTGTGGATTTCTTTTAAGGTTTGGACAGAAGGGTAAAGCTATTAGGATTGAAAGAGTCATCTATACTGGTAAAGAAGGCAAAAGTTCTCAGGGATGTCCTATTGCTAAATGGGTAAGTGTGACCTGATGAGGCCTTTGATCTTCAGTCGTGGGCATTTTGATTCATTAATCTAACTCTGAGAATTGGGTTACCCAGATCAAAGAGTCATTTATGCCGGTTGAAATGAACATTGCTTATATTTATTTTGTGTCATCTCTTAAAGAAAAGGCAGATTAGTTTTTAAGCCAGGTACAAACTGTATTTAATTGAAAGAATGTAATAGCGAAGACGAGGTCCATTCAATTTGCTAAAAAGTATGATTCTTCCTGGGATAGGAAGAAGTCACCCTTAATCCTTTAAATACCTTCCATTAATCTTTATGTTGTCATTTTTGAAAGCCTTGAACTTTGTGAAAAAAGACGACCATGTCTTCCATGTAGCTCTAGCTTTAATGTAGGGGCATTGCCCCCCACTGTACTGGGCACAGTCTGCTAAACATTGCACGGTTTTGCATCCCGCCTAATTCTGACCCCACCGTGTAGATGGCTAGCAAAAGGCAAGTTGCAGGAGCTGGCAAACATTGCCCTAATTGTGACCCAGACATGCAAAAATATACGTACATAAATCAATGCTCTCATCTGCCACAAGTGACCCTTGTTTTGTTTTGGTTGGGGTGGGGGTGTTGGGGTGGAATGGTGACCCACACAGGTGGTTCGCAGAAGCTGCAGCGAGGAGAAGCTACTATGTTTGGTGCGGGAGCGAGCTGGCCACACCTGTGAGGCGGCTGTGATTGTGATTCTCATCCTGGTGTGGGAAGGAATCCCACTGTCTCTGGCTGACAAACTCTACTCAGAGCTCACCGAAACGCTGAGGAAATATGGCACTCTCACCAATCGTCGGTGTGCCCTGAATGAAGAGTAAGTGATGCCTCCCTCTCTTTCCACTAAGCAAAACCTAATTATTGGTTTGTGGGAAGAGAGTTGAACCTGCATTTGTACATTTACTAAATGGGGATCGAAATGCCTGTTTCCCAGTCCTGCAGTAGGAAGTCGTATTTGCTAACACGGGTAATCCGAGGCGATTCCATGAATTATTTTGTACCTTCAGACAGCGTAGACATTTAGTTAGGAGCAGCTTGCTGCAAGTCTGAATGTCCGTACCCACATGAACTCAGTTGTGCCATAAATTTGAAAGTATCTGTGTGTCCACTTGGTGCATGTGACAGCCCTTTGTGTGGCTGGCAACCACATTAGTAAGTATTGACACCATTTCTGTGTTGCAGTAGCTGAAGCAGAAAGTAAGTTCGATGAGAAATTTTAGGATTCCCAGGTCAAGGACCTTAATGTAGCAAACGTGAAAATATAAGGCTTATAGAACTTCTGTAGAAACAGACTGATTCAGACTTCAGTTCAATCAAGTTTATCATTTTCACAATACCAATAAAAATTGCTTTCATTTTTACTGCTACTAAATAATCAAGAAATTAGTGGCTATTTATGCATTATTTTCCAGGAATATAAACATTTGGAACAGAGCCAGGGGTATGCAGTTAAATATATTTAGTGCATCCAAGGACTAGTATGTCTTTGTTTGTCAACCTTATCCAGTTTAGGAAGTTTAAATCTTCACTTGGAGAAAGCTTCATTTTTATTCTTCCTCTGCTATTCCTATATAACATTTTTTTTAAAAGAGTATGGGAGAATTCACAGTGCTACACTGAAATGCTACAGTGTAATTTTACTGACAGCTGGCTCTAAAATAACTTTTTAAAAATGTTTATTTGTTTATTTTGAGAGAGAGAAAAAGCACTAGCAGGGGAGGGGCAGAGGGAGAGAGAGAGAGAGAGAGAGAGAGAGAGAGAGAATCCCAGGCAGGATCCACACTCAGCGCGGAGCCCTACACAGGGCAATCTTCCAACCAACCCTGAGGTCATGACCTGAGCCGAAATCAAGAGTCTGACACTTAACCAACTGAGCCACCCACGCGCCCCAGTTCTAAAATTCTTTTTAATTTTGCATTTCTTCCTTTAGTCTCCGTTCCTCTGCGTTCACCAAACTGCAATATAGTTTACTGAATTTATAGAAATACTATGCCACTCATTGCAACATCCCATTGTAACCTCATTTGTTCCTTTGCTGACTATTATTCTGACTACTATAGCTTTACTAACATGGTTAGTAAATACTAACATGGATTCTCTCTCTGGGTCATGGGGGGTATGCAAATCAATTATAAATAATATGTCTAAGAAAGTTACTGTTCACATATCAAAGGTGGGGACGTGGCTTCCCGTGGTAGTTATGATCCAAAAATCTCATGTATGTGTGTGTGTTCCTCACTGCCATAAATCCACTTTTATAATTGATGTGTTGGAAAGTGGAAATCTGGTTCATAACATATGACTCATAAACCTATGATGGACAGCTTTATGTGTAAAATACTTTTCAGTTTACCCTAATTTCCCTTGCTCCTTCTTTAAAAGATGTATTTAAATGCCTTTAATCAAAGAAAATGAAGTTAAGGCACCTTGAGATGATGTCCCTGATAGCACTTTTCTCAGGAATTAACTATCTGCCTTGTTTTTTAAAGCAGACTTCCTTTTAGACTTGATGGCTTGAACTTCTAAACTACTGAGGAACTTCTTGTGAAAATAGCAGTGTTTTAATTTAAATTTCTTGAAGTTTCATGCAAACTATATTTCTTATTTTTTTGTAATTGATTTAATTTTCAGTTATTATATATCTGGTATTTTTCCCCTGAAGGCTTTTCTGTAATTTCTATAAATGCCATTGCCTGTCATGGAATCTGACATATAGAAAGAAATTCTGTCAAGAACTTTCCTAAATTGTATTATTTTGCATTTAAAATCCATGAACAGTAAAAGATTGGGCCAGGATCTAAGAAAAATTACAGTGTAAGTGGTCTAAATAAGAGGCGAGTACAAAACTATTGAAATATGTGTTTCAATGATTAAAACATTTTAAAGGCCAGTCTGCATACTTTTGCTTCTCTTTGTCTGGAATTCCATCATAAGGGTGAGTAATTATTTAGACTAAATTTTAGCTTGGGGCTAAGAGTGTTTAGAATAATTCTCAAAAAACAAAACAATGTACTTAACATACACAATTAAAACAGACACCAATGGCAATAGAGACTTCATTCAGATATAGCTTTTGAAGTTTCTAATACCCCATAAAATACATTTTATATTTGGCAGAAGTTAGAATTATGACTTTGCCAAAAACAGAGGATAATCTCAAATTGGGGCTGCTGACTCAGTTTAATATTCAAGGCTGTATGAATCTCGTCACCGAGTTCTTACAAATCCCAATGCCTACATGCACCATAACCAACCACTGTGAGTCCAGAAAAGAACTCTCAGAGTAATCTTTCAGTGGGAAAGTAAAAAATGGATTTTTACATTTCCTTTGAGATTAACCAGCTGTTTCTCCTTTAAAGATTTCCCTTTGAGATTTCCATTTTATGACTAAGCCTAACCAATATGTTTTTGGCAAGTTAAGAGTTGTGGGAGTGTCATTATAAGAAAGTCAAAGCCAGAAATGTGTTTTGCCATGCTGGGTGATGTTAAATGTTGTGTTTTTTTTTTTTTTTTAAGCTAACTTTATATTATAAAAATTTTCAAACATGCATAAACGGAGGAGTGCAGTCTAATGAATCCCTGCGGACCCGTTACATAGCTTCAATACTTATCAACATTTTATCAATACTATTTCACATATTTCCCCTACACTTCCTACCCCCACTGCCACCCCGACAGTGTTTTAAAGCAAAACACAGATACCATCTCTAACAGTGTATATCTCTAACAGACAAGGATGTTTTTTATAAAACCTAGTTACACTGTCATTTTCATTCATCTCAAAATTGACAGTGATTCTTTAATAGCTTTTCATGTCATGTTCAGACCATATTTAGATTCCTAATTGGATCTTTTTCAAAAAATAATAATAAAAAGCAAAACTATATTGCCAGCAAGAAAGCCCATACCTTGTATTTGATTGAGGCTTTTGAGTGGTACCAGTTCATGCCTATTGTCTTGCATATTTATGAATAAAACTTTCTATCACTTTCAAAAGTATCCCAGTTTGGAAGACAAATTATAGTTTCCATAAGCCTCTTTTTATTTATAATAGTTCCCCCTCTCTTTAGTGAATTTTTTTGTTAAAGAGACTATATAATTTGCTCTGTAAAATTTCCCACATTCTGGGTATGTAATTGCACATTTGTTTCATTCACCTTATCCCTCTATCCCAACTGTCTTTTGTGCATTGATATTAAGAGACTTAAAAAAGTTACGTATGTGTATATGTATGTATATATTGGCAAAAATGCTTTTGTAAGTGGTAATGAAATAATCTTAATTCTTCATATCCATCAGGAGGGTTAAATGTCTGCTTTGTTCCATTCTTAGTGATGTTAAGAGTGTTCAGTGAGTTCAGGAGTTGTCAGCTTGATTCGTCCATCCTAAAGTTTTCCCAGAAAACTTTCACCTAATGGTGTAGTGTATTGATTGAGGATCGTTGCTTGTTTCCATTATTTTTGTTTGAGTTTGCAAATTCACAAGTTTTTTATTTTTCAAAGTATAAATCTATGTATTACATTTGAATTTATTTTGCTAGTTTGTAAACTTGCATGAGATTGAATATCTGATCTAATTTTTAGTTTAAAGTTTTATATTTCCTTTACAGTAGAAATCCAGATGGCAACTCAAAGGTTGAGAATGTTTTTAAAAATCTGTTACATAGATGAATATTTTTATTACAGTTGCTTTACTGATTTGTTGTTTAACCATGAGCCAAATTCTGAGTCATGTTAAAATGAAGCTGACAAATGCTAATTTTAATAATATTCTAATAATATAGAAATAAAAATGCCTTTTAGTAGCCATTTCATGTAGGAAATCATCTTGAAGTCACTCTACCTTGTTATGCAGAGATTTTTTTGAGATATAATTCACATACCATAAAAGTCACCATTGTATTTTATGTTTTATTTTTGAGACAGAGAGAAAGCACGAGCTGGGGAGGGGCAGAGAGAGAGGGAGACAGGAACCGAGATGGGCTCCATGCTGACAGCAGAGAATCTAATGCAGGTCTCGAACTCACAAGTAAGAGATCATGACCTGAGCTGAAGTCAGATGCTTAGCTAACTGAGCCACCCAGGCTCCCCTAAAATTCACTATTTTAAAGCTTAAAACTCAGTGGTTTAGTAATATACTAATATTGTATAATATTAGTAATACACTAATATTAGCAATATACTCATTTGTGTAATAATACACAAAGTTGTGCAACGTTTTCTTCACTCCCAAAAGAAAACCCTGTACCTATTAGGCAGTCAGTTCCCATTTTCCTCTTCCCTAAAATGGCAACTGCTAATCAGCTTTCTTTCTCTATAGATTTGCCTGTACTGGGCATTTTGTATTAATGGTATAGAATATTTCGCCTTTCTGCCTGGCCTCTTTCACTTAGCATAATGTTTTAAAGGTTCATCCATATCATAACATTAATCAGTGTTTTATTCCTTTTAGTAGATGAGTAATATTCCATTGTGCGTGTGTGTGTGTGTGTGTGTGTGTGTATACATATCTCACATTTTCCTTATCCATTCATCAATTAATGGACATTTGTATTGTTTCCACTTTGGGGCTATTATGAATAATGCTTCTGTGAACATCTGTGTACAAGTTTTTGTATGGACATAGGTTTTCAGTTCTCTTGCAGTGACATGTTTAGTCATATGGTTACTCTATGTTTAACTCTGTGAGGAAATGCCAAACTGTTTTCCAAAGGAGCTGTACCATTTTTCATTCCTGCCAGCAGTATGTCGAGGTTCCAGTGTCTTCGCATCCTCATCAAAACTAGTTATTGTATGTCTTTTTTTATTATAGCCTTCCCAGTGGGTGTGAAATGTATCTTGTCATTTTGATTTGCTTTTCCCAAATGACTAATGATGTTAGACATTATTTTATGTACTACTGGCTATTCATATGTCTTCTTTGGAACATGCCTACTTGATTCTTCACTCATTTTTAAGTTGAGTTCATATTTTTTGAGTTGCAAGAGTTCTCTATATATTCCAGATACTAGAACTCTAGCAAATATATGGCTTTCAGATATTTTCTTTTATTCTGTAGGGTGCCTCTTCACTTTTTTGATAATATCCTTGAAGCACAGGATTTTTCAAATTTGATAAAATCAAATGTATGTATTTTTTAATTGCCTGTACTTTTAGTGTCATATCTAAGAAGCCATTGCCTAATCCAAGGTCTTGGGGATTTACCTCTGTTTTCTTTACAGAGTACTATAGTTTTAGCTCTTACATTTAGCTTGTTGATCCCTGCTAAGTTAATTTTATGATGTAAGAGTCCAATACCATTCTTTTGCATATAGATCAGCACCATTTGTTGAGGAGACTGTTTTCTCCATTAAATGGTCTTGTCATTCTTGTTGAAAATTAATTGGCAAAAATGTATGGGATATTTTGGGACTCTTCTATTCCATTAATCTACCTACATTTCAGTCCTTTTGGCAATACAATACAGTGTTAATGACTGTAATTTGTAGTAAGTTTTGAAATTGGAATTCACCTGTTTTATCCATTCCCCCTACCGCCTCCCCTCTGGCAACCACTCTCTGTATTTATGTTAAGTCCTCCAACTGTTTTACAAGATTTTTTTTTTTTTTTTTTTTTTTTTTTTTTGGCTACTCTGGATTCTTTTCATGTACTTGATAATTTTAGGATCACTTTTTCAATTTCCCCATATGGGATTTGACAGGGGTTCTGTTCAATCAGTAGACCACTATGAGGAGTATTGACAGCTTAACAGTATTAAGCCTTCCAATTGGTTAACAAAGGGATGTCTTTACATTTACTTAGGTATTTAATTTCTTTCAATGATGTTTTATAGTTTTCAGTATATAAGTCCTACATACTTTTGTTACATTTCTAAGTATTCTTTTTTTTTAATTTTTTAAAAATATTTACTTATTTTTGAGACAGGGAGAGACAACATGAACGGGGGAGGGTCAGAGAGAGAGGGAGACATAGAATCTGAAACAGGCTCCAGTCTCTGAGCTGTCAGCACAGAGCCTGATGCAGGCTCGAACTCACGGACCGCGAGATCATGACCTGAGCCGAAGTCGGATGCCTAACCGACTGAGCCACCTAGGCACCCCTCTAAGTATTCTTTTTGATGGTATTTAAATGTAGTTATTTTGATTTCATTCTTGGATTGCTAGTCATATGGTGTTTCTAGTTTTATTTTTTTATTTAAATTTTTTTAATGTTTTATTCTTTTTTTTTCTTTGAGAGAGAGAGAGAGAAAGAGAAAGAGAGTGCGATTAGCGGAGGGGCAGAGAGAGAGGGAGACACAGAATCCGAAGCAGGCTCCAGGCTCTGAGCTGTCAGCACAGAGCCCGATGCCGGGCTCCAATTCATGAACCGCAAGATCATAACCTGAGCCAAAGTCAGACGTTTAACCAACTGAGCCACCCAGGTGCCCTTAATTTTTTGACAAACCTTCAAACTGTTTTCCATAGTGGTAGCACCAACTTATGTTCCCACCAACAGTGCAGGAGCACTCTCTTTTCTTGTACACATCCTCACCAACATTTGTTTGTCTTGTTGATGCTAACCATTCTGACTGGTATGAGGTGATATCTCATTGTGGTTCCGATTTGCATTCCTTGATGCCTGGTGATATTGAGCATCCTTTCAGGTATCTGTTGGCCATCTGTATGTCTTCTTTGGAAAAATATCTATTTAGGTCCTTTACCCAATTATTTATTTATTTATTTATTTATTTATTTATTTATTTATTTAGGTGTTGAGCTATAGAAGTTATTTATATATTTTGGATATTAACCCCTTATTGGATATGTCATTTGCAAATATCTTCTCCCATTCAGTAGGTTAACCTTTTTGTTTTATTGATGGTGTCCTTTGCTGTGCAAAACCTTTTTACTTTGATGTATTCCCAATAGTTTATTTTTGCTTTTATTTCCTTTGCCTGAGGAAACATATCTAGAAAAATGTTGCTAAGGCTGACGTCCAATAGATTGTTGCTTACTTTTTCTTCTAGGAGTTTTCAGGTTTCACATGTAGGTCCTCATCCATTTTGAGATTATTTTTGTGTATACTGTAAGAAAGCCATCCAGTTCATTATTTTGCCTGTTGATGTCCATTTTTCCCTATACCATTTCTTGAAAAGGCTGTCTTCTCCCACTGTATATTCTTGCCTCCTTTTTATAGATTAATTGACTGTGTACGGTTGGTTTTATTTCTGGGTTCTCTGTCCTGTTCCATTGATCTCTGTGGCTATTTTTTGTGCCATTACCATATTGTTTTGATTACTATAGCTCTGTAGCATATCTTGGAGTCTGGGATTATGATACCTCCAGCTTTCTTGTCAAGGTTGCTCTGGCTATGTGAGGTCTTTTGTGGTTCTATAAAAATTTTAGGATTGTATGTTCTACTTATGTGAAAAATTCTATTGGTATTTTTGTAGGGATTGCTTTGAATCTATACATTGTTTTGGGTAGTATGGACATTTTAACAATATTAATTCTTCCAATTCATGAGCATGGTGTATCTTTCCATTTCTTTGTATTGTGGTCAATTTTTTTCATTAATGTCTTATAATTTTCAAAGTATAAGTCTTTCACCTCTTTGGTTAAATATATTCCTAGGTGTTTTATTCTTGTTGGGACAATTGTAAATGGGACTGTTTTTCTTAATTTCTCTTTCTGCTACTTTGTTATTAATGTATACAAACACAACACATTTCTGTATATTAATTTTATATCCTATAACCTTATTATTTGTTTGTTTTTTGGTAGATTCTTTTGGGTTTTCTCTGTATAGTATCATGTTACCTGGAAAAAGTGATCATTTCACTTCTTCCTTACAATTTCGATGTTTTGGTTTTTTTTTTCTATTTTTCCTTGTCTGATTGCTACAGCTAGGATATCCAGTACTATGTTGAATAAAAGAGGTGAGAGTGGACTTCTTTGTCTTGTTCCTGATCTGAGAGGGAAAACTCCCAGTTTTCCCCCATTGAGTATAATGTTAGCTGTGGATTTGTTATATATGGCCTTTATTATGTTGAGGTGTATTCCCATTAAACTCACTTGAGTTTTTATCTTGCATAGATGTTGTATTTGTCAAATTCTTTTTCAGCATGTATTGAGAGATCATATGGTTTTTATCCTTCTTGTTAATGTGATGTATCACATTGATTGATTTGTGAATATTGAACCACCCTTACATCGCTGGAATAAATCCCCCTTGATCATGCTGAATAAACCTTTTAATATATTGTTGAATTCGGTTTGCTAATATTTTGTTGAGAAGTTTTGCATCTGTGTTCATTAGGTTTTCTTTTATTATGGTGTCTTTGTTTTTAATATTAGGATAATGTAGGCCTCATAGAATGAATTTGGAAGCTTTCCTGCCTCTTATTTTTTGGAATAGTTTGAGAAGAATAAGTATTAACTCTTTAAATGTTTGCTGGAATTCACCTATGAAGCCACCTGGTCCTAGATTTTTGTTAGGAGTTTTATTACTGATTCAGATTTGTCACTATTCAGATTTGTCAGAAATTTGTTCCATTTCTTCCTGAGTTGGTTGTGGAAGATTATATGTTACTAGGAATTTATCCATTTCTTCTAGGTTTTCTAATTCATTAGCATATAATTTTTATAATACTCTCATAATTTTTTGTATTTCTGTGATGTCAGTTATTTCTCCTCCTTCATTTCTGTTTTTGAGTCCTCCTTTTGTTGATGAGTCTAGCTAATGATTTGTCAATTTTGTTTGTCTTTTCAAAGAATCAGTTGTTTCATTGATCTTATTTTTTAGTCTCTATTTCATTCATTTCAGCTCTAATCTTCATTATTTCTTCCTTATACTAGCTTTGGGATTTTTTTTCTTTTTCTAATTCCTTTAGGCGTAAGGTTAGATTGTTTGAAATTTTTATTTCCTGAGGTAGGCTTGTAATATTATAAACTTCACTCTATGAACTGGTTTGTCTGTGTCCCAAAGATGTTGGACTGTTGTGTTTTAATTTTCATTTATCTCCACGTATTTTTTTATTTCCTCTTTGAGTTTCTTGTTAACGCATTAGTTGTTTAGTAGCATGTTGTTTAGCTTCCACATGTTTGTGAGGTTTGTGTTTTTTTTCCAGTTTTTTTCTTGCAATTGATTTCCTGTTTCATATCATTGTTGTCAAAAGATGCTTAATATGATTTTAATCATCTTAAATTTATTTATATTTGTTTTCTGGCCTAATGTGATTTATCCTGGAAAATGTTCCATGTGCACTTGAAAAAAATGTTTATTCTGCTGTTTTTAGATGGAATGTTCTGTATATATCTGTTAGGTTCATCTGATCTAATGTGTCATTCAAAGCCATGTTTCCTTGTTGATATTCTGTCTGGAGGATCTATCCATTTATGTAAGTGGGGTATTACTAGTGTTGTATTACTGTCCGTTTCTCCCTTTATGTCTGTTTAATATTTGCTTTTCATATTTTGGTGCTCTTATGTTGGGTGCATAGATATTTATAACTGTTACATCCTCTTATTGGATTGATGCCTTTAACATTATGTAGTCCCTGGTCTCTTACTACTGTCTTCGTTTTAAAATCTATTTTGTCTAATATAAATATTGCTACTGCATTTTTTTTTTCTTTCCTGTTTGCATGGAGTATCTTTTTCCATCCTTTCACTTTCAGTTTATGTGAGTGTTTAGGTTTAAGTTCTTTTCTTGTAGACAGTATATGGATGGGTCTTGTTTTTCAGCCAGTCATCTCATATCTTTTGAATGGAGCATTTAGTTCATTTACATTCCAAGTCATTGTTGATAGGTATGTATTTAATGCTATTTTGTTAATGGTTTCTGGTATTTTTTGTAGGTCTCTATTCCTTTTTTCTTCTCTGGTTTTCTTCTCTTGTGGTTTGATGACTTGCTTTGATGTTATGCTTGGATTCCTTTTACTTTATTTTGTGTACCTATTATAAGTTTTTCATTTGTGGTTACCATTGGGTTCATATAGAACATCTTGTGTGTATAGCTGTGTGTATTGAGTTAATTGCACTTAAATTTGAACACACAAAAGCATGAAAATTTTGTGCTCCTTCCATATTTTGTGTATACAGTGTCATATTTTACATATTTTTATTTGTCCCTTGACTAATTTTTGTAGATACAATTGTTTCCTTCCCTAAATTAGGGAGGTTTATAGCTCTTATTTTTTTCAAATATGTTTTCTGCCCCCTTCTCTCCCTCATATCCTTCTGGGATCCCTATAATGTGAATGTTATTTTGCTTGATGATGTTGGAGAGTCTCAGGTTATTCTCATTTTTTAAATTATTTTTCCTTTTTGCTGTTCAGCTTGGTTGCTTTCCATCTCTTATATTCCAGATAACTGATCCATTCTTCTGCATCCTCTGACCTGCTGTGGATTCCCTCCAGGACATTTTTCATTTCAGATACTGAATACTTCAGCTAACACTGGTTATTTTTATACATTCTTTCTCTTTGTTGAAGTTCTGACTGAGTTCATTCACCTTTTTTTCAAGTCCGGTATCTATGGCCATTATTTTGATTTTTTTTATCAGGCATATTGCTTATCTCTGTTTCATTTAGCTCTTCATTTTCATTAAGTCTTCGTGCAACAATTAAGTTTTTATGTATTCATCTTGTATTCTGCAGACTTACAAATTTATTAGTACTAACTTTTTTGATAGATTCCTTAGGATTTACTACATACAAGATTATTTCATCTACACATACAGATAGTTTAATTTCTTCCTTTCCAATCTGAGTACCTTTATTTCTTTTTCTTGCCTAAATTTTCCTGGCTAGAACC
This sequence comes from Panthera onca, assembly GCF_046562875.1. Taxonomy (NCBI): domain Eukaryota; kingdom Metazoa; phylum Chordata; class Mammalia; order Carnivora; family Felidae; genus Panthera; species Panthera onca. The sequence goes on from NC_138342.1 coordinate 87,828,754, forward strand.
TGCAGTAGAGGGGCGCCTGGGTGGCTCAGTCAGTTAAGCGTGCGACTTCAGCTCCGGTCACGATCTCGCGATCCGCGAGTTCGAGCCCCGCGTCGGGCTCTGGGCTGATGGCTCAGAGCCTGGAGCCTGCTTCCGATTCTGTGTCTCCCTCTCTCTCTGACCCTCCCCCGTTCATGCTGTGTCTCTGTCTCAAAAATAAATAAAAACGTTAAAAAAAAAAAAAAAAAAAAAAAAAGAACCTGCAGTAGATATTGAATGGAATTGACAAGAGCAAACATTTTTGTCTTGTTCCTGATTTTAGGGGAAAAACTTTCAATTTTTCACTATTAAGTATTATGCTAGCTGTAGGTTTTGTGGAAGCTCTTTATCAGGTAGAGGATTTTTTTTTTCTATTCTAGTTATTTTTATTATGAAAAGATATTGTACTTTTTCTGCATCTACTAAGATGATCATGTGTTATATTGCTTTAATTTTTTGTACATTGGCCCAACATTGCATTTCTGAGATAAATCACAAATGACTATAATGTATAAATCTTTCATGTTGTTGAAATATGTTTGCTGGTATTTTGTTAGGATTCTTGCCTTTATATTAATGAATGATATTAGTATATTACATTCTTGGGGTGTCTTTGTTTTTGGTATCAGGTTAATACTGGATTCATAGAATGCATTGAAAAGTGTTCCCTCTTCTATTTTTTGGAAGAATTTGTAAAGGATTGAGGCTAATTCCTTAAGTGTTTGGTGGAATTCACCAGCAAAGTCATGTAGTTCTGGGTTTATCTTTGTTGGCAGGTTTATTATTGTTATTAACTCAGTCTTTATATTGGTTGTAGTTATATTTATATTCTCTCTTCCTGTTTGAGTCAGTTTCAGTAGTTTGTGTCTAAGAATATGTCCAATTCATCTGGGTTATCTACTTTGTTGATCTATCATTTTTATAGTATTACCTTATAATTTATAAGGTCAGTAGTAGTATCCTGTTTTTAATGCCTAATTTTGTAGTTTGGGTTTTCTCTTTTCTTGTTTAGTCTGTGTAGTTTTCTCAGTTTTGTTGATCCTTCCAAAAAACTTTTGATTTCTTTGATTTTATCTATTTCTATTTTTTATTTCATTTTTATTTCTATGTCTCTATTTCTTATTTCATTAATTTCCACTCTAGTCTTTAGTATTTCCTTCATGCCATTTGCATTGTGTTTACTTTGCTCTTTTTCTGGATTTTTAAGGTAGAAGATTAGTTTACTGATTTCAGAACTTTTTAAATACAGGTATGTAAAGCTATAAATTTCCCTCTACTTCTGCTTTAGATGTATCCCATAAAGTTTAACTTTTTATTTTCATTTATTGCAGGGTATTTTCTAACTTCCCTTATGATTTTTTTAGTTAACTCACTGATTATTTAGGAGTGTGTCATACATACATATTGATTAATTACCCACCTTTGCTGCTTCTCCATTCATAATTTCACTACATTGATAACAAATACACTTTGCATGATTTTAATCATTTAAATTTAGGTAGCTTTGCTTTATGATCTGCCATATAGTCTGTCCTAGAGAATGTTCCATGCACATTTGAGAAGAATGTGTATTCTGCTGTTTGGTGAAGTGTACTCTAGATACTAGTTAACTTAGTTGACTTAGTGTTTTTGTTCCTCAGTTTTGTCTAGTTATTATTCAGTACTCCACTTTCAACAGTAGATATATCTTTTTCCCTTTCATTCTGTCATTTTTTACTTTATTTATTTTGGTACCCTATTTTTAGGTTCATGTGTGTTTATAGTTGTTACATCTTTATGAACTGACCCTTTTATTATTATAAAATGTACTTGTTTTTGGTAATAATATTGTCTGAAATCCTACTTTGTTATTAGTATAGCTACTCCAGTTCTCTTTTAATCACTGTTTACATGATTTTTTCTATCCATTTATTTTCAGCCTATTTGTACCCTTAAACCAAGTCTCATAGATGGCAGATAGTTGAAATTCTCAATCCATTTTTCCAGTCTTTGCCTTTTAATTATATTATTTAAACCATATACAGTAAATGTAATTACTGTTGAAGTAGGATTTATTGTTTGCCAATTTATTATCAGTTTCTGTATGTCTTTTGTTTAACTCTTCTTCCATCACTGTCTTATTTTGTGTTTAATGGATATTTCTAGTGCAACATTTTAACTCCCTTGTCACTTTTATTATATTTTTTGGAGTTACATATTTAGTAGTTGTCTTGGGGATTTTAGTTAACATCTTATAACAATCTAATTTAGAGTAATACCAATTTAATTACACTGATATACAGAAACTTTGTTCCTATACAGCTCCAATCACCCCTTTACCTTTGTGCTGTTATTGTCATACAATTTTATGCATTGTATATACATTAACACAGATTTATAATTACTGCTTTATATGGTTGCCTTTACATCAGATAGAAAAAAGAGTTAAAAAGCCATATGTATATAAGGTTGTTTCTATTTTCCTATGTGTTTACTTTTACTGGTGTTCTTTGTATTTTCATGTGGATTCAATTACTGTCTAGTGTTCTTTCCTGTCAGACTGAAGGACTCCATTTAAAATTTCTTGTAGAGTAGGGCTAATAGCAATAAACACTCTAATATTTGTCATGGAATACCTTAGTTTATTATTCACTTTTAAAGCATAGTTTTGATATATATAGAATTTCTTAGTTGATGATCTTTTTCTTGCAACATTTAAATATGTCATCCCAGCGCCTCTAGCCTCCATATGTCTTATGCATCATCAGCTGTTAATCTTATTGAAAATCTCTTGCATATGATGAGTTTTCTTGCTGCTTTCAAGATTCTTTACCTTTGGCTTTCAACAGTTTTATAATTATTCTAGGTGTGGAACAATTTTCATGCTACTTGGAATTAGCTGAGCTTCTTGAATGCATAGGTTAATGTTGTTCATCAAATTTGGGGAGTTTGGGCTATTATTTCTTCAGATAGTTTTCCTACTTCATACTCTCTTACTCTCCCTCATTTACTTTGTGGATGTTCATTATGAATATGTTGGTATGCTTGATAGTATCCCCATAGGTCTCAGATGTTCTGCTATTTTTACTTCATTCTTTTTTCTTTCTGTTTCTTGGACTGGATAATCTCAACTGACCTATTTTCAGCTTCTTTCCCCACTGCTTTTTCTCTCTCTTACTCAAGTCTACTGTTGAACCATTCTAATGGACCTTCTACTTTAAGTTATTTTACTTTCCAATTCCAGAATTCCCATTTTATTATTATAGTTTCTATTTCGTTTTATCTCATCTACTTGATAAAACATTGTTTTCCTACTTTTAGTTACTTTTTTAAAGTTTATTTATTTGAAAGAGGGGGGCAGAGAGAGAAAGAGTGGGGGATGGTCAGAGAGAGGGGTGAGGTTCAGGATTCCAACCAACAAACCATGAGATCATGATCCAAGCCTAAATCAAGAGTCAGACACTTAACGACCTGAACCACCCAGGCACCCCTACTTTTAATTTGTTAAGCATGGTTTCCTTCAGTTTTTTTGAACATACTTAAAATAATAACTCAAAGTCTTTGTTTAGTAGTCTTACATCTGAACTTCCTCATTGACAATTTCTATTAACTGCTTTCTTCCTCTGTATTGACCACACTTTGTTTCTTTGTATGTTTTATAATTGTTACAAACTGGACGTTTCGAATAATATAATGTGGTAATTTAGGAAATTAGATTCTCTGCCCTACCCAGGCTTTGTTATTGTTGTTAGTTTAGTGACTTTTCTGAACTATTTCAGTAAAATCTATATTATTTCCTCATGAGCAGCTGTGGAAATCTCTGCTTGGTTAGCTTAGTGGTCACCTAATGATTAGACAGAGATCCTTAGTTACCTAAAACCAGTAAGTCTTCCAGTCTTTACCACGGGAGTTCTGTATGTGTTTTGGAGCATGCCTTCAACAGTCAGCCAGGCAATTTACAACTCTGCCTTACCCCTTTATTCCCTGCTTGTGCAGAGCTTCAAGTTTAGTCAGTTTAGAGTTTATGTCTTTTGTGAGTGAACATACAATATGCATATGGCTTTCTGGCTTACCAGGAACATGTTGGCTTTTGAAAGCCTCCTATGGATATCTTCTTTCCAATATTTTAACTTTAAGCTTTTGAATTAGCCTTTTTTTTTTTTTTTTAAATGCCAACTGTTATCCACCACCTCAGGCAGTCACAGTGGTTAACAGTTACAAACACCTGCTGGGGAAAAGGCTGTACATACTAGGTGAACTCTAAGGTAAAATGAAGACAGCCTTGCTATTAGTGTCTTGTAGAGAACTACCAAATAGGTAAAATAATGACACTTTTCTGACAATGGGGCACTAGAGAATAGCTAACCTAATTCTGCCCCTTCCAGTGGTTGCCAGGCTGCTGATTTTTACTATAAATGTGAGTTGTTTTGAAGGTTACGACCTTCTTTAAGGTCTTTAAGGTAAAGTTACGACCTAACTTTACACTTCAAGGAAACTAATAAAGAAGAACAAACTAAGCCCAAAGTTAGCAGAAGGAAGGAAATAATAAGCGTCAGAGTGGAAATAAATGAAGTAGAGACTAAAAAGACAATGGAAAAGATGAATGAAACTAAGAGCTACTTTTTTGAAAATATAAACAAAATAATAAACCTTTATACTTACGAAGAAAAAGGAGGACTCAAAGAAATACAATTATAAATGAAAGAGAAGACATTTCAGGTGATACCACACAAATACAAAAGATTATAACTGAACACTATGAACAATTGTACACCCACAGGTTGGACAACCTAGAGGAAATTGCTAACTTCCTAAACACATACAACTTACCAAAACTGAATCATGAAGAAAAAGAAAATCTGAACAGACCAATTACTAGTAAGGATATTGAGCCAGTAATCAGAAACCTCACAACAAAGAAAAGTCCAGGATCAGATGGCCTCAATGGTGAATTCTACCAAACATTTGAAGATGAATTCACAGTCCTCAAACTCTTTCAGAAAGTTGAAGAAAAGGAATTATTTACAAACTCACTTTACAAGGCCAACATTACACTGATACCAAAACCAGACAAGGACACTACAAAAACAGAAAATGATCTGCCAGTATCCCTGATGAAAAGTTAAATGCAAAAACTCTCAACAGAATATTAGCAAACCAAGTCCAATAGTACATTAAAAGGATCATATACTGTAATCAAGTGGGATTTACTCCAGAAATGCAAGAATGGTTCAACATACCCAATCAATTCCACATTAACAAAATTAAGGATAAAAATTGTATAATCATCTCAAGAAGCACAGAAAACATGTTTGACAAAGTTCAACATCCTTTCATAATAAAAACTGAGTATAGAAGGAAAGTACCTCAACATAATAAAGACCACATATGAGGAAACCACAGTTAACATTATACTCAGTGATGAAAAGCTGAAAGGCTTTACTCTAAGATCAGGAATAAGACAAAAAAATGCCTACTGTCACCACTTTCATTCAATAAATTATTCGAAATACTAGCCAGAACAATCTGGCAAGAAAATAAAAGGCATCCAAATAAAGGATGAAGTAAAAGTATCACTATATGTAGAGGACATGATATTACAGATAGAAAATTCTAAAGACCTCATCAAAAAAACTGTTAGAACTAATAAACAAATTCAGTAAAGTTGTAGCATACATCAATATACAAAAATCAGTTGTGTTTCTATATACTAACAACGAACTAACAGAAAGAGAAATTAAGGAAACAATCACATTTACACAAGCATGAAAAAGAATAAAACACCTAGCAATAAATTTAAGCAAGGAGATGAAAAATCTGTGTACCGAACCCCAAAAGATTGATGAAAGAAATCAAAAAAGACAAATGGAAGGATAGCCTATGTTCATGGATTGGAAGAATCAATATTGTTAAAATGCCCATAGTACCCAAAACAATCTGTGGAATCAATGCATTCTCTATCAAAATTCCAATGGCATTTTTCATGGTAATTGAAAAACGAATCCTAAATTTATAGGGAATCACAAATGACCCCAAATGGTCAAAGCAGTCTTGAGAATGAAAAGCAAAGCTGGAGCCATTATACTTTCTGATTTCAAACTATATTGCAGAGCTATATTAATTAAACAGTATGGTACTGGCATCAAAACAAACACTTTAATCAATGGAACCGAATTCAAAGCCAACAAATACATGTATGAAAATATGGTCAATTAATTTTTTTAATGAAACCAAGACTATACAATGGGAGAAGGATCATTCTTCAATAAGTGCTATTGGGGAAAGTGGATATCACACACAGAAGAATTAAACTGGACCTCTCCTACACTGTACACAAAAATCAACTCAAAACGGATTAAAGTTTTGAACAGAAGACCTGAAACTGTAAAACTCCCAGGGGGAAAAAAAAAAAACATAGGGGTAAACTTCTTGGAATTGATCTTGACAGTGGTTTTTTGCATTTAACAACAACAGCAAAGGCAACAAAAGCAAAGTAAGAGTGACTACAGCAAACCAAAAAGCTGAACAGTAGAGGAAACCATCAACAAAATGAAGAAGCAGTTTATGGAATGGGAGAAAATGTTTTCAAACCAGACACCCAGAAAGAGATTAATATCCAAGTATGCAAAGAACCTATACAACTCAATAGCAAAAAAGCAAACCAATTAAATTGGGCAAAGGACCTGAATAGACATTTTTACCGAGAATGCGTACAAATGGCAAACAGGTACATGAAAATGTGCTCAACATCACTAATCATTGGGGAGATACAAATAAAAACTATGAGATATCAACTGACACCTGTTGGGATGTTTATTACCAAAAAGATAAGAATGCTAGCAAGAATGTGGAGAAACGGAATCCTTGTATACTGTTAATGAGAGCATAAACTGGTACACTATGGAAAACAGTATGGAGATTCTTCAAAAAATTAACAATAGAACTACAACTTCTATTATGACCCAGCAACCCCCCTTCTGAGTATATATCCAAAGGAAATGAAATCATTATCTCAAAGAGATTATGCACTTCAGTGTTCATTGCAGCATTATCTGCACTAAAAAATATGTAGAGACAACCTAAGAGTCCACCAATGGGTGAGTGGATAAAGATGATCTGGTATGGAGAAAGAGGGAGAGGGGAAAGAAAGGAAGGGAAGGAGGGGGAGGGGAGAGGAGAGGGGAGGGGAGGGAAAGAGAAAGGTATTATTCAGTCTTAAAAAAGGAGGGAATCTTGTCATTTGTAACAAGATGGATAAATCTGGAAGACATTATGCTAAGTGAACTAAGCGAAGCAGAGAAAGACAAATACTACATGATGTTACTTCTGTGTGGAATCAAAAAGAAACAAACCAAAAAGTAGAACTCTGAAACAGAGTAAGAAAAGTGGTTGTGGGGACAGGGGAAATAGGGAAAGGTTGATAAAAGGGTACAGTCTTTCAGTTATAAAATGAATCAGGTCTAAGGATCTAATGTGTAGTATGGGGACTATAGTTGATAATACTGTATTGTATAATTGGAATTTGCTAAAAGAATATAACTTAAATGTTCTTTACCAAAAAAAGGGGAGTTAAATATGTGAGGTAATAGATATATTAACTACTCAGTGGGCAAATCCTTTCACAATGCACACATACATCAAATCACTTTGTACACTTTCAATATCTTAACTATTTGTCAATTATACCTCAAAAAATCTGGGAAAAATAATTGAATAATAAATACTAATAACAATAATCATAATAGAATACTAGTTTTCATAGTAGGTTGTTTCATCATTTTTTATTTCTTTGGTTTTTTGTTTTTGGTTTCTTTGCTGAATTTGTCTGCTTATGTTTCTTAGGATATATCTGGCTTAGGCTCTAAAGTCATAATACTGTATTTTAGCCAAAAACTGGAAAGTATTCAAGTGCCTATTAATGGTACAATGGTTAATTTGTGAAATATTTATACAATGGAAAATTGCACTCAATGAATAAACACATGAAAAAGTACAACTATATGCAATGATATGGATATCCCAAACATAATGTTGAACAAAAATAACAAGACACAAATAAGCTTATACTATCTAATTGTGTGTATGTGTGTACCTGTGTATAGAGTTTTACCCATTTTTATACTACATTTATAAATAAAAATAAACATGGTATTCTGTATAAATAAAAATAAAAATATGCTATATAGTATATATATGAGTAAGCAAAAATGTGTGTGTGTGTATATACATACATATATATACATATACATACTATAGTATAAAAATATGCAAAACTGCACATACATATACATCCCCATATATATATACAGTACACTGTATACAGAATGAAATTGGCACAACTAATCTCTTCTGATAGAAATTATTATTACAGCTTACTGGGCATATTAGGAGATTGTGGAGTGCCAGTATATGTTTGTTTCTTACTTTGAGTGCTACTTACTTGAGTATGTTTTATTTGTAAGCATTTGCAAGCTGTAAAATTATGTGTAATTTTCTGTGTGATATGTTAAAATAAAGAGTCATTTAAATTGTGTTTCAAAATCAATTAAAATAGTTATTTTCTGATGTGGTTATGGCAGGCTTAATTAATAGAGTTAAACTTCTTTTAAAACTAATTTTTATTCATTTTTGCATGCAGACATCCAAAATACAAGATTGGTAGCCTACATAAATGTTATTGATAGCTATGAACTTGGTCCTTTGATCCCTCAGGAGAACCTGTGCCTGTCAAGGGCTGGACCCCGAGACCTGTGGTGCCTCATTTTCTTTTGGTTGTTCGTGGAGTATGTACTACAATGGATGTAAGTTTGCCAGAAGCAAGATCCCAAGAAAATTTAAGCTGCTTGGGGATGACCCAAAAGAGGTTTGTGTACTTCCTGATATATAATCTGTATTTTTCATGGAGAATTGATGAGTACAGATGAAGTGAACAGTATGACATACTCAGTTAAACTCTCATTAACATAGAGAATTTCACCTCTGAGGTAAATCAAAATTTACGCTAAATTGTAGATACACATTATAATATTTGATAAAGTTAGCATAATAACAACCATGTGATACCAAAGTAGTAAAATTTGAGCAAAATAAACTCTTAATACCTATGGTCTTCTATACTTATCTTTCATGTTAATTCTAGAGTTTTAAATAACTGTCACTTTGGTATTAAAACTAAATGTTAACATTTCATTGTTACAACTTTCATCTTTCAAACCTGAATTTAAAAAGTCATATTCATCACTGCCACGTTCAGTAAAGACCATTTCTAATCACATTTTCATACCCTGAGATTTGATAGCTTAAAGTTATAATGAATGCACTCAAGAAACTAAAAAATATTTAGATTTTAATATAAATGTAATTGAAATTATATATTTCTCTTGGGGTACCTAGATGGCTCAGTCAGTTAAGCATCCGACTTCAGTTCAGGTCATGATCTCACGGTTCGTGACTTCAAACGCCGCATTGTGCTCTGTGCTGACAGCTCGGAGCCTGGAGCCTGTTTCAGATTCTGTGTCTCCCTCTCTCTGCCCCTCCCCTGCTTACATTCTGTGTCTCTCTCTCAAAAATAAACAAACATTAAAAAAATTTTTTTTAAAGAATTTATATATTTCTCAAATATAACTTACACATGGGTCTCAAATATAACAACTTTTGGGTAGCTTCTAGAGTTTGCTCATTGAATAATCCAAAAACTTCAGTATGTTTACATTTAGATATGACCAAATTTTTACTGACTCTCTGAACCTTACAATTATCTTACAAAGATTAAATGCAATTGAAATATATAGTTATACTATGCATACTATAGTATTGATATGTCCCTCTAAATGAAAACTTTGTCGCTTTATTATTTGTGACTATAATAGTAAGTGGAAATTTAATAAAGTGCAAAAACTCTTGAAATCATGATGTAATTTTCTTCACAGGATTTTATATATATTATATATATAAACGTGTGTGTGTGTGTGTATGTATATATAAAGTTTATTTATTTTGAGGGAGAGTGTGCGCACAAGTGGGGGAGGGAGAGAGAGAGAGAATGCCATGCAGGCTCTGCACTGCCAGCAAGGAGCCAGATGTGGGGCTCAAACTCGCACTGTGAAGTCATGACCTGAGCTGAAGTCGAAAGCTTAATTGACTAAGCCACCCAAGCACCCCCACAGGATTATATTTTTAATAAACTTTATTAAATGGGCTACATGTCATCAGCCACTTTAATTTCCCACACTGGAGAGCTTTTTTTTTTACTTATATTTTATAAAAGTTTATCACTTTCACCAGATTTAATATAAAGCAAATCCTGGAGATGGATAGGCACATCCTCCCTCAGGGCGGTAGGAGAGCCTGGCTTAGAAACCTCCTCACCTTCTAAAATACAAATTAGTATATCTCTGCCAGGTAGTTACATCAACATTCTTAGAGAAATAATCACTATGAAATGAGAACCTCTAAGGATGAATGGAATAACTGAGTATCATCGCCTCTCATTTTATAAGCATATTACCTGGAAAATCTGTTCTTTGTAGGGAGGAGGAGCAACTGAACATTCCTCCTTTCAAGTAAACTTTACAAAGTTCTTCAAATATACCACAATCTACTTCTGAGAGTTTTATCCGTATTTGAAGCATCTAGTAATTTTTTGTTCAATGGAAAGATCTTTTCAAATTTTGAACTTGTTAATATAAGCACTTAAAAATATAAAGAGAGCCAAACAAATCTTTCCAATGGTTTATCTTCCTTGGCAGCTAATTGGAGGAGTAGAGAATGTGACCTCTTTAAGACTCTATGGCTTCATACTCCTATCCTATTACTGGCATAGACTTATATTTATAAAATGCTGAGTATCTACATACAAAGTATAAAATTAACATCATAAAAATACCAAAGAGCTAGATATTCTAATAACACATACAAAATTAGATGGTTTATACTTTTTGCTTGGAAACACATGCAAAAATAGATGATATATGGTGTATACTTGGAAATTTTGTGGAATTTAAGAAACAAAACAGATGAACATAAGGGAAGGGAAGGAAAAATAAGATTAAAACAGTGAGGGAGGCAAACCATAAGAGACACTTAAAGACAGAGAACAAACAGGATTGCCGGAGGGGAGGTTGGTGGGGGGAGGGCTGATGGGCATTAGGGAGGGCACTTGTTGGGATGAGCACTGGGTATTATATGTAAGTGACGAATCACTGGGTTCTACTCCTGAAACCAATACTACACTGTAAGTTAACTAACTTGAATTTAAATATGTAAAAAAAGACATAGTCATGTTAGGAAACCTTAGTTATTTAATAAGAAAGATACTATATATTGTCATTTGGATCTAAGATATAGGGGGAAATTTTTTACTGATAGCCTCTCTCACATATAAAAAGGATTTAGAATTTAATATGTAGAATATTCATTTTAAACAGGAAGAGAAACTGGAGTCTCATTTACAAAACCTGTCTACTCTTATGGCACCAACATACAAGAAACTTGCACCTGATGCATATAATAATCAGGTAAGTTTATAAATAATTATGGACAATGATTAGAACAGTTTATTATTGATGACCTACATACTTTCAAAGAAATATCATCAAAAAGAGCTTATTGTTGGTCTTTTAATGTGTAAAGATTGTGAATCTAACAAGCTGTTGTATCCACTAATCTTGTCTCGTATCTCTTCTGTAAGTAGACTTTGGTGATTAATTAAAATTATGTGACTCAAACCATAGGTTCTAACCACCTATTAACTTTTCACAGAAGGTCTATACATATTATGAGTGTACTACTTTGTAAGTGTACATACATGTGTCCAGATATGTCTGATTTTGCTAGATTATCTTCATTTTATTTGGCCTTGGCTCCATGAACCAAGCTGAAACGCTTGTTTCCTATTTTATGAGTGTGGTCTAGGCTATACCAGTTTGGAAAGCTAGGTCATTTGTTCAGAAATGCTCATGAAGGAGGAAAAAAAAACTGTAAAGTCTTTCCTGTCATTGTGACATCAACAACAGAAGCATCAAATGGAAACCTGTTATAAACTAGATGCTGTATTTAGTCACTGTGGATGTAAAGATGAGTATTGTAGGTTTTTGTCTTTAAGGAATTCCTTCCTTTAAGGAACTCCTTTAAGGCAGAGATATGTAAAATAACAATTACAGAATAATACATTAATAGCTGGGATAGAGGTATGCTCATTTCTGAAGGAACAAAAAAGTTCTCCCTGAAAGTAGAGATGTAAGGTCACAAATGGCCTTGGAGACTGTATAAAGATCTTTGAACTTTGAACTTTATCCTGTATGTAAGAAGGCTACCATTGGGGCGTTTTAAGTGTGTGTTGGGGACAGGAGAGTGTAAAGTGATTTAATTTAAAATGGTCACTGAACAAGCCAAATTAAGTGAAATACAACTTAGGTTAGTGTAAGATTAAATTGGAGGAGTAAGCTAGTGCAGTCACTGGACAAGAGATGTTAAAGTCCTACATTAAAGAAATGGCAGTAGTGAAAGAATAAAGGAAATAAGTATGTGAAATTTGAGGTAGAACTTGTAGAACTTACCAACTGGATTTGAGGATGAGCAGAAGAGACAATTTGAGGAGCCACCAAATTTCTGGCTTGGACAGGTTGTTCTATTAACTAGTATTTGGAATCAGTGAGGAAAAGTAGGTTTGGGGACAAATGGGTGAAATGATAAATTTCATTTTGGGCATACTATGTTTGACATCCTTTAGTATAATTAGATGGAAAATCCTGAGAAAAATCCAGGCTAATTATGTAGATTTGGGAGTCACCAAAATGCAAGAAGTAGTCGAATTCACAAGGAGTGAATGCATGTTTTCAGAGTGGAGATTATAAAGAGAAGGGATTCTGATGGGATTCTGGCGTACACTGACATTTTAGGAGTGGAGGATGAGAAAGCAGTGAAGTAAATGCTGGGAGTAGGCACAATAGAGTAAGGGAGGTTAAAGATTTAAGGGAAGGAGAGAGGCTGATAAATGGAGGAAAGCTGGAGGTGATGCAGGTATCCAGAGCAGAGTACACAGTGGCAGGGGGTACAAGGAAGTATGAAGAGCGGTACATTTGGCAAACGTTGTCATTTAATAACATTAAAGACTAATGGGATTAATTTATATAGCAGAGACACACAGGGGAGACCAATACTCATTTAATGATTTAGCTACTCTTGTTTCTATTGTGGACTTTAATACTTTCCCCAAATCTCAGCTCTTTCTTTTTTTAAGTGTGAGCAAAGGAAGCAAATTTAATAACGATCTGTTTATAAACTTGTTTTATGTCACAACTCAGGCTTTTAGAAATATATATGATGTGTATGAAGATTATTTTTAATGCTGTTAATAGTAGTAGGATTAATACTGTTATTTTACAACCTTATCTACTTTGGTAAGTATCACAGAAAAGTATATGGAATGTTTTAGTACTGTTATAAAATAATTCCAAGTGAGAAACACAATAAATCAAGCTATAAAAAGAAAATGAATTGAGTCTATGTTGCTAGATTTCAAGTTTGGCCATTTTCTGTTGAATAAAAATTTTTATAGGTGCTATTAACCTAATGGCTTTAGCTGGAAAAGGGGACAGAATAACAAAGCATTGGTGTTCTTTTTACTCCTTTGATTCTTACTATAGATGGTGTCATACACACCTGATTTTCTAAGCATTTATATTCCACCCTACTATATTATGTTTGGAGCATTTTATGCATTTCCTGAACTTAGAGTATCCAAAATATGAAGGTACCCCAAATTTTAGTTATAACAAGAAGATTACATATAATTCTTTAGATGTGTTTCAGTATTTATATATCGATACATGTGTAGATGTACTAATAAATGGGCAGAAAGTTTCAGTTAAGCAAGATGAATGAGCTCTAGAGATCTGCTTTGCAATGTGCACCTATTGCCAACAATAATGGACACTTAAAATTTTGTTGAAAAGGTAGATCTCATGTTATGTATTCTTACCACAAAATAAAATTTAAATATATACATACATTCATACATAAAAAATAGTTGTATATATAAATTAAATCAATCATGGTTAAAGATAGATAAGGTATTTTTTATATTGCCTAGTATGTACTATTGGGTAATATTCATCCGTATGTCTTAATATTGTTTAAAGATCAAAAAAAAAACAGCCATGTGGTCTTTCCCACAGCACATGGGAAGACCTTTTGAGGTTATGGATGCTATCAAAGCCTACCATTTGATTTTTGTCTCTTCCCCAACTGGATATATTGTACTTATTTCTCATATCTAAATGCTCTTCCTTTGCTTTGTTCCTTGATTTTATAAAGTCTTATTGTTGAAGTTAAGCTTCACATCAGAGAAAAATGTAAGAAAAAAAAACTCTTGTCAACCCAGAAATCTATACCCAGGAAAAACTTCAAAAGTAAAGGCAAGGGAGTGCCTAGATGGCTCAGTTGGTTAAACGTCCAACTTTGGCTCAGGTCATGATATCACGGTTCTTGAGTTCAAGCCCAGTGTTGGGCTCAGTGCTGACAGCTCAGAGCCTGGAGCCTGCTTCGGATTCTGTTCTCTCTCTTTCTCTTTCTCTGCCCCTCCCCCTCTCTCATTCTATCTCTCTCTCTGAAAAATAAACATTAAAAAAAAAAAAGTAAAGGCAAAACAAAATTTTTTTCAAACATACAAATGCTGAAATAATTTACCATCAGCAGACTAACACTTTAAAAATATTAAAGGAAGCCTGCCAGTAAGAGAAAATGATACCAGATAGAAGTCTGTATTGACAAAAAGGAAAGAAAAACATCATAAATAGTAGCTATGTAAATAAAAAAAACTTTTTCCTTATTTCAAAAGAAATTTAAAGATGATTTGCTATTAAAAATATATATGAACAATGTGCCTTAAACTTTATAACATGTAGAAGTAACACAGAGGCTGGGGAATTGAAAGTATACTGTTGTAAGGGCCTTATGTTATATGTAGAGTAGTATAGTATTTCTTGAATGTAGAGTGTAAGAAGATAAAGAATATATCGTAAACCTTAAGGGAAGCAGCCATTTAAAAAAAAAAATCTAGCAGTAAAAAAATCTACCAGCTAATCTACCAGTAAAAAGGAAAAAAATAGAATCAATCCAAAATGTATTTAAAAGGATTATGGAACCAAATTAAAGATAAGACAAATATAAAGCAAATAGAAAATTGGTATATTTAATCCCAACCATATCAAAAATCATATTAAATGTGAATGGCTTTTAACATTCCCAATTAAAAAAGAAGAGTTTGTGATACTAAATAATAACATTGATATTGAACAATTATAATATTGAAAAAAACCAGGAACCAAGAAATATGCTAATATCAATCTAAGGAAAGCTGGAATGATCATATTAATAACAAAGTAGATTTCATAGCAAAGAATATTATAAACTATAAAGAAGATCATTTAATAATAAAAAAAGGGGGCAGTTCATCAAGAAAACATGATAATCCTAACTATGTACAGAGCTTCAGATTTTATTAAACAAAACTGATAGAACTATAAAAAGAAATGAATCTACAATTACAGTCAGAGATTTCAGTACATCTCTCTCAATAACTGTTAGAACAAATACAAAATCACTAAGGAGACAGAAGACTTAAACAGCACTTTTAACCAACTTGACCTTATTGACATGTATAGAATTCCTCACCCAACAGAATTAACATTATTTTCAAGTGTACAGGAAGTTTTATCATGATAGACTGTATAGTGAGTCATAAAGCAAGTATCAATATATTATAAAGCCTCAAAATATGTTCTCTGGCCACAATGAAGTTAAATGAAAAATCTGTACCGGTATTTCCACAAAATTTCTAAGTATCTGGAAACTGAGAAACATATTCCTAAATAACCTAGGAGCCAAAGAATAATTCACAGGGAAATTAGAAAGTATTTCAAACTGAATAAAAATGAAGACTTGGGGGTGCCTGGGTGACTCAGTCAGTTAAGCATCTGACTCTTGATTTCAGCTCAGGTCATGATATCATGGTTCATGAAATCAAGTCCCATGTTGGGCTCTGCACTGACAGCCATGAGCCTGCTTGAGATTGTCTCTCTCTGCCCGTCCTTCAGTCATGCATGTGCACACATGCACTCTGTCTCTCAAAATAAACATTTAAAAACAAAAAGAATATGAAGACATGACCTTGAAATTTGTGGAATGAAGCTATAAAGCCTTGCTTAGAGAGACGTTTATAGCATTGAATACTTATTAGAAAAATATAGGGGCACCTGGGGGCTCAGTTGGTTAAGCATCCAACCCTTGGTTTCAGCTCAGGTCATATCTCACATTCCACAAGATTGAGCCTGGCATTAGGCTCTCCTCTGTCAGCACAGAGCCTGCTTGGGTTTGTCTCTCTTCCTCTCTCTCTCTGGCCCTCTCCTCATGGGTGCTCTCTCTCTCAAAAATAAACAAACTTTGGGACACCTGGATGGCTCAGTTGGTTAAGCATCCAACATTGGCTCAGGTCATGATCTCATGGTTCATGAGTTCAAGCCCCATGTTGGGCTCTGTGCTGACAGCTCAGAACCTAGAGCCTGCTTCAGAACCTATGTCTCCTTCTCTCTCTGTCCCTCCCACTTACACTCTGTCTCTCTCTCAAAGATAAACATTAAAAAAATAATAAGTAAAATAAAAATAAACTTCAGAAAATATATATAAAGTCTCAAATTAATGATTTAGGTGGCTTCTCTAAGAAACTTGGAAAAGGACAGCAATATGAGCCCTAAAAGATGGAAGGAAGGAAAAACTAAAGAACATAAATCAATGAAATGGAATACAGAAAATAGCATAAATCAGTGACACCAAAAGCTAGTATTTTGCATCAATTCAATCAAGAAAAAAAAGAGAAGGTACAAAAGGCCAATATCAAGAATTAGAGATGAGACATCACTATAGATCCTACAGACATTAAAGGAATAATATTATTAAAATTTTATGCCAATAAATTCAACAACTTAGATGAAATGAGAAAAGTACTTAAACACAAATTACCAAAGATGACTAAAGAAAAAAATAAATACCATAAGTCATCCTATATTTATTAAAGATATTGAATTTTTAGTTGAAAGCTTTTCCAAAAATTCCAGGCCCAGATAATTTCCCTTTCAAATCTGACTAATATTTTAAGGAAGAAATAGTAACAATTCAGTGGAAACTCTTCTAGAAAATAGAAAAGGAATAAACTTCCCAACTCATTTTACAAAGCTGGAAATATCCTGATACTAGAACTAGACAAAGGCAGTAAAAGAAAAAGAAGACTATAGTCCAATATTCTTAAAAAATATTGATATGACAATTCTTCACAAAATTTTAGTCAATTAGACAACAGTGTGCAAAAAGGATATATCATGACCAAATGGAGTTTATTTCGTTTTGTTTAACATTCAAAAATCAATCATGATTGATTGACTAAGTGGCTCAGTCAGTTAAGTGTCTGACTTCAGCTCAGGTCATGATCTCACAGTCTATGAGTTCCAGCCCTGCATCAGACCCCATGCTGACAACTCAGAGCCTGGAGCCTGCTTCAGATTCTGTGTCTCCCATTCTCTCTCTGCCCCTCCCCCGCTCTGTCTCTGTCTCTCTCAAAAGTAAACATTAAAAATTTTTTAATCAGTGTGATTCACCACATTAGCCAACATAATGGGGTAAATATGATTATCTCAATAGATAGAGGAAAAAGCACTTAGCAATATTTAATACCCATAGAAGGGAACTTTCTCAGCCCCATAAGGTGCATAATTGAAAAACCTAAAGCTAACTTCATATTTAATAGTGAAAGACTGAAAGCTTTACCCCTAAGATTAGAAACAAGACAAGGACATCCATTTTTACCACTTTTATTTAATATCTAACTGGAAGTTTTAGGGAAATAGGCAAGAAAAAGAAATAAGGAGTGTACAGATTGAATAGAAATAAAATTGTCCTTATAATGTAGACACTTGTCTACATAGAAAGTTCCAAAGACCCAAAAACTTCTAACAAATTGTTCAGCAAAGTTGCAAAAATAAATCAACTGTATTTCTATATACTAGTAATAAACAACTAAAAATTGCAGTCAAAACCAATAGCAATTAAATAACATCAAAAATATGAAATTCTTAGACATAAGAATTTGTCATTTGACAAAACATGTAAGACCTGTGCACTGAAAACTATAATACATTGCTGAGAGAAATTATAAAAGACCCCAAATGGAAAGGTCTACTATGTTTATGGATCACAGGACTAATATTTTTAAGATGTCAGTTTTCCCCAAGTCATTCAATGGACTTAGTATATGACCTATCAAAATGTTACCAAGTGTTTTGAAGGAATTGACAGGGTGTTTGTAAATATATAGAAAGACAAATGCAAAGGATCTGGAATAGTCAAACAATTTTCAAAAAGAAGATCAGAATTTGGAGAGTTATAATCCCTGATTTCAAGATTCACTAAAAATCTATATTTACTAGTAATCAAGACAGTGATGTTGGCATATATACACATACATACCCACTACACTATTATATACCAAACAATAAGAATAGAAAGTCCAGAAATAGGTCCAGCATGTACAATCAGTTGATTTTCAAAAAAAGACAATTTAGTGGCAAAGGATAATTTATCTTTGCAGTAGTGTTTGAACAGTTGGATAGCCATATGGAAGAAAACTAACCTTGACTCTTAATCTTATGCCATATATAAAAATTAACTCAAAACAGACCCATTTATATAAAATTCTAGAAAATGTAAACTAATCTGTAGTTACAGAAAGCAGATCAGTAGTTTCCTGGGAACAAAGGAAGAGACATGAATTTAAAAGCGGAAGGAAGAAACTTTTGGGAGTAACGGATAGGTACGTTATTTTGATTGTGGCAATGGTTTCACATATACTCATGTCAAAACTAATCAAATAGTACACTTTAAATATATACTGTTTAATGTATGTCAGTTATACTTCAACACTGTAAAATAAAAACTTTACCATGTCAAAACGTTTGGTCTGTTTTGTGTCATTCCATTGTATTTCTGGATATAATATATGCAACTTTTTTTTTTTTAATTCTGAATAACCTAAATACTAAAAAATCTTTCTGATCTGCTCAGTGCACAGGTCTTATACTTTTTTCTCAAATGTATGCCTAAGAATTTCAAATGCCTAAGTAGTTCCCCATTCACACACATGCTTCTGTTTTTCAGATTGAATATGAACACAGAGCACCAGAATGCCGACTGGGTCTGAAGGAAGGCCGTCCATTCTCAGGGGTCACTGCATGTTTGGACTTCTGTGCTCATGCCCATAGAGACTTACACAACATGCAGAATGGCAGCACATTGGTAAGTGGGGCACAGAACAGTTAGCACAGCCTGTTGAAGAGTGGAAGGCTGGAAGTTATCCTGTGATTAGAGTAATATGTTCTCTGCAGATGCCATTGCACAAGTGTTTTCATGAATGAATTGCTGTTGCAAAGGTGCCCTCGTTTGACATATCTAGTACTCTTATAACAGGTTGTCACATGAGTGGAAAACAGTTGATAAGCACATGAAAATCATGGAAACGCTTGGTACAGAACTAAACCAGTGATTGCATTGCCAACTACCATTAGCTGCCAAAAGTTCCTTCAAAATTCAATGTCAGGCATCTGGTAGGTTATAATCAGTAAAGTGAAAAAGCCATATACAAGCCAAGGCACCAATCTACCTCGCAGAAAGAAGTACAAATGAAAAATGCATCATCCATGGCACAGCAACCACTATAGAAGATTCAAAGTACAAAAGAGCCCATTATTACTACATATTACAGTAGATGGACTGGATCAGGCTGTATAATCAGAGGTTATGCTAAATGGAGAAAATGGACATGGTCTTAGGGTAGAACAGGGTTCCATACTGACAGAGTCCACAGTGTGGCCTTGCATGTTGAGGCATAAACCAGGGTGAAAATAAGGAATGAAAAATTCAAGTGAAGAAACTATAAAGTAATCTACCTAGTGAGTCATCAACATGGATATATGTGTAGTTGAGGAAGATGACCAGTGAGACTTAAAATGAAAAATAGAATACATGGGGCACCTGGGGGGCTCAGTTGGTTAAATGTCTGACTCTTGATTTTGGTTCAGTCATGATCTCACAGTTCGTGAGTTGGAGCCCCATGTCGGTCTCTGTGCTGACAGCATAGAAGAGCCTGCTTGGGATATTCTCTCTCTCTCTCTCTCTCTCCTTTCTCTCTCTCTCTCTCTCTCTCCTTTCTCTCTCTCTCTCTCTCTCTCTCTCTCTCTCTCCTTTCTCTCTCTCTCTCTCTCAAAAATAAATAAACATTAAAAAAATAGAATACAGAAACTAAAATTATAGTCTAGGGTAGAGAAGAATTCAGGTGGTAAGCAATGGTGGAAGTAATTCACAGAACCTGATATGAAGTTTTTGTTGAAAAGCAGAAAAAGTATCAGGTTAATAGTCTAAAACAGAAGTCAGAATTTTTTTTTTAATAATAAAAAAAAATATGTAAAACCTTCACTAATTGTGTATTGAACACATGCTCACTATTAGGAGGCTAGGCTAGATTCTGGAGGGAAAAAAAATGCTATGGTAGATCCTAAAGATAACCATGTTTCACTCTAGCAAGGGAATGAAGAGTAGGCAGGGATGAGAAAAAGGCTTTGCCTAAAGGAATTTGCCTCTGATAGGTCACAGTTTCCATCAGGTGCAAAGGAAAGCAGCACTAGGTAAGAACTAATAACATGTGGGAAAAGGTAATAAGTGATCAGAGACATGGATTTGGAAGACTTTGATGTATAGGAAGTGAAAACTCATTTTAGTGCCACCTCATATTAAACTTCTCTATCAAGGTAAGTCTGTTATGATCACATTCCTTTCAAGAGTATCTTCTAGTGATTTTATATTGCCTCGGACTTTAAATAATCATGCTCACATTTTTTTCTGCATTAGTCAAAAACACTAAATACTAAAATCTGGTATTTTAAAACCAACAGATAATCTTTCATCAAAACCAATATGACTGTGGCTAACAAAAGAGGAAAAGTATCATTAAATTATCAAAGCAAGAGAAGTAGTTTTTCCCCCCCTTTCTTGGAATAGACCCTTGTATGCTGTGATATCCTACAAAAGAAATAAGAGAGAAGAGAAACAGTAAGTTAGGTTTAACAAGTACAGAGGAGACAAGAAGGTAGAAGCAGTGTTAAGTTACACATTACCTATATCAACCAAATCTTCCATTTCACATATTTATATTTCTCTTTGGTCTCTTGTGAAAATGTCTTAAGCACAGTGAAGGAGAGTTTGAAGTCAAGTGTGAGGATAGATGCAAAATTTCATTGTGTACGAAGTATGAGGTTAGGTGAATGTGATATTAGCAAAAACAGAGGAAATCATTTGGTATAACTTTCGGCCTCTTTTTGAAGAGGCTTCACATCTATTTTTGAAGGGTGAAAAGTGGGAGATTGCTTCTGTTTGGTGGGAGTGTTGCTTCTTCCCTTAGAGTAAGAAATGTATGTGAAGAACAAAGTCACCACAGGTTCATGATAGACCGCCCCCCTCCCCGCCCAAACACAAAAGGAAAGGAAAAAAAAAAAGTCAACATGAACTTGTCTATCTCCCTGTACCATTTTGATGCAATCACCCTTAATAACAGACAGATGTGGTTTTTTGGTAATATGCATGTCACTGACCTGGCCCAGTAGACCACCACCACAAATGTAAATGCTAAGAGGGAGACAGACAGACAGACAGACAGACACACACACACACACACACACACACACACACACACACAGTTTCTTTTAGACTGAAACTGAGGCAGTACTGTGTTATCTCCCTACCAGGTATGCACCCTCACTAGAGAAGACAATCGAGAAATTGGAGGGAAACCTGAGGACGAGCAGCTCCATGTTCTGCCTCTCTACAAAGTCTCTGATGTGGATGAGTTTGGGAGTGTAGAAGCTCAGGAGGAGAAAAAACAAAGTGGTGCCATTCAGGTGCTGAGTTCTTTTCGGCGGAAAGTCAGGATGTTAGCAGAGCCTGTCAAGACATGCCGACAGAGGAAACTAGAAGCCAAGAAAGCTGCAGCTGAAAAGCTTTCCTCTCTGGAGAACAGCACAAATAAGAACGAAAAGGAAAAGTCAGCCTCATCTCGTACAAAACAGACTGAAAACGCAAGCCAGGCTAAACAGTTGGCAGGTAAATGTAATATGAAGCATTGTAGATATGTTATATGAAACTTAGGTTAAAAATGAAGAGTTAATTTTGGATGATTATATTCGATCATGGTATCAGTTTTGTACTAGAATTGTCTCTGAAGTCCCAAGGGCCAGGTTTTGCTCTTGGACTTGGTAATGAGATACTGCACCCTCAACCCCAGCTTGATGGAGAAGTCTGGATTTTATTCTATAATAAATGGCAAAGTTTTACATGACAGGTAGGTAACATGGTGAAATTCATGTTAATCTAGCAGTGGCAGGGAGGCCAAATTAGAAGCAGAGAAGCTATGAGTTTGGAGACAGATGCAATAAACCAAGAGTAAAGTAATAAAAGCTTGAGTCTGGATGATAGCAATGAAGATTTAGCAAAAATGATGGTAGCAAATGCTTCCAAAATGATTATCAATACATTGGTGACAAAACATTAGAATGAAGAAGAAGAAAAATTTAAGATTGATGTCAACATTTTAAGCCTAGATAACTAAGACAGTACTATTTGTTGAAATAAGAAGTTTGGAAATAGGATTTATCAGGGAGGGGTAGCCATATTAAGTCTGAGTTAAGGAGGGGTATCCACACGTAGTTATCTTATAAAAGCTTTTACCTATGCAAACAGATCACATCTGTAGCAGTAGCAATAGAGCATTATTTATTAGTACTAAGTTGATATTTTCAAAGCCCCTTGGTTATATCTTCAATTATTTGCTATAAAAAGCCATAAATATAATGTCCACGTCTCATTTCACAGATGGTTAACCTGACCATTAACAAAAGAAGAATGTTTATCTTTTAAGTTTAGCCTACCAGTTTGCTGAGAGCCAACCATGTTTGCTTCACAAAGTCAAAGTTCCCTACTAATTTATTTCAAAACTTAAAGAAACTAAGTAATTTAGAATAATGTGCTAAAGATGCTTAATAAACATATGTTGGTTGACTTATACTAAGAGCAGTAAATCCTATTCACTCATTAATCTCTCCTGTAAGTTAACCATAACGTATCATCATATCATTGGGTAGAACTTTTCCTCCCGTCTTTTCTAACTGATTTCTGTAATAATCATTTCAATTCTCAAGACTGCCCTTACAGCTCCATTTATTTGTTCACTTCTCATATGTAGATTTTTAAGTGAGGTCATAAAATAGAAGTATGAAAATTTTATTTACAAAGCTGAAAATTTCTTTAAAGTTTTATTAACAACTGTGTAAGTAGGGTTTGCCAATTATAGAAGATATGCTTTGGGTGTTTAAGTGAGTGTCATTCCTTTTCTCATAGCATTGATGAATCTTCAATAACAAATTTTATGCAACTTCCAACTATTTAACAAATTGCTACTGCATGCCCCAGGCATTGGAGGAATAAAGTAAAAGGGACATGGTCCCTTCCTTCAAGGAACTGCTTTGTGCTAGGAGGAGGAGAGGACTAAAAATGATCAATTACAGTATATTACAAAACATTGCTCTGACTTATGTTTTCAGTGGGTATTGTACATGCACTAGCAGATGAGGTCATAGAAGGCTTCCTTGAGGAAGGGATACCTGTCTCAAGGAAGGGCAGGGAGATGGGGTGGAGGGAGAAGGGCGCTTCAGGTAGGGTGTGGCATGGTCAGATACACAGAACCTCCAGAAAACATGATGCTCTCAGTCAAATATCTTTTGGATATTTGTTACATTTTTCTTCACTTACTAAATTGTACTGTTCTGGAGATCTATTTTATCTAATGCTTTAGGCAAAAAAAAATGATGCCAGACAGTGATCAGAGCCCTGACTTTGCTCTTATCCTTATTTGATGGGTATTGCATAATCTTAGTGGTGGTTCTCACATACAGCTAAGCATCCTCACTAGCTTCTGTGAGATAATAATCGAACACGTTTGTGTGCTCTCTCATATCCTGTCCACAGAACTTTTGCGACTTTCAGGACCAGTCATTCAACAGTCCCAGCAGCCCCCACCCCCGCAACTGCCGAAGCAACCTCCACAGCCACAGAAGCAGCCCCCGCAGCAGCAGCAGCAGCCGCAGCAGCAGCCGCAGCCGCAGCCGCAGCCGCAGCCACCGCCGCCCCAGCATAACCCCATGACAAATAACCCTCAATCAGAGTCTGTCAGCTCTTACTCTTCCTCTGGATCTACCAGTGTGTACATGAGACGGCCCAATCCAGTTATCCAGGCTTATCCGAGCTCTTCACACACTTCAGAGATTTATGGAGGTGCCAGCCCTATGAACCTCTATTCCACCTCATCCCAAGCTGCAGGTTCATATTTGAATTCTTCTAATCCCATGAATCCCTACCCTGGGCTTTTGAATCAGAGTAACCAATATCCATCCTATCAATGTAATGGAAATGTATCAGTGGACAACTGCTCCCCATATCTGGGTTCCTATTCTCCTCAGTCTCAGTCCATGGATCTATATAGGTATCCAAACCAAGACCCTCTCTCTAAGCTCAGTCTACCACCCATCCATACACTCTACCAGCCAAGGTTTGGAAATAGCCAGAGTTTTACTTCTAAGTACTTAGGTTATGGAAACCAAAATATGCAAGGAGATGCCTTCAGCAGTTGTACTATTAAAACAAACGTACACCATGTAGGGACATTTCCTCCTTATTCCACTCATGAGATGGATGGCCACTTCATGGGAGCCGCCTCTAGATTACCACCCAATTTGAGCAATCCAAACATAGACTATAAGAATGGCGAACATCACCCATCTTCTCACATAATCCATAACTACGGGGCAGCTCCAGGCATGTTCAACAGCTCTCTCCATGCCCTGCATCTCCAAAACAAGGAGAATGACATGCTTTCCCACACAGCTAATGGGTTATCAAAGATGCTTCCAGGTCTTAACCATGATAGAACTGCTCCTGTCCAAGAAGGCTTACACAAATTACATGATGCTGGCAGTCAGGAAAAGCAGCCCCCTGCCGCCGAGGACAATGATGAAGTCTGGTCAGACAGTGAGCAGAGCTTTCTAGATCCTGACATCGGGGGAGTGGCTGTGGCTCCAACTCATGGGTCAATTCTCATCGAGTGTGCCAAGCGCGAGCTTCATGCCACAACCCCTTTAAAGAATCCCAATAGGAATCACCCCACCAGGATCTCCCTTGTCTTTTATCAGCATAAGAGCATGAATGAGCCAAAACATGGCTTGGCGCTCTGGGAAGCCAAAATGGCTGAAAAAGCCCGAGAGAAAGAGGAAGAGTGTGAGAAGTATGGCCCAGACTATGTGCCTCAGAAAACCCATGGCAAAAAAGTGAAACGGGAGCCCGCTGAGCCACATGAACCTTCCGAGCCCACTTACCTGCGCTTCATCAAATCCCTTGCCGAAAGGACCATGTCCGTGACCACAGACTCCACAGTAACTACATCTCCATATGCCTTCACTCGGGTCACAGGGCCTTACAACAGATACATATGATGTCTCCCCTCGTGGTGGGTACCTCATTTGAAAAGACCACAACCAACCTGTCCATAGTATAGTTCTCATGACGTGGGCAGTGGGGAAATAACACAGGATTCATGACAAATGTGGTGGGAAGAACCTCAGCTCACCAGCAAAACAAGAGATCATCTTACCATAGCACTTAATTTCCCCCGACTCCTAAGTGGTCACAGATGGCATCTAGGCAAAAGACCAAAGCATTCTATGCAAAAAGAAGGTGGGGAGGAAAGTGTTCCACAATTTACATTTTTAAACACTGGTTCTATTATTGGACGAGAGGATATGTAAATGTGATTTTTCCCCCTTACAACTCTACACATCTGTGACCACTTTTAATAATACCGAGTTTGCATAGTCATGGAACACAAATCAAACAAGTACTGTAGTATTACAGTGGCAGGAATTTTAAAATACCATCTGGTGCTGAATATACAATGTACTGAAATACTGGAATTATGGCTTTTTAACATGCAGTTTTTACTGTAATCTTAATATTAACTTTTATTTATCAAAATAGCTACAGGAAGCATAAATGAATAGACAGCAAAACACTGAATTTGTTTGGATGTTTTAAGAAATGGTGCTAAGAAAATGGTGTCTTTAACATTTGAAAATTTAATGCCTTTATATCATCAAGATTCTATCAGTGTACTCCAATGCCCTTGAATAACAGGGGTACCTTTTCATTCAAATTTTTATCATAATTACCTATTCTTACATGAGGTTTTGGTTTTTTTGGGGTTTTTTTTTTTTGGTTTTTTTTTTTGTTTTTTTTTTTTTTAATGTGGACATTTAAAGGCCTCTGGATTTTGCTCATCCAGTAAAGTCCTTGTAGGACAATAAACGTATATATGTACATATATATATACACACATATATATATGTGCACACACATGTATATGTATAAATATTTTAAATGGTGTTTTAGAAGCACTTTGTCTACCTAAGCTTTGACAACTTGAACAATGCTAAGGTACTGAGATGTTTAAAAAAAAAAAAAGTTTACTTTCATTTTAGAATTCAAAGTTGATTCTTTTTAAAGAAATAAGGAAAGCTTTTAAACTATTTTTGCTTTTAGCCATGCATCTGCTGATGAGCAATGTGTCCATTTTTAATATAGCCAGTTAAATCCACAATGGGGCTTACTGGATTCAAGGGAATAACTTTAGTCCACAACACGTTTTCTGGTGCTCATCTCACATGCTATACTGTAAAACAGTTTTATACAAAATTGTATGACAAGTTCATTGCTCAAATATGTAGTTTTAAGAATTTTCTATTAACTGCAGGTTAACAATGACAGGCTACAGACTTAACAAAGCTAGTTCACTTAAGCTGATGCTATTTTATGGATCTGTGTGCTCTTCAGCAAAGCCAATGGCAGTGTGCTTTTGTGTTGATAATTGTACATTGTGATGTTGTCATTTCTTAGCTTAAGTGTCCTCTTTTCCAGGAAGATTGAGCAGACTGATGCCTGCATAAGAATAATAAACAGGGTTAGTTCCATGTGAATCTGTTAATTAAAAAGAAAAAAAAAAAAAACAGGCAGCTGGTTTGCTGTGGTGGTTATAAATCATTAATTTGTATAAAGAAGTGAAAGAGATGTATAGTAAGTAAATTAAATTGTAAACAAAACTTTTTTAACGCAATGCTTTAGTATTTTAGTACTGTAAAAAAAAATTAAATATATACATATATATGTGTATATATATATATGGATTTGAAGCAGAATTCACATCATGATGGTGCTACTCAGCCTGCTACAAATATATCATAATGTGAGCTAAGAATTCATTAAAGGTTTGGGTGATGTTCCTACTTGTCATATACCTCAACACTAGTTTGGCAATAGGATATTGAACTGAGAATGAAAGCTTATAGCATCATGTACCATCATTTTTTTCCAAGTCTTTTTATTATTATTATTAAAAAAGCATATCTTTTTTCAATACTTGATTTCTTAGCAAGTATAACTTGAACTTCATCCTTTTTGTTCTAAAAATTCAGGGATATTTCAGCTCATGTTCTCCTTATGCCAACATGTCACCTGTGTTTATGTAAAATTGTTGTAGGTTAATAAATATATTCTTTTTCAGGGATTTAACCCTTTTATTTTGAATCCCTCCTATTTTACTTGTATATGTCCTGATGTAACTAAAACTAATTTTGTAAATCTGTTGGCTCTTTTTATTGTAAAGAAAAGCATTTTAAAAGTTTGGGGAATCTTTTGACTGTCTCAAGCAGGAAAAAAAAAAAAAAAATTACACGAAAATAGAATGCACTGAGTTGATAAAGGGAAACTTGTAAGGCAGGAGTTTGGCAAGTGGCTGTTGGCTAGAGTCAGCACTCTAGATAAAATGTTTCGATCCTGGAGTCAATAGAGTCCAGGCCCATGCGGACATCCCCCACAGAGGCAGAACACATAGGGGTATGGTGTGCAATTGATCAATTACATTTTTGTCTAAGTACATTTGTGTTTACTAACATTGCAAATAAATTCATAATCAAACAAGGCCTTTGAGTTTTACTGGTCAAGTCTTTATAACGGGATTTTTGTCTATGAAAAACAATTTCCCATTTTTGGCTGTGACGAATTGATAAACATTTCAAAAATGTTTGCTTTGCATATGTCAAACCACACGATTTTAATATTTTGCGTATGTCATACATCTAACCCCAAATATTTGATTACTACGTGCACATCTGTTGGTTTTGAGTCAGCCATCCCTATATGAATGTTTGGTTTCCATACCATCCACTGTCATTTGTCAAACTGCTGGCCAACAAGAGGACAAGAAGTGTAGCTTGGGGTTTGGCGAGAGGTAAGGAGGGAGGAGGAGAGGAAACCGAGTGGCATATTGTAAATAACAGATCTATAGTTGTAAATATCCAACCTGCCTCAGTTAGAATGAATGGAAGCAGATCTCCAATTTGCTTATATAGGAATATCAGGTTAACTATATAGCCATACTTGAAAATGCTTCTGAGTGGTGTCAACTTTACTTGAATGAACTTTTCATCTTGACTGACGCACAGTGGTGTATGTACAGTTCACTTGTAAAGCTAGTGGTTAACTTGTGTAGGAAACTTCTGCAGTTTGACACTAAGATAATGAACTCTGTGTGCATTTTTCTATGCTTTTTTTAAGACTTAGTTTCATTTCATTTTCATGTTTGGTTTGTCTATAAAACCTGAGGATGGTTATAAATACTGTAAGTATTGTAATGTTATGGATGCAGGTTATTTGAAAGCGTTTATTATTATATCATTCCTGATAACGCTATGTGAGTGTTTTTAATAAAATTTATATTTATTTAATGCACTCTAATTATTGTCTTGTTGAAGTTTCTGTTTACCACCCAAACTACCACTACTTCAATGAGGCAAAGGGAATGAAAAGAAATTGCTTTTTAAAGATACTTCTTAGATGGTTATTTGTTAAACGGCACCTAAAATAATATCTAGATCGTTAGAGCCAAATGATTTCTGTAGTGGAATAGCCTAGATACTCAACCTTTTTCCAGCTTTAGCTTGCTCACTTTGTGTGTATAACCAGTATTAGGTTTGGAGCAATAGCACTTTGGCTGACCTTAAACGGACATCCTTAGTGGCGTGTGTGGCTTGTGAGGGCTTCTCAGCGACGCAGGTACATGGGGCTGAGCTCACATGGCTTAGGTCTAAGGCTGGCCCTGTTCTCAGACTCAGTTTCCTCTTCACATCCACTCTTCTCAAGGAAAAGTCCTCTTCCCACCTATCCAAAGGCAGGCAGTGTTAGGAAGAGGAGAGGCCAGCGGGGGGCCGGGGGGGGGGGGGGGGGGCGGTGCAGGAGGAACATCTTTTCTTTCCATAGTGTGAGGGGACAGTGCTTGCTGCCTGAAGATGCTGGCTCACCCAGCGGTCACTGGGCTCACCACTAAGGGCTTGGGGAGCTTTCCCCCTGCCCTCCTCCATCCTAGAGCACACTCTCTGGTTGCTACAGTTCACAACAGATGCTTAGAAGAGAATTAACTGTGATTAGAGATTGTTTGTGTTACCAGTGCTCCTCAGTTTCAAAGAACAAAGATACTTTTGTTCCCCTATATTGGAGGCCACCTGCCTGCATTTCCCTCTCTTACCAGGCAATTTCTCACAAATATCCATGCTTGTCTAGTCCAACATTCACTCAAGAAAGGAGCAGCTCTTTCCCCCATGTAGACACCAGACGAATGTGCTTTCTTTGGGGGGCTTCCTTTTGTATGGTTTCAAAAGGAATTTCTCTACCCAATTTGACATTTTAGTCCTTAATTTTTAATTCAAACTGAAATGAGATTTCTACTTGGGTGTTGAGGAAAATCGTTACATGAAGACGTGCTACTTCTCCCTGACCCCCAGAACAATGGATTCAGATCATTTAAATTGCTGAGTTGGGACTTTGTGGCCATATTCACTGAGCGCTGGCTTTTATTCCTTATGTAGCTCTTCACATTAAGAGAAATCTGGGTGTTGTTACTTGAAACTTGAGAGGCCCCTGTGGTGCCCTAACCCTTCCCCCATGGGCAGGTCTTGATTTAGCTCCAAGGAATACAATAAAGCACAAGTAACAGCAAGGTAAAAAGCACCTGGTTTGGGATTCCGCCTTGCATTTTGACTAGCTGTGTGCCATCAAGCCTCATCTGTAAAAGTGATAAAATAGTGCGTCCCTCACAGAGATGTGGTGAGCATTGAGAATGTAAAGCTTTAAGCACAAACTAGAATAAACAGCTGTTCTTACAAAATTTTTCATCTCCCTTCTTCCCCTTTGCTTCTTGCTAGGAGGCTCGGTCCACCGACCACATCTTAATGCTCACCTTGCTGACCCTTGGGCTAGGGGTTAATGCTTTCTTTTCCTCAATTTCTGCCTTTGGAGAAGGAAAATAATAGTACCTATCTCACAAGGCTGTTTGGGGGAGGAATAAAGGAGTTTCTTTAAAACACATCAAAAGAATTTTTTTAAGCAGCTATTATAATTATGTTAATTAGTTCAGCAGAAGCTATTATTTTTTACCTTAGTAGTTTTATGTATTTCCAAGTTGTCAGTGAGAAAGAGGAAATACTCCTTAACTGTACAAAATTATGGATAAGCAGATTTGAATGAGACCTTAGAGATCACCTTTCCCACACCCTGATTTTATGTAACCATTCATTTATTAATTCTTTCACAAATATTTTCAAGCTCCCACTCTGAAAAATGGTGTCAGGCACATTTCTGGGAATTAGGCATCCAGGAGTGAACAAACCAGTAAGTCCCTATCCTCTCAGGTCTTATGTTCTGCTCAGGGGAGAGAGGCACAGAATGAAGTAAATATGGAGATAAAAGTCATAAGGGAAGGAAAGAAAGGGCATGGAGAAAGGGAGAATTCTCTCCATGGAGAGATGGGGAATTTTTGTAGCTTGGTCAAGGAAGTCTTACTGGTGAGGTATGAACTGAAGGCAGTGAAATGCAAGCCATGAGGATATTTGAGAAAGAATACATTAAGCAGGGAGAACAGCAGGTTAAAGGCCTGAAAGTGAACTCCTGAGCACAGAAAGGCTGTGGTTGGACTAGAACGAGGTATGAAAGTGTGGTGGGAGCATGGTTAGGTGGAGGATCCTCCCTAGGAAGAGCACTCTCTGTCCTGCGGCCTGCGTTCTGCATAGCAGGACATCATAGGGCTCTCACCAGAGGAGAAACATGAGCTGACTTGGGTCTTCAAGGAGAACTGTGACAATGATGCATTTTTTGTTGAAGTGTAGCTAATATACAACATTACATTGGTTCATTTGTACAACATAGCAATGTGGCAATCACATACACTGTGAAATGCTCACCATGATAAGTGTAGTTACCATCTGTCACCATATAAGGTTCTTACAATACCATAGACTGCGTTCCCTATGCTGTACCCTACATTTCCATGACTTATTTTATGACTAGATGTTTGCACTTCTTAATCTCCTTCACGTATTTTATCCATTCCTCTACCCCCTCCCCTCTAGCAACTACCAGTTTGTTCTCTGTATACTTATCAGTCTACTTCTGTTTGTTCATTTGATTTGCTTTTTAGATTCCGCATGTAAGTGAAATCATATAGTATTTGTATTTTTCTGTTTTATTTCACTTAGCATAATGCCCTCTAGGTCCATCCATGTTGTGGTGAATGACAAGATTTCATTCCCTATCAAAATAGCAATCAGAACTAGAAAGAATAATCCTAAAATTTGTATAGAACTACTCAAAACTTCAGATAGTCCATAACCTTGGGAAAGAACAAAGCTGAAGGTATCATGCTCCCAGATTTCAAACTATGCTACCAACCTATAGTAATCAAAACAGTCTGGCATTGGTACAAAAACAAAAACATGTAGATTAACAGAACAGAGAGCCCAGAAACAAACCCATGCTTATATAGCCAATTAATCTATAATACAGAAGGCAAGAATGGGTAATGAGGAAAAGACAGACTCTTCAATACATGGTGTTGGGAAAACTGGACTGCTACATACAAGAAGGAAAGAAAGAAAGAAAGAACAAAAGATAGAAAGAAAGAAAGAAAGAACAAAAGAAAGAAAGAAAGAAAGAAAGAAAGAAAGAAAGAAAGAAAGAAAGAGAAAGAAAGAAACTGGGCTATTTTCATACACTATACACAAAAAGAAACTCAAAATGGATTCAAGACCTAAATGCAAGGCCTGAAAATTCAAGACCTGAAACCATAAAACTTCTAAAAGAAAACATAGGCAGTTATCTATTGGACATCAGTCCTAGCAATAACGTTTTGGATCTGTCTCCTCAGGCAAGTGAAATAAAAACAAAAACAATTGGGACTATGTCAAACTAAAGTACACAGAAAAGAAAATCATCAACAAAATGAAAAAACAACCTACTGAATGGGAGAAGATAGTTGCAAATTATACATCTGATAAGGGGTTAATATCCAAAATACATAAAGAACTCATACAACTCAACACCACACACACACAAAAAAAGATCTGATTAAAAAATAGAGGACACTAATAGACATTTTTCCAAAGAAGACATACAGACAACAGACATAACAAGATGCTCAACAGCACTAATTATCAGGGAAATTCAACTCAAAACCACAATAACATACCACCTCACGTAAGTCAGAATGGCTAGTGTCAAAAAGACAAGAAATAACAAGTGTTGGTGAGGATGTGGAGAAAAAGAAACCTTCATGCACGTTGGTGGGAATGTAAATTGGTGCAGCTGTTATGGAAAACAGTAGGGAGGTTTCTCAAAAAATTAAAAATCATTATATAAGCCAATAATTCCATTTGTAGGTATTACTCCCACACACACACACAAAGAATGGATTTTAAAAGATCAAGATCCAAATTCATGAAGTTAATTGATTATTTCGATATTTTAATCCAAAACGTTCTTCAAGACACATGGTAACAAAACTCTAAAACCAAAGACAAAGGGAACATTTAAAAAGAGTCTAGAGATGGGGCACCTGGGTGGCTCAGTCGGTTAAGCATCTGACTCTTGATCTTGGCTCAGGTTGTGATCTCACAGCTCCTGAGTTCGAGCCCCATGTCAGGCTCTGCACTGATGGTGTGGAGCCTGCTTGGGATTCTCTCTCTGTCCCTCTTTGCCCTATTGTCTCTCTCTCTCTCTCCCAAAATAAATTAATTAATTAAAAAAAAACTTTAAAAAAAAACAGTGAGAGAAAAAAATTTCTCATACAAAAGAACTCCCATAAGTCTATCAGTGGATTTCTTAGCAGAGACCTTACAGGCCAGGAGACAATGAGACTATATATTCAAAGTGCTAAAAGGAAAAAAAAAAAAAAAAAAAAAAAAAAAAAGCTGTCAACTGAGAATACTTTATTCACTAAAGTTTTCCTTCAGAATTGCAGGTAAAATAAAGATTTAATAAACAAAAGCTGAGGCAATTCAGCATCACTAAACCAGCATTACAAGAAATGTTAAAATGAATTCAAGTTGAAACAAAAGGATACTAATTAGTAACATGAAAATATACAAAGCATTGGTAAAGGTAAGCATACATGCAGATTCAGAATACCCTTGTACTGTCATCTGATAATGCGCTAACTATTTAACTCTAGAATAAAGGTTAAAGCACAAAAGCATAAAAATAGCTATAGCTTTAACAATTTGTTGAATACATGATTGAAAAATGGTAAATGATGAAATGAGAAACATACAAGGGGGGAAGTAAAAGTATAGTGTTTTTGTAAGCAATCAAAGTGAAACTTATTAGCATAAAATAGATTTTATATGTAAAATGTTTTATATAAACCTCATGGGAATGACAAAGCCAAAATTTACAGTAGATACACAAAGATAAAAAGAAGGGAATCAAAGCATTCTACTGTGGCAAGTCATGAACTTATCAAAGAAGGCAGCAAGAAATAAAAGAAAAACGGAACTTCAAAACACCTAGAAAAAATTAATAATATGGCAGTAGTAAGCCCTCACCCACCAATAATTAAGTATTAATGGATCGATTTCTCCAATGAAAAGGCATAGAGTGACTTAATAGATTAAACACACACACACACACACACACACACACACACACACACACGCACAAGACTATAAGCTGCCTACAAGAGTCTCACTTCAGCTTTAAGGACACATATAGGTTCAAATGAAGGGATGAAAAACCATACTCCATTTAGGTGGAAACCAAAAAGAGAGCAGGGATATGAAGCTATACTGATATTAGAAAAAATATACTTTATCCAATAACAGTAGCAAGAGAAAAAGATGGAGATTATATAACAAGGAGGTCAACTCATCAAGAAGATAAAACAATCATAAATATACGTGCACCCAACAATGAAGTACCTAAATGTATTAAGCAAATACAAACAGATCTGAGGGGAGATATGGTACAACAATACAATAACAGTAGGGGACTCAGATGCTCCATTTTTAACAATGGAGAGATCGTCCAAATGGAAAATCAACAAGGAAATGTTAGACTTGAACCAAACATTATACCAAACCAACCTAATAGACATACACAGAACACTGATCCAACGCTAGCAGAACACACATTCTTCTCAGGAGCACACAGAACTTTCTTCACAATAGACCACACGATACATCATACAACAAGTTTTGACAAATTTCAGAAGCTTGAAATCCAATAGTAACAAATATCTTTTCCAGCCAAAATTGTATGAAACTAGAAATCAGTAACGAAAGGAAATCTGGAAAATTCACAAATATTCAACAACATGTTCCTGAACATCCAATAGGTCAAACTAAAAAAATCAAAAGGGACTATTTCTCAAACCATTATTACATTAACTAAGTTAACAAACTTGGGTTTAAATAAAATGTTAAAAATTTTTAAAAATAAAATAAATGCATGAGTAAAAATAAATAAAAAATAACAATTAGTCAAAATTCCATGAAAAAATCAAAAGAAAAATCAATAAATATCCTGAAACAAATGAAAATGGAGGTACAACATATCAAATCCTGTGAGATGCTGGAAGAGTGGTAATAAGAGGGAAGTTTACAGTGATAAATGCACCCTAAGAAAATAGAAAGATCTCAAATAAACAACCTAGCTTGATACCTTGAGAAGCTAGAAAAGGAAGAAAAAACTGAAGCCCAAGTTAGCAGATGGAAGGCAAAAACCAAAATCAGAGCAGAAATACATGAAATAGAGACCAGAAAAACAAAAGAAACTGGTAAAACTAAGAGCTGCCTTTTTAAAGATAAGAGATAAAATTGACAAACCTTTGACTACACTAACTCAGAAGAGTAGAAAGAAGACTGAGGACTCATATAATCAGAAGTTACGGAGGAGAAATTACAACTGATGTCACAGGGCATCTGGGTGGCTCAGTTGGTTAAGTGTCTGACTTTGACTTGGGTCATGA
This sequence comes from Panthera onca, assembly GCF_046562875.1. Classification (NCBI taxonomy): domain Eukaryota; kingdom Metazoa; phylum Chordata; class Mammalia; order Carnivora; family Felidae; genus Panthera; species Panthera onca. Next base: position 87,864,299 of record NC_138342.1, read on the forward strand.
TCTCACAGTTTGTGGTTTCGAGCCCCGTGTCGGGCTCTGTGCTGACAGCTCAGAGCCTGGAGCCTGCTTCGGATTCTGTGTCTCCCTCTCTCTCTGCCCCTCCCCCTGCTCACTAGAGAGTGAGTCTCTCTCTTTCAAAAATAAATAAACATAAAAAAATTTTTTTTAAAGATTTACAACTGATACCACAGAAATACAAAGTATCATGAGAGACTACTAAGAATGTTTTGCACCAAAAAACTAGATAACTTAGAAGGAATGGATAAATACCTAGAAACATATAACCTATCCAAGCCTGACTCATTAAAAAATGGCAATTCTGAGCAGTCCAATAATAAGTAATGGATTAAATCAGTAATCGAAATTCCCAACAAAGAAAAGTTTAGTCCCAGCCAGCCTCACTGATGAATTCTATCAAACATTTAAAGAAGAATTAACAACAATCCTTCTCAAACTCTTCCAAAAAATTAAAGTGGATGTAACACTTCCAAATTCATTTTACAAGGTCAGCATTACCCTGAAAATAAATAAGACAAGGATACTACAAGAAAAAAAGTTACTGGCCAATATCTCTGATGAGTATAAATTCAAAAACACTCAACAAAATATTAGCAAACCAAATTAAAAAATACATTGAAAGAATCATTTATCATGATCAAAGTGGGATTTATTCAGGGATGCAAGAATGTTTCAGTATCTGCTAATCAATAATGTGATATACCAGTTAACAAAATGAGGGATAAAAATCATATGATCATCTCAATAGATGAAGAAAACCCTTATGACAAAATTCAAGATCCATTTATAGTTAAACTGAGTGTGGGGGGATGTACCTTAACATAATAAAGGCCCACATATGACAAGCCCACAATTACCATCATACTCAATGGCAAAAAGCTCAAAGCTTTTCCTCTAAGATCAGGAAGAAGATAAAGATGCTCATTCTTTCCACTTGCATTCAACTTAGTATTGAAAATCCTAACCAAAGAAACTAGGCAAGAAAAAAAAAAGTTAAAGGCATCTAAATCAAAAAGGAAAAAGGAAAACTGTTACTATTTGCAGATGACATTAAATTATATGTCATCCACCATAAAGGTTAGAACTAAAATTCTACTGAATTTAAAAATTCAGTAAAGTTGCAGGATACAAAAATCAATATAGAAAAATCCATTGTTTTCTATACTTTAACAACAACCTAGAAATCTCATCTACAATTGCGTCATAAAGAATATAATATCTGGGAATAAGTTTAACTGAGGAGGTGAAAGACCTATACTCGGAAAACTAGAAGGATGAAAGAAATTGAAAAACATACAAATAAATGGAAAGATATTTTGTGCTCATGGATTTAAAGAATACTGTTAAAATGTCCATACTACCCAAAGCAATCTATATATTCAATGCAATCCCTATCAAAATCCAAGGGCGTTTTTCACAAAAATAGAAAAGACGATTCTAAAATTTGTATGGAACCACAGAAGACCCTAAATAGCCAAAGCCTTGAGAAAGAAGAATAAAGCTGAAGGCAAAAAGTTCCTAATTTCAAACTGTATTTCAAAGCATTAGTAATCAAAACCATAGGGTATTGACATAAAAAGACACATAGATTAATAGAACAGAATAGAGGGTCCAGAAATAAACACATGCCTATATGGCCAATTCTTTCATAACAAAGAAGCCAAGAATATACAATGGGGGAAAGATAGTCTCTTCAAATAATGGTAAGAAAACAGGATATCCACATGCAAAATAAGGAAATCAAACCACTATCTTACACTACACACAAAAACTAACTCAAAATGAATTAAAAACTTGAGCATAAGACCTGAAACCATAAAACTTCTAAGAAAAAATACAAGAGGTAGGCTTCTTGACGTCAATCTTGGCAATGAATTTTTTCTGGATTTGACACCAGCAGTAGAGGAAACCAAATGAAAAATAAACAAGTGGGCCAACGTCAACCAAAATGCTTATGCACAGCAATAGAAACCATCAACAAAATGAAAGGCAACCAAAGCAAGTAGAGAAAATAATTCCCAATCATATAGTTCATAAGGGGCTAAATATCCAAAATATATGAAGAACTTATATACAAGTCAATAACAAAAAACAAATAGCATTACAAAATGGGCAGAGAATCTGAGTACACATATTTTCAGAGGACATACAGATGGACAACAGGTACACGAAAAAGTGCTCAATATCACTAATCATCAAGGAAATGCAAATCAAACCACAATAAGGTATCACTTCACACCTTTCAGAATGGCTATCATCAAAAAGAGATGACAAATGTCGGTGAAGATGTGGAGAAAAGAAATGTTTGTATACTAATGGCAGGAATGCAAATTGGCACAACCACCATGGAAAACAGTATGGAGATTCCTCAAAAAATTAAAAATAGAACTACTGAATGACCTAGAAATTCCACTTCTGGGTACTTACTAACTAAAAAAGATACCTGCACACCCATGTTCACTGCAGTGTAACTTACAATAGCCAAAACATGGAAGCAACCTAAGTGTCCATCAATGGATGAATGGACAAAGAAAATGTGGTGTGTATATATCCACAACGGAATGCTATTCAGCCCTAATAAATAAATAAATAAATAAATAAATAAGAAAATCCTGCCACTTATGACAACATGGATGAACCTTTATAGTATTACGCTTAGTGAAATAAGTCAGAGAACATAAATACCATCTGATCTCATTTATATGTGAAATACTAAAGCAAAAGCAAAACCAAAAAACCTGAACTCATAGATACAGCTAACAGATTGACAGTTGCCAGAGGCAGGTAGGGAGGGTGGGGGAAAAGAAGAAAGGTACTGAAAAGCTACAAACTTCTAGTTATAAAATAAATAAGTCCTGGAGATACAGTGTACATCATGGTGGGTATACTTAATACAGTATTATATATTTGAAGGCTGCTAAGAAAGTGGATCTTAAACGTTCTCATCACAAGAATAAGAAAATGTACAACCAATGTGTGGTGATGGATGTTAACTAGACTTATTGTGGTGGTCATTTTATGACACATCCAAGTATCAAATCATTATGTTGTACATGTGAAACTAATATAATGCTAGATGGCAATTATATCTCAATTTTTGTAAGGGCATCCAAGTAGAAAAGCAGTAAAATTATGTCTGTTTGTGGGTGATATAATCTTATATATAGAAAGTCCTAATAACTCCACCTAAAAAAACCTGCCAGAACTGATCAACGAACTCAGTCAAGTTGGATACAAAATCAACATACAGAAAATGGTTTTATTTCTACATACCAACAATAAAATATCTGGAAAATAAATAAAATAATCTCATTCACAACAGCATCAAAAACAAGAAAATACTTAGAAATAAATTTAACCAAGGAGGTTAAAAGTCTATACAATGAAAACTATAAGATTATGATGAAAAAAAAAAAATAAGACACAAACAATTAGAAAGATATTCCATGTTCATGTATCAGAAGAATATGCTTAAAATGTCCATATTAACCAAAGCCATTTATAGATTCAAGGCACTCTCTATCAAAATTCCAGTGGCATTTTTCACAGAAGTAGGAAAAACAATTCTAAAATTTTGTAGAGCTACAATAGATTCTGAATAGTCAAAGCAATCCTAAGAAAAAAGCCAGACATCACACTTCCTAATTTCAAGCTATACTATAAAACTATAGTCATCAAACAGTATGGTACCAGCATAAACATAGACACAAAGACCAATGAAACAGAATCAAGAGCCAGAAATAAGCCCGTGTATATATGGCAAACTAATATTTGACAAAGGCACCAAGAATACTCTGTGGGAAAAAGATAGTCTCTTCAATAAAAGACGTTGCAAAAACTGGATAATCACATACAGAATAATGAGAGTGTACCCCTCTTAGACCTCTCAGAAAAATTAACTCAAAACAGAAGATGTAGTTTATATATACAATGGAATGCTACTTGGTGATGAAAAAGAATGAAATCTTGCCATTTGCAACAATGTGAATGGAACTGGAGGGTATTATGCTAAGTGAAATAAGTCAGTCAGAGAAATACCAATATCATATGTTTCATTCATATGTGGAATTTGAGAAACTGAACAGAAGACCATGGGGGAAGGGAAGGAAAAAATAGTTACAGAGAGGGAGGCAAAATATAAGAGACTTTTATTTATTTTTTATTTTTTTCTATTTATTTATTTATTTATTTATTTATTTATTTTTTCAATATATGAAGTTTATTGTCAAATTGGTTTCCATACAACACCCAGTGCTCATCCCAAAAGGTGCCCTCCTCAATACCCATCACCCACCCTCCCCTCCCTCCCATCCCCCATCAACCCTCAGTTTGTTCTCAGTTTTTAACAGATAAGAGACTTTTAAAGAACAAACTGAAGGTTGATGGGGGAGGGCAGGGAAAATGGGTGATGGGCATTGAGGAGGACACTTGTTGGGATGAGCATTGGGTGTTATATGTAAGTGATGAATCATGGAATCTACTCCTGAAGCCAAGAGTACACTGTATACTCTGTATATTAGCTAACTTGACAATAAATGATATTAAAAAACATATTAAAGACTTAAATGTAACTAATACTCCTAGAAGAAAACATAGAAAGTTCCCTGACTAATATTAGTCTCAGCAGTTATTCCTAGATGAGGCAAGCGACAAAAGCCAAAATAAATGAGTGGGATGACATCAAACTTAAAAACTCCTGCACAGCAAAAGAAATCATCAACAAAATGAAAAGACAACCTGTAGACTGGGAGAAAATACTTGCAAATCATGTATCTGATGAGGGGTTAATAGTCAACTCAGTAACAAAAACAATACCTAATAGCCCAATTTTTAACAGAGAAGATGAACTGAATAAACAGTTTTTCAAAGAAGACATACAAATGGCCAACAGGTACATGAGAAGGTGGTTGTTCTCACTAATCATCAGGGAAATGCAAATCAAAACTATAATGAACTATCACTTCATACCTGTGAGAATGGCTATCACCAAAAAGATAACAAATATGGAGGGGGGGATGTGGTGAAAAGGGAACCCTAATGCACTGTTGGGTAGGAATACAAATTGATACAGCCACTGTGGAAAACAGTACGGATGTTCCTCAAAAAATTTAAAAAAAGGCCTACCATACGATCCAGCAATTCCACTTCTGGGAATATATCCAAAGAAGTTGAAATCAAGATCTCATAGAGATGTCTGCATTCCTCTGTTCACTGCAAAATTACTCCCCATAGCCAAGATATGGAAATAACTTAAGTGTCCATCAACAGACAAACTGATAAAGAGGACACACACACACACACACACACACACACTGACTATTATCTATCATTCAACCACAAGAAGAAAGGAGATCCTGCTATTTCCAGGAACTTGGATGAACCCTGAGGGCATTATTATGCTAAGTAAAGTAAGCCAGACAGAGGAAGACACTGCATGATAACACTTACATGTGGATTCTAAAAAAGTCGAGCTCAGAGACAAAGAGTAGAGTGATGGTTCCCTGGTGCTGGGGATGGTGGAAATGGGGAGATCCTGGTCAAAGGATACAAACTTTGTTACAAGTTTAACAAGTCTCATGTACAGCCCTGGTGATTTTAGCTAATAACACTGTATCATATACTTGAATGTTGCTAAGAGAGATCTTAAGTGTTTTACCACACACACACACATACACACACACACACACACACACACACACACACACAAAATGGCAACAGTATGACAGGATGGCTGTGTTAGCTAATGCTATGGTGGTCATCATTTTACAATATATAAATGTATCAAATCAACACAAGGTACACCTTAAACTTACACACTGTCACATGTCGGTTTTATCTCATTAAAGGTAGAGAACAAAATAAGACCCAGACGGAAATAAAGAGACCAGACAGGAGGCCACTGTAATAAGCCAAGTAAGACACCAGGGTGATAGACCTAAAATCAGTGGTTGAACCAAGGATGTGGAAGATCAAAACAGCCATTTACTCAAGAGAGAAGAATGAAATCCAAATGAAAAAAGACTATAGAAAGAAGAGGTTTAGAGGCTGAGGTGGAAAGAGTCAGGGGTTTAGTTCCCCAGATGGTGAGTCTTAGATGCCTACTAGACATCCAAGTGGAGGTACTGAGAAGTCAGCTGGAAACAAAATCTGGAGATCAGGGAAGAAATGTTGCCAGAGATACAAATCTGGGCATCATCAGTGTCAGATGGTATTGATGCCATTAGACTAGATAAAATTATCTAAGGAGGAGTGTAGATAGAAGAGAGGAGATGCCTGAGGACTGAGCCTGAGTGCTGGGCCACTGCAGTATTCAGAGACTGAGAAGTGAAAAAGAAATGGCAAACATGACCAACCAAGAAAGAGACATGGGTGAAGTAGCTGGGAGTGGGGGTGGGGTGGAGAGGTTTTTCCAGGAATCAAGTGAAGAAAGGGCTTTGTGAAGAAAGCTGTTAACTGTCTTAAATGAGGCCTGAGGGTGGACAGCTGGATTTAGAAACATGAATGTCAACCATCACTTTCCTAGGAGTTGTTCTGTTGGAACCGCAAAGGTTAAAGCCTGATCGGAGAGAGCTCAAGAAGCAGAGGATTTCAGACGGTGAGCACAGGTGGTTCTGTCAGAGTTTTGCTGTGATAAGAAAAGACAAATAAGGTGGTATCTTGAGGGCAGGGGAAGGCAAGGATATGCTTCGTTTTTTGAAGTTTACATTTGTTTATTTTGAGAGAGAGAGAGCAAACAGGGGAGGGGCAGAGAGAGGGAGAGAGTCCCAAGCACACCCTGTGCTGTTGGCACAGAGCCTGACGAGGGGCTCGAGCTCACAAACCAAAATCAGGACCTGAGCCGAAATCAAGAGTGGTGCACTGAACCACGTGAGCTACCCAGGTACCCCGGGAAATGCTTACGGTGGGATGCCACCGAGAATCTCTGAACACAGTGGAGGCAGAGATTTGATAACACAGGAGAAAGAGTGAGGGGAAATTTTCTGTACTTGAGTTGACAAAAGGCTTCTTTAAGAAACAGATGAGGGAGTGCCTGGGTGGCTCATTCAGTTAAGCGCCCAGCTTCTGCTCAGGTCATGATCTCCCGTTCAAGCCCCCACACTGGGCTCTGTGCTGACCGCTTGCTCAGAGCCTGGAGCCTGCTTCGGAGTCTGTGTCTCCCTCTCCCTCTGCCCCTCCCCCACTCATTCTCTCTCTCTCTCTCTCTCTCTCTCTCTCTCTCAAAAATAAATACGACATTAAAAAATAAAAATAATAAAAAGCAAACAGGTGAGGAACCTGAGGCCTAGGGAAGTAAAGCAACTTGGATGAGGTCCCAGAGCAGTGAGGGGTGGCTCAGGCCTCCCTCCATTTCCTGAGACTCTTCCCACCTGATCACAGTTGCAGGTCCCAGAACTAACTGTGGGAGGAAGTGGCATGTAACACCCCACTGACTTGATAAATTCCATTACTGCATTAAGTAAATGCTATTTTGTTACAATCCAGTCCCACTTGTAACCAAAGTGGAGATTTTTCTTAAGCATACAGGCTGGTAGGTCTCTCATGTAAAGTTTTGAAGCACTGACCGTTCACCTCCCAAACGCTAAAAAGATAATTTGTGAATCACAAGTAGGCAAGCGGCTCTCTCTCTTACCTCAAGGAAGGACCTGCTATTTTTTTAACCAGGAAGCATTCGGTACAATACAAAGTCACAATGCAGTCCAGTCTGTCCCTGTACGGAACCTGGATAGGAGTATGCTCTGCAGAGGCTGATTCCTGTTTCATTTTTTCTTAGTATGATGCACTGTAAACTTTAGGAAGATACCCATTTGAGGGTGATTATGTCATTATGTGCATTTTTTTTAATTTTTTTTAAATTTATGTTTATTTTTGAGAGAGAGAGAGAGAGCGAGAGAGCGCGCATGAGCGGGGGAGGGGCAGAGAGAGAGGGAGGCACAGAATCCGAAGCAGGCTCCAGGCTGTCAAGATAGAGTCCGATGCGGGGCTGGAACTCACGAACCGTTAGATCATGACCTGAGGCGAAGTCCGATGCTTAACCGACTGAGCCACCCAGGTGCCCCTCGTTACATGCATTTTTCATAAAGGCCTCCCATGAAGTGAGGTTTAACCGCAAATTCCGTGTAGAGTGTGATGGGGTTGGTTGGTTGCTCGCTGGCCACTTCAATCACAGCAATGCGGTTTATCTAGCAGTTATTATTTGATATTGTTATCAATCAAATCCTCCAATCTCTTTAAGTTCTGTTTACATATCTGATAAATGAGGATAACACATTTGCTACAAAGCTGGTATGCAGATCGGGGCGCCCGGGGGGCTCAGTCGGTTAAGCCTCGGACTTCGGCTCAGGTCATGATCTCGCGGTCCGTGGGTTCAAGCCCCACGTTGGGCTCTGCGCTGACAGCTCAGAGCCTGGAGCCTGCTTCGGATTCTGTGTCTCCCTCTCTCTCTGCCCCTCTCCTGCTTGCACTCTCTTTCTCTCTCTCAAAAATAAATAAACATTAAAAATTTTTTTGAAAAGTTGGTGTGAAGATTAAAATTATTTACATACAATAGTGTGTAGCAAAATGCCCAGAACAGAGTCAGCACTCCCGTATGGCCTGACCCTACTTCCCTCTCCTTCAATTCCACGGCAGGCAGTGAGACTGGCGGGAGAAAAGCCAGAATTCCGGCCCTGCCTCTTGTCGCTATCAACAGCTAAGCAGTTATGTGCTAAGCACTCTCCAGTCACAGAAAAGCTACACAAGCCCCTGCCTTCGGAGACTTTACTGCACATTCAGGATGACAGGCTTGGAGAGAGACCCCTCCCCTGACCGAGTCTTTTCAGGGGCTTCTCATGCTCTCCCACTCAAGTTCAACCTTCTCACCAGGACTCCCCGGGTTCTACACGATGGGCCCCTGCTCTGGATTCTGGCTACCTCTCTTGCCACTCCTCTGCACCCCAATCCCCCGTCCCGTTTCAGGCTCTTCACCAAAGGGAACGTTCCCCAACTCCTCCACCCGGTGCCCTGTCTCCCCACTCACACCGCTCATCAGCCTACAATGTCTTGCTTAGCTCTTCAGAGGCAAGGACTGGGGTCTCTCTGGGCCCTGCTTTTACTCCCCATCCCCCACCTGATCTAGTGCTTGGCAAATGAAAGGAATTCAAATGATATCGAACAGTACCCTGAAATAAATTATGAAAGTATATTAACACAAGGCTCCCTAGGCTCCAGGCTCAATGAATGCTATTAAAAGATATCGTCTGGGGAGCCTGGGTGGCTCAGTGGGTTAAGTGTCTGACTCTTGGTTTCGGCTCAGTTGATAATCTCACGGTTCATGAGTCCAAGCCTCATGTCGGGCTCTGTGCTGTCAGTGTGGAGCCTGCTTGGGATTCTCTCTCTCTCCTTTTCTCTCTCTGCCTCTATCTCTATCTCAAAATAAATAATAAAATAAACATTAAAAAAAAAAAAAAAAGACAGAGTCTAAAGGAGTGGGCATCACCAGAGACTGAAGCAGCCTGGGAAGGTGACACAAGTGGCCTGGAGATATACACAAGCTTTTGTGAGTAGCAAGGAAGGGGAGAAACTCAAGAGCAAAACCTCGGACTTCAGGGGGAAGAAAAATTGACAAAATCTGAAATGAAAAAGAATTACCAGAATCCAGAAGCTAATCCAGAGATGTGGTCTACTCAGTCCATCAAAATATATTTTAAAGGTGTAAGCTGTTCAGGACAGTCTGGACGATAAAACAAAATACACAAAAGACCTGCCACCCCAAGAGGCTGGCAACAGAAAGTGGGGATGTGCCATATTGTAAAGAGTGAAATAAAAGTGTGAGGTGAGTAGATGTCAAATACCGGATCCAACAGGCCTCACGGCTACCTAAGGAACGAGAAGGCACTGGGAGGAGACGCTCCCAGGGAGGGCAGTGCACAACAGGTGAGATCTGAGCTGGGCTTCGAAGGTCAGAGGGGCTTGGCTGGCTGAATGGACAGAAACATACTGCCCAACGAGCCCTCTATTTCAGGAGGCTCCCTCCACAAACTACATCATGTGGACCCCTTCTCCTCTGGGCAGTATTCTCTTATGATTACCAAAAGTAAAAGGACTCGGAGGCACTAGGGTAAGGCAGAAAAAATTTTGGCTTAAATAAAGCTGAGTTTAATTCCTAGCTCTGGGCTCTGGGGCACAATTTCCTCATTTCTATTAAATGGGAATAGTAACAACTCTCTCGCAACGGTGGCCATGAGGCTCCCATGGGCTGAGCCTGGGAATGTGTCCAGCATGGTGCCCGGTGTAAAATCCAGTTGGCCCTTCCACACAATTCAGAGAGGCTGCAGGAGTATAAATTTGTACTTAGCACCTTTAAATCACTCTCTGAGACAAGAGGAAGTAGAACAGAAAAAGGAGAGCCTGGAGAAAGATGCCTTTTGAAGAGAGTTGGATCAGCAGATGAAATAAGCAAAGGCCACAATCACAGAACCCCAGAGAGTACAGATGTTTATGACCAGCAGAGAGATAAAGTGCTGAACTAAAAGAGGGAGCCGATGGCCCTAGGAGGGCTCCCCTCAAAGGGTGGAGGCTTGAAATATGAAAATTAAGGAAAGAGACGAAGAGACAGAGAGCGTGTACTTTCTCCCCAAACTGGGGAAGTGAAAGCTCTAAACTAGAAGTTAAAGGCTGGTTAAACCCGTAAAATCAGCAAATAGAGATCCTTTTTTTAAAAAAAGTCAAAGGTAAACGGACAATGAGGGTATGTACTGCCTCACAAAATGACAGGTCACTGGTGAGACAACACAGTAGGAGGACAGCCCTTACTGGTGCCAAGCGGATGTCTCTGTCCTTGCACACGGAGAGCTTCTACAAACAAATGCAAAAGCAAGAGTCAAAATCTTTAAGGCTCCAAAACGGAGACAGCCAAATGTTGGCCCGAGGAAGATCTAACAAGAAAGAAACTTGCATCATTCCGAATGGTGTGTTAAAAACAGCTGGGAAGTAAACACAGCAAATCCTAGTCTGGGAGAATTTGCCTCTGGGGAAAAGTTCCACAGATACAGTTCACTTGACAGAGAAATCCAGTTCTCGACTGGGGTTGATTCAAGCCAAGGTCACTACCTCCTACACAGAAATTGAGAACAGCTGGTATGGAGTTGACCTCTAGATGGGTCTGTGACCCATGACTATTGGGGCCCAAAGAAACAAAACATGACTAGGAGACAGGCCTTCCTGACTTTATCCTGAGGACTGAATCTGTACTGCACGGACTGGAGGTCAGTTCCATTCTTCTTCTTCTTCTGGGCTCTGGGTTCTTGAGTCAGCCGTGGTGACCAGAGGGCAAAGGATCCAAGGGTTAATGTACACACCTTTCAGGACAGCAAAGAGGCCTGGGAACTGTCCTATCACATGGAGCAGATGACTAAAAGACAGCAATCTCCAAATTAGTACCAGCCCCCTCTTCCATCTAGTTTTACCTGAATGTGTATTCATTTAAAATGATGCCTTAAAGGAGTCTTATATGGGGAGGCAAATGAAAGTGGCAGTAAAAGCATGAGCATGATTGACTGCTGAGCCTGGGTTCAGAGGAGGCTTCATTAATTTCAAGCCTGTTCTGTACTGGCAAGCTAGTTAACTTCTCTATCTTTGAGTTCTTGAGAGAGAAATGATACCTACACATCAAGAAACCTGTTAGGAGGGTTAATCAAGTGAGATCATTCAGGAATTCCAATTCTCAGCATAGTGTCTGTCACTATGTGCTCAATGAATGGTTGCTATTGAGGGTAATTATTCTATAAACCTGAGATTTCACCCGACATTGATTATTTCAGAACTAAAATGTTTCTAAAGTTTCAAAAGGTAAAATAGTTCAACTACAACCTCATTCAACAACATGGATGAATGTCACAAAATGTTGAACAAAAAAAGGCCAAACATAGAAGAATACATATTATATTAGTTAATCTGTGGAGAGCGCAAAAATAGGCAAAACAAATCCACTGAGGTTTAGGAAATCAAGGTAGTTTTTACCCTTCAGGGAAAAGATAGGAGTTGGTGGTGGGGACTGGCTGGCAGAGGGCATATTGTTTCTGTATTTGGGAGCTGGTTCCCTGATGTGTTCATGTGAAAACTTATTGACCTATATACTTAACATAGGTGACCCTTTTGTGTGTATGTCATGCTTCATTATAAAGTTCAATAAACAAAGTTTGAAAAGATAAAGTCCTCACTTTTCCTCTCATATACTACAGAAAACTGACTCTTCCCATTCATTCATTCATTCCACAAATATTTATTGAACACCCGTGAAGTGCCAGGCACCATTCTAGATGCATAGGATACATCAGAAACTAAAACAGAGGTTCTGCTTTCAACTACCAAGGAATCTTCCATATTCAGGGAGGGCGGGTGGGGGTCAGCATGGTAGAGTGGGAAGGAAAATCCTGGCTAAATCTCCTATTAATATTTAGTTTCTTCATGAGGCAAATGGGCATGATAAATGTGTTGCCTACTTTTCAGGAAATATTTATGTGTTTTACAACCTATCAGGAAAAAGAAAAACTTACCCCCTGGGATGTCATAAAGAACACACACTGATGGTGTGAGTAATGCCCTCAGTTGTGTCCTCATAGCAGAGGTCAGAAAGGCAGGCTTTATTTCCACTCCAAATCTTCTTTACTTTGCCTTCTTGTAGGAGTTACTAGTTATATTCATGGTTTCAAAATCAAGAAATCTGGGATAGTGCCTAAGAGTGACTTTAGTGGGGAGGTCGCTCAAAAATGTCAATTTCCAGGGCACCTGGGTGGCTCAGTTGGTTAAGTGTCCGACTTCGCCTCAGGTCATGGTCTCACGGTTTGTGGGTTGGAGCCCCACATCAGGATCTGTGCTGACACTCAGAGCCTAGAGCCTGCTTTGGATTCTGTGTGCGTGTGTCTCTCTCTCTGTCCCTTTCCCGCTCATGCTCGGTCTCTCTCTGTCTCTCAAAAATAAATAAAAATATTAAAAAAAAAAATTTTTAAGTATCAATTTCCATCAATACTGACCCAAAGGTACTCTAAAAGAAGTTATAAAAGCTAAGTTGAGATGGGATATCAACACAATGATCACCAAAAATGTCTAAACCCCATAAAAGCATTAAACACACACACACACTCAAATTGACTAAAATAAAAAGCTAAAAGCCACCAAAACATCCTATCAAGAAAAAGCCACATTCAAAATGGTAGGAATATTGTGGTGTTTTTATTTGCCCTTGCCCACTACCTCCTGGGTAGGGCATAGTCTTGGGTTGGAAAAGTCATTATGCTAGCTTCCAATTCTCTCCCTTGAACCAGAGGGTCAGATCAGACTTTATGTGCAATATTCTGATCTGTCTCGGGTCTGCCTGAACATCTTTCTGGTCTCCATTTTGCTTAACTTGGAGCTCAGGTGGGGAAAAGGAGCAGGCACAGCTCAAGAAGGCTGCCTGGAGAGCAAGACCAATACGTATGTGCAAGGGGCAGGAGATTACTGGTGGAAACATAAAATAGACTATCTAAGGCCCTTAGGAGAAGTGGGGGTGAGACACATTGGAAAAACAAAACATTCAAAATGGGGGTGGGGTGGGGGTGGTAACTGAAAAAGCCACACAGAGGCCTAGACAAAACTCACGCTCAGAAAAGACCCACAAGACCTTAAGTTTTGAACTCAGGCTGATCCCAAGGCCTAGAGCACACCCAGCTGATTAGTGAATGACTCCTCTAGTGCAGAGGCAGTCTACACAGACTGGGAGAGACCGCTGTTTTCCCAAATGCCCAATTTGCAACAAGAACAACAAAATCACAAGGTAGACAAACAAACAGGAAAACACAGCCCATTCTAAAGATGCCACCAAACCGTCATGAAGCATTCCGAAAAAAAGCACAGACATCACATTTACTAGACAAAGAATTTAAAACAACTATCTTACTCTACAACAAAACAACACATAACCCAATTAAAAAGTGGGTAAAGGACTTGAATAGATATTTCTCCAAAGAAAACACACAAATGGCCCAGTAAGTACGTGAAAACACACTCAACACCACATTGCATTAATCATTACAGAAATGTAAATCAAACCACAATCAGATACCACTTCACAACCATCAGGATAGCAGTAAGAAGTATTGGTGGCGATGTCAAGAAACTGGAACACTTGAGCATTGCTGGCGGGGGCGGGGAGGGGAATGGAAAATGGCACAATCACTAAGGAACTCAGTATGGTGGTTCCTCAAAAAAAATCAAATATAGAAGTACCATAAAATCTAGCAGTTCCAACTCTGGGTGCCTATCCAAAATAATCGAAAGCAGGGACTCAGGTATATGTACATCTATGTTCCTAACAGCAGTGCTCACAGTGGGTGGAGGAGCCCCAATGTCCATTGACAGAGGAGTAGTGTTATACATTGGATATTTGTGTCCCCCTCCCCCGACTAAATTCATATGTTGAAATTCCTAACATGGAAGTGATGGTATTAGGAGGCAGGACCCTTGGGAAATAATTAGGTCATGAGGATGAAGCGGTCATGAACGAGATTAGTGTCCTTATAGGAAGAGAACTAGAGCTTGCTCCGCTCTCTAGTCACCACCATGTGGGGATCCATTGAGAAGACAGCCATCTGCACACCAGGAAGTGAGCCCTCCACCAAACACAGGATCTGCCAGCACCTGTATCTTTGACTCCCCAGATTCAAGAAGTATGAGAAAAATGTTTACAGTTTTAGCCCCCTAGTCTATGGTAATTTGTTACAGCAGCCCAAAGTGACTAATGGATAAGAGAATGTGGTGTGTCTATATGATGTGATATTACTGAGCCACAAAACAGAATGAAATTCTGAAACATACAATAGCATGGATAAACCTTAAGTATATTGTGCCAAGTGAAATAAGGTGGACACATAAGGACAAGCACTGCATGATTTCACATATTTGAGGTAACCAGAGTAGTCAGATTCATAGAAACAGAAAACCGAATAGTGTTGCCAGAGTTGGGAGTGGGAGGGAATGGGGACCCAGAGTTTAATGAGTACAGAATATCAGTTTGTAAGACTGAAAATTTCAGGAGATGGAAGGTAGGGATGGCTGCACAATGATGCAAATGTATTTAGCATCACTGAACTATCCACCTAAAAATTGTTAAAACATTAACTTTCATTTGATGCATATTTTATCACAAAAAAAGAATTAAAAAATAAAGCTTAAGTTGAAAATGTTGTAGGTCTGCAAATAGTGAAGAGTCAGCCCCTTGGGCTCCCATATAAACACATCACCTCCCAAAGCCCTTCCAATGTCTCTCATTTAGTTATCTCTTCAACAAATATTTATTGAACATTGACCATGAGCCAAGTACTGTTCTAGAGACTGGAAATACCATAGGTTTGTTTGTTTGTTTGTTTGTTTGTTTGTGAGAGAGGGTGCAAGTGAGCAAAGGGCAGAGAGAGAGAATTCCAAGAGGGGCAGACAGAGAGAGATTGAGAGAGAGTGAGAGTGAGAAGGAGGATCATCTGAAGCAGGGCTCAAGCTCACCTGACATGGGGCTTGAGCTTACAAACTGTGAGATCATAACCTGAGCTGAAGTCAGATGCCTAAGATGAAGTCAGATGAAGTCAGATGACTGAGCCACCCAGGCACCCCTGGAAATACCACAAGTTTAAAAATTTCTGTGTTCTTTGGGACACTTCCATCCATCATAGCAAACAGGAATTCTGGAGTTATCGGTACCTGAAAGCAGCCTCTCCCCTGCCCCAGAGCAGTCAGCTCTGCACAGACAAGCAAAAGTAGCCTATCATGGTAAGGCTCAAGACAGTGACCCAGGATGCCAATGACACTGAGCATCTATCTACAACACACTAGCATTTATGGAAGAACCACAGAAAGGAAATAAGGAAATAAGGATAAATATGACTTGGCTCCAGCCCCCAGGCTTCCTTTTAAGCATAACCACAGGCAGAGAGCATCTTATCCAAGGATTATCAGATACTTATGGATCAGGATGATTCTGACAGCCAGTCATAGTGCTTGTAGATCGAGGCACAGAACCTTCCAAAGACTATGCTGTCATCTCCCAGATAGGCTATGATATTACTTCTATATTTGTGGCTTTAGAAGTTCCCAAATTAGAGGCTTAAGAAGGATAATAACAATTACTAACACGTAGAGAATTTTACTATGGGCCAAACTTTGATTCAAGTACAGTACCTTACATGGATTAACTTTCAATCCTCATGAACCACCATTTAAAGGAAGCAATCTTATTATCTGCATTTATAGTTGAGAACACTGAGATACAGGACTGAAGTAATTTTCTCAAGGTCATAGAGCTACTTATTAAGTGGCTCTGGAGCCTGGCAGGAGGTAAAGCAGATTCTGTGAGAGATTCTGTTTTATCTGGGCAACAGATCTTGGACTGATCAATCAGAGGCCCAATAGGTTAGCCTTTTGTCCAGCTGTCCAATTTTTAATAGCGCTCCCAGGTGACCACACATATATTAGCCTCATCTAGGACTGTCAGTAGAGTCCTGTGGATTGGGTCTTGGCCCCATTAATGAGCTGGCTAGGATGCGAGGACCACTATTTCTTTGTTCCCAGACAAATGTGTCTGGGTCAGTAGGAAAAGGTGAGTGAAAGGGACAAAATGGCCTCAGATCCCACGACACAGCTTAGGATGGTGAGTATGCATCACCTACACCTTACAAGTTCCCCTCTCCCCCAGCTGGATCATGCATCTGATGTTCTGAAAAGTATCAGTGGAAAATATTACCCGGTGACGTTACAATACCTGGGTTCCTGCTCTATTCAGCACTTCCAGCTCTAAATGACAAAAGCAAAACAGTGTGGGTGTGGGTGGGCATGTGTCTGGTTCCAAAGACACACCGGCAGCTGATGGCACAGCATGTCACCTACCCCTTGATATATTAAATAGTGGTGAGTCACTCACTCTTATGATAACTATTCATAACCAGAATGTTTGAAGAGGGAAAGCCCCGAACTGCACTGAATGACAACGGAAGGACAGAAAGACACCCAGAAGCCACTGACTGAATCTAACCATGAGACCTTTCAGAGAAAAGAGGGCTGTTCAGCTTTTCTGAGTCACTATTAATGTGAGCCATCCGGAAACAGAAAGAATGACTCAAGAGAGCACTACCTGTCCTGGAAATGGGGTCAGAGAGTGGAGGGTGGAGCAAGGGCTGAGAGTGAGGTTGAAGAGGGAGGCACACAGACATGAGAAGCACATTTCCTCAAAGTCGATGCTCTTCTCAAACATATTATGATGACACCAGTACTCTCAGAAGGCTGGAGACTCAAAAGTGGCAGAGTGCCATCTACCTCAGAGTTTCAGAGACACAGCTTGCCTTCACAATCCAGTGTGTACAGCATCTACATATGAAAACCAGAGAGAGGAAAATTAACTGGGTAAAGAAAAATCCTCCCCCGATTTTCTCTCTGATCTCATATACATGGACTCAATATACCAATATAGCTTCCAGGATTATTGAGGGAGCTGAGGAGGGAGGAATAGCATCCTTTCCCCACCAGAAAGCCAGGAAGTTAAACACTTCCTAATGGAGAAAGGGAGATATTCCTAATTGCTCCTTCTTTCTGTCTCTCTCTGTCTGTCTCTGTCTCTCTTGTACTTGCTATTCTCTCAGCAAAATCTCCTACTTGTTATTCTGTTAGAAAATGTTTCTAAGTCTGACTTGGCTGGTGAAAAGTTGGAGATACCACCTCTTTTGGTACTGATTAGATCTCCTGGAAAATACGTCACTGACAGTCTTCTTGAGACCCAGGGGAGAGACTAGTCTACCACATGAGGACCTGGTTTTCAAAGAAAGACCATAGCTTTTCAGTCAGACAGACAAGGATTCAAATTCTGATTCCACCATGTCTGAATTTGAACATGTTATTTAATTTTTCTGAGCCTTACTGTCCTCAATCCAAAAAACAAGAATAATGATGACTATCCTTCAGATTGGGTTAACAGAGTTAAACAAGATGATGTGAAGTTCAACACATAGTAAAAGTGGTTTTTATTTTAGAAGTTTCTTTTCCAAAGCCAAATGAAGCCTCTTTCACATTCTTTCCCAGGGGCAGGTCCTGCATTCCACCGAACCACAGAAAAATCAGAACCAAATAAAAAGCTTAGTCTAGACTGAATACATTCAAATTTTGTGTGTGTGTTTCTGGTTTGTTTCTACTTTCCCCACTAGGAAAAAATGAAAAAGTAATAAAGGGAAAAAGGGAAAAAGAGATGTGGGTGTGAACACACATCTGTTCCATTGTGTAGGTTCACTTCTCCGGGGGTGTATTCTGCACGAGCCTCTCATGTTGCCAAGAGTTCTCTCCATAAGTGGACTGAACAGACTTGACCAAGGAAGGGGCATTCATTTTCAGTGCAAAATAACCTCTTCCCACTTTAAATTGACTTTTCCCCCCAGATGGGCCTGGGGATGTTGATGCTCACCTTCAAGGTGAGGGTGATTCATACTCCCAGTTCTCTGGAAAGGGTAGTATGGAGTCAAGGGCCCGTAATGTACAAGGTCATAAACCCAATAACTGGTTTCATTTTCTGATAAGTTGATTACATGCAGGGCCAGCCTCACGAGCATGCAACTGGTGCAGTTACCGAGGACCCCATGATCAGAAGGTCTTACAGTGAGGGTTTAATGCTCTTGCTGTCACTTTCTTGAAATTCTTTAAGATTTTTTCTTTTCTTTTTTGTAAATGAAGTCTGGTGGGACAATGGAAAGTGTGCTGGGAACTTGAAGCCCGGTTCATGCCACCTCCCAAGAATGGTTCTGGTGTTATAATGTGTATACCACAAGCAATCCAAGTTCATTTCTGCTCCATAAGTTTCTTAATTTAGTATAAAAATGTTATAACCTCATGTCTGTCCTTCACCAAAATTTGTTTGTATTACCACAAAACAATTTCTTGTTCAAAGTTAAAGTCCTCTTTAAACTAAATTTGCAATAACAATCACAATGACCATGAAATAAACTTCCAAGAGGTTTCCTTTGATTCCATGAATTACATTTTTTAGGAAAAGGACCATGATTGGAAATAATGGATTTTCTAATTGAAACATCTGATAATATTGATACAAAAATGGCATCACTGATGGAGAATTTCTCTTCTGCTAATGGAACCGGTAGCTGTCCTACACATTTCGTAGGTGTACTAGAAAACTTGGAATTAAACATGAATGCAGCAGCCATTTGATCTATTGAAAAGTCATGTTCATAGAGTGATAAGAAAACACACTTTCTGCATCTGCACACGCTTAATTGTTATAGTCACGCACAGCTTTCTTACAAATGCTAAGTTTTGAAATAGATTTGCTTTCAGTAATTCCTATTTTTTGCTTTTTGTCTGGTAAGTGATGCCATTGTTTAATCATTTTGTTGATCAATCAACATCAACTTTCTCAAGGAACAATAACTCAGCACCTAATTTTTCACTGAGTATGTGCTTTTGATTTTGTTGACTCATGGCTGCTGAAAGCTTTTATTGCTAAATAAAAGGCCATCAAATAATTAAACCAAGCAAATAGTTGTAGATTCATAACCTATGATAAATGACAAAAACCACTGTAGTGGGACTTCTCTGTTTATCTGTCACAAGACCACCCAATTTCTGTTCTCTATTCATTATTTCATGTACATTTAACCTTTATGGTCCCTCATTCTCTGCTGACCATTATAGTTTCCTGCATCTCACAGGTTGGCACAACTGGCGGGTACAGAAGCAGGCGACTGGTTTTACGTACCATTCCCACCACTACTCAAGACCTAAAGGACTTAGATGTGGTTATCCATTGGCTGTTTTATCATGACTGCCTTACATGCTGTCCTTGAAAGGGAGATGCCTTTTTTTAATTTATTTTTATTATTTTTTTTAATATATGAAATTTATTGTCAAATTGGTTTCCATACAACACCCAGTGCTCATCCCAAAAGATGCCCTCTTCAATACCCATCACCCACCCTCCCCTCCCTCCCACCCCCCATCAACCCTCAGTTTGTTCTCAATTTTTTAGAGTCTCTTATGCTTTGCGGAGATGCCTTTTAGACTCAACCATATGTTAAGGTGCGGATTCTATTCACTGACGTACATTTCAAATACTATAAGAAGAGCCCATGGCAGAAGCTAGAATATAAAACAGAGTTCCTAATTTGTTTTTTTAAAAAATGAAAAATCTACCATAAGTGCTAAAATGGACAGGACACCACAACAGGCACACCATAGTGCTTGGTTATCCAACTTACAATCTTTTTCCACTAAAGCCAGAGTGATGTTTCTGAAATGCAAATTTGACCTAGTCTCTCCCCTTATGTCCTTCCCTTCAATGGCTCCTTATAAGACAATGTTCAAACACCTTGGGATAGCCCACAATGTCTTTCAGGGTATGTGTCTCCTTCATTCCTCACCATCACCATGTTACATAGATTCCATCTGCTTGGAATAAGGAAAAAGGAAGAGGTACTCTATTCATTCGTTCAATAAAGAACCCTGCCATGATTTCCTTGCAAGAACTAAGATCTCTCACCTGTGGGCCTCAATGACTCTTGCCCTTCCTTCAGGTAACAGTTGAAATATCACTTCCACAGGGAAGACTTCCCCTTCTGAATCCTAAGTCTGGATAAGGAGTTCTTCCTGTCTGCTCTCATTGTGCACTGAGCTTCCCACATGTTACACTTTCTGCATCCTGTTATAACCACCTGTTTTCTCCTCGGATACCCCCCTTGAACTACAATGGCCAAGAAGATAGAACAGGAAAGAAGACCTGTGCCTTTCTCTAATATCAGATAGAATACATGGAGTTAGCTTTTAAAAATATTATTTAGGGGCGCTTGGGTGGCTTGGTCGGTTAAGCGTCCGACTTCGGCTCAGGTCATGATCTCACGGTCTGTGAGTTCAAGCCCCGCGTCGGGCTCTGTGTTGACAGCTCAGAGCCTGGAGCCTGTTTCAGATTCTGTGTCTCTCTCTTTCTCTGCTCCTCCCCTGTTCATGCTCTGTCTCTCTCTGTCTCAAAAATAAATAAACGTTAAAAATATATATATTATTTAAATAAACATAACAAAATACAGTACATAATCAGTTCCAAATTAGTAGTATAGAGTAACAATAACTTCCCAGAGTACAAAGGAGTAAGAGTACTCTTTAGATGCATTAGACATCACTAAAGATATATTTTTAAAAAAAAAAATTTTTTAACGTTTATTTATTTTTGAGACAGAGACAGAGCATGAACAGGGGAGGGTCAGAGAGAGGGAGACACAGAATCCGAAACAGGCTCCAGGCTCTGAGCTGTCAGCACAGAGTCCGACGCGGGGCTCGAACTCACCGACCTTGAGATCATGACCTGAGCCGAAGTCGGCCGCTTAACCGACTGAGCCACCTAGGTGCCCCAAGATATATTTGCTCTAAGTCCCAAAACACTCTAATAGAAAGAGTCAATGTCAGGATTAGAATCAAAGTTAGGGTTAGATTAACAACAGGATGGGGCTCAGGAAATACATCATGATTGGAGAAGTTTCCCTGCACAGTGTATGTAAGGACTTGGAACAGAATTGAAAAGACTAGGGCGGGGACCATATTATAGGTCTTTGGTTCTAGTCTAGGGCATATTTACTTTATCCTGTAGGCACTGGGAAGACATTAAAAAGTTGTAAGCCAGAGCATATGATAATACAGATAACCAGCCAAGTAAGTTTCGCTAAAGAACACACTCTGGGAATCCTTAAACTCAATATTTCCAACTTCTTTAATGTAGACTCAAAACTGGACTTGTCTTCCATAGCCACAATCACAAACCCACAGAATAAAAATAAGACAGACAATGAATTTCTGGGGCTTGTCCCAGACTGTGTTTATCCCAATTCAGAATTGAAGCATAACATCTAGGTCCCCCAAAATAAAATGCACCCAGTGTTAGCATTTCGGTAATTGGGGAGGGAATTATAATCCTTCCAGTAATAATAGTTTAATCTACCTCATTTTTACAGTATCATTCAGGCTAGTTTTTCAAATATGAATTTGAGAACTCTTGTTATATAGGTGTACACAAGATATTCTCATCTATTTTCTCCTTATTCTTAAGGTTACCTTCCTCTGTCAGAAACACCTCTTGCCAGTTTAATGGGAGCCAGTGTAGAAATATAATCAGTCTCATTCTCCATCTACCCCCAACCCATCTCTACCTCCCTCTCTTCAACACCCCCCCCAGCACACACACCCCCAGAACCAACTGAGACTCAAAAAAGAATTATTGACTTACTACAAACCTGTCACCAGCTGTGCTATTAAATATAGTGCTCTCGTAATGACGGCCCCACTCCCTGTGTCTTTGTCCCACCCCCCACTGACCTAGCTGCCTTTCATTTTGAATTGAAGTACCCATTAAAGAAATCAAGAATGGCTCTTTCTCCATTTATACAGGCAACATTTTATCATATGCTATCTGGTTGGTTGCCCATATATATATATCTTTCTAGCCATAACACAAAAGCACATGTGGCACATATGTCCTTGCTAAGTACCAATGCACATGACAATTTGGGTGGAGTTCATTTTGTCAATTCAAATGTCAAAGAGATAAAAATGGTAAATTTCACAGTTCAGCAGTAAAATAATAGTAACCTGTTATTTAACTGACATGGCCAACGATTCTGTCTTGAAAATATGCATCTCACAATTTTCTCTTACTCCCAAGAACTTTCACCTTCCAGAGACACAACCAATAATTTTGCTCATCCAGAGACAGAGCTGACAATTTTTTTCTTCCATAGTTTAGATTGACAATTTGTTCTTGAAGAAACAAAGCTGACACAATTGTCCCCATCAGTCACCACCAAAACTCAACGCAGCTAAGATAATGTAGATTAAATTTTTTTCTACTTTTAAGATAGCAGCCTTTCCCCTTAGTGTGTGTGTGTGTGTGTGTGTGTGTGTGTGCGTTTGTGTGCTGTATTTCAATAAAAGAAAAATGAGTCTAGAAAGGTTTGCTTTCGACAACAGAGACAAATAATTTCTCATAGCTTACTTGTGCATACCACCTTGTTTTCAACAGCTTTACTCTATTCCCACTGTCAGGAACTTGGATACTAGTTTGTTTTAATGCAGAAGATGTGTTGACTGCATTACAGAAATGATTCCCATGCAGATTCACTAAGAAAGCCTAACTATTTCTTTTGAGTAGGATAAAAATATTTAGGACTTAGGCATTGAGAAGATCTCTTTCACCACAAAAAGTCAAAATCTAGAGAATTAGCCAAAACTGGAAACATTTAATAAAAATCTAATCATAGACACTACTAGATTTTGTCTATCAAATTCCTAAGGTAACAGATCTACCCATCCACTGTACTTCAGGAGACTGAACCCATTGGCAGCCCATCCTGGACTCTGAGTCTCCTACTGTCCCTATCCAAACCCAACTTCTTGACATTATTGCCTATTGTTCTTCTCTTGCTATGTTTCAATCCGGCCTAAGGAAGAAGATTGGGGAAATAAGAGAAAACTAAATCTTTTCTTGATAGAGTAACATGATTCCCTTTTATCATATACCCATGGTACTTATACTTCATTCTCTATACATGGAGTCTCTATATGTGAAACCAAAAAATAATAATAATCAAAATAACTCAGTATGTGGTAGGTAAGACACATTAGAAACTGCCCAAAGAGCTCTGATAATTTTTTTTTTCTTTTTTGGCAGATGGCTTCAATTCTAACAGCCACAATGCCTATGTCCTAAGTAACTTATTTGATCCAGAGCACTTTATTAACCATTTTCAATTTTAGCATGCACCAGGAAGGTAGATGACCTTAAAAATATAGACTTTATAGGAAGTCTTCTGACAACTCCTCCTTTATACTCCTCCATACTCTCTGGCTCACTCTTTTACCCATGTCTTCCTGCTCTCCTCCTTCCTAGGGGAAAGTTCAGTTTTCAATAAACAAATCTGTTTATTATCAATGCAGGAAATGAAGGGTTTATAGCCCTTGCTTTTCTTTCTCAGAGCATCTTCAGGCAAGAACAGCTGCTCAGCATATGTAGGAAATGGTTTTATTAAAGGGATGGGGGAGTATTGATTTGACCTAGTGGACAGAGGAAATCAAAATTACAGAGAGCCATATTCGTTCTCTCGCTGTTCCAGACTGGAAAAGAATCATGAGGCTCCTCACTCAGAGGCTGCATGAAGGCAATAAAAGAAACCACAATTACTTCCCTGAACATCCTCTTGCCAGGCCTGTAATTGGGCATCCCCACAATATTCAATTTTAGCCACAATGATGAACAACCAGCTTCTGTCACTGCATGTACAGAATGCGTCTTGGAGCTAAAGTTCTAGGTGACTTTTAAATTGATTTTTCATAATGTAATCAATAAAGTGCTTCATTGTGACTCACCAAATTCTGCACACATTACTAGGAGATATGAATGATGACTTGCATTAGGTTCCCAGATCTTTACAAAAGAGCAGATGGAATTCTATGATTTCACCACTTATCTAAGTCTTTGGATAAGAAAAAGAAGAAAATCCACCCTTATCCCCAATCTGCCCACTACAACCCAATTTTATTTAATCTCTCAAATTGATTTTTATTTTTGGTTGTGCCACCATATCAAATATATATTTCTTTAAAAACCTACCCTGTTTTTGTTTTAAATTTAGGTCATGTGAAAGAATCAGGAATAGAGAGAAAACTGTACTCCATTGTAATTATTGACATTCACAGCTTAAGGAAACAAAGCGCCACATTTCCCATGCCTTTAACTTTTTCTTACCTTCCCTGATGAGATCTTAAATCCTAATTCTAAACTTCGTAAATGTTCTCTAAGAAAACTTGAATCTCAGACCAAAAGACCACTGAAAAATGTGTAATGAAAACTGCGATTTATTTGTTCTTCAAAACTATAAGCTTGAAAAAAATAATTTATATCACAGGGCCAAGCATATGGGCTTTCTCTAAAAACAGAAAACCATATTCCCTTGCTGAAGAAAGGGGCGTTCATCACTCCTTAATCTCTATCCTTAGCTGAGTTGACCAAAAGTGGACATTTTTCAAAAGGAAACCAAGATGTAAGCTGAGCACATTGAACTAGATTCTCTCTCAAGAAGTTGAGTTATGAGCAGACACATCTTGCCCAATCCACTTGGCCCAGGGGCACCCCTTCAAAGCAGCTCCCACTGCACCATGCCCAGCAGGAAGTCTCAGCTCAGACCAGCACTCCCACCCAGAGCAGGCACACATGGCTAGCCCTGTCCACCAGTATGCCTGTAGCAGTCATGGCCTGGCCACAACAGGAGAGTTCACACAACTTGCACAGCTGACATCTGTGGAATGACTAGTTCTAGTGACTAGGGGTGGGAGATTAAGCCTTTCTACATAAGACCACTCCTTCAAGACCAGAAGATATAGCTGATCTACTTAATACATAGAAACAAGCAAACAGACTCAGGTAAAATGAGAAGACAGAGGAATATGTTCCGAACCAAAGAAGACAAAATATAAAAAAAAACTAAATGGAGATTATCAATCTACCTGCTCAAATTTTCACAAAGATGTCTAACAAACTTGGAAGAATGGACAACCAAAGTGAACATGTCACCAAAGAGAAAATATAAAAAAGAACCACTTAGAGCTGAATAATTCAATAACTGAAATAAAAAGTACACTAGAGGGAATTAGATTAGATGATGCAAAAGAATAGATCAGCAATCTGAAAGGGTAGTGGAAATCACCCAATCTGAGTAGCAAACAGAAAACAGAATTTTAAAAAATAAGGATAGTTTAAGGGACCTCTGGGACAACATCAAGCATACCAGTATTCACAGTACAAGGGTTCTCAGAAGGAGGAGAGAGAGAGAGAGAAAGTGGCAAAAAAAATTTGAAGAAATAATATAGCAGTAAACTTCCCTAACCTGAGAAAGGAAAGAGACATTAGGTCCAGGATGCAAAGAGAGCCCCAAAGACGATGAACACAAAGATGTCCACACCAAGACATGTAATAATTAAAATGTCAAAATTTAAGTATGATAGAATCTTAAAACCAGCAAGAGAAAAGCAATTGGTTATATAAGGGAATACCCATAAGGCAATCAGCTTTTTTTTTTCAGCAGAAACTTTGCAGGCCAAAAGGGAGAGCACAATATATTCAAAGCACTGAGAGGAAAAAAGTCTACAACCAAGAATACTCTACCCAGCAAGGGTATCATTCAGAAATGAAGAAGAGTAAAAGTCCTATGGCACTATAGGCCTACCTCAAACAAACAAACAAACAAACAAACAAAGAAAATCTCAATCTAATCTTATACCTAAAGGAAATTTAAAAAAAATAAATAAACAAAGCCCCGAATTTGTAAAAAAGGAAATAATAAAAATCAGAGTGGAAATAAAATAAAGGTTAAAAAAGAAAAAAGAACAATATTAAGGATAAAAGAATAACATTAATAAAATGAATAGCTGTTTCTTCGAAAAGGTAAGCAAGAGTGCCTGTATGACTCAGTCGTTAAGCATCTGACATTGGCTCAGGTCATGATCTCACAGTTCATGAGTTCAAGTCCCACTTCTCTTTCTTTCTCTCTCTGCCCTTCCTGGAATTCTCTCTCTCTCTCTCTCTCTGCCTCTTGCTCACTTGTGCCCATTCTCTCTCTCTTTAAAAAAAAAAAAAAAAAAAAGGCAAAATTGATGAATCTTTAGCTAGACCCATCAAAGAAGAGAGAAAACAAATAAAATCAGAAATGAAAGAGAAGTCACAACTGACACCACAGAAATACAAAGGATTACAAGAGATTACTATAATCAATTATATACCAATAAATGGCATAACTTAGAAGAAATGGATAATTTCCTGGAAACATACAATCTTCTAAGCGTAAATCAAGAAGAAACAGAAAATCTGCACAGACTGCTTACAGGTCATGAAATTGAATCTACAATAAAAATTCCCAACAAACAAAAGTCCGGGACCAGATGGCTTCACTGGATTCTACCAGACATTTAAAAAATAATTAATACCTATCCTTTTCAAACCATTTCAAAACATTGAAGAGGAAGAAATGGTTCCAAACTCATTCTATGAAGCCAGCATTATCCTGAACCAAAGCCAGACAAAAACACTACAAAAATAAAATTACAGTCTCATATCTGTGAGGAACATAAATACAAAAATCTTCAACAAAATAACAAACCAAATTCAAAAACACATTAAAAGGATCATATAACATGATCAAGTGAGATTTAATCAGATATGCAAAAATAATTCAACATTTACTAGTCAATAATTTGATATAACAAATTAACAAAATGAAGGGTAAGAAATCATATGATCATCTCAATAGATTCAGAAAAAAACATTTGACAAAATACAATGTCCATATTGTGAAAACTTTCAACAAAGTAGGTACAGAGTGAACAAAAGTGACTATAAAGTAAACATACCTCAATATAGTAAAGACCATATGTGATAAATCCATAGCTAACATCATATTCAATGATGAAAACTTCAACTTTTCCTCTAAGATCTGGAACAAGACAAGAATGCCACTCTTGCCACTTTTGTTCAACAGAGTACTGGAAGTCCTAGCCACAGCAATAAGAGAAGAAAAATAAATAAAAAGCATCCAAATTGGTAACAAAGAAGTAAAACTGTCACTGTTTGCTAGTGACATGATACTATATATAGAAAACCCCAAACACTCCACCAAAAAATTATTAAAACATTTAAATGAATTCAATGAAGTTGAAGAATACAAAATTAACATATAGAAACCAGATGCATTTCTATATATTAATTACAAGCTATATGAAAGATAAATTAAGAAAACAGTCCCGTTTACAATTACATCAAAAAATACCTAGAAAAATATTTAACCAAGAAGGAAAAGAGCTGTACTCTAAAAACTGTAAGAAATTGATGAAAGAAATTGAGGAGGGCATAAATAAACAGAAAGATATACAGTAAAACCTTGGTTTGTGAGCATAATTCATTCTGTAAACATGCTTATAATCCAAAGCACTCGTATATCAAAGTGAATTTCAAGAACCATTGACTCAGTTGTGATCATGTGACATTTAGCACCATGTACGACTTGTATTGTAAGACATTTCTTGTTTATCATGTTAACATTTATTAGAAATGTTGGCTTGTCTTGCAGAACACTCACAGAGTAAGTTACTCATAATCCAAGGTTTCATGTATCGTGCTCATGAATCAGAAAAAAAGATATTGTTAAAAATGGCCAAACTATTTAAAGCAATATACAGATTCAAGGCAATCTCTATCAAAATACCAATGGCATTTTTTTTTCATAGAACTAGAACAAATAATCCTAAAATTTGTATGGAACCACAAAAGACCTAGAATAGCCAATAGGGAAAGAACAAAGCTAAATGTATCATGCTCCCAGATTTCAAACCACACTATGGCACCAGTACAAAACATACATATATATTAATATAACAGAATAGAGAGTCAGAAACAAACATATATATTATATATAATATATATTATATATATATATAACAAACATATATATTATATATAATATATATTATATATAATATATATTATATATAATATATATTATATATATATAATATATATTATATATAATATATATTATATATATATAATATATATATATGTAGTCAATTAATCTACAATAGAGGAGGCAAGAATAGACAATGGGAAAAGATAGTCTCTTCAATAAAAAGTGTTGGGAAAACTGGACAACTACATACAAAAGAATGAAAAGGACCACTTTCTTACACTATACACAAAAAGAAACTCAAAACAGATTTAAGACCTAGATGTAAGACCTGAAGTTATAAAACTTCTAGAAGAAAATATAGGCAGTAATCTTTGGGGATCAGTCCTAATGATATTTTTATGGATCTGTCTCACCAGGCAAGGAAAATAAAAGCAAAAACAAACAACTGGGACTATATCAAATTAAAAAGTTTTTGCACCAGAGTGCCTAGGTGGTTCAGTCAGTTAAGCGTCCTACTCTTGATTTCACCTCATGGTTTGGGGGATTGAACTCCACCCTGGCAGTGCGGAGCCTGCCTGGGATATTCTTTCTCTCTCTCTCTCTCTCTCTCTCTCTCTCTCCCTCTCTCTCTCCCCCTCTCCCACTCCCACTCTTTTGCATTCTCTCTCTCAAAAATAAGCTTTATAAAAATAAATATAAGAAGTTTTTCACAGTGAAGAAAACCATCAACAAAACAAAAAAGCAATCTACTAAATGGGAAAAGGTATTTGCAAATGATACATCCAATAGGGGTTAATATCCAAAATATATAAAGAAACTATATGGCTCAAAACCAAACAACAAACAAACAAACAAACAAACTCTACAAACAATCCAATTTTCAAAAATGGGCAGAGGACCTGAATAGACATTTTTCAAAAAAAGACACATAGATGCCATAACAGATACATGAAAAGATGCTCAACATCGCTAATCATCAGGGAAATGCAAATCAAAACCTCCCAAAAAGGTTTTGAGATATCACAATGAGATACAACCTCACAGTCAGAATACCTAGAATCAAAAAGGCAAGAAGCAACAGGTGTTGGTGAGGATGGAGAAGATGGAACCCTCATGCACCATTGATGGGGATATAAATTGGTGCAGTTACTTTGGAAAACAGTATAGATGTTCTTCAAAAAAATCAAAAATAGAAATATCACTTCTGGGTATCTATCCAAATAGAAACACTAATCTAAAAAGATATATGCACCCCTATGTTCACTGAAAAACTATCTAGAATAGCCAAAATACAAAAGCAATTAAGTGTCCATCAATAGATAAATGGATAAAGAAATATGGTATATACACAATGGAAAATTTACTTAGCCATAAAAAAAGAATGAAATCTGTCATTGATGACAGCATAGATGGACCCAGAGGGTATTATAGTCAGTGAGATGAATCAGAGAAAGACAAATCCCACATTATCTCACTTATATTGGCATCTAAAAAAAAAAATGAACAAAACAGAAAGACGTATAAATACAAAAATCAAACTAGTGGTAGGAGAGTAGGTGGGTGGGTGAAATAGGTGAAGGGGTTTAAGAGGCATAAACTTCTAGCTGTAAAATAAGTAAGTCACAGGGATGTAAAGTACAGCATAGGAAATATAGTCAGTAATATTGTAATAACTTTGAATGCTGACAGTTGGGACCTAGAGTTCTTGTGGTGAGCATTTCATAAGGTAAATAAGTGTCAAATCACTGTGTTGTACACCCGAAACTAGTATTGTATGTCAACTATACTTCAATAAAAAAATAAATTTGAGCTATGAGACACAAGTAATGATCAATGGATCATGGATACAAGAATGATCATATAGAATGATTAAGAATCATCAGGTAGAATTCAGCCAGGGAAATTGCATTGGGCCAGGTGTTGATAAAACCATTTAAGTATTCAAAGAGATGTTCAAAAGCAGGAATAAAAAGAATATGCACACTTAAATGACAGAGGAAGCACCTTGCTTGTTGAATTTCCAGTTCTAGTTTCTGCATGGCCTTGCTCTACTTGGTTTTCTATTCTTAAATGTTTATGTTCTACTTAAATGTTATGTTCTACTCTACTGCTTATATGTTCATGTTCTAGCGTAAGTGGGTGTTTAGTTTTGTACACAGGAAACTTTTAAAAATTAAGGTTATAACTGGCCCAGTTTACCAATTTACATGCAAGGTCAAAGTGTATACTGATTGAGAATGAAAATACTACACAACAGAGAGGTACAGGAAGAGCATTCCTTAGCATAATGGGTGCTTCCCTTTTCAATGCACTTGGGAACCAACAAGTCTTCAGCAGTACTTTTTTAAAAATTTTTATTTATATTTGAGAGAGAGAGAGAGAGAAAGCGAGCACGAGTGGGGAAGGGGCAGAGAGAAAGGGAGACACAGAATCCGAAGCAGCCTCCAGGCTCTGAGCTGTCAGCACAGAGCCCGACACAGGGCTTGAACTCATCAGCTGTGAGATCATGACCTGAGCCCAAGTCGGATGCTCAACCGACTGAGCCACCCAAGCATGCCCAGCAGTATTCCTATCTTCTCCCTATCACCACTTGCAAGCAGTCTGGTGTTGTGTAGCTTCTGGACCATAGAAACCATGCATCTGTGTCTAAGGTTCTTCGGTTAACACAGTCACATTTAATTTTACTATTTGGAGCTATTCAGTCTACTTCAGTGATCCCAACAAATCTTTTGAGAAAGAGAAGAGTTTCTTTTCCTTTTTAAAACATCATTCAGTTTATTTTCTCAACCCTTGAGAATCCCACAAACATGGCCTGATTTTTCAAAAATTTACTAACTCCTACTCTGATTGCCCACATAAAAAAAAAGTGACATCAGGGGAAATTTTGGGTACAATCAGACAGTCTGAATAAATGATAGGAAATATCAGCAAGTTTCAAGAAGCACTGGTTTCACATTTCTGTCTTCTTTTCTTACCTACTAATGTATCTTAACCTACCTACTAATGTTTGTTTGTTTGTTTGAACATGTACCTATATTCATTCCTTTTTCTTTAAAGTTTATTTGTGTGTTTTTAGAGTAAAGCATAAGTGGGGGAGGGGCAGAGAGAGAGGGAGAGAGACAGAATCACAAGCAGGGTCTGGGGCTTGAACCCATGAGCCTGGAGATGATGACCTAAGCCAAAGTCACTCGCTTTTCGACACACCTCACTTTGCTGGTGAACCACTTCTATTCAAATGAGCCCAGTGCTACCTGTGGCTTGGCATATCCTCTCTCACTTTTTCTCATCATGAGGCCCAGCTTGTGTCATTTCTTTTTTCCCTATACACCTCTTACATTTCCCCCCTTGGTGTTTCTCCAACACATCTCACCTATATATTCTCACTTGGTCAAAATCCCCCATAATCCAAGATGTCCAGAACAAAGAACTACACCAACAGACAGAAGACACAGCTACCAGTCCTAGTTTTGTCATCAACGAGTTATACACTCTTATTCCTTAGTTTTCCAACCTGTGTAAGGATATAGTTCAAACAGGTGACCACCAAGCACCTTCCTAGTTGTAAAGTTCCATAACTTTCTATTTTTTTTTTTTTGGAATTTTATTATTTTTTTCAATATATGAAATTTATTGTCAAATTGGTTTCCATACAGCACCCAGTGCTCATCCCAAATGGTGCCCTCCTCAATACCCATCACCCACCCTCCCCTCCCTCCAACCCCCCAGCAACCCTCAGTTTGTTCTCAGTTTTTAACAGTCTCTTATGCTTTGGCTCTCTCCCACTCTAACCTCTTTTTTTTTTTTCCTTCCCCTCCCCCATGGGTTTCTGTTAAGTTTCTCAGGATCCACATAAGAGTGAAACCATATGGTATCTGTCTTTCTCTGTATGGCTTATTTCACTTAGCATCACACTCTCCAGTTCCATCCACGTTGCTACAAAGGGCCATATTTCGTTCTTTCTCATTGCCATGTAGTACTCCATTGTGTATATAAACCACAATTTCTTTATCCATTCACCAGTTGATGGACATTTGGGCTCTTTCCATAATTTGGCTATTGTTGAAAGTGCTGTTATAAACATTGGGGTACAAGTGCCCCTATGCATCAGCACTCCTGTATCCCTTGGGTAAATTCCTAGCCGTGCTATTGCTGGGTCATAGGGTAGGTCTATTTTTAATTTTCTGAGGAACCTCCACACTGCTTTCCAGAGCGGCTGCACCAATTTGCATTCCCACCAACAGTGCAAGAGGGTTCCCGTTTCTCCACATCCTCTCCAGCATCTATAGTCTCCTGATTTGTTCATTTTGGCCACTCTGACTGGCATGAGGTGATATCTGAGTGTGGTTTTGATTTGTATTTCCCTGATAAGGAGCGACATTGAACATCTTTTCATGTGCCTATTGGCCATCTGGATGTCTTCTTTAGAGAAGTGTCTATTCATATTTTCTGCCCATTTCTTCACTGGGTTGTTTTTCAGGTGTGGAGATTGGTGAGCTCTTTACAGATTTTGGATACTAGCCCTTTGTCCGATATGTCATTTGCAAATATCTTTTCCCATTCCGTTGGTTGCCTTTTAGTTTTGTTGGTTGTTTCCTTTGCTGTGCAGAAGCTTTTTATCTTCATAAGGTCCCAGTAATTCATTTTTGCTTTTAATTCCCTTGCCTTTGGGGATGTGTCGAGTAAGAGATTGCTACGGCTGAGGTCAGAGAGGTCTTTTCTTGCTTTCTCCTCGAGGGTTTTGATGGTTTCCTGTCTCACATTCAGGTCCTTTCTCCATTTTGAGTTTATTTTTGTGAATGGTGTGAGAAAGTGGTCTAGTTTCAACCTTCTGCATGTTGCTGTCCAGTTCTCCCAGCACCATTTGTTAAAGAGACTGTCTTTTTTCCATTGGATGTTCTTTCCTGCTTTGTCAAAGATTAGTTGGCCATACGTTTGTGGGTCTAGTTCTGGGGTTTCTATTCTATTCCATTGGTCTATGTGTCTGTTTTTGTGCCAATACCATGCTGTCTTGATGATGACAGCTTTGTAGTAGAGGCTAAAGTCTGGGATTGTGATGCCTCCTGCTTTGGTCTTCTTCTTCAGAATTACTTTGGCTATTCGGGGCCTTTTGTGGTTCCATATGAATTTTAGAATTGCTTGTTCTAGTTTCAAGAAGAATGCTGGTGCAATTTTGATTGGGATTGCATTGAATGTGTAGATAGCTTTGGGTAGTATTGACATTTTGACAATATTTATTCTTCCAATCCATCAGCAGGAATGTCTTTCCATTTCTTTATATCTTCTTCAATTACCTTCATAAGCTTTCTATAGTTTTCAGCATACAGATCTTTTACATCTTTGGTTAGGTTTACTCCTAGGTATTTTATGCTTCTCGGTGCAATTGTGAATGGGATCAGTTTCTTTATATGTCTTTCTGTTGCTTCATTGTTAGTGTATAAGAATGCAACTGATTTCTGTACATTGATTTTGTATCCTGCAACCTTGCTGAATTCATGTATCAGTTCTAGCAGACTTTTGGTGGAGTCTATCGGATTTTCCATGTATAATATCATGTCATCTGCAAAAAGCGAAAGCTTGACTTCCTCTTTGCCAATTTGGATGCCTTTGATTTCCTTTTGTTGTCTGATTGCTGATGCTAGAACTTCCAACACTATGTTAAACAACAGCGGTGACAGTGGGCATCCCTGTCATGTTCCTGATCTCAGGGAAAAAGCTCTCAGTTTTTCCCCATTGAGGATGATGTTAGCTGTGGGCTTTTCATAAATGGCTTTTATGATGTTTAAGTATGTTCCTTCTATCCCGACTTTCTCAAGGGTTTTTATTAAGAAAGGGTGCTGGATTTTGTCAAAGGCTTTTTCTGCATCGATTGACAGGATCATATGGTTCTTACCTTTTCTTTTATTAATGTGATGTATCACGTTGATTGATTTGCGAATGTTGAACCAGCCCTGCATCCCAGGAATGAATCCCACTTGATCATGGTGAATAATTATTTTTATATGCTGTTGAATTCGATTTGCTAGTATCTTACTGAGAATTTTTGCATCCATAGTCATCAGGGATATTGGCCTGTAGTTCTCTTTTTTTACTGGGTCTCTGTCTGGTTTAGGAATCAAAGTAATACTGGCTTCATAGAATGAGTCTGGAAGTTTTCCTTTCCTTTCTATTTCTTGGAATAGCTTGAGAAGGATAGGTATTGTCTCTGCTTTAAACGTCTGGTAGAACTCCCCTGGGAAGCCATCTGGTCCTGGACTCTTATTTGTTGGGAGATTTTTGATAACCGATTCAATTTCTTCACTGGTTATGGGTCTGTTCAAGCTTTCTATTTCCTCCTGATAGAGTTTTGGAAGAGTGTGGGTGTTTAGGAATTTGTCCATTTCTTCCAGGTTGTCCAATTTTTTGGCATATAATTTTTCATAGTATTCCCTCATAATTGTTTGTATCTCTGAGGGATTGGTTGTAATAATTCCATTTTCATTCATTATTTTATCTATTTGGGTCATCTCCCTTTTCTTTTTGAGAAGCCTGGCTAGAGGTTTGTCAATTTTGTTTATTTTTTCAAATAACCAACTCTTGGTTTCGTTGATCTGCTCTACAGTTTTTTTAGATTCTATACTGTTTATTTCTGCTCTGATCTTTATTATTTCTCTTCTTCTGCTGGGTTTAGGCTGCCTTTGCTGTTCTGCTTCTATTTCCTTTAGGTGTGCTGTTAGATTTTGTATTTGGGATTTTTCTTGTTTCTGGAGATAGGCCTGGATTGCAATGTATTTTCCTCTCAGGACTGCATTCACTGCGTCCCAAAGCATTTGGATTGTTGTATTTTCATTTTCGTTTGTTTCCATATATTTTTTAATTTCTTCTCTAATTGCCTGGTTGACCCACTCATTCGTTAGTAGGGTGTTCTTTAACTTCCATGCTTTTGGAGGTTTTCCAGACTTTTTCCTGTGGTTGATTTCAAGCTTCATAGCATTGTGGTCTGAAAGTATGCATGGTATGATTTCAATTCTTGTATACTTATGAAGGGCTGTTTTGTGACCCAGTATGTGATCTATCTTGGAGAATGTTCCATGTGCACTCGAGAAGAAAGTATATTCTGTTGCTTTGGGATGCAGAGTTCTAAATATATCTGTCAAGTCCATCTGATCCAATGTGTCATTCAGGGCCCTTGTTTCTTTATTGACCATGTGTCTAGATGATCTATCCATTTCTGTAAGTGGAGTGTTAAAGTCCCCTGCAATGACCACATTCTTATCAATAAGGTTGCTTATGTTTGTGAGTAATTGTTTTATATATTTGGGGGCTCCTGTATTCGACATATAGACATTTATAATTGTTAGCTCTTCCTGATGGATAGACCCTGTAATTATTATATAATGCCCTTCTTCATCTCTTGTTACAGCCTTTAATTTAAAGTCTAGTTTGTCTGATATAAGTATGGCTACTCCAGCTTTCTTTTGGCTTCCAGTAGCATGATAAATAGTTCTCCATCCCTCACTCTCAATCTAAAGGTGTCCTCAGATCTAAAATGAGTCTCTTGTAGACAGCAAATAGATGGGTCTTGTTTTTTTATCCATTCTGATAGCCTACGTCTTTTGGTTGGCGCATTTAATCCATTTACATTCAGTGTTATTATAGAAAGATACAGGTTTAGAGTCATTGTGATGTCTGTATGTTTTATGCTTGTAGTGATGTCTCTGGTACTTTGTCTCACAGGATCCCCCTTAGGATCTCTTGTAGGGCTGGTTTAGTGGTGACAAATTCCTTCAGTTTTTGTTTGTTTGGGAAGACCTTTATCTCTCCTTCTATTCTAAATGACAGACTTGCTGGATAAAGATTCTCGGCTGCATATTTTTTCTGTTCAATACATTGAAGATCTCGTACCAATCCTTTCTGGCCTGCCAAGTTTCAAAAGAGAGATCAGTCACGAGTCTTATAGGTCTCCCTTTATAAGTTAGGGCACGTTTATCCCTTGCTGCTTTCAGAATTTTCTCTTTTTCCTTGTATTTTGCCAGTTTGACTATGATATGTCGTGCAGAAGATCGATTCAAGTTACGTCTGAAGGGAGTTCTCTGTGCCTCTTGGATTTCAATGCCTTTTTCCTTCCCCAGATCAGGGAAGTTCTCAGCTATTATTTCTTCAAGTACCCCTTCAGCACCTTTCCCTCTCTCTTCCTCCTCTGGGATACCAATTATGCGTATATTATTTCTTTTTAGTGTGTCACTTAGTTCTCTAATTTTCCCCTCATACTCCTGGATTTTTTTAATCTTTTTCTCAGCTTCCTCTTTTTCCATAACTTTATCTTCTAGTTCACCTATTCTCTCCTCTGCCTCTTCAATCCGAGCCGTCGTCTTTTCCATTTTGTTTTGCATTTCGTTTAAAGTGTTTTTCAGCTCCTCGTGACTGTTCCTTAGTCCCTTGATCTCTGTAGCAAGAGATTCTCTGCTGTCCTCTATACTGTTTTCAAGCCCAGTGATTAATTTTATGACTATTATTCTAAATTCACTTTCTGTTATATTATTTAAATCCTTTTTGATAAGTTCATTAGCTATTGTTATTTCCTGGAGATTCTTCTGAGGGGAATTCTTCCATTTGGTCATTTTGGATAGTCCCTGGAGTGGTGAGGACCTGCAGGGCACTTCCCCTGTGCTGTGGTGTATAACTGGAGTTGGTGGGCGGGGCCGCAGTCAGACCTGATGTCTGCCCCAGCCCACCGCTGGGGCCACAGTCAGACTGGTGTGTGCCTTCTCTTCCCCTCTCCTAGGGGCGGGATTCACTGTGGGGTGGCGTGGCCCATCTGGGCTACTTGCACACTGCCAGTCTTGTGGTGCTGGGGATCTGGCGTATTAGCTGGGGTGGGTAGGCAACGTGCACGGGGGCAGGAGGGGCAGGCTTAGCTCGCTTCTCCTTAGGTGATCCACTTCAGGAGGGGCCCTGTGGCAGCGGGAGGGAGTCAGACCCACTGCCGGAGGGGTGGCTCCGCAGAAGCACGGCGTTGGGGTTTGCGCGGAGCAAGCAAGTTCCCTGGCAGGAACTGGTTCTCTTTGGGATTTTGGCTGGGGGATGGGCAAGGGAGATGGCTCTGGCGAGTGCCTTTGTTCCCCGCCAAACTGAGCTCTGTCGCCCGGGGCTCAGGAAGTCTCCCTCCCTTTGTCCTCCAGGCTTCCCGCTTTCGGAGCATAGCTGTTAACTTATGACGTCCCAGATGCTAAGCAAGTCCCACTTGCTGTCAGAACACACTTTGTCCAGCCCCTCCGCTTTTGTGAGCCAGACTTGGGGTCTCTGCTTGGCCGTCGGGCCGCCCCTCCGCCCCGGCTCCCTCCTGCCAGTCTGTGGAGCGCGCACTGCCTCTCCGCCCTTCCTACCCTCTTCCGTGGGCCTCTCGTCTGTGCTTGGCTCCGGAGACTCCGTTCTGCTAGTTTCTGGTGGTTTTCTGGGTTAGTTAGGCAGGTGTAGGTGGAATCTAAGTGATCAGCAGGATGCGCGGTGAGCCCAGCGTCCTCCTAAGCCGCCATCTTCCCACAAGTCTCTATTTCTTTTCAAATGAAAAAAGGCTTGGCCCAGTATCAAGTACTTGGAGTTTGCCTAATAAATTCCTATTTGTTGAATGAGGGTATCACCCCTGCCACTTATTTGTGATGTGTCAGCAACATTACATTTTCATGGCATCATTATAGTAAAATAGAAAAAATGAAATCTAATGAAATAAAAAAGTGTATTTTCCATAATTCCAGGTGTCAGAGGTAGGCAGAATAAACTGAAGAGAATGTTCCCCATTAAAGAAGGAGTCAAACTGATAGGAATAGTTTATGTTTTTCAGAGATCTAAAAATCATTAGAAAGGTCTTTTGTCAGGGGCATGGACATTTAGAAGGAGGCAGAGCCTGACAAGTGAGGTAAGAAAACTGATCAGAGTATGTGATGTGATCTCTCCTAATAGCCCTTCAAGTTTTCAATAGTGCTACTTAATCCACAAAATCATAACATATAGGATTTTTTTCATGGACAATAAAATGAAATGATGAAGATCTTCCTATTGGCTGGTGTAGGCTAGACTATTATGGCAAACATATGCTAGGATTGGTGATAAATAGGAGTGACCATTAGAAATAAATATGGGAAGTAACAGAAATTTTGTGGAAAAGTCTGTATATAGAATAACAGATATTGAGGGTTTGGATCAAACTTCCTAATTCTTCAGGAACCAGAGCCCCAACTGACATCTGGGTTATACATTAATTTCATTTTCCAAATGGGTACAAATGCATCCCTGGTTCTCTATTTAAAAATGTGATGACTTATAAGGAGCTAATATATCAAAAATATATACAAAAGCCATGATGTTGTAATTCTACCAACACCAATTACAATGGAAACAGTTCTATTGAGTAAGGCAGAGTTCCTAATGACAAGCCTCCTCTATCCACTGACTAAAAAAGATGTCGCCTTACCTTGGTAAGTGAGACAGCATTTGCTTTTATACCTACCCCAAAATACTAACTAAAATTTTTTAAAAAATCAACTCTGGATATCCGCCTTTTAAATTTTTATCATACCAATAACAACTGAACCAAAGCTGTCAATAAGAGAAACCATAAAAGAACCGCTTACATAGGTCATCATTATTTTGAGGAGTGGAGAGATTGAAGCAAAAGATGTTCACCCGTCTAATTACTGGGCAGTTTCCAACTTGGACAAGTTCACATTCAAAAGGAGATCTAACATAATTCCCTTTGGTATTAGCCCTGTCTCATACTTCTAACCACTCTTTTTTATCAGGAGCCACTTATCAGAACATCTAAGATTGTCCATCTCAGGATGCACTTGACTTCTCAGTGAAATCACTACTTGAACAAAGTGTAAAATCATAGAAGTGGCTGGGAGGTGACAAGCCAGAATTTTGTTTAACGGACTTATGAGGACATTAGCTTTTAAAACTTTTTTCCCCCTGGAATATAAAAGACAACACATTTACTGTAGAAAGTTAAGCAATGTACAGGAATGAGTAAGAAGGCTTAAATGTCAACCCAAACATACCAGAGATAACCATTGTTGGTATCAGTAAGTGAATACCCTTTTAAGCATCTCTTTATGCAAAGACATAATTGTAAAATTATATATAAATAAGTTCAAATTCATGCGAGCTACTTTCTCCCTTTATTGGTCTGCTCAGGCTACTATGACAAAATATCGCAGACTGGGTGGCTCAAACAACAGAAATTTATTTTCTCACAGGCATGGAAGCTAGTAGAAGTCCAAGATCAAGGGGAGAGCAAGGCCGGCTTCAGGGGAGATCTCGCTTTCTGGATTGTAGCCTACTGCCTTCTCACTGTGCCCTCACATGGCTTTTCCTCTATGCATGCCAAGAGAGCTCTGGTGTGTGTTCCACTTCCTAAAGAACACTAGTCCTATCAGGTTAGGGAGCAACCCTAATTACCTCGTTTAATTTTAATTATCCCCATAAAGGCCCTGTCTCCAAATATAGTCACATTGGGGGGTTAAGGCTTCAACATATGAATTTTGGGAAGACACTATTCAGTCTATAACATGCCCATAGTAATTTTAAAAATGTTTAAATTCACATCAATAAATATAGATTTATATGATCATTTTAATGGTTTCCTAATATTTCCTTTTTTGGATGCACTATCATTCAAACAATTACATATTTGTGTTTGTTCTTTTTGTTGATGTTGTAAAAACTGCTGCAATGAAAACACATGTATGTGTACGTATGTTTGCACCCTTCCAACAATTATCTTACAATAAATTTCAGGTAAAAGTCCCATGGTGGAAATTGAGGCTTAGGAAATCGGTACCGAAGATGCTGCTATTCTGGCTATTGTCATTGGTGTGAATAATACAATCTTCTGTTTCTGACCC
Source organism: Panthera onca (assembly GCF_046562875.1). Lineage (NCBI taxonomy): Eukaryota > Metazoa > Chordata > Mammalia > Carnivora > Felidae > Panthera > Panthera onca. The sequence goes on from NC_138342.1 coordinate 87,904,686, forward strand.
AGGCGTTTGTGAAATGTGACAGCATAACTTGTTGGTTTTGCCAATAATATAAAATCTCAGATGCTTGCCCACTCTTGACCCATTGTTACCACAAGTTTTGAGAGCACCCATTATCCTTGCCAAGGTAGGGTGTTCTCTACCTCAAAAACCTCTTATGGGTAATAGTTTTAAAACAATAGAATTTTGTTTTATTTCTAATTTTTATGGGTTTATTGGGCATTCCTATCACTCTTGGTAAATACTCATTTTTCTATTATGTGTCATGTGTTTGTATAAAATTGAAAGAATTCCTCGCCCATGAGGGATATTGGCATTTTGTCTGAGAGGCTGAGAGAAACTAGTGTATACATATTTAAATGTGTGTTTTATTTTTAAATCAAATCTAAACATCTTTTGTTTGGGGGGTTTTCATCTGTGTCATGTCCTCCCCTCTTCCAAATACGTGAACATTGACTTCTGCCTGTGTAGAAATTCAAGTGAGCCACAGATTAGCAAGAAGTGTGCCCAACACACACGCAGACACACACACACTTTGTGATTTATTCATCAAATTTGGTGAAAGTGAGGTGGCTGTACAAAGCAGAAGCAAAGGTTTCATATCTCAATTATAGGTCGTTGGCCCACACCCCAATATGTTAATGATAGGGAGCCCAGTGACACTATTCTGTCTATGCTGGGGCTACCACGCTATGCCACAGTCCTTTTATACTTGGAACTTACATCCCGATTCAGGAAGACTTACTAAACAATTCCTGAACTTAATTAAATTTACCAAGACCCAGCTCTCTTGCACCAAAATTCAGTTTAGCCACATTTTCATTCATTCTAATCCTCTTTCACAGACTTAAACTAGCCTCATACTTTTACTTGTCCAGGAAATTTTAATTATTTTAAATGCTTATTTATTTTGAGAGTGAGAATGTGGGGTAGGAGCAGAGAGAGAGAGGGAGGGAGAGAGAATCCCAAGCAGACTTCACACAGCCAGAGCACAGCCCAATGTGGGGCTTGAACTCATGAACTGAGATCATGACCTGAACCAAAATCAAGAGTCAGACACTTAACCAAAGGAGCCACCCAAGCACTCACATCCAGAAAATTTTAGATTCATTTTTCAAACTTCTCCATTTCACTCCCAACCCCTAATGCCATGAAGATTTTAATTATGATTGCATTAAATATACTATTTTAAGAAAAAAATAGCATCTGAATCAATTGTGTATGGCTATGCATATTTTTTCAAGAATCCTTTCATGCCCCTTACATTTTACAATTTTCTCCATATTATCCTATACATGTCTGGATAACTTTGATATTTATTTATTTTTTTATTGTTGACTCCTAATTTAAGTGGTTCTGGGTCAAGATGGTAACATAGGAGGCTCCTGAACTTACCTCCTCCCATGAACACACCAAATCTACAGCTATATATAGAACAAATACCTGTAAAAGAAATCTAGAAACTAAATGAAAGACTCCTACATATTGGTAAATAAGCAAACACTCACATTAAAATAGGTTAGGAGAGTGACACACAATCTCTTCATAAACCTCACCTCTAGTGCAGCAACACACATCCAGGAGGAAGGTCACTACTCCCAGCTTCTCCCTGAGGAGTGAAGTGTTTGGACCTCACATCTGGTACCCAGTGTTTCAGACTTTGCATCGAGAGAAGGACCCCCAAAATATCTAGCTTTGAAAGTCAGTGGGACTTGAGTCAATAAGGTCCACAAGGTTACTGTAAAGTAGTCCTTAACAAGCTCACATGGACTCACTCTGGCTATCTCCCCAGGGCACAAGGCAGAGGCAACAGTCTAAAGTGGGCCTAGTCATTCTATGAAAGAGGCCTATTTGCTTACCTCATAAGCTTTGGTCTGAGGGGCCGGCTTCTACTTTAGCACACATTAGGGGCAGCTTTAATAATCTCCACAGACCATGGAGGTTGGCAGTTGCCATTTTCATGCTGTCCCTCTACCTGGTTGCCAGTATCTCCTGAAAATGAACTTGTACACATGACTGGCACCCTGATTTTTGTGGCTGCCACCAAGAGGATGCATCCCTTTGTTGCCTGGATCTGATGGCCAGCAGGGTTTAAGTTCAAAGTTTTAACAGGACAGTAGCAAATAAATAAACCAACAAAGTTTTTAACTGACTATCCCCCCCACCCACCCCCCCCCCCACCCCCAGGGCTCAGTGCAGAAGGAACAGACGGAAACACTCATTCTCCCAGTCTCCCCTGAAAGAGGTATACTTGCTTATTTTAAAAGTCCTGCCTGTGAGTCTGGCTTCCAATCAGCATGAATCTAGGCACTGATCGAGATCCTCCACCTTGGGACACTGACAGGTCTTGGCACACCCTCAGCTACTGGGAGCCACTAAAAACAAAGAAGCCTAGGGGCACCTGGGTGGCTCAGTCAGTTAAGCGTCCAGCTTCAGCAGTCATGATCTCACGGTTTGTGAGTTCAAGGCTTGCATTGGGCTCTGTGCTGGCAGCTCAGGCCTGGAGCCTGCTTCAGATTCTGTGTCTCCCTCTCACTCTGTCCCTCCCCTGTTCATGCTTTCTCTCTGTCTCTCAAAGATAGATAAATATGTAAAAAAAAATTTTAAACAAAGAAGCCTGCTTGGACAGTCAAAATATTTGAGGGACAACTAAGAGCTCGGGCTGGGTTGAACAGTAAGATTCATCTCCTACACAAAATAACTTTTTGAAGACTAGGAGAGGTGATTGCTTTATGAAATGCATAGAGACCAACACAAAGAGTCAAAGAACATGAAGAGATAGAGAAGTATGTTCCAAATAAATGAGCAAGATAAAACTACAGAAAAAGACCTTAATAAAATGGAGAGGAGTGATTTTTCTAAAAAAGGGTTCAAAACAATGTTCACAACGAAGTCAAGAGAACAATGTGTGAACAAAGTGAGAGTTTCAACAAAGAAAACATGAGAAAGTACTAAACAAAAATCACAGATCTAAGAATATAAAGACAACTGAAAAATTCAATAGAGGGGTTCAATAACAGACTAGATGAAGCAGAAGAAAAGACTGGTGAACTCAAAGAAAGGGTAGTGGAATTCATCTAATCAGAGAAGCAAAAAGGAAAAATAATGAAGAAACAAATGAAGATAGCTTAAGAGACTCATGGGATACCATCAAATCAGACCAATATTCACATTATAGAGCTCCCAGAAAAAGAAGAAGAAAGAGTAAAAAACTCATTCGAAGGAAAAATAGAAGAAAACTTCCCTAACCTGTAGGAGGCAGTGACCTCAGTTCTGGGAATCCTAGAGTTCCAAATAACCCGAACCTAAAGAGATCCACACAAAGACACATTTTAATTAAATTGTCAAAAGTTAAAGACAACAAGAGAATCTTAAAAGTGGCAAGGGAAAATCAACTTGTTATGTACAAGGAAACCCTCATAGGACTATCAGCAGATTTTTCTAGCAGAAAAATTATTCAGCAGAACCAAAGTATGGAGAGAAAACAATTACCAACCAAGAATAGTCTACCTGGAAATTTGTTCTGTAGAATTGGATAAAGAGTTTTTCATACAAATAGAAGCTGAGAGAATTCATCACCAGTAGACCAGTCTTACAAGAAATGTTAAAGGGATCTCTACAAGATGAAACGATAGGGCACCAATTAATAACAGGAAAATATCTGAAAGTATAAATATTAACAATAAAGGTAAATATATACTTAAAGTTAGAATACTCTAATGTAATGGTGGTGAGTTAATTACTTATAAATTTAGTATGAAGGGTAAAATACAGAAGTAGTAAGAATAGCAATTTTTTAATGCATAAACAAAATAAAAAGGTAATGAAAATCAAAAACATAAAAAGATGGGAAAGGAGAGAAAAATGTAGAAATTTAGAATGTATTCAAACTTAAGCTGTTATCAACTTCAAATAGACATATAAATATGTTTTATGTAAGTTTCATGATAACCACAAAGCAAAAACTTATGATAGATACACAAAAGATAACAAGTAAGGGATCTAAGCATACCATTAGAGAAAAATCATCAAATCACCAAGGAAGAGAGCAAGAGAAAAAAATGAATTACAAGAAACAAACTGGCAATACTTACATACTTATTAATAATTATGTTAAATGTAAATACACTAAATTCCCTAATCAAAACAGAGTGAATGAATGGGTTAAAAAGCAGGACCCAACTATATGCTGCCTACAAGAGACATTTCAGCTCAAAGGACACAGACTGGAAGTGAAAGGATGAAAAAACATTTTCCATGCAAATGGAGGCCAAAAGAAAGCAGTAAGGGGGTGGTTATGCTTACATCAGACAATATAGGCCTTGAACACTGTAATAAGAGAGAAAAAATAGTATTATATAATGATAAAGGGGTCAATCCCACAATAGAATCAATCCCAGGAGAGGATATAAAAATGTAAATATGTATTTGCCCACCAGAGGAGCACCTATATACATATAAAAAAAATATCAACAGACCTAAAGGAAGAAATAGATAGTAATACAGTAATATAGGGGACTTCAACACACCACTTTCATCAATGGATAGATCATCCAGACTGAAAAGCAATAGGGAAACATCAGACTTAAATGCTACATTAGACTGGGGCGCCCAGGTGGCTCAGTCGGTTGAGCATCCGACTTCGGCTCAGGTCATGATCTCACGGTCCGTGAGTTCGAGCCCCACGTCAGGCTCTGTGCTGACAGCTCAGAGCCTGGAGCCTGCTTCGGATTCTGTGTCTCCCTCTCTCTCTGCCCCTCCCCGACTCATGCTCTGTCTCTCTCTGTCTCAGAAATAAATAAACATTAAAAAAAAAAAAATTTAAATGCTACATTAGACCAAATGGACTTAACAGACATTTCCAGAACATTCCATCCAAAAGCAGATGAATATACATTCATCTCAAGTGCACATGGAACATTCTCTAAGATATCTTCGGCTCAAAACAAGTCTCAATAAATAAGAAGACTAAAACCATACCAACCATCTTTTCTAATCATGATGGTATAAAACTAGAAATCAATTACAAGGGGAAAAAAAAGGAAAATTCTCACAAATAAATGAACACTACAAAGCATGTTCCTGAACAACCAATGGAGCAAAGAAACCAAAAGAGAAATAAAAAAAAAAAAAATCTTGAGATACTTGGAAATATACCAAAATTTGTGGGATTCAGCAAAAGCAGCTCTAAGAGGAAAGTTCATAATAATAAATACCTACACTAAGAAAGAAAAAAAAAGATCTCAAATGAACAATCTAACTTTATACCACAAGGAGGTAGAAAAATAACAAATGAAGCCCAAAGTTAATAGAAAGGAAATCTCAAATAACAGAGGGAAAATAAACAAAGTAGAGACTTAAAAAGACAATAGACAAGATGAAACTAAGAGCTGATTTTTGAAAAACTAAATAAAATGGACAAACCTTTAATTAGACTCACCAAGGAAAAAAGAGGACTCAAATACATATATTACAAAAGGAAAGAGATTATAACTGATACCACAACAAGGGATTGATTGTAAGAGACTACTATAAACAATTTTATGCCAAAAATTGGACAACCTAGAAGTAGATAAATTTCTAGAAACATACACCTACAAAAACAGAATCATAAAGAAATAGAAAATCTGAACAGACCAATTACTAGTAAAGAGATTGAATCCGTAATGAAAAACCTCCCAACAAATAAAAGTCCAAGAACAGATGCCTTCACAGGCGAATTCTACCAAACATGAAGAATTAACACCAATTGTTCCCAAAATCTTAAGGAAAAAAAAAAAAAATAGAAAGTCATTTTACAAGGCATTATTCGGATTCCAAAACCAGACAAGGACACTACAAGAAAAGGAAACTGCAGGCCCAAATACTTGAGGCAAAAGTCCTCAACAATGTATTAGCTAGCTGAATTCAATAATATATTGAAAAGATCACACAAGCACGACCACGTGGGATTTCTTCCAGGGATGCAAATTAATCAAGGTGTAGCACAATGTGTATTAACAAATGAAAGATGGTCTCTTCAACAAATGGTGCTGAGAAAACTAGAAAGCTACATGTAAAATAATAAAATTGGACCCCTTTCTTACACTATACACCAAAATAAATTCAATATGGATTAAAAAGACATATATGTGAGACCTGAAATAATGAAATTCCTAGAAGAAAATATAGGCAACAATTTGATATTGGTTATAGAAACATTTTTATAGATGTCTCCTCAACTAGGGGAAACAAAAGCAAAATTAAACTATTGGGACTACACCAAAATGAAAAACTTTTGTATAGTTGAATCCTTCAACAAAACCAAAAGGCAACCCACTGAACAGAAGATATTTGCAAATAATATATCTGATAAGGGCTTAATATTCAAAATACATGTGGAATTGTACTACTCAACACACAAACATACACACACACAACCCCAAATAATCCAATTAAAAAATGGGCAAAAGACCTTAATAGACATGTTCCCAAAGAAGATATACAATGGCAGACACATGAGAAGATTCTCAACGTCATTAATCAACAAGGAAATGTAAATCAAAATCACAATGAGATATCACTTCACATCTGTCAGAATGGCTAAAATAAAAAAAGACAAGAAATACGTGTTGGTGAAGATGTTAAAAAAAAAAAAAAAAGGAACGCTCATGCACTGTTGGTGGGAATGCAAATTGGTACAGCCACTGTGGAAAACAGTATGGAGGTCCCTCAAAAAATTAAAGAAATACCATATCATCCAGTAATTCCACTACTGGATATAAACCCAAAGAAAATGAACAAACTAATTTGAAAAGATATATTCCCCTCTATATTTATTGCATCATTACGTACAATAGCTAAGATATGGAAACAACCCAGTGTCCATTCATAGATGAATGGTAAAGGAAGGCATGGTAAATATATACAATGGAATATTACTCAGCCATAGAAAAGATTGAGATCTTGCCATTTGCAATAACATAGATAAACCTGGAGGGCATAATGCTAAGTGAAATAAGTCAGACTAAGAAAAGCAAATAGCATATGATTTCACTTATATGTTGAATTTAAGAAAGAAAACAAAGAAAAACAGATTCTTAAATACAGAGAACAAACTGATGATTACCAAAGGGAAGGTATGCTGGGGGGATGGATAAAATAGATAAAAGGGGTTAAGAATACACTCATTGTGAGGTGCCTGGGTGGCTCAGTTGGTTGAGTGTCTGACTTCGGCTCAGGTCATGATCTCGTGGTTGGTGAGTTCGAGCCCTGCACCAGGCTCTGTGCTGGCAGCTCAGAGCCTGGAGCCTGCTTCGGATTCTGTGTCTCCCTCTCTCTGCCCCTTCCCACTCATGCTCTGTCTCTGTTTCTCAAAAGTGAATAAACATTAATAAATAATTTTTTTAAAAAAGAGTACATTCATTGTGATGAGCACTGAGTAACATATAGAATTATTGAATCATTATATTATATATCTGAAACTAATACACCATTGCATGTTAATTGTACTTTGATTAAAAAACTCAGGCAACTGTCAATCGATGCAGAAAAGGCCTTTGACAAAATCCAGCACCCTTTCTTAATAAAAACCCTCGAGAAAGTCGGGATAGAAGGAACATACTTAAAGATCATAAAAGCCATTTATGAAAAGCCCACAGCTAACATCATCCTCAATGGGGAAAAACTGAGAGCTTTTTCCCTGAGATCAGGAACACGACAGGGATGCCCACTCTCACCGCTGTTGTTTAACATAGTGTTGGAAGTTCTAGCATCAGCAATCAGACAACAAAAGGAAGTCAAAGGCATCCAACTTAGCAAAGATGAAGTCAAGCTTTCACCTTTTGCAGATGACATGATATTATACATGGAAAATCCGATAGACTCCACCAAAAGTCTGCTAGAACTGATACATGAATTCAGCAAAGTTGCAGGATACAAAATCAATGTACAGAAATCAGTTGCATTCTTATACACTAACAATGAAGCAACAGGAAGACATATAAAGAAACTGATCCCATTCACAATTGCACCGAGAAGCATAAAATACCTAGGAGTAAACCTAACCAAAGATGTAAAAGATCTGTATGCTGAAAACTATAGAAAGCTTATGAAGGTAATTGAAGAAGATATAAAGAAATGGAAAGACATTCCTGCTGATGGATTGGAAGAATAAATATTGTCAAAATGTCAATACTACCCAAAGCTATCTACACATTCAATGCAATCCCAATCAAAATTGCACCAGCATTCTTCTTGAAACTAGAACAAGCAATTCTAAAATTCATATGGAACCACAAAAGGCCCCGAATAGCCAAAGTAATTTTGAAGAAGAAGACCAAAGCAGGAGGCATCACAATCCCAGACTTTAGCCTCTACTACAAAGCTGTCATCATCAAGACAGCATGGTATTGGCACAAAAACAGACACATAGACCAATGGAATAGAATAGAAACCCCAGAACTAGACCCACAAACGTATGGCCAACTAATCTTTGACAAAGCAGGAAAGAACATCCAATGGAAAAAAGACAGTCTCTTTAACAAATGGTGCTGGGAGAACTGGACAGCAACATGCAGAAGGTTGAAACTAGACCACTTTCTCACACCATTCACAAAAATAAACTCAAAATGGAGAAAGGACCTGAATGTGAGACAGGAAACCATCAAAACCCTCGAGGAGAAAGCAGGAAAAGACCTCTCTGACCTCAGCCGTAGCAATCTCTTACTCGACACATCCCCAAAGGCAAGGGAATTAAAAGCAAAAATGAATTACTGGGACCTTATGAAGATTAAAAGCTTCTGCACAGCAAAGGAAACAACCAACAAAACTAAAAGGCAACCAACGGAATGGGAAAAGATATTTGCAAATGACATATCGGACAAAGGGCTAGTATCCAAAATCTATAAAGAGCTCACCAAACTCCACACCCGAAAAACAAATAACCCAGTGAAGAAATGGGCAGAAAACATGAATAGACACTTCTGTAAAGAAGACATCCGGATGGCCAACAGGCACATGAAAAGATGCTCAACGTCACTCTTTATCAGGGAAATACAAATCAAAACCACACTCAGATATCACCTCATGTCAGTCAGAGTGGCCAAAATGAACAAATCAGGAGACTATAGATGCTGGAGAGGATGTGGAGAAACGGGAACCCTCTTGCATTGTTGGTGTGAATGCAAACTGGTGCAGCCACTCTGGAAAACAGTGTGGAGGTTCCTCAGAAAATTAAAAATAGACCTACCCTATGACCCAGCAATAGCACTGCTAGGAATTTACCCAAGGGATACAGGAGTACTGATGCATAGGGGCACTTGTACCCCAATGTTTATAGCAGGACTCTCAACAATAGCCAAATTATGGAAAGAGCCTAAATATCCATCAACTGACGAATGGATAAAGAAATTGTGGTTTATATACACAATGGAGTACTACGTGGCAATGAGAAAGAATGAAATATGGCCTTTTGTCGCAACATGGATGGAACTGGAGAGTGTGATGCTAAGTGAAATAAGCCATACAGAGAAAGACAGATACCATATGGTTTCACTCTTATGTGGATCCTGAGAAACTTAACAGAAACCCATGGGGGAGGGGAAGGAAAAAAAAAAAAGAGGTTAGAGTGGGAGAGAGCCAAAGCATAAGAGACTATTAAAAACTGAGAACAAACTGAGGGTTGATGGGGGGTGGGAGGGGGGGAGGGTGGGTGATGGGTATTGAGGGCACCTTTTGGGATGAGCACTGGGTGCTGTATGGAAACCAATTTGACAATAAATTTCATATATTGGAAAAAAAAGTAAAAAAATAAATAAATAAATGTCATGGACAGAATAAAAAAAAAAAAAACTCAGGCAACAACAGATGTTGGCGAGGATGTGGAGAAAGAGGATCTCTTTTGCGTTGTTGGTGGGAATGCAAGCTGGTGCAGCCACTCTGGAAAACAGTATGAAGGTTCCTCAAAAAACTAAAAATAGAAGTACCCTAGACCCAGCAATTGCACTACTAGGCATTTATCCACAGGATACAGGAGTGCTGTTTCGAAGGGACATATGCACCCCCATTTCTATGGCAGCACTATCAACAATAGCCAAAGTATGTCCATTGATGGCTGAATGGATAAAGAAGATGTGGTATATATATATATATATATATATATATATATATATATATATACACACACATACAATGAGTATTACTTGGCAATCAAAAAGAATGAAATCTTGCCATTTGCAACTACGTGGATGGAATTAGGTGGTATTATGCTAAATGAAATTAGCCAGTCAGAGAAAGACAAAAATCATATGACTTCACTCATATGAGGACAGGATTTCTCAGTTGGTGAGTTTGAGCCCTACATCAGGCTCTGTGCTGACAGCATGGAGCCTGGAGCCTGGAGCCTGTTTCAGATTCTCTGTCTCCCTCTCTGTCTGCCCCTCCCCTGCTCATGCTCTCACTCTCTCAAAAATAAATAAAACATTAAAAAATTAAAAGTTAAAAAAAAAAGTTGCCAAGAGAGTAGATCTTAAACGTTCTCATCACAAGAAAATAATTGTAACTATGTGTGGTGATGGATGTTAATTAAACTTATTATGGTAATCATATCATAATATATACATATATCAAATCATTATGTTGTATACCTCAAACTAATACAGTGTAATATGCCAATTATATCTCAATTTAACAAATAAGTTAAAAAACGATTATTCATTACATTTTCCAACTAATTATGGTTGATGTAGACAAAAGCTGTTGCTTTTATATATTTTATAGCCAGTCTTTTAACTTATCTTCTATTGGTACTAATAGTTTTTCAGTTGATTAGTTTCAAATAATAGTCCTACATCTTTAGTCTTCTTACATAACTGCAGTTAGGGCAACCAGATAAAATAAAGGACTAAAAATCATTTGCTCAGTTAAACAACAGATAACTCTCAATTATCTCCCATCCAATATTTTAGAAATATCAATACTAAAAAATTACCTTTGTTTTTCTAAAATTCACATTTAACTGGATACTCTTTACTTTCATTTGCTACATCTAACCAATATAGTTGCATTGCTAGCACAAGAATCATGCCAAATCATAGTGATTATAGCATTGATGGACTTTTTCTGATTTTCCTAGGAATACTCTATAGTATTTCTCTAAGTACTTTAATGATTGCTGATTTTATAAACTCAGCAGGGGTAGGGACCACTCACAAATCTGTAAACTCAGTCCCAGGACAAAGCCTGCCATGTAGTAGCTGTTCAATAGATTCTCGCTCAATGAATGATACGCCTTATTATGTTAGCAAAGTTTGATAAAGACAAAACTAAATAGCTTAAACTTTATTCCTTTGTAAAACTATGTAGGAATGCTTAACTTGAGTGGTAAACAAGATATAAATGCATAATCAGATGTGAAGAAATATAAGAAATCAATAACAATTAGGAGTTTAGGCTCCACAGTCAAACTGTCTATGTTTACATATCACCTCCATTTTTTACTGACTGCCTGATTCTGGGCAAGTTTCCTCTGAACCTCAATTGGCATGTCTATAAAATAAGAACAATGACAGCATCTACGTCATAGAGTTAATAGGAGGACAGGTCAGGCACATTCATAGTAAATAATTAGTACAATGCCTGGCAAAGAGCATTGTAGTAAACGCTACCTACTCACGTAAGCTGTTATAGCTACTCATTATTGAATACTCAGCAAGGGCTAACACTCTTCTAATTTTTTTACATGTTATTTCATTTTAAATAACAAAAATAGCAACTTTCCTTTAGTAATTCATTCTCCGAAAAAAAAAAAAAAAAAGGAAATGTTTAAACTTTTTCAGAAGTCTGTAAGTTGGAAATAAGACTTACAAAAGAGAAGCCCAGTGATTTTCCAATTGTGTTTCTGGAACCAGCAGCATCAGTATTACCACGTGTATCTATTTTCTACTCGATTGCCATTATAACAAATTATCACAAATTTAATGGTCAAAATAACAGAAATTTATTATCTCACAGTTTCTGAAGGTCTGGTGTCGACATAGTGTGGCTCAGCTGGTTCTCTGTTTAGTCTCACAAGGCCAAAATCAAGGTGTCATCAGGACGGTACTTCTTTCTAGAAGTTCTGGGAATGAATCCACTTTCCAGCTCATTCAAGTCATTGCCAGAATTCAGTTCCATGTAAGATGGAGGTCTCTGTTTCCTTAGGTGTTTGGGGCTGTTCTCCGTTTCCAGAAGCCAACCACATCCTTGGCTTGCAGCCCCCTTCCTTCTTCCTCAAAGCAAGCAAGGATGGTGGTGCGAATGTTTCTCATGCTTGAACTTTCTCTGACCTCCCCTTTCACTTTTAAGGGCTCATGTGACTACCTTGGGTCCGCCCAGATAAACCAAGATAATCTCCTATTTTACAGTCAGTTGATTAGCAACCTGGATCCCATCTGCAAAGACCATTCCCAGCAGTTCCCAGACTGGTATTTGATTGAATAACCAGGGGATGGGATTCCTGGTGGGACATCTTTAGAGTTGTGCCACCCCACCTGGGAACTTTTAGAGATTCAAATTCTCTGGCTCCAACCCAGCCTTATTGAATCAGGAACTCTCAGAGTGGGATCCACCAATCTGGGTTTTAACAAGCCCTTCAGCTGCTTCTGATTCATGCGCACCAACATTTGAGAACCATTGAGATAAGTGGAAGGGTTAAAGCATATGGTTTGATTTCAAATCTTAAAGCCAAGAAAATCTGTTCTCAATTTTAAAGTGAATCTCTGGAACTTACTTTAATAAATTATTTTAGAATACATGGCCGTATTAATTATATCACCTACTACTGATTCCAGTTTTATTCAATAGTGATGGATCTCAATTTAAGTTTTAATGGATACAAATGAAATTTTTATTTCCCCAAACAAAAAAAATTGTTTGCGTATACCTGCTTATAAGAGTGTGATTTATGGAGGGAAGTCCTTAAGCATGAGGATAATACATAATTAAGAACACATGATGAACCCCATACAGGAGCCTAGCAACCCCTTTACTATTTCTTCTTAACGTCTTCTGAAATATCAGTTCCAATTCTCAGATGAAATGAGATTGATGCAGAAGAAATGGGGTGCAAGGGGCAAAAGGAGGAAAAAACACAAAATGCTCTCTCTAGAAAAATGAGTCTCCAAGTTGGTTTCTCAATTGGCCAGATTGCATGTACAGTTTGCAAATGTAGGCCACAGAGGAATTACTTCCTAGAATATGCTAAACAAACCCTTTTATCCAATATAACTATATTAAAGTTATATTAAATGCTGTAAAGACATTTTTAAATGAAAGAAGAAGAATGTGGCATAAAACATCTTTGCAAATGAAATGGCAAAAGATTGACTCACTGCTCTAGCCTATCATATAATACACTTGCCTAAATTTTAATGACTCATCTTCACTTAATTTTGCTTATTGTCTATAATATTTGGGGTGTGCAGTCACAGTATGTATTAAACTTGACATATAAATCATTATAGAATGTTTCCTTGAACTTCTTTCCGTACACCTTGAAAAATCTACCAAAACTTCAGTGGACTCTAAACATAAAATTGTTTTCTTTTACCATATCTCACACCATAGGTCCAGGTTCTGAATCAAGGTCAAAAGCCACCACATTAGCCTTCTAAGTCCATGATTGTAGTTGAGCTACTCTGTTATACTTGCCGGAGACTGAAGGTTTGTTTAACCCCAAGATTTGTAATATTAATCCCTAATGCCCAATATCATGGTCTTAGAAGGTGGAGACTTTGGGAAGTACTAGGTCACAAGGGTAGAGCCCTCACGAATTGGATTTGTATCCTCATAAAAGAGACCCCCAAACGTGAAAGCACTGAGAAGACAGTCATCTACGAAACAGGACTCTGGCTCTCATCAGACACTGAATTTGCTGGTACCTTGATCTCAGCCTTCCCAGCCTCCAGGTCTCTGAAATAAATTTCTGTTGTTTACAGGCACCCCGTCTGTGGCATTCTGTTAGAACACCCTGAATGGACTAAGACAAAAATGTTTTGTTTTGCTCATGTTTCAGTTTCTTAAATGCCCAAGACAATTCTCCACCACCAGCTCCCAAATCTCAAGAAAGCATTCATGTAAAACTCCCCACAGAATCAACTCTAACTGAGGGCATACATAGTGAGGACTTTGGGAATGAGGGGTCAGAAATATTATGAAATTGTCTAAACACACAATGGAACTTTTAAAAATATCCCCACTAAAAGCAATCTTCCAGCTGAACTTGTCACTTGGAGGGGGAGATTAGTTAAAATTATATAAAATGGTCGTTCCTGCTAACCTTTTCCTCTCCCTTGTGTGTTTCTGAAGCAGAAACAGTTACAATTCTATTTCAAGCTTAAAAAACTAAAAAGGCTCAACCTCATCCTCCTGGCATTGGACCTGGTTTATCACGTCCCCCCGCAGGCGTTTACGCAGGAGTATTGCCGTTAATGTGGCATGTCAGTAAATTGAGACTCTCAGAGTTAAGGGTTAATCAAAATAATTGAGGTGATAGCAGTTAACCCTCAGGAGAATCGGAGTCCTCATCAGGAACTGGCTGTACATGAGAGGGGAAGAAGAAAAAAAAATGTGAAAGCCACGGCTCTTTGAGTAGAAACCTCCAGGTCCCAGCTGGCGCACGGGCTCAATTATCGGCTTTTAGCTTAGTGGAAAGTCAAGCCTCCCCAAGCCCACTGGTGCTCCAGGCATTTTATTGGCTCATTAAATATAGGATTTTGCTTCTCAGCTCCAGCCAAATGTGATGTGCTATCCAAACAGAAAGTATGAAGACAACTGCAGTAGCTGCCATGTGCCCCTCCTTTTCACTTCTCTGCGCTTCTTTTTTTCCACCCACCTCCCATACACATTATTTGATTTATTTTTTTGGTCATTACTTTTTTAAGTTTATTTATTTATTTATTTTGAGAGAGAGAGAGAGAGAGCCAGTGAGGAAGCCAGGGACAGGTAGAGGGAAAGGAGAGAATCCCAAGCAGACTCATTGCTGTCAGCACAGAGCCCCAGGCGGGGTTCCAACTCACGAACCTTGAGATAATGACCTGGGCTGGAAACCAAGAATCAGACATGTAAGGGACTGAGCCACCCAAGCGCCCCCGAATCACTTTATTACCGTCCCAGGATTCATATACATGTAAACAGCAAGAGGGCTCCACTACAGATTCTGTTCGTTCGTAAAGATGCAAACCTCATTCAGTCACTCAGTAGGTATGCTGTCAGGGTGCATGTGCGATTAAGTCACTCAAATATATTCCCTACCCCAAATGGTTCACAAAGTTGAAAAGGACAGTGAGGAAAATAGACACTGGGGACTTCAATGTTACTAAATAAATATCACTGAAGCAAACTCAAATGTCTAAAAGTCAGAAATCATCCATGAACATGAGAAAACTATGGAGAGCTGCTTCATGAGATTTGGAAAAGTCAAAAAAGAGGTTTGCCTCAACTACTCATCCTAATAAAGAATGACATATTCTCTAGATTAATCTCATATATAACGAAAGTTTGGCTCATTTTGGAGTGGTGACCTGTTCTACGCATGCCTAGGGTTGGACTTTTAACGCTCAAAATAAGTCAATATAATGGGAGTGGGGAACACTGAAGAAAAACGTACTGAAATTCCTGGAGACGATCCCAGCCGACCCTGGAGGGTCCTTCTTTGCACACTTCCAGATTCTTCCTTTCTCTTTTTGAAGTAAGCAGCTTAGAAAAACTGAAGAAATATATCTAAAAACAATCTGCCACACCATTTGCCACGCACATAATCCTCCCAGATTATTTTTAAAACTAATAAATATTAAAACCATCCAACGGATATAAATGAAGTTGTGGTAACATTGAATGCATTCATATGGTATGGCTGGCGTCCTAAAGTAGTGAAACACTTAACTGATGACACCCCGAGAGCAATCTGGTAACATGTATTAAGAACCAAAAATATGTTTATACCTTTTGGCCGAGGGATCCCACCTCGAAGAATTTATGAAAATGAATAAATAAATAGAAGAAAGAGGCATACACTGAAATTTATGTAAAAAAACAAACTACCAAGCCCTGTCTGGCTCTGTGCAAAATACTCACCCCACAGAGATGAATGGGAAATTGCCTTCAGTTGCAAACATCAACCCCTTCAGGGTCTAGTGGGGGAAGACAGGGACATAAAAACTTGCAATATGAGGGGCGCCTGGGTGGCGCAGTCGGTTAAGCGTCCGACTTCAGCCAGGTCGCGATCTCGCGGTCCGTGAGTTCGAGCCCCGCGTCGGGCTCTGGGCTGATGGCTCAGAGCCTGGAGCCTGCTTCTGATTCTGTGTCTCCCTCTCTCTCTGACCCTCCCCCGTTCATGCTCTGTCTCTCTCTGTCCCAAAAATAAATAAAAAACGTTGAAAAAAAATTAAAAAAAAAAAAAAACAAAAAACAAAAAACTTGCAATATGATGGAAAAAATAACCTGAGATATGTTCTAGGTATAGTAGTTACACAGAGGAGGTAGGAGAAGAAATAAAGGGGCATTTATTCCACACATATTGTGTTGTGCTAATTCTGAGCATAGGCAGTAAGTGAAACAGATAGTCCTTGCAGTTTTAAAGGTGATTCGGTCGCTAGTGTGGAACATGAGTTGGGTCAGACCAGGTGTGGGCAGTAAGACCAAATGAGAGTTTACTGTAATAGCTCAGATGAGAAATAAAAACTTGAACCAGGTGAGTGTCAGAGGGGACAGAGAGAACACCAATTCAAAAGGTCTAGTACAGGGGCGCTTGGGTGGCTCAGTCAGTTAAGTGTCTGACTTTGGCTCAGGTCATGATCTCATGGTTAGTGAGTTCAAGCCCCCTGTTGGGCTCTATGCTGACAGCTCGGAGCCTGGAGCCTGTTTAGGACTCTGTGTCTCCCTCTCTCTTTGCCCTTCCCCAGCTCACACTCCCTATCTCTCTGTCAAAAATAAATGAACATTAAAAAAAATTTTTTTAAAGGTCTGGTACAGTAGGCCTTTGACATTCACAAGGGATTTGTCCTTATAAATCCCAGATCTGATGATCATGTCAGTGTCTATAGAATTGCCTGGCTTTCTCCCAAATAACTTTCCATTTCCATTTAGAGCTTCCTATGCTGTACCTGTCTAAAGACCATAAATTTAATAATTTTAATTTTTCATTAAATCTTTCTTTTCCACTTGAGTAGTTTTGCACTTAAACTGGAAAGCCCATTGAAATTCTTTCACAATGATAAAGTTGGTTATGGTGCTGATCTGAACCACTGCCAAATATGACATGCCACTCACTAATCTATCCAAATGATTTTCTTACATTGTCTGCCTTCTCTTCATTTCTGTCATTAGCAATAAGTAGTTAAGTATTAAGTTCTATATGGAATAATGTTTCACAGGAAGTAAAGTTTTGTTTTTGTCACTGTAAATGCTGGGACAAATGACAACCACAAGCAAGAGGCAGGATGGTTTGGGGGAACAGCTCAGAGCAGTTGTTTGCTTCTACATTTTAGCCTGACATTTAATTCGGCTTCAGGATGTAAGGAAATAATGCTTGTAAAGCACTTGGTAGAGTATCTGGTATAGAGGAAGCATTCAGAACGTGTCAGCAATATAACGTAATTCAAGTCATGCAATTGATTAATTTTGCAGCTAATGAATATCAACCCTCCTCCTCAGGCCAAAAGGACTTTAAGTACAATTTCAGAATACATAGAAATCTACAAAAGAAAGGGCTACTCAGGTATCAAAAAGCATATGCTAAAAACTACATATACCGGTACCCTAGGATGCCAAGATCATCACTAAGTGAAAAAAAGTGCAAGCTGGAGATACATATATGGCACGATCTTATCTATGTAATATAAATATACATTTATATATATAATATATATTGTATGTATATATATGTAATATAAATATAAATATAAATATAAATATAAATATAAATATAAATATAAATATATATATTCAGGAAAATATCAAATTCTACAACTCAAAGTATTTCTTTTTTAAAAAAAATTTTTTTTAACGTTTTTATTTATTTTTGAGACAGAGAGAGACACAGCATGAACGGGGGAGGGGGCGGAGAGAGAGGGGAACACAGAATCGGAAGCAGGCTCCAGGCTCTGAGCCATCAGCCCAGAGCCCGACGCGGGGCTCGAACTCGTGGACCGCAAGATCGTGACCTGAGCTGAAGTCCGACGCCCAACCGACTAAGCCACCCAGGCGCCCCAAGTATTTCTTTTTATTTTCAAAATAAAGTGATGAAAAACTTCGCAATTGTTATAGGGAAAATACTCATGTGTTACTTCCAGGATAACATGGTTTATATTGCCTGACAACATTTTTGGAGTCTTTGAAGCTCTCACGCTGAGCGTGGCTAAGGACGATGGAAAGTGATGTCTCAGTTGTTGTTGAGGGGTTTTACGTTCATACGCCATGAATACGTGTATTCTCAGAGTGTTGTTTTTCTTCTTTTTTAATCTTTTAAGAGTTTACATGTCTGTAAAATGTCATTTAATGCCACTGAGATTCATGCAAATTGAAGTTTTTACCTCCGGTGTAAAAAATAGAGGTTATCACCTACCATGAAAAAATCTGAATGGGTCATCTCTCTGAGGGACTTCTTCACCAGAGGGAAAGTATCAGCACGGCATCACCAATCTGTAAGAGCCAAGTCTGACCCCCCCACCCCAGTAAGATGGAGAATGATTTGGGGCAAGAATGCCTTGAAATGCAAGTGAATATAACTCACCGTTGACAGACTAAGGTCCTGCTACTGTAAGTGGCTTCTAATCAGCAACACAAGCTTCACTGTGGAGCTTAGACTCAGGCTCTATCCCAGACCAACTAGATCAGAATCTACATTTCATCAAGATCACCGGAGGACTTTAAGTGCATTAGAGTTTGAGAATAATGAAGCTTGATTTGGTGGCTTGTTGGGGCACTGTCATTAAAATTTTTCATTAAAAAAATACTTGATACATTAATTTTTTATTATTTACATTACTACAATATGGCTAGTCTAACTACTTGAATATATACCTCTGATGCTCCTGATTTCCTGACAGAAAATTCATTTGTATTTTTTAAAAATGACTCACTAACCATCACTTAATTGAGGGAAGAGATTACTCTAAATGATTTACTTAAAAAAGAGCCCAAGAATAGTGCAAACCACGAGATCACAGGTTTCCTGGGAGGCAGAATCGATCTAATTGGGTGAAACTAGATATGGAGGCAAATGGAAGAGGAATTACTAGGAGTAACTCCAGGGTTTCTGGCTTAAGCATGTGGGTGGAGGCTGAAACCCAGTCATGAATGGAAGGTGTAAGTTTGGAAGGAAGAAACCATGAGTTCAATTTTGGGATATGCTGATGCCTGTGGATCTTCCAACTGGAGATGCCTATAAAGCAGCTAGATACACAGGTGAGGCTCAGGGAAGAAGTTGGAGTTGACAAGATGGAGTTGCCCACTGGTGCAAGGCCTAGGGCAGGCTCGTCCAGCATCAGGATTAAGGTCTGGTTCCTTCCCTCCATCTATTCTCAACCCTAGCCATTTAGTAACAAGGGCACCTCTGATGTTCTCCAGAACGTCCATGCAATCCTGAACATGTCGGTGAGATGTGATGTACCCACCATGAAACCCTATGTCTTTACTCCCCAGTGGTGGGTGAGGGTCTTCGAAGTCCACTTGATCAAGGCCATTGAGGCAGGTTTCAGGAAGTCTGCACCAGAGGTGGCCTGGGTCCAAGAAGGACAGATATAGGTTCCCGATATTATCCAGACTGAAGACTGGACTCCTAGCCCAAGTTCTCCAGCCTAAACCCAGAGGTAGCCATAGCCACTTCAGTGACGTGCTCAAGATGTGCATTCCTTTTCATAACTTGTGGGCCATGGTTTTCTATGAGATACTCCCTGACAACTGCACTGGCACCCTTGCTTCTAAAATAAATATTGACCTTAGTGAAACCTAAAGTGACCTAAAGTGGAACTTAGCCTCGCGGGGTCAAGTCTGGAAAGTTGCAAGTGAGAATAGACAGAAATGTATTAGGTAATGTCTCCTGCTATGTACTCATTAAAAAATCTTTCAGAGAAAAATTAACTTTTTGCCTTTACTTACATTTTTTTTTTTTTGGTTTTTAAAACCTGACAGTCCAGCAAGTGAAGGCATTTCTTTAATTTGGTACAATAATACACTCAAATCATCTCAAAGAGAAACTACCCAGCGTGTTTGGGTTATTGAATTTTTCAAAAAGTTACCTGCTATAACAGTACCAATTATGGACACAAGTTTATTGGGATACTATTTCTTTTATAGACAGCACCACCTTGAGACAACCCAACTGCTGCATGTGCAGGAGAAAAAGTGCATTCATACCTATTTCATAATGTTTCTTTAATTAAGGGATATTTAAATTCTAAAAATAGACAGTCGATTTAAGCAGGAATGAAACAGCACATCTTGGGTCGTAGTTTGTGTTTGGTTCAGCTGAGCTTGGCTTTTTAGGGGACTGACTGCTTCTTTCTCCTTGGATGATACTTTCTCATAGCCCAAGAAGAGGGGCTTGTAAAGAGTAAATACTATTTCAATGTTAAAACAAGGCGCTTGCATTTGGACCCAATGTCTTGCTTCTGGTATTCTATAATCTCATCAAAATCAATGAAGGAAGAAAATGCTATTTAACAAAAAAACTTAGTCAAGAGTCTCATGTCTTTAATATAAATGTGAGGAAAATGTCCATATAATTTAGTCATTCTGATTGGTAGCTTTTCAAATAGCTATCTACTATCAGTAAACATATATGGGAATTTCAAGTGAGACACAGATGAACGGCAGGATGTGAGTGTTTGCTGGGTTGGCAGAACTTGATCAGAGAAACATCAGCTACTGAGGTAGCTCCTCCTCGTAGTGGCGACTTTGTTCAAGAAAGACATTTTTCATAAACCTCACACGACAATGTTTCTGTGAGCTTCCTTCTCTGATGACAAGTACAGGAAAATATGATTTCAAAGATTAAGTGGATGAGATTTTACGGTACTTGCCTGTCAGCAGTTATCTCACGGGCTCCATTTATTAAGCTACGTGCCAGGCACTATTCTAGATACTTCACTACATTATCTCATTGGATCCTTACATTATCCCTAGAAAGTTAAGTTTCAGTTATAGAGAAGCCTATCATTTTCTCTTTGCTTCCACACCTTTATTATTATGTTCCAGGAAGGGGTTGACCTTCATATGACAAGATCCTGATCCACCAGGTCACAATTGACTAGACCAGAGGTGGACACCTGACACCAGGTGGTCTGTGCCAATCAAATGCATATTGGTAGGAATTTGCAGTTGTATATGGATAAAACCAGCTTAATCTCCGCTGAACATTAGAACCAATAAATGTCCTACCAGGGAGGCCATGTTGAGTACATTTGCAAGTCTTTGGGGGAAATGAAGAATGATACAAAGACCATTTGGTCTTAATTGACTCAGAAGTCACATTGGTGCCAGATTGCATTTAAGTTCCTAGATTCATTTGCTTATGAAGCACTCCAACTTCCTATCCTTGGGGGTTCATAAGACACCCCATATCCTTACAATTATTTCTCCTTTCTTCTTAAATTACCTTGAGTAGATTTCATTCAATACAACACAGTGGTCTCAAAGAGAGTATTCTTACCCCACTTTGATGATGAGGAAAAAGACTCAGAGAGTTTAAGCACATTGCCCACAATCGTGCAGATGGTAACAAGCAGAATTCAAGCCCAAGTCTGTAGGACTCTTAAGTCTGTGCTTCTCACCACTAGATTAATTCAGATCTCAAAATTTCAGCATACATTGAGGACTGTTAAAGCCGTCTAAATCTACTAAACTAGAGGCTTTGTGATTTTCAGAAGTTATTGCTGTGTCTTCTTGAAGATTAATATGCAAAACAAATGTTCATTGGAAACAGACAGGCATAGAGTGTCCATATTTTTATCTACATCATTAAGTCAAGGGAAGTGAAACTTCCTGCTTTCTAGCTGAGTTGGCCTTCTTTCAAGGACCCCAATTCTAATTGCTTTTGCAGAATGTGCATACCTCCAGTAAGTTAGACCCATCTTCTCCCATGAACAAATTTCATTTTCTTCTGGTCAATTTTCTATGCACAATTTATCATCACTAGACCATCCTTATTGTTTATCTTCATGGATTGTTTCCCGAAAGAAACTGGCATATATATTTTTTCTCTTTGTAACTAGCCATGAACCCAGTTACTCATATAACTTCTGAACAGCCCAGCTTCAGAATCTAGCTATTAGCCCTCCTTTATGGAGAAAGAAAGCTCACTTAAGTGATCCTATTACCCTTTCTGAGCTCTCTTGGCTCTTATCCTAGGATGTGAGGCCTCACCAATCTATCACCCCATATAACTGCTTGGCTCACAAGAATCTGGACGTGGGCCACTCTGATTCAGTGATTTTGTACATGGTTTAGGTTAAGATGTTTTTATTGTAGTTCAAGCAAAAAACCATCACTTGCTATAAATCCATCAACTTTCGTTACTTTAAATTTGTTACACTCATAATACTATAGCATCAACAAGAATTTTAAAAAAGTATCCAGATGCCCACCATGCTAATAAATCACCTTCTTCAGTTCGTCTACATTCTTTTGTGTTCTGTTTGCATAAATATACACTTTTTGCCCACTTTTAACCATAACAGATGCTTCTTTGTATTTATCTTCCCTTCACCCAACTTGTCAGGAAGCACTTTTCTGTACTGCTAATATTTAAAATTATCATTTGAATGGCCACATCCACCAATGTTAGATGTTAAACACTTCACGCTTCCAGTTACTTCTTTAAATAATTCTAAATCTGGTAACTACCTAGCTTTTTAGGTGACAGGTTCACCGTCATTCTCCTTACCATGAGCATTGTCAGGCATTGACCATATGCGAACAGAAGCCAAAATGGCAACAGGGGAGTTGATCCCAGGATACTCAGTTAATCATTTGCCTGGAAGGGGGTAAATATGGGACTATCACTTCATTGGCAGTAATCTTGGCAGAAGATTTTGAGAGTTTCCTTCATAATTAACTTAGAGTCCAAAAGCAACAGAAAAAGAAGCTGGGGAATCATGGCACTGATGCCTTTTGTCCTAAGGGCAACGCAGTTCAGGAGTGGGTATGCATTTCTAATTGAAATTCATATTTTCCATGAGCATTTAAAGTTGTGTGCCTCCACCTTCTGTCCAAATACATCCCAAATATGTTACAGAGAAATCTAGGAAGGTTTCTCCCTTCTGATCACAGCTAAGACTCAGAAGGACTTGAGGTGTCTCTAGTACTATCAGTGGACATTTTAGTTTTTTTCATCTAGACCCTCAGTCAGTGCTTCTAGAAAGCCTGTGTGCCTCTTTTGGCTAGTAGAAAAGACACAGTGATTTAGGCCTAGAGAAATGTAAATCTAGGCAAGAAAAAAAACCTAGTGTTTACCCTAAAATACACACACACACACACACACACACACACTTTTCAAAACAAATCAATTCATTTCCTTATCAAACACAAATACTTGGATCCACACAATAATAACAAAAAGGGGTAGGGCAGGGAATAAGAAGTATCCTCTGTTTCTTAATGTGTGTTTGCTGATCATCACTCAGCTTTACCTCCATAAGGGGATTCACTCTCATTTTACATTAAGACTCAGTGTTTAAAAAGCTAAACAATTTGCTACTTTGTTAGTCTGTTGCTGCAAGCTGCAATGTGCTCAATTAACCTGTTCTTTCTTCATCTTCAGAGAAGCTTGTCTCTGATCAGCTCCATTCTTCTGAGTCATACTTCTTTCTGACCTGGAGCCACTACATTCACTGAAGGTCTCCATTCTTGTCTTCCTGAAGCAGCCTGAAATGCCCCTCTTTCCTTGCCTTTTGGTAGTGGCCACGATGATGTCCCTTCCAGCTGTTTCTGAGCTGGTTCCTAAGCTCAAGACTAAGTGACTCAGCCTGGATCAGTAACCTTGCAATTAAAAGATCAGACTATTTGAGCCATAACCAATGTGGATTTAATGCAGTCAATCCCTTTACCCAACAATTCTAATTTAATATAGACACACAGAACATGTGTACTAAGAAGACATAAAGGAGGAGACACTATTTGCCAAGTTCCAAAAAGTTTTAGAAAGACATCTCATTACAAGTGATCTGTTGACAATGGTAGATATGTTTAAAGTTACCAGTGGCAACATCAAAAGGTTAATTTTAATAAAGAGCTTTAATTAAAAGTAAAAACTAAGTTCAGTGGGCTCTCCCCCACCTCATTCTCCCTGATGACTCCAGCATTCGCACGGCTGGCCACCTACCCCTCCAGCCTGGCCACGGGCCCCATGGCACCCACCACACTGGCTTAGTTTTGCTCTCATTCTCACACACGTCTTCTGTTCCCTTCCCGGTTTCTTCCCATTCCTTCAGGAGGTTCAACACTCCAAATACTTGCAATTATCACCGACACATGGCTTCTTGGTATTAGTTGGGAGTTGCAAGTAATCTAACCTGAACCAGCATAAAAATTTTAAAGATATTTAACTAAAGGTTACAAACTGAGCGAACAAGAACGAACTGAGCCTTAGGAACACCTCGGATCAGGGACTTAAAACACATAGCCTTTATTACCTATTTTGTCTTCTTTTTCTGTACGTCATTTTCATTTTCCGCCATGCAGTCTGAATTTACATTTCTTTTGTTACACAGAACAGGAAGACTGGGCTGTAATGTCTTAGTCTCAATTCCAAATCTCTAAGGAAACATAATGATTGGCTCAGCTTGAGGATAGGTCTTGAATAAATCTATTTTAGCAGGGATTCCATCATAGAAAGGCCTGGGTGCTTGCTTGGATGGGTCAACTATGACTGAGTGGTCATAAGAACATGGTATCTCTAATCGTCACCTCCGGACTTAAGCTCCTACCTGAACACATAAAGAATTGCTGGATATTGTCACGTGCTAACACTTCAAATTTCACAAGCCCGAAAGGGACCTCATCATTCCTCACCCAAACAATATGCCACCCTTGCCCCCACCCTCTCTCTTCATCAGTGAAGAGCACCAGTATTCTTCCCACGTCCGTGGCCAAAACCTTGAATCATCCTGTCCCATCTCTATCTCTTTCCTCTCTGGTACAGACATCTGTCCACATAATAGTAATAGCTAATATTGAGTGGACATTTACTGTGTGCATACATTATTGCATTTAATTCTCAAAGCAAACCCACAAGATAGATACTATTGATAAAACTATTTTACAAAGAAAGGAGACTGAGGCTCAAAAGAAAAAAATTAAACAACTTGCCCAAGATCAGACAGCTACTAAGTAATGGTGCTAACAAACAAATTTAAATTAGTTAGACTTCAGAATCAAAGCTTTTAACAACCATGCCATACTATCTCATTGCTTCTGAAACATGCTTGTTACTTAATATTTCTGATATCTCATACCCTACAGATCCCTCTCCAATCACCTTGTGCATCTACACAAATAGCTTTGGCACTTCCATTCCCCTACACCTGGGAGCCTGGAGTCAAATATGAGATGCCCAGACCATCAGCAGTTACAGTGTTCTGTTCCTTGACAGTTGCATGTTAAAATCTCTAATAGCTGTTCAAAGTTTGTTTTAATTTTTTTTAAGCAGTTAAATGTATTACTTGTTCTATCTTCCCTTTAAACCATTTATTCCTCTTATCCTCCATGTTTTTCATGACTTACCAGGAACCTTACAAAAATCCCAAAGCATAAAATGCTTTAGTTGGACATTATTGATTGCTGACCTATGTGACAGATTTTACCTTTTCCTTGACTGGCTGTCCCTCACTTTGAGACTCCTACTACTATTTCTAAGAAAATCTTTTCCCACAATGTGCCTTAATTTTCGAGAATAATACTTTTCTGGAAATTCAACTCAGTCAAACCTCACAAACTCTTTGCCGGAGTCCATTTTCTCTTGGGACATGGCGGTATTGAACTCCTGTCATGCACAACCTTCTGTGGGCCTATGTTGAACTTCCACTGGTTATGGTCAGTGGTTGTAGTGGTTATGGTAGGCAGACTTTAAAATGGTGCCCAATGATCCTTGCCTCCTAGTATCTACTCTCTTGTTTAATCCTCTTCCTCAAGTGTAGGCTGAACCCAGTGACTTGCTTCTAACCAATAGGATACGGCATGGTGATGTGATGTCACTTCCATGATTAGGTTACAAAAGACTGTGACAACCAGCTTGCTGGAGCACTATGTCCTTCCTGGTTTGTACATGGAAGAATTAAGCTGCCATGTTGGAGAGGCCCCCATGGCAGGGGACTGAACGTGGCCTCCAAACAATAGGTAGCAAGCACCTCCTAACAATCACGTGAGCTTAGAAGCAAATCCTTCCCCAGTCCTTAAGATGACCCTGAACTAGAGGACCCAGTTAAGCCCTGTGTGTTCCTGACCCACAGAAGCTGTGAGATGTGTGTTGTTACAGTCTACTAAATGTTGTGATAGTTTATTATGCAGAAACAGATTAGTAAGGTAACAACAGGGCTATTTTTGTTCATTCTCAGAGTGTTTGCAGCCAACGGCTCTCAGTTTGCTTTGCCAGAAACAGAGGAAGAATCAAAATGCAAATCTGAGGCTGTTTTTCCCCTGTCATGCTCCACCATTCAGGAAATGGGAGAAGGCACACCCCGAACACAGTCACGGGACACCTCAATCTAAAAGTAATCTCATGATTGTTATCTCATGTGAGTCTTTCAATATGACTTCTTGCCATGGTCACTCAGCTAACATTCTTTCTCCACCAACTTTTTGATGTAATATTCTTTTGCCGAAGTCCTACACGCTGACAATTTAAATTTCAAAGTGTAAAAATAGAGCATTTACTTCAGAGGTCTTGAATAAGTAAGAGTAGCAGGAAAGATTCTTTTTAAAATATGAAATGATTCTAATATTAATCCCAGAGTTAGTGCAAATCAGGCTGCCACATCACCAAATTACCAGTTGCAGTGAAGAAATTAAAGTTATCAACCCCTTCTTATGATGTTGTCACAACATTGGTGTTAATGACCATATTCTCTGTGACAGTAAAGAGCAAAAAACGGTAGCCCCTCCCTCAGGTAGGGGCTGAACGTGAAGTTATTGTACTCCTCTTTGCACCAAGTACAGGAAGATAATTGTTTTTGTGAATTATTTTCCTGAGAGCAGAATTTTTACGCTGATTCTGTCATCAAAGGTTTATGTCCTATTAAAGCAATAGTCAGATTTCTGTTTGTGGAGAAAATAAACACAGATTCATTGTTTCTCCCTTTTTTAGTCCAAGAGGTACCTACACCACACGTATGGGTACACACACCAAAACAGTCAAATACATGTTGTAATAACATAATAATATGCTATAATAACATATAGCAATATATGTTATAATAATGTTTGCCCATTCAAGTGGAGGAAAGGGGGGTAAGAAGCCAAATTCCATTTGCATGTACAAAGTATCTCCTTTCTCAAAGAAATTGGTACTCATCTAAACTGAAATTGCATTCTAAGCCGGCCACTTTCATATGCATGTCAGTATCAGCAAATAATTGTTTGTCACAGCCCTCTAACTGTCCAACCCTGAGGCTAGCCCTTCACATTCCTCACATAATATGTTTCTTGTAATAAATTGCAAAGAGCTTTCATGGGGTGGACAATTGGTTAGAAGGGATGAATCTGCACCAGAGAGTATTTGGCCAACATCAATTCCAGCTCCCACGCCACCTGTTTTCTCTGGAATTCTGTCTGTTTTAAATCTTTCATTCAACGCACACTGGAAAAAAGCAGGAAGGAGTGGCAAACCTGATTTGTTGCACTTTTTGTTTTAGGCCATGGGAAAACATCCACCCAAACAGATGCTAATATAAAGACAGTATTTTTGGTGGCGCGGCCTGTTACTCTTCCTGCCATTTGCTCAAAGTACTGACACATTGTGAAAAACCTAAGACGGGCCCACAGTTTCATGGCCCAGTGTAAACGTTAAGGGGAAAATAGCCATAGATTTGCATTCACCTCTTTCCTGTTCCTAGTATGGCATACTGGGAGCTACTGGCCAGAAACATGCCAAAGATGAGCAAAGAGCTTATTGTCAGACTCATACAGAAAAATTAAACATAATTTTGCCTGAAAAAGTGGCTGTGAGTCAATCACAAGTGCTATTTTCCAATTTTCAATAACAATTTGGGCCGTGCTAAAAATCAAATTAGGGTTTGAGAGCCAACCAGGAAGTTCTTATTACAAAAAAGAAATCACCATATGAAGAATAATGGTTTGTATTAAAACCACAAACATTTTATTTATTTATTTATTCTTTATTTTTATTTTTAAAAAAATTTTTTTAACGTTTATTTATTTTTGAGACAGAGAGAGACAGAGCATGAACGGGGGATGGTCAGAGAGAGGGAGACACAGAATCCGAAACAGGTTCCAGGCTCCGAGCTGTCAGCACAGAGCCCGACGCGGGGCTCGAACTCCTGGACCGCGAGATCATGACCTGAGCCGAAGTCGGCCGCTCAACCGACTGAGCCACCCAGGCGCCCCCACAAACATTTTAAATAACCGTTAGCTGGGAACAGATTTACAGCCAAGAGTGGCAAAATGTTGCATATGTTCATTTCCACAGTCATGACGATTATTTTTAAACACATACCTCATGAAGGGGCAAGTGAATACCTTTCTACTTTAAAGGTGGCAAAGTTCACCGGAAACTATGACAAATACTAAAAGCTAAATCAAAACACCAGCTTGGATGCAGAAGTCTAGTTTCGGGTCAGTCTCCCCACCTGGCCAGCTAGATGGCTGCAGGCAACTAACCCCTCTGGACTCTACTTACCTCATCTTACATGCAAGATTCTCTCCAGTTCCAAACTTTCCATGTTGTAAATCCTCCTTTGGATTCAGAAAAGCAACCTAGAGCCAATAGCTGTCATGCTTTTGGCAGATTGCCGAATTACATGAAATCTATCTGTGAGTGGTTAAGTATATTCTAGAGACAATACTAATACTACTGAAACCTCCATGTATAGTACTTGTTTTGAGGGCCAGGAGGATAGAGGCTGGGGTGGGTATTGATGAAAATCAAATTGTGGTTTGAGAACCTACCAGGATCTTCTAAAATCTTCATGAATAAATTAGCAATTTTAAACTGCTTTAAAAAAGTAAAGGAGAAATCAGAGGAGTAACATTTGATATTGGAGAAAGAAAAGGGAAAGCTAAATTTTCTGTGAGAAAATCATTCCCTGAAATACGGTTTAGGGTAAGTGGAGTTTTAAGTGTGACAGATGCCCTTTAAAACCATTTTTCATGAGAGTTCCTCAGTGAAACTATTTATATGAGATCCACATGGATTGCATTTTTCTAATTTCTCACTATATAGTTTTCTCATTTGTTCTATCCCTCTCAAGATTATTCAGATCTTCAACCATTGTATTCCTCACAACACTTCTATTTTGAAAATCAAAATGTGTTACTTCTACGTTCAAGTTTGGGATGTTTCAAACATGGATGCTATCATCAACAATTACACTGAAACCCATGTAGAAAGGAACAAGAAGTTTGGCCTTGGGGCCCTGAGCCTATTTTTATTTTTAAGTGTTTTATGTTTATTTTTGTCTACTCCACAAAAAGAGCAGCAGTAAACATGTGATGATCAGCCTTTAGTATTTCCACAATTAACGTATTGTTTTTATGTAAGTTAAACTTTTCTTCCCAGAGTATTAGAGGAATCTTATGTAAAAATTCTCAAAATGCCTTAAAAAGTAATAATAGGTAAGACCCCTTTCAGAGAATCTTTCTTTCTGGATATCATTTGTTCATTTGGGAGGGAAAAAAATAACACCAGTCGTTGCTTCTGAAACCACAAAATATTCTAGGCTGCATTAAAAATGTATATAGCACCTCACATCAATCAGAATGGCTAAAATTAACAACTCAGGCAACAACAGACATTGGCGAGGATGCAGAAAAAGAGGATTTCTTTTGCACTGCTGGTGGGAATGCAAACTGGTGCAGCCACTCTGGAAAACAGTATGGAGGTTCCTCAAAAATTTTAATACAGAGCTATCCTACAACCCAGCAATTGCACTACAAGGTTTTTATCCAATACAGGTGTGCTCTTTCAGAGGGGCACATGCAACCCAATGATTATAACAGCACAATTGACAACAGCCAAAGTATGGAAAGAGCCCAAATGTCCATCAACTGATGAATGGATAAAGAAGATGTGGTATATATATACAATGGATTATACTTGGCAATCAAAAAGAATGAAATCTTGCCATTTGCAACAACATGGATGGAACTAGAGGGTATTACGCTAAGCAAAATTAATCAGAGAAAGACAAATATCACATGACTTCACTCATATGTGGAATTTAAGATACAAAACAGATGAACATAGGGGAAGGGAAGCAAAAATAATATAAAAACAGGAAGGGGT
Source organism: Panthera onca (assembly GCF_046562875.1). Lineage (NCBI taxonomy): Eukaryota > Metazoa > Chordata > Mammalia > Carnivora > Felidae > Panthera > Panthera onca. Next base: position 87,935,155 of record NC_138342.1, read on the forward strand.
ACAAAACATAAGAGACTTAAATATAGAGAACAAACTGCGGGTTGCTGGAGGGGTTGTGGGTTGGGGGGATGGCTAAATGGGCACGGGCATTGAGGAAGACACTTGGGATGAGCACTAGGTATTATACGTAGGGGATGAATCACTGGATTGTATTCCTGAAATCATTATTGCACTATATGCTAGCTAACTTGGATATAAGTTTTTAAAAATTTAGTAAAAAAAAAAGTATATGGAATGCATAAAAACGAAGGATCCATTTTTTTCTTTTTCTTTTCTTTTTTTACACTAGGCAGATGTTTACTATATTCATTTGGGGGCTCCACAGCCAAAAAATAAAAAAAATATATCATACAATTTGGAAAGAATTTCAAGAAAAATCTCAATGAAGAGTACAATTTTAGGAACCAAGAATTGCACAACTTGGAACAAAAGAAATTTAATACTTAACTTTATACCTGAGATTTATGAGGAGTTCTCAAAGTACAGTGATCAGGACCATATATATCAAAAGTAAAACAAGCTGGGGCACCTGGGTGACTCAGTCGGTTAAGCGTCCGACTTTGACTCAGGTCATGATTTTGCAGTTTTTGAGTTCAAGCCCCAAATGGGTCCAGCTCAGAGACTGGACCCAGTTTTGGATTCTGTGTGTCCCCCCTCCCTCCCCTCCTCTGCTCATTCTCTGTGTGTGTGTGTCTCTCTCTCAAAAATAAATAAACATTAAAAAAACTTTTTTTAATAAAAAAAATAAATCAAGCTAAATCAAAAGCACTATTAGGGTAGATATGTTAAATCTCCTCTTTTGGAGATCCCTAAAAGGAATAGATTCTTATATTTCAAAGATATTACGTGGGGTTTCATAACACAGCAGATATATCTCTCAAAATGCTTTCAACTGCAGTAATGGAACACTGAGTGCAGATGCTAAAGGCCTGTGATTTCCAGGCATCCACTTAACTTCTAAATTTACTTAGTGTAATAAGTATAATGGAAAGATGCTGTGTCAATATAATACAACAGACATGAATTGTTAATGTGCAAAACAAAAATGCCAAAATTGTCATGATACGATCTCTGCCCTGAGTTTGTAATCCAGTAGTAGAGACAGTATGAACAATTCTGATAGAAGCTGGAATGACCCAAATACTGGGAAGGAGGAATAAATCAATAGTGCTAGTCTCCCCTCACAGAGGAGAAAATGATTGATTTCAACACGAGGGTTGGGGAAGGTTTCACAGGAAAGGCAGCATTTAAGCTGGGCTGAGAGGGTAAGAGTGGGCTCGAGAAGCATCGCAATACGACGGAAAGGACATCACGCAGTCTCAAAGCCAAGAGCCCAAGTCCTGGTGCACTTGCGCCTGCCCTGGCACCGGAAGCTTGCGGGAATCTCCCGCACAGATGGGGCCCTGAGCAGGTGCCTTTGCCCATGTCCCTGTTGGTGGGGACAGGATGTGGGAACAGCAAAGTCTACTTGCTGATTTAACTGTGGACTCTCTGATTTTTATCCACCTGTACATAGCAAGGCTCCTGATGTATGAGATTCTGCCCTGAATCCTAGTACTTACGTTCTTCTCCCCAGGTGGGGAGAACACTTACTGAAGGATGGTAATCCCTGATCTTGCCAACTGCTAAATTCTGGTCGAGGACCACAGAGGCACGTCTGCCATCAGGTGTTAGCTGCTTTGAGTGGATGAGTCTCGCTGTTTGGCACTTTTTCATGATTTCTTTTAAAACTGTACTGGTCCTACTAGATTTTATCCATTTTTAATGTAGAGTGTTAGTCTTAAAACATTTATTTTACTGGGGTGCCTGGGTGGTTCAGTTGGTTAAGCGGCGGGCTCTTTATTTTGGCTCAGGTCATGATCTCACGGGTTCATGGGTTTGAGCCTCGCATCGGGCTCTGCAGAGAGTGCGGAGCCTGCTTGGGATTCTCTCTCTCCCTGTCTCTGCTTCCCCCCACCCCCCCGACCCTGGTTGCTCACCTTCTCTCTCAAAATAAATAAGTTAAAAAAAAACAAATATTTATCTTACTTTTCATTTTTAACTTTGGGTAACAGAGATCAAGAAGCAATAACATAATGAAGATAGTCCGATAGTCCTATAGTTAGTCCTGCTTGAAACAAGGAAAGTTAGTAGATTTCACCCCTGCTTCCCCAGTTCACTCAGCATAAATATTTTTAGGGCCCAGGTTTAGATGTTTTTATCTCTTTAAACTTGGATGCAGTATTCAGGATCCAATTTTTGCACCTAAGACTAAAGACATCATATAAGTTGATAAAAACATTAAGATCCAGTAGATAAAATAGGTAAAGAAAATAAACAGAACGTTGATGACACTATTACTAGTCAATATGTAGGAAAAAATTTAAACCTATTTTGAATAACAACAAATATAACAACAACAAAATATCCTATCATAGGAAGGTAGGAAAAAAGAAATTAGAAATCTCATATATTGCCGGTGGCGATAGAACGTGGAATAACACTTATGAAAATCTATCTGGTCCCAAAATGTTCTTATTCTATGATTCTATCTTATGGAACTTATACGAAGAAAATGATCTCAAACAGGGACAATCTGCTTGCCAGTTTACTGGATTACTGTAGAAACCTAAGTGATCTTCCTGTTTCTATCCTTGCCCTGCACTGCCCCCACCCCCTCACTTCCAGCACAGTCTACTTTCAACACAGTGAGTAGTGACCCACTTCTCTGGAGGACCCTTCATGGCTCCTGATTTTATCAGAGTATGAAGCCAAGTCCTTACGTTGACGTACAAGAGCCTGTATACTCTGTCACCTCTGGGTCCTCATCTCTGCTACTCCTGCTGTCCCTCTTGCAAGCCTGCCGTGCACCTGCACAAGGGCTTTTGTTCTTGGTATTCCCTCTGCCTCAGTGCTCTTCCCCCAGGCCCCACGTGGGCCCACTTCTGCTTCTCCTCAACCTTTTGCCAGGCTGCCACCTTCCCAGTGTGGCCTGCCCTGACCTACTCAATTTAATATTTCAATTCACCCTCCTACCCCCGAACACAAGCTGGATTGCCAATTCCCCTTACCCTGTTCTTTCTCTTCTACATATGATATAAATTACTACAATGTTCCTGATCTGTCTTCCCCACACAAATGCAAGGTCCACAGGGGCAGGGATTTCTGTATTTATGTTTTGCACTGACATATCCTAAGAACTTGAGACAGTATCTGGCCCATATACAGGTAGTCAATAAATAATGGTTGAATTTTAAAATAGCAAAAAATGAGGAAGCAGTTCTAGAAACAGAGGGTTGGCTAATTAAAAAATCATTGTAGTGGGATGCACTCAGGACTGGAGTAATTAACCCCCCTCTAATCTTTCTGTGCGATTCAACCCTTAGGAACCAGGTATTTTACAAGGGGAAACAGCCCTTGATGTATTGGGCATTCTGAAGACAGAAGAGATGCTCTGACAGCTTTCCTCTTGGGGTGTACCAAGATACCTTTGGAGTCACGGCACTCAGGGTCTGACTGATGGATGCATTGTTGGTCCCGACACAAAGAGAGCTCAATAAATATTTTTTGACTGAAGGAAAGAACAGTTACGCCTTCCTCTCTAGCTGCCCTGGGCTGCTAGCTCCTTTTAAGTTGGGAAATAACCTGAGAAGTGGAGTCTGTTCTCAACAGGTCATCCAAATAGGGTAAATGTCAGGTCAGCTGCAGCAGCCCTGACCTCGGCTGGGGCTCACACGTTTTATAAAGCTCTTGTGTCTTGATGCCACCACGGTCTTCTGCTGCTCCTGTCAGAGCACAGCCACCTGTTGACGGTTTCAACTCCTCAGAGGCCGTCCCATCAGAAGCAGTGGCTCATCTCTCACTGTGCCTCAGGAAGACAGACGGCAGGTGTGGGGCTGGTGGGGTGTCCAAGTCTTAGGGCATCGGGCTCTCTGCTGTCAGCACAGAGGCTGCTTGGATCCTCTGTTCCCCCTTTTTCTGCCCCTCCTCTGTTCACACTCACTCTCACTCAAAAATAAATAAACATTAAAAAAAAAAGCACAAGGATGATGAAAAAAGATGCTACTCAGAAATTATAGGTGTGATCCACTGTATAAGATAGTAATAAGTAATAAAGATGAATGAGCAGTCACAAGACATACCTTTATCAGGATGCCTGGGTAGCTCAGTCGGTTAAGCATCTGACTTCAGCTCAGGTTATGATCTCAGTTTGTGGGTTCAAGCCCCATGTTAGGCTCTGACAGCTGAGAGCCTGGAGCCTGCTTCAGATTCTGTGTCTCCCTGTCTCTCTGCCCCTCTTCCACTTGCACTCTCTCTCTCTCAAAAATAAACATTAAAAAAAGACTTATCTTTACCCATGACAATGCAATGAGCCCTCTTCCAGGGGCTATTAATGAGTACACAAACTGCTAAAAATACATGTAGTTCTTGATGGAGAAATGGCTTTTATGAAATTCAATGCACTCCTTCTGTAGAACAGTGGTGTGATATTAAATATACCATGTATAAAATAATTCTGTATTTAAAAAAACCTCATAAAAATTTCAATTTCAGACATTTGTAATAACAGTAAGTTTGAGAACAATGAATCGATAGTCTACCCACTTTTTCATAGCCACAGGAACTGGTTGTGGGTGTTACCTAACCCATCCATGGATCACTTTTGGTTTCCTAATTAGTTTTAGGCAATTTTAACAATGATTCACTCTATTTTTTCCCAGGAGTTTTCCTTTGTAACTATACAGTATAACATCTATTCAATTTACTTGTTCTCTGGGAAAGGGCTGGCGAAGATCAGATTAGCTCATTTGGAAGACACTATGAAATAGCCATTCAATTAAATATAACTGTTACCATTATAATGATGTCCATGTAGCAATGCAGACATTTATTAGAGAAAAATTAAAATTTAACATTATGTATTTTTTAAGACCATAACTATGCAAAATCATACACTATGAAGACAATTTTGATCAACCATACTGCAGTGAGCAAGGCTCACTAATCAGGCATCATCTAAGTGTCACGGACTTCCAGGAGGAAAGGAGTAAAGCAGGTGTGAGCTACCTCACTAGACATGGCCTCTCTCTTCCAACTCTTGGGAGATTAATATGCCATATGCCAAGAGCCCAGTAATTTATCCTTTGATAATTTGGCTTATTGTTTACAACTACTGCAGTAACAGTTGTTCCTTATTTTCCCTTTTGGTGTTTTATTATTTCCACAACATAAAAAATCAATGTGTCAATAAATAAAATTAAAAACAACAGGTTCCCTCACATTTTTTGATGTCCTTCGAAGAAGTTTACACATTCCCAAAGATGTCTCAGGTGAACATTACTATGTCACCTGGGCTAATCACTTAAACTGTCCACACCTGTTTCCTCATCTGTGACAGGCATATTCTGGGATTCGCCTACATCCCACAGTGGCTGTATGTGAGAAGCAGCATGCACAGCAGGGTGGGAAAACCAGGATTTAATTTTTTTTTTTTAACGTTTATTTTTGAGAAGAGAGAGACAGAGCATGAGCGGGGGAGGAGAGAGAAAGAGGGAGCCACAGAATCCGAAGCAGGCTCCAGGCTCTGAGCTGTTAGCACAGAGTCCGACGTGGGGCTCGAACTCACGGACTGCAAGATCATGACCTGAGCCGAAATTGGACGCTTAACCGACTGAGCCACCCAGGTGCCCCGGGAAAACACAGGATTTAGAGCCATGTAGTCAAGAGTTCTAATTCTGGCTGTGAACCTTACTGTGTGACCTCAAGCAAGTTATAGAACTTCTCAGAGCCTTAGTATGAAGTGGGCACTCTCCACCTTACAAGGGCATATGCACACAGGGCCCCTAAAACAGCACCTGATACACAACAGATGCTTAAGAAATGGTAGCTATTAGAACAGTGCTTTGTAAACCTCAAAGCACATTGTGCAAATACAGCATGCTCATAATGATAACAGAAAGGAAGGGGGAGAAAAGATGTGAACAGGATCAGCAAGGGAAGTACAGAACAGGGAGTGTGTGAACACAGTAGATGTGCTTGGGGAGGAGTGAGTGGCATGGCGTGGTTGGAGGGTGGGACTCCTGAGGAAATCAGTCTGGTTTTTATTCTCCAGAACATGGAAACCCCATTGAAGGCTTTCCGAGAAAAATATAACTGGGCAAGACCTATGCTTTAGGAAAATAACTGGAAATGTGGAGGATGGTATGAAAAGGAGAAAAGCCAGAGGCAGAACAACATGTTGAGGAGACAACAGGGCATGAAGTGGAGCTAGGCCAGTGAGTCTGAGGCAGAGGGCTCGGTCGGGGATGCATGGAGAAGAGCCAGGAAGCTGGTAAATGGAGCCAAGTGACCTGATGGGAAATCCAGCACAGTGTGGGTACAAAGGAATGGAGAGGGAAAAGCAACATTTAGATGATCTTCATCAACAAAGACAGGAGAAGGGAGGTTCAATATGATTCCAAGGGTTTGAGTCGGGGGCTAGGAGAATGTTAATTCCACTGTTGAAGGCCCCGGGAAGATAAGAGTACAGTTCCGGACCAGAGGGGTTGAAGGAATTTGAGGAGACATCCAACAGAGACCCCAGACGACAGACCTGGGCTTCTTTTGTAGATTTGGGTGTCATCACCAGAGGGATGAGAATTGAAACTAAGGGGCCTGAGATTCAGAGAGTTTAGGCCCTCCAAAATATTAAGTTACAGGAAAGAGCTTTCATAAATGTAAACACGTACACAGGACTAGTAAGAGGACACAGGTTGGCTAAAGAAAGGTTCCGCCAGCAACTTGCAAAAAGATAATATGGTGTGAAAATGAGAATAATATCTATACAAATCTATTAACTTACTAAATTTAAAAATTCTACATTAACCCATAGAAATAAAGCTAATAAAATGGTTGGGTTCCTTTGGAACCCAGAAATTAGTATAGTCAAAACTCACTGCTTCTAAATTTCTGCTATGAAATTAAACAAAATCTTCTTTTCATACCAATAAATATCCCAAATAATTCAAAAATTTCAGTTTATTTACATATTGTATATCTCAAAAGAAGTTGGGAAAAAAAATGAAGTTTTAACAGGAAGTCAGTGAATTCTCATAGCTCTGCTGGTCTCTAGCATTTGGGGAGAGGGAGTCGTGGAGTCCTTGGAGATTGGAATCTTGATGACAGAACTTCAAATGTTCCAGTCACTTGCCAAGGAAGTGCCATACTTGCTCTGTGTCTGAAATGGTGGAAGGGGGTGTCAGGGAAGGGGTAAACAGCAAGGGAGAGAGGGAGAGATGGAGGGAAGAGAAATTTCAGTTACACCTTGAGGAAGTATTTAGGCAGATAAAAACAATCATGAGCTTGCTATGACACACTTCCCTATTTAAAGTTACTCCGCTTTAAATCCCAAGTTCTCTCATTTGGCTCAAGCCTTATATAAAACTGGGCTAAACACTCCGGAGCCTTTCCATTTTATTTCCTACATTTTTCTGGATCATTTTAGTCTCTACTGAATAACACAGAAGTTAGTGCCCTAGCGTCAGCATGAAAGGTCTAGGGAAAAAACCCTGTATGGTAAAATTTGACTGCTTGTCAAATATCCAAAAAATGGAATAGTATTGCAGAGAAACAATCTGTTAGTTTCCCATATAAGGAATATAGCTTGCTTTCCCATGAAATGTCTATGGATTTGTTCTTTTCTAAACACCGTAGAACTTGACAGAGTAAACAGTTCTCATTTTTCCTCCAACTTTGCAAGCTGAATGCTCTTCTAATGTTTTATATTAAAACAAAGGGCCAAAAATTTTGCAAAGTTTCAAAGACAAATGATATGTGTCTATGCTTGTATTTTGAAATTTTTACTACAGAACATTTTTACTTGTTTCTCAAAACAGCTTCAAATAATGGCAACAAAAAATAAAGTTATTTTCCATCCTACGATAAACTGTGATTTTAAGATATTTATTTAAAATGAATGATTCATTAAAGTGACAAGATAATTTAAAAAATCTTCCAAATTCAGATTACCTGGAGTCTCATTAAATTTATCAGAATTACCTGAAAATTTTCAGTACTTCACCAAAAGTCACTAACATAATCAAACTACTGTCTAGCCTAAAAGCAGTAAATGTGCTCCTTCTCATTTTTTGAAATTACAAAATAAATGATTTCATTTGAAAATTTTAGTGACTATTTAAAAAGTTATTTTACTTGGTTTATATAACTTTCATTAATCTATTGTGCTTTTTTGTCTGGTTTCCACCACTATAAACACATCTAGCTCAAGAACCAAAATACACCATACCTTCTTCATTACTTTCCTTATTCGGTGACGAGGACACCTGAAAGATAAAGACAGAGATGAATCCCTGTTATGAATATTTAGATGTGGAAACTACACCCAGAACATTTGTTTTGTTTTGTATTTTTATGGAACTAGACAACAAAGTTTACAAGCAACGGTTCTCTAACCTGAAAAAAGGAAGTACTTCTCTTTGCCTTTAATTATCACTGCTTCTTCTTTTGGATAAACAAACCACAGACTCAGAGTCAAACAGAAAAAGCATGCTTGAAAATATTTCTCTCATTAACCCATGGGAACTACTGAGAATGTGAAGAGAAGAGAGAGAGGTTTCCTTTCAGTTGTTTCTTTGGCCGAGGACTAGGGGACACAAACCCAACACACACATTCATGGATACGTGAGGCACACACACACACATTGTGGAATTCATTTAGCTGTCTTCCAGAGCATTTAAATTAATTTTTCTGTTCATTTCCATGACTGGGCCAAGATTTTTAGAACAGATGCAGTATAATCTGTGATAGACAAGTTTGAAAGAAAAGCTTTTCTGAGATACCAGATTTTTTTCATAATTAAGAACAATACATTTTTTAGTTTTTTTTTTTTCTTTCATCTTGTTTTATTGAGAGATTCCCTCATCCACACAGAGGAATGCACAAAGCCCAAGGATAAACATCTATGCAGTCACCACCCAAGTCGAGAAATGGAATAGGCCAGGCCCTTCCCCAGTCATAACCTCTTTTCCCCTAGGGATAATCACTACCCAAATTTTGTAACACATTTCAGATTTCAAATTTAACAATCAACTTCTAATTCTAGTTCTCTGAATTTGCTCATCCTAAGTAGGAAAGATCTGCCTCTAACACTTGAGGTCTGGGGCAAAGGTACAAATGGAAGACCACATACCACACATGGTAATACTTAAAAGTTATAAATCAAGCTAACAAAATGATAAATTGAACATAAAGTATGTTCCATTCTATTATCTTGATAAATATACTTTTGTGATGACTTGGAAGCCTTGCTTGGCATTCTAGACACCTCAGAGACTGCCTGAACATAGCCGAGTAAGGAAGAGAGGCACAGGGCCCTCAGCCCACCCCACTTCTCTTCTTTCCTCAGGCTCCAGTCTGTATTGAGGGCCTCATTTGTGCAAGGGCAGAAACTCCAGGCCACAAACCTACACACTCCCTTCCTCCAAACAGCCACCCACTGGCCCCTGCAGAAATGATGCAAGCAAATGATTCACACAGGAATGAGCACAGAGCTGGGGAAATGCCCACAGAGGCTGTAGTAACAGGCTTGTAGCAACCTGGGCAAAGAATTCCAGGGTCTTGAGTAGCTAGAGGGTGGTATGGAATGGGCCGCTTGGCTCCTGGTGAATGCACAACTATGGTCCCCTGGTCTTGTGGGGAGGGATGTAACTGGATGAAGGCCAAAGCAGGACCCTCTACAAAGCAGAATGCAAAGTAGGGCTCTCCTTGCTTAGGTATAAGGGTACTATTAAGATCAAGTCAGTAAGGAAGAAAAACTTAAATTTCAGCAATATTAAAATAGTCCCTGTAATGATTAATGTGTTACCTTGGAGGGTGTTTTTAGCTGAGATTAACATTTAAATTGGTAAACTCTCAGTGAAGCAGACTGCCCTCTGTAATGTGGGTGGGCCTCAACTAATCAGTTGAAGTTATGAAAAGAACAAAAAGACCAGCCTACCAAGCAAGAGGAAATTTTCCAGCGAACTGCCTTTGGACTTCCCCTGCATCACTGGCTCCCCTCTTGTCTCCAGCTTGCTGGCCTACTCAGATTTTGGACTTGTTAAGCCTCCATACTCACTTTTTACATATATCTACATATCCTATTGTTTCTTTGGAGAACCTTAATATATTCTCCTGAATCATAAATGGTTTCAAGTTATTTTTCCCTCTACTCTTTACGAAAAAGGCCAATCAAATATGCTTTATTTTCGGTCACAGAAAAATCAGGTAACAATGTAAATAAATAAAGAAGACCTCTGTATAATGTCATGTAAAACCTCCTTGAGATTTCCAAGTACTTCAAAAAAACAAAAATTCTATTCGCCTTCCTAGCACAGAGAAAATGCTTAATCATGGTTGGTTTTGAGGATGATAGAACTTATGTAAAAATTGGGTATGAAAGCACCACCACAGTAATAAAAATTATACTGAGAGTAGGCCCTTGGGATTTGATGGCTGTTTTACTACACAGATTATAAAACAGAGTAACCTGTTTATTTCTTGGAAATTGGTATGCTCAATCAACAGTGCAGGACATCTATCACAAAGTTTGTTGGAAAGTTAGCTGTTTAGATTTCCTGTTTAGAATGGGCAGCTGTTTCTTGCTGGAGCTGCCAAACATTTCAGGGGAAGAAAACGTATGGTATACATACGTACATCAGAGACATGGAGAGTTTGGTTCCAAACCACTGCAATAAAGCAAATACTGCAATGAAGTGAGTCAAATGAATTTTTTGATTTCCTACTACATAAGAAAGTATGTTTGCACTATAGTCTATTAAAATACAGTGTGCAATAGCATATCTAAAATAACAATGTACATACCTTAATTTAAAAATTACTGAGAAAAAATGCTAACTATCACCTAGGCTTTCAGCGAGTCAGTCTTTTTGTTGGTGGAAGGACCTGCCCTCACGTTACTGGCTGCTGACTGATCATGGTGGTGGTTGCCACAGGTTTGGGTGGCTGTAGCAATTTTTAAAACTAAGACAACAACGAAGTTTGCCACATTGATTGACTCCTCCGTTCATGAACAAGTTCTCTGTAGCATGTGATGCTGTTTGATAGCATATTACCTACAGTAGAACTTCTTTCAAAACAGGAGTCAGTATTCTCAAACCCTGCCCCTGGCTTTATCAACTGAATATATGTAATATTCTAAATCCTTTATTGTCATTTCAACCATCTTTAAAGCATCTTCAGCAGGAACAGATTCCATTCCAAGAAAACACTTTCTTGGCTCATCCATAAAAAGCAACTCATCCATTCAACTTTTATCATGAGATTGTAGCAATTCAGTCACATCTTCAAACTCCACTTATAATTCTAGCTCTCTTGCTATTTCTACCACATCTGTAGTTACTTCCTCCACTGAAGTCTTGAGCCCTCAAAGTCATCCATGAGGGTTGGAATCGACTTCTTCCAAATTATGACTTCTTCCTATGAATCATAATGTATTTAATGATGTCTAGAATGGTGAATCCTTTCCAGGTTTTCAATTTACTTTGCCCAGATCCGTCAGAGGAACCACTTATCTATGGCAGCTACAGCCTTACGAAATTTTTTTTTTAAGTTTTATTTTTATTTTGAGAGAGAGACAGCCTGAGTGGAGGAGGGGCAGAAAGACAGAATCCCAAGCAGGTCCCGGGCTGCCAGTGCAGAGCCAGATGTGGGGCTCAAACTCATGAAACTGTGAAATCATGACCCAAGCCGAAACCAAGAGTCGGACACTTAACTGACTGAGCCACCCAGGTCCCGTGAAATGTATTTCTTAAATGTTAAGGCTTGAAAGTCGAAATTACTCCTTTGATCCATGCACTGCAGAGTGCATGTTGTGTCAGCAGACACAAAAACAACATGAATCTCACTGTATAGCTCTGTTGGCACTCTTGGGGGACCAGGTGCATTGTCAATGAGTGATAATATTTTGAAAAGTCTTTTTCTAAACAGTAGGTCTCAACAGTGGGCTAAAATATTCAGCAAACCATATTGTACACAGACGTGCTGTCATTCAGGCTTTGTTGTCCCATTTACAGAACACAGACAGAGTAGATTTAGCCTAATTCTTAAGGGCCGAAGGATGTGGGGGATGGCAATAAAGTCACCAGCTCCATTAGCCTATTCTTTGAAACTCTGAAAGCCAGGCACTGACTTCTCTTCTTTGGCTCTGACAGTTTTAGATGGCAGCACCTTCCAAAAGAAGGCTGTTTAATCCACACTGAAAATCCGTTGTTTAATGTAGCCACTCTCATATTTTAGCTAGACTTTCTGGGTAACATGTTGCAGCTGCCTTTACCTTTAACTTCTGTGTTATGGAGAGGCTTCTTTCCTAAAACCTCATGAAGCCACCCCCGCTAGCTTCCAACTTTTTTTCTGCAGCTTCCTCAGCTCTGAATTTACAAAATTCAGAAAAGTTAGGGCCTTGCCCTGGATCACGCTTTAGCTTAAGGGAATGTTGTGGCTGGTTTGATCTTCTATCCAGACCCCTCAAACTTTCTGTTTCATCAATAAGGCTGTTTTGCTTTATCATTTGGTTGTTCACGGGAGTAGCCTTCAAGAACTTTTCCTTTGTGCTCGCAATTAGGGTAATTTTATGAAGCAAGAGGCCTACCTTTCGGCCTGTCTTGGCTTTCAACATGTGCATTCTCCATGAAGCTTTATCGTTTTTAACTTCTGATTTAAAATGGAAGATGTGCGACTCTTCCTTTCACTGGAACACCTGGAGGCCACTGTAGGGTTATTAATTGGCCTAATTTCAATATTGTGTTTCAGGCAATAGAAAAGCCTCTCTATGGGCCAGATGGGAACAGCCAGACAGTGGAACAGTCAGAACGCAGATAACATTTATCCATTAAGTTCACCATTTCATATGAGTGTGGTTTGTGGCACCCCAAAACAATTACAAGAGTAATATCAGAGTTCACTAATCACAGATCACCATAACAAATGTAATAATAAAAAAGTCTGAAATATTGCGAGAATTACCAAAATATGACACAGACACAAAGTGAGCAAATGCTTTTAGAAAAACGGCACCAATACACTTGCTCAACACAGTGACCACAAACCTCAATATGAGTACGATGTAGTATCTGTGAAGCACAATAAAGTGAACTGCAATAAAAGGAGGTATGCCTGTACAAAATAGAACACTTGGGCAACTCCTCATTAGCCTCAGGAAAGAAATGGACAAACTACTCTAGCAGAAACATCATCCCATTTTATTTTAAAAATAATTTCTGGAATGTTCTTATAACTTCATTCTTTTTAAAAGATCATTTCTACTTTTAAGTAATCTCCACACCCAACATGTGTGTGATCTCCTTCGAAATCACAAACCCAAGATCAAGAGCCGCATGCTCTACCGACTGAGCCAGCCAGGTGCCCTCTTATTTCTTCATTCTTAAAATATATTTCTTGGTCCGTAAAAATATTCAGTATGCACAAAGCTTTGTATAAAAGAAAACAATCATCACAAGTCTAGAACTCAGAGATAAGAACTATTATAGTTTCAAGGTCATTTTTTTAACCTTTTTCCATGTTAACTCATGCCAAAAGAGAGATGGATATTTAAATTTGAAAACAACAAGGGGTGCATGATACACAGCCACTACTATTTCATTCTTCACCTAGTCAATGGCCTCCTGATTCATAAACATGACAACAAACTACACCTTCTTACAGGAAGTGGAGTAACTAAGAGAAGCACCTAAAACTGACCCAATCCCAATTCTGTCAGGTGTCCCCATCACTACATCTTCATGGTTAGAAACATACAAAGGATTTTCAGTTACTTACTGGAAAAATGTGGGCACCCTCTAATAATCCAATACAAATTCTCCACAAAAGAGTATTATTTTATACTCTTATTTCAAAATACTATCTTCTCCCCTTTTCCCACTCCAAAAATACTTCCTCATGAATATTAGTATATTTGATTTCTTTCAAACTAATCTACAGTTTGCATTACCAAAGTATGTCTTTTTCTTTGACCCATCAAAGAAAGCTTACTCTAGCCTCTATCCCTATTCATGCATAAACTATATTTTGAGTTGATACGAACCATTAATAAAACTGCTCTGTACTTAGTGTTTCTCCTTCTAAAAAGGTCCCTACGAGCATCTTTCACTCCAGGTTACATTTGTTCAAACTGACTAACACGATACACTGATTGAAACAATATAAAATTGTGCTTTTACTATATGAGTTGATATTCTTTCACTTTATTATTATAAGGGTTCAAAATTAAAGGGAAAAAAAGTTCCCGGTTTTTCATTCAGGTATAACAGGGTTTTTGGTTGAATTATATTTCCAAAGTTCATAGGGCAGTTGCTCTACATTAATTTTACTTTTATATTCCTTTTCTGATTTTTGCTTTAGAAATCCAGCAAAATATGACCAATTCTTAGTTATCCAGAGACAAAATGTAGAAGTATTTTAAGTCGTGTAAGTTTAATCTACTGCCTCTCCCTTTCAATAATGTATGCAATTGGCTAGAATCTAAGAAAATGGTTGATTTTATTTTAATTTCTCTTGTCCAGGAGCACCTAGGTGGCTCAGTCAGTTGAGCATCCAACCTTGGGATCATGACCTGGGCCGGAATCAAGAGTTGAACACTCAACTGACTGAGCCATCCAAGTGCCCCACTTTTATTTTTTAGAGAGAATATATTTTTAAGTAAAGTAGAAAAATCCCCCTTTTCCTTCTCCTTCCAAGTACTACTCATTGTGCATCCATGAACCATCACCACTGCCATCTCTAAGCTTTGTGTGCTCCAGCTTTACCTGAGACTGCTTTTAGGGGAAACCTGGCCATGTGAAAGCAAAAACAAACACTGCAGCTGCTAAGACTTCTCTGAGAGGCACTCTCTCATCCCAGTTCCAGAAGTTTCTAGTGCCTTCCATCACTCCTATGAGCTAAAGATTCACAGTCTCATGAGATTGGGCCCCTGCAACTGAGCAGGAGTGTGCTTATTCTCCTTGCCCTGAATCCTAGATTCTAAGAATTTTAATCCCCATGGCTACCAGGGTGTAGAGGATCTGAGGCAGGTCTAGGAATTTCTTTAACAAAGAGTGTGGTTCTTTGTCGCCCTACATGTACGGAGTTTGTGTGTGCCACCTCACAAAGTTCTTTTTTTATTCCCCCAGTAAAATGACTAATTTCACCAAATATTTAAAAACCTTACAAATTACCCAATTCAGACATTCCCCAATCCATTTCCTCAGAGAGCAGATTACAAGGAAAGTGCTTAAATAAAAGCATGTGGGAGAATTCTGGGTAAAAATTCCCAGATGGGAAAAGTAGTTAAGTATTAGAATAAGTTGTTATATTGTGGAAACTAATTTCTTCTCTTTCCCTCTCCTCTTCTTCCTGTTTAAGTCTCTGAATATAAGACTAATTCTCACTGAATAATTTATATTAGTCACAATGACTTAACAATACCCAACAATGGAATGGGCTATCCCATGAGGGAGTATAACACTGGAAATACTCAAGAGGCTGGAATAGAAGGGATTTTTCTCTATGTGGTCAATTTAACTCAACAACATTAATGCCAAGTAACAGTAAAATCAACGTTTATTGAATACTGTCTGTTTCACATTTTACCTGGATTATCTCATTCAGTTCTCTACACTAACTCTTGTAAGAAAGATATTATTATTAGCTCCATTTTATAAATAAAGAAACCAGGCATAAACAAGTTAAATAATTTGCTTTAAGTTACAAGTGACAGACCTGGGATTTGGACCTAGACAGCCTGACTCCAGAACAAACCTTTTTTTTTTTTCCTGTTAAAAATTTCCTTGGACTAACTCTGACATGAAACAAACTGTGCATACTATATTTATAGCATGTAGTTCTGACACATGTACACACTCATAAAGTCATTATCACAATCAAGATAATAAATATATTCACCATCATCCCCAATTTCTTCCTGTCCCTGTAAGAGAAATTGTAAAATCTTTCCTTCCTGGCTCTCTCCCAAACTCTCCAACCAATGATGTTTTGTGTCATCATACATTAGCATTTACATTTCCTAAAATTGTATATAAATGGTATGATATAATATATATATGTATGTCTGCCTTTTTTCACTCAACATTTTTTTGAAACTCAGCCATGTTATAGCACAGATCAAATATTCATTTCTTTTTATTGCTGAGCAGTATTCCCATGCTTAACATACACTCTGAATATACCACAATTCATCCATCCATTCATCTGTTGATCGACATTTGGGCTGTTTCCAGTTTTTGTCTATTACAAATAAAGCTGATATAAACATTTGTGTATAAGTGTTTTTGTATGGACATATACTTCCATTTCTCTTGGGTAAATATCTAAAAGTGGAATGGCTAGATCATATGGTAGGTAGATATTTAACTTCTCAAGAAAATGCCAAACTGTTTTCCACAGTGGTTGTATCATTTTTCATTCCAACCAGCAGACTATGGAAGTACCTCCACATTCATGTCAACAACTGGGATGGCCAATCTCTTAAATTTTTAGCTATTCTAAAAAGTGTGCATAAGCATGTCACTGTGGTTTTTAATTTGCATTTTCTTAATGATTAGTCAAGTTAAGCATCATCTCATGTGTTTTCAGTATGTCTTCTTTGGTAAAGTGACCATTTGCACATTTCCTTTGGAGGTGAGGGGATGGTTTATTTTCTTATTAATGAATTGTGAGAGTTCTTTATTCTAATACAAGTCCCTTTATCAGGTATATGATTTTCAAATATTTTCTTATACTATGTGGCTTCTTTTCATTCTCTTAAGAGTATTTTTTACAGAACAGAAAACTTTAATTTTGGTGAAATCTAATTTACCATTTTAAAAAATAGGTTATGCTTTTAGTGCCATATCTAAAAAACTTTGCCTAACTACCCAAGATCAAAATAGGTTTATAGTTTTAGGTTTTAAATTTTGGTCTAGGATACATTTTAGACAATTATCATATAAAGTGCAAGGTATGGACTGAAGTGAGGTTTCTTTGGTACCCTATGGAATAACCAACTGTTCAAGTCCTACTTATTTAAAAGATTATCATTTTGAAAATCAGTTGTGCACATACATGTAGGTCTATTTCTGTATTTAATTCCATTCATTTCTTTGTCTAGTTTTACCCCATTACTCAGCTCTCTTGATTATTGTAGTTTTATAAAATATCTTGAAAAAAGGGCGGGCTCAGAATGAATGAACTCATTCTAACAAGTTTAATCAACAAGATCTATGTTGATAGAATATTCAGGATCAGTTGATTAGGTGATATTTTAGGATAAATTAACTGCTTTGGTGAATGGATAGTTTTAAAATACAAAAAAGAAAAAAAATGGATTAAACTTTTGAGTGATTAACAGAACTGTTGCAGGAAGTATATACTTGTGAATATGTATTGAGCACAATTTAATGTAGTAGCGTTGAGACCGAAAAAGGAAAAAAAAAAAAAAAAAATGACCATTAAGTAGTCACTTGACAATATGTACAGATCAGTTAGAAAAAATATTGTCATTATTACCAAGAAAAAATAAAAGCCAACAACCTGATGAGTATTATGTGGAAGCATTTGAAAAACAACTTGGAAAATATCTACAGCAGTCGTTTGCCATGCTTAGGGCAGAGATCTTAAGGGTAGTGGCTCTGAGGAAGATGAGAATAGAAATGATCAGAAGAATTATGGGATGTTGTTTATGAATATAGATGTTTGAATGTATTACAATCATGAAAGGCCAAGCTGTGTCAGAATGAGGATGTTGTGCAGATCTCATTGCACTGGGGATCTTCAGAGGCAGAGAGCACTGCCCTCTTACTGGGTGTCCAGGCCACAACGTGGGTCTCTGACCCACGTCCTGTCACAGTTCAACCACAAGACCATCCAGTTGTGTGTTTTGGAATATTGTGTCAAGCATTTTTTAACATTTATGTGACTTTACGGCCAAAAAAGAAGGAAGAGGCATCCAACTTGTAAAGGAAGATGAGGTGAATGTCTCTGTAGAATGTTCAATAAAATCTACCTGAAAGCTACTAGAATAAGTGACTTTAGCAAGTTTGTTACAGGATACAAGATCACTATACAACAAACTATTATATTTGTATATGCTGGCAATACACAATTGGAAACAAAATAAATACATTGTTTATAATGGCATCAAAAATATGAAACACTTAGGGAAAACACTGGAAAAAATATGTGAAGAACCTGTGACCTATAAAGCATTGCCAACAGAAATCGGAGAACTAAATAAATGGAAAGATATAGGTTGGAAGATGCAACATTGTTGTGTCAGTTCTCCTCAAATTTTGATCTATAAATTCAGTGCAACATCAAATTCTAATACACTTTTTTTTACAAATTAATAAACTCATATATATATAAATACCAGAGACCTTGAATAAACAACCTTATGAAGAAGAAAGTTGGAATAGTAATTTCCTTTTTTCCTTACCAGTTCAACTATTGATCTCGCTTCCTCTTGAGTACAATGGAAAGGGCTGTCGCATATCTGCACGTTTGTGCTGGTGAGGAAAAGACAATGTTATTATCAATCAGGATAAAAAATGAGCAATTACCAAACAAGAAAACCAACTGCAAATATCCCACACTGGCTGTGTAACTCCAGTTATTTATTTCCAGCCAGTGATAAAGGACCTGAATGAATATAAACTGAGATGTTTGTACATTCTTTCAGGCAGAGTTATAAATATAGTGCTCCCAGCACCGCACATTCCAGAATATGTTTTTCGTTTAAATAGTACACAGATCTAAATAATCTCCTTGAATATAAAAGACTATACATCACAACTACACTTTACGTTTTGTGAGGAAAAGAAACTTGACCCATGAAATGATGACTATAAGGAAGAATTTTCCTTTGAGGTGATAAACACTGTTACTGGCTACTGAACGATGCTATGGAATCTCTTTCTCAGACAGGTGAGGAAGGCTAAGCTAAGAGTCATGACAGGAAAGCACATGATACGAAAACTTGGTTTTCGTACAGGGAGGGAAGGTCAGCGGGGCATAAGACAAGGAAAAGCTCTATGAAATCAAAGCCTTCCCACACAACAGGGAATGCATGCTATCTCCACAAGCATGCTGCCCATTGTGTATTTCCTACTTCCTAGATGAAAGCAAAGGCATCATTCCTCTCAAACATATTAAGACTGATTTTTTAAAATTTCATCAAAGAAATCAGATTAAAATGGATATAGAAAGAAGCAGTAGAGAAGGGAGTTAAAGCCAAAGGAAAAAGTAATTAGCAGATCCCTAAAGAAGAGGAAACACATACACACACTTGTCCCCCAAGTGGACCTAAGAGATATATATTATCGGATACATTTTTATAATGGCTTTGTGAAAAATACATTGGGATATATATGATAAAAAGATCTGCCTAGTTATTTATTTATATAATGTCTGTAATCAGACATTGGGTACATAGCAATTACAGGTAAGTGGTTGTTCTCTTTTCTATCCAGACTCAAAATGTGGGATTTATTTTCATTCTTGGCATGAATAAAATTTGATGCAAGTTTGCATTATCTTTAAGGCTATTTTTTATTCTGTTCTCCACAGCCCATATTTAAGTAAGCTAAAAAATGAAAAAGGGAAGGTGTTATAAGTCAGATATTTCCCTAAAGAATGTCAAAACTAAATTTAAAAGAACAAGGCAAAAAATTAGACACTGTGAAGCCTTAAGTGCTAGTCCTCTGAAGGAAGCATGGTGTATTCTAAACATGCTATATACGATGTTTTTAACGTTAGAACTAAGCCAAAGTAAAACGTACCTTTGGAAATTCTGAAAAATGATGGTAACAGAACAGGGGAGACTTCTCTAAATAGGGCTGCCAGAAAAAATACAGAATCCCCAATTAAATTTGAATTTCAGATAACATCAAACTATTTTTTAGTATGTCTCAAATATTGCATGAGACATTTATATTAAAAAGATGTATTGCTCTGAAATTTAGATTTAACTGGGTGTCTGGTATTTTATGTTAAATTTGATAACCTACTTCTAAAGAAACCCTCTAACTCTTAAATAAAGAGAACAAACTGAAGGCTGCTGGAGGGGTACTGAGTGGAGGGAAGGGCTAGATGGGTCATGGGCATTAAGGAGAGCACTTGCTGGGATGAGCACTGAGTGTTGTAAGTGATGAGTCACTAAAGTCTACTGCTGAAATCATGACTACACTATATGTTAACTGACTTGGATTTAAATAAAACTGAATCTAGAAAAATACAAAAATAAATAAAGTAACCCTCCACTCAACAAAGCAAATCATCAACAGAAACGGCAAAAACAGACAATATTAAAGCCAACTCTGTAAGTTTTTAAAATTTTGAATAACTTTCTAAATATCTCTCATACAGTATCTTGACAAGTAACCAACGGAGCTGAGGAAAGCCAAGAGGCTCTGCCATTTTCGCCTTGGGCAAATGATTAGTATGACTGTTCAATAATGAAATGGAAGGTATACAAACAGACTTGAGAGATTCGTACGAGACAACATAAAGATGAGAGACCATAAACCCTCTTGTTACTATTTCTCCAACAGGCTCTTAGAGTAGCATTTGGTTAGCTAAAAATAGTGCCAACTTCCTCACCAACATTCTCTTAGTTAAAAAAGTATATAATCTGGGTTGTAATAGATGTCCCCCAGGATTTAAAATACTTTGAATGTTTGAAGGCATGTTATCAAGAAACATTTTTATTTTTATTTCCTCTAAATTGGCCCCTATATAAAAAGAGTTAACACTGATTCATATTTATTGATTGATTCAAAGAATTTTTTTTATACTATGTGTTAGGGACATTTCTAGATGCTGGGGATACAGTATTGAACCAAAGAGCTCCCGTGGAGGTTAGAATATTAAGGGTTCTTTTTAGCCTTAAAACTATGAATGTGGCCTGCAAGAGAAGCAGTGTAACCACTTGAAGGATGACTAAGCTAGAGGTATCTATTACAAATGAGATTTAAAATAATGACTGAGAAAAATGTGCTGCTTTCCTTTTTACAGTAAGATACTAAGTATTTTGTTGTAAATTTACACAAATTGTATAGCCTGTACGCAATCTTGCTGACCAAAACAAGCAGACATGACATTAGAAGAAAAGATCAGCAATACCAAAAATGCTGTGGATGACAAATCAAACTGCATTTAAAAATAATAAAAAGGTGTACTGATACGTAATCGCGCAAAATAACTGATTACATAAAAAGATACAGAAACAGAAAATTACCTGCACATAATAAGAAGACATATAAAGATGAAATTTACAAGGCCAGAGATATGGAACTTTTTAGTAAAGAGAAAATGATTTTCTTCAAGGCAGACAAAGGCACACACTCATGAGAATCCCCAAAGACAGTGTCCAGGATACAGATCTGTCAAGGCCTTTCATTTTCAAGCAAAGTAGTCAAGAAAAAAAAGAGAAAATTTAATTTAAAGAGATAAGAATGACAATGATTTTGAACCACAACCTCCAGAGTCTATAGAAGAAAACTGACATTGAAGTAAATCTATATACAAAACTATATATATAGCTACCCATATATAGATCAGGTACACCTTCCTCTAGAAAAGTAAAATGAAACAATTTTAAGACCTAAACAATTTGGAAGAACAAATCTATATAAATATTATTTAGGTTTATATGTTATTTATATATATATAAATACATATTTATAAATAATATATATTTATATATTATTTTTATATACTTATATATAATATATATTTATATAAATTATATATATAATATATTTATATAAATTATATATATATAATATATATTTATATAAATTATATATATATTCATATTCATTCATTCATATATAAATATATATATATATATATATATATTCATTCATTCAGTAAGCATGTTTAAATCACCAGTGGCAAGTCCTGACACTAAGTGCCATGATACAAACTCAATTTACAGCATAAAAAGATAATAACACACTCCAGGTGCTACACAGAGGTGTGTACAGCAGTGATGTGAGGGTACAGGTAATCTTGCCCAAAACAAATAACAACTCTTTGTAGAGGTAGCATCTAAACTGCTCCTTGAAGAATGAGCAGGCATTCATGGAGGAAAAACAGGAGACGGGAGGAAACAGAACATGAGGCTGGAAAAGTAGGTCTAGACATATTAATACATAGAAGAGTAGGATTGGATTCTATGATCAAAGGGAGCCACGAGAAGTTTTTGAGCAAAAAATGACAATCACATTTGTATCTTTCAAATATAATTCTGACAGTACCACAAAGATTTTATTAAACAAGAAAGGAGTTGCAATATAAAACAACTGAGTAAATAAATGACAAGTAACTGAATCAAGTAAGTGAAACTGAATTAATTATTAAATTAAAAACTAAATTTAAAAAACCCAGATGCTCTAGAAGAGCATCTGAGAATCAGTCAAAATTTGAAAAATTTAGATGGGTCAGAATAGATAATGGTTAATGAAAAAAAATAAACTGGCAAAATGAATAGTACATTTCTGATTTCTTAAAAATAAGGTAAATAAGCCACGGCTGAAGAAAGAGCAAGAGGGGCTGAAGAGTAAAACTCAAATGGCAAAAACCTTTATTTCTCCTGCAACACACTGGAAAGTGACTTTAGGGGAGAGCAGAAATAATGAACTTCTCTGTGTTAAAAGAATGTGTAGCTTTCAGAGTAAATATTAAGCAATGGGAAAAAAAACCCCAAAATAACAACCAAACCTCTTGTGAAGAAGAGGATTACTCAGAGTATCAATTATAGAATTTAATAAATGCAGGGATCTTGGAAGCAGAAGAGTAGCACTAGATTTGAAAACAACAAACATCTGTTGGTTTTAAAATATTAGTCAACAATTTGCTCCAAGACGTATTCACTGAGTGGCTAGCACATGTCAGGCATTAGGAATAGAAAGATGAATAAGGTATCCTTCTTCATGTGCTTTTGAGGAAGCTACGTGCTAGAGGAGGAGACAAATTAATAAACCACGCAGTTAAGAACTGGTAAGCGTAATAACAAAAGGACACAGGGAAGCAAGGAATGCACAGTATAATGGCAGCTTGGCTACGAGGGAAAGCTTCCCAGAGAAAGTGAAGTCAAAACTAAATCTTAAAAAGATGAGGAAGTTAGCTAGTTCAAGAAATGAGAAGATAATCATGGCAAAGGTAACAGCATGAGGAATGGCCTAGAGGTCAACCAGAGCATGGTGTCTGTGGAGTGACAAGTGGTTCTAAGTTGTTGGAACATGAAAGTAAGAGGCAAGAAGTGATAGAAAATGAGGCCAGACAGAGAGCAGGGACCAAATCCTAGACTAGGCCTTGTTTGCTCTTCTATGAGAAGTTGAGACTTTATGCTTTTTAAGCAGAGAGGCTTATCAGAAGCACCTAGGTAGGGAGATTTAAAACATTCAGATTCTTAGACACTACTCATCAGAGACCCTAATTTACTAGGTTTAAAGGAGATGAATGCATCTGAATTTTCCAAGTTTTCCTAGTTAATTATTACGCACTATATAGTGACAGAAATGCTGGGATAACAAAATGTGGGCCTACACTCAACTGAGTAGGGAAAATAGGCTGAAAAAGACAGGGGGAGCTTGCTAATCAGTAACAGTGTACATTTTAAGGAATTAAGAGGAAGAAGCAACTCATTAAGACAGGACATAAAAGCTACTATGAATACATTTTTACAATCAAGTGGTGATAAAAATAAGAAAAAAAATGGCCAAAATAAATTAAAATTTGAAGATTTTAACTTTAAATTACCTACATGAATAAAATTTATACCCAGAAATGTACACCCTGAACATTTTTAAGCTAAAAGAAGATTTATTTTGTTGTATTCTCTGAAAAGACAGAAGTAGAATATAGCTGGCAAGAACATTAAGCCTGGTATCTGGCTTAAATGATGGCTCTCCCACTCAGCGTGACCTTAGATCACTTAATCTCTACGTGGTTTCAATCTCATCATGTATAAAATGGAGACAATGATACACATCTTACAGGATCCTTGTATTAGGTAACACATACTAAACACTTCGAACTTGCAAAATAGTACAAAGTTCAATAAATGTCAACTCCTGTTGTTAACGTAATCCTTATCATCACCTAGGAGGCTACAGCAAAATGACTCCAGAGAGTAGAAATAAAATTACCCTCAGAGAAAAGGTAATTAGTCTCAGCACAGAAGGAATGACATCAAGCTACAGAAAAACTAACCAGAGGTAATCTCTACCTGTGTAGCTGAGGAACCTGGAAAACACACAGGCCCTTAAAGGACTGCAAAAACTTTTCCAAAAGTACCATGAGGAAGAAGATGAAAGCAAACAGTGAGCAAATACTTCTTTGGACAGTGAGAGACCCTTTTTACAGGAGCTCACCACATGAATGTCTGACTTAGAATATCATAAAGAATAGCTCAGTCTACTAATTACTAGGATAGTCACGACTAGAAGACATTCACTTATACCCAGTTTTGTTAATAAATTGTACTACTTAAATCAGAAATAATCACTTGATTTTAAGACTCTGCTAAAAAAAAAGGAGTGGTCTGCCTAAGTGGTTAAGAAGAAAGAAAGGAGAAAATCAAGGAGTTGACAATGTTACTCGAGCTTACAAAGAAACACAACCTGAAGGTTAATGCCTAAGCATTTGTGTCATAGGCAAGATGAGTCTCTTGATGACATAGATAAAATATATCTTGAGACTAATTCTTTACTCCATGTGATTACTGTATTCTAATGATTTCTTTAATGTCTCTCTTGATTCCCAGACTTCATGCTCCGAAAGGGCAGAGACTCTATTTATTGTAGTCACAGTAATAGTCCTGGAACCAGCACACTCCCTGGTCGCAGATCTTCAAATCAGTGTTTGTTGAGTGAATGGCTTCCCAATTTCTCCTGATTTGGAGAAGGGGACAGTGGAGTTGGGTACTCTACAGAATGACACGTGTGTTTGCTTTCTGTAGTTAGGCTTGCCAAAAGTCAGTTGTTTTTGTTTCTAAACCTGTTTATAAGAGCTGTCTTTATTACTATTTCATAATTTAAGCAGTAATTATGCTTACTGAAAAAGAGGATGTGGAAAGAGAACTGATTCTATGAATACTATGCAGGCCCTAAAAACTAGTAAGGCTAAAAAGCCTCAATAAAGGTGACTCACTATAATAACTTGGTGTCAAAGTAGATGTGGGTAAGAAAACTGTAAAAAGGTTAGAAAAAAGAACCTTAAAAACCTATGAAGGTTTTTAACTGTAAGGAGTTTAAGAATTAGAGGATCTTATCTTGGTTTTCTATTCTATATTACACTAGATTATATATATAATCTATATGGAACTTACATAGAAAAGGTCTTCGCCCTATATCCAAAGATGAGTGAGTACACATTTAAATGTTTTAAAATAAAATGTTTGAGTTACATCTGTTACTGTTGTTTGATTCCCTGTAATCAATCAGCTAGTGACCCAGATCATGATGGATAAAAAGGCTTTGTACTATTTCATCAAGAAATGATGTGGTGTTTACACATAAACAACCATGTCTGCACATTGAAAAATTGCTATTTATTCCCTCTTTGCACATATCACAATGTATTATAATTAAATGCCTGTTTACTCAACAATATCCCCCACTAAACTATAAATCTTTTGGGAAAAGGGGCCATGTCAATTCCCAGTTTCATGGTGTCCACCCAGCACTTGGTAATGCTTTCGATATTGGTGTTTCATGAGTATTCTTTAAATGAAAAAAAATTGTAATTCTCTTTTTAAAAAAATCAAATTGAATAGCATTATATGGATGTTTAGTATCAATTAATAATAAAATAACATTACATAGAAAAGACAAATCCTTACCAATTTATAGCCCCTCCATCACACTTCTTCATAAGCAATGCTTTCCAACATTCATGAGTAGATTTAATAACTTCAAGAGCAAAGGCCTAATTCCAAACCAAAAACAGATATAAAGATCACATCACCATACTAACATGGAACTATTATCACTATGACAGCTAATTTCTAAGAACGTGAGCTCTGGAGTCAAGCAAACCTGAATATAAATACTGGCATCCTTATTCACCAGCTGTGTGACTTTTGAGCAAGTTACTTAATTTCACTAAGTCTTAACTTCTTCATTTATAAATGGAAGGTAATAGAGATATTGTAATTTAGGGTTGGCAAACTAGGGCTTATGGGCCAAATTTAGCTCACGAAAACACCATTTTTATAAATGAAGGTTTTTTTTTTTTTTAATGTTTACTTTACTTCTGAGACAGAGAAGGAGGGAGGGAAGGAGGGAGGGAGAAAGAGAGAAAGAGAGAGAGAGAGAGCATGCGCGAGTGAGCGAGTGCGGGGAGGGTCAGAGAGAGAGGGAGACACAGAATCGGAAACAGGCTCCAGGCTCCGAGCCATCAGCCCAGAGCCTGACGCGGGGCTCGAACTCACGGACCGCGAGATCGTGACCTGGCTGAAGTCGGACGCTTAACCGACTGCGCCACCCAGGCGCCCCTGTAAATGAAGTTTTATTGAACACAATCATTCATCTGTGTGTGGTTTAAGACTGCCTTAGCACCACAATGGCAGAGGTTAAGAACTTGTGACAAAGACCATATGGCCTACAAAGTCAAGATGCCACACCTAATCCAAAAGGCCTAGCTATTGAAAGGATAAATAAGTTGTATGCAAAGTGCTTAGTCTAGTCCCTTGCTTATAAGGTAACCATACACCTATTAACTTCATCATCATCAAAACTATAGTCTAACTGCATAAACATGTTCTAAAGAACATCCACTGTCTAGAGGTGGTAAACCTCCTTAACATTTTCAATTATTTTTTTCTTAGTATAAACTTAAATGGTGTCCGAAAATGCAAAACCAATGAAACACACACACCTCTTGCTAGATATCTATCTAGCAAGACCATCTAAAGGAACACTTGTTCTGTTATTCCAAAGCAGCAAATTCTTTTGATTTTTTTCTCCTTGCTATTTTTTCTTAAGGAGAGTCCTTAGATATTAACTAATTTTACTAGCTATTTTCTCCTTCAATTACAACTAAACATATTACAGTAAGAAATGAAGAAATTAAAGAATCTTTGGAACCAAGATGTAATAATAATGAGAAATCTTCTGAAAAAGAAAAAAAAAGTTTTCTCAGGTCTACTGTCATGTGACATGAAGGAGAATGGCTAAATGAGGTGATATGGGGAGTCCCCTTTAACATATGGTACAAAAAAGCCAATTTGTTGTCAGGATAACACAAGGAAAAGATTTTTAACCAAATCATTCGAGTAATTATGATTATTTAGAATCACTTTTCCAGCACTTGCTTAAAGGAGTCAGCAGGAAAAATCTAGATAGCACAGGAGTCACCTTTTCAAACATGTTAAGGAGATGCAACTTAATTTTCCTGAGTTAGGCACTACATTTTAAACAGAAGTGGTAAAAAGCAATGCCTAAAAATGATTATTTTCTGAAACCAGGTTTATAAATAATCTAGTCTTCATTCAGAAAAGAATTAACATTTATCAAAATCAGGCAAAAAAACAAAAACAAACAAAATAAAAACCACCCAAACCATACTCTGAGGCAATAAGGAGCCATAAAAAGTTCAAATTATAACATATTATGACATATTTTTAGAGGAAAAAGACAAAAATTAATTTATCTTATAAATCTTAAATATTTATTTTTAAGAGTATTTAATTGAAAATAATAGTTTTATATCTACATTTAATAAGTCTTAGACAAAGCCCTCAAGATGTTAAGGGTTCTTTCGACGTGCCTTTTAAAAAATACTAGGTTATGGGGCGCCTGGGTGGCGCAGTCGGTTGAGCGTCCGACT
Source organism: Panthera onca (assembly GCF_046562875.1). NCBI lineage: Eukaryota > Metazoa > Chordata > Mammalia > Carnivora > Felidae > Panthera > Panthera onca. Next base: position 87,963,017 of record NC_138342.1, read on the forward strand.
TCAGCCAGGTCACGATCTCGCGGTCCGGTCCGTGAGTTCGAGCCCCGCATCAGGCTCTGGGCTGATGGCTCGGAGCCTGGAGCCTGTTTCCGATTCTGTGTCTCCCTCTCTCTCTGCCCCTCCCCCGTTCATGCTCTGTCTCTCTCTGTCCCAAAAATAAATAAAAAAAAAAAAAACGTTGAAAAAAAAAAATACTAGGTTAAGCAATAAATTCTTATATAACAAGATATTTATTATAATTTGTAAGTTTCCATTAACATGGCTTACCTTACTTGCAAAACATGTTTTACTTATTAGTATCCACTTAACTGTTGGTGTGTACTGTGTGTAATTTATATGGTGGTAAAAACTTTATTTTTTAAAAATTTTTTTTAATGTTCTTTATTTATTTTATTTATTTATGCTCATGAGACAGAGCATGAGCAGCGGAGGGGCAGAGAGAGGGAGAGTCACAGAATCTGAAGCAGGCTCCAGGCTCTGAGCTGTCAGCACAAAGCCCGACGTGGGGCTCAAACTCACGGAGTGTGAGATCATGACCGGAGCTGAAGTCGGATGCTCAACCGACTGAGCCACCCAGGTGCCCCAATGGTGGTAAAAACTTTAAAAAAAATATATTCCATGCCTTAGACTTAACATCCTTAGCCTATTTTCTCCATTTGTATCACATGAGAGACACTTCATGGTAACTTTGTGGTACTCCAACAGAAAAATTCTATTACAGTAGGATAATTTAAGTGCTTTCTTAACTGTTAAACAGCTTAAGTCAGTCATGGTAGAATGAACACTTAGAAGAGAAGCCTCTTGGGATTTACATTAATGGTAAGTTAACTTTCTCCTCTCCACAATAGTAAATGGAAGGTGGTTTTGTCATACGTAATATGCAGACTGAGACTGATCATGGAAACCCTTCATTTTCTGAGATGAAGGAGATATCAACAGATAAAGAGATGAATCCAGATATTTATCAAGACTTACTGCTTCACTTAGAGACCTCCTGAAAAAAATCCTTTAAAATAAATTTGACAAAATAATGTCCTTAAGTATTCGAGTCAGTATAAAGCATTATCATGTTATATACAAATATTCACATAAGAAACCCCCAAAGGTGAAAGAAGTATTGTACAAGTATCACAAGGCATATTTTAAAATAAAGATTATCATCTTCACCTTGTTTCTGAATTCTCCATTAAAAGCAAACTGGTTTTCTGGTTTTCCTTCTGGCACCTTATAAAATCTGAGCCAATTAAGCGTAGCTTCCAAGTAACCTGGTTTGTACTTCTTAACATCATCAATATCTGCAAGTGAAGAAACAAAATACTTTGTTAAAAACTGAAATTCATTCCTATTAGTGGTAGAGCACTGGACTGAGGGAGTCCACCTTTGTTGCTAGCTAGCAGTATAATCATCATGTATCAAACCGCCTCTGGACTTGAGGGTTTCTTTCATATGTAAAACACTACTCCTTCATTCTACAAACATTTCTTAAGACCTCCAGATGCTATGTTAGGTACAGGGTATAAGCAGATGAAGACAACAAAGTTATTTTCCTCAAGGAGCTCAGAGATTCCAATTAAAGGAAACAGACAACAAATAGCAATGAAGTGAGATTAAGTGAGATATACTTAAGGATTGACGTCATTCTGTGAGCAATGGAGAGTTTAGAGTAAGGTAAGTTACATCAGGATCTGTGTTTTAGAAATATTAAGCTAAAGGAATACGGAAGATAAAGAGAGGGCAGTCCCCAGAAGAAAACATACTAAAGTCATATGAGAAGGGTTTCTCACACACACACACACACACACACACACACACACACACACACACCAAATACTGAGTTTTGTTTTGTTTTTTTGAGAGAGCGCAAGCGGGGGAGAAGGGCAGAGGGAGGAGAGAATCTTCAGTAGGTTCCACACTTAGAGTGGAGCCCAACGTGGGGCTCAGTCTCACAAAAGTGAGATCATAACCTGAGCCAAAATAAAGAGGCAGACCCTTAACCAACTGAGCCCCCAGATGCTCCAGTAAGTTTCCCATTATGTGTCAGGCATTGTTCTAAGCAGTGAAATATAACAGTAAACAGAAATAAGCCCTTTCTCTCACAGTTTATACAATAGGAAGAAACAGACAACAAATAAAGAATATACAAAGGTAAGTGGTGAAAAGTCTGATGAAAAATAAAGTAGAATATGAAAGAGAATGCAAACAGGGCAATTTTAAACAAAGTGATATCTAGATGGTTCAGTTTTTACATTCATTTTCTATAATGATTTTCAGAATTTATTTTTAGTTCTACTGAAAACAGCTTAAAAATTGGAATGATAAGAAAAGATTAACATGGGCCCTGCACAAGGATGTGACACAAATTCGTGAAGCATTCTATATTTAAAAAACAAACAAACAAACTTAACCATCACATTCTGAGCATATTTAGTATATTCATTTAAATATAACTGGAAACAGTACCATATTAATAACAGACTCCTCCCCAAAAGAGGTCTCCAAGAAATGTATCCGTTCCAATAAATACCAATTCAAAAAATATGGGAAATAACTAAATGAAAGAAGTCTTTACTCACCACCAGACTGTGACTTACGGGAAACAATATAAAATGACATGGTAGCACTCGAGAAATTAGAAAGGTATAACTAAAAGTAGAAGATGACACCATGCATTCGGATAATTTAAAGATCACTTGGTTTCAGACTAGCTCATCCAACCTTGTGGGAATCCCCAACCACTAGGCATGATAGGGAAAAGTAAGCATTTTGCAGGCATGAGGTAGACAGGACGCCTGCCTTTTGCCTGTTCTGAAAAGGTTTGGTAAGAGTTACATATGCCTCCAGAAGCCAGATGTTTTGCTTAAGTGAAGTAAGTGTGGTAAGGCATGTAAAAATGGCAGAAACCATGGCAAACAAAAGACTGCGTATATTGCCTAAGGCATTCAAATTTAAAATTTTATAACACGTCAATGGGCCACACATCTATCTAGGGTAATTCTGCGACAAACAGCAGAAATATTGTAACTAAGGGAACAAATAATCACTTGAAACTGAACACAGGGCACACCTGCTCTATTAATCACAGTAAATACATATTTATTAAGTGGTGTAAGATGTTTAGGATAATGAAGTCTAAAGATTAAGATATTTTTAGTAGTATACATTGTATCCTGAGTCATAGAGTTCTTTGTCATGCCCAAAATAGAACACTCAATACTTATTTCACCTAATGCACATTGATTCCTCTTTAAATTCTGACTTTCTACTTATCTAATTAAAAGTGCTTCTTTCTAAAGTGAGCTTTCTATTGATCATTTTCCTACATTCTATATTTTTGCAAAATCTCTCCTAAATTAACTACTACTACTGAGTTCTTCCAATGCATTGTCTTCTTAAAGGGAAAGGAAATCTTTTAGTTCACTGAAGGTGAATAACCAGAAATGTAATTTAATCAATGTCCAAAATAAATCATTTTCTATTACTTAAATTTGATTTATGACTTTATCATTGTACCTTACCAAATCTGCCATTCTCTGTCCCAATGCATAGACTTTTTTGTTTTTTTTTTTTTTTTTAAGGTAAATGTTTTTAATTCAGTGACTTTAAAGGAAAAGCTTAAGGAGAAGCCAGTATCTATCTTGGCTTAGGTGGCTTTCTCTTCAGATATTATGAAGCGAACTTGGTAAAGACACCAATAACAAAAACCCCAACAATTTAATAACGCCCAATAAAACTCTGCAGACATAAGCGAAATGTTTCTATTCTCAATTAGAACCTGGAATAAAAGCTGTATTCTCTCTCTCTCTCTCTCTCTCTCTCTCTCTCACACACACACACACACACACACACAAATCAAAATGAGCAACATTCAGAAAATCTATCAACAGCAAATACCTCAAGCCAAAAATCTTATATCAATACCAATAGTCAATTCAATTACTCTTCTGAAAATATGAAAAATTACACCTATAATCTAGAAACTGATTTACAGTCTATAAAAAACTCAGTTGTTTTTTATAAAACTGAGAAGAGTAAGTATATTCATATTAAACATAAGAAAACTACAACTAAGAAAATGTACAAGATTTCCCAAAATTTATCCAACACATTCATGGTAGAATTAATATTATAAATACAAGTCTTCCATGAATTCTTTTCTTCTATACTGTACAGCTATATTGTCACTGGTTTTATTTATATTAAAAGAAAAGGAAGCAAACCCTGAGAAACTTAACAACAGAAAACAAACTGAGGGTTGTTGGAGGGGAGATGAGTGGGAGATGGGCTAAATGGGTGATGGATATTTTTTTTTTAATTTTTTAACATTTATTCATTTTTGAGAGACAAAGTGCAAACAGAAGAGGGTCGGAGAGAGAGGGAGACACAGAATCTGAAGCAGGCTCCAGGCTCCAAGCTGTCAGCAAAGAGCCCGATGCGGGGCTTGAACGCACAAACCACGAGATCATGACCTGAGCAGAAGTCGGAAGCCTAACCGACTGAGCCACCCAGGCACCCCTGGGTGATGGATATTAAGGGGGACACTTGTGATGAGTACTTCGTGTTATATGTAAGTGATGAATCACTAAATTCAATTCCTGAAACCAATTTTACCATATATGTTAACTAGACTCTAAATAAAAATTTGAAATGTATCAAATAAGTAAATAAATGAATGAATGAATGAATGAAAGTGTAGATGTATTTTTTAGTTTTCTTTTTTTTTAATTTTTTTAATGTTTATTTATTTTTGAGAGAGAGACGGCAGGGAGGGGGGAGGGAAGGACAGAGAGACATGGAGACACAGAATTGGAAGCAAGCTCCAGGCTCTGAGCTGTTGCACAGAGCCCTATGCAGGTCTCCAACCCACAAACCGTGAGATCATGACCTGAGCCAAAGTCGGAGGCTCAACTGACTGAGCCACCCAGGTGCTCCTTTAGTTTTCCTTTATTGTGGTAAAATATACATAAGGTAAAACTTGCCGTTTAATGTACAATTCAGTGGCATTAAGTACATCCACAATATTGTATAACCATTACTATTCTCCATTTCCAGATTCCATTTTCATTAGATATATATTTTTTAGAATATATATTAAGAAAAGGAATTCTCTAGTAATGATTTATACCCATTCTTGTAATTAACTTCTTATGGAAGTTTCTACTATAGTTATACAATGCATTTTCTTTTAATATTTATTTATTTGAGCGAGAGAGCACATGCACGCAGGTGCACGTGAGTGGGGGAGGGGCAGAGAGCAAGAATCCCTGATAGCGAGAAGCCCTACACCAGGCCTGAAGTCAGGAACCTGAGTTCATGACGTAAGTCAAAACCAAGAAGAGTCAAACACTTAACCAACAGAGCCACCCAGGTGCCCCACAGTGTATTTTCAAGATGAACTAACCCAACAATAAAATCAGAATAATCTAAAAGAGTTCTATTATATAGTCAATTAATTTATTTCAGTTTGTTTTTAACTACAAATCAAGCTCTTTTAAAAAACAGATCTACCGTATCAACTCCCTGAATGATTAACAAAGACTTTCCACTTCCGTAAAATATTTTAACTGCTGTCCATAGTGGTCTGTATGTTGAGTCTGGCAGAAAACTCTGGAAAGAAGTCCACACTTTGCTTCTACCAGTTAAGTTTTAGCTTTATCATGAATCAGGTATGTTTATTCCCAAAGCACTTATGCCAACCGTATCGGTGGTTGTAATTATGAGATTTATAAAATATTATATAAGGCAATGATTTTACCAGTATAAAAAAATTATTTCTATAAAACTGACTTCAATGTTTTGAAAGAATTCAATAAAACAGTTTGCTAAACATATCTGCTGTCAAATTAGGCCTGAGTAAAAAAAAATAGTTAAAGATGAGGAAAAAAAACCATACAAATCTACAATTATGCATGTAGATTGCTCTGCATAGTGAGGAAAGAGGATTTTAGATATGAAAGGTCAGGGACAGCCTCTGATAAAACTTTAGTAAATTGTTATTTTTTTAATGTTTGTTTACTTATTTTGAGAGAGAGAGAGAGAGAGAACACAAGCAGGGACAGAGGCAGAGAGAGAGGGAGAGAAAACCCCAACCAGGCTCCATGCTCACTGTGGAGCCCAATGCAGGGCTCGATCTCACAACTGTGAGATCATGACCTGAGCGCAAATCAAGAGAAGGATGCTTAACTGATTGAGCCACCCAGGCACCCCAAGTTTTAGTAAATTCTGGGATGAAGTGTGGGAGCAACTCATTCAAATATTTAGAAGAGGAGAAGTCCTGGGAAGAAGATAGGAAGTGCCAATAATCTGAGGTATGATTGTGCTTAAAATGGTTAAGGAAGACAGTAAGAAAGCCCTGTGTTTAGAGCAGAGTGAAGAAAGAATGTTAGGAGATGAGATTAGAGAAGCAAGCAGCCACAGGCCAGTCACAAGGGACTCTAAGGGCCATCCTTTTACTTTGAGATAAGAAGCCATTAGAGGGTTCTGGACCAAACAGTACAGATTAGGAAGATTGCTCTTTCTGCTGTGTAGGGAAAAGATCATAAAGGAAGAAGTGGAGTCAGGAAATCCAGTCTTTGTAGATGAAATACAATGAGGGCCAAGATAAATGGTAGCTGTATGGAGGTAGTGACAAATGGTCAATTTTGGATATTTTTAGAAAGCAGAACTAAAAGGAATTACCAAAGAAAAAAGTTAAAAACAAAACCCAGTAAAGATCAGACCTATATAAAATTTAAAGTATCAAAGAATGAAAAAGGAATAGCTGGCAATATTAAGTAACAATTTAAATTATAGTACAATCAATTAAGCAGTCACCTAAATATTTATCACTGTAATTTTTTTTTTAAGTTTCATAAAAAGGTGTCAAATGGCCGACTAATAGTGTACAGCCATTATTTACTTTATAACAAAGTGGTTTCCAAACTTGAAAATTTAATTAGAAAAGATTAAATCGAGTTTCCTTAAGAGAATTTTTATGTTAAAACTGGAGATATAAAATTTATAAACAATCATAGTTCTATATAAATTCACTAGAAAATTTATAATTTCTTTATTAAATATTAGCTTTAAGGAAAAACAGAGAATAATGATAAAATATAATGACAAATTTTAAAGTTCAATTTGGCTTCTCCAAATCTAGTACTCTCCAGTTTAATTTAGTTTTCCTTGACTAATTTTGATTTAGGAATTTACAAAAGCAAAGAAATTAATCTAAAAATATCTTAGTCAAAGCCTATCATTCCATCTCTGTAAACATTAGAGGATCATAATAACACTTTACATTTTGTAAAAGCAATCTTTGTGACTTAGCTTTTCCTTCATCGGAGACAGTGGTATACCTTCCATGTAATTAGGTTTCTTCTCCATATAAACCAATTCATTTGTTTTTAAAACCTAAAAGAATGTCACAAATTGTGATCTATTAAGCAAAAAAGAAAAAGAAAGTGGTTTGTGAATTAAAGTTTCTCCTGTTCTTTTTTAATTAAAGATACACTCTTACAGCAGGGGGAGATTCTAGTCACTTCTATTTTACCCAGACTTCAGAAATAAATGATATAAAAGAGGTGAAAACTCAAACTGGTAAGGTTCATTTTATACATACCGCCCATCAAGAATGAAAAAGAAATACCTAAGGTATGAGATCTTTTTAATCTAGAGATACATTAAAGCACTAATGGGCCTAAAAAATGATTGTGAATTAAAAACAAACAAAATATCAAGAAATTTTAAGCATGAGAAAATTATGACAACACACTTGGTAAGCAAATACAATAAATCTACAGATTAACAATAAAACATTTTAAATAACTCTCTTGCCTTCCAAGAAAGAACCATACCCAGTCCCTTCAACTTTTTGTATAATTAAAAATAGAATATTGAAAAAAAAAAGAAAAATATACTCTTTTGTTATTTATTTAACGAAAAACTTTTTGGTCCAAAAGAAAATAAAAACTCTAAGAATATTCAGAGAACAATGAAAATAAGAACACTCAAAATTTATAAGAAGAAATTAGGTAAATTAGGAAAAACATCCCATTTGGAATCAGCACTAAGTTCAAATTCCAGTTTTGGAATTCATATACTGCATCACCTTGGGAAAGGACATTATTTTGTATATTTTCTTCCATAAAATGTAGAAAATCTAAGCTGTTGTAAGGATTAAATAAAGCAATATATTAAAAATCATTTAATAAAAATAAGGGATCATTCTTAAGAAATATTAATTGTCATCCCTCCACTCCCCTAAAACCTTTTCCATGGAATGTAGACAAAGTTATATTCACAGGCAAACCTAGGTCCTTACATGCTTTCATCTCTCAAAAATAAATAAATAAACATGAATTAATAATTTAGAAAATTACTGAACATTCTTAAATTAATACTGACAGTTATTTTATGTTTAATGTGTATGACTCTACTGAGAAATCAATGCAGCCAGGCACAGATATACACAATATAAAATGCACTAAAAATAACACGAAAGGGATGTGGATATACATGCACACACATACACATGCATACTTAATCCTAACAGTTTTCTATAAACACATCTATTCTTATGGTAAAGATGGGGCCTCAAATGTATTTGTAATTAATTTCTTTTTTTTATTTCTTTTTTATTTCTTTTTAATTTTTTTCTAACGTTTATTTATTTTTGAGACAAAGAGAGACAAAGCATGAACGGGGGAGGGGCAGAGAGAGAGGGAGACACAGAATCGGAAGCAGGCTCCGAGCCATCAGCCCAGAGCCCGACGCGGGGCTCGAACTCACGGACCGCGAAATCGTGACCTGAGCTAAAGTCGGACGCTCAACCGACTGAGCCACCCAGGCGCCCCTGTAATTAATTTTTTATGACAAATGCATTTACCTTTCTTTCTAGTTCTCATAAAGCGTTTTCACTTCTATTGTGTTTAAATTAAACTTAAATAACCATTTTTTAAACACATTTGGAACAGAAAGGAAGCAAATACATAAATAAAATTCCTTTATTTCTGAAATGAGACTCACTCAATTCAAGTACATTAACCAAATTATCAATAATTAAAAACAATGCCCAACTTTATGAAGCATTTCTCTTCACAGAAAACAGAAACCTCGGTCAAAGATAAGCACTGATTTCATGTTTCAACATACAGGTTAACCTACACCAAGATAAAGAACATAAAAAGAGAAAACCAAAAATACTCAAAAACAAGATAAGCACCCTGTAGACTCAATATGGGACAAAAATGCCTGTTAGGCAAAAGCAAGATGGCCATATGATTTATTGCACATACTAGAATATTTCTGAGACTCCTAATCAAGAGGAAAAACAGCCAACAGAAATCAATCCTGAGACAACCCATGCAAATGAGGGTTTTAAAGTAGTTGTTACAAATATGTTCAAGGACTTTTAAAAAATATGGTTATGATTCATGAACATGTGGAAATCTCAGTTAAGGAAGAAAAAAAAAGCCTACAAAACTATCAGAACAAAAGAACCAAATGAGGAAGTAAATGAAAAGTCAGATGGGTTTAATAGCAGCATTTGGATATGGCAAAAAAAAAAAAAAATCACAGAAGTAGAAATTAAAACAACAGAAATTATCCTGTCTGAAGAACAATAAGGGATAAAGACTGAAAAGACATAAAGAGAGCTTTAGTGAACTGTGAGATAATAAAAAGTGGTTAAAAATATGTATTAGGAGTCTCAAAAGGAAGGTGAGAGAGAATGGGATGAAAAAAAATGGCAAATAATTATGCAAATGTGTAAAAACATGAACGTACAGGTCTACAAAGTTCAGTATATTCTAAGCAGGATAAATATAAAAGAAAGGATACTACTTAGTATATCAGAGAAAAATTGCTGAAAATCAAAAATGAGAAAATCTTTAAAATAGTCTGAGAAAAACAACATATACTCTGGGTAACAACACATTAACTGCTGACTTCTCTTCAGAAACAGTGGAGACCAAAAGAAAATGGAACATCTTTGTAAAGATCCCTTTAACTCAAAATTCTATATCCAGTGAAACTACACTTCCAAAAAACAGGTCAGAAAAGACAATATCAGATCAATGAAATGGAGAGAATTCATCACCAGCAGAACTACACTGCAAAAAAATGCTGAAGTCGGGGAGCCTGGGTGGCTTAGTTGGTTGAGGTCTTGATTTTGGCTCAGGTCATGATCCCAGGGTTGTGGGACTGAGCCCCGCATTGGGGCTCAGCACAGAGCCTCCTTAAAATTCTCTCCCTCTGTCTCTCTCTCTCTAAAAATTTTTAAAAAATAATAAGCTATAAAAAAATGCTAAAGCATTCAAGTTGAAGGTAAAGGACACCAAATGGCAACTACAGATCTTCTGTTTCTGTTTTCTGTAATAAAATATATGGGTATGGACAAGGCAAATATGTGGGTAAATGTAAATGAATACGTGTGTGCGCGCACGCTTCTCCTAATTTCTTTAAAAAAAATTTTTTTAATGTTTTTATTTATTTTTGACAGAAAGAGAGAGAGAGAGAGAGAGAGCGAGCATGAGCAGGGGAGGAGCAGAGAGAGAGGAAGACACAGAATCCCAAGCAGGCTCCAGGCTCTGAGCTGTCAGCATAGAGCCCCACGCGGGGCTCGAACTCACGGACTGTGAGATCATGACCTGAGCTGAAGTCGGATGCTTAACCGACTGAGCCACCCAGGTGCCCCACTTCTCGTAATTTCTTTAGAAGACATTTTATTATTTAAGACAATACGAAACAAAAGCACAAAGAATGGATGGAGGTTCTGGGAGCAACAGGCTCTCTCCTACAACTGCGGGTGGAAGTGCAAAGTGACACAGCCACTTTGGTAAACAGTGTCACAGGTTCTCATGATATTAAGCATACAATTACCATCTGACCCAGTAACCCTATTCCTAGATATATCCCTAAGAGAAATGAAAACCTATGTTCACACAAGAACTTGTATATAACTGTTCACAGCAACTTTATTTGTATCAGCGCGACTGGAAGGAAACCCAAATTTTCATTCAGTACATCAATAAACTGTGGTGTTATCTATACAACGGAACACTATTCAGCAATCAAATGAAACAAAGCATACTGATTACACACAATATGCAGGAATCTCCAAAGCATTATGCAAAGAATAGATATGTACACATAACAGAAATGTACACACGACTCTAAAGAAACAGAATAGCAGTTGTTGAAAAACTCCAGAATTTTAAGTATAAATATTTTCTCCCTCTAAAATAAGCTATTGTAATGGAAAAATTAGTATTAAAAACTTAGACACGAACCTAACATAGAATATAACAAGATCTTCTTAGTAATCTGTAGAAAAAAATTAAAATGCTGTTGTTATCTGGATTATTTCCACCAGGCTACAACACAAAGGGAGGGTAGCATATCATCAGCTGTGGATTTTTTGTTTTTATTTTTAGATAAAAACCAGTAGCATAAATGTAATGCCGTATCTCTTTGCTCATATTATTTAAAAGGAAGAAGATACTAGAAAATGGCCACATGCTTGAAATTTTGTCCAAAGGCGGCAAAAAGAAAAAGGAAAAGGTAAAAAAAAAAAAAGAGTTTCCAATTCTATGGGATTTAACCAAAGGAAATAATGCACAAAGCTCTCACTCCAGCACTATAGCTGCTGCTCTCACAGAGCTAAATATGTGCACAACGGGCCTCAAACAAAATCTGTGGGAAGCAAGAACATAACGTTTTTAACGATATCTTACAAGCATTCACAAGAAACAACAGCTCCATTCCACAACACTCATTATATTTTCTGCATCACAAATAGAGGCTCTAGCTCAGAATTAATAGTTTGAATACTTTCAGTTTACTCAGATCTCTAAAAGATTTTGTTTTCCACACTGGTCTGCACATCCATGCTTCATAGTACACAGTCTGATGAACTTAGTAACCCTCATTTTATTGACCTTTCCTTCTCCATTACCCTTTTCTACTAATTCTACTCTTATCAACACCTGTACTAAAAATATACATTAATATCATGAAAAATAATGGAAATTAACACACAACAAAATAAGAAATACCAAACAAGGTAATTCTACACAGAGGCCTATTTGTATTGTATCAGAAAAACCTCCTGGAAAAGACCTTGGTAGATTTTCTTCCCCCAAAATACAAATATTCATTGCCATTTCACAAGAAACTTTATGACCAGTAAAGTGAAAATCATTCGGGTGCCTTAAACACAGCAGAAATTCAAATAATGTTTCTAACCTGATCTTAACTGGAAGCATTTAACAGAATGGCTAAAAACTCAGGTTTGGGGTCAGACAGACAGACCTCCAATGAAGTTCCAGCTCCATCATCTAAGAGCTACCCTAGAAAACTTAAAAATGTGCCATGTCCCCAAGAAATCTACTTCGTAATCCTTTAATTAAACTGTGTTTCCTTCAGCACTATCTTTGAAGACAATTTATTTAGGTCTTTCCACTTTAAAGGAAAGCTGAAAATAATGAATTAAAAATATTTCCGGGGCACCTGGGTGGCTCGGTCGGTTAAGAGTCTGGCTTGGTTTCTGCTCAGGACGTGATCACATGACATGATCTCAGATTTGTAAGGTTAAACCCCGCATCAGGCTCTGCACTGACAGTGTGGAGCCTGCTTGGAATTATCTCTCCCTCTCTCTCTTTGCTCCTTCCTCTCATTCTCTCTCAAAATAAATAAACATTTAAAGCAAAAATAAAAATATTTCCTAGAACAACCAAAATTTATGAGATGGGAAAAATGCTAGGGATCATTTACCGATTAGAGGATAAATTCTGCACCTTTAGAGTTGGGGACAGTAAAGCTTCCAGAGCTTATAAGACTTTCCCAAGGTCAGCCAACTAACAAACACAAGAGAGGATTTTAGAATTTAGGCCTCCCGTACCCTTCACCATACCACAAGAGTATCACTGAAACCTAAAAAACACTGGAAGAGGTCAAGGTTTAAAAAAGAAGCAAAATATTCCCAGTGATGTAATTCTATTCTTAATTATAGTACATTTTACTCAATTTGTCCCTGTTCCTCAAACTACCTCTTCCCACACCCCATCCCTACACACCCATGCCTATTGAAGTACCTATTAGTGAAATCAAAGGAATGAAGATCAAAAAAACCATCCTTTTACTGGGACCTCTAATCATAATTAACTCACTGATGCCTACATTATTTAAGAGCAAAGGGTCAGCACTCCCAGAAAGTAACACTGTCCAAGGCCACAGATACATTCAACTACCCCAGTATTTTTCAGAGGAGTGGTGGGATGCAGTGAACAGCACAGGCTCTGGAGACCAACTGGATTCCAGTGGCTCCATGTATGACTTTAGACAAGTTACTAACCAAGAATCCCCCCTCCCCAGTGCCTCAGTTCCTTAATCTGAAAAAAAGGTAGGGGAGACACTATCACATTTTGCCTGAGCTTATGTAAATAAGCTAAACAGATATTCCAAAAGAAACACTCAGCATAATTACTAAACATGCAGTAGTTATTACAGAAATGTGAGAGCATTTAGGATGACAGTGATGATATACCAGCCCCCTTCCGGGCCAACGAGCCCGTGCACAGAAAAGCAAACTGAACTCTATTCTCGCTGGTTCTAAAGGATAACACACATATTTTCCTTTAAGATTTCTATGCTATTCTCTATTTTTTTCTCCCTAAATAACAGTATTAAATTGTGTTTTAAAAAGTAAGGAAATCAAACACCATGTAAATTTCCTTATTTTTAAGATCATAATTGTATGGACACTAGGTGTCCATTCAGCAAATGAAAATTTGAGTCAAAGAGATTTGGTTTTCACATGTTTATAACTGCCTTGAAAGACATTGAAGAACTATACAGTTTTATATGACTTTTAAATTTCTCTAAAAGTAAGCTGAAATTCTACATATATGAAATACAGATAAATTCTGATACTTCTAAGATCAGTACAGTGCTGGCCTTTGAAAAAGTCCCCAAAAGTCCTCATTTTCAATAATTCCCTTTTTACTCATGTAATTTATTCATCCCAGAATGTATCTAAACCAATATAATTGTTCTGATTTCAATTTTTGTTTTCTAATTTTTTGTTTTTAAAAACTGCAAAATCACTGCATAAGCAACAGTTTAAAAATAGAACAGACAATTGTTTTCATTTATTTAAAGATCAAACAAAAAAATCTTTAACAGTCTGCAAGTTGAAGTAGCTTGTAGGCCTAAATTACCTCCTATGAGGTTACTTCACCTGACATAAGGTCCTCAGGCATCACTGGCATTCTGAAGAGGTTCAAACATCTGTCTGGTGAGTATGTGAAGCTCTACATTATAGAAGGTGGTTAATTTAACCCAAGGAGAAATTACACATGCCCTCGTATTTCAATTTTCTTAAAAAGCTCTGAACTTGGTTATTTCATAACCAAGCACTATTATCCCTAATGGCCAAGGCATTCTCTAGTAACAATTTAGGAGCCCTGGGAGTCTTATTAACTCTTTCAGGCCATTAAGGTACCATTAAGAGCATTAGAGCCTGGAACCTAATTACAGGGTATTAAAAGGTCTTAGTGCTCTCCAGGTGTTAATGAGCCAGCCAAAGTGACTGATTTTCTACCAGGGAACACAAGAAATTTGTTTTTAAATGTTATTTAGACTTTTCTTTTTGGAGTTTCACCATGGCTATTTCTGTTTCAGAAGAAAAAACTGGAAGATTTAAATAATAAGATTAAAATTACAGAAATACAGCCAGCAATCACAGTTTCTAACTGAAATACATTCTCTGATGCAATGGCTAGTTTTAGTTCAGTCATGTCAAAGTTAAAACTACAAAATATTAGAACAGGTCATTACAGTCTGCACATATGTTCATCTGGATCAAAGAAGTGATTTCGTAATACAACAACCCTAAAACCTCCTTGTAGAATTGTAATAATTCTCCAAAAAATTTTAAAAATATGTATGGAAATAAAGAAGAACATACTGTCAGTAAATTAAACCAGACTTCTTTTTTTCAAAAAAGAAAACATAGGTACTGATCATGTCAAAAAACAGCTTCTTTTTTCTTAAGGTAGTGGAAATTAATGAGGGATTATTTTTTAAATGTCTAAACAACACTGAAAATGACAAAAATTTCTTTATAAATTTCTGTATTACACACATCCTCAGAAAACTACCGAATTGATAAAAATTATAGATAGCTATCCCTTCCCCTACATGATTTTAACCTTTCTTCCTATTGATCTAATAAAAATTCCAAGAAGTAAAGACAACAAATATTTACACTTTATTTACAAGTTATATATTTTACAATAAATATTTACACTTTATTTACAAGTTATAAAATCACTTACTCCTTTGTGATAAAATCCCAACTTATACACAGTAATTTTTTTAAGTTATTGCATTAGGTATTTTAAAGTTATTTAAGTAGAAAGTGACCCCCAAAAAGACCTTTCTGACATGTATGGACTCAGAATCAATCTCCCAACCACTTCATGTAAAAATTTTTGGAAAATGTACACCAGCCAACAATGAAAACAAAAAAGAGGACATGAAAGAATCTAAGAAAAAACAGAACTATTAACCCAGGGCAATGAAAAGAAACCCCGTGATGATTGCTGTGCAGCAAGCTATTCTCTTGTGTCTATAATTAATATGATAAAGGAGGTGAATAATAGTATTATTCACATAAACACTATGAATGTTATTTGTTATTTTTCAATTTTCAGACTCAAGAGACAAAATATGAAAAACAGTTAAAGAACAGAATTCAAATATGATAAAATTAGCCACTGTGGAGCTACTGTACAGGCCAGAGAAACTGGTCTGAAAAGGACAGAGAAGTAGTGCAGAAACTTCCATGTCCTGGTTTTGTACTGGGCAACCACAATTTATTGTTCAAAAGTAATGAAGTGATAAATAATGCCCAAAGTATAATAATTAGAGTTATTAACATAATTGAAGAAGAAATACAGTAACATAATTTAAAAATGTATAAGAAATTAAATTCCTAAGTTTTTGAAGCAGCAACTTGAGTCAAAAGGAAAGACAAAATTAAGAAATACAATGCTTGAGTAGAGAAGCGACTGTGCAGGGGAACTAAAAACATACAAGGAAGAAGATACGAGAAGTCAGACTGGCGTGAGAAGTGGGAAGGAGAATTGTACTTTTTATTTTGTATTTTTACATTTCTGAGTTTTTATTTCCAAGCATATGATTATTTTTATAATTAAAAATGCCATCCAAAACACTGTGTTTGTGATTCTGGAAGGTTAGATGTGGAAGGGACACATAATGAAATGTTTAAATGTTGCTTAATTTATGATTAAATATTGTTAATTTTCAAAGATGTAGAGAGAGAACAGCAACAAACTTGATTATCTGTTAGCTAATATTTATTTAATCATATGGGTCCAAATACACATTTTTATCTTACTGAAATAAAATCACAAGTTGTTATAATAGGTATTTCATCTAATCTAGAAATCAAGAAATTGATTCCTTTATTTGTTTGTAAGGTCTCCTCTCTCCTGCCAAAGGTCAATTTTTAATCTGGAACATATAAAATAAGCCACATGCTTACAATACTTAGGCTCTTACTGAACTACACAGTAGGTACCTTGAGAAGATAAATTATTATAATAGAAGACTATTAAATATCATAATCAAATCATATGAACTGTTTTTGTTTTGTTTTTTTTTTTTTAAATTCCTTCACAAATTTAGGAAGTTTTCCACCCCTGCAATTACGGAGCATCTCTCAGTTCTCATCCCCTCTAATGCCCCATTTTAGTAGGTGGTAATGAAAACACAAACAACAAACACACCAGGCTAAATAATGAAGAAAAAAAAGTAAAATTAAGAATGACTTCTGTCAGGGGCACCTGAGTGGCTCAGTTGGTTGAGCATCCAACTCTTGGTTTTGGATCAGGTCATGATCTCTAGTTCATGGGTTCGAGCACCACATCGGGCTCCATGCTGACCATGTGGAGCCTACTTGGGATTCTCTATGTCCCTTCCCCCCGCTTCTCTTTCTCTCTAATAAATAAATAAAACTTAAAAAAAAAAAAAAAGAATGATTTCTGTCAATTAACATTTGCTCAAGCAGCAGGACAACAAAATCTGTCTTTTGTCTGAAATAGTTGAGAGAACAGCTGGATCATGTTTGAGAGATACAACAAGTATAAATAAAAACTTGAGCTTAAATTTAAAATAATTAATTAATAATTATTATGACTCTGCCACATAGAGTCATCTAGTATTCCATGATTTATAATTTAAAAAAGTTCTACTATGATTTCTTCAGCCTTTGTGCCTGTATCTATTTTTTTCTTGGGTCACTATAAAAAGAAGAGAGAAAAGAAAATTCAATACAGATACGTAGAATATATCACAATAAGGTGAAGGCAAAAGGAATTAAGAATAAAACATTTCAAACTCTTAAAACTATAGAATAACTTACTCTACAAAATCTACATATATGATTACTTAAGGTACTACCCAGAGTGAACAATATGCAAATATCCTTAAAGTAAATAATATCCATTTCCCCCCATATTCCTTACTCATTCAGGAAATAAATACAAAACACAATGTCAGCACATCATTTCAGAGCAAAATATGTCAATAGTACTCAACAAGTTCTTGTAATTATTCTGGTCTGATGTCACCCAACCTAAATAAGCTTCAGTATTCCTTCCGGTGTGTCTTTTTGTACAAACATACACAAAAAGAATTTAGAAGATGCCAAAGTGCAAAGTCATCTCCATTCAGGAAACAAATAGAATTAAAGTAAAGAAAGAGAACTTTTCATTCTAACCCTTAGCAAACTCAAGAGAAACATGAGGTACTTATTAGCCTTATGTAATCTTGTTTCAGTAATACTGCTAGTTACAAAAACCACGAATTACTACAATCAAGTATTAACTGCTTAGTACGATATTATAGATAGACAATGGACTTTATAATCAGACAGAAATGAGTTCAAATCATAGTTCTACTATGTGATGGATGTGCAAACTTGAGCAAATTATTTAAATCCCTAGAGCACCTTTTAAATTAAGAATAATAATATGTACTAGAACAGGTACAAGTGCTTGGCATATGATGAGAGTTCACAAAGTTAAATCACTTCTGGAACAGAACTGGGCTAAAGAATAGTTTATTCCACCTAACACATAGTTTCATTCAGGCACTCAGCCTCTCCAGTGTATAGGGGGCATCCCTTAGCAGAGATTCATAACTTCAGTATGTCATATCACCAATCAGTTAGTTACATGATTTGTTTTGACTGGCTGTTGCACCATTATTTTATCAGTTCTCATTTGAGGAGCAGTTAATGCATTAAAGAATGTTTAACAGTGTATTTTGCTTCTCTTACATACATATATATGAGAAATATACTAAAGAAACCCAGGACAAAATAAAAGACAGACAAGAAATATATATAGTTATGAACTAAAGCCTCATTTTTAATTGTAGTTTTAGGTTTTAGTTTTGCCTCTGAGGTTATTTGTACTTCACCTTATCAGATCCTTTCCTTTCTTTTTTTTTTTTATTTATTTATTTTTTTTTATTTTTTAATATATGAAATTTACTGTCAAATTGGTTTCCATACAACACCCAGTGCTCATCCCAAAAGGTGCCCTCCTCAATACCCATCACCCACCCTGCCCTCCCTCCCACCCTGCCCTCCCTCCCACCCCCCATCAACCCTCAGTTTGTTCTCAGTTTTTAACAGTCTCTAATGCTTTGGCTCTCTCCCACTCTAACCTCTTTTTTTTTTTTTTTTTTTTTCCTCCCCTCCCCCATGGGTTTCTGTTATGTTTCTCAGGATCCACATAAGAGTGAAACCATATGGTATCTGTCTTTCTCTGTATGGCTTATTTCACTTAGCATCACACTCTCCAGTTCCATCCATGTTGCTACAAAAGGCCATATTTCATTTTTTCTCATTGCCACGTAGTATTCCATTGTGTATATAAACCACAATTTCTTTATCCATTCATCAGTTGATGGACATTTAGGCTCTTTCCATAATTTGGCTATTGTTGAGAGTGCCGCTATAAACATTGGGGTACAGGTGCCCCTATGCATCAGTACTCCTGTATCCCTTGGATAAATTCCTAGCAGTGCTATTGCTGGGTCATAGGGTAGGTCTATTTTTAATTTTCTGAGGAACCTCCACACTGCTTTCCAGAGCGGCTGCACCAATTTGCATTCCCACCAACAGTGCAAGAGGGTTCCTGTTTCTCCACATCCTCTCCAGCATCTATAGTCTCCTGATTTCTTCATTTTGGCCACTCTGACTGGCGTGAGGTGGTATCTGAGTGTGGTTTTGATTTGTATTTCCCTGATAAGGAGCGACGTTGAACATCTTTTCATGTGCCTGTTGGCCATCCGGATGTCTTCTTTAGAGAAGTGTCTATTCATGTTTTCTGCCCATTTCTTCACTGGGTTATTTGTTTTTCTGGTGTGGAGTTTGATGAGCTCTTTATAGATTTTGGATACTAGCCCTTTGTCTGATGTGTCATTTGCAAATATCTTTTCCCATTCCATTGGTTGCCTTTTAGTTTTGTTGGTTGTTTCCTTTGCTGTGCAGAAGCTTTTTATCTTCATAAGGTCCCAGTAATTCACTTTTGCTTTTAATTCCCTTGCCTTTGGGGATGTGCCGAGTAAGAGATTGCTACGGCTGAGGTCAGAGAGGTCTTTTCCTGCTTTCTCCTCTAAGGTTTTGATGGTTTCCTGTCTCACATTCAGGTCCTTTATCCATTTTGAGTTTATTTTTGTGAATGGTGTGAGAAAGTGGTCTAGTTTCAACCTTCTGCATGTTGCTGTCCAGTTCTCCCAGCACCATTTGTTAAAGAGACTGTCTTTTTTCCATTGGATGTTCTTTCCTGCTTTGTCAAAGATGAGTTGGCCATACGTTTGTGGGTCTAGTTCTGGGGTTTCTATTCTATTCCATTGGTCTATGTGTCTGTTTTTATGCCAATACCATGCTGTCTTGATGATGACAGCTTTGTAGTAGAGGCTAAAGTCTGGGATTGTGATGCCTCCTGCTTTGGTCTTCTTCTTCAAAATTACTTTGGCTATTCGGGGCCTTTTGTGGTTCCATATGAATTTTAGGATTGCTTGTTCTAGTTTCGAGAAGAATGCTGGTGCAATTTTGATTGGGATTGCATTGAATGTGTAGATAGCTTTGGGTAGTATTGACATTTTGACAATATTTATTCTTCCAATCCATGAGCAGGGAATGTCTTTCCATTTCTTTATATCTTCTTCAATTACCTGCATAAGCTTTCTATAGTTTTCAGCATACAGATCTTTTACATCTTTGGTTAGATTTATTCCTAGGTATTTTATGCTTCTTGGTGCAATTGTGAATGGGATCAGTTTCTTCATTTGTCTTTCTGTTGCTTCATTGTTAGTGTATAAGAATGCAACTGATTTCTGCACATTGATTTTGTATCCTGCAACTTTGCTGAATTCATGTATCAGTTCTAGCAGACTTTTGGTGGAGTCTATCGGATTTTCCATGTATAATATCATGTCATCTGCAAAAAGCGAAAGCTTGACTTCATCTTTGCCAATTTTGATGCCTTTGATTTCCTTTTGTTGTCTGATTGCTGATGCTAGAACTTCCAGCACTATGTTAAACAAGAGCGGTGACAGTGGGCATCCCTGTCGTGTTCCTGATCTCAGGGAAAAAGCTCTCAGTTTTTCCCCGTTGAGGATGATGTTAGCTGTGGGCTTTTCATAAATGGCCTTTATGATCTTTAAGTATGTTCCTTCTATCCCGACTTTCTCAAGGGTTTTTATTAAGAAAGGGTGCTGGATTTTGTCAAAGGCCTTTTCTGCATCGATTGACAGGATCATATGGTTCTTCTCTTTTTTTTTGTTAATGTGATGTATCACGTTGATCGATTTGCGAATGTTGAACCAGCCCTGCATCCCAGGAATGAATCCCACTTGATCATGGTGAATAATTCTTTTTATATGCTGTTGAATTCGATTTGCTAGTATCTTATTAAGAATTTTTGCATCCATATTCATCAGGGATATTGGCCTGTAGTTCTCTTTTTTTACTGGGTCTCTGTCTGGTTTAGGAATCAAAGTAATACTGGCTTCATAGAATGAGTCTGGAAGTTTTCCTTCCCTTTCTATTTCTTGGAATAGCTTGAGAAGGATAGGTATTATCTCTGCTTTAAATGTCTGGTAGAACTCCCCTGGGAAGCCATCTGGTCCTGGACTCTTATTTGTTGGGAGATTTTTGATAACCGATTCAATTTCTTCGCTGGTTATGGGTCTGTTCAAGCTTTCTATTTCCTCCTGATTGAGTTTTGGAAGAGTGTGGGTGTTTAGAAATTTGTCCATTTCTTCCAGGTTGTCCAATTTGCTGGCATATAATTTTTCATAGTATTCCCTGATAATTGTTTGTATCTCTGAGGGATTGGTTGTAATCATTCCATTTTCATTCATGATTTTATCTATTTGGGTCATCTCCCTTTTCTTTTTGAGAAGCCTGGCTAGAGGTTTGTCAATTTTGTTTATTTTTTCAAAAAACCAACTCTTGGTTTCGTTGATCTGCTCTACAGTTTTTTTAGATTCTATATTGTTTATTTCTGCTCTGATCTTTATGATTTCTCTTCTTCTGCTGGGTTTAGGCTGCCTTTGCTGTTCTGCTTCTATTTCCTTTAGGTGTGCTGTTAGATTTTGTATTTGGGATTTTTCTTGTTTCTTGAGATAGGCCTGGATTGCAATGTATTTTCCTCTCAGGACTGCCTTCGCTGCATCCCAGAGCGTTTGGATTGTTGTATTTTCATTTTCGTTTGTTTCCATATATGTTTTAATTTCTTCTCTAATTGCCTGGTTGACCCACTCATTCGTTAGTAGGGTGTTCTTTAACCTCCATGCTTTTGGAGGTTTTCCAGACTTTTTCCTGTGGTTGATTTCAAGCTTCATAGCATTGTGGTCTGAAAGTATGCATGGTATAATTTCAATTCTTGTAAACTTATGAAGGGCTGTTTTGTGACCCAGTATATGATCTATCTTGGAGAATGTTCCATGTGCACTCGAGAAGAAAGTATATTCTGTTGCTTTGGGATGCAGAGTTCTAAATATATCTGTCAAGTCCATCTGATCCAATGTATCATTCAGGGCCCTTGTTTCTTTATTGACTGTGTGTCTAGATGATCTATCCATTTCTGTAAGTGGGGTGTTAAAGTCCCCTGCAATGACCACATTCTTATCAATGAGGTTGCTTATGTTTATGAGTAATTGTTTTATATATCTGGGGGCTCGGGTATTTGGCGCATAGACATTTATAATAGTTAGCTCTTCCTGGTGGATAGACCCTGTGATTATTATATAATGCCCTTCTTCATCTCTTGTTACAGCCTTTAATTTAAAGTCTAGTTTGTCTGATATAAGTATGGCTACTCCAGCTTTCTTTTGGCTTCCAGGAGCATGATAAATAGTTCTCCATCCCCTCACTCTCAATCTAAAGGTGTCCTCAGATCTAAAGTGAGTCTCTTGTAGACAGCAAATAGATGGGTCTTGTTTTTTTATCCATTCTGATACCCTATGTCTTTTAGTTGGCGCATTTAATCCATTTACATTCAGTGTTATTATAGAAAGATATGGGTTTAGAGTCATTGTGATGTCTGTATGTTTTATGCTTGTAGTGATGTCTCTGGTACTTTGTCTCACAGGATCCCCCTTAGGATCTCTTGTAGGGCTGGTTTCGTGGTGACAAATTCCTTCAGTTTTTGTTTGTTTGGGAAGACCTTTATCTCTCCTTCTATTCTAAATGACAGACTTGCTGGATAAAGGATTCTCGGCTGCATATTTTTTCTGTTTAGCACACTGTAGATATCGTGCCAAGCCTTTCTGGCCTGCCAAGTTTCAAAGGAGAGATCAGTCACGAGTCTTATAGGTCTCCCTTTATATGTGAGGGCACGTTTATCCCTTGCTGCTTTCAGAATTTTCTCTTTATCCTTGTATTTTGCCAGTTTCACTATGATATGTCGTGCAGAAGATCGATTCAAGTTACGTCTGAAGGGAGTTCTCTGTGCCTCTTGGATTTCAATGCCTTTTTCCTTCCCCAGTTCAGGGAAGTTCTCAGCTATAATTTGTTCAAGTACCCCTTCAGCACCCTTCCCTCTCTCTTCCTCCTCTGGGATACCAATTATGCGTATATTATTTTTTTTTAGTGTATCATTTAGTTCTCTAATTTTCCCCTCATACTCCTGGATTTTTTTATCTCTCTTTCTTTCAGCTTCCTCTTTCTCCATAACTTTATCTTCTAGTTCACCTATTCTCTCCTCTGCCTCTTCAAGCCGAGCCATCGTGGATTCCATTTTGTTTTGCAATTCGTTTAAAGCGTTTTTCAACTCCTCGTGACTGTTCCTTAGTCCCTCGATCTTTGTGGCAAGAGATTCTCTGCTGTCCTGTATACTGTTTTCAAGCCCAGCGATTAATTTTATGACTATTATTCTAAATTCACTTTCTGTTATATTATTTAAATCCTTTTTGATCAGTTCATTAGCTGTTGTTATTTCCTGGAGATTCTTCTGAGGGGAATTCTTCCGTTTGGTCATTTTGGAGAGTCCCTGGCGTGGTGAGGACCCGCAGTGCACTTCCCCTGTGCTGTGGTGTATAACTGGAGTTAGTGGGCGGGGCCGCAGTCCGACCCGATGTCTGCCCCCCGCCCACTGCTGGGGCCACAGTCAGACTGGTGTGTGCCTTCTCTTCCCCTCTCCTAGGGGCGGGATTCACTGTGGGGTGGCGTGTCCCGTCTGGGCTACTTGCACACTGCCAGGCTTGTGTTGCTGGGGATCTGGCGTATTAGCTGGGGTGGGTAGGCAAGGTGCACGGGGGCTGGAGGGGCAGGCTTAGCTCGCTTCTCCTTAGGTGATCCACTTCAGGAGGAGCCCTGTGGCAGCGGGAGGGAGTCAGATCCGCTGCCGGAGGTTTGGCTCCGCAGAAGCACAGAGTTGGGTGTTTGCGCGGAGCGAGCAAGTTCCCTGGCAGGAACTGGTTCCCTTTGGGATTTTGGCTGGGGGGTGGGCGGGGGAGATGGCGCTGGCGAGCGCCTTTGTTCCCCGCCAAGCTGAGCTCTGCCGTCCGGGGGCTCAGCAGCTCTCCCTCCCTTTGTCCTCCAGCCTTCCCGCTTTCCGAGCAGAGCTGTTCACTTATGACCTCCCAGACGCTAAGTCGCGCTTGCTGTCGGAACACAGTCTGTCCGGCCCCTCCGCTTTTGCCAGCCAGACTCGGGGGCTCTGCTTGGCCGGCGAGCCGCCCCTCCGCCCCGGCTCCCTCCCGCCGGTCCGTGGAGCGCGCACCGCCTCGCCGCCCTTCCTACCCTCTTCCGTGGGCCTCTCGTCTGCGCTTGACTCCAGAGACTCCCTTCTGCTAATCCTCTGGCGGTTTTCTGGGTTCTTTAGGCAGGTGTAGGTGGAATCTAAGTGATCGGCAGGACGCGCTGTGAGCCCCGCGTCCTCCTACGCCGCCATCTTCCGGAACCCCTTTCCTTTCTCAATTACACTCAAGAATGGCATAAAATCTCTTGCTGTTCCATGTGCAAGAAAAGGTTTTAAATGCACATAAAATAAGAGAGGTTAACACTTAAGTGTTAATGAGTTCCCATCCATTCAGAAATGGCATATTTTCTAACTGAGGCCTAGAAGAAACCGGGAACGCGGAAAGAATGAAACTGAAAGAAAAAAGGCTAGAAAAATAGGGGGAAAAATAGAGAATAATAACAATGGCCATATATTCAACACTTGATATGACAGCCAGATGCTTTAAGTGAATCATCTCTTACTGTGGACAAGCTCACAAGTAGATATAATTATCTCCCTTAATGGGTGACCAAACTGAAATTCACAAAGGTTAGATAATCTACCCCAAATCACTCAGAAAGTAGCACAGCCAGAACTCAAACTGAGGTGTGTCGGACTCCAAAGAAAGTCCACTCTTTATCATAGCAAGCTATTTCTAGAACTTAAATTTCTAGGACATCAAAATTTTGTCAAAGGACAGTTATCTTTCCCTCCATTTTTGCAACGCAGGACAAAAACTAGATACAGAAACAGCGTATGTCCTTGATGAACATGCCTTCCTTAGGTTTCTACTTACTCAGATGAACAAGAGAAATTTAAGCAAAAAAAAAGGAAGGAAGGAGGGAGGGAACCTACAGACTGTATTTCTTAGTCTGAGGTACCACCTGTCTATCTAGCCTTTTCTCTTTCTTGTTCTTCCTAGCAATATGACACAACTCAGATATAATCATAATAGATTCTCCTTTATAATCTGTGGATGAAGGGAATAAAAAAATAAAACACATAGATTTAACTTTCAAATATACACATTCTGTTTTACATGAGCCCCCTTTAGATGCTAAGAATTTGAATGACATACTGATTTACTTCTGATTCTGGAAAGTTACAGACTTACCATGAAACTTTGAGGCTTCAGGGTCATTCACATTGATAGCAATTATTTTCCAGTCTGTTTCACCCTGGTCAATAAGAGCCAAAATTCCAAGGATCTTCACACGAATAACCTCTCCACAAGAAAGAACCTTTAAAGAGAAAAGAAATTCAGCATTTTCAAGGCTTTGGAGAAATCTACTCATATATCAGAAAATACATATGAAAGGTTAAAAGCATTACAGAATGAAAATTAATAAAGCTTTAATAATTAAAGATAATATAAAAATAGTCTATAAAGCCTATTATGATATCCCTTTTAAAATTAAGTATCTTGATTCCTTTTTAGAAACTAAAGTTATTTATAGATCTTGAAATTTAATGTACTAGGCCTAGAAACTCCTACTAAACAGAAAATAAACCCATGCATATCATTACATAGTATAAACCTGGATTTTGCTGCTTGGGGATAAAATAGAGAGCTGAGAATCCTCTTAAAATGCTGTTTTGCAAAACACATTTATCAGTTACAAGTGAAAAGTAAATTTTTAACATATTAGAATACAGCCTTAAGATAATGAATGACACTGGAAGAATTAATATGTTAAAAATACAGATAAAACAGGTTTCATAAAATGCCTTAACAAGATTTTAAAGGAAACCAAGAAATTGCATGATGTTGAAGCAGATGTTCCATGCATTAAAGAAAGTTATTTCAGTGGTTCCTTCAAAGTTGCCAATGCCAAGTTTATATGCATGCATCCTTCCTATATCCTGTTGGCCCTACAGAATTTCACTGCAAGCTAAAATTTGAACACATGCTTCAGAACAAATTCCTGCATGATTCAAAATGCAGCTTTACATTTGGAAAGCAAGGTACGCAAAAGAAAGTCACTTTTGTGTCTTGAAATTTGAGAAGGAAAAAAACCCAGATCTGAAACCATAAAGTCAAATAAGTCCTTTCAGAACATTTGCAAAATGAATCTAAAATCTTAATATAAATCTACAGGAATTTGTAATTAGTTACAACCTAATTACACACAACAGATTAGTACGATTTTATAAAGTAAACTGAAATCTCACTTGTAGGGCAATATGCACAATTATATTAACCAGACTCTCATATGTCTACGCTCTATTAAGTACCCATCACTATGTTAAACACTATGTATCTAAAAAAACCCCTGTTCTCAAAGTTTTCCGATCTTGCTGGGGAGACTTACACACCTCATGCCAGGAGATCCTTTATAAAACAAAAGTGTTCAAATTTGAAGTTATCACATAATTACTAGTGTAAGGCTGGCCACACTGGTTAGCTCAGTTATAAATTAGATTATTGATTCTTGACCAGAGGTAATTTTGCCCTCTTGAGACTATCTGACATTGTCTGGAGACAATTTTCGTTGTCAAAAACAGGGAGGTATTACTAGCATCTAATGGGAAGAAGCCAGGGATACTGAACAGGACAGTCCACTGTAACAGAATTATCCATCCAAAATGTCAATGGTGCCAATAGAGGACCCTGCAGAAGCTGTTGGTGGCAGGGGGAATTCCGAGGAATCATATAGTTTTAAAAAGCACCTTGTAGGGGAGGAGTCAAGATGGTGGAGGAGTAGGGATACCAGAATTTCCTTCATCCCTCAAAGGCAGTACTATTGAGGTCATAATACTTGGAATTCCAGGAATCCAGGCTACAAACTGACAGAGGCATCTCCAGGGGTATACGGAGACAGCTTGGTGGGACAGAGCCTTATAGTTTCTGATTTGATTTTTGGTCAATTCTTATTGTGTATATATATAAATATATATATATAAATATATATATATATATATATATATATATATATATATATTCTTTTTCTTTTTTTCTCTGTTCTCGTTGTTTGTTTAATCAGGCATTTTTACTCTGTTCTTTTTACACCTTTTCTGTATCTCCTTCTTCTTTATTTTCCTCTTTCTCTTTGTGGATTAAACCCTATAGTTTCTTTGATTCTCTGCCTGGTCTTTTTCTCCACTCCTATCATCTCTCTCTGTTTGGGATACGGTTTCTCTTCCCCCCATCCTTCTCATTTCCAAGTTTACTTCAACAAACCAATCAAAGCACACCTGGTGGATGATCCAATCCACCACTACAAGGAGTGAGATAAAGCAGCCAAGACACAGGAACAGAGTGCACGTAACACACTCCAAAAACCCCTTCTGAACTGCCAGGCCCTGAACAGTGTATGACCCCTTTTTAATACATTAGTACTCACAGGTACAGGACACATAACAAGCTATTAAAACATGTAAAGGACATAAAACTAGCTAAAATGACAAAATCAAAGAATTCTCAAAAGAAATTCCAGGAAGAACTGACAGCCAGAGAATTGCTCAAAACAGATACAATATATCTGATCAAGAATTTATAATAATAGTCGTAAAACTAATAGCTGGGCTTGAAAAAAGCACAAGAGACAGGAGAGAATCTATTGCTGCAGGGATCAAGGACCTAAGAAATAGTCACGATGAATACACAGGGACAGCAAGGATGGGACAAGCAGAGGAAAGAATAGGTGAAATAGAAGATAAAATTATGGAAAATGGGGAAGCTGACAAAAGGAAAGGAAGGAAATTACTAGACCACGAGAAGAGAATTAGAGACCTAAGAGATTCAATGCAATGAAATAATATCCATATTACAGGAGTTCCAGAAGAAGAAGAAGAAGAAAGAGAAAGGGACAGAAGGTTTATTTGAACAAATTATAGCTGATGGGGCGCCTGGGTGGCTCAGTCAGTTAAGCGTCTGACTTTAACTCAGGTCACGATCTCGTGGTCCATGAGTTCGAGCCCTGCGTTGGGCTCTGGGCTGATGGCTCAGAGCCTGGAGCCTGCTTCAGATTCTGTGTCTCCCTCTCTCTCTGCCCCTCCCCCGTTCATGCTCTGTCCCTCTCTGTCTCAAAAATAAATAAACGTTAAAAAATAAAAAAATAAAAAAATGAACAAATTATAGCTGAGAACTTCCCTAATCTGGGGAGGGAAACAGGCATCCAAGTCCAGGAGGCACAGAGAACTCCCTTTAAAATCAATAAAAACAGGTCAACACCATGACATATCATAGTGAAACTGGCAAAACAAGGATAAAGAGAGAATTCTGAAAGCAGTTAAGGAGAAATGGGCCTTAACCTATAAGCGTAGACACATAAGGGTAGTAGCAGATCTGTCCAATGAAACATGACAGGCCAGAAAGGAAAGGCAGGGAATGTTCAATGAGCTGAACAGGAAAAATATGCAGCCAAGAATCCTTCATCCAGAGGTGCCTGGGTGGCTCACTCAGTTAAGCATCTGACCTCAGCTTAGGTCATGATCTCACAGCTCGTGGTTCAAGCCCCACATCGGGCTCTGTGCTGACAGCTCAGAGCCTGGAGCTTGCTTCGGACTCTGCGTCTCCCTCTCTCTCTTTCTGCTCCTCCCCCACTCACACACTGTCTCATTCTCCCTCAAAAATAAATAAAAACATTTTTAAAAATGTTTAAAAAAAGAATCCTTTATCAAGCAAGGCTGTCATTCAGAATAGAAGGAGATAAAGGCTTTCCCATACAAACAAAAACTAAAGGAGTTCATGACCATTAAGCCAGCCCTGAAAGTGATCTGAAGGGGTGCCCTGCGAGTGGAAAGCAGCAAAGCAACAAAGACTACAAAGTAGCAGAAACATAATCACAAGCATGAAACCTACAAATAGAATAATGACACTAAATCCATATCTTTCAATAATCACTCTGAATGTAAATGGACTAAATGCTCAATCAAAAGACAGAGGGTATCAGAATGGATAAAAAACCAAGATCCATCTATATGCTGCCTATAAAAGACTCATTTTAGACCTGAGGACACCTGCGGATTGAAAGTGAAGGGATGGAAAACCATCTATCATGTTACGGGATGTCAAAAGAAAGCCAGAGTAGCCATACTTATATTAGACAAACTAGATTTCAAAACAAAGACTGTAACAAGAGATGAAGAATTATATTAATTATATTTAATTATATATTAAATATATAACTATATTTTATCATAATTAAGGTGTCTATCCATAAAGAAGAGGATCAATTATAAATGTTTATGCCCCCAATGTGAAAGCACCCAAATATATGAATCCACTAATCACAAACATAAATAAATTTACAGATAACAATACTGTGATTATTGGGGACTATTTACTATATTTGCTCTATTTACGTCAATGGATAGATCATCCAGGCAGAAAATCAGTTAAAAAACAATGGCTCTGAATGACACACTGGAACAGATGGACTTAGCAGATATATTCAGATCTTTTCATCCAAAAGCAGCAGAATACACATTCTTCTCAAGTGCACATGGAACATTCTCCAAAACAGATCACATATTGGGTCACAAAACAGCCCTCAACAAATATAAAAGGACTGAGATCATACCATGCATATTTTCCAATCACAATGCTATGAAACTTGAAATCAACAAAACACAAAATTTGGAAAGCCTCCAAATACACAGAGGTTAAAGAGCATCCTACTAAATAATCAATGGGTCAACCAGGAATTTAAGAAGAACTTAAAAAATATATGGAAGCAAATGAAAATGAAAACACAACAGTCCAAACCCTTTGGGATGCAGCAAAAGAAGTCCTAAGAGGAAAATACATCGCAATCCAGGCCCATCTCAAGAAGCAAGAAAAATCCCCAATACAGAATCTAACCTCACACCTAAGGGAACTAGAAACAGAGCAGCAGAGAAACCCCAAAGCCAGCAGAAGAAGAGAAATAATGATTAGAGCAGAAATAAACAATATAGAATCCAAAAAAACAGTACAACACATCAATGAATCTAAAAGCTGGTTTTCTGAAAGAATAAACAAAACTGATAAACCCCTGGCCAGACTTCTCAAAAAGAAAAGAGAGAGGACCCAAATAGATAAACTCACAAATGAAAGAGGAGAGATCACAACCAATACCACAGAAATACAAACAATTATTAGAGAATACTATGAAAAATTATGTGCCAACAAACTGGACAATCTGGAAGAAATGGACAAACTCCTAGATATCCACACACTACCACAACTTAAATGGGAAGAAACAGAAAACTTGAACAGACCCATAACCGGTGAAGAAATCGAATCCATTATCAAAAATTTCCCAACAAAATAAGGGTCCTGCACCAGACGGCTTTCCAGGGGAATTCTACCAGACATTTAAAGCAGAGTTAAGTTCTCACAAGCTGTTCCAAAAATAGAAACGGAAGGAACACTTCCAGACTCATTCTACGAAGCCAGCATTACCCTGATTCCCAAACTGCACAAAGACCCCACTAAAAAGGAGAATTACAGGCCAATATCTCTGATGAACATGAATATGAAAATTCTCAACAAGACACTAGAAAATCAAATTCAACACTATATTAAAAGAATTATTCACTATGATCAAGTGGGATTCATTCCTGGGCTGCATGGCTGGTTCAATATTCACAAATCAATCAATGTGATACATCACATTAACAGAAGAAAAGGATAAGAACCATATGATCCTGTCAACAGATGCAGAAAAGCATTTGACAAAATACAGCATCCTTTCTTAATAAAACCCTCAAGAAATTTGAGATAGAAGGAACATACCTTAATACCATAAAAGCCATATATGAAAAGGCCCACAGCGAATATCATCCTCAATGGGGAAAAACTGAGAGCTTTCCCTCTGAGATCAGGAGCACAATAGGGATATCCACTCTCACCACTGTTGTTTAACATAGTGTTGGAAGTTCTAGCATCAGCAATCAGACAACAAAATGAAATAAAAGGCATCCAAACTGGCAAAGAAGTCAAACTTTCACTTTTCATAGATGACATAATACCCTATATGGAAAACCCAAAAGGCTCCACCAAAAACTGCTAGAACTGATACCTGAATTCAGCAAAGTCACATATACAATTGCACAAAGAACCATAAAATACTTAGGAATAAACCTAACCAAAGAGATAAAAGATGTGCACGCTGAAAACTATAGACAGCTTAGTGAAGAAATTGAAGACGACAAAGAAATGGAAAAGCATTCCATGCTCATGGACTAGAATAACAAATACTGCTAAAATGTCGATACCACCCAAAGCAGTCTATACATTCAATGCAATCCCAATCAGAATAGCACCAGCATTCTTCTCAGAGCTAGAACAAACAATCCTAAAATTTGTATGGAACCAAAAAGAC
This sequence comes from Panthera onca, assembly GCF_046562875.1. NCBI lineage: Eukaryota > Metazoa > Chordata > Mammalia > Carnivora > Felidae > Panthera > Panthera onca. Next base: position 87,994,632 of record NC_138342.1, read on the forward strand.
CACATGAATAGCTAAAGTAATGTTGAAAAACAAAACCAAAGCTGGAGGCATCACAATCCGAGACTTTAGCCTCTACTACAAAGCTGTAATCATCAAGACAGTGTGGTATCAAGACAGACACATAGAGCAACGTAATAGAATAGAGAACCCAGAATTGGACCCATAAATGTATGGATAACTAATCTTCGACAAAGTAGGAAAGAGTATCCAATGGAAAAAAGACAGTCTCTTTAGTAAATGGTGCTGAGAGAGCTGGACAGCAACACGCAGAAGAATGAACCTGAACCACTTTCTTACACCATACACAAAAACAAACTCAAAATGGATGAAAGACCTAAATGTGAGACAGGAAACCATCAAAATCTTGGAAGAGAAAAAAGGCAACAACCTCTTTGACCTCACCTGCAGCAACTTCTTACTTGACATGTCTCCGAAGGCAAAGGAAATAAAAGCAAAAACAAACTATTAGGACCTCATCAAGATAAAAAGCTTCTGCACTGCAAAGGAAACAATCAACAAAACTAAAAGGTAACCAATGGAATAGGAAAAGATATTTACAAATGACGTATCAGATAAAGGGTTAGTATCCAAAATCTATAAAGAATTTACCAAACTCAACACCAGAAAAACAAATAATCTAGTAAAGAAATGGGCAGAAGACCTGAATAGACGCTTTTCCAAAGAAGACATACAGATGGCCAACAGACACATGAAAAAATGCTCAACATCACTCATCATCAGGGAAATACAAATCAAAACCACACCGAGATACCACCCCACACAGGTCAGAATGGTTAAAAGTAACAACTCAGGAAACAACAGATGTTGGCGAGGATGTGGAGAAATGGGAACCCTCTTGCATTGTTGGTGGGAATGGAAACTGGTAACAGCCACTTTGGAAAACAGTGTGGATGTTCCTCAAAAAAAAAAATAGAATTACCCTACAACCCAGTAATAGCACTACTTCAAATTTACCCAAAGGATACAGGAGTGCTGATTCATAGGGGCATATGTACCCCAAATGTTTATAGCAGCGCTATCAACAATAGCCAAATTATGAAAAGAGCCGAAATGTCCATCGACTGATGAATGGATAAGGAAGATGTGGTTTTATATATACAATGGAATACTACTCGGCAATGAGAAAGAATGAAATCTTGCCATTCACAACAATGTGGATGGAACTGGAGGGTATTATGTTAAGTGAGATAAGTCAATCAGAGAAAAGACAGATAGCATATGTTTTCACTCTTATGTGGGATTTGAGAAACAACAGAAAACCATGGGGGAAGGGAAGGGGAAAAAATAATTTCAAACAGAGAGGAAGGCAAACCATAAATGACTCTTAAATACAGAGAACTGAGGGTTGATGGGGGGTGTGTAAGGGGGAAGGGGAAAATGGGTGATGGACATTGAGAAGGGCAATTGTTGGGATGAGCACTGGGTGTTGTATATAAATGATGAATCACAGGAATCTACCCCCAAAACCAAGAGCACAATATATACACTGTACGTTAGCTAACTTGGCAATAAATTCTCTTGAAAGAAAGAAAGAAAGAAAAAGAAAGAAAGAAAGAAAGAAAGAAAGAAAGAAAGAAAATAAAAGAAGCTTGATTGATTAGGAAAAAAATTTAAAGATAGCACATTGTAAACTGTTTTATTTTTATTCACAAAAATTAATCTACTTTGAAATTTCATATAATGTAAGAGCAGATCTGAGATGTTTCTGGTTACACCAGCAAACAGGAAACATGTCTTGGGATTATCAAGTTTCATCAGAATGATACATGCTCTCTAATCTCATAAGCAACAGAAAGGGATTGGACAAACCACTGCCTTGCTATAATACCTTTAAAGACTAGAAAGGAAACTGTCAATCAAACCAAAAACTGAGAATAAGATATTTAAGAACAAATGGTAAAATTCTTATGAATCTTCCATAACTCAATTCATTCTAAATCAATTCAACAAATTTATGCAGTAGTGTTAGACACCAAATGAATAATACATGATCTCTCAAGGAACTGCAACAGCCTTAAAATTTTCTGTATCCTGTGGCTCTAACTCTATTATCAACTTCCAGGACTCTGCTCCCTTTCCTTTTGTCCATTTACAGTGTGGTGTTCAAAGATGCTTTCCACTATGATGTTCCTTACAGATGATTTAAGGACTCTTTGCATACCCAGACACAAAAGAAAGGAGCACCATACCGACATAGACTTAGTCTTCATTTTTTGTAAGTGTTTATTTATTTATTTTGAGAGAGGGAGAAACAGCATGGGTGGGGAGGGGCAGAAAGAGAGGGATAGAGAGAATTCCAAGCAGGCTGCATGCTGTCAGTGCAGAGCCTGATGCAGGGTTTAAACTCACAAACCAGGAGATCAGGACCTGAGCCAAAATCAAGAGTCAGATGTTTAACTGACTGAGCCACCCAGATGCCCCAAGACCTATTCTTTAGATGGTGATTAACACTTACTTCATATTTACTATTGTTTCAGGTCTCATTAACTAAAGGAATACACTGCACTGGCTGTAAGATAAAACCTATTTTCCCAGTTCCATTATAAAACTATCAGTCTACCCTTCCAAGGAAATCAATGTCTCCAGCAGAGCCTGTTACTAATTCTTGCAGTTCTTGTAGTTCATTCTTGAAAAATGAGTTGAGATTCTCAAACAATGTAGGTGTGCCACAAAGCTTTTAGGAAGAATCAGATGGGAATTATTATCAACCTTTCTAGCTCTTATGGAAAGATTTCAAAACATAGGATTTTTAAGTCATAAATACTATGAAGCTGAATTCTTTCTCCATCATTCGTAAAGGTGTTTGGCAAATTACTTCACACGATGTTTTAGGACTTGGTTTCTCAACAGTGAAATGGAGATCCTATCACTTATTCCTTGAAGTAAAGAGCAAAAGATATAACACATTCATGAACTAGAATGTAAGAGTCTTCTACAGATAATATTTTTTCTCTCTGGGCACTACCTGTATTTATCAGCTCACACTTGTCAACTGCTAACTTCTCAAGGGCCTGGTATGAGCAGAATATAACAGTGGTCTACCACAAAAGTTCTGTGCTGATTCCAAATTTGAAGGAGGTAAAACTTCAGCTGGACCCAATCAATACAAGAAAACCATGGCAAGTAAAACGGCTTAAAGCCTGTTATCCTGTGTTTCTACTGTAGTATAATGAATTATGACAAACCTAAAGGTTTAAAACAGTTTAAATTTATTATCTCACAGTACTCATGAGTTAGAAGTCCAAGCACAACATGGCTAGATTCTCTGCTTACTGCCTGACAAAGACGAAATCAAGGTGCTGCACAGGCTGAGCTCCGATCTGAAGGTTCTAAAACTGAATCCACATAAAGTTGGTTCCTTGTAGTTGTACAAATGAGGACCCCATTAACTTGTTGGATGTCAACTAGGGACCACTCACTGCAACTAGAAGCCAACTGCATTCCTTTTCATGTGCCCCCTTCTCCATGTTCAAACCCGCAATGGCACATCAGTACTTCTCACACTTTGAACCTCTGAGTTCTTCTCCCACCAGTAAGAGAAAGCTCCTTACTTTTAAGGGCTCATTTAATTACACTGGGTCTGCACGGGAAATCCAGGATAATCCTACTTGAAAGTAAACTGTGCTATATAAAATAATATTATCAAGGGAGTGCTATATTACCATATTCACAGATTCTAGGGATTAGGGCAGACAGCTTTGAGAGGCCAGTCTAAAAACCCTGCCCCCCATATCCAGTTGTCCCAAAAGAAATGAAAAAAGGAAAAGCTATAGTCAGGAAAGCCTTTAACTTTATTAACTGTATAACAGAAAATAAACTGGAAAAAATGTCTAACAAAATCAAAATGTTTATATGTTTATCCCAAGAGGAAGAAAACATGGAAAAGATAAAAAAAACAAAATGAATTATTGGGACAGCAGGATTGTGAGGGAAGGTTTATGCTTGATTTCATTTCCATTAACATAACTACAATTTTCTTGAACAATAAATATTACCAAAGGAAAAAAAAAAGTCCTATATGTTGAAGGAATTTGGGTCAAAGATAAAAACAAAACCAGGCAAAAACAAAGATTCTGTTCCCTTGGAAGGAAAATAAAGGTAGATCCAATTAAAGGAAAAGAGCTGGACAAAGGCATGACCCTCAGGCCAACCAATACCTAAGAATTAAGGAGCCTGAAAAAGAAATCAAGAAGAAAACAGAATTAGAGCACAACCAAGATATTATGACACAAAGTCCAGTGAGGAGACTGTTTCAAGAAGAAAGACAAAGGTAACAGTATAAAATGCTAAGGGAAATTCAAGACAGACAAAACCTATGAAATAGGCCTGCTAGATTTGGCTAAAAGAAAGTTAGCAGGGAACTTTGTGAGAGTAGTTTCACAGAAATAACGGGGGGTGGAAACAATTCTGAAGCAGGCTAAAGATTAAGTGGAAAGTAGCAGATGAAGATGAGTGTTGAAAACTCTTTTTATGAGTCTTCATGTGAGGGGGAAGAAGCCAATAAAGAAAGAGAAGTTGTGAATACAGAACAGAGAAGGGATAAGAAAACTGTCACTCAAGAGGCAGGAAGGGGCAGGATCTAGAGCACAGGTAGAAGCCCAGGTCTCACATAAGAAAGACAGTTCTCACAGTAAGAGAAGAAAGGGAAGAAATAATGTGTGTGGACCCAGGTAGTTTGGCTGTCTAAGAAGGGTAAGGGAGCTCTTATATGCTGGTTTCTAGGGGCTCTACAAAATTTAAAGACAAAATGTTCTGCCTTTAAGTGAGAACGAAGTGTAAGCTGTTGAATGTCCGCAGAGAACAACAAATATTAGCAAGAAATGCGATAGAAGAATAGACCCAAAACACACAGAATTCTAGAAGTAGCAGCAACCTATGAAACTGTAGGTTTTATTCTCCTTCAGTAGGTCTTGGCAACCTGGAAGCAGACACAAAAACAAGAGTACCAGCTGGCTTTACTCAGTATTACATTTCCTGTCTGGATAATGGTAAGGAAGCTAAAGACAAGACTCAGCAAACATTTTCTGTAAAAACTCAGATAGTCGTTATTTTTAGACTTTGTGGATGGCACGATCTCTGCTACCACTCCCCAACTTTGGTGCAAAAGCAGCCATACACAATGCATAAGTGAATGGGCATAATGTGTTACTAATAAAAACAGGTGGTGCCCTATATTTGACTTGCCATGGCTGCACAGTTGACAAACCCCTAGTGTAGGAGAAAGAAATAAAGATACAAAAAGGGACTCGTATCAGAGGGATCAATAGGCTAGAACTTAGAAGAGCTGAAGAACTAAAGAGATCTGAAATTCTACAGCAGGAATAAACTAGAACATATATTAGAATAGCATTGTCTAGAAAACAAACCTTTGAGCCTATTTCACAAACATCAATAGGGTCGTTATCTCCACAGCAGTCTGTACTATTATCCTTTCGACAGGGATCTTCCCAAGTCTAAAAAAAAAAAGGGAGAAGTGAGGCAAAAATATAGGTTAATACTCATTAAAATGTATCTCAATTTTTCCACATGATCAAAGTTTTGCAGTCGTAATCCAAAGGAAACATTTTCAGAAACTACACAAGCTCCATGCCAACATGCCAGTAAAACCTTAAACATCATAATAATTAAGACATTTACAGTATTTCCTCCCTCCTGCCTCTCATTTTTCTGTGTAATCACATCTGAAAATACAAACATACTCTTCTTCCAAGTTGAGTCAGCATGTAAATTCATGCTCACTTTTCAAGTTTCAGTTCAGAGATTTCCACCGTCTATGCCATTTCCACTGGCTGCCTAAACTGTTGCTTCCATCATTCACTGCTTCCTTTGAGATGGTAACAGCACTGAGTCTAGCTTTCCGTGTTTGAAAATACACTTCCTATTCTTTAAATGACTTCTACTAGGAAAAAAAAAAACCAAAAACCAGCTTTGCCTTCATAAACTAAAGAACAAGATAGTATCTACACCAAATAAAAGAAAAATCTGTTTTTGTCTCATTTCATTTCAGTTAAAAAAAATCCTCTATTTTGCCATCAAATCTCAAGACCTTGACAAAAACACAAAAAACTGTCAACTCTATAGTTTACTTAGAAGATATACCTTGTTGGTTACAAAATATACACATGGGCATTTTTATAAATGCACACCACTAACAGAAATTTGTTATCAAATTTAAGTATCTCCTAGGCACAATCCTTCCCAAAGAGCCTCACAATTACCTAATTCTAAATGGAAATGTGGAAGCTCCCCAAAATTATTTTCCTCAGATTTACATTACAAGATACGCAGAGACTGTGTTACCTCAGGACTGTTATCTAGAGATAATTTCAGATTATCCAAGCTTGGTTCTTCTAATTTTATAAAGATAATTTTAAAAATATACCCTTATTTATAGCTAAACCCTAGATAAACTCCAATATTTTCCTTCTGGTGCTAATTATATTTAGGAATAAATTGAACCCACCCTTACCAAAAAAAAAAAAAAAAAATCAGTAAACCAAGATGTCACTACCCCAAATACTAATATTACTAGCAAAATATAAGAAGAACTGACATAAACACACTGGTTCTAGGTGAGAGGCACTTTCTGCATGATACACACAACCCCCCCCCCCCGCCCCCCACACACACACGTTAACTTCATTTTACAGATAAGTAAACTGAAGCATAAAGAATTTAAGTTTGCCCAAGCTCACATTTTCTAAATGGTGGCAATGGGATGAGACTCAAGGTATTAATTATTAGGCTATGATGCCCAAGTTTCAATGGCAACTGATCGGCAATTACTTTCAGATAAAACCTTATTCTATTTCATGGTTCTCTTCTTTTAAATACCTGTTCTTACTCTCAGAATCTCCCAAGCAGGCATCCATTCACACAGTCAATATTTACTGAGTACCTACTGTGGGCCAGGAGTTAGGAACAGAGATGAATAGGACACAGTCAATATCCTGAAGAATGTCACGTTAATAAATGGTACAGCATTTGTCATAAATGCTATAAAATTAATCTTAATGTGCTGGAGAAACCAAGATGGGACTGAACTATAACTGAAATCAGAAAAGCCAGAAGCAGAAGCAGAAAAATATCTGAAAGGTTCTTCCTTCCTAATGCAGGAATCCTCTCTTGAACCTCCTTTAACTTCACTCCCACTCTCAGGCAACAAATGTGATAAGCTAAAGTCACTCTGACCTAGATTCTAGTCCTACTTCAGTCACATACTACCTTGGCCAGAACATCCAGACCTGTTTCCTCACCTATTAAAAAAATGGCTAGAGACAACTGCTAGATACATCTCAGTCCTGAGTTCTATGATTGTTAGTTTAGTGGTCATTCATAATCTACATGAATACTACCAGTGAATAGGAAGTTCACAAATTCATGAGATAACTTAGCTCATTTTGATCAGCTTTAATTTTAAGAAATTCTCTCCATGAACTGAGACAAAAATAGTCTTCACATAAGTTTGTACTCTATATGGTTTTAGTAAGTCTTTCCATTTGTTAATTGGTTGGTCTATATTCCTCTCAGAACTCAACTTTCCATATTATCTATCAATTTATTCCTCCTGTTGAGGAAATAAGTACATAAGTGCAAGCTCTACAATCTTGTCACTTCTAAGGCAAGTTCTTCATGATTTCGTTTACAGCAAAACACCAGACTGGTTCATTCTATTTCCAGTCCTGTCTTTAATGCTTTATATGCACAGGCCTCAGTTTTTATTACAAAAAGAGATTCACACTAAATGGTTTCTAACTTAACTTTAATATATAGTATAATTTTAAGTAATCACCAGGAGAAGAAATCTTGACAAATTTAAAACTTTGATGACGCCCTCTTGTGGAGTCCTAACTGTATAACTAGGCAGAGAAACAACTAAAAAAACCCTCAATATCCACAAGAGGAAATTCCAAATCTTAGTATTTGCTTCCCAAAAGTTAAGATTAGCATTCAGAACGTAGAAATAACTTCCACAACTAAATAAGAAAAAGGGCAACTCAATACAAAATGGGTTAAAGACAAGAATAGGTAATTTAAAGAGAAAACATGAATGACTTATAAATATATGAAAAGATACCTAGTCTGATCAGAAAAATAAAAATTAAAACCATTAACAAGACACTGTGTCAAAAACCTAAAAATCTAATAATGCAAAATATAGTTGACCCTTGAACAACGTAGGGGTTAGGGATGCTAAACCCCTGCACAGCTGGAAATCTGACTGTAACCTTTGTCTTCCCCAAAACTTAACTACTAACAATCTACTATTGATCAGAAACCTTACCAATTACATAAACAATTAATACATTTTATATTTTATATGAATTATATACCATATTCTTAAAGTAAGCTAGAGAAAAGAAAGTGTTATCAAGAAAATCATAATAAAGAGAAAATACACTTATAACACTGTACTATAAAAACTCTGTACATAAGTGGATTCAAACCCATGCAGTTCAAACTCATGTCGTTTAAGGGTCAACTGTACTGGTAAGAATGTAAGGCACCTGGAACCCCATATACTGCTAACAGGTGTGTACACTGTAACAATGTCTTTTGTAAACAGTTGACAATACCTAGTAAAATAAGTGTGCAACGCATAGTAGGCAATCTGACTTATAGGTATATACCTACCAGTACATACGTATGTATACCACCTATATAGAAAAATGTTAGCATGGACCCAAGAAAAACATTAAAAAAATGAGAAACTATCAGCAGAAATATAAATAATGTTAATCTCATAAAAAAGATGACTATAAAGCTATGAAAATAAATAAATCAAAATACAAAGATTATTGATCTAGCCTAAAATAAACCTTTCTCAACCTTGTGCAGGTGTTTGGTATCATTACTTACAATCTATAAATATTAATCAATACATCTGTAGTCACCATGCTCTGGGCCTTAGGTCGAAACATAACTGACTTGTACAGAGCTGTACATACAGGTGCTTCTTGAGAGCTACTTCCTGGTTAATCAGGATTCCTATAACCAGATCAAAGGAAGTAGGATCTACCTAGCCACTATCTATTTTAATAGATTCGATCTGAAGCAAAAGGCTCTATGAGATGTTTTACTATTAGCAGCTACTATCAGCAGCAACAGTGTTGACATTGAAATAATATTCTTGAAAACTAACTATGGAACTAAAACATTTGCTTTGATTATCCCATTCAATACTGACAATAACCTTCTGGGGTGGGTGGTATGATGACAGAGATGTACAAATAGGCCTAAAGAGATTGAGTCACTGGTTCCAGGTTATAAAACTAATAGGTGGTACTAATCGATACTTGGGGTCAATAAACCACATTCATAATGAAATATGAATAATAAACACAACAGCATTACATTAATACTGAAGAAATCTTGGGGATGAGGGAAGGGGTGGGCAAAACGGGTGAAGGGGAATGGGAGGTACAGGCTTCCAGTTATGCAATGAGTAAGTCACAGAGATGAAAGGTAGAGCACAGGGATAGATCAGTGGTATTGTAACTGCATTATATGGTGACAGACGGTAGCTGCACTTGTGGTGAGCACAGCATAACCTACAGAGTTGTCCAATCACTATGCTGTACAGCGGAAAGTAACATAACAGTGTGTATCAACTATACTTCAACTAAAAAATATTGTTGTTTATTTAAAAAAATTACAGAAAGCTAAAATTTCATGATTCTAGTCCTTTAACATTACCCAGTCCACTAACATTAACAGGTCTTCTAAATATTCACTCAGAAGATATAAAATTGGAATAATCCATTATACATGGAAATATAACTGGGAGAAAACAAAGCAAGCTTCTGCTCAGGCCAAACTCAACCTTTGGGGACGGCACTACTGCCAGCGAGGGAGAAGTTATCAAGGTTCAACAGATCTGAACTAACCACAGCACACTGATGAATCACCAGTAAGTAAGAGAGACTCCTACTTAAACAATACTCTACAGCTTAATGTTCTTCCAAGCACGGTTGGCTTGGTAACTGCTCTTAACACACATCCTGCTGTTACAAGACAAAGCATAAGAAAACGGCAAAATCCAATACCATACAAGCTTATGAAACAAATGCAACACACACAATGAATTCATTACCCTTTCTCAAATATTTATTAATCACCTACTCTGTGCCAGGCACTAAGCTAAGCAGTTAGTTGGAAAATGTCAATGTACAACACAGAAAGAATCCCTATCCTCCTGGAGTCTGCATTCTAGCTGGAAGAAATTAACAACAAATATAATAAATAACTAAATCATGGAACGTGTTAGAAGTTGGTAGGTTCTATAGAAAAGGGAAAAAATAAAGTATGAAGCAGAACAAAAATTCAGGAGGCAGGGTTAAAATTCTAAAGGATCATCAGGGCAGACATCATGAAGAAGGTCATTTATGAGCAAACGTTTAAGGAGGTAAGCCATGTGGGGTGCCTGGGTGGCTCAGTCGGTTGAGCGTCTGACTTCAGCTCAGGTCATGATCTCATGGTTCATGGGTTCGAGCCCCACGTCGGGCTCTGTGCCGACAGTTTGGAGCCTGGAGCCTGCTTCAGATTCTGTGTCTTCCTCTCTCTCTGCCTCTCCCCTGCTCACACTCTGTCAATCTCTCGCTCAAAAAAATAAATAAAAAAAAAAAAAAAAAAAAAAAGCCATGTGTGTACCTGAGAAAGAGTGTTCCAAGCCAGAGGACACAATAAATGTGAAGGCCTGAGGCACAAGTGTGCCTGGGGAACAAGAGGAATTGTGCAAAGGCCAGTGTAAGAGTGAGGGAGCTGGAGGAGAAGGATGGGAAGCTGGAGATGAAATAAAAAATGTAAACGGGATCAGGGGCTGGCTATCATTTTAAAAGATTAATTCTGTCTTGGCACTGACAATGAAGCAAAAAGATATTAGATACAATTATCCCGTCCCATCAACACTTGGTCTAATTTCAATTTTGTATAAACATTAATCAATTTAGGGGTGCCTCCATGGCTCAGTCAATTAAGTGTCTCACTCTTCATTTCAGCTCAGGACGAGATCCCATAGTTAGTGAGTTCGAGCCCTCCATTGGGCTCTGTGCTGACAATGTGGACCCTGCTTGGGATTCTCTCTCTCTCTCCCCCTCTGTCTGCCCCTCTCCTGCTCACACTCTCTCTGAAAAATAAACTTAAAAAAAAAAAAAACATTAATCAACTTAGTTATTTTTGTTTGGTAAGTAACTTCAATGCAATAGACAGTATATTCTTTTGCTAAAGACTAACACACTCTTTTGGATTTGGGTTTAAAAAGATAGTAAAAATTTCCAGTTAAAAATGGCAGAGAGTGTAATACAGGTCTATTCTTCCTTACTTCCATTCTAGCCACACTGGTCTTTTTTCCTGTTATTCAACACAGTAGGCCTACTCCTACCTTGGGACCTTTACAACTTGCTGCTTCTTGCTGGATTCCCCTAGGGGTCCATACTACTTGTCCCCTTACTTCCTTGAGGTCTTCACTCAACACCTACTCACTGAGGCCTTCCCCCTATCTAACACTGCAACAATCCCAATATATTATAGCCCCATTCCCTGCTTTATCGTTCTCCAACACACTTATCACCATCTGACACACTGTACATTTTATTACTTTTTTTTGCCTTGTCACTCTGTCCAGAATAAAAGACCCAGAAGGATCTTTGTCATTCTGATTACTACTTTAACTCCAGTACTGACAACACTGCCTCGCAACATCAGGCGCTCAAAAAACATGTACCGAATGAATGAACAGCTCTGTGAAGGCTTGGTGTAGAAACAAAAGAAATTGGAAACACTGAAGGAGTCGCTGTGGTAAAATGGAAGCAAGAAAAGACAACTGTTGCAAAACGAGGCTGGAGCACAAAGCAGAGGCCAGATTGATTAGGCAGGGTGGAAGAGCCATGTTAAGAATATCATGTTTTATCCTTTTGGCAATATGAAACCACCAAAAAGGTTCTTAGAGGAGGAAAACATTAGCAGATTTAAGTTTTAAAATGTTATCTTGGATGCTGGATGGAGTATTAAGTTTCAATAGGCAATAGTTCAGGATGCATTAAGAGACTGCCACAGTCTAATTCTGTTATAATTAAAGTAGAGCTACTGTACCTAACAGACTAACATAATCGAAGGTAGAAGCATCTTGAAAATTCAAACATATCTGGAGGAGTAAAAAAATTTGTCAGGACTTTAGATAAACTACAAAAGCTCATAATTAGTAGATGATTAGTAGCAGTTATTATGCTCTATGGGGAACCAGTGGTTCAGTTGCTGATTACCCCCATGAGATTGAATTCCTTCAGAAGAAAGATCATATAATAAAAGTACCAGTAGATGTAATAATGTGATCCCTATCCATCTGGCACTCTTCTAAGATGAACGTGCGATAACTCACTTAACCTCAACATGACCATACGCAATAGGTATTTTATCATCTCTATTTAACAGGTAAAGAAAGTGAGGCACAGAACGACACAGTAAGTTACCCAAAATCATATTACTATTACATGGCAATATGGCTCCAAAACCCACATCCTCAGTCACGTATTTTGCTGCCTTCATTAATATATATTTGCTGCCTTATATTAATATATCATTTTTCTTTGTATACCCAACACCCATACACTGCTTAGCACATAAATACTTAATAAATGTTTAATGAAACATTAACATGTTTCTTTGTTAATGCCTACTTTGTCTCTGTTTTTGTCTTTCTCTAATTCAAATGCTTCTCTGGCCTTCCCCTCATCCATATATCCTCTCCCACAGACAGTATCCCCTAAGCTTAACAAATTTTTTTTTTTTTACCCTTTTACTGCTAGGTCAAACCGAATGTCTACTTAGGCACCTGGGGAGTCAGAACACCTGCCTTCATGGTTTCAACAGGCCAGACGTTCTTTTTCTTAGTACATCGTTTTAGAAAGGCTTGTTTTAACCAAGAACGTATCCATGTGGGTGGTCTAAATGCATCAAAGGCAGGCTGACTCTTTAGAAAACAATTTTCTTTTTTCTTCCCCTGTAAATATTTATTCTACAAGGGCAGCTGGTTTTTTGAGTTGGGTAAAGCAAGTCTCCCTTTTTTCAGACTCCCTTTTTTCCCTATTTCTCCAAAATAATTTGTAATTTCATGTAAAGTATTAAAATTAATAGATAAAATAAAAATAGAAAGCTTAAATATCCAGATAGATGGTCTAATATAGATGGCTCTTATAATCATACAGACAAATACTTCCCTATATCCACTAAGCCTAGACAAAATTTTCATTCTATATACTCCGAGTTTCACTCACTAAATAATTTGGAAGGAGATATCATTTTCCAGGAGTGAGGAAACACGAAAAGAAAACAAAATGGGAAAAGAAAGGATGCTATCACATATGAAGGTATATAAAAGCATAACTTGTCACATTCAAAGAAATGACTGAAGATAAAGCATATAAAACATTTTTCACTGACTCTTAATAGCCAAGCCCAGCAAAGGAAATATGTTCAAAATGCCAAATATGGGGGCGCCTGGGTGGCGCAGTCGGTTAAGCGTCCGACTTCAGCCAGGTCACGATCTCGCGGTCCGTGAGTTCGAGCCCCGCGTCAGGCTCTGGGCTGATGGCTCGGAGCCTGGAGCCTGTTTCCGATTCTGTGTCTCCCTCTCTCTCTGCCCCTCCCCCGTTCATGCTCTGTCTCTCTCTGTCCCAAAAATAAATTAAAAAAAAAAAAAAAAAAAAAAAAAAAAATGCCAAATATGAGTGTTCTATATCCCTAACTCCAAGAACTTGAGTATAGACATATATATAGTTTGAAAAAAATTTATAGATACAATGAAACTCCCCATTAAAAAATTTTAAATTTACAAATCTGTCAAACTGACACGTCCTCAGAACCAATTTAACTTCAAGTAGTCCACAGGATTTACAAGAAAATTTTTTCAGAAGACAGAGAAGTTTTATTACAAGAATGTTACCTGAGGGAGGGCACCATAATTCCATATATAACCCTTGTGAGGGAAGACATTCGCCACATAGCGTAGCTTGCCATCCTTTGTATCTTGTTTAATGGGATTCAATGGCTCCTTCGTGGCAATCTACACACATCATGGAAAAAAGGGGGAAGGAGAATGAGAAATGATTAATCCTATATTCAAATTGTATGTTTTAAATCTGGTATTATCAGGTTAAATATTTATATTCTAACTTACTGGTCAAAGACACTGTAAAATAAGCTAAGCCAGCTCTTATTTCTAATTTACAGTGTTGTGTAAGAAAAAACATCTGGAAAGGAAACATCCCATTATAGACTTAGGTATTCTATTATTTATGCATTCATTTCTAATACAAATAACAGAATGACTGAAATGGCAAGAGGATAAAGATTAACCTACTTGCTGTTTTGTTTTTGTTTTTTTAATTACTAAAAATTAGTGAAAATACTAATTTTGGGCATCTTATCATCAATCTTATGATAAAAAGGTTAACTTAAAGTAATTTTCACCAAGTAATTTCATTTGTTTTCTTTCTATCAAACATACTCAAACTGCCTTGTAAAAAAAAAAAAAATCTATCCTATAAAGAATAACTGAAGCCATTTTTTGGTGAATAAACACTGCTTAAATTAGGTAGATTCTCAGATTCTTGATCCTATACCTGAAGTAGAAAATAGCCAGAATTCTGAAACATTCTGAAGGAAGACCAAAAAAGAACCTATTATTTTTACTTTTCCCTATCAAAATATTAACCAAAGCAATGCTAGTAATTAGTGACAATTCTCTAAATATAAATTCTGAAAAATACATACCTACATAATAATCTTTAATTAAAATACTTTAAATAGTATTTGCCATTGCATCCAAAGCTATAGGAAAAGACTTAAATAATGAAAGAAACTAAGGGCCACAAATTAAATTTCACTCAGAACTTTAAGGGATCTTACCTAACTGAAGATGGAACAATAAAATTCTGAAAAGCAAAAGGGAAGTTCTTGATAGGTTCATGCCTCATGAAAAGATAGAAAAGAAAAAAAAAAAAAAAAGGTAACCAGGGGAATAGCAGACACTCTTAGTGCTCATTGATCAAGAGTTGGCCAATAAAATGTTTTCGTTCCTGGTAGAGTAAAATCTAAAGGACAATTAAGTCCTTACAAACTAAACTTGCCATGATTCCCAAATAAGTATACTTCAACTGTATCTATGAACAAAAATATATCTCAGAATCTGTTTAAATAAACCTTGAAAAGATTTGTTATTTTCAAAGACAGAAGAGTCAAAGAAAATTAAATAAATATGTGTATAACAAACTAGAATGGCAAAAATAGAAAACACGTGCTTCAAAGTAAAAATTCAGCTCTATTTTGCTTTTAGAAATGAGATTCAAAGTTCACAAAAGTGTTTTCAATTGTTTGTATCATAAAGTAGTTTGTCAACCATGCGAAATTCAAAAATATTATGCCAAACGACTTGAAACAAAGTTTTTATATCATTATTACTTATAATTTCCATTTGATATTAATAGAAAATATTCATACCTCCATTTTAGCATTTGTCCACCGAGGTACTTCTACAACCATATTAAACAAAGTCTGCAGTTAAAAAAAAACAACAACAAAAAACAAAGAGAGATTGTTTTTTAAACTTTACCTATCCTTTATCACTCACCTCTTGCGTGATGATGCTTTAGTTTCTTTCCCTACAAAAATGTGTGCAGACTGTATCATACATCTGCATATGTCGTAAATTTCTTCTGAAAAATTAGAGAAGCTGTCTAAAACACAGCAGAATTTAAGCCATCATGTCACTTGAACACTGCTGCAGTGTCAGAAGTTGCTATATTTCTGGAAATACCTTCACAGTATAGTGACACAACTAGAATGGGGTCAGGAAACCAGTTTCAAGTTTTATTTTCCCACTAAAACAGGAGTGATAGACAGGGTCCATCATGTGAGTTGAATGTCTCACTTTTCCAATCTGCAAAGTAAGTGTAAATACTCTGTCCTACTCACCACCTACGTAAGGTTGTTATAAAGATCAATTATGTAATTTAAATGAAAATACAAAAAAATTATAAAATATTTTGAAAATCACAAAGCACTATTTAAATTCAAATTACAATGATCATAATGTGAAATTAAGGATATCTGCGTAGGTAGGTATCAAGTTTACAAGGAGAAACGCCTTTCTACACTTAGTTTGCTTATCTAGTGATCTCTGGTTCCCTAAAGTTACAAAAGGACTACTACTTCTTTTTATCATGTTTGAATTTTGCACTGTTTAAAGCAAAGCAGATTATAGGTCAATGGTTAGCAAAAATAATTTCCCACAATACTTAGGAATACAAGGCTATAATTTCCTGCAGTTTGGGCCTTATAAAGAGAAAGTCTCAAGGGTAAGGTTGCCTTGCATGCCATTTTGATATCAGTAACTAACAGCTTACCATAGCACAGTAATGGTTTAAAACAGTGTTACACCAACTGTGGCCAAGAACCAGAGCTAACTGCAAGCTGACTGTTATAGGTTCATTTAGAAACATTTACAGCAATTTGATGCAGTAATTTTTAGGTCTGTTGAACCCTGAATTACACTTTTCTTTAATTACACTTTTCTAATAATAATTGTATTTTTTAAAAGTATCGGTTCACAACAGATTAGAAATAAACCAAAAAACTAACCCTTTAGTATAGATCATTTGAGAAAGCAGTGATTAAATATACTTCCTCTCAATTGTGCCACACATCAAAATCACCAGGAGAGATTTTATCAATTAAAAAAAAAAAGCTTCCTAGAGCCCCACCCCCCACATACCCACTTATTTGAATTCAATGGTTTTGAGGCAGGGCACTGCTTATTTTTCAAAGCTCTCCAAGCAATTTTAATATGTAGTCAGAGTGGAGAACTTCTGGTTTGCAGCATTGCTAAACAGTATCTGAGGGCTTTCCAAGTGAAACACAAATGCTATTATTAATTCAAAGGATGCCATTTACACACCTAAGTATAAATTTAAATTGAGCCGCAAAAAACAATGATGGTTGTTCAATTTTTCTAGGTAAGACTAAAGTTTACCAATGACAGAGCTGCATATCCATAATGAGATGAAGAACAAAGCCAAGAATGAATTCTCAACAATTGCTCCTTAGAAGTATGTCTCATACCTATCTTAGCAACCTCATACACAGTCTTGCTGTTCTGTTTCATTTTCTATGCTCTTTCATGAGGTATCCCAGCACCTGTTTAAATATGTCTCAAGTAGCTGTTAAAAAGAAAAACCTAAGTAAATGGCAGATGTTCACATAATTTATTCATCCTTGAAAGCCTGGCTATAAGAGGACAAAGGCATACAGATGAATACTCAGAGGTGATAGAGAAGACCAGGCTAGTGGCAATTGTTTTACACAATGACACTTACCAAAACCACTCAGAGACTTGAATTAGGCCAAAAGAACAAAAGATAAGGTTTGAATCTTATGCCTGCAAACCATCTCCCCTCATCATTTGTTCTGATCTCTAAAGAACAAATTTCCAGTCTGTTTTTCTTCTTTCCAGATAAAATGCATATAATCTATAATTTTTCAAAGCCAGTGTTAGTTGGGTTATCCTAAGACTACTGTTAATTATAAACCAGTAACAGTCTACTGACATCTAGTACAAAATCACAAAGACACAAGGGGACACATTTCCACCGAGAAAGTTGGGTATGAGCTAGGACCATTTACCTCCTTCAGTTATCTCCTCCATTTTTCCCTGCTATTTTTGTTGCACAAACCAAAAAGATAACTAATAAGATACGAAAAAAGTCAGTAAATTTTATATGCCTTTGGGAAAAATGGGAGGAAATCACCCTTCTTTTCTCTTTCCAACTCTTAAAAGATCAAATAAATTTTCGTTTTGATACTAAAAGCAAAGGCAACAAAAGCAAAAATAAACAAGTGATACCATCGGACTAATAAACTTCTTCATAGCAAAGAAAGCCATTAACAACATAAAAAGACAATCTAGAAATGGGAAAATACGTATTTGTAAACCATGTATCTGATAAGGATTAATATCTGAAACATAACTCCTGCAACACAACAGGAAAAGACCAATCTGATTAAAAGATGCGCAGAGGAATTGGACAGTTTTCCAAGAGACACACAGTCAACAGGGACATGAAAAGGTGCTCAACATCACAATTATCAGAGAATGAGATATCACCTCACACCTGCTGGAATGGCTGTCACCAAAAAGGTAAGAAATAACAAGTGTTGGTGAGAATGTGGAAAAAGGGGAACACTCTGCACTGTTGGTGGGATGTAAATTGCTGCACTACTACAGAAAACAGTATGGCAGTTTTCCAAAAAATTAAAACAGAGCTATTGTATGATCCAGCAATCCCACTTCTGGGTATTTATCCGAGAAAAAAAAGAAAACAGGATATTAGAAAGATACCTGCACCCCCATATTCACTGCAGCATTACTTACAATAGCCAAGATAAGGAAACAACCTAAGTGTCCATCAATGAATGAACAGATAAAGAAGATGTGCTTAATATATACAGTGGAATATTATCCAGCCATGGGAAAGAAGGAAACCTGCCATTTGCGACAACAATGGGTAGACTGTTAGGGCATTATGCTCATTGACATAAGCCAGACAGAGAAAGACAAATACTGCATTTTACCACTTACATGGAATTCTTATATATGGAACCTTATATATGGAATTCTTTAAAAAAAAAAAGGGGGGGGCAGCCTAATTCATAGAAACAGAGAGTAGAAAAGTGGCTGCCAAGGGCTTGGGGTTGGGAAAAATCGTTCAGAATTATAAATAAATAAACACACAAACCACAAACAGACTCAAATCAGGCAGTCTCTGACAAATGAACCATGTTCTAAGAATTAAATTTTAAGTTGGCTATATGCTCTCAGAATACATTTTCCCCAATGAGAAAACTATTTCCAGGTTGATACATAAAGTCTCTAGGAAACTATAAAGCCTCGAACCCCTCAATGTCTATTCACCCAACATCTAGGGCAGTGGTTCTCAAACTTCAGTACGTGTAAAATGCCCTGAAACACTGGTTAAATATGTGGACTAACTAGTCTCCATCAAGCAGAGATTCTGGTGTAGTAGATATGTAATTAAGGCCTGGATCTGAAGTTTTAACAAGTGTTCTACATTATTCCAATGTATGTGGTTTAAGGACCATTTTAACAAACACCAGTTTAAGAGAATACAAGATGGACAGCAGGCAATGGTGGTGGGGACTGAACAACACCCAGAGCTATTTGTGGAAGTAGATTCAAAGGCTGGGGTCATGAGTTTCAGTTGAAATAGAGAAAAAAAAGATGGAAATAAAGTTGAAGGGAAAAGAAGGCTGAGGAAGGTGATAGGAAAGGCTGTCTGGCATCAGTAAGATAAAAAGGCATCAACAACATGAGATGAGATGACAGACATCAGTCAGACGTTCTGGGCCTAAGTCAACAACTATTGAAGGTTTGACAGTCACATATTTAAAAGATATATTTAGAACATGTTTATTCTAGCATATAGGTGGTCTTTTTTCCTCCTCTATCCCCAAAAAGATTTGTCCCTGCATTCTAAAACAGCCTCTCAAACCACCTTTTTCCTTATAATAAAAAAAATGACAAAGTGACCAATTTTCATAAAGTACCTTTACTTTAGACTATCTACCATGATAAGTAACTTGCTACTAAAACCTGGGTTCTGTTCCTGACTCTCTCTGGTTTTTCACTTATAAGATGAAATGTTAAGGGGATTCCTAGAATAGTCAGATTCATAAATAGAAAATGGAATAGTAGTTACCAGGGGCTGGGTGAAGGAGGGAACGGAGAGTCACTGTTCAGTGGGCAGAGTTTCAGTTTGAGAAGAAATTCTGGAGATGAACAGTGGTGATGACTGCACATGCGGAAGTACCTAATTACACTGAACTGTACACTTTAAAAAGTGTGCAATAAAGAAAACGGTAAATTTGATTTTATAAACAAGAAAAAGAAATGAAATGGTAAGATCATCCCTAGCTGCCATACACACATATTGGAAGAATAAAAACATCAGAACGCACACAAAAATCTTCATAGAGGGGAAAAGTTTAGAAGCACTTTACAAATGCAAACAATCATCGAGGTCTTTAACGGACAACAGAAGTGATTCACAAAAATAAAAACCTTTAGATATACCTCATATTCATCATTTCGTGCTCTCTTTGTAGGAATGCCATTTTCCTATAAAAGAAAAGATGGTATTTGTGATTGTAATATCTCATCAAAGAATACAACTGCACTGCAAAGCAATCCAAGTAAGCCTACTACAGAAATATTCCACTACAGAAGCTGTCCAGACACCGGGTTCGAGAACTACCGAATGCCCAGTTTCTTTTCTCTCAGCATTTGCATCCCCAGTGCATGAGCATCAAGGTGTTTCATAAAATAAATTATTAGAAAAGCTAAATCTCTTTCAAGTATATTTTCCTAGTTTTTATAAAAATAAGCAAAGGCTCTGTTCGGTCTTAAAGGAAAGACTGTCAGTCTCCCGTGATTACACTTAAAACAGTCATTTCATTATTGAAATGAAACTCTAGGGAGCATGACTAACAAGCCATGAAAGTACTCAGCTACACCTCCTGCCTGTAAATTCCACAAAGGTGTGATTACTACGCCTCCATCAAGCACTTTTAAATTAAAAAAGACTATATGATGAGTTGGGAAGAAAAACTACTCCATTCACAAATGCTCACACTTACATGTAACCTTTACACACCAAAAAAACAAAAACAAACAAAAAACACCAAAGAAGGAAACAAAACAGAAAAATGACTATCCCAAGTAGGCCCTGAAACATTATTTCTGTTCCTAAAACAACCACCTCCCAAAGTACAAGGTGCAACAGTTCTAATCATTAGAGGGTGATCTAATCAATAACTATCTAATATTGATCTAATCAATAACTATCTAATCAATAGTTGAGGATGGGAGAAACTTATGTACACAACCACTGTGTGTACCAATCCCCACGTGCCCAGAATTCACAGGCGTATCCTGTTCTATGTTAGTCCTGCCCTATTCTCAACTTTCTCATATTCCCCAAAACCCATTCTCCTTAGGCAGAATATCATGCCGACTGGAATGTTTCTAGTCCACTCTTTGTTCCACCTCCACCCCTACCTACTGCCTGATTCCACAAAATATTATCATTTTGTTAGGTGAATAGATTTTGTCATGGTACACCCACACATGAAGCAGCACCCACCAATCACTCCTTTCATTATCCTGTTCTAGTTTTACAGCACTTAACATTCTCTGATTGACTTGTTTCCTGGTTGTCCACCTCCTTCCATCGAGTGGGAACTATATCTCCTATCTATCTTACTCACTGCTGCAACCCTAGTGCCTGGAATGCCGTCTAGCTCATAATAAGCCTGCAAGAACTATTTACTGAAAGAAGAAATTAGTAAGTGAATAAATAAATGCATGCACTTTTGGCCAAAAGCAAGCAGTGGTGTTGGGAGACAGGAGATATTTGGGTTGGACTGTTCACCGGCCAAAACAAAACACATGGACACACATAAAGTAAAATGGAGTTCTTTCTGCCCTCTCTTTGCCTTCTTTCTCTCTCCAGATTATATGACCTCCTGTCCTGCAGCTGAATACTACTTAGAAGTAATGAGCTGGAATGATTGCACAAGAGCAATTAAGAATACAACCTTTGGAGTTAGAGCACCTAAATTCATATCCCACTTCCCACAACAGATGATAGATTTGTGACCAGGGGCAAGGTACTGAACCTCATTAGCAAAATAAGGTAATAACAGTAGCCCTAGCTGTACTCAGATAATGCAACTCAAGCTCTGAGCACAGTGCTTGGATAAGC
Organism: Panthera onca; assembly: GCF_046562875.1. NCBI lineage: Eukaryota > Metazoa > Chordata > Mammalia > Carnivora > Felidae > Panthera > Panthera onca. The sequence continues at coordinate 88,016,486 of NC_138342.1, forward strand.
ACTATGAGCATTCAATAAATCTTCACTATTATTCTCCCTGCAGCCATCTTATTGACAGTCCAGTCCTCTGAAGGGCTGGAAGGCAGCACCAATCCCACATCAGTGTTCCATAACCTTCCTCCTGGAATGATCCTATTCTCACACTAATTCTAATTCATGAAGGAGGCTTACAATCCTGTTGTGATAACTCTGTTATCCTTCTTGACTTCCAACCCACATTCTTTCCTTTCAAAATGCTTCTAAAAAGTATTTTGTGGTGATACTAGAAGTACACGTTGTCACCCCCAAAACAAGTTAAAAACTATACCTCTGTAGAGTCCACCCTCAGAGGAATATCATGAAAGGGGGAAATGTAGTCACCAGCTACATTCTCTGCAAAGGAAAAACAAAAAACAAAAATAAAAATACAGAATTAAAGCAATGGACTATCCTGTTCTTCAGAGCAATTATATCCTTATCCACTTTTAAACCTAAAAGGAGTTTTTAAAGTTTTTTCGAAATTAACTTTAACTCCCAATTTAAAGTTTAATTCAACTTTTAAAACTTGCCCCAATATGATGACCACAGAGAATACATACCAAGTAATCCACATTTGGTTTACTGAAATAATTTACAGTTGACCCTTGAACAACATAAGTTTGAACTGCTTAGGTACAGATTTTTTTTGATATAATACTGTAAATATATTTTCTCTCCTTTATGATTTTCTTAGTAACATTTTCTTTTCCCTAGCTTACTTTATTGTAAGAATACAGTATATGATACATGTAACATACAAAATGTGTGTTAATCTACTACTTGTGTTATGAGTAAGGCTACCAGTCAATATAAGCTATTAGAAGTTAAGTTTTTGAGGGGCGCCTGGGTGGTTCAGTAGGTTAAGCGTCCGACTTCAGCTCAGGTCATGATCTTGCGGTCCGTGGGCCCGAGCCCCGCGTCAGGCTCTGGGCTGATGGCTCAGAGTCTGGAGCCTGCTTCCGATTCTGTGTCTCCCTCTCTCTCTGCCCCTCCCCCCTTCATGCTCTGTCTCTGTCTCAAAAATAAATCAACGTTAAAAAAAAAAAAAAGTCAAATTTTTGAAGAGTCAAAAGTTATACATGGATTTTCAACTGTGAAGTGGGCAGGTGCCCCTAACCCTGCATTGTTCAAGGATCAACTGTACTTCTCTCTCTAGCTTAACACATCCAAAGCAGAAAATGTCTAAAATTGACTAAAGCCCCAAATATGAAATATCTCACTTGTGAACAGATACTCATTAATAAGTGACTGGATAAAAACTGATGTCACTTTTCCAAAGAGTAATCTAACAGAATTCCCAATTTCTGTCTATTATCCTATGAACAGGATGTAAAGATCCTACCCAATTAAAAGAAAAGAACAAATCATTTGTTTCCACTCAGTGATAAGAATGTTTATATTAAGGTAAGCTTAAAACAAAAACAAACTTTAATAATAGAAACTGTCTTATCTTCACTGCATATAAAAATGCATATTTTAAAAGCTGGGCTTAATACAGCCATAAAAATTTTTCAGTTTATAATTACCTAAGTCAGGGTATGTTTTATTTCTGCCCTGCTACCTCTTTGGCATAATTTTCAAATTTAGACTTTAAAAAAAAAATTTAACAAAATAAAACATGAACTGGCTGACAGCCTAATAGCAATGAGTATACTCAGCTCCCAAATCTTGGGTTTCCAAGTACTATTCTCCAGTAAAAAGAACTAGGACTTCTTAAAGAAGAGGCGGATTCTAAGGCTGGGACAAAAACTATACAAGATGAACCCAATGGATCCTGTAGGACCAGAAATCAACCAAGTGCTCAAAGAAACAAAAGGTTGGCTGTATGTCGAAAGGAAATGGAGCCAATCTACAAGAGCTCCCAAAGGTCAAAGGTGGAACAAACTGAGGAACAAATAACAGAGTATTCAATCACAAACCAAATTATTAAGTAAATAATACAAGAGACCCACTAATGCAAATAAATGATTGTTTAAATAAATAAATGAGGGAGAACAGACAAACATTTCTTACAAAAAATTCCAAGAAATATATACATATAGATGTCGCCCCTCCAAGAAGGAAAGCTTACCCTGCTCTCCCAGAGTGCAGACTAAACTTAATGACTGACTCACTTCAACATAGAAAGGGAAAAACAATAACATTACAGTAGAGAACTCTGGCAAGAAGTACCCTTAACCGAGTGATCAAAGTTGACATCACCAGGGAAAAGTCATGTTAATAACATGTACCTCCGGATACGCTGTGATGAGAAGGGTATGTACTTCACTTGTATTTTTCCCCCCAAACCCATAACCCCACTCTCATCACAAGAACGACAGCAGATACATCCAAACTGAGGGACGTTTTACACAATATTAACCAATACTGTTTAAGAGTCTCAAACTCATAAAACAAATAAGGAAATACTGAGAAATTGTTAGATTGGGGAGAATATAAGGAAATACAATAACTAAGTATAATGTGTACCCTGAACTGGATTCTGTAAGAAAAAAATGACATTAGTGGGAAAACTAGTCATATCCAAATAAAATCTGGAGTTCACAGTTGGTACCAATGTTGGTTTCTTAGTTTTAAAAAATGTACACTGTTAATGAAAGATATTAACATTTGGGGAAAGTTGGTAAAAGATATACTGGAATTCTGTACTATCTTTGCAACTCTGCCAAATCTGAAATTATTTCACAATAAAATTTAAATAAACAAAAACAAGCTGTGGCATCAGCCCACTAAAGTGAGAAGCATAGAATTTAACAATGGCCCTCACTCCACCAAAACTGCATTTCTTCTTCTCATGCTTCACAGGCTTTCCTTAGCACTTATTACTAAAGTTCTTGCAGGAAGGAGTTTCTGTTGTGTGTTTTCATTTGTTCTGTTATGCTCTCTCCTCAGTCCCCAGCATCCAGAAAGTACCCAGCACTTAGTAGGCATTCAATAAATACATCTCTATTACGATTTCATTTTTCCCTCCAAAAAGTTCATGTAATTTTTCTTTTCCCACTCTAGGAACAAGGGAGTTGTGCATGAAAGATCATGTACAAGGTAGGATAAAGTTGACTAAGAGTACATAAGTGACAAAGTATATGAAAAGCTTGCCATGACCTATAAAGCTCTTTTCATTAGTTAAAAAAGATGCATCTTAAAAAAATTCTTTTCCATACCAGATCAAACGTCAAATTCTCTGCCTGAATTTAAAATCCTCTATGAATAACACAAGAAACGAAATTATCAGTTTGCTGCATGATTATTTACTTTTCTATAAGTAACACAGATACTTAAATGGGTCACCTTTATTTTCTATTAAAATAAATTATGGCAGTGAAAACTGAAAATGATACAGACACTTTGGAAAACAGTGTGGCAATTTCTTATAAAGTTAAATATTTGACCCAGAAATCCTACTGTTAAGCACTTGACCGAGAGAAATGAAAACTTATGTTCACATGAAAACCTGTAAGTGAATGTTTATAGGTGGCTTTATTCAAAATCAAAACTGGAAGCAAATTAAATGTACAAATAGTAAACAGATAAACTCTGCTACACCCATATAATGGGTGTTTTACTCAATGATATATTAGTCCCAAATAAAAAAGAATGAACTATTGCCAAGTGAAAGAAGCTAGACTCAAACCATTCCATTTAGATGACATTCTGGAAAAGGCAAAACTATAGGGATAAAGAGCAGATCAGTGACTGCCAGGGCTTGAGGGTGCAGGGTAAGGGGGCTAAAGAGAGACCACAAGGAAACTATTTCGGGGTAACGAACTGTTCTATGCCTTGACTATGACAGTGTTTAAATGAATCTATATTTTATCAAAACTCAGAACTGTTCACACAAAAAAAGTGAACTAATGTATGCAATTTAAAAAATACGGAGCAAAAAAAATCGGTTAAGGAAAGTATGTATTAAAGTATAAATAAAGGGCGCCTGGGTGGCTCAGTCAGTTAAGCATCCAACTTCAGCTCAGGTCTGATCCCACCATTCGTGAGTTTGAGCCCCGCATCTGTGCTGACAGCTCAGAGCCTGGAGCCTGCTTCAGATTCTGTGTCTCCCTCTCTCTCTGCCCCTCTCCTGCTCATGTGCGCGCTCACTGTCTCTCTCTCTCAAAAATAAATAATCATTAAAAAAATTATTTTTTTAATTTAAAAAAAGTATAAATGGAAGCTCTTGTTCCAATGAGCAATCAGTCTGTAATTCTTCGCTTTAAGTCACAAAGATAAGACAGTTTTGAGAAAAATGCAATCCTTTAGCAGATTATATCAATAATTACATTTGAGACCTATCACTGTGATGGGAATTAACAATAATCCCAGCTCTAAGAATTCAGGATGTTGCACAGACCAGGGAACTTCATTATTAAAATTAAGGAAGTATAGGAAATTTGACAAAATAGCTGGGCTGCCTTTGTAATTAAGAGTGAAAAATACCTCTAGCACACTGATTTGGTGTTAAATTTCTCTAGAGCTCCAATGCTCTTGTTAACTGGGGACAAGCCCCAACAAACTAAGATTTAAGATGAATGCATGTTACTCAAGTCTGAGCGAAAAATGGGACTAGCCTAAGCTGTGATTGCTAAAAGCTAAAGATTTGTGAAGTGTGCTTAGGTACCTATCTCTTTAAATTGCAATCTAAATGTTATATTCAGGGGTGCCTGAGTGGCTCAGTCGGTTAAGCATCCAACTCTGGATTCCGCTCAGGTCATGCATGATCTCACAGTTCGAGAGATCAAGTCCTGCACTATCAGCACAGAGCCTGGTTGGGATTTTCTCTCTCCTTCTCTCTCTGTCCCTCTCCTGCACAAGCACACGTGTGTGCTGTCAAAAAATAAAAAAATACGGATGCCTGGATGGGTCAGTTGGTTAAGCATCCGACTTCAGCTCAGGTTATGATCTCACAGCTTGTGAGTTCAAGCCTCACATCAGGCTCTGTGCTGACAGCTCAGAGCCTAGAGCCTGCTTTGGATTCTATTTCCCTCTCTCTTTACCCCTCTCCCACTCATTCTCTCTCTCTCTCTCTCTCTCTCTCAAAAATAAGCATTAAAAATTAAAAAAAAATAAACTTTTAAAAACAAACATCATATTCAAACACTATGGTAATGCCAATACATATGTTTAAGTGGTATCTAATTGGCATCTTGGAACGTAAAAAGAGTTATTAGTGAATGAGTGGTCTCAGATAACCATACCTACTGGAAGCCATTTGGATCACGAAACAGTATAAATAAAAATGTACTAATGAAGAAAAAAGAATAAAAGAATTACACACACTAAAATAAAAATAAAATATGGCTTTAAATGTCAGATAATGATAATGCTTTGATGAGCAATACACCAGTAAATTCACACAGAGCAATGAATACAGAGATCAAGATCCTGACTTCTAGTTAGTGAGCTTGATAAAGTCACTCAATTTCTCTGAAACTTAATTTTCTCAATTTTTTCAATTGAGCAATGTACAATTTGTACGTAAAAGGTAATGTACTAGATGCTGGAATACAAACGTGCTAAAAGTGAGCTATATCCACAGCCAAGAAAGGGAATGCACTAAATCATCTACATAAGCATTATCCAGTAAGTGCAAAGACAAAGGTCCTCTTGGCATCATTATCAGAAAGCTAATCACTGACCTAATGCACAAAGGAACGAGAACCCATTAAAAGTTTTCTAAGGTCAGTGCTATGTTAGTATGCTCCATATAAAGAGTATGAAGAATCTCTAAAGGTAGATTTATTTTTTTTTAAGCTTATTTATTTATTTTTGAGAGGGCAAGAGAGCAAAGTGGAGAAGAGGCAGAGAGAGAGAGGGAGACACCTAAAGCAGGCTCCAGGTTCTGAGCTGTCAGCACAGAGCCCGATGCAAGCCTCAAACCCATGACCTGAGCCGAAGTCAGAAGCTCAACTGACTGAGCCACCCAGGAGCCCCTAAAAGTAGACTTAAAGATAGGTAAAATCTATCCTGATCCTCTCTATACAACAAAAAGGGTAATCTATATTATACATACGCGCCATAGAGAGATGTGGTATATGCAGCAAGCACTGTGGCAATGTATGGCACTTTGTAAAGGTAACAGAACTGAGGCACAGTACAGACAGCCCTTTCTCAGAGCCTCAGAATAATAAATTAGTAATAAATCTTGAGTGAGAACTTCATTATATGAAGTTCAGACTGGTTGTTTCTTTAGATTTAAAACCAAGTTGTTGCTATCAGTTTGCCTTTTAAATACCTATTTTGTTGTTTAAACAAAGCAATGCATGTACATCGTTAAAAAAATGACATCAGGGGGCGCCGGGTGGCTCAGTCGGTTGAGCATCGGACTTCAGCTCGGGTCATGATCTCGCGGTTTGTGAGTTCGAGCCCCGCGTCAGGCTCTGTGCTGACAGCTCAGAACCTGGAGCCTGCTTCCGATTCTGTGTCCCCCTCTCTCTCCACCCCACCCCTGCTTGTGCTCTGTCTCTGTCTTTCAAAAAATGAATAAACATAAAAAAATTAAAATTAAAAAAAAAATGACATCAGTACCCACCTCTCTCTAATTCAGATCCACTTTTAGAACAACCTACTTTCACCTCTTTAACTTACCTTAGGTCTAGTGATTATCTACATCTCCCCAAATAATATATTTGTATGATAATTTTTTACTTTACCAATTTTAGAGATTATCTACTGTTTCCAATGCTAAGAGAAAATTTTGTTTCATTTGACCCCAACGTATTCCTCTTAAATTCTCTACTGACCAATCTTAACACACTATAGCTTGATTCCAATGTTCCACCAAACACAGTATTTCTTGACCCTACTAACTGGCTTTTTACCTCATTCTCCTCATTCTTCTTTCTCTCTCCTAATTTCTATCTTCTGCATTTTCATTTTTTCTTCATTTCAAGGTGGTAAATGTTCTACAATCACACTGAATTTTCTGTGCTTTTCCTATTAGTGTATTTCCAAAATTTTTCTAATCATAGGAAAAACTTGGGAGTGCTTGTTTAAAAAAAAAAAAAGTCTTTGGACCCCCCATACCTAGGGAACCAGAATCTTTTTTCAAAAAAATTTTTAATGTTTTATTTATTTCTTTTGAGAGAGAGAAAGACAGAGAGCAAGCAAGGGGCGGGCAGAGAGAGAGGGAGACACAGAATCCAAAGCAGGCTCCAGGCTCTGAGCCGTCAACACAGTGCCAGATGCGGAGCAGCTTGAATCCACGTACTGTGAGATCATGACCTGAGCTGAAGTCAGAGGCTTAACTGACTGAGCCACCCAGGAGACCCGGGAATCAGAATCTTTTTTTTTTTTTAACGTTTATTCATATTTTGAGAGACAGAGCGTGAGTGGGGGAGGGGCAGAGAGAGAGAGGGAGACAGAATCTAAAGAAGGCTCCAGGCTCTGAACTGACAGCACAGAGCCCGACGCGGGGATGGAACTCATAGACCGTTAGATCATGACCTGAGCTGAAGTCGAACGCTTAACCGACTGAGCCAACCAGGCGGCCCCCGGGGAATCAGAATCTTAAGAAGAGATCTGGATATCTAGATTTTTAGCAAGCACCCACAAATAATTCTTACACTGAAGTAAGTTTGAGAAGCATTGTCTATGTGCTGATTTTTGGCCAAGTATAGTGTTACAGTTAAATTTCCTTTCCTGTTTGGCTTCTATTTTGACTTGTGCTTCTAATTATGTTTCTCCCATTGTCAGTCATAATCATATCTATAAATTATTCAAATGCCTCACAGATTCCACAGAGACTATGGAATTCTCTCTTTACACAGTTCCCTTTGAAATCGCTATCCTCTTGGTGCAACACGGACTGAATGCTTTTTTGGCACCCTAAGATTTTGCTTCTTTGGTCTCCAGCTCAGCTCTGTTTTCTGGACCCCATGCACTCATCCATCTTTTTTGGTTTACTTACTTGTTTTGCTGGAGCTTATCCCTAATTTGTGTTCTGTAAGAAAGGATGCATACAAGGTAAATTTCCCAAGTCCTTAAATGTCTGAAATATCTTTATTTGGTCTTCAGTCTAGATTAATGTTGTCTGGATAAATTGTAGGGGGAAAATTCTTCTCTCTCAGAATTTTTAAGGCACTACTCCAGTCTTTAAGCATTCATTTATGCTGGTAAGTCACATACCAGTTTGATTATCATTCCTTTGCAGGTGACCTGTTCTCCCTCCCTCCTCTGTCCCCAGCCCCAGGACTTTCAGAATCTTCTTTATAAAAGCCTCAGTTTTCTGAGATTTTATAATGCGTCTGGGACTAGAAATGCTTAGGTCCTTAAATTCTTAGATCTCTTCTGTTATCTATCCCTTTGTAATTACCCCTCCATTCCTTCTGACACTTGTCAGAAGTGTTGGTTGGGGTCGGTAGGAGCCTAAGTGCTAGAATGTAGAAGGCTCTGCTGGGGCAATACCATCAGGTTGTTCTACTTCCCTCCAAACACTTTCTTCAATTTCTGTAGAGGAAGCCAGCCAATCCCACAAGTCCTAAACCTGCATGGTAAGCATCTGTGTGCTATTCCATAATAAAACTTATATCGACCCCTCGATAAGTGCCACATCCCACCCACAACCACTCTGAGGTTCTGCAAGGAGCCTGGCTTCTTCTTAAACTACAGACCCTTGACACATATACTTAAGCTGGGATTTCACACATGCTGTTTCATCAATAACCACAGTTACATCTATTTTTCATGTTCCATAAATATTTTGAAATCTCCCGCTCTGATGAGTCCTTCTTATTTGTTGTTTTAGGGTTATCCTTTTTTATTCACTTACTATCAATTCAATAGGAAATTTATTAGAGGGAAAATCCAACAAACAACTGTAGTCACCCTACCATCCTGTCTTGATATTTCACTTTGTCAAAAATCAGACAGCATCCCTGAGCATAAACTAATGAATTCTTTCAGGCCCATCAATATACATACACTTGACATCGCCAATGTCAAAACTTTCCCTTCAACTAGACTGAATTGAGATTTTATTCTATTATTTTGTAAATTACCTATGTTTTTCTCTCATAACACCAAGTTGTATCAGGATCAAAGTTTATTAATGGTATTAGTAAGTTTATTAATGGTATTAGTAAATGAGAAAATGGAATGGAATGCAAAACCGGTATTTGGTTACATGTACATATACAAAATAGCTACATGGATGCCAAGTACCAACAAACTATTACATATTATTACTAAAAGCATTTCTAGAGACTTACTGGAAGCTTTAACAATGAAGAATACCAAGTACAAATAATTCTTCAATATTCACACAATAACCATAATGTTCTACATGTTCTACACAGAATTCAAATTCCATGGTATGAGCCAACTTAAAAAAAAAGGTTACAAAACTCATATATTTAAGACTCAAACACACATTGTGTGGATTATTCACAGAAAATTTTAGTAAGTTCAAATGTATGGTACATTCAACTGCAGATTCTATCACCTACCACTCAAATGATGTACTTAAAAGAAAACCAGTAGTAATTTTAACTTAAGCACATAGTTACTATAAATGATAAAATAAATTCATTCATTGTTAAAGAACTGCATGATTCATTCTCATGCTAAATAAAGCAATGTGAATTACCTACAGCATTGTTTCTCTAAATAAACCAGTCACTTGCTCCCTACTATCCCATAGTAACAAAAGTGCAAACTATGAAAAGCATAGCTTCTACTCATCTTTTGAGAAAATGTAAAAAACCTGAAATATTGAATTTTCAAGTTATTAGCAAAACAAAAACATACAGACTATCAAAGGAACATTGACATGCAGTGCTTATCTTTGGTCCCATATAAACAAGTCTAACTTCATCATGATTTCACAATTAATTCAAAAGACTGCAGGGCAGTATCCATTAAAACTGAGGCCTAGGAATTAATACATCGAGACATATTCAAAAGATTCAATTTTATCCGCATCCTGTTGTTTTCACCCTTCACAGATTATGACAAGAATTTTGGTCTTATATCTTGAACTCAAAAAAAAAAAAAAAGGAAATAACATAAGTTAAATATTTACCATATGCCATGTGTGCGACACTGATCATATTTACACATTTAACTACCACAGCAGTTCTATAATATTATTAGCATTATCCCCATTTTGCTGATGGAGAAATTGAGCTGAGGCCCAAGACCATTAAGACATGCCTATTAGTGTAGAATTGTTTCTTTGATACACACATGCTTTGGGAAGTTTCAGAAATCATCTCACCCAGTGCTTCCCCAACTTAATTCCATAAAACTCTGGAGTCACTATGATATTAACAAATGTGATGAGAAATAAGGGCTCTAGGAGTCAAAATTTTAGGACAAGTTACTTCACATCAGAACTTCCCAGAACTTTAATACGCACACTGTGACTCTCCAAGATGGTGATAAAATGGGAAGTGTTCTGCTCATTTATTAAACCATGAAGCCCTCTGTTTAAAGAAACCTAATAATAAACTATGGTACATCTGTGCTCAACTCGGCACAGTTTGGGAAATGATCATCTAGTCCAATTTCCTCTTTCTATAGTTTAAAAAAATGAATTACAGATAAGTTAAATGACTCACTCAAGGCCACACAGAAAGTTAATAAAGGGACAGGGCTGGCACCAAAGGGGCCTGGTGATTCCCTGCAAGATCCCTTTTCCTCTACATCATTCTGTCTCACTTCACTACTGTTTCTAAAAAGTCCACACTAATTAAAAAGGAAAAAACAAAGAAAGTATTAAAGTTATCATTTATTCTGATTCTTCTGAATAGCAGTAAAGAGAAAGCATTTGCAGATATGAAGCTCAAAAATGGTCTACCTCCCAATGCAGTAGTATTTCAGGGAATTGGGATATATTTGGAAATGTGGGAAATGATTCCACTGTAATAATGCTGAATAACACTTTTCAGCCAAGTGTTTATTTTTTTTAATGCTTTTTTTTTTTTTTTTTTGAGAGAGAGAGACAGAGCATGAGTTGGGGAGGGGCAGAGAGAGAGAGAGGGAGACACAGAATCCCAAGCAGGCTCCAAGTTCTGAGCTGTCAGCTCATAGTCTGACATGGGGCTTGAACCCACGAACCACGAGATCATGACCTGAGCCGAAGTAAGACGCTTAACAGAATGAGCCACCCAGGCGCCCCTCATATTTTTCTTTGAAGTCACGTACAACTACACTCTACTACTGCATATAGACACTGCCAGAGTTCAAAATACCCAATCTGAGACCATCCTTAAAAGGAGCAATGTGTTCACTGTTTTCCTCGTACTCCCTCACACTGAAGGGGTTTCCTTTCACTTTTCCTACCCCTGCCAGCAAGCAGTACACAGTCCTGGGCCAAGGATGCCATCTGGTGTTTTGGTTCAGGAACTGTTTAACCCCACATAACCTTCCAATTACAACCTCACCACCTGGCCCCTCCCCCAAACCACCCTTCCTTCCAATTCTTGCACATTTACCTCAGGAAACCTTTTTTCTTGTTTTCTGTCATTTATCCTAACTGGGTAAAAAAGATATCTCTGGCGTTCTAGTTAAGGACAACTCATGAGTCTGAAATACACTTGTAGCTAGAGAAACCAACCATGGTGAGTGGCCAATTCCGCCCTGGAGATGGCCTAATAGAGGCCCTGTCCAAGAGAGAATGTCAGAATATCTAATATTGATCCAACACCTTCAATCAATGAATGGCAGCACCAACAAGGACCTTGAAGATCAAACGCTAGGTCAACTGCATTATTTTACAACTAAAGACACTGGCCCTGTATGAAATGAAGCAATCACCTGCCCAAATAACAGGAAGTGAGAGCTCATACCGCAAAGTCAGGATTAAGGACTCTCTATTCCAAAGCCAGGAGTCAGTCAACTATGTCATATACTCTAGGCTCCTCAAGATATTTTTTCTCAGCCAACATGCAAGTAAAATATTTTTCAGTGTCTTTATATTTTCCTTAATTACTATATAATATAATAATGTAATATATTGGTATTATGACTCTCATGAAAGCAGGGCCCGTAATGAAAATCTCCCCAGTGCCATGTCTAACAGTGTCTAGCACACTTCATAAATACATACTGACGTTTTTGGTCTACTATTAACTGTACTTCTTGCAAATCTAGAATAATTTTACCATGCCATGTATGTTAGACAAGCTTTTATCTACTCAAAAACCTAAATGCCATTTCATAACACTCTTTCAATAGAAAACGGTGCCCAAAGTCATCACATCATACATAACCTTTGGGAACACATCCATTCAGAAACTTGGGACTTCTTGTTAAGGGTTCCTCTCCACCTGATCAGTCTTGACTAAACAAGGATGTAAAAAAAAATATGTACCAACGAGGAAAAAAGCAACCAATTTTGAAGAATATGGGTATTTCACTATCAGTTGCATCATAATCCTAAGAGTATACAAATTCAGTTTCCTTTTCCATAAAATACCCTTCGACGCTAAGTTCAGTTAAGGATACGTGTAAACATTTTATAAATTACATGTATCAATGAGACAAGTATTATTAATAATAATTTATATTCTATACACTCTGACTAATCACTACATACACTTCACCATGTAATCTTTACAGTCCTGTTTCACAGATAAGACAAAAAACAAGGCGTAGCAAAGTCAGAAACTCATCAGAGGTCACAGAGCCAAGAGCTGAAAAATCCAGGATTCGGGCTTAAATCTGAAAGCCTCCAAAGCTGGTACTCCTACGAGATGGGCGGTCAGGCAAGGCCGACTTCACAGAAAGAGTACTCCTACCCTTAGGGCTCTGAAATCAATGAGGCATGAAAGCAACTCGACCAACCTCGCTATTTTCACGTTATTGCTAACCTACACGGTGCAACGTGGGGCTGCAAAGAAAAATGAGAATAACGGGAACCGGGGTCATTTTCCGACTTGGCCGGCCAGCTCAGCGCCCCGCAATTCGTGTCGCCCTCTGGGGCTTGTTCAATGTGAGGAGGACACTGGCTACCCTGAGGCCCACTAGGCTCTTGACGCAGCACAGCATTCAAAGTGCCAACCTGTGAGTATTAATTCATGCTTCTGAGACAAGATCCTTGGCCAGAGTCGCCCCAGAAAAAGACCCACGGGACGAGACACTTCCAAAGTTCTGCCTGCCTCTCCAACTGCAGGCGGCCCTCCCCGGGAGGAGGAGCTTGATTACGCGCCCGAGAAAGCCGTCCAGAGGGCGGATTCTGCGTTTCCCTCCCACGACTAAATTACGTTGAGCCCGGAATGGCGGCAGGGACTCGCCTAAGGCTGCGCGGCCGCAGCGGGGTACCGCGGGCGCCCCTGCGCGCTCCGCGCCCGGCTCGGAGAGGGCGGTTGGCCGCGCCCAGGGCGACTCGGCGCTGCGCCGCCGGCTGCGCTGCGTCTCTGCGCTCCTCATTTGGGGGTTGGGTTCACCGTCCCCTTCGCTGGCTGCTCCGTGGCTCTGCGCGGGCCCCCGCGTGCGGGCAGGCGGCCTGGGCCGCTCGGCCACCCAAAGGAAGGAGGGAGGAGGCCGCGCGGACCATACAGGCTCCAGCCCGAGCCTCCTCTAGGCGCGCCGTCCGCGGGAGTCCCCGCGAGCTACTTACTGAAGAAGAGGCGGTAATCGGGGGTGTAGGGCTGGCCGCGCTCCTCCGTGCGGTAGAGGGCCATGGCGCGGTGCGGCCCGGGCCCTGTACTCGTAACCGGGGGCAAGCGGGCAGCAGCTGGGGCCCACGCGCGCCAGCCCCAACCCGTGCGCAGGAGCGGCAGCAGCACGCGCATGGCGTAGACGGCGGTCCGGCTCTGCGCTGGGCGGTGCTGGGGTCCTGGAAGAGCCTCGCGCCGGCGTCCCCTACTGGCCGGAGTCAACACTCTGGCCCCGGGTCTGGATCTGGATCCCCCACCCAGCCAATCTCTGTTTGGAGAAACGGGAGAAATGGGAGTGCCCAGCAAATTGCACTAAGGTACACTGTATATGAGCAGTGAGGTCAGGGTTCAAAGGTAAACAAGACAGCGTCCAGCACCCCTGAGGAGCTCATGGTCACTTATTAATGTGTATATGCTTTCGTGCCTTCACCAATCCAGTCAATATTTACTGTCATAATATTATCTTTATTATAATGATATATTGAGTGATAATTATGTGCCAGGCATCCTGTCCAATGTAGGAGACAAGCATCACACACACAAAAACATCGTAAGAATGATCAGACCTCCTTGTGAAGATTTGACCTTGACACTGACTTCTAGAGCAAAAAAAATAACATTAACTTCTTCTGTGCAAAGATGTTTGTATCATCAATGCTATCTCCTGCATGAAGCCTTTCCTATTTAACCAAACTAAAGGTGATTTAGCCTTTCTTTTTCCTATATTTTCACTTCTACAGTGGCACTTGGTACTGTACCCAGGTCTTTGTAAACATATTTCACCCTGACCAACCCACTGGATTGTTAATGTGCTAAACACTTAGGAATTAAGATTTAGTATCCTTGCTGGTTGTGGCAGCATGCCCTGCATAAAATAATGGCTCCTTTGTCGTGGCGGCAAATTGCTCCTGGAAGTCCCTTTTTACCAAATTTTTCTATTAGCATATGAAATTCTAGTTATTCACTTTCCAGAAAAACTTGTGAAAACAGTTGTTGCTAAGTGGTATCTCCACATTCTTTCCCCATCTCAATTCAGATGAGCTTCCTCCACCTTCTTAAGATCATCAATGTCCTCCTTGTCAATATAAAGTTCAATTCTCACAAATCAAAGAGAGAATCCAGAAGAAAGAATTAAAAAAGTTTTTTTCATTAGAAATTAAAACTTAATGTTAAATATCTGTTATTCAGTTAAAAGTGAAAGCAAAAAGAGTAGCAGTTTTACAGAAAGAGGCAAAAAAATGCATTTAAGATCTTTGTGAAAACTAAGTGAAATGGTTTTAATGAAAAGAGAAGGCATTTTTAAAATCATCTCTTAAAGCACTGTAATAAAAATTGGCTTCTAAGTGAACTGTTCCTGTGCTAAATGAATACATAAATTCATGAAAAATATAATTCTAACTTAAAATCACGCCTCTTACAAGACAAACATCTTTGCACAGATTGTTAATTAAGTTACATTGATTAAGTCATGATTATGGATCTGATTCCAGTCTAAACTAGTTTTTTTTCCCTCTGTTCTATAGCTACAAGTACATCCCCTGGTTCTCGATGTTAACAAGATAGACAAGATTTTTAAAAAATTGGCTGAAACAAACCTTTACTTACAAAATTCTGTAGGCAGAAATGTTACCAAGATGGCTCTATAGCTGTCATGTAACTTTATAGAGAGAGAATAATACTTATATCTAGATGGTGGTCGGGATTTTGATCAACATAAATGTCTGGAGGTAGGTGAAACAGAGCTCTCCCATATTAGAGACCCAAGTTACTTCTATTCCGTTGCTCTTCTGTGTTTGATTTCCATTGCTAAGGTCACCCTAATAGTTTAAAATGACTACTACAGCTCCAGCCATCACATCTTCATTTCACCTAGTAAGAAAGGAGGAAAAAAAACAAAAACAAAAAGAAGGGTGTGCCCCTTCCCCTAAGAACACATCCCAGAAACTATATATACTACTTTTACTTGCATTGCATTGAGCAGCACTTAGTCTATGGGCCACAACTAACTATAAACTAGGAGCCTTTTTTCTGGGTCATCAGAGGCCTAGATACAAAGTAGGAGCCATACTACTACAGACGAAGGGAAAAATGAATAATGGAGGACAAACTTCAGTCTGCCACAAATGTCATTTTCTTTCCCAACAGTCCAACTTCCTTGGAAAGGTCTGTGGGAATTCTACATATTTCTACTGCAACTGTGAACTGAGTTCACATTCTTTGCTACTGAGCACCTGAGTTCTTTCAATATCACAAGAATTATTTCAGGACAGTTAAAATTACAAGACTGGTCTACCCAATTTCCAGAAAGGATCTCTAGAAGATATTGTTAATAACCATTTAGATTCTCTACTTAGATTGTAGATCATAAAATGTTTTTGTCAACAGTGGTGGCTTTGTAATGTGTCAGCTTCCTTAAGCTAATCTGTAGGGCGGGCTCTCCCGTAAAAGGTCGGGGCGGGGAGTTTCTTTTGTGCATACATCACAGTGGCTGTATAATTTTATTGTTTCCTCATGTAGAAAAAAAAGCTTAACTGTTCTATTAACTTTTGAAGTTCAGATGTTTCAACAAGACAAACCCCACTGAGACAAAATTGTGGGCTATTTTCTAATGATCTATAGATTCTCAGAATAAGATTAAACCCCACAGAATATTCTGGAGCTTAAGTAGCTCCAGTTAGAATTGTCAGAGTATAACCAAAATCACTGGGCCTTTATACTCCAGTAATTGGATATGGGCTTCCCTGGAAAGGGTATGACATGGGCAAAGCAGCTAAGGCCATCCCTAAGAAGGCTGACAACTAAAGTGAAAGACTTTCGTTAAAGATGGTACAAAACCAGTGTTTTCCACAGCTGTGAAACTGTGCTAGAGATAGGAGTTGGAGCTAGACAAAAATGAGATAGTGATCCCAGTTCTGTTTTTGCTTTTAGCATTGGTAAGTGTAATACAAAGTCTAACTTGGATAGAGTTGTCATTTTCTGAAATGCTGAATTATCCTAATGGGAAATAAAAGAATTTTGGACTTGTGGAGTAGTCATTTATGTGTGATATTTTGTAAAAACAGCATATGTCTCTCAAATTCATTATTATCCTTACCTATAACAGGTAAATAAACAGATTTAAAAATGTACTAGTTGCCATTGCTCGTGCTTGCGAGCCAATCAAAATATGACAGGGGCCCTTGGGTGGCTCAGTATGTTAAGCATCCGACTCTTGGTTTCAGCTCAGGTCATTATCTCGTGGTTGGTGAGTTCAAGCCCTGCATTGGGCTCTGCGCTGACAGTGTGGAGCCTGCTTGGGATATTCTCTCTCTCTCTCTCTCTCTCTCCTCTCTCCTCTCTCTCTCTCTCTCTCTCTCTGTTCCTCCCCTACACATGCTCTCTCTCTCTGTCCCTCCCCTACACATGCTCTCTAAATAAATAAATAAATAAATAAATAAATAAATAAATTTTGTAAAAAAGTGGTTTAATACATACACACACACACACAAAGAACTCTTAAAAATAAGAAAATAAACAATTTTAACAATGAGTAAAAGAGGGGCACGTGGGTGGCTCAGTCAGTTAAGCAACAGATTCTTGATTTCCACTCAGGTTATGATCTCATGGTCGTGAGACTGAGTCCCATGTTGGGCTCTGTGCTGAGCAAGGAGCCTGCTTAATATTCTTTCTCCCTCTACCCCTCCCCCCTTGCACTCCCTCTCAAAAACAAAACAAATAAATAAAAATAAAAATGGGTAAAAGAACAAAATAGAAATACTACAAAGTGATTGAATAAGTTTGTGGGTGATAGAGGCTAATAGTCCCCCAACATCAGTACTCCCCTTCTTTTATAACAAAATAATTTTTTACTTTTCCAAATAAGAACTGTACTTTCCAGCTTCCCTTACAATAGGTATGAGCATGTAACTAAAGTCCACCAGTGGGATATCTAGGAACATTCTTCAGTAAAATGTGGTGTACATATATACATAACAATATTATTCAGTCATGAGAAAGAAGGGAATCCTGAAATTTGTGGCAACATGGATGGACCTTGAAGGCATTATGCTAAGTGAAATAAGCCAGGCAGAGACAAATACTTCATGATCTCATTTATATGAGCAATATTTTTAAAAAGGAGGTGAAGCAAACTCAGGAAGAGTAGAATGTAGCTGCCAGAGACTAGCAGGTGGAGGAAATAGGGAGATGGTGGTCAAAAGGTACAAATTATAAGTTCTAGGGATGTAACGTACAGTATGACGACTATACTTAGTAATCATTATATACTTGAAAACTGCTAACAGAATAGCAAGAGATCTTAAATGTTTGCACCACACACACAAAAAAAGATAATTATGTCAGGAGATGAAGCTATTAACTAAGCTTATTTTGGTAATCATTTTGCAATACACACACACACACACACACACACACACATATATATATATATATATATATATATGCAATATACACGTATCAAATCGTCACACTAGACACCTTAAACTTACACGATGCTATATATCAATTATAGCTCAATAAAGCTAGGGTGGGGAAAATAAGGAGGCAGGTAGATCATCCTTTACCTTTTCCTCTTCATCATTTCTTGCATTCTGTTACTTAGAACTTGGATGCTCCCTTGTCCATGAAGATAAGGGTCACACCTTTGAGGAATGGAGCTGTGAACTGAAAGGAGCTTGTTTGTACCCCACAGGACTTTGTGGAGCAGAGCTACCGTATTAGCTCTAGAACACATATCCCTGGACTTCTACATGAGAGACAAATAAATATCTTATTTAAACCACCAATATTCTTTTTTTGTTTCTGTTTTCTGGTTCTCCCAGCTGAATTTAATTCTCATCTTAATTTTCTTCTTTTTGCAAAACAAAATTTGTTAGGAGAAATTCAGACTAATTGAAGACCGACCCCCACTTTACTACCTATCTAATTTCATTCAAAATATTGTGAAAATATTCCATGAACTGTTACTTATCAAGTATTTAAACTAAGTTACTTGTATTACTAAGGGAAAAAATATGTAATGATTTCAACTCTAAAAGCCAAATGAAATGATATTACAAGAGAACTTTAGGCCCTCGGAGCCCGGCGCGGCCGTCATGTCTTCAGGGGCCTGCGTGAACAGCCTTCCACACTGGGTGGAGCAGCTCAAGCTGGTGGAGAGGGTCAAGGGCTCACAGGCAGCTGCAGAGCTTCAACAGTTACCTGTGCGCCGAATGCCTGCAAGGGTGCCCTGTAAGTTTAAGGTGTTCCATCTGGAAGCAACGCCTTCCAGGAGCCCAGATCCTGTGCTTTATCCTAAAGGCTGTAGGGAAGAAGTTCACTAGGGAATGCTTTTAAGCACAAAGTGATGAATAGCTGCCTCCAAGTCACAAGAAAACACTTTTCTCCAGCCAAATGACTTTAGATATTTCAGACCTTTCCTGTGGCCTGGTGCTATAGCCAAAATTCTATAAAAATTGATGAATTTTTCCACTCAGATAAGGAGACTGGGTGAAGGAGTAGACTTTAAGTAATAATGGCCTGAGTTCTTCTCAGGCCATTTTATTCTATAAAATAAAGTTCTTTTATATGTAAGACAAACAAAAATGTTACCACCAAATACACCTCTTTCATAAGCGAATTACTGGTGTTTCTATATGCCTGGAATATTATGTTCATTTTATTTACTGGATGTTTACATTTTGGGAAGGAAAACATTTTTGTTTGTTAAAAAATTGAATATTTATAATTTGTTGTTCTTAAGATTTTTATAGCATATCAAAACTTGTTCATTTCTTGTGAATTTACAGTTTCTACATGAAGACAAACAAGTATAGAAGAGGGGGAAGAATAGGCTTTATCAATCAAATGACGTCTGATTTTTCTATTTTTTTAAAATGTTTATTTATTTTTGAAGGAGAGACAGAGTGTGAGTGGGGGAGGGGCAGAGAGAGAGAGGCAGACACAGAATCCCAAGCAGGCTCCAGGCTCTGAGCTGTCAGCACAGAGCTCAACTCAGGGCTAGAACTCACAAGCTGTGAGATCATGACCTGAGCCAAAGTCAGACGCTTAACTGACTGAGCCACTCAGGCGCCCCATGGTCTGATTTTTCTAAATGAGAAGACTATTTTATTTGTAACACTAAACATCGAAGCTATTTCTTAGCAAACTTGTTATGGAAAGATTCATGTTGGGTTGTGTATTAGATTGCCCCATCCTGTGTGTGAAGCAGAGTTGGTCTTTGTCTTCTTAAGTTCCTCTATTTTATAGTTGTGGTTGTACTTAAACAAATTTTTAAAAAGGAAAAAAAAAAACCTTACATTATGTATTTAAAAAGATGTTTAAATGTGATCTTCGCAACATTTTAAAAATGATTAAAAACAAAATAATGTGAAAATACTACAGCCTAAATGAATTTTTAATGTCACAGGTAGGTTTTACTTTGATGATGTGCCTTTGATTTAATCTGGGACACTTTTAAAAGGATACTTTATTTGTGTTTGTCATGATCTTTGATGAGCTTGGAAATAAAAACTTCTGCTTAATTCATCATTTTTTTTAAAAAAGAGAATTTTAGTTGAAATCTTAAGCAGATTGGCAGAAAATTTTTACAAAACACATATCTAATAAGAATCGTATCCAAAATATACCCGAAAAACTCAAAACTCAAAATGAGAAAACAAATAACCAAATGAAAAATAGGGAAAAGCCCCAAAGAGACACATCACTGTAGAAGATATGCAATGGAAATTTGCATATGAAAAGACACTCTACATCGTTAGTCATTGGGGAAATACAAATTAAATCCACAATGAGATATCACTATCTCAGAATAGCTGACATTCGAAACACTGACAACACCAACTGCTTCCAGGATGTGGAGCAACAGGAAATCTCATTAATTGCTATTAAGAACAGAAAATGCTACAGCTACGTTGGAAGACAATTTGGCGGTTTCTTACAAAACTGAACGTAGTCTTACTATACATGTCAGTAGTCATGTTGCTTGGTATTTATCAAATGAACTGAAAACTTATGTCCACATGACAACCTACAGATGGATGTTTATAGCAGCTTTATTCATAATTGCCCAAACTGGGAAGCAACCAATATGCCCTTCAATAGGTAATAGGTAAATAAACTGTGGCCCATCAGGACAGTGCCAAAAAGGAAATGAGCTATCAAGCCATGAAGAGACATGCAGAAACTTTAAATGCATGTTACTAAGTAAAAGAAACCAATCGTAAAAGGCTACATACTATATGATTCCAACTGTACGAATTCTGGAAAAGACAAAACTGTGGAGACAATAAAAGGATCAGTGGTCGCCAGAGGTTGGGGTTGGAGGGAGGGATGAACCGGTAGAGCACAGAGGATTTTTAAGGCAGTGCAACTGCTCTCTGTGATTCCATAATGATGGATGCATGTCATTATGAGCCAACTCAGCCCTCCAGCCAACCTAGTAGTCTTCAAACCTTAGCAAACAACCTTAACCTGCGTGACTGATTAACATTTCTTTGTGTATCTATGATCATTCATAGTTCCTAGAAAAAACAGAACACCTCTGCATATCAGGAAACAGAAACCAGACCTCCAGGCACTAAGGAACAGACTTTCTTATACTGAGGAGGGATCTTGGGGCAAGCTGAGGGCAAAATACAGGCTGGCACACACCCCCTCCCCACTCCCCACCCCCCCAGCAGTTGGACTTTGTGCGATATTCCTCAGACACTCATGGCTACCCAAGAACAAAGAAAAGGAGTTGAAGTGCTTGCCATGGTAATGTGGGAAACTAAGACAAATGAAAAATTAAATTCTCTTAACTGCCTATAGCGCAATGACGAGTCCTTGAGACCAGCAGACTGACCTCCCTCTAGGAGCTCAGCTGCCTCAAGGGTAACACTTTGCTGGGGGCAAAAGAGAACCTTAGCTTAACATTATCCCAAACTTGAGGATCAGGTAAGTCAACTTCCTTTATCTCAACTGCCCTAAGACATATGCTGGCAATCATACTCCAAGCTTATGGCCCCTCAATATACATCTAAAGGATCTCATGACTGAGGTGTTATTAAATGGTAATAAATGGTGTTTCCTAGCAACAACTAGCCCCTCAAGGTCCTGGAAACCTTGCTTCCAAAATTCCTTAGAGAGTTACTGTATCCCTGACACCCTCCCAACCTGAGGGTATATAATGAGTTACCCATCACAACCCCAGTGCAGCTGTTCCTAACCATGGGTCCTGTCCCCATGTTTTAATAAAATCACTTTTTTGCACCAAAGACATCTTCAAGAATTCTTTCTTGGCTGTCGGCTCTGAACCACCCCACCATCACCCCAAAACCTCATCAATACAAGCTCCGAACACTGACATAATGTCTGTAGCCTGTACCATCTAGTCTGTATGTAATCAAGAAATGTTAACTGCCCTAAACTCCTTTAAAAACTCCTGAGCCAGGCAGAAACCTCAGAGTTGGCCTTTGGACAAGAGTCTGCCTTCTCCCCAGGTGGCCAGCCTCCTGAATAAATCTCATATTCGTTTCCGATCAAAGGAATCTTGAGTGTTGGAATCTTGTCTCTTGAGTGTTGGCTTTTCGAGTGACAGGAAGCCAAACTTGGATTTCGGGAACAATCATACGTTCATCAAGATCTATAGATTATACAGCACCAAGAGTGAATTCCAATGTAAATGAAGGAATTTAAGTGACAATAACGCATCAATGTAGGTTTGATTGTAACAAATGTACCACTCTGATGAGGAATATTGATAGTGGGGGATACTGTGCACTTACGTGGGGTGGAAGGGATGAGGGAAGCCTCTGTACCTTCTGCTGAGTTTTGCCGTGAACCTAAAAGTGCTGTGAAAAATAAAAATCAATAAAATAAAAAAGATTCCAAGAGACTTTACATCTCAAAAACTTTTGAAACAATTTTTAGTATAGCCATTTACATTTAGAAAATATATAATTTCTTTTCTTTTGTTATTTTATATCATGTTTTATTTTAACTTCCTAACTAATAGTGCCTGTTAGAGTGTCACTAGTACCTTTAGATGCTGTATTTATAACATTTGTTCTTAACTTAAATTGCTGTTGCTTTAGCATGGGCGTATCACTTTTGCAGGCTAGTCTGCAAAATCATTAATCATTTTAAATTAGGTGGAAGTAGGTTCACCTGAGGGCATTCCACGACAATTTTGCTCTTCCAGAGAATTCTAACATACCCTTCCTTATTATTATTGAGAAAATTGTGCATTGTTTATTTTTAAGTGAATGTCCTCATTTTTATTTTACACAATTTTACCCACCTCCTTCATCACCCTCAACTCCAGTAGCTTGATAGAAAAGCTTAAATTATCAGACGTCCTTTTCTGATGAGTTACTGAACACTTACTTTGAAATATAAAAATTTTCCCACACATACAGCTATTAAATAGCAACTAATTTTAGCTCTCACTTCAAAGGCTTCTTAATGTAGATAGGAAGGCTTCTGAATGAGGCAATAGTTCACTGGTAATCATTTTTCTCTTCATATTTCACAAATACATATCTGCCAGATCCATACCTGTATGATAACTCAGCAGGATGTTTTTATGAAAATTCTCAAAAGGATTGTTCAACTCAAATATTAGGATGTAGCTCTGGTACCTTAAATCAAGAAAGTGAAAAAGAATTGGTCCAAGTGAAAAAGAAGTTCCCAAAGGGTCTGATGCCTCTCATCACCTGACAGAGAGCAAGTGGCAGACAAGTCTCTGTAACCTCAGTCTTGGTGGCTCAGCCTTTGGGATGCCGAACAGCAAAGTGTAAATTTTGTTTTCTGAAGTGACATTGTGTCCAAGTTTTACCTAATTTCCCACTATCAGAAGAGTCCCTGGGAACAAATCTTGGAGAAAAGAACTGTGGGTATCAATACCATACCTGCCTGCACAACAGAACAAGCCAGGACTTAGTGCGGGGGGGGGGGGGGGTGTGTGGAGGGGGTGAGGGTCCTGGGCAGGGCTGCAAAGGGCAGCTTCCAGGGCCCATGCATTTTTTTAAATCTTTATTTCTTTTTGAGAGAGAGAGAGAGAGAGAAGAGAGGGAGTGATAGTGTGTGAGCAGGGGAGGAAGAGAGAGGGAGACAGAATCCGAAGCAGGCTCCAGGCTCTGAGCCACCAGCACAGAGCCTGATGCAAGGCTCGAACCCACAAACCATGAGATCATGACCTGAGCTGAAGTCAAAGGCTTAACCAACTGAGCCACTCAGGCGCCCTGGGTCACATGTTCTCTTTGGGTCACCAATGCCCCCATAGAGGCCATTTTTAAATTGCCAGGGTGTTTTCTGATGTTACAGTGATTGAGGAACATTACTGCCATTTAGTGCATAGGGGCCAGGGATACTGTCCATGCTACAACACTTTAAGAAAGACTTATACAATCAAGTGTTGTCCTGTGTCCTTCATTGCTCTGAAATGTCCCATCAGACATTTGTATAAGTGCAAATCCTGTTTTTTAAAAAATTATGTCAGCCTAAAAACTAATGATATTTTGTATATAACACAAAGTATTTATTGCATTGTTTTAAGATGTGCATGGTATTTCAGACTCTAATATTATATACTGTTCTAGTCTGCATTTGTAGCTTCTTAATTCATGGTGATTCTACATTTGGATGCAAACATATGACCATTTAATATGTCTTTAATATTAGTGCCTAAGCATTTGCATATTGAAATACATATAATTTTGTTACAAATTATTTTACTTATGTGTTTGCTTTATAAGATGGTTAACCATTACATCAATTTTTTTGAAATTATCCATGTAGTAGGTTTTATCATCTATCAATTTTGTTTCAAGAGAGTAAAGACATTGTTACAAAAGACTTCTTATTAAAATAAAAGTTTAGGGGTGCCTGGGTGGCTCAGTCAATTAAGCATCCAACTTTGGCTCAGGTCATGATCTCGCAGTTTGTGAGTTCTAGCCCTGAGTTGAGCTCTGTGCTGACAGCTCAGAGCCTGGAGCCTGCTTGGGATTCTGTGTCCCCCTCTCTCTCTGACCCTCCCCTGCTCATGCTCTGTCTCTCTCTGTCTTTAATAAATAAATAGTTACGAGAAAATTAAAAAAAAAAAAAGAAAAGTTTAGTTTATCCATTCACCCATAAGAAGAAATGAAGTTCTGATATATTCTTGTATGAACATCAAAAACATTAATGTTAGGGGCACCTGGGTGGCTCAGTTAAATGTGACTCTTGATCTCAGCACAGGTCATGATCTCATGGTTTGTGAGGCTGAGCACTTTTAGTGCAGAGCCTGCTTGGGATTCTCTCTCCCTCTCTCTCTGCCCCTCCCCTGTTTGTGTGCTCTCACTCTCTCTCAAAATAAACTTTAAAAAAAGAAGCATTAATGCTAAGCAAAAGATGCCAGACACAAAGAGTCACATGTCATATGATTCCTTTTATTTGATATATCCAGACCAGGCAAGCCCATAAAGACAAAAAAATATTAGCTGTTGTCAGAAGAATGGGGGGAGGGAGGAATAGGGAGTGATTACTTAAAGAATATGGGGTGTTCTTCCGGGGTGATGAAAATGTTTTGAAACTAGACAGGCGGTGGTTGCACAATATTGTAATCGCACTGGACGCCACTGAATTGAACACTCTAAAATAGTTAATTGCATATTGTATTACTTTTACCTCAGTTCTTAA
The DNA here is from genome assembly GCF_046562875.1 of Panthera onca. Taxonomy (NCBI): domain Eukaryota; kingdom Metazoa; phylum Chordata; class Mammalia; order Carnivora; family Felidae; genus Panthera; species Panthera onca. The sequence continues at coordinate 88,041,751 of NC_138342.1, forward strand.
AAAGGGAAAAGTTAGGTCTATTAAGTTTGAAAATAACTACCTTAGGAGTTCTTAACCTCTTCTGTTCCATGGACCCTACTAAGTAGCCTTGGGAAGCCTATGAAACTCTTCTCAAAATAATGTTTGTAAATATTTAAAATACATTGTTAATGAGTAATCCAATTATATTGAAATATATCTACAAACAAACTTTAGGAAAAAAAAAACATTGTGATCTAATAACACACTTGCTTCTTCACTGAGGCATGAAGTGACTGGATCCAGCAGCAGATCTAATCACTACCATAATTCTCAAGTAGTGATGGATGTAAATGATAGAGACACGTGTACCATCAGAAAAATGATATCACAATTATGTATCACTTCTACTGCAGAAGAAAAGCATAGACAGTGCTCCCACTATGTAGGGTTTGTTGTCTGCACTTATAAATGCTAAATTTTAGTTAGAAGTCCATGAAAATAAAGATGCAATCTTTTTTTTTTAAATCCAAGTTTACTCACCCCCTAAAATCTACCTCAGAACTGCTGGTGGTAAGCATTAGTAAAGGGAATGGGTATATATTATTTCCCTTTTGTCCTTAGAACCCCTTTGGTGGAAGTGGTTAAGAGCTTGAATAGAAGATGGGGTGCCTGGGTGGCTCAGTCGGTTAGATGTCCGACTTCAGCTCAGGTCATGATCGCACAGTTTTTGGTTTCAAGCCCTGCATCCAGCTCTGTGCTGACAGCTTGGAGCCTGGAGCCTGGAGCCTGCTTGGGATTCTGTGTTTCCCTCTCTCTCTGCCCTCCCCTGCTCACGCTCTCTCCCTCTCTCTCTCAAAAATAAACATTAAAAAAAAAAAAAAAAAAAAGCTGAGTAGAAGAATAGAAGAAAAGAAAAAAGTAGGTTGGTGTTCCGGATTTCTCTTTAAGACTGTCATGGTTGAAGAACAGATAAGAGTCTGTCCTCTACTTATTTTTTAAACATTTTTCTTCCTTATTTTAAAAGATATTTTGATCCAAGTTTTAATGAAACAAATGGCCAAGGAAGCAGACTCGCCTAGCTAATAGAGACATAAATGAATAAAAGATGAGAAATTAGTTTTATTCCCCCTTGTCTGGGGAAAAAAAAAAGTTGTTGTTAGTGGAAATTCTTTTCTGAATGATTGTAGATATATAAGTGACAATAAGTCCATATTCTGAGGCCCATATATCTCTTAAAAATAGAAAAGAGGACAATCGAGTTGTTTTTAACCAAGTCCCAGTGATATACAGAATATATTTGGTATTAAGCTTTCAGTCTTTCTGGCTAGTTAGTGAATTGAATGTAATAAAATTCATCCATCATCCAAGAACCACATGTTATTTAACTACACATTGTTAAATGGCACAAAAAAATAGAAAGTTTTGCTTCATTGTATTATTACTGCTTCTAGGCTAAAATAATCATGAGAAATTTCAGCTGCAAATGACACATTATAAATTCCTTGTAATATTATAAATACAGTAATCATGGTAATACTCTAATCTAATTCAAGAGTGAGCTACAAAATTGGCAATAATAGGTCCTGAACAAAATCTAATGAGACAACCCATTTTCTCTGCCCACTTTCTAGATTTTCCCTTTAGGCCTTGAGCAGTAGGAATTAATTTTGTTTTAAATGGTTTAACCATAGAACTCCTATCCCCCCTCCCCGAATTTATACTATTCTAATTACATGGAATAATGGTTTTAAAATGGGATTCAAAAGAACCCTGTGTTCCAAAGGCAATTCCTTGAAATAAATTTCAAATAATCCATTGCAAGAAAATATGGACAGAATTAATTTATAATCAAACCTCTTGCCTACACCACAAAAGAATTTTAGGATACCAAAAAGAATGCAGAATGGTTTTATAATGTCAGTTGGTAATGTTTGTGTTAGAAACTCAGTAGCTGAGGTATTTTCCTTGTTTGAAAATCACGTTTCTAGAAAGAGAACTTATTCTTGCCTTCATTCCTTTACTCATACCTTCATCTAATATTTAGTTAGATGTACTATATGTCAGGAAGTATGATAGTAACTGAATACAGAATGACAGAAAAAAATTTTAAAACTTCTGCCCTCATGGTGTTTATAGTCTAGTAAATAGTTCAGGCATTCAACAAATAATCACATAAATCTAACAGGATTAAAAACTGAGATAAATGCTGTGAAGGAAAATATAGGAAGCCATGACAGAAAATAATAGGAAGACTTGATTTAGGTTGAGGATCATGGGAAGCCTAGGTAAGAATGTAACATTTTAGCTGAAACCTAAAGAAGTAAGAGAGAACCAGGTGCCTGGGTGGCTCAGCCAGTTAAGCTTTGGACTCTTGATTTCAGCTCAGGTCATGATTTCACACTTCATGGGATCAAGCCCTAGTCAGGTTCTGCACTGACACAGCCTACCTGGGATTCTCTCTCTCCCTCTCTCTCTCTCTCTCTCTCTGCCCCTCCCCTGCTTGCACATGCGCTCTCTCTCTCTCTCTCTCAAAATAAATAAATAAATAAACATTATAAAAAAAAAAAAAGAAGTAGGAGAGAGCCAAGGGAAAAGTGGCATAGGGAAAACAATGTGCAAAGATCCTGAGGTAATACTTGCCTAAGGAATTTTTCTAAGGAAATATTTGCCATGATATATAAAATATTTTTTCCCCACAGGATGGATGCTCCAGGAAGCAGAACCTGAGACAGAATACTTTTTAGGAAGTGCCCTTAGACTCAATCTCTGTGGAAGGCAGGGGAAGGACTCAGGATTTGGCTGAGGGAAAAGTTCAGATGCAATGTAGACCCAAACAGCAGCTTTGGCTGACCACACAGGAGTACTAGAGGTCACAGGGCCAGTCAGAATTGCCTTCTAATGGGCCAAAATGGCTGGACCTTTATTTTTTTTTAATTAAAAAAATTTTTTTTAATTTTTATTTATTTTTGAGAGGGAGACAGAGTATGAGCAGGGAAGGGGCAGAGAGAGAGGGAGACACAGAATCTAAAGCAGGCTCCAGGGTCTGAGCTGTAAGCACAGAGCCCCACACTGGGCTTAAACTCAACGTCTGAGAGATCATTAAGTGAGCCGAAGTCGGAAGCTTAACCGACTGAGCCACCCTGGACCTTTATAACCTTTCCTCTATTGAATATAAGCCATTTTGGTAGAAGGTGTGACCTTGGGCAAGGTGGCTCTGCAGTTGATGCCAACCTTGAAGAGACTGACAGTTGAAGGCTCTCTGCTAACAGTGCTCCGAGCAGTTAAGGAAATCAGTCCCTCCTTGAAGGGGAGTCTGAGTGGCGCCTCTCCGTGAATATCACAATATTCAGTTTTATAAAAGCCTTACAAATCAATAAAAAGAAAACTATCCCAATAGCAAACAGAGTGGAAATTTACAGAAAAATCACATTACCAATAAATACATAAAAATATGCTCAACCACCGTCAGCAATAAGGAAAACACAAACTAGAATGAGAAGCCTTTTAGCTGTGCTGTGCACTGCGTTGGCAAAAATTTAATGACTGATAATACCCATAGTTGATGGAGGTATTGTTATACTGTCGCTCACTCATCCTGGAATTCCTGGGCAATGGCCCCTCTCAATGTGATACAGCTTCCTCAGTGCAGGAGCATCCCTGTTAGCTAGCTATCAGAGTTTGCAGTAACGACGATGGAGTTTCCACACTGGGTGAGGGAAGGGGGCTAAATCAAAGTAATTTTGAAATGGACTGATTCATGTGAATGTCCACACAGTCCACGGGAAAAGCAAACAAGACTCTACAGGGGTTCCTCATAAATACATCTCAATTTCCAGCTTTCTATTATTTTTTGTTCAATTTCAAAAATTTTTTTTTTAATAATACAAGGGGCTTAAGAAAGATGCTAACAATGTTGCTCCTTTGAATCAGATTATCTTAGGCAAGTCCACACTGATGGAGTTACCTTTTAGGCACCGCTTCGTTGATGTCAATAGTCTTTTCCCCTCTTTTAGAGCTTTCAGTTGGCTTCCATATGCAATCAGGTCTACATTTTTAAAAATTATCTATTTTAATTCCAGAATAGTTAACATACAGTCTTATATTAATTTCAGGTGTACAATATAGTGATTCAACAATTCCCTGCATCATCCAGTGCTCATCATGATAAGTGTACTCTTTAATCCCCATCACCCGTTTTATTCCATTCCCCCCACCTCCCCTCTGATGGTTAGTTCTCTGTAGTTAAGAATCTGGGTTTTGGTTGTCTCTTTTTTTCTTTGTTTGTTTGCTTTGTTTCTTAAATTCCACACGAGTGAAGCATATGGTATTTGTCTTTCTCTGACTGACTTATTTCACTTAGCGTAATACTCTCTAGTTCCATCCATGTCATTGCAAATGGCAAGATTTAATTCCTTTTTATGGCTGAGTAATATTCCTATATATATACAAATATATACCATAAATATCACATGTATCATATATATCATATATATATATATGATATATATGATATACACATATGTGTATACCACATCTTCTTTATCCATTCATCTACTGATGGACACTTGGGCTACTTCCATAAATTAGCTACTGTAAATAATGCTGCAATAAACATAGGGGTGTATATATCCTTTTGAAGTGTTTTTGTATTCTTTGGGTAAATACCCAGTCGTACAATTACTGGCTTGAAGGGTAGTTCTAATTTTAATTTTTTGAGGAAACTGTATACTATCCTCCACAGTGGGTGTACCAGTTTGCATCCCCACCAACTGTGCACTAAGATGACTTTTTCTCCACATTCTTGCCAACACCTATTGTTTCTTGTTCTAGCCTTCTATTTTGAGGTTCAGCTATTTCTTTTTTTTTTTTTAATTTTTTTAATGTTTATTTTTGAGACAGAGAGAGACAGAGCATGAATGGGGGAGGGTCAGAGAGAGAGGGAGACACAGAATCGGAAGCAGGCTCCAGGCTCTGAGCCATCAGCCCAGAGCCCGACGCGGGGCTCGAACTCACGGACCGCAAGATCATGACCTGAGCTGAAGTCAGACGCTTAACCGACTGAGCCACCCAGGCGCCCCAAGGTTCAGCTATTTCTATAGGGAGAGGAGTTACAATTTTTGTTTGTTTGTCCAAAAAAGAACTTACCTGTGTTTACATATATGCTAATAAATGCAGAGGAAAATCTGGAAGGACATTTTTTTTGAAGCTTACTTCTAAGTGTTTTTTATTGTTATAATTACCATGTATTATTTTAAATTTTAAAAAGGCTTTAGATGATCTCCCAGCAAAAGTGATGCCTTCTAAGATAGCTAATCATTTTCAGAACTTCATCTTAGACATCTTCCTCTTAGATATTCATTAAGAATCAACTACCACTCTGACCTTCTCCCCGTCCAAAAAAAAAAAAAAAAAATTAAAATTAGAAAAAAAGAAGGAAGATAGGATTAAAAAAACAAAACAAAACAAACAAAAAAAATCCAGTCCATCCTGGGTGGATCACAGTGAATAACTACAAAGGAGAGTAGTAGACAGGTCATATAGAGCCTTATGGGAGATTTTAAGAATTTGGGAATGGATCCTGCAGTGGGAGCCCAATAAGAGTTTTTTTGTTTTTTTCTCTTCAGATAACTTTATTTTTTTTTTATTTTTTAATATATGGGATTTATTGTCGAATTGGTTTCCATACAACACCCAGTACTCATCCCAAAAGATGCCCTCTTCAATACCCATCACCCACCCTCCCCTCCCTCCCACCCCCCATCAACCTTCAGTTTGTTCTCAGTTTTTAAGAGTCTCTTATGCTTTGGCTCTCTCCCACTCTAACCTCTTTTTTTTTTTTTTCCCTTCCCCTCCCCCATGGGTTTCTGTTATGTTTCTCAGGATCCACATAAGAGTGAAACCATATGGTATCTGTCTTTCTCTGTATGGCTTATTTCACTTAGCATCACACTCTCCAGTTCCATCCATGTTGCTACAAAAGGCCATATTTCATTTTTTCTCATTGCCACGTAGTATTCCATTGTGTATATAAACCACAATTTCTTTATCCATTCATCAGTTGATGGAAATTAGGCTCTTTCCATAATTTGGCTATTGTTGAGAGTGCTGCTATAAACATTGGGGTACAAGTGCCCCTATGCATCAGTACTCCTGTATCCCTTGGGTAAATTCCTAGCAGTGCTACTGCTGGGTCATAGGGTAGGTCTATTTTTAATTTTTTGAGGAACCTCCACACTGTTTTCCAGAGTGGCTGCACCAGTTTACATTCCCACCAACAGTGCAAGAGGATTCCCGTTTCTCCACATCCTCTCCAGCATCTATAGTCTCCTGATTTGTTCATTTTGGCCACTCTGACTGGTGTGAGGTGATATCTGAGTGTGGTTTTGATTTGTATTTCCCTGATGAGGAGCGACGTTGAGCATCTTTTCATGTGCCTGTTGGCCATCCGGATGTCTTCTTTAGAGAAGTGCCTATTCATGTTTTCTGCCCATTTCTTCACTGGATTATTTGTTTTTTGAGTGTGGAGTTTGGTGAACTCTTTATAGATTTTGGATACTAGCCCTTTGTCCGATATGTCATTTGCAAATATCTTTTCCCATTCTGTTGGTTGCCTTTTAGTTTTGTTGATTGTCTCCTTTGCTGTGCAGAAGCTTTTTATCTTCATGAGGTCCCAATAGTTCATTTTTGCTTTTAATTCCCTTGCCTTTGGGGATGTGTCGAGTAAGAAATTGCTACGGCTGAGGTCAGAGAGGACTTTTCCTGCTTTCTCCTCTAGGGTTTTGATGGTTTCCTGTCTCACATTCAGGTCCTTTATCCATTTTGAGTCCAATAAGAGGTTTTAAGCACAGACTGCTTATTCAATTTCTGCCTTATAGCCACCACCTTAATTGGAGTGTGGCCAATCAACTGGAGGGGAGCAAGTATGGCAGCTAGGAGTCTAATTAGGAGGCCATGTAAGGAATCCAAGTGAGATACAGTAAGAGCATTGGGAGTGGCAGCAAAACTGGTAGAAAACAGATGGCTCTCCTGTGGTCATGGAGTTAACAGGAATGGTAGAGAAGCTGAGATAGAAAATTATTTCCAGGGAGGAGAAAGAACAAATCCAGCACATCAGAAGATAGAGTCTAAGAGGAAGGAAGGCAAGGAATACTGGACATGGAGGGGGAAAAGGAATTAAGAAGAGCTGTGGAGGCACCTGGGTGGCTCAGTTGATTAAGCATTCAACTTTTGATTTTAGCTCAGGTTATGATGTCAGAGTTTGTGAGATCCAGCCTCACATAGGGCTCTGCCCTGACTACCCAGAGCCTGCCTGGGATTCATTCTCTCCCTCTCTCTCTGCCCCTCCAGCATGTGTGCTTGCTCTCTTTCTCCCAAAAATAAATAAATATTTAGTAATGGAAAAAAAACAAAAACAAAAACAAAAGAACCATGAAGCTGAGGAAGAATGAATTAAAAGTAAAATGGAAATAAGGTTAGGAAGCTCTGTGGGGCTGTATTCGGAGGCAATGAAATAGTAGTGGTCTATATCTTTAAGCAGCAATTAAGGAAAAATTTGTATACTTTCAAAGCAACTAAATATTGTATCTTTTTAAAAATTTTTATTAGGAAAACCAAAATCTTCCACTATATTTAAGCGTGTTTCATTTATTTCCCTTTTGCTGAAGAGCTTCTCTTTCATTTTAAAATATAAAAATAACATAACTCATGTGCCCAGTGGTGCCTGGTGTGATGCAACACATCTAAACAAATTTTGTAGTTAGGACAATGCTTCTGAAGCTAGGCTATTGTGTCTTTTTTGACTTACCTTCTAAGCTAGTTGGTTCTGAAATATTTTTCCCATACAGACAACACTGTATTCTTTAAGAAAAGGGACTTGGCTACTGCAAATGAGATAAACGATAATATGTTTATCAGGAAGAAGTATGCCTTATTAACATACTTTAAATCAAAAGACTTTCATGGCAGTGGTTATAATTGGAGAAATAAATTTTGTGTCATAAATGATCCTCTTCAGAGCCATCTGGCTCTCAGGTTAGAAGTCCCGCAAGGAGAGGTCTCCTAGCGCTTAGGATGTGTACTCTCTAAGGACCTGGAGTGAGGCAGCAGCCATTAACATCCTAATCATGCTATGAAAAAAACAGCTTTGCTTACCAAGGTGATTCGTGGGTCGTATGTTCAATATAGCTTCTCATACAAGACCAAACAGGGCTCAAAACTGCCTATCTAAGGCTGCAGCCAGCAAGATCCTCTTTATCTGGCGGAGAAGCCAGCGGCTCAATCAGCAGTGACATGTGGGCTGGCTGAGCTGTCTGGGACTGAGTCTGGCCCCATCTGAAGAAGGGCAAAGGGGAATGGGCAACTGAAATAAAATGGAGGCCTTGCCCACAAAGTCAAGCAGACCATAAGCCACCCAAGAAAGCTGCTTTCAGGTTTGACAAGAAAGGAGTGGGTATGTACTGACCTTTAGTGATCTTTTTAGGAAAATATGCAATCAGCTAGAATGTTAATCTAGTGCATAATTCTAGTATATATGCTTTTTAAAACTCTGATCTAATTCTAGGATGTACACCTATGAAATATATCTAAACTACTATCTATATCTTATGTGGAATATTATTCATTATATGTAATTTCATTTTATCTTATTCTTTTACATTTTCTCTCCTTTAAAACATTTTTTCCCGAAGCTTTACTCCAAGTGAAAATAATATCAAAATTACCTAACTAGTCAGCTAAGACTCTTTTTCACCAGCTTTGATGTCACAGTGCATTCCACTTTATCACATGAGGTTTCTCTAGAGAAAAACCACCACTGCCATATGTCTTTAAGAAAGAAAAGTCTGGTTAACTGACTAGCTCCATTTGCTGAAATCACTTTCCTTCTTATTATTTTTGTTTCCGTAAGAAATCATTTATTTTTTGAAAGTAAAAGATAACTTCATAAATAATACCTAAAAATAAATGCCCATTAGCTGTCTCCAAGATTACAAAAAGAAAAACTATGCAATTAAAAAATAATACATAGATAATTGATCCCTAAAAGATAAATCTAGAAGTGACTGAACTAAAGTGCTTTTCTTATGACTTTTGGAAATCTACAGTGGGTCCTTAGCTATCAATATAATTATCTCACTTAATTCCTGTTGGCTTTGCTTTTAACTGATCACCAGTAAAATTCAAATTTCCCCATCTTGGAAATGAAGCTTGAGTCTTTTCTCAGACACTGGACAAGGGAGATGATAAAGCATTTAATCTCATTCGTAAACATTCAAATGAGTATTTATCCCTCATTTGCAGCTGTCATACAGCTATTTCAATTCCCCTGCTTTCTCTCAAAACATTTTTAGTAGCCTTTTCTTAAAAATGTCATCCAGACCAGGTTACCAGCCACTTTAAAAATATCAGTCTCATGATATTATAATGATATCTCATTTTAGACCCCAAAATGTTATTACTCAGTGAAATCATACATCTTTTCCTGCTCCAAATGACCTTCACATCTTTCCAAACACCGAATTATTCAGAGGACAAAGATTTGGCATCACTGAGAACAGTCCAAATGGAATGCCATGGGCTCTGAACAAAAAGGATAAGAAAACCCATATATGTTTGGACTTTTAAATTTTCAAAACATCTTCAACTCTCTCATCTCATTGACTTCTTCATGATTTTCCCTGGGTATTATTAGTCACATACAGAGAAAGAAACTGAAGCCTGAAGAAGTCATTCTATGCCATTCACTCATTCATTTGATATTTATGTGATACCTACTATGGGCCAACACTGGCAGATCAGATCATGTCTGAGGTTACATAGCTAGTAAATGGCAGACTAGAACCAGGATGCTAGGTCCAACCTTCTGCTCTATCATATGGCCTGTGGCAGATAAGATTTTCTAAACTAAAATCTTTTGTTATGTATGCCATAGAAGTTTGCCACACCTCTATCAAGGAGTGAAGTCTAATATACTCCTTCTTTTGAGTCTGAGTAGGCTGTGACTTACTTGTCACTAATAGAATTAATGCCAGATGCTCTCTCTCTCAAAAAAAAAAAATTAAAAAATAAGAAATAAAAAATTAAAGGAATATTTGGGGTGCCTGTTGGCTCAGTTGGTTAAGCGTCTGACTTCAGCTCAGGTCATGATCTCGTGGTTTGTGAGTTCGAGTCCTGCATTGGGCTCTCTGCTATCAGCACAGAGCCCACTTTGGGTCCTCTGTCCCCCTCTCTCTGTGCTGCTCCCCCACTTATTCTCTCTATCAAAATAAATAAATAAACTTCAAAAAAAAGAAGTGGCAGAAGTGAAGTTACATAAATTCCAAGGTTTGCTTCAACTTCATGAGCTAGACGACTTGTTCTTAAACCTTGTCTTTTAAAGTTAGCAGTCCATGTGCCCTAAGGCCAGCATGTTGTCAGGAAGCCCAAACTAACCCCTGTCAAAAGACCACATGGCAAGGCTCTGAGAGCCAGACACCCAGGCAGCACCCATCTGCTTTAGCATTCCTTCTGTTCCGACCCCAGCCATCATCTATCTGACTGCAACTGTATGACAAACTGCATGATCCAGAACCATTAGGTGAGCCTTTTTTGAGTTTCTAATCCACAGTAATAATTAACCAGAACACTGTCACTAAGAAAAATCCAAAACATTTGTGATAACTGTGTGGTAGATTGCATTAACCACTCTGAATTCTTCATTCCTCCCTATCTCCATGCCCTTCCCATGTATCGTTGCAGCTCCTTGAGGCAGAATATATTGGACCATTCTGTGACTCATTTCAGCGATGTGTCTCCTTTTGCACTGAACGGTATTTGTAATTATAGCACAAGTAGGGACATAAAATGAGCTTAAATGTTTGGGTTTGTTCACTGTGTCTCTGTCAACATGAGAAGACTGTACCTTGTGGCCAGTCCACTGGTCCAAGGAGGACAAACGATGTATGGACTAGGGCTACCTCAACTGAGCACAGCCTAGATCAGCTGACCCTCACCCCATCTGCCGATGCATGAAAAATAATAAATTATTGTTGTTTCAAGCCATTGAATTTTGGGATGATTTGTTTTACAGCAATGGTTAACCCATATACTAACCTTTGAAAAATATATATCCTCTTTAGGCAAACAAAAAAAAAGAAAAATACTTATTATTATGCATAAGTCCTAATTTGTTGTTTGAAAAATCATTCTTCATCTTATTGTCATAATTCATCAGTCCTATGTTTTGGAAGGTGTGGCTGAGGTTAGCGGGGCTTTGATTCCTGTCTTTGCTACTCACAAGCTGCTTGATCTGGGCAAGACTTAAGCCTCTCTAAACTTGGTTAAAGGGAATAATAGTACCTATTCCAAAAGATTGTGAGAGAATTGAATGAGATAATCTGTGGTGTTAGTTCTATGCTTTTGTGACAAGTGATAGGAATACAACCCAAACTAAGAACAAATGGAAATTAGTTGATAAGATATTGCATATAAAGAAGGAAATATTTAACAACTGAACCACAAGGACATAGCTGATCCTTAAAAACAACTGAAGCTCAGGTCTTTAAGTAACTGGAAGACTCTTTTTCTCTTGTTCTTTCCCCAAGTATTTTACCTATTCCTCTTGGCCTGTCAGTATTATTCTTCCTTAGCATTTCCTTTGTAAAGCAGAACCATGGCTGCTAACGGCTCCCAAATCTGACATTCTGTGTTTCCTACTACCGTATGCTCTCTGGTCTTAAATTCAGAATTCTCAGTGGTGGGCTCTAACTGGCTGTTTTGGGGTCAAGTTAGCTACCTTGAATCAACAAAATATGGCCAGGGACATGGTCTGTGGGATGGTAGCTGTTAAATATACCACACGGCAGAGAGAGGAGGATAGTAGATTCCATTAGAAAGGACACTATACCCACAGCAGGCAGGTGTAATGGTAGAACAATTCCTTAGATGGCCACTATATACATAAATCACTTAGCATGGTGGCTAGTTTATGGTAAAAGTGCAGCATGTATTACTATCTTTTGACTGACCCAAAAATTGTCAGTAATCATCACTGAGATATTATCTAATATCCACATGCCTAATTTATAAACCAAGGTTGCAGAGCAGCCTAATGTTAGTTTCTACTGACATTCACCTTCACCTCAAGTGTTATATGGCACGTTAATAGACCTTCCCTGATAATACATGATTTGACAAGTCAGTGAAACCTGGGGAGTTTTCTTCCTTTTCTGAGACACCTTTGATCAAAATCCCCTTTATAGGCTTTATGATGGTCAATTTATGTGTGAACTTGAGCTAATGGGTGCCCAGATAATTGGTAAAATATTATTTCTGGGTGTGTCTGTGAGGGTGTTTCCAAAGAGATTAGCATTTGAATCAGCAGACTGAGTAAATCAGATGGCCTCATCAGTGTGGGTGGGCATCATGCAAACTGTTGAGGGCTTAAGTAGAACCAAAAGGCAGGAGAAGGGTGAATCTGCTTTCTCTGTTTGAGCTGGGGCATCATCTTCTCCTGCTCTTGAACGTTGGTGCTGCTGGTTCTCAGGCCTTTAGTCTCAGACCAGGACTTACACCACTGGCCACATGGCTCTTCCCTGGATCTCAGGCCATTGGGTTTGGACTGGAACTATACTATCAGCTTTCCTGGGCCCAGTTTGCAGATAGCATATCATGGCACCTCTCTGCCTCCATAATTGTATGAGCCAACCCGTCATAATAAATCTCTCTCTATATATATTCTATTAATTCTGTTTCTCTGAAGAATCCTAATACAGGCTTAAAGCCCATTTTATCACAGAAACAAAGGAAATTAGCAAATGGTATCTTCTGTGTATTGTATTTAAATTACACTCAGCAGCCTGTGCACCTACTGAAGAAGGGAATTTATACATGTTGCAATAACATGGACTGTATACTAGAAGATGTGTCTTTCCACAAAAATATACTTAAAAAAAATAAAAGAAAGGAACTTGCCTTTTCTTTTACTTAACAGTTGTGAGGAAAGTTCCCAAGTGATAAACTCCTGTATTCCCAACCATGAAAGTAACAAGAAAACAAATGGCCCTCAAGCCATCAGACTCCATTCCCAGCCCGCCTGCCTACTGTTTAGATGTCATAAATAACAAACAGTTTTCAAATCTCATCTTCCTCTAAGGAAATATTTGTCACCCTGGGTAGTTCTCTCCAACAGAATTGTAGTAGTCAGGTTGCCAGTGGCTCAGGTGGGACCCAACTCTCCTGCCATTCTTGTTTTACTAAGAGTTGGAGGGGACCATTTTGGGATGGTCTAAAACTCAGGTTTTATAGGTATTATATCTTCAGGTGTTTATTTAGAGCCCTGAAAGTGTTTTTTTTTTTTTCCTTCCTTCCTGTTAGAATTACCTAAACCTGGAAAGGTTCTTCCAGTCAGAGAAACTTTGGAGGTTCTTCAGGAAATACATACAGTAGACATTAATTCGTATGATCATCTGGCTCACAGTGATCTCCCCAGTAGTCAGACTCTGATGCTCCTCTTCTCTAAGGACTGATTCTTCTGTGCCCACTCCCACTCTAGCATATGGTAATAGCTTCCAATGGAAGCTGTGTGGTCTTTTCTCCATGGTTAGGCAAAGTTAAACACAGGCTCTCAACTCAAGCTAGGCCAGTCAGAGGCCTTCCTTTGGATTGTTAAAACTGGAGCAGTAAGTAATAAATATATGCATCCAGAGCCATGCCCACCAATCTATAATATGAGAAACCCATCAGCAACAGTGAGAAGCAGAAAGAACAAAAAGTACATAGGGAGTGTGAATGACATTAAAATCTATATTTCCAGTTACTGAAATTCCTGGAGCTGCTCTAATCCCTGTCTTTCCAAGAGGTGGTTGCTTAATCTTACATTGGCTTTGGGAGATTCACTGGTACCCTTCTAACAACTCCTCTTTATTGTTCATGGTTCAGTTACATTTCCATCACTTGCAGCCAAGAGTCCTAACTCCCTAGAAAGCAAGTGACTGCCTTTGATTCAAACAAACAACGTGAGAGTTTAGCCCATTCAGAGCCCAAAACTGGTAGCATTTTAAACCTCTGTCACCCTAGGTGAAATCAGCGATCACCCTCCCATATCTAACCACCCTGCAATGGTAAACAAACATGAATCCTAAGGTCCCCTTCTATAATCAGTTCCTTATTTCAGAAGAGGAGAATGATTTGTCCACTGAGTTCTTTTTTTTCCCTAATAGGGTTGAAATTATTCTTCATTTCAGCCCTCTCACGATTTCTTTGCTTAGTGACTTTAATTTTTTGGAAGAGTTCTCAGGATTGCGTGCATTCTTTCAAAAGTTACCAGTTGCCACAGACTAAATGCTTGTGTTCTCCTGCCTCCCCACCCTCCAAATTCCTATGTTGAAATCCCAATGCTTGATGCAATGGTATTAGGAGGTAGGGCCTTTGGGAGGTGCTTAGATCATGAGAGTGAGGCCCTCACGAATGTGATTGGTGCCCTTATAAAAGAAGCCACAGAAAGAGCTGGCTAGCCCTTTCCTCCATGTGAGAACCCAGTGAGAAGGTGCTAGCTCTGAACCAGGAAGAAGAATTTCACCAGAATGTGACCATGCTAATGCCTCTGTCTTGGACTTCCCAGCTTCCAGAACTGTGAGAAGTAAAAGTCTGTTGTTTGCAAACCACCCAGTCTGTGGTATTTTGTTATAGCAGCCTAAATGGACTGTAAGACACCAGTCATCACCAAAAACAAAACTAATGGATAAGCATTTTTTCTCCTCAGAGAGATGAGCAGTCTTTTGATTTTTGTTTCTAAGACAGGAATGCCTGTGGGAAGAAAATAAATATTTTTGAAATAATTATCTTCTAGAGCCCCAAGACTATCTGAGGAGCCTGCTGACCAAGTGTAAAGGAAATTGTTTATCCCCAATTCCTGCAACTCTGCTTGCTGGGTTTTGAACTTATTTTGTAGTAGAAGGCAGAGGATGAGGGAGGTAGAGATAGGGATGAAATTAGACCTGTATCAAATTTAGGTCTCCAAATATGTTGTCTTCCAGCAACACTGCTATTTGATCTTGCAATCTGGAAACCACAAATGCTATCTCTCTCATTGACTTGTACAGAATTAACCTTATTAATCAGGAGAATGCTGAAGATGGAGAGAGGGAGGTATCAATATTTATAAAAAAAAAAAAAAGTAGGTTTCTTTATTCTGGCTACTTATGGCTAAGTCTCTTCATGAGGAATTAACAGTGTTGCTCCAAAGGAGCTTGATTTTTTTCAAACTGTGTTCCATAAAGCCTTGTTTTATGTTTCACTGCAGAAGTCACTTGTTGCACATTTGTAATAATATTTTCTCTGTTCTGTTGATGTGTGATCAGAAACTTGACATACAACTTATAGTATCTCGCCACATAACTGGAAACTACCTCCTTCGATTTCCATAAGCATTCTAGGTACAGAGAAGAAGGCATTTAAGTACCAGATCCTTGGTGTTTCAGTCTCTGACACACAGTAGACTCGATAAAAATGTAGCAATGAATGAATTTAATGTTTCAAGACTGTGTACAATTCTTAATGCCAGAAAGAGGCCAAAAGGAAAGAAAGCAGGCTGTATATGTCTTGTTTTAGAGTTAGTGGGGTTCAGTCTTTTCAGAGTCACAGACCCATTTCAGAATCTGATGAAGCTAGAGACCCTTCCTCCCACAAAGCACACAATACATATAAACGTCTGCTTAAAATGTTAGGAGGTTTGCTGACCTAAGTATCTATGGTCTTTATGCTGAGAATTTCTGTTAAAGTAAAATATTCAATAATATATAAAAGTATTCATAATCACTGGGGAATGGCTTTGGGACTAATTTGTGTTCTGACAGCCTTATCAATTCTTTTTAGCCTATTGTCATATGATTTAATTGAATTAAGCAATCTTTAAACAGTCATTAAAAAAATAGAAGAGCTCTATGAATTGGGCAGTAGGAAAAAAAGAACACAAAAAATATTGATTCCTTCTGCCCATGGATTTCCACTCCTGGAAACCAAGGAGTGGTTGGTTCCACTGGATATGGGACCAAGCTGGATATGACTGTCAAGATATGTGATGTTAATCACCTTCTTGTAACGAAATTGACCATCTGAATCTGAACATTTATATAGACTGTGTCCTTTATTTCTTTTAAGGGTAGGATAAGATCGCAGAAACAAAATATTTTATAGAGGAAAATCCCAGATAAATCCACTGACATCTCCTTTACCTTTCCTCACTTCAATCAGTTCAATAACTCTAATCACTACTTAAAAAACAACAAAGCTTCTCTAGTATTATGCTCCAGTATATCTCTGTTCTCTAAGAACCAGGAAAGAAACAAGATGATATAGAATTACAGCCATATAAGTTTAACCAGACACTTTAGTTTCCCAAATTAAAAAACTGAGACACAGAGAGGTTAAAGTAACCTTTCTATGATCTCTGTAACTTTTCCAAGGTCTGCGTAACAGATTCACTCTCTCCCTGAATTATTCATCCATACACATTACCATGCGTCATTGCATTTCTCTCAGTAGAGTAGGTGGAAGTATATTTTTCCATCTAATTGATGTTGAGCTTGGTCATGTGACTTGCCAATAACATGTGAGCAGACACTTTAAACATGTTTGTCGGATTTGGTTTATTCTCTTGCACTCTTGCTACTTCACCATCAGAAATAGAGAGTACAGATAACTTCTAGATCCAGATGATGACATGTCGAGCACACCTGAGTCCTGACCTGGCGTCTGGAGTTTAGCCAAAGCCCACTCAAAGCCATCACCATGTCCCAGATCAGATGAAGAGCAGCTAACATGCCGGCCCATGAGGGAGAAAAGTCTTTGCTGTTTTAAGCCACTGAGATATTAGGGGCCGTCTTTTATACAATATCACTCCGGTGAAAGAACTAATAGAGTCTCATAATTAGCAAAGGTAGAATATTCAAACTCTTTTTTCAAATGATTGTATTGGTTGCAGTTTGATTCACAGGCATAGTAATAGAAGAACCTCAAGTAACAATGGCTGAAACAAAACTGAATTTTACTTCTCTATTAGAAAAATTGGTCTAGAGTTAGGCAATTCAGACCTAGTTTAGCGATTCTATGAGGTCACTAGGCTCTTTCTTATGCTCCATCCCTAGGACATGGCCCTTGTTTTAATGGTCCAAAATTACTCCTAGGGCTTCTGCATTCAAGATTCAGGAAAAAGAATGAGGTAGGAAAGAACAAAATGTTATACATGCCCCCTCTTTTTTAAAAAAAAAATTAATGTTTTTATTTATTTTTGAAGGAGAGAGAGAGAACATGAGTGGGGGAGGAGCAGAGAGAGGGAGACACAGAATTTGAAGCAGGCTCCAGGCTCTGAGCTGTCAGCATAGAGCCCAATGCGGGGCCCGAACTCACGAACTGTGAGATCATGAGCTGAGCCGAAGTCGGACGCTCAACCAACTGAGCCACCCAGGCGCCCCTAAAAAAATTGTTTTAATGTTTATTTTTGAGAGAGACAGTGAGTGCAAGCAGGGAGGGTCATAGAGAGAGGGAGACACAGAATCCAAAGCAGGATCCAGGCTCTGAGCTGTCAGCACAGAGTCTGATGTGGGGCTTGAACCCATGAACCATGAAATCATGACCTGAGGTGAAGTCAGACACTTAACCAACTGAGCCACCCAGGCACCCCTATACGTGCCCTCTCTTTTAAGGAGCTTTCTAGAAGTTCCACATAGTCTTTACTGAGATTTTATTGGCCAGAATTCAAATTACCATACCTAGCTAGATATAAGGGAGACTGTGAAATATAGTCCTTTAGCTAAATCGCAATGTGTCAAGCAAAAATTACAGGGTTCTATTATAAAAAGAAGGGGAGAATAGATACTTTGAGACAACTAGCAGCTTCTATCATAATGGACAAATAGTTGTTGCCCGACAGAAAGTGCCCAATGAATGTTAGGTGAATGACTTAATAAAAATATCAGTTAATTCTCAAGATCTAAATCACCAACTCGAGATTTACTCCTTTAACAACCTTCCTATGTATCATACAGTGGTGTTAGCTATAGTGAGCATGCTGTGCATTATATCCCTAGTACTTATTTATCTCATGACTGAAGGTTTGTACCTTTTGAGTGATTATCTTCCTCCAATTCCTTCTCCCTGTACCCACCTGCCTCTGGTAACCACGAGTCTGAACTCTTTTTCTATGAGTTGGTTATTTATTTTTTGTTTGTTTGTTGATTTATAGATTCCACATATAAGCGATATCATATAGTACTTGTCTTTCTTGGTCTCACTTATCTCAGTTAGCATAATGTATTTGAGGTCCACTTACGTTGTCACAAAGGATATCCTCCTTTCTTATGGCTAGATAATATTCCCTTGTGTATGTGTACCACATCTTTTTTATCCATTCATCCATTGATGGGCATTTAGGTTGTTTCAATATCTTGGGTATTGTGAATAATGCTGGGATAAACATGGAAGTGGGTATATCTTGTCAAAATCCTTTTTTCATTTCCTTTGGTTATATATCCGGAAGTAGAATTGTGGAATTGTGTGGCAGATCTATTTTTAATTTTTTGAGGAAGCTCCATATTTTTTCCATAGTGGCTGGACCAACTGATATTCCCACTAACAGTGCACAAGGGTTCTCTTTTCACCACATCCTCACCAGCACCTCTTGTCTTTTGTCTTCTTGATGATTGCCATTTTAATGGGTGTGAGATGATACCTCATTGTGGTTTTGATTTGCTGGTTATTCTCTGTAGAAGTCCTCAACAAGTAGCTTTTAGGAAAGTTCTATATTCAGATAAATAATATTTTATTAGATCAGAAGGAACCTAAGTAAAATATTATTAAATAAAGAGGATACTAAGGGAGCCTATTTCACCATTAACATCTAGTTCTGTCTATCTCTCACAATATCTATCATCCATCATTCCTCCCCACCATTCTCAGGGTCTCATTATCTATTATATTTTTCTGGATTTTTTAAAAGTTTATTTATTTATTTTAAGAGAGAGAGAGAGAACATGAGCAGGGGAGGGTCAGAAAGAGAGAATCCCAAGCAGTTTCCACTGAACCTGATGTGGGGTTCGATCTCTGACCATGAGATCATGACCTAGGCCAAAATCAACAGTCAGATGCTTAACAACAGACTGAGCCACCCAGGCATCCCTCTGAATTATTTAACTAGCTTTTGGTGGTAGAGATGTGTAACTACCTGTACAATAACCATTTCCAGTTCTTCCTTAATGGGAAAAACCCAGATTTATTTGGCATTGTATGTGCTCAGCTAAACAAATCATTTCCCAGCCTCTCCTATAGTTAGGCATAGCCATGTGATGAAGTTCTGGCCAATGAGATTGATACCAAAGTGTTGGAGGAGACTTTCTGAGAGTTGTCTTGAAATTGCTGAGAAGTTGAAGCCCTTTTGCCCCCTTCCTGTTGCTTAGACAGTGAAAGTAATGATCAGTGTTCTGGTAACATGTGAGTAGCCAGTGCTGATATGGTGAAGGAGAAACCATCACATTGACCCTGGACTGCCAATTTCTCTGAATTTTTTACTTGAAAGAAAAGTAAAAAAATGAGTTTAAAATACTATTATTGGAGTTTTTTGTTCTATGGTACAGAGTTATGTTTTTAGTAGCAAATGGATGGCAGGCTCAAATAGAGCTACTGAGGACAGTTTACTGAAGGGTGAGGGCAGAATTAAGGCATAATAACATGTTTACCAACTACAAGGAAGCCTGTTTGGCCACTGTGTATGCCTAAAAAATCAAGGAGAGGGCCATTATTGGACCCCAGTTGCTATAGAATTAGGCCTCCGGATAGGAGCTCTGGTCTTTAAGTAGACATGCTTGAAGCGACTCAGGGTAACAGTCATTCTGTCCACACTCTCCATCAGCTCTCTTTTCTCCTGCCATGTCTTCTGTTGGCCAAATTCAATAATAAATTAAAGGGTAGAGGCAGAACTTTTAAATAGTTCATGAAAGTCAGGTTCCAGAATGGAAGGATGGACAGAATGGAGAAGGATGGACAGTGAATCTGGAGGGGCAAAAGGATAATGTCCAGCACCAGTGCCTAATCACTTTCCCGCTTTCAACTCCACTCCCCCCCATCAATCCACCTTACATTACATAGTTATCTTCTGAAAGTAGACACTAATACCATTCTCTCTTTTGCTTACAATTCTTTAGCATATCTTAGTTGCCTAACAAGTCAAATCCAAACTCCTTAACTGAGCATCCAAGGCCCTCACCATCTTGCTCATCCAGCTTTTCTGAGCTTATTTCTCTGCATTTCACTACATGTATCATAGGTTGCAAGCGAACCACAACAATCACCATTGTGAATAATAGCCCATGCCATTCCATTTCATTTGCCTTTGCTCTTCCCACTTAAAGGGCAGGCCATTTCTTTCTTTCTTTCTTTCTTTCTTTCTTTCTTTCTTTCTTTCTTTCTTTCTCTCATTCTTTCTCTTTCTTTGTTTCTTTGTTTCTTTGTTTCTTTCATGTGAAAACTTCATCCATAAATTAGGACATAACTTAAAACATGTAGCCTATGGAACCTTCCTTGACATATTTAGGCAAATAGTCTCTACCTCTTTCTTATGAATACTAGCACCTAGTGTTTGCCCCTCATATGGACTACCAACTACGAATTCCCTCCTCCACTGCTCACAACATATTCTTTCTCAGTAAATGGGCTGCCAGTTGCCCAAGCCAATGCTTAGGAATCTTCTTTGGCTCCTTTTCACCTCCCATTTCCCATAGCCAATCCTCCAGCAAATCCTAGTATTTCTATCTTCAACACATATCCATAATTCAGCCCCCATCACTCCGCATCTGTCTCCTTTGTGTCATTCCTCATTTGTCACCATTCCCTTATCAATGTAACAGGAGTCATCCTTTTAAAATTGACATAAGAGAAGGTACTCTTCTCTTCAATCTCCTCCATTGGCTTTTCATCTCATCTAGAGTAAAAGCCAAAGTCTTTTCAATGCCCTACGTGATACGATGCCCCACCCCCACCACATGCATATAAACATACATGTGCCCCTGTACAACCTCTCTTATCTCATTGGAGCTCCTTCTTTATAACTCCTCCCCCGACCATAAGCATTTCCCCTCTCTTTACCACAGCACTATTCATATCTCGCTGATTTTATATGTACTTGTTAATTTATGTACTGTCTCCTCTCATGATAGTGTTAGCTCCATGATGACAAGAACTTCACTCACTGCTACCTCACCAGTACCAAGATCAATGCCTGGTCCACAGCAGCTGCAGAGTACACGAGATAAGTAATCATGCAAGGTTCTCTTCTTTTTTGTTAATTCCCATCTCTTTCAAAGAGAAATATAATGTGAGCTGTATATGTAACTTAAAATTTTTTGATTGCCACATTTTAAATGCTAAAAAGAAATAAAATTAATTTAAATAATATCATTCATTTAACTTAATATATCCAAGTAATGTTCATTTCAATATGCAATCAACATAAAGATTGTCAATGGTATATTTTAATGCTTTTTTCACGCTAGGTCTTCAAAACCTAGGGTGTTCTGTATACTTCCAGCACATCTCAATTTGGATGAGCCAGAGAAGAGGTGCTCAATAGCCACATGTGGCATATGGCTACTGTATCAGACAGCACAGCAGTGTAAAGGTAATGGTGGAAAATTGCAAGGAGGAAAGAAAAATGCCCAATAACCCAGTAGTTCTGAAGCATGGAGCAAGTAGCGGAATGCAGAGCATTCAACTTGAAAAAGCTATAATGAAGAGGGTAGCTGGGGAAAATGGCCAGGATCAGTTAAGGCAAGCAGGTAGAGAGACTGTTTTGTAAAACATCTGGAGTTGTAGGTGGTTGTGGTTACATGGAGATGGAAGATCCAGGGACAGAATGGGAAGAGTGGTCAGAAAAGACAGGAATGGGGGCATGAACACAGGATGAAGTGAAGAACGGGAGGACTGCCTTTTGGGTGATATGTAAGGTCAGAAAAATAAGGAACCTTGCCAGGCTCCCTGGTCTAAGGTTCCCAATGGAACTCGTGTTTTTTTTTCTTTTCTGGTATTAGCAGAGACTAATGGGAGGTATAGCAGTGGCCCAGTGAGCAATCACAGAACTTTGTTCAAACTTACAAGTTAATTTGTGGTCTCCTCAAAACAGATTCATGGTTTGAGAGGAGTCTTGCACTAGAACTACTCAACGGACAGAGCAGACTGGTCAAATTTATCTCTAATATTAAACTTTTAACATTCTATAGAAAACTTCTTTAATCGTTATTTAACCAAGAAGAGTGTCATGGTCTGAGCAGAAGAAATGCAGAGTAATTTTTTGACCGATTCTTTCAGAAGATTTGGCAAAATATATACATATATATTGCATAAAGAAATAATAAAGGTTTGCATAAAGAAATAATGATCCAATAATAATATTATTTGAAAAAATAATCCAAATATGAGGGGATAAGAAACTTTTATTTCCTCTCCTACTCACTATGCTACCCATGGCTTTTCCAGAGCTGTGATGGTCAGAGGGAAAAGAAATAAAGGCAGAAACACTGTTATTCAGCTCATATAGTTTTTGCCATTTGGCCTGTCAAAAAGCTGATGCCTTCTCTCATTGGGTGATTGTTTTGGGTTTTTAAGAGACCTTCTGTTGGGTTCAACTCACCTTCCTAGGAAGTTATTTTGGGAGAGTCCCTTTCAAGACAGCCCAAGTGATCCATACTTGGCCCACATGATATTTGCATACATCCCTGCCCTATGAAATTGCCTCATCCACCTCTGTCTTTTTTCCTCTATCACTGTTCCCTTAGGTCAGCCTCCCCTTTCAACATTTGTTGGAATTGAATAAAATGTCAGTCCCCAAGACTTTTGGCTATAGGTAAGGGCCAACACCCTTGTTCTGTTCCCCAGGCAGGGGGGAAAGAAATGTTATAGCACTCTGGAAATAAATGAAGATCACTGAAGTAAGAACTGAGGCTCTGTATTCAGAGTCTGCTATGGGAAGGGAGTCAGGACCATCACTTGCAGTTGGCAGAGACTCAAAGGCAGTCAGGAGAATGGAAAAGCTTGAGTATTAAGAAAGGAAAGCATTCAGGTGTGCTCTGGTTGTTGGGATGGGGAAACAGGAAGAGAGCTAACTAGAGCAGAGCATCTTAAATGATGGGTTTGAGAAACATATTTGACTTTTTTTGGCCGGTCCTGAGTTCGAAGTGGAGGGGAAGATAAGATAGCCAGCACTCATTGACGAAATCCTAACTGTTCTATGCGATTGCTACAGAGATTGTGGTTTGGCTTCCATTTGCTGCAGAGGATGTGGGTCAGAATTCTTCCAACATACTTGGTTTGGTCATTGTCCATTTGTATACTCAAACTGTTACATTTATTCCTCTGAAGAAGTCCTACTTAGCCATGTCCATTAATTTTCAAGGCTTAAGAATGAATCACCTAATTAATTTTAGGGTGCCTCTTCTGAGTCACCCCTTGGTTTGAAGAAAGAGTCTGTATTTATTTTTATACTTTGTGGACAATAAGACATTCTGTTCTCAAGTTTAGAGCCTCACCCAAAACAGAAAAGACTTCAGCATCCTGTTACATACGTCTCAGGATAGAGGATTCGTTTGAAAAGTTTGGCAACAAAAAGAGGAAGAGAAATCAGAGAGTGACTAGAATGAACCATCAGGCAAACAAGAGTTCCTTTTCTTTGTCTTCTCTTCTTTTTATCCTTCATTTCCTCCACCCCCCACTCCCCTGCACAGACAACATAAAGCCTCACAATAAATCCAAGATCTTTAGCGTGGCTAGATCCTTCAGTACTCAAGATTTTGTCTAGCTTTGCCCTTTTCATCTCACTTTCTACCACTCCTAAACACTATCTTGTATTTCTACTACTAGCAGGTGCTGTGAAAACCACCATAGTAAAGAAGGCAGGAAGACAGTATGATGTAACTAGATTAGGAGAGTGTCTCAAAAATCTAGAGAGTCTATTACAAATATAAAATGGCTTAATCCATTACAGCAGCAATTGCTGCAACAACTTCCATTAGTTCATTTCTGAATTCAATGAAATAGTAAAATTGGTGACTCCTTGTTCAGCCTAACCGCATGAGAGAGTGAAGTATGGAAAAAAATTACGAACTTCAGTAAACTGTTATAAATATAGAGTGTGAACAGAGCATTTCATTTCAAATTCCAGAGAATAATTTCTAGAGTTCTCAGTCTTGGTGTTCTGGGCTCTGACTTTGAAATGAAGTGAAAGATCCTGACCTTTCAATTAGTGAATGTTGCTATGAAGTTGTGATTTATTTTTGGTGCTGTGGGACTTTACATAAGGTTTAAGTATTGATATGGTTGTAATCTAAGTAGTAATTTGGTATAGTTCCCATGTTTGGTTTTTTCCTAGTTTTTAACAATCACAGGCAAGCTAAGTGGAATACCCATAGATATTAGTTCAAAAGGGGTTTTCTCATGATTTACCATTATTTAGACAGGAAACTTTCAGTTGTTTCACTAGTTTGTTCATCACTTCTGAAAGGCTATCATAGGATACAAATAACCCATTAATATAGCCACTCAACAAATATTTACTAAACACCAATTATGCACAGGTAGTATTCTAGGCAGTGGAATACTGAAGGGCATAAAACAGAGTCCACATTTTCAATGAGCTTCTAATCTCTTGTAGGGATTTCAAGAAGTGAGAAGAGCTAAGAAGAAGATAAAATGTGGAAATGGCATTCAAAGTGAGTGAGGGGGTTGCTTTAACACAGGTAGTCACCTCTAGGTAGTTACATTTGAGCTTAGACTTGAATGAGGAGGAGGAGGCAGACATGTGGAGATCCAGGGGAAGAGCAATCCACGCATAAGGAAAAGCAAATACCAAGGCCCTGAGATGAAAAGGAGTTGATGTGTTTAAGAGGTAGAAAGGCCAACGTGGGTGGAGAGTAAGGAACAAAGAGGAGAACAAGGGGCAGGGGAACGAGGACAAATAAGTCAGCAGAGATCACATCACATAGGGCTCACGGGCAGTACAAGGACAGTGGGGTTTTTTTCTGGTTGTAAAGAGAAGGCAATGGATGATTTTAAACTGAAGTGTGGCATGATCTGAATCATACTTTAGAAAGCTCACTTTGACTTCTGTGTGGAGGATGGACTATAAGGAGGCAGGAGTTCTCAGAAGCACATGATGTCACTCTTTGAATTTGTTCTGCTAGAAAACCAATCTAGAGGTTATTTCCATAGTCTGGGCAAAAAATGATGGCTAAACAATATTAATGACAGCATATATTTGGAGATAGAACTTGTGAAACCTACTGATGAATTCAATGAAGTTGTGTGATAAAGAGAGGAATCAGTATGATTCTTAAGTTTAGAGACTAAGCAACTTGATGGTTAAGTTGATACATAATCGAGGCTGGGAAAACCTGTGGAAAAGTGACTATAGAGGACTGACAGAGAAACCAAAGCTCTCTTTTGTCCAGTCCAGTTTAAGGCATGTGTTAAACTTCTAAGGGATATATCAAGAAGGCAGTTGGACAAAGGCAGTGAGAAATGCTAGTTGAGTTATTCAGCGCTTTGGATTTCAATCCCACTCCTGCCATTCAGAAGCTGGGGTCTTTGGCTGACTTAGTTAACATTCTGAACTTCTATTTCCTCAGCTTTAAAACTGGCATAATGATAATGAAAAAAGCAATATTTAATCCCAAATCTCCTGACTCCTAGTTCAAAACCCTTTTCACCCCACAGCTCTCCCCTTATTCTCTGGCTGCCCATTTCTGCCATTATCTGAACACTCTTCAATGTGTAACCAGTTTGCAAATGTGGTCACATTGTTTTATTTTTCCAATCAATCCCTGAGTCTCCACATGCCTATTAGCCTCCCTTACCCCTAGATGTCCAGGAGCTCCAGAGATGTGTGTCTACTCCAAGTCACTCATGTTGTTTCTTCTTATCAGCTCATGCTGTCATCATTTGAAGATTTGTCCTACCAATTTGGCATATACTGCAATAACAACCTGCTTGGGTCCGGTTGATGGCCAGGCTCCGTAGGGTCAACTCTGGGCACCAAGGTTATCATTTTTTAGTTTATATCCAGGCTCAGGTATTTTTCCTCAAAGTCCAACAATTCAGAATTGTTGGATTGGGGCACCTGGGTGGCTCAGTCAGTTAAGTGGCCAACTCTTGATTTCAGCTCAGGTCATGATCTCAGGGTTCATGAGTTCGAGCTCTGTGTTAGGTAGGCTCTGTGCTGACAGTATGACAATGTAGAGCCTACTTGGATCCTCTGTCTTCCTCTTTCTGCCTCTCCCCACCTTCCTCTCTCAAAAATAAATAAACACTAAAAAAAAAAAAAAAAGAAGTGTTGGATCTATAGAAGTTCACAGTGTCACCTACGGCATTGTACCTGGGCTACCTGCAGTCCTACCACTCATGGGAACTCCCACATCACTCCTGTACTCGGTCCTCCTAACTGTTGCATTGTGTACACTATTGTCTTTCTGGGCCTTCCCCCAAAATTCCAAATTCCGGTTTCTTCAAGTGCATTCACTCTAACTTATAGGAGTAAGGGACCACTGTATTGGGTGTTTCGTCACAAAATAAAACTCTGCCTAAAAGTGACATGTAATCTCCACCCTTAAATATAGGGGAGGCCAGCTTTATTTTTAAGCACTCCCAACACACAGAATCTTGTCTACACTCTGCCTTAACTGACATTAACTGACACCTACCTTCAATGTACTGAAGTGCGTATCTATCTTTCTGTTTTGTGTTTTGTTTGTTTTCATTCATTTGTTTGGCTTCTCATCTACAGTTGAAGTTCCCAAGAAGACATATTCACATGTAATTTATCTCTGGATTCTCAGCCCCAGACATGAAATCAAAGATTGATGAAAGAGGAAAAAAGACGAAAGGAATTTTTTTTTGGGGGGGGGGGTGAAGCAGTACCCATCTAGTCTTTGCTTCCTATGATATCTATCATTAAATAGAACGCTTTTTTCTATTTGATACAAGAAGTATGGATCCCCAGTAGTGATCAGAGAGAACTACCGAAGGTGATTTGTGCTGATTTTTTATACATTTCGAGAATCATCAGTAAGCATAATTGCAACTACAGAGCAAAACGTGGTGTACTGAGCACTGATGTTACAAAGAACCTGGAATGTCATATTCTCTAGCCATTAAAATTTCCCAAATAATTACCATTCTTCAATATTCTATTTTTATTGCTTCATCCCTTCATTTAAAGTTTTCTACTACTCTCTACCAATGCTCCACATATTGTCTACTAATACACCACCTTGCTTATAACTTGAAATGAACTTTTAAACAATTTTGAGTTATTCTAGCAGGTGTCAGTGAGGTGTCTGGTAAATATATCAATAACAGTTATTCAACAGCATTAATTTCTGTCTTCAAAAATTATGTATTATATATTTTAAAATATATAAACTTATATATATAAAATTATGTAAATTTATGTATTTTTCTGGTAACAAGAGTGTTACATGCCCACTGTAAAATAACTAAGCAATATAGAATATACGAAGTTGAAGATTACTTTTCCATAGTTTCACTCCCAAGAGAGCATCATAGGTTTCTCTTTGATATGTACTCTTTTGGATTTTTTAAAATACACATTGAAGATTTATACCATGTATTTTACAAAAATGTGATCAGATCATACACGTTTTGACAATTAAAAATCACTTATCAATTATCTTTCCTCGTCAGTATGTATAGATACAACTTACCATTTCTGCAATTGTGTGATAGTCAATAGACAACTGCTATATGCTTTTGAGCTAGATTTCAGGTGATAGGCAATTAGGTGGTTTTCAATTTTTTTAAGTGAAAACAAAGGTGTAATTAAAACCTATAAACATATATCTTCCTACATTTGTGCAACTATTTCTTCAGGAAAAATTCTTAAACAGGGTGTATCTGAATCCAAAATTTATCAATAGCTTAATTCTGAAATCGACATTTCTTTAAATAGATATTTCCAACTGTTCTCAGTAGAGTGTGTTAACTTACACTTCCACCTTCTAAAATGGTCTGTTTCCATCACTGGCATCATCACTCATTTAAATCTTTTCCAAGACAAATATTTCATTGTTTGATTTGTATTTCTCTCTTTTGGGTCAGGTGGAACATCTTTTTTTCATATGTTTCTGGTTATTTACACTTTTTTCGGTGGATTATGTTTTATGACTTTTGCATTTTTCTTATTCCATTTAGTTATTTGATATTGATTTGTAGTACTTCTTGTAATATATGGCAATTAACCTGTCAATTATATATATAGTAAATATTAATTCCAAGTTCATTGTTTCCATATTTACCTTTTTCATAGTATTTTTTATGTACAGTTGACCATTGGGCAACATGGGTTTGAACTGCATGAGTCCACATATATGTGGATTTTTTCAACAAATACAGCGTGGTAATGTAAATGCATTTTCTCTTCCTTATGACTTAATATTTTCTTTTCTCTAGCTCACCTTATTGTAAGAATACAGTATATAATTATATAACATAGAAAATATGTGTTAGTTGACTGTTTATGTTATCAGTAAGACTTCTGGTCAACAGTAGGCTATTAGTAGTTAAGTTTTTGGGGAGTTAAAAGTTATATGTGTATTTTCAACTGGCCAGTGCTCCCAATCCTCATGTTGTTCAAGGGCTAACTGTACAGATATTTCAATTTCTATGGACTTAAATTTATCTTTTTCACAGTTTCTGATTTTTATTTCAGACTTAGGTATAATTTTATCAAGTTATAAAATGATTTAACCATATATCCCCCTAGTACTTTATTCTCTCATCCTTCATTTAATTATGATTTTATATTTATGATAAAAATATTCTTGCTTACATATTTAATTTCTATATAACTATAAATTTCCAAGTAATATAATAACAAAATATATAATTTGTGATTATAACTTTCAAAATGAGAAATATTTAAAAGCTACATCTGCGAACTCAAGACAATACTTCCAGAAAAAAAGGTGCAAATTTAGAAAACAAGTAAATAAATTATCATATATTTGCTAATATTTATAAAAAGTATTTTGTTCTTTATAAAGATTGGGCTTTTTGATATCCTGCAGTGTGTCTGTTGAAGAGATCTTAATAAAGAGCCTCCACTTTGTCCAGCAGTACAAAGGCCTTCAGAAAAAGAGATCTGCTGGAGGCTTCTAAAGAAAGAAACTTCCTCATTTCTTACAAAAAGGTTTCTGTGTCTCCTTGTTCATGAACAAGGGAAACATTAAACTTTGAGTGTTTAGTAACCGTTCGACACCACAGGGAGAGCCAACAGAAGAATGAAATTGAGCTGACCCCCAGGGATTGCAGAATTGAAGAAGAGAAATTTACCATTGGGTGATGTTTTTTAGCTGCTGAATCAAACCTATCCTGATCTCTCTTTAAACTTACCAGTTGCTTGAATTAATACATCCCTGCAATTATTTAAGCAAGTTTCTGTTACTTACGCCCTAAGGTATCCTAATCAACAGTGGTCCTCTTAGATACTTGCATAAATACTACACACCTGTCTATAGTGACACTTTTCTTGTGGTGGTGTGATTATCAATTTATACTTGCCTGTATCTTTTTTAAATTTCAAGCAAGAATTTGATCTATATTGTATACCTGTCTATACCTACCCAGTCTAATGCCAAGGAAGTCTAGACACTTCAGATATTTGCTCAAAGTATGAGAAGAAATTATGCTATCAACAGACCTTACATTATCTGATTTCTTAACATCAACGTATTATGCACTGTTTTCCTTCATTCACTTATTCTTTTTTAAAATAAAAAAAAACCAAAATACCCAGATCCACATATATGCCACCTGTAATAAACAATTTATATTGCATATTCCCCATAATCTCCAATTTCCTCTCTTTTTATTGAGAAACAAATATTATCATTATCTACCAAATAGGCAGGCCAAATTTTTAAAATAGTATTGTTTTGTATGGTTTTAGAAATGTATGCAAAAATAATTATACTGTATTTAACATTTGACAGCCTCGTTTTGACATGCAACATGTGTGTTCTTGACGTTTATCAGTATTCATTCATCCTAACTCCTGCGTAGGTTTTGGTCATGGAAAGATACAACCTCTTATTCATGCAGTCATCTGTTGGTGGATATTTGCATTGGTTCTAGTTTTCGCTATTCAGTAATACTTCAATAAACATCTGACAATGCCTCCTGTGAGAGGTCTTCTTTCATGAGAGGCCTAAATAAGAACTTGGGTAGATACAGGGGAGGTATATTTTCAAATGTACTGGATATTGCCAAACTCTCTTCTCTCCAAAATGACTGCAAATTTTCAAATTTTTATGGATTATAAAATTGCTTCCCAAAGTAATACTTCCACCAACAATCTAAAAGAGTAAAGAATCCACATCACTGTTAACATTTGGAATTATTAGAATATTTACATTTTTGCTAATCTGATGAAGGTGAAAAGATTCTTCATTTCATTTCAACATAGTTGTGCAGATTACTACTGACATAACCATCTTTTTATATATTTAATAATAAATACATTTTCTATTACTTCAGTGACTTGCTGATCATATCCATTTGGTTGTCGTTGCTTTTGTAAGTTGTGTCTTTCCAAGTTACCTTTTATAACCATTATTGCTAAATGTATGATAAGAGTATTAATTTTTTCTATATCAGTTTTGTATTCAGCAAATTAAGTTAATTTAAATTTTTTAGACAACCATACCACCTGAAAATCACAATTTTTTTGCTCTTTTGTCCTGACACTTAGACATATTATTTATTTTCCTAGTTATTTATTTACATCTTCTAATATATGGTGAATACAAGCAGTGATAACAGCTATCCTTGACTTGTTTTTGTTAAAGTGCACTTGTCACAAGAGTAAATCTGGCTCTCATGCAAATGTAAAATGGATACATGCCAAGGATTTTATCCAACTCATTAATGAATGAGGAGTATATTAAAATTAAAGAATATATTTAGAGTTAAGTTACTTATGGAAAATTTAATAAAGGAATTTTAGGATAAGAATGCTGGGTTAGATCTAAAACTAGTTAACTTCCTACAGAGCAATAAACCATACTTTGGGGTTATAATTTTTGCTACATAGAAATTACTTTCATCTGTACTTGACAAATATCTACAAATTAATCTGTGTATCTACATGACTATAAAATAGCACAGTAGAATAGCACAGCCAATAGAAAAATCAACCAAAGGTATGAACCCAGTACTGCACTGGAAGAACATCTACTACTCTCTTTTGCCTATTTCTGAGTTTTGGATAATTTTTCTGTCATTTTGGTTTTTAAAAAATGCTTATAAAGTTTCACCATTAATCACAGTGTTTGTGGTTTCTTGGTAAACACCTTTTTAGCAAATGAAAGAAGTTCTCTCCCAGTTCTAGTTTAACATAAGCGAGTATCCAATTTAGTCCAACAAATAATCTTCCTACATTTATTAAAATGATTGTTTTGTCTTTTCTCCTTTTCATGTATCATTGAGGTGGGATATATGGATAAACGCTGATGTTTAGATATCATTTCATCCCTCAGAAATCTCTGCTTGGCCATGATGTATTATCATGTATTAGTTAAAACAGTGACATTTATTTCCTAATAGTTTAGGAATTTTGCATTTACATTTGTAACTGAGATTGCTGTATCATCTTTTTCTCTGGAAATGTCTTTGGATAGTTTTTTGTAACCAGACAGCTTTTGTAACCAAGGTAATTTTTTTTCTTTTTCTACTCCTTAAAAAGTTTAAGTTTAGGTATTCATTTTGAGAAAGAGAGAGAGAGAGAGAGCATGCGGTACAAGATAAGAGAGGAATCAAGAGGCAGTGAAATCCTGGAGTCAAGTGGACAATGTTTCCAGGAGGTGAGAATGGCCACATCAAATGTTGTAGTTATGAAATGTAGGATAAGAATTGAAAATTGACTCTTGGATTTAGTTATAGGGAGATCACAAGTAACCACAAGAGTTGTAAGGGTGGAAAAGATGGAGCGAAAGCCTGATTGAGAGGGGAATTGGAGTCAGTGAGTGTAGGCAACTTTTTTCTAGGAGTTTAATTGCAAAAGTTCAGAATAATGGGTCAGGATCTGGAGGGGGTAAGTGGGGTCAAGAGATCTTTTCATGTGTGTATGCATGTGTGTTTTCAGATGGGAGTGATAGCAGCATATTTGCTACTCAAACTGGCTCTGAAGAGAGAAAAATTAATGTGTAGGAGAGGAAAGGAAAGATTACTGAAGTGATGCCTTCAGCTAATCAGAAGGAGATGGTGTCTAGTGCATAATTCAAAGGGTTTGTCTGGGATCAAGGCACAGAACTTTCTTCTGCATAGAGAAGAAGGCAGGCTGCTAATGTGGCAAGTGTGAATAGATATGATGATGAAAGTTTGTGGAAATGTTTCTCTAACTGCTTCAACTCTTTCAGAGAAATAGGAAGCAAGGTCATCTTCTGAGAGGAGAGGAAAGAAGGGTTTTAGAAGAGAGAAGGTCTCCTACACTCCTACATTAGTGTAGGAGAGAGAAAGAATGGAGAATGGGCGAGGATGTGTAGTTTGATTCCTTGGCAGTACTAAGGGCCACTTCAGGTTCTAGATCATGAACTTAAAGTGAGACCAGTCAGTGTTTCAGTGTTGTTCTCAGCCATGTTCAGCTGCAGTGTGCAGATGTAGAGAAGACAAGTGGATCTAATAGGGTCACTGTTCTGCCCAGCAAATACCATAAAGGTAGAAGGAAACCGTGGAGTCTACAGTATACACGTAATTGCAATGCCTGCCTATAGGACTCAAGCTGGGTAAGAAGAGGAGTGACTGGAATAACCAAGGGATGAGGGATTGTGATAAAAGCTGATAGGATCAATGGATCAGAGATCGTGGTGGGGTTGAGGGATTGCTGGGTTCTGGCTACTAAAGAGACTTGAACTGGAAAGCAGTGAAAAGACGGACCTCATTTTAATTAGGGCATCTCTGTGGCAGTCTTGTGTGGAGAGTACTGGTATCATGAACTCCCAGAGATGTCTTACATTTGCTCCTGTTTGGCCATTTGAGGGTATTGCCACCTGGATCCAGTTTATGTTTGTTTGTTTTAATGTTTATTTTATTTTTGAGAGACAGAGACACACACAGAGAGAGAGCAAGAGACAGACAGTGAGTGCAAGTGGGGGAGAAGCAGAGAGAGAAAGAGGGAGACACAGAATCCGAAGCAGGCTCCAGGCTCTGAGCTGTCAGCACAGAGCCTGACACGGAGCTCGAACTCATGAATGCAAGATCATGACCTGAGCTGAGGCAGGCACTCAACTGACTGAACCACCCAGGCACCCCTGGTTTAAATTAATTTCTCAGTTTGGCAGCACATTTTAACCCCAGCTTTGCTTAAGGGGAGGCTGGGATTTCAGTTTCTCGAAAGAGACTTTGAAACTCCAGCTCAGAGTCCAGGCCAACACAGATCAGGCTTTTGGTGTCTCCCTGTGCCCATGGGTGTGGCTCTTCTAGTTTCTTAGCTCTGTGTAAGATGGTGGGGTGGACGACTGGGCTTCAAATCTGCATGCCAGCTCTCCTTCTTTACAGAATTTAACCCGTTTACTTGACTAAAACCCAAGTTCTTTGGTTATTGGTTACGGAGATTGGCGACTTGTCCAGGGACAGACATATATTTTACCATGTAGCTTTTTATTTCTTATTCTTTTTTTTTTTAAGCTCCTGAGTATTTCTCTTATTTTCTTGTAACCTGAGCTATATATTTTAAATGATGTTTATAGCACTTTGTCTAGGATTTTCAGATATTTTGTATCAGAACTTTTTGCGGGTTATCTAAACTAAAAATAATGCCAAAAAACAGAGGTCCATCACCTTTCTTTTGATTAGAATTTGGCTGATTATATATTTTCCATTCCTCTATAATCAACCATCCTTTGTTTTTGTTTTTTTCCCTCAAGTATGTATCTTCTAGGGAGCTTGTAGCAATTTTTTTTTTCTAGTAACTAGGTAATAATCTCCATCCTTAATAAACAAATTTCTATTTTAATACCCTTTGAGTACTGAAATATTTGGAATTTTATCCATTTATTTTATTCTTCTCTTTAGTATATTTATTCTTTGTTTCATTAAAAAAATTTCCCTTGCCTTCTGCTATATTATCAAAGCTTTTAAATCTTTTCCCCTTTATTGGCTCAAATATATATATATATATATATATATATATATATATATATATATATTCAATGATATTCTTATAGTAATTACCCTTACATTTTTTTAAGGTTTTTAAGGTTTTTTATTTTAATTCTAGTTAGTTAACATACACTGTTATATTAGTTTCGGGTATACAATATAGCTATTCAACACTTCCAGACATCACCTGGCACTCATTGTAACAAGTGCACTCCTTAATCCCCATCACCTGTTTCACCCATTCCCCACCCCCCACCCCCCCCCCCCCCCCCCGCCACTTCCCCTCTAGTAACCATCAATTTGTTCTCCATAGTTAAGAGTCTGTTTCTTGGTTTGTCTGTCTCTCTTTTTTTCCCTTTGCTCATTTGTTTTGTTTCTTAAATTCCACATATGAGTGAAATCATGTGGTACTTACCTTTCTCTGATTTATTTTGCTTAGCATTATGCTCTCTAGATCCATCCATGTCATTGCAAATAGCAAGACTTTGTTCTTTTTTATGGATGAGTAATATTCCATTACATATATCTCACATCTTCTTTATCCATTCATCAATTGATGGATACATGGACTGCTTTCATATTTGGCTATTGTAAATAATGCTGCTATAAACATAAGGATGTATGTATCCCTTTGAATTAGTGTTTTTGTATTCTTTAAGTAAATACCTAGTAGTGTGATTGTTGGATCATAGGGTAGTTCCATTTTTTAACTTTTTTGAGTAACCTCCATACTGTCTTCCATAATGGCTGAACCGGTTTACATTCCCTCCAACAGCGCATTTGGGTTCCTTTTTCTCCATATCCTTGCCAACACCTGTTGTTTTTTGTATTTTTTATTTTAGCCATTCTGACAGATGCGGGAGGTGATACAGCATTGCAATTTTGATTTGCATTTCCCTGAATGTCAATGATGATGAATATCTTTTCACATGTTTTTTGGCCATTAGGATGTCTTCTTTGCAGAAATGTCCATTCGTGTCTTCTGTCCATTTTTAATTGGATTATTTATTTTTGGGGTGATGAGTTTTATAAGTTCTTTATAAATTTTGACTACTAGCCCTTTATTGAATATGTCATTTGCAAACATCTTCTCCCATTCCATTAGTTTTGTTGATTTTTTTTGTTTTTGTTTTGTTTTGTTTTTGCTATACAACTTTTTATTTTGATACAGTCTCAATAGTTTATTTTTGTTTTTGTTTCCCTTGCCTCAGGAGACATATCTAGAAAAAAGTTGCTAGCCGATATCAGAGACATTTCTGCCTGTGCTCTTTTCTAGGACTTTTAAGGTTTCAGGTCTCATATTTAGGTCTTTAATCAATTTTTAATTTATTTTTTTATGTGGTCTGGTTTTTCTTTTGCCTATTCCTGTCCAGTTTTCCCAACACAATTTGTTGAAGAGATTGCCTTTTTTCCATTGGATATTCTTTCCTGCTCTGTTGAAAATTAATTGACTATATAGCTGTGGGATCATTTCTGGGTTTTCTATTCTGTTCTACTGAGCTATGTGTCTATATTTGTGCCAGTATCATGCTGTTTTGATTATTACAGCTTTGTAATATAATTCAAAGTCTGCGATCATAATGCCTCCAGCTTTGCTTTTATTTCTCAAGATTGCTTTGGTTATTTGGGGTCTTTTGTGGTTCCATACAAAGTTTAGAATTTGTTGTTCTACTTCTGTGAAAAAATGCTGTTGGTATTTTGATAGGGATTGCAATAAATGTGTTGATTGCTTTGGGCAGTATAGCCATTTTAACAATATCTGTAATTCCAATCCATGAGCATGGAATGTTTGTCCATTTCTTTGTGTCTTCTTCAATTCCTTTCATGAGTGTTTTATAGTTTTCGAAGCATAGTTTTTTTCACCTCTTTGATTAGGTTTATTCCTAGGAGCTTATTATTTTTGGTGCAACTCTAAATGGAATTGTTTTCTTAATTTCTCTTTCTGTGACTTCATTATTGATGCATAGAAATGCAACAGATTTCTGTATGTTGATTTTGTATCCTGTGACTTACTGAATTCCTTTATTAGTCCTTGAAGTTTCTGGTAGAGTCTTTTGGGTTTTCTGTATTTAGTATCATGTCTTCTGCAAATAGTGAAAGTTTTACCTCTTCCTTACCAATTTGTCTTCGTTTTTGTTTTTAAGTAGCCTTCATGCCCAATGCAGAACACATGTGGGGCTTAAACTCACGACTGTGGCATTAAGACCTGAACTGAGATCAAGAGTTGGAAGCTCAACTGACTGAGCCACCCAGGTTCCCTTCCTTATGGATTTGTATGCCTTTTCTTTCTTTTTGTTGTCTGATTGCTGTGACTAGGGCTTCCAGTACCATGTTGAATAAGAGTGGTAAAAGTGGACATCCTTGTCTCCTGATCTTAGGGGGAAATGTCTCAGTTTTTCCCCATTGAGGAATTTATTATGTTGAGGTATGTTCCCTCTAAATCTACTTTGTTGAGGATTTTTATCATGGATGGATGTTGTACTTTGTCAAATGCTTTTTCTGCATCTACTGAAATGATCATATGGTTCTTATCCTTTCTTTTATTAATGTGATATATCACATTGACTGATTTGCAGGTATTGAACCACACTTGCTTCCCTGGAATAAATTCCACTCGACCGTGGTAAGTAATTTTTTAAATGTATTGTTAAATTCAGTTTGCTAGTATTTTATTGAGGATTTTTGAATCTATGTTCATTAGGGATATTGGCCTACAGTTCTTTTTTCAGTGGCGTCTTCATCCAGTTTTGGTATCAGGATAATACTGGCCTCACAGAATGAATTTGGAAATTTTCCTTCCTTTTCTATTTCTTGGGATAGTTTCAGAAGAATAGGTATTAACTCTTCTTTAAATGTTTGGTAGAATTTGCCTGTGAAGTCGTCTGGTCCTGGACTCTTGTTTGTTGGGAGTTTTTTGATTACTAGTTCAATTTCCTTGCTGGTAATCAGTCTGTTCAAATTTTTTATTTCTTACTATTTCAGTTTTGGTATGTTATATATTTCTAGGAATTTATTCTTTTCTTCTAGATTGTCCAATTTGTTGGCATATAGTTTTTTATTATATTCTCTTACAATTGTTTGTATATCTGTAATGTTGGTTTTATTTCTCCTCTCTCATTTGGGATTTTATTTGTTTGGGTTGTTTCTCTTTTCTTCTTGATAAATTGATAAAATCAATTTTACTGATTTTTTACCAAGGACCAGATCCTGGTTTCACTGATTTGTTCTATTGTTTTGTTTTGTTTTGTTTTGTTTTGTTTCTGTATCATTTATTTCTGCTCTAATATTTATTATTTTCTTCCTTTTGCTGATTTTAGGTTTTTGTTTTTTCTTCCTTTTCTAGCTACTTGAGGTGTAAGATTAAGTTGTTTATATGATATTTTTCTTGCTTCTTGAGATAGGGCTGTGCTGTTATAAATTTCCCTCTTAGAACTGTTTTTGGTTTTGGTTTTGGTTTTCGTTTGCTGCATCCCAAATGTTTTTGTCTGTTGTGTTTTTATTTTACTTTGTTTCCATGTACTTTGTTATTTCTTCCTTTATTTCCTAGTTGATCCATTCATTGTTTAGTAGCATGTTATTTAACCTCCATGTATTTGTGGTCTTTCTGGATTTTTTTCTTGTAGTTGACTTCTAGTTTCACAGTGCTGTAGCCAGAAAAGGTGCATGGTATGATTTCGATCTTCTTGAATTTGTTGAGGTTTTCTAGAGAAAAATGACATCTCATACATATAAAAAAATATAGGTATGAGGTGAGAGTTCTCTAAAATATCACTATTGTTTCTGGGTGGTGGGATCCTAAGTGGTGTCTTTTTTTCCTGTTTCCTTACTCTTGTCTATATTTTTAAAATTTTCCATGGGTGTGAATTACACTGATGCCCTCTCCAAAAAACCAGAAAAACAGTCTAAGTGAAAGGCAAGTGGTTTAAACAAGATCAATATTATCTATTAGAAGCATGGATAGGTTAATAACCATTCCTCCTCCTAGCTATTGTCCCATTTCATGATCTTCGGTTGATAGGCTGATTGACAGGCTTCTTGAACGTGTGGTCTATGTTTTATCCTGCAGCTGTTTCTCACAATTTTCTCCTTGAGCCCCTAAAATCTGGCTTAAGTCACTTCAGTCTTCTGAAAATGATGTCTAATCCTCCTGCTTTCTAATTAACATTCTCCCAACTTGTCATAGTATAACTTCCTTCCTCTTAAAAAAAAAAAAAGTAGGAAGTACTTAATATCAAAGGAAATGGAGATAAAAATGTTTTGATCAGTGAAGTAAATATGATTCTGTTTTAGAAAAATTACTCTGTTGTCCCTTGGGAAGATAAAAGGAGCATAGTTGTATCAGAATGACCATTTGCATATTTGCATTTCCTTTTCTGTGAATTCTGTGTGTTTGTGACCTTTGCCCAGATTTTATTACCAAGGTGTTGGTGTCCTTGTCAATTTGCTTGAATTCTTTCCATTAAGATATTATTAAAGATCTTATTTCATTTTCACATTTGTGATTAATTTTCTTCCAGTTTATTAGTTGTATTTTATTTTATTTTTATATCCTTGGGTCTTTGTTTTTATTACAAATGTAGTAGATATTCCCCATAACAAATTCAAAAAGTACAGACATGAATTAAACATAAAGCAAAAGATGGGATAACACGGTGTAAAAAAATCATCCTGTATTTAAATCTTCCCCTTTCATGACTTCTCTGTTTATAGCATTTTAAGATTGCATGATGTATCTGTGTATTTTCAAGAGATTTTTATCTCTCTAGGATGTGTGTGTTTTGGATTTGAAGAAGAGAAAGGGAGGCTTGTTTCCTCCATTGAATCCCCAGTGTCCCTTCAGCTTAACATTCTGAGAGGAAACATTACTAATTTCTGAGAAGAAAATATACTGATTTCAAGTCATACTTTTCTAGAACTTCCATGGCAAGTATGGAGAGATATTTTGGTGACTGAAGGGACAATATGAACTGACCCTTTGTTTCTGATAAAATCTGATAAATCATCTATAAGAACAAAGAACAAAATCTTTAAAAAGTATTAGGGAAAGGTATACTAGCATTAATAAAGCTTTAATTATAAATGTAAACTATTTAATTATAAATTATAAATTTAATTAATAAAGCTTTATTAATATATCTCCTCTACAAACACAAACCCATCAAACATGTATTTCCACAAGAAAGCATTGACGAGTCTCTTAATACCAGTGTCTATACTTCCATACAATGCATTGTTTTCTACAATCAAGGGAACATTCTAAAGCTTGAGTTTGGCAGGCACACAAAGCCAAATATGTGGTAGCTCTAGGCTGCTAATATTTTCTGGTCTTTGTTTTGTTTCTGAAAGGAAAAGGAGGAAACAAATTTGTTCAAAGGAACCAGATCGACAAGTTTTTACCTAGGTTTAAAACCTTCAAAAATGTTCTATGATGATTTGTGTTTGTATTGTTGAAGTTTGTATTGTCTATTTAGTTCAGCAGATTCCCGGGACACAGTGAGAGCCATCGCAGTCTGCTTTTATGACTATGGACATAGATAGAACTTCTTCTTTTTCTTCTTCCTCCTCCCCCTCCTTCTTCGTCTTGACAGTTCTTTCTCTTCAGGCAAAAAACAAACAAACAAACAAACAAAACCACAAAAAAACAAAACAAAAACATTCCAGGAGTCCCGGCAATAAATTCTCCTAACCCTTTTCCCCATGTCCCTAATTATCAGAGCAGTAAATATAACCTCTTTTTGAAAACGGTAGACTTTGCCATTCACTTCCTCATTCTTTCTGTAGACATTCTGAGAATCCTTTTTATATGCTAGTTCTCTTTTAGTCACCAGAGATAAAGATGAACAGACGTTGCCTTTGAGTCCCTTCTAGAGGACAAGTCAGAGCTACAAAACATTGTCACACTGATGTAAAACACATATACGTGAAGGAAAGAACCAGGCTCTGTAAAAAGTGACTGAGAGTACACACATAGAACCACTACAAACACCTGAGGAGATGATGGAAAGCTCCCTAGGGAGGCGATCTTACAGCTGAGTATAAATTTAGAAGGTTGAATAAGGTTTATTCAGATAGACAAGGAAGGGGCAAGGAAATAGCAAGAGTGAAAGAATAATGTGCAAAAAGATTTTTCCCATGTTTTTGTTTCTCTGTCTTCTCACTCAATAAACTCTTTTCTGCCCGTTTCTTTCATGTCTGTCATTTTTAAAAACTGACCCATCAAGCAGCAGGAAGTAAATTTTAATGTATACAAAACTGCTCAAAATGCCGAGAGGAAGGATGCTTTATAACTATGAGCAATTTATAAAATATCGCTGGGTTAACAGATTAGTGTTTCTCAAGCCACATTTTAATTTTCAGAAAGATTAGTCTATGGAAAGGTGAAAGAAGAGCATGCACACAAAGGTTTATGTGCAGGGATATTTAACGTCGTATTATTTATAATGAAGGAAAAAATGGGAATATTTAAATTCTAACTTGAGACAACTAGTTATAGAAATTATACACATTAATATCTGATACAGAGATATGCCCATTACATATTCTTAATTGAGATAGTTACAAAAATCTGCAAAGTATGGTCTCATATTTGTATAGAAATGTATATAGAGAGGCATAAAATTAGAGAAACCATCACAAGGATATACTATCTGTAAAAAAACAACAACAACAACAGTATTCTTGCTAGGTTTTGGAATTATAGATAATTTTAATGTTATTATTGCAGGATTCTTTACCTCAATACCTGGGGTTCATTGTTTTGCCGCTTCGAAAAATAAGAGAGATGGGCTCACAATAAAATGAGCTGCAGGCAAAGTTTATTAGAGTATAAGATTAGAAAGGAAGAATATTATGAAAGCTCTCTTTAGGGAAAGGAGAGGGGCTTTTGAAAGTGAATGCCTGCAACTATAGGCAAGGGACTTTGTTTTATAAGGTTTTGGACACACACACACACACACACACACACACACACACACACACACTTCTTTCTCCCTTGTTTCTTCTCAGGTTCTACCCTTATTGGGTAGGTGACACTAAATGCCTAGTCATTCCTTTTTGATTGGCTCGTTTCCCTTTTTGAGGCGTGGTCTATGGCCATACCTTTCCTTGTGGGTCATACCTTTTATGGTCTACTTATTTTTAGTCAGGTCTCTTGTTTGTCAAATTCCTGAGGGAAATTGGAGGGGACGTAGGTGGTGACTGTCACATTTTCAAGAGGAACTTTATGCCTGAGGGAGTTTGCCGGAGGTCAGACCTTCCCAGAAAAAATGTTTTAAACTACGCGTGTTTCCCTACCCAGGAACCTTGAAGTCCTAACCTCTCGCTTTCTGCCTACTGAATCCTATCTTTCCCTATCATATTATTATCTCTTCTCATATTTCCAATACTGTCTATAATGAAAGTGTCTCATTTTATAATCACACAAAAATCACAGTAATATTCAGTAGTAGAGTTTGGGGAATAAACATATCCATTAATAGTTTAATGAACTTACAATATTTCAACTCCAACTTTTGTTTTCTAAATTAAAGGTTGAAGCTAAGTACAAGGAACAATTGCTTGTCTCATAAAGGAGGACCATGCCATTGGATTTTATTCTGTTGGATAAACATTTTCAAGAAATAAGTGAAAATGTTATACAAATTCAGATACTTCTGCTCGAAATCAAAATTTCAAATATTTTGCTGCCTTCAAATTTGAGTAAACAGCTTTTTAAAACATAGCACATATCTTGAATGAAACATGTTTACCTTTGTATGAACTTTAAGATATAACTTTAAGAGATTTCTGTGATGGAGAATCGAGATTGCATTATTATTTAAGGACAATTGTTTTCTGTGCCATAATCTTGTGTACCATGGGTTAGCAGCCAAATATAGACTGGCACTTAGCAATCAAGGTGACCTTTGCTCTGTCAATAGTGTTGCTTAGAAATAGGCTATTAGAATTCGTCTTTGTTAGTAATAGTATCTGTTTTGATTTTAAAAGTAAAGTTCCAGCATTTTCAAAGTTTTTCTTTTCTTTCGCAGA
The DNA here is from genome assembly GCF_046562875.1 of Panthera onca. NCBI lineage: Eukaryota > Metazoa > Chordata > Mammalia > Carnivora > Felidae > Panthera > Panthera onca. The sequence goes on from NC_138342.1 coordinate 88,083,925, forward strand.
TGAGAAATATGTAATCAGTGAGGACATGACTTATTTATTTGTTGAAAATCATAGTAATAACTGCATTTCTTCACTATTGACTATCTGCCACTGTCACACAGATGGTAAGGGAGGTGCCCTAATTATGAGAAGTTGATTAGGCCAAAACAATTAAAATGTAATTTCCTTAAAAGGATAAGTGGTTTCTTCAATAACATTGTGTGTGTGTAACGTAATGGTTAGAATCTTAGACCTGGCTTTGAATTCTGACTCTATCACTTGCTATTTGTAATGTTGGGAAGTGCCATAATCTTCCTGACCTAAGTATCCCTCTCTGGAAAACAAGAGTCGTACTCCTCTCACTAGGTTCTTGTGAGGGTTAAGTGCGATGATCCACGAGAAGCACTCAGAGTGCCTTGCACATAGTAAGTGCTCAATAAATGTTAGTTAGTAATACATTTCCATAGCATCTTTGCCATCGAATACCCTCCCCCATTTATGTTTTGACTCTCTTTTATTCAATTATCTACTTACATGATAAATTTTCTCATTCTTTTGAATACAATGTAATAAATAGAAAAGGTAAGATATTAACTTTCTGTGGCAAATATTAAAAGCTCTTGTAATTTTTCTCAAGCAGGTGTTCTTAAATCTGAGCTAAAAGATTCGATATCTTCAAACCATCCAAATTGAACTTACTCAATGTGTAACAGTGTTGAACAAAAGCCATAGAGGTCTGAGAATGTTCTTCTAGGATTGTGCCATGATGTAATCTTTTCCACCAATTAAAAAATAATAATAAAAGTTTAGCTTACTTTAGAGACCCATTCTATTCTTATATCTATTTTATATATCAGGTATGTGGGGACTTTTATTTTGGAGGAAAAAAAAAACAACTTACCCTAACCTCCACTCCACACCAAAAACAAATAAATAAACAAATAAATACCCTGGTTCAAGAAATTGCACTTTTGGTGCCAACTAGAAGCCATAATTTTCTAGAGGTCCTGAAGCCACAGTAGAGATATATTCCTCTTTTATTCGGAGCACTTAAACTGACAAATGGAGGAGAGCTTTGGAATGTGCTTTACTGATAGGAGCTTTTTTTTTTTTTTTTTTTTAATCACAGATTTGACATAATTAGATATGTGAGCCACCAACTTTTATTCATTTCTATTCTATCTTGAGCTTTCATAATTGTCTTAATATCCAGCACTGCTTCTGCCCAGGACTCAAGTCAGATGGAATTTCAGATAATATTTAATTTTCTTTCTTTTGAGTTCATATTTAAGTCTGTGTCTTGTGTGGAGTACACGTTCTAAGTCACTAGTTAAAGAGAAAGAGAAGTTACCAGACTGGTAACCATTTTCTTCTCCCTTCTGTTTACAGTTAAAACCGTGCTTTCCCCTACATTGCTAGAGGGAGAAAAAGAGACCTTGGTGACTACTCTGGGGAATAAATCATCCCAAAGAAAGGAATTCCTAAAATTAAAAGTTATATTTTAATGTGAAACAAGATTGAGTAACTCAGCAATTATATTTAAGAGAAGCCTTTTATTGACTAATAAAAAAATTATTGATTTGGATTTAATATATTAATTATAAATATATAATTATATTACATATACATGTATACATTCACAATTATGTGTATAATTATGTTACAACTATAGATGAGCAACTTACTCCATCTTCTGGAGATGTTATAACTATTATGAAAGTTATACGTATTCACTGGTAGAGTTGGGTGTACTCCATTTTGTCTGTTTATTGTAACACTTCTTTTAGAGAGAGAATGAGACAGGGTGTATAAGCAGGGGTGAGGGGCAGAGGGAGAGAGAAAGAATCTTAAGCAGGCTCCATGTTCAGCACAGAGCCCAACATGGGGCTCGATCCCATGATCCTGGGATCATGACTTGAGTCGCAATCAAGAGTTGGACACACAACCAACTGAGCCACAAGGAGCCCCTGTTTTTTCTAATATTTTAAGTGACTTTAAAAATATAACATAAGGGAAATTTAATCATCTAAAACCATGAGGTTCATTCTCCTAGATTCTATGCTACTAATAACTAGGGGTGGGGAGGTTTATAATGAAAACAGGTCCTACGCCAAACTCTATCACACACACACACACACACACACACACACACGTACACACACACTCAAATTTTATTAAATAAAATTTATTAGCAAACAGGCAAAGAACAGCTATTACAACTAGTATAAAATTGGGTACAGCCACCTTATCTCTACTTTACGTGCTCCAAACACAAGCATTAAAAGTTTACTGGAGGCAGATGCACATATTCTAGGGACAAGATTCAGTTTACTTATTATCTGCATAAAATAAGAAGAATGCTAAGAACCAGTGACTAGATGTGTCCTAGCTAAAGGTCAAGCATCAGTACCTCACAAACAATACTTACTATAGGATTTACTAAGTTCTTACTTGCTGAAGAAGCTGGAAAACTTATCCTGTGGAGTGCTCCCACCTTCCAAATTTTGTCTTACATCCTCTTTCTGGTGTCATTTATTTTGTGCTTTCATCCCTGCAAGTCTATAATCTAGAATTCAAATCTAAAGTTTTGGTTAGAAGCTATCATTGGTGATGTTGTGTTTTCTTTTTGTATCACATCTTACACCAAATTCTATCACACACACACACACACACACACACACACACACACACACACTTTCTTAAACAGTATTTATTGGCAAGCAGGCAAAATTATGGCCTAATATTTTGTCATTCTACCAATTGTGACACTAAGACTGCATTAAGGAGCTGACAGTGTGACCCTAGAGTATCAGTGGTAAACAAAGCAAAAAAGATTCCTGCCCTTATGGAGCTTGATTCTAGTGGGACAGAGGTATGATAAACAAGAAAAGTAAATACACAAATGCAATAATTTCAAATAACAATAAAGTTATAAATAAAACAAGGTAATTTGTGAATGAGATAAATACTGTTCAAGGTGGTCCAGGAAAGTCTCTATGAAGAGGTAGCATTTGAGCACAGCCTGAAAGATAAGAAGAAGCCGCAAAGTGAGGGCTTGGGAATGGGATTTCAGGGAGAGTAGAAATAAATTTCCACTTGTGGCGTAAGTGAGTTTGGCATGTTCAGGAAAAGAAAGGAGACTTTCGACTGGGGCATTAGTGATCAGGGGAAATACTTTGTGCAATGTGGGAGACCAGATATTATAATTCTCTGCCACCAAACACATAGAAATAATAAATATAATATTACATGTTTAATTTTAAATGGATTTTGGCTAGGAGACTAGAAAGATTTTCCCACCAGCAACACAAAGACATTCTACCAAAATCTAACTTTCATGGGAGCAGTGGCTTTGTGTTTTAATTTACTGCTATATTCATAGTCCTTAACACAATGCTGGCATATACCAGAAACATACTAAATGTTTATTAAATGAATTAATTGATGTCTTGGCCTGGGCTCTAAGTGAAGAAGAAAAAACGTGCCCTGTAAATTGTAACCAGTGGCTTCCTTTCACATGAATTTGAACACTTAGAGTTGAAATTAAGAATATATGCAAAGTTTGCTAAACTCCAAGATGAAAAAGTAACCCCAAATTGTGACATCCCTGGGGAGCCTAGAAATAGCAAAAGGACACACCTTCAACCAAGTGTTTCTACAGAAAAGAAGCCATTAAAAATAAGCTTAGAATCTAAAATTATAAAACATACAAAGAAATAAGCCAAGAGAGTGAGAGCTGACTTAAGAATGTTAAGTAGTAGAAAAAGCTGAAAAGTAGAAAAGAAATAAGTAAGCTTAAAATTATTACAACTGTTAAAAAAAAAGGATTCACAACATGAGAAAAGAATAGGACTTTAAAAAGGAAGAGCAGAAGATTTGAAAAGGGTCAAAATTATGTATTAGAGTTAAAGAAATAGTCACTCAAAACTCAATGGATGAGTTTGGTAGCGAATTAGATGTGTCTGAAGGGAGAATTAGCCAGACTGCTGCACAAATAGAAATTAAGCAATAGACATTAAATGCAGCACAAATAGATTGTCTTAATTTGGTGTCCCACTGCAGTTAGATAATGAGAAAACAGACTGAGGAACAAATAATATTTGAACAGATAATGTTGGAGTCTTTCCAAAATGATGAAAAACACATGTACCCCAAATTCAGGGAGCATAAGTTCTGAACACAATCAATAAAATAAATTCCACTAAGGTGCATCAGATTGAAAGAAATCTGGGGGAAGAGTGTCATGAGATGAAATTGGAGATGTAGGCAGGGGTCAGATCAAATAGTGTTTGGTTTTAAGTGGAGGACTGATAGTATGTCATTTGCATTTTTGACAGATCGTTCCAGCAACACCATGAAGAACAAATTGTTAGGACCCAGAGTGGGAGCAAGAACAATAATCTAGGCCAAAGATTATAGTGGCTAAATAAATTTGATGTGATGTGACCTAACTTGAGATGTCTTTGGGGGACAAATGAAGGTCATGAAATCCAGAAATAAAGAGTAGTTAATTCTCATGTGGAAAATTTTGACAAAAGGAAAATGAGAAGGGAGGAAGCTGGGCAAGTGATTTCTCTTTCCTTTTTCCTCCTCACAGGCTGTTCAGGTCAGGGTTTCTCGATGCAGCCTGACCACAGACATTCCTTGTATTGAGCAGGTACATGTATCCACCCACCTGCTTTGACATGCCAGCTCATTATGAAAAGTAGTGGCTTTTAGAAATTTAGCCTCAATGCTTAAACTATAACTTTTCTGTCTTTTTTTTAAGATTTTATTTTTAAGTAATCTGTACACTCAACGTGGTGCTTGAATTTGCAACCCTGTGATGAAGAGTCACATGGTCTTACTGACTAAGCCAGTCAGGCATCTCTACACCTTTTATTTCTAAGGCTATGGTCAGTATATGGGAGATATATAAAGTCTTCCTAAAACACAGAGGTAAGTTATTACTAAAACTGAAACTATGAAAAGTCTATAAATAATAGATGACATCAGATAGTTATATGAGTAAATTTACCCCAAGCAATACTCAATAAATGGGTGATTTATTAATTGAGAAACTCTAAAATTCTAATCAAAACATAATTTTTAGCATAAAACACTAGAAAAATGTAAACTATTATTATCGTTGTCACCAGTAGAAAATACAGAAAAAATGACTGTTTAAAGAAAACTTCATATCTGTTATGGAGGTAGGCCAGGGGGTCCTAGTAAGAAACAATTTAACATGAGCATTTCAGATCACCTTAGACTGCACCTGAATAGGTCTGGGGATAGGCCTTAAATAATTCGAGAGAGTCCTCTTCTTCTTTGTTAGCACTCTGTTATACTTTTATGGGAATTAGTGCTTATCAAAGGAGGAAACACTGAATCAGTCTGCTAAAGAGATGTACTTTGGTAATGAGGTAAACTAGATAAGGCATAGTATTAGTAAATTGTATGTTTCCAGTTCACACTTTTCAGTAAAATACAGTTTTGGAATCCCCATATAAGGCTTAATTTATGGATTAATGATGAAAAGCAATGTCTTGTTATGGTCTGGATCCATTTTGGTTTTGACACATAATGCGTGTTTATTAAAAAAAATATATGACCAACACAACCAAAGCCACGGCATTCACCATATGTCACTAAAGTCAGCAGAAATGCAGAGTATTGCACTGTATTACTGCTCACTGAGCTCATTTTGACAACCCCAACTAGATCAGAATTCTCAAAGGTTGTGGTCTGTTCCTTGCCTGAGAAAACTCCTACTGTGAATGGTAAATCACAGGCACTCAATAAGTATTTGTTGACTGACTTAGTGACTTCACCTGTCATCTTGATTTACCTTCAGAATAAATAATTTAAATGACATAAATAATTTCTGGGCCCTAAAATGAATCTCAGCAATGCTGATAAGGTACATATATACATGCTGGTGAATTCACCTTTTCACAAGTTCACAATTACATTAGACTTTTTCTAAATCATTGCTACACCCATCTTCCTATCTGCCCGTGAGCAGCCCCACTCCCCTCCTCCACATCCTGACACACATGGAGTCACACATTTGCCCTAATTACATACTAAGTGTTTCTTTAATAATTTTTCAGAGGAGTCAAAATTCCTTCTGTTTAGAGTAAGCTTCTTTCTCTAGTTTAAAGCAGCAGGTATTCCATGGTCTTCCCAAGACTGGATTAAATATCCTGTTGAATAGTCTGCTTACTGAATTTCTGTGCACACTTCTCTTTTGAGGCACACACAGTCCTAGATCAGAGGCTCTGAGCTGTTTCTCCTTTCTTGCCTTTTATGGTCTCACTAAATCTCTCTTATTATTGCCTTCTAAAACTTCCCAGTTTCTCAACCTACTCATATTCTAAAAACTTTTTTTTTTGTCTTACAATTCTGAATTTCCAGCCTTATAATCCCACTCCAAAATGGTCTGCACATCTTTTATACACTGTTTATACTAATATTAGGACAATTTAGTACATTTAATTTAGTGCAATTAGTACTAAATATTAAAATTTAGTACATTTGAAATCCAACCCCATATTTGGCTTTAGTTTGTGTCCGGGGCTCTGGATGACTCCTAATCCACATCTACATTGTCACAAGGAGAAGAATAGGGAAACGGTTGTGCAAAGATTATACACAAAATAAATATTTCCATTCAAGAGTCTGGCCAAATGATGACACAGCTTACATCAGTGATTTAGCGGGGAGATTGTGTCTGCATTAACAACATGTCTTATGAAAGGCAAAAAAAGTTTAGGCATCAAATGACTCCATTCTATTTTTATTTTTATTTTTATTTTTATTTTTATTTTTATTTTTGTTTTTATTAGTAGGCTTCACACCCAGTGTGGAGCACAACATGGGGTTTGAGCTCACAACCCTGAGATGAAGACCTGAGCTGAGATCAAGAGTCAGATGTTTAAGCAACTGAGCCCTCAAGTGATTCCATTCTAGTTCTGGATTTGCGACCAACCAACTGGATGAGTTTTCACAGTCATGTAAGCTTTATGAACCTCGGTTTTCTAAAACGGGAAATATATTGGTGAAGGGTGAAAACTGAATTCAACTTCACTGGCTCTGACACTCAGACAGTATTTTTCTTGGGAATCACCTACTCAGAGACTATGGAAAAGGCAGGGACTATTCATTTATGAAGAAAGTGTGATTTGATGGGGAGGCCACAGACTTGAGAGCCTGCTGCCTGGGCTGCAATCTCATTTCTGCCCTCCACCTGCTGATCTAGAGTGAAACTGTTTACCTTCTTTCAGTCTCAATTGTGCACCTGTACAACAAGAATGATGATGCTTGCCTCATAGGATTGTTCTGAGTATTGAGCGACAGTATGCAAGTGACATGTGCATAGTAGATCCTCCATAAATGATAGTTTTTCCTTTTTGTTTGTTTGTTTGTTTGTTTATTTTTTATTTTTTGGTATTTTTATTTAATGTATTATTTTTTAAATTTACATTCAAGTTAGTTAGCATATAGTGCAACTATAGGGGTAGATTCATTAATGAATCTTTTCATTACCCATTTAGCTCATCCCCCCTCCCACAACCCCTCCAGTAACCCTCTGTTTGTTCTCCATATTTAAGAGTCTCTTATGTTTTGTCCCCCTCCCTGTTTTTAGATTATTTTTGTTTCCCTTCACTTATGTTCATCTGTTTTGTATCTTAAAGTCCTTGTATGTGTGAAGTCATATAATATTTGCCTTTCTCTGGCTGACTAATTTCACTTAGCATAATACCCTCTAATTCCATCCACATAGTTGCAAATGGCAAGATTTCATTCTTTTTGATTGCAGAGTAATACTCCATTGTGTATATATGTGTGTATATATATATGTGTGTGTATATATGTGTGTATATATATATATATACATATATATATACATATATATATATACATATATATATATATATATATATATACATATATATATGTAAATGGTAGTTATTCCTAATGCTGTTGTTCTACCTACTGATTTGAGGAGGAGATAGCATTTGGGTGACTCGAAAGAGAAATCAGTGAACTAATGCCATAGGCCTACTAATATGTATACTAACATACATACTAATAAAGAATTTAGTAACTGGTAGATTGTTAAAAAGTGTCCAATACAAAAAGCTTAAAGCAAAAAGGGAAAATTCCCCTCTTCAACGCTACAGGACCACTGCCATGTATGTCTCTGTCCAAATTTTTTCCAAGTGTGAAATTATATGCACTAAATATAATTGCTCTAATAAAAGCCATACCATCTTATATACACTGTTAGATAAAATATTTAAATGGCGAGTAGGAAGGAACAATGAATGTTCTTTGGTTTACTAAGAAAACAAGCAGCTTTGCGGGAAAATATTAGTTATGAACAAAGTGGAAAGGAGACATCTCCACTTTACTCCAATTCTTTTTACAAGAATTCTCTGGGATTATTTTTATTAGACATTATTAATAATATTTTGTAAATTTTTTTAATGTTTATTTATTTTTGAGAGAAAGAGACAGAGTGCAAGCTGGGGAGGGGCAGAGAGAGAAGGAGACACAGAATCTGAAGCAGGCTCCAGGCTCTGAGCTGTCAGCACAGAGCCCGACACAGGGCCCATACTCATGAACCACAAAATCATGACCTGAGCCAAAGTCAGATGCCCAACTGACTAAGCCACCCAGGCACCCCTATTGACAATATTTTAAAAGAGATATGTAAAGCTTCACCACTAAAAACCATTATTAAAATATTCGTGTTGCTTGGGTGAAGTAACATCATATACTCATTGTCTAATTTGCATTAAGTTTTCTAAGTGTGGATAACAAATAAATATGAAAATACCTCTTCCAGATGCTACCAGGCAGTTTTCCTGCAAAACCACTTACTTTCAGCAGCATAACAAAGTTTTGCAAGCACAGAGGATGGTTGGAAAAGGATATAGATTCTCTGCTGTTATTTGTTACACTGAGTGCAAACTGACCTAGTTATGGTTGCTATGGATACCATAATTTTGAATTTAATAATATTCTCTGAAGGAGTAGTAATACAGATCTACAAAATGCTGAGCCCAATCTGAATCCCAGACTTGAAAGGTGAAAAAACTGCATCAGAGAGGCCGAATGGTCTATCCTGTGCCAAGAGAGAAATCAGAAGATTCATAGAGAAATCTTAGATTAACGAGGCTGACCTGATTAGCCGAGTGGCCAAAGCTTTTCAGAGTCACTCAGTCTGTAAAATATGCTTCTTAGCTCAAGTGATTCCTACGAGTCCTGTGGCACTCATGAAAAACACGCCCTTTCTTCTACAACTAGTGATTCCATCTCCAGACTCAAAAAGCACAAACATCTACCTACAGTCAATGTGCTGAGCTCTTATGACAAAACAGTTTCAGCGCAAATGAAAACCAAGTAAAATGAGAAAAGAATGCCTTGGAGGTAGAAGAGCAAAGGATCAATTCTTTTAACTGAGTCTCTAGGATCATTCAGTGGCTGTGTATTATGAGAATGCAGCATATAGTCTTGCATATAAAACATGGTACAATGACACGCAAATTTAAATATTCAACCGTAATATTAAGATTTTATTTTTCAATAATGTTTCTGAATTATTCCTAAGTACAATAAAATAAATAAGAAGGTGGCTGCTTGCAACTAAAATAAAAAGTACCCTTAGTTCTATCTCCTACTTAGGAGCCAGTTATCTACAAAGAGGTCCAAATTTGGGGAAGTAAAGGTGAGAGAAACCGGAGAGAGGGAGCAATGAAAATAGTCTTCTCATTTCTCCCTGGGAAATAAGAATAGTTCATCTCCTGTATCAATTGTTTTGACCCAAGTTGCTGTTCCACTGGAATAACTGTCAAATGAGTTCTGGAAGATCATGAACTATTAGAAATTGAATCCAATGCTCTGATTTGTATATTAGCATCATTAAATAGATAGTTTTCAAAGATTCCAATGGCACCTTTTCTTGCTTATGTAGCTGGTTTTGATCATAGGCTATCCCATGCACTTACAAGGGTTCTTCCATTTCCGAAGATCAATTTCCCCCCACACCCCGACAACCTTGAAAATCTTGTAATGGATGATTCATTACAGCTGAGACAAAGGCCCAAATATGATCATACGTCATTGCTAAAATTACTTCAGTCAAGGGGATAAAAACATCAGAAGGTTTACCGCCTTCCAAACCTCAGCTCCCATCCATTGTTTGCTGACAGGATTATTATGCTGCTGCTTGGTCAGTGCATTAACAGAAATTGTTGCTTTCAGGAAGCATAGCAGCAAATATAAAAACACAGCTACAAGATAGCAGGGCCACTAAGAACAATTTGCAGTTGAATAGGAAGCTCTCAAAGCTGGCTTTATGGTCATTTCACAGAAGCATTAATGACTTCATCTTTGAGGAAGTAATATTCTCTGCTTTTCTCTTTTGCTTCCAGATCTATATCCTCCTTTCCCAGGAAAGGAGATCCTAATCATAGACAGAGCAAAAAGAACACTGCAGCTTGCAACTCAGCCTCTCCCCATAAATTAGTAGGCTGCATAAGACCTTAAGCTGCTGTGTCTGACCCCCACAACATTTATTGATTTCGTATTGCTAGTCATGAGGGTTTCAAGGCAAACAGCTTGGAGAGCTTATAGTCTACCAAGTCACAGAATATACAGAGCTCCCTCTGCTGTGATAGAGGTATGACACTATGTGGTCTCAGAGGAGGGTGGGAATGATTGTTCTCAGGGACAGAAGGTAAGTGTCTCAGAGGGGACATTTAAGCGGGTCTTGAAGGATGAGTAGGAATTCACAGGGTGGGAAGCAGTATTCCAAGTAAAAGCAACAGCTTGAACAAAATCAATCCTAAAAGAGAAGAGAATATGGAGTATGTGATGAGTATATGAGTGAGGTTGCATTTTCCATAGATAGTCACAGCAATTTCTTCCATCCTATAAGGTCTTCTTACAATGGCACTTTTTTTTTAGTTTATTTATTTATTGTGTGTGAGAGAGAGAGCATGTAGAGGGACAGAGAGAGAGGGAGAGAGACAGAATCCCAAGCAGACTCCACACTCAGCACAGAGATTGACTTGGGGCTTGAACTCATGAACAGACCATGACCTGAGCCGATATCAAGAGTTGGATACTTGGGACTCCTGGGTGGCTCAATCGGTTAAGCATCCGGCTTCGGCTCAGGTCATGATCTTGCTGTTCACGAGTTGGAGCCCCGCTTCGGGCCCTGTGCTGACAGCTCAGAGCCTGGAGCCTGCTTCAGATTCTGTTTCCCTCACTCTGCCCCTCCCCTGCTCATGCTCTGCCTCTGTCTCTCTCTCTCTCTCTCTCTCTCTCTCTCTCTCTCTCTCTTTCTCTCTCTCAAAGAAATAAACATTAAAAAAAATTATAAAGAGTTGGAAACTTAACCCACTGAACCACCCAGGCACCCCACAATGTCACTTTAATACTCATCCCATTGAAAAGGTGGGGTCAATTTTCCCTTACCTTCAATCTGGGTAGGCTTTGAGACTACGGTGGAAGTGATACTAAGTGAGTTCATAGGATTGGCCATAAAAGAGGATGTGGTTTCTGCCTGGTTCCCTTGAGACCCTCCCCCTTGTATCCCTGAGCCATGATTTCAGCAGTCTGACTTCCCTAAGGCTGCCATACTGTGAAGGAGGCCCAAACTAGCCCACATGGAGAAACCAAAGAGGCCCTGAAAGTGTATGAAAAGAGGCAGCTGCCTCAACCAGCAGCTATTTCAGCTTCAGCCAACGTCCACCTACAACCACCTGGGAGACCTGAATCAGAACTGCTTAGCTGAGCCTTTCCTGAGTTCCTGATCCACAGGGACTGTGAGAGCTACTGCAATGATAATCATTGCTTTAAGCAACTAACCTTTCCGGGGTGATTTGTTATTCAGCGATCAATAACTAGAACAGCAAGTAATTGGAAATGAAACTGGACAGTCTGAGGCCTAGAGAATATTTGGATTCCCTTCTACATGTGGTGGGAAGCAATCCATCAAGCTTTTTAATCTAGAGAATGACATGATCTGATTTACGGTTTAGAAAGGAAATTCAAGAGGCCTTGGGCAAGATGAATTGGAGTAGAGAGACACGGGAGACAAGGAACACACTTGCAGGAGTTCTCTGACTTGTACCTAAAAATCACTCGAGATGTTGATAAAATTTCAGATCCCTCGGATTCAACTCCCCCCAAAGAGATAAGTAATGGAGAATTGTTCCTACATGCCTTAGACAGACAACAGAAAAGCACATTTGTGGTGTACTTGCTGTATATCAGGCAGTTTGCTAGGCACTTTGAGTACAGCAGAGTGGCCAAGACCATGGGCGTTGCTACAAGAGAGGCCTGAGTCTGTCCTTAACTCCATCATTTACTAGTCATGTGGTCTAGGGAAAATCCCTTCGCTTCTCTGAACCTGTGTCGGGATCTGTAACATAGGGATAGGAGTCTACCTTCATTGCTATTTTGCCTAAGTGTAATTCTTACATATAGTAACTGCTCAGTAATAATACATTATTGCACACTTTCTCAGAAATGTCATTCGCACATCACTCAACTGCCCTACCTCCTTTAACAGACCCGCCCTCATTTGAACTCTACCTTTACCACTTTACTGAAGCTCCTTCTGAAAAGTTGAGAAATGACCAACTCTGTGCCAAATTAAAGAATTCTATTTTCATCTTGTCTGGCTTTTCAGTAGACCAACCACCCTTGGATTTTGGAAAAAGCTGCCTCCAGCCTTGTAATGCCACATTCTCCCACTTTTCACCCATCTCAGTAGCTGCTCTCTTCTGCCTTTTGTGCTGGGTTTTCCTCCAGCCCCACTTTTATTTATTTTTTTTATTTATTTTTCCTTTTTTTTTTTTTAAACGTTTATTTATTTTTGAGACAGAGAGAGACAGAGCATGAACGGGGGAGGGTGAGAGAGAGGGAGACACAGAATCTGAAACAGGCTCCAGGCTCTGAGCTGTCAGCACAGAGCCCTACGCGGGGCTCAAACTCATAGACCGCGAGATCATGACCTGAGCCGAAGTCGGCCGCTTAACCAACTGAGCCACCCAGGCGCCCCCCAGCCCCACTTTTAAACTTTACTATTCTTCAGGGCTTGACTTTGGCTCTTCTTTTCTGGATATATTCTCTCTCTTAATGGTCTCATCCATTCCTGACTTTAAATAGTATGTGTATTCTGATGATCATTTTTCTCTTTTATCATAATGTAAATAGTATTTCCAAATTTATAAATCCAAAGGCTACCTATCTGACATTTCCCTTGAGTATCTCACAGGCATTTAACCCTAATGCATCCTGAATGGAGTTTTTGACAACCCCACCAAACTTACCCCTCCTCTTGTCCTTTTTTCTTCCTGTGTTAGCACACAGCACCAAAATCTTCCCAGTTATTTAATCTTAAAACCTGGAATTTATCCTTCATTCCTCTTTTTATTCATCTACCTCAATCTAACCACATACAAGTTCTGTCAGTTCAACTTTTAAAATGTATTTGAGGAGATCCTGGGTGGCTCAATCAGTTGAGCGTCGGACTTTGGCTCAGGTCATGATCTCACAGTTCGTGGGTTCAAGCCTGGCGTCCAGCTCTGTGCTGGCAGCTCAGAGCCTGGAGCCGGTTTCAGATTCTGTGTCTCCCTTTCTCTCTGCCCCTCCTGTCTTGTGCTCTGTCTCTCTCTCTCTCTCAAAATAATAAATAAAAACATTTTAAAAAATAAAATGTTTATTAAAAAAATGAAATGAATAAAAAACAAAAAAATTTTTTAAAAATGAATTAATCAATTTTTCTCCATCCCTACCACCACTGCCATGGTCTGAGAATCTCTCATCTGGACTCATACAATGAGTTCCTAACTTATAATAAGTTCCTTTCCTTCCTCCAATCCAGTTTATGCATGACATTATTCAAGAGATGTTTCTGGTTTGGAATTAGGACTTTTCCAACCTAATAGCACTCTAGGATTGGAATCCAGAAGTCATATAATGCTGGACCTGAAAAAGGTGTCTGTTTCATTTCATCTATACCCTACATCAATAAGGATAGTCTAGGTTATGCTGAAGTAATTCCGAAAAAAGCCTCAAATCTCAGTGGATTAAAACAGCAGAGTTCTCTCATGCTCAAACGACACAATTATTATGGGGTGCCTGGGGTATCTGCTCTGAATTATCCTCATTCTCGGACTTATCCTAATAGAGCAGCCACTGCCTGGACTCTTGCCAGTCATCATAAATGAGGGAAAGAGAGCTATAGCAAAACACACTGGTCCTTAACACTTTCCCAGAAGTGACATATATCACTTTTAATCAGTTTCTTTGGCCAAAGCAAGTTACATGGCCACGCTTTAATTATAAGGGTGTAGGGCAGTGCAATACTTCCATGTGTCTAAAGGGAAAAATGAAAATATTTAGTGAATAGCACTAATGACTAACCCACCCTCACATTTTATAGATGAAGAAACTGGGGTCTAGAGGAATTGTGTCACTTGTAATATCAGGGTGATTGATGTCATAGCCAAAACTAAAACTGAGACTTGAATTCACGGTCCAGTACTTTTAGAATAATGAACCAGGAATGACTTGTTCCTTACTCCCAATAAAACTAACTTAAACTTCTTTTTTTAAAAATTTTTTAATGTTTATTGTTTATTTTTGAGAGAGAGAGAGAGAGAGACAGACAGACAGACAGAGCACAAGTGGGGGAGGGGCAGAGGGAGAGGTAGACACCGAATCTGAAGCAGGCTCCAGGCTCTGAGCTGTCAGCACACAGCCCGACGCGGAGCTCGAACTCACGAAACTTGAGCCAAAGTTGGATGCTTAACTGACTGAGCCACCCAGGCTCCCCTAGATTTCTTAATATCAATGCTTTATTTATTTACATAATATAAAATCCTTGCATTGAAATACTTTTTTACCTCTGCCATAAAACATAAAACACAGACAAGTCAGGGGCCTGTCCTTCACTCTCCCTCACGTTCTGGCAAAGTGTTCCAGTGATGAAACACTCAACATCCCTTTATCCTGTCTTCTCTCATTTCCAGAAAAATTAAATCATGTTTTATGCTGGTTTTTCTAAACACATTGGCTTAAAAAATGCAAAGAGATAAGCAAGAGAAGTATGTGTCTCTCTATATATACCAAACACTCTCTGTCCGTTGAATCCATTAGAAATGTATTCCCAACAAAAACTCAACTGACCAATGGTTTTAGGAAGCGAGGTTTCTGTCACCCTCATAACAAGAAGGCTAAAGGTGGATGGCTGATAGTATTGGTTCAGTAGCTCAGTAGTATCAAAGCTCATAGCTCTCTTGGTCTTTTCTCATGGACACAAGGTGGTTGCAACTATGCCAAGAGACCAAGTATAGATGAAGGGGGAAGGTGGAAGCCAGCTGTGACACCTCTTAATAGAGAAGCAAAAGCCTTCCCAGAATCAACACATTGCCCCCCATTCTAGCAGACTGACCCTGAGGTCTCATTGGCCAGGCCTGGGAATACATGGCCACCCCTACCAGCAGGATAGACTGGAAAAATAGGGAACAAAATTCTCATTATGATTGGTAAAGCCTAATTCTGCCTTGAACAAAAAAAGTTCAAGGAATGCCAAGGGGATAGAACGTGCTAGGATGAATATTAAGAAAACAGCTAACAATGTCTGCCCTGTTTGTTGATTGATTCAAAGGTAGTATCATTTTTACAGTTGACATAGAAACTAGAACTGATACATGAATTCAGCAAAGTCACAGGATACAATATCAATATACAGAAATCAGTTGCATTCTTATACACTAATAATGAAGCAGCAGAAAGACAAATAAAGAAACAGATCCCATTCACAATTGCACCAAGAAGCATAAAATACCTAGGAATAAACCTAACCAAAGATGTAAAAGATCTGTATGCTGAAAACCATAGAAAGCTTATGAAGTAAATTGAAGAAGACATAAAGAAATGGAAAAACATTCCATGCTCATGGATTGGAAGAATAAATATTGTTAAAATGTCAATACTACCAAAGCTATCTACACATTCAATGCAATCCCAATCAAAATTGCACCAGCATTCTTCTCAAAGCTAGAACAAGCAATCCTAAAATTCATATGGAACCACAAAAGGCCCCGAATAGCCAAAGTAATTTTGAAGAAGAAGACCAAAGCAGGAGGCATCACAATCCCAGACTTTAGCCTCTACTACAAAGCTGTAATCATTAAGACAGCATGGTACTGGCACAAAAACAGACACATAGACCAATGGAATAGAATAGAAACCCCAGAACTAGACCCACAAACATATGGCCAACTCATCTTTGACAAAGCAGGAAAGAACATCCAATGGAAAAAAGACAGTCTCTTTAACAAATGGTGCTGGGAGAACTGGACAGCAACATGCAGAAGATTGAAACTAGACCACTTTCTCACACCATTCACAAAAATAAACTCAAAATGGATGAAGGACCTGAATGTGAGACAGGAAACCATCAAAACCCTCGAGGAGAAAGCAGGAAAAGACCTCTCTGACCTCAGCCGTAGCAATCTCTTACTCGACACATTCCCAAAGGCAAGGGAATTAAAAGCAAAAGTGAATTACTGGGACCTTATGAAGATAAAAAGCTTCTGCACAGCAAAGGAAACAACCAACAAAACTAAAAGGCAACCAACGGAATGGGAAAAGATCTTTGCAAATGACATATCGGACAAAGGGCTAGTATCCAAAATCTATAAAGAGCTCACCAAACTCCACAACCGAAACAAATAACCCAGTGAAGAAATGGGCAGAAAACATGAATAGACACTTCTCTAAAGAAGACATCTGGATGGCCAACAGGCACATGAAAAGATGCTCAACGTCGCTCCTCATCAGGGAAATACAAATCAAAACCACACTCAGATATCACCTCACGCAAGTCAGAGTGGCCAAAATGAAGAAATCAGGAGACTATAGATGCTGGAGAGGATGTGGAGAAACGGGAACCCTCTTGCACTGTTGGTGGGAATGCAAATTGGTGCAGCCGCTCTGGAAAGCAGTGTGGAGGTTCCTCAGAAAATTAAAAATAGACCTACCCTATGACCCAGCAGTAGCACGGCTAGGAATTTACCCAAGGGATACAGGAGTGCTGATGCATAGGGGCACTTGTACCCCAATGTTTATAGCAGCACTTTCAACAATAGCCAAATTATGGAAAGAGCCTAAATGTCCATCAATTGATGAATGAATAAAGAAGTTTTGGTTTATATATACAATGGAATACTACTTGGCAATGAGAAAGAATGAAATATGGCCTTTTGTAGCAACATGGATGGAACTGGAGAGTGTTATGCTAAGTGAAATAAGTCATAAAGAGAAAGACAGATACCACATGTTTTCACTCTTATGTGGATCCTGAGAAACTTAACAGAAGACCATGGGGGAGGGGAAGGGGAAAAAAAAGTTACAGAGAGGGAAGGAGGCAAACCATAAGAGACTCTGAGAATAAACTGAGGGTTGACGGGGGAGGTGGGTGGGAGGGAGGGGAAAGTGGGTGATGGGCATTGAGGAAGGTACCTGCTGGGATGAGCACTGGATGTTGTATGGAAACCAATTTGACAAGAAATTTCATATTTAAAAAAATAAAAAATAAAAATAAAAAATAAACAAAAGATATATTTACTACTGAATCCATAGTAGTTATATTATATATCTTTGCAACTGATAAAATTTAAAACTACAATAAAGCTAGCAGAGTCAGTTCTGCTGTAACGCTTGTTGTAAAAACACAAATTTGTTCCAACAAGATGGATATTTTAGGAAACTGAGCATAACACAACTTCATATTTGCTTCTGTGTGATTTCATCCACTTGAAACATTAGGTGAATGCAGAAAACTGTATCCAGGTGCCCCGAACCACAAAGGAATACACAAAATTCATACATGTGCACCCCACAAAATTACCAGTGATTTCAGTTCACTGCCTGGCCTATGAGCCATGCTCATCCACATCTACTGGTATACATTTCGATCTGATTTCACATACCTCTTCTTTCATGATCCATAAACTGTGACCCTTCTAAAAGCCCACTTCCACAAGTTTCCTTCAGTGCTTTTTCAGCATAAAGTACCATATTTATCACACTTTTTTTTTTAAGAGAGAGAGCACAAGAGGGGAAGGGGAGGTGGGGGGGAGAATCCTAAGCAGGCTCTGTACTCAGCGTGGAGCCCATGCAGGGCTCAATCCCATGACCCTGGGATCATGACCTGAGCTGAAATCAATAATCGGATACACAACTGATTGAGCCACACAAGCGTCCCTATTGTACCATTAATGTGTTTCTTAACCGTTTATCACATTTAAACTCTGTTACCATTTTTTTTCAATTTTCTATCTGTTTTTTATGGATCACTGACAAAGTTCTTGAGTTCTGTATCCTTAACACCATATTTCTCATAAGTCCTGTAGTTTTAATGGCACAAGTTTTCAGTAGCACTATACCTAAGTAGTATATCTCTGTTAGTTACCAGGTACACATATGCAAACATATCACATATATATATATATGTATACATATATATGAATTATATATTAGAATATATATATAATTATATTATATATATAAAATATATATATAGATTAGAATATAATTGAGACATTGTTAACAGAAATCAAGCTCATTTTACATGTTTGTGAGTGTGCCTTTTAAAGCATTTATTATATATGCTTGGGAGGGCTTGTTATAAAAAAGATTATCAATTATATTAAACAAAAACCATTCAATATGCCAAGCTATATATAGATGTCTCTACAGTGGGTGAAGATTTGTCATTTATCTTTTAAGGTAATTATGCAAACTATATTCAACCCACACATCTTTAGTGGAAAATGGTATTTATCTTTTTTTCCTCATTTATTAACCTTGTCTAACAAGACTTAGCCATGATTCAGAATGGGTAGCACAAAGCTGGATTTTGGCAAAACCTTTACGATAAAAGAGAATTTGCTTTCCTCTTTTCGTTAACGAGGGCATACAGAACATTCAGTACATCTCCAGGGCTTCCGTGAATTTCCCCCTTGAGAAATCTCAGTAACTCCAAGGAAAAACAACTTCAAAAAAATTAATGAGAGGCACATCAGTATTTGCCTTACTCCCTCCCAATCACTGCCCCTGTCCTTTCCACATTCTTCATGTCTCTTCTCAGTTTCAAACATTTTCCCTTCCCTTCTGTTCCCGGGGTGAGTTTCCCACACTCCATCTGTGAAAGGACCGGTAAAAGATCTCACAGAAATTACACCCCGACACAGTGCTTCTTTTCCTAAGCACCAGAACCAAGAACAGGGTTGGGACCATGAAAGGGTTAATTTAATGCAGGGCAATGTGTGGAAGAGAGACCTCAAAAGTCTCCAGGCTTCAATGGACATTTCCTCCTCATCTTGTGCCTGCTGCCAGATGCCTCTCAAATGAGAATGCTCCTTTCCTCAAGAATGTGGATCAGGGTTTGGCAAATATATTCTTAGTAAACAGTTTGTGAATATTTGTAAAGGCAGAAGTATGACTTTTGAGTGCACACGGTAATCCCTAAAAGTGATTCTGTCCCCACTGTTGTGATGCACATGTAAATTCTAATAGCCCCGGGGAAACTGGGTGGCTCAGTCAGTTAAAGGAGTTCCACTTCGGCTCAGGTCATGATCTTGTGGTTCATGGGTTTGAGCCCCGCATCAGGCTCTGTGCTGACAGCTTGAAGCCTGGAGTCTGCTTTGGATTCTGTGTCCCCTTCTCTCTCTGCTCCTCCCCTGCACTCTCTCTCTCTCTCTCTTTCTCTCTCTGTCTCTCTCTCAGAAATAAACATTAACAAAAAGAAACAATAAAGGTTTAAAAAAATCCTAATAGCACCACACTAACTGTGGGTCACATGTGGGTGACTCTAGCTAAAAGTCACACGCAAGCCCACGTCTGCCTCCAGGCAGCAGACCACGGCGCAATCTCCCAGTGCACCTGTACACACCCACAGGCACACATTAAACCCACAAGCTGCAGGTTACTCTCGTGTATGTGCTTCCCTTCTGCCCTACCCCACCCTGTTCTCCCGTTTCCCCCAACCAACCCCCAGCCTCGCCACACACAATGGGATTTTTGTTTGCTCCGGTAGCATGTGACAGCACAGTCCCTGCTTTGCCTAGCTCAGTGCTGCAGGTCTCTCTGGTAACAGGTGGCAGCTTCCCCTGTAGGATTCTAGGCATAAAAACCAATGACCTCATAGGGGTGGGGCTCTGGGACTCTGGAGAGGTGGCAGTCACAGCCAGGTAACCTTCACAGCTTTTAGTGAAGACTTTTAGTAAGAAGGGGGCTGTTCAACTCTTTACTCTGGTGCCTTCAACCCCGGCCCTGAGGCAATTTAGCAAACAGCCATTGCCTACAAGTCTCAAAAGCTTGTCTTGGCCTCAGATGGATCCCAAAGAAGCCACTGGGAAAGAAAACATGGGCACCAAGAAAAAGAACCTGACCTTCCTGAGG
Source organism: Panthera onca (assembly GCF_046562875.1). Taxonomy (NCBI): domain Eukaryota; kingdom Metazoa; phylum Chordata; class Mammalia; order Carnivora; family Felidae; genus Panthera; species Panthera onca. The sequence continues at coordinate 88,104,382 of NC_138342.1, forward strand.
CCCAGGCTCTATATGCTGGAGAGAAGGAAGACAGACACAGTGGTTGACAGCAGTATTTCTGGGGACCACTCTGGTACTTTGAGGAGGAGTCAGTCTGACAGGACCGAATACAACCAGAAACTACAAGGTAACCACCAACAAATCAATTGACCTAGACTACTGCACTCCCAGCTGGTTTCTCCTACTCTTCAATTCGCAAGGAAATCACTTAAGGCAAAGGGGAAAGCGAATATTACCTTCTCTGTAAGGAAGGAAATAAGGAAAATAAGGAAACAAAAAAACCAATAAGAAAATGAAAGTAAATGTCATTCATAAATTATAGGAAAAATTTTTTATGTGCTTTAATCGTTAACGAGCCAATTCTGAATTATTCTTAATGTATTTTTTTTCTTCTGGTGAGAGTAGTATTTTTTCCTGCTGTCTTTCTCCCTTCCTTCTCCCTCTTCCAGCCAATTTAAAAAGTGGGAAGCACTAGAAAGCAAATGATTTAGAAACCAACAAAAGATAGTTTCTCTCAATAGACCGGTGTGGGATGTCATACCATGAGATCTATCTAAGTAATTGTACTGAACTGGGATTGTGGTTATCTTAAATAGGGGCATGAAACTGCAATCATGTCTGTGAAAAACGAGGAATGTTAGTCACTGGGTTGGTATAATAGGATTGGCTGAAAATCACATAGGTGTTCATTCCTTGAGAGTGAATCGAATAGCATCCAAATATGGTAAGAGATGTTTAGCATGCTTAGATTGAATGACTTTTGAGGAAATAACTTCAGTTTTTTTTGTGATAGTCATAAGATAATTTGGCACAGTTATTATAAAACATCCTGTTTAAGTCCCTGAATGTCTATCCCTTTCCATCTACCCTGTCTTTTTCCTCTCTTTCTCTTGAAGGTCACCTGTTCTAGTAAACTTCATTTTGATGTTGATATTGTGCCATGTTTTAAGTATCCACTGCAGTACCTGTTATGTGATCCCCAGACCCTGGCTCTCCTGCTTTGAGCACACTGTGAGTTCGAGCTTGTATAATCCTACCACAAGCTGTCATTCTGGACTGAAAAATTATGATGCGGCTAGAAAGACCAAGAGAATACCCTTGTATTAGTAGGTCTCTTTCTGGAAAAAAAAAAAAAGTACTCAGGCTTAGTTACACAAATTAATTAAACTAAATTAATTTAAATGAAATCTTTACAGCTGCCTGCTACACGTTAATGCTTTAAAAAAAAAAATCCTGATAATTCAGGATTAAAATGCAGAGTCAAGTCTTACCCTTAAAGGGCCTTTCTAAAAACAAAAGAAGGGTATTATTTGATCTTTGAAACTTTCAAAAGCAATGACACTTTACTCAAAGCAATGGATACTTTGGAAAGTGCAAATTTTAAAGTCAGATACATTTGTCTTGCAGTCTTGGCTCTTCCAACTTTCTAACTATAAGACTTTGAGCAAATTACTTGAAATTTCTGAGCCTCAGTTTCCCTATCTGTGAAAGTGGGACAGTGAGACTTACCACAGTATTGCTGAAAGAATGAAATCAGGTAATAACATAAAACGCCTGGCATATTGGCTGACACATGGTAGGTGCTCAGTAAATGGTGTTATTTTTTATTTTAGGAATAATTGGAATAATAATGATAGGGTAGGACTTTCCCTTTATTAATCAAATTTACAAATCTACTAATCTATTTCAACTCTTTTCTGTCCTCTGATGAAGAGACCACATATACAAATTCAGTAAAAGCCTATGGCTTTATCTCTTATAACATATTTATTCTGCCTGAGATTCACTAATTCAGCATCTTTTTGGTCCAGATTTTCCATTAGCAAAATAAAAATGGAAAATATTTTTTGCTCTTCACTTCCTAAACTTAGTTAAAAAAAACAAAAATACCAAAAAACTTCTGCGACCACAGAAGACAGCAAGTGTTTGCTGGTTACTTTGCAGAAGACCTCAGGCTTCTTATGCACTCCATTGGATTGGTGTTGTTTTTTTTGTTTGTTTGTTTGTTTGCTTTTTTTAGTCTTCTTGAGTTGAAGACTTGTTTTTTGGTTTTGTTTTTCTTTTTTTTTTTTTTAACATTTACTTATTCTTGAGAGAGAGAGACAGAGTACAAGCGGGGGAGAAGCAGAGAGAGAGAGGGAGACACAGAATCTGAAGCAGGCTCCAGGCTCCGAGCTGTCAGCACAGAGCCCAGTGTGGGACCCAAACCCACAAACCGTGATATCATGACCTGAGCCAAAGTTGGATGCTTAACTGACTGAGCCACCCAGGCACCCCTCCATTCGATTTGTGACTTCCCTGTGCCCTGATGGATCCTGTTTTCTTTTTTTTTTCAACATTTATTTATTTTTGAGAGACACAGAGAGGCAGAGTGTGAGCAGGGGAGAGGCAGAGAGAGAGGGAGACACAGAATTTGAAGCAGGCTCCAGGCTCTGAGCTGTCAGCACAGAGCCCAATGTAGGGCTCGAACTCACAGACCTCGAGTTCATGATCTGAGCTGAAGTTGGAAGCTTAACCGACTGAGCCACCTAGGCGCCCCGGGTCCTGTTTTTGAAGGTAGAAGAAAAGATCCAGAAGTTAACCCATGTTCCTAGAATCGTCTGTGTAGGAGAAAAATCATCAGGGAATGTAGAGGAGAACATCAGAGCTGTAAAAATAGGCTGGCCCCTGATAAGCAACATTTTTTAGATGTAACTTTTAATAAAATCCAAGTCTGCTATGTAATACCTATTAGAGCTTTTAGTGTGATTCTTCTGTAACTGCTTTGGCAACAATAGAAAACATTTTCTCCTTAACATTCAAAACAGTTCTGTTGGGTTTACACTCTGATCTGCATTATACCCATTATCATGCAGATGGATCCTAAATGAACTTTAGAATTTTTTTATTATCGCAATGTCAAGAGATTTTCCCTCTGCCTACTTTGGAACTGGTGGTTCCCTAGGAGGCACTGAATAAAGATCTGAGCTGGTTAGAGCCCTTGGATGGATGGCCCAAAGCCATTGTGAGGTCACAGTGTGCTTTTCAATACTGGAAAGAGGCCTCGGATTATTTAGCCAGAGTCCTTCAGCAGCTGTGATGCTAGTTGAGTAATACCGTTCACTGCTTTGTCTCTTTGAGCATCCTCCCTGGGTTTTGGGAAACCTAAGGCTTTTCTTTGGTGCCCGTGGGCTAACCTCTTAACTCATACTAGATAGTCTAACCTGTTCAGTTCAATTTCTGGCTGACATCACTTTAGCAGTGAGAATCCTAAATTGTAGTTTCTTTAAAAATGGTACACTGAGGGGCGCCTGGGTGGCTCAGTCTGTTGAGCGTCCGACTTCAGCTCAGGTCACGGTCTCGCGATCCGTGAGTTCGAGCCCCGCGTCGGGCTCTGGGCTGATGGCTCAGAGCCTGGAGCCTGCTTCCGATTCTGTGTCTCCCTCTCTCTCTGCCCCTCCCCCGTTCATGCTCTGTCTCTCTCTGTCTCAAAAATAAATAAAACATTAAAAAATGGTACACTGGGTGAGAGCTACTAGATTAAGCAGTAGAACATGGTCCTAATGAGAGTATCATAAAATTTTTGTAGAAGGTTGTGATCACAACAACATAGTCATTAAGCCTCAGGTTTTACAATAGTTTTTTGCTCGCCTACTGTTAATGGCTTCTTTATGCCTTCAACAGATTTGTTCAGTTAATTGGCATGTATTGAATATGTTATGTGGTGAGCAAAACAGAACACGTGCCAGGGATTACAACTACAAAACCATTAAGAAAAAAAAAAAAAATGACCTTTACTCCAAAGGGGCTTAAAGTCTCATTGGGAAAGATAAGACAGGTAAACAAATGCAATAAAGCAGCATGACAGACTACAGGTGGGATCGGTGGGTCCATAAAAGGAGGAAATTGTCTATTCATGTTTGGGCAGGGGAGGTTGTTGGAAAATGTTGTTGTTAAGAGCTGATAAGGTGGGCACCTGGAGAAAGAACAGAATGGGGAGAAAAGAGTGTTTTAACTTTCTCATCTGAAATTATGTAGTCTGTTTCCTTGTTTCTTGCCTACTATTGACTCTCATTTCCTCTCCTGTGTCTCATCCCCCAGTCCATGAGGGAGACCCTATCTGTCTTGGTAACTCTTCCACTTCTGCACTTAGAATCATGCCCAGCACACTGTAAGCCCTCAGTAACTTTCAAATAGAATGAATGACTTGAATGATGTGGTCTAGGTAGGGAATCAGTGTAAGGAAAGGCATCAGAGCCTGAATTAATAACCCTTGTATCTTCGAATGTGCGGGTACATGTTGCCATTAATAAAGATGATGCTTCAGTAGAAAGAAATATATTAGGGATGAAAATGTACAGAATTGCCTATATAACAAATAATTCTTAGTAGAAGCCTACTTCTTTCCTGACCCTACCTTTCAGAGCACAGCAGACCCTAAGTCCACTCATTCCTCCTCTTGCATTCATCACAAGAGCTATGTCACCTCAGCTTCCAAGCTAGCTCAGTTCCTCATTGCCATTTTACTGAGAACCACAGAGAGGGATCAAAGCTGGGGAAACTCACTGGCTGATTTCTTAAAACTCTTTTCTTTGGGAAGTGATTTTGTGTATGATTATATGTGTGAACTCCACCTTTGAAATGTGCCTCCTTTGGTTATGTACAAGTGTTCCTGTATGCATGCGGATTATCTATCTAATCTATGATTATGTATAGTTGTGTATGTATACTTGAGACATATCTCTGCAATGATTAAGACTTTTTATGAAAAGTTTATTGATAAACACTCAGCAGCTTTTACTGAAAACCCTACATGATTGATATGACTGACTTTGTATGTTGCCTCTCGGTGTGGGTGATATGGGATGAATGTTTATGTCCCCTCCAAATTCATATATTGAAGCCAGCGTGATGTTATTTGGAGGTGGGGTTTGAGGGAGGTAATCAGGTCATGAGGGTAAAACCCTGCTGAATGAGATTAGTACCTTATAAAAAGAGGCATGAAAGACCTTGCTCCTGCTCTCTGCTCTCTGCCGTGTGAGGGTTTGAGAAGATAGCCATCTATCGGCTAGGAAGGGGTCCCTTAGCAGACACTGGATCTGCCTTGAACTTGGGCTTCCCAGCCTCCAGAACTATGAGAAATAAATATTTGTTGTTTAAGCCACCCAGTCTATGGTATTTTTGTTATAGCAGCCCCAACTGACTAAGACAGTGGATCAGTTACTTTTATCCCATATGGCCACCCTAAGACTCTGGTTAATTTTTTGGCCACTGTGTATTCTTGCTTATCAAGTATCAGGTGAAAAAGTAAAAGTGGATGAGTAAAATGCCATCACTGTTGCTGATAACACAAGTCAAATTTGTATCTCCAATTCATTACAGGTCTATGGTGCTTTCTTATTTTTGCAAAGACTATCATATCATTCTCATTAAGAAAAGATTGCTTGGTTGTTTTTATAAAAGCCTAAGGTGTTCTTACCATGCTGATAAACCAACCTACTACATGAATGATATACAGAATAACATATATTGTCGTGTGAGGACAAATGGCTCAAATAATAAGTTAGATGTGGTAAGATTATGGGAGCATTTAATTTGTAGTGATTTTTAAAAATACAGACCAATCTGGGGCATCTGGGTGGCTCATATGGTTAAGCAACCAATTCTTGATTTCAGCTCAGGTTGTGATCTCACAGTCAGGAGATTAAGCCCCACATCAGGCTCCACACAGAGCACGGAACCTGCTTGGGAATCTCTCTCTCCCTCTCTTTCTACCCCTTCCCTGCTCACACGTGCGCTCTCTCTCTCTCTCTCTCTCAAAATAAATAAATAAATAGACATTAAAAAAAAAAGAATACAGACAATCTGTAAGTGAGAATGAGGAGCAGTTAACCCTGGGAGATTTGGTGATTTCTGTTTTGGGCCTAGTGAAGGGTAGAATAAAACCAATTGTGCAGCTGTCTGTGCACATTTCTATCTCAGTGCGACAAGTCCTTTGTGTTCCTCCTTTTCTTTGAGTATTAAGTCCTTTTTTACCTGCCTTCATACACCCATTAGTGAAGTGGGAAGTACTTGGATCAGTAATGTAACACCAACATAAATAAGGTGTATTTCATAGTTTGAAGGGTAAATCTTTATAAAAGGCAAGGCACCTGTAAATCTAGGTAACTTCTGTCTCATCACGTGCATAGAAACCAAAAAGAAGCATGATATTTTACTTTCCTTCTTTTTTAGTAAAGGTATTTTATGGTTTTTGGAAGTAATTTGAATTAAGCAAAGGGTGAGTTCCAGAAATCAAGAAAGTTTGAGCTATTCTTCCACAATCACATTGTGATAAGAAAATGTATTCCTGGGTTCTACTTATGGGACTGTAGATATAACTTTCTTTTTAAATTTTTTTTTAATGTTTATTTTTTATTTTTGAGAGAGAGAGAGAGAGAGAGAGTGCAAGTGGGGCAGGGCAGAGAGAGAAGGAGACACAGAATGTGAAGCAGGCTCCAGGTTCTGAGCTGTCAGCACAGAGCCTGACACGGGGCTTGAACTGACGAACTGTGAGATCATGACCAGGCCTCCTGCCTCTGAGGGAGCTGAAAAATATAAATTTGAACTTGGCCTTTCAGGTTATTATGAAGGTATATTTATCAATATAGAAAGACCTAACACTGTATTTAACAGTTTGCCAGCTTGACTCACAAGCGTTAAATGTATAGACGTGATATGTTGGCCTCTATTTGCACACTCAAGGGAGGCTGCTTATAAGTGGTTTTTGGTTGTAAGCTATGTTTGGGATGTGGCCCTTATTCTGTACTAGGTGTGAAAAGTGAGAGAAGGAAAGGTACAGACTGAGTGACTGTCATCTGCTAGCAACCACGCTGGCCCAGGGACTTTCACACATTATTATTTAATCCCAACACCTTTTCAGTTCTGGTTTCATAGTTGAAAAAAATAAGTGTGTAGGGGAGGAAAGACTTTACTCTCCTGGGTTCAATAGCTGGACCTATGAAATAAACTGACAACAGGCAGATTAACAGGAGAAAAGGTATACAAGTGTACTAATTTTTAATATTACCTGCTGGGTAGCATCATAGGAAAAAAAATGCATGTTCCCACAATGGGGAGATTTGAGAGCTTAGATAGCACCATAATAGGGAAGGGAAAAGGAAATGTAGGCCACTTAGGGGAGAGTAAGTCGTTTATGAAAGATGAATGGGTCTTGAGAAGAATAGATGGGGACATAACAGTTTGTGACAGTTTGCCTGGGTGTGGTGTCAACGTCTTGTTTTCTCTCCTATGATAAGAGTCAATGTTCCCCAATTGATGAAACTCCTTAGAGGGGCACCTGGGTGGCTCAGCTGGCTGAGTGTCCAACTTCAGTTTAGGTCATGATCTCACAGTTCGTGAGTTCAAGCCCCACATCGAGCTCCATGCTGACAGTGCAGAGCCTGATTCAGATTTTCTCTCCCTCTGTCTCTGCCCCTCCCCCTCTCAATATAAATAGATAAACTTGAAAAGAAAAAGAAAAAGAAAAAGAAACTCCTGAGGAGGAGATTTATGACAGTTGAGCTCCTTTTGGAGGATCTGTCTTTAGGCAAATAGAATGCATAGAAAGCCTCTCCCTGCATCTGCTGTTTATCAAGTGCCTTTGGCTCAAAATCATTAATATACCAATGCAACATATTTTCAGATGTCATGTCCTAAACTCTTTCAGGTGGTAGAGCTTGGCTTTGAACTCAGATGCTTTAAATATTTGCAAATAGGATGCATCTAGTTCCTTGACATAGTAGGTATTCATCTGGGTGGTTTATTAGTAACGAGAAGTCAAAGCAATTTGAGGGTTGTGGTACATGTTTTGTAATGGGGTAACATTCCTCTGCTGCAATGATGAAGGCTACTAAATGTTTCACTTTGGAATACATATCCTTTTTGGGGAATGATTGTGACACTCCCCTGCAGGAGTGTTGCTGTATAATAAATGCTCTTTTTGTTTAATTGTCAGGAAACAGAATTACAAAGTTAGGTTAAGCAAACCTGTCATGTGGTAATAGCTTGATGATCTCCATTTCCCACTTCCTTGATTATCTTGACATTATTTCTTTAACTTTAGGCCCTCGTCATTTATTTATTTGCATCTCCAAAACTAATATACAACCAAAACACCAAGAACCCTTGTCTACAGCCACAGGGATGGGATGGGTAGGGATGGGTAGGAGAAGTGGATGTGCATGTGTATGTGCAAGTGTGCATGTGCAAGTGAAAAAGAGTGGAATTAGATACTGGGAACAAGCAGCTCATCATCTGGTAGGTGATATTTCCATAGAATTCTATGAAGTCAGCCTAAATTGGGAGTCTTAAATGCAGCAGGAAGATAATGTTGTGATTAAAAGCCTTTGTCCTAGGTTGTTCTGAACAATTTCTTTGCTGATTAATGAATCGGAGAATAAATGAACACTCTAGGATACCTGTGCTGAGCCCCTCGATAGAGAATGCAATCTTGACTGTCTGACATCCAGTCCTGACTCAAAGAGGAGAACTTAAAGGTCATGTCATCAAGCAACTGCTCTAAGAACTTTGAGTCATTGCAGCCCCTTACAGAATTGTCTTTCCAGAATGCTTCTTAATGATAGGTCTCCCATGTCACTACAAAAAGCTGTCACAGATTTCTGCTTCTTTCTTTGTTGTGAAGTACTTGATGAAGACATTGTTTACCTCTCTCAGTGCCATCCAGTTTTATTCAAGGAAACGCTTTGGCTCTTCTTAAGAATTAAAACATGTCTCCTTCCCAGATAAAAACAAGCAATTTACTGCATTTAGCTTCCTGAGGCTTAGAGTCCAATTTGTACTGAATGCTTGGCCTTTAGAGTAGCTGTTTTCCTTGCCTAAGCATTTCTTCCCTCAAATCTCAGCTGGGATGGATTCTCCTCATTGAGGCCTTTGCTCACCTGGGAGAGTCCTTCTCTGACCATCCTACCTCAAGAGGTATAGGGAAGGAAAGATATTTCCTTTTTTCTCCTAGCTTCTGTGGCTGGAACCAGTGAGTTGAACTGACTAAAGACAGACCAACAGGAAAAAATCATATACATTTTATTTGATGTTAATATTTTTACATGGCATGGAGGGCTTCACAGAAAGGAGTGAAAATCCCAAAGGAGCAGCTAGGCCCATGGTTATATACCATTTTAACAAAGAGTGATAAGTTGTGGAGATGTGACAAGACAAAGGGAAAAAGGACTTGGACCAGGGGTGTGAAATTGTGGGAAAGTAAACAGGAAATATGTGGGGGGAGTTCATAGAACATAAGGATTAGTTTAGTGAGATCTCTACAGACTCATCTTGATGTCAGCTCCCCATCTCTGGTAATAAGAATGTTCTCTTTCTGGAGCACCTGGCTGGCTCAGTCAGAAGAGTATGAGACTCCTGATCATTGGGTATAGAGATTACTTAAAAATAAATCTTAAAAAAAAAAAAAAAAGAATGTTCTCATCCTGATGCTGGGAGGGCATCTTTCTCACAAGAAATTTACACTTTGCCTAAAGGCATTTCTCAATTGCCTTTAGCTTAAATAATCAATATGCCAAAGTAGCATATTTTCAGGTGTTCAGGCCCTTCTGCAGCCTTTGTATTACTTACCTACTGCTCTCTAAAACTACACTGTTCCATTTTCACCTCTCTTTTCCGTATGAATGTAGTTCTCCTTGGGGATAGAGATTTAGTCTTATTTTAACACTCAAGCAGTGCCTGATATATAGTAGATGCTCAGCTCAGTGACTAAAAGTTATTAAATGACTAATTACAAGTATATTGATCCGTATCATTGACATAATTGTCTTTATAATTCTGTCATTCCTATTTCCCCATTACTTAATTGCAGTTAACTTTTGGCTTAAACTGCCCTAAATTCTTTTACTATAAAGGGAGAGAGAATATAAATAAGTAAATATAATTAAACAAGAAAAGAAATAATTTCTTGGCCAAAGAAAAAGGAGATCTCAGTTTTAATGAATTTATTCCACAAGCATTTCTAGGTGTTCATATGTGCCAGATGCTGCCTAGATCCTGAGAATATAAAAATACATCAGAAACAAACCCAGTCCACTGAGTGACAGGCAATGAACCAATAATTGTAGCAATGAGGTATGTGCCTGAGGTGTGCCTACAGGTTGGGTTTCTGGGTTGCAGGTTCTGAGATGGAGATTAGGGTGCAGGAGCTTATTATGTGCTTGTGACCACCACCTGTGGAAGAGAAGGGAAAGGCACAGAACTGAGAGAGAACCAGTTGTGCTGTGATCTGGTCTCAACGGAAGCCTTAGCCAACTCTAAAGGCAAGTCCTAAAGATAAGATGATCCTTGAGAGTTGTTGCCAGTGGGATGAAGGACCCTTACATTGCCCTTCAAGTTACTGGCTTAGGGCCATCCTGGGAAGGAGGTATGAAGGGGAGGTTCCTGAAGAAGGCCTGTCTGCAGGTGGCACTCCCTGCAGCTGGGGCAGTAAGACTTTTGTTCCTGAAGGGGAGCTGATCAGCTCATCACAGCATCCACCTCTTATCAAGTGGTTATTCTTATATTAGATATATAAGAAAGCAATATAAGAATTGTGATGGGAAAGGGGCACCTGGGTGGCTCAGTCAGTTGAGCATCCAACTTCGGCTCTGGTCATGATCTCACGGTTTGTGAGTTCAAGCCCCTCAAGGTCTCTCCGCTGTCAGCATGGAGCCTGCTTTAGATCCTCTGTCTCCTTCTCTCTCTGCTCCTCCCCCACTCATGCTTTCTCTCTCTCTCTCTCAAAAATAAACATTAAAATGGGGTGCCTGGGTGGCTCAGTCAGTTAAGCATCTGACTTCGGCTCAGGTCATGACCTTGCTGTTCGTGAGTTCAAGCTCCACATCAGGCTCTGTGCTGACAGCTCAGAGCCTGAAGCCTGCTTCAGATTCTGTGTCTCCCTCCCTTTCTGCCCCTCCCCTGCTCATGGTCTATGTCTCTCTCTCAAACTAAATAAACATTTTTTTTTAAATAATAAAAAAATAAACATTAAAAAAGTGTGTGTATATATATACATATATATATATAAATATTCATTAAAAAAAAGAATTGTGATGGAAAAGAATTTAAGCATACAACAAGAGTAGAGACATTGAAATCTGAATCTTGAAATCCAATTTGGATTATTTAAGGGCAAGGGGGTAGTGGGCATTCCAGACAAAAGGATTAAATATGTCCTACAACATGGAACAGGGACTAAAACTGGTCTCCCTGTCTGAAGGTTCATAAATGAAAAAGAAGGTACTAACACCAATTAAGCATGCGTACTAGGCACATAGGTGCATTATGTCAAATGGATTGTCTTAAAGAACTCCTGGGCTATCTGTACCTCTTTGGATACCACTGCTATAGAACATGGCAAAGCACTAAGGACAATTAAGCCAGAGGAGCAATATGGTTTGACATTCCAATCCAGTTTTTCATTAAACATCCTCATCCTGCTGTGTGCCCCATTGTTAGTGATGATGAGGAGTTTTCAAAAACTAAATAATTCAAATTATCAGATTTTTATTCTTAGAGTGGAATATTCTAGTGAATCTATGGAGTATACACTTTATTCATTGCAGTTGTGCATCTTTCTAACTTCCTTCCACATGGAACATTTTGTTAAAAATCATAAAATAATACAGCCACTGGATCTGCTTGTTGGCCACTGTTTACTTCAGGAATGTAGATGAACTGGGAGCCTGGGTGGCTCAGTCAGTTAAGCATCCTGCTTTAGCTCAGGTCATGATCTCACAGTTTGTGAGTTCAAGCCCTGCCTCGGGCTCTGTGATGCCAGCTCAGAGCCTGGAGTCTGCTTCAAATTCTGTGTCCCCCTCTCTCTCTGCCACTCCCCCTGCCCATACTCTGTCGCTCTCTCTCTCTCAAAAATAAACATTAATTTTTTTTTGTAAATTGTAGATGAACGTGCAGGTAGAAATTAAGAGTCTCTTGAAGTTTTTGAGTATTGTTCAAAATTTTATCAGCATTGCTGGTTGAGAACTACTGATCTAGAATAATGCCTTACATGATGAGCACTCAGTAAATATTTGTTGAATGAACAAACAGATGGGTAAAACCAGTTTTTCTCATCCAGCAAAAATTTTACATTTTTCACAATAGAACAATTACAACAGAAAAATTGAATACAGTGAAGACTTTACAAAGTAAAGTTCCCTTTCTATTCAGGTCTTAAAACCTGTCCTCTTTCACTAATCTTCTCCTGCTAAAGACTTTAAATAAAGACATTCCCAGAAAGTCCCCATTTATTTAGCTCCTAATTGTTTTGGCTGTACTATGCTGCTCACTGTAGGAGCCTGTAAATTCAAACCAATGCTACTTAAGTATTTTTCAAGCTAGGTAAGCTTTGTTGTAATTTCTTTTTGAAACCCACTCCTTTACTTTCTGCAGCAATTAGCAGTCAGAGAAAATAAATCACATGCCCTTCGAATGAGAATAAAATATTTCCCTGCCCCAATGTTTGAGCTTTCAAATTCAGAGCAGTGGAGGGTCTGCTCTTTCACATTTTCGCTGAATACTTCACTGGCTTTTCTCCAAAACCTGTGTGACATGCAATTATTTTCAACCTATTTCACAGAAGACCTGCTCCATTCATCTTCCTGTGGGTCAGATTTCCATTGAAACTGATAAAAGATTTTACTGTGTGAAACTTAAGTCAGTAGGGTTCAATGCAATGCTAAGCCAAGGTTTTTTGGGTTTATGGGGGCAGACATGAAATATGGTTTGGAGAGGGATGAAAGAACATTCATAATCATATGTGGGGGGTTGGTAATGATATGTCTGGAATAAAACCCTAGATAGAATTATGACTGGTGTTTACACTGGATGGGTAGAGAAGGGGCTGGACAGGTAGAGGGAGGGAGGAGGTGATGGTCAGAAGCTCTGAACTCAATTTATGACTCTGTTACTTAAGGTAAAAGACTTTCTTCTTTAGAAATTAGTTTCCTTTTCTATATAATGAAATAGAACTGGATAGACTTTATCACCTTATCTCTTGTACCTGCTTTTCCCCTCATTATTCCCTATTTCTTTAAATGGCATCATTCCCTGTTCTCGGTCAGAAATCTGAAAGTGAGCTTTGACGTTTCTTCTCCTTTCCCCCATACACTGATTGCTCACCCAGTTTACCTCAGAAATTTCTCTTGGTCTGTTAAATTCTATCTTCTTGGTAACCAGACTAAACATAACTGCCCCAGTCTCTCCCCTCACAACTAGACTGGCTAGATTCATGGGTAGCTCACCATCTCCCTACCTTCAGGCTTGCTCACCACCCTCTTCCTTGAAATCTGGTACTACTGAGGCCAAAATGATCTTGCAGAGAATCTTAGAATTAGGAGTTCTTAAAACTCCAGATTCCTGTGGCACCTGGGTGGCTCAGTTGGTTAAGCACCTGACTCTTGATCTCAGCTCAGGTCTTGAGTTCAAGCCTCATGCTGGGCCCCACACGGGGTATGAAGTCTACTTAAAAACAATAACCAGGCTTCTGGGTGGCTTAGTCGATTAAGTGTCTGACTCTTGATTTTGGTTCAGGTCATGATTTCATGGTTCGTGGGATCAAGCCCCATATCAGGCTCCATGCTGATAGTGCAGAGTCTGCTCGGGATTCTGTCTCTCCCTCTCTCTCTGACCCTCCCCAGCATGAGTTCTCTCTCTCTCTCTCTCTCTCCCTCTCTTAAAGTAAATAAACTTTAAAAGCAGCAACAGCAACAACAACAACAACAAAGCTCCAGATTCCTTACGTAGGCCTTCAAGATCGGTCTCCTGATAATTTCTCTAGACTCATCCCATTATCACATCCTTACCACATTCTCTGACGTTTGCCCTCAGTCACATTAAGCTTTTCTTCTTTTTTCTTTTAAAAAATTTTTTTCTTTAATGTTTATTTCTTTCTGAGAGAGAGCATGCATGAGCGGGGGAGGGGCAGAGAGAGAGGGAGACAGAATCCAAAGCAGGCTCCAGGCTCTGAGCTGTCAGCACCAAGCTGAAGTCAGACGCTTAACTGGCTGAGCCACCCAGGCACCCCTCGCTAAGTTTTTTTTCTAATCTTCTTTTGCTGCCAAGCCTTTGGACATGCTACTCCCTTTGCTCAGGACACTAGCCCTTCTTCTTGACTAGTGCTACTCTTTCAGATTTCATTTCTGTCACTTCTTCTCAGGCCTGACCTCTAGGCTGTGCTATGTCCAGCACAGGTCACAGTTTATTGTAATTATATCCGTATGCCAGTTTTAAAATATTGATTGATATTTTAAATTATGAAGTGATTTGTTTGCACAATCTTTCTAGAATAATTTTCTCTTAAATCTTTTACAGTTGTCACATTCAACTCCTAATTATAGCAGAAATATTTTGGCAACCTGACTTTATCAAATCATTTCAAAGCCTCAGAGCAGTTTTCATGGAAACACACATACTCTTTTACTCTCATATTTCATCAGTTTATATAAGTGTAATTAAATTAATGTAATTACAATAAGAAGTACAACTGAATTAGTTTTGCTGTTGCACACAATTAATTCTTGGAAAACACAACTTAATCATTAAATGCATAAGTGTATGGACATCAGTTGGTTCAGGAAGGAATGGGAAGTATTGATTTATCCCATGACTTTAATAACCTATCTTTACTTCTAGAGTTACATTTCTTGACAGAAAATATTGTTATTTTACTTACTATTATATACTCAACATAAATCATAGTACCAGTTCAAACCTAATATGTAATTTTAAAAATTGGTATTAAATTACAAAGTTTCTTTAACTCTAAAAACTATAGAACTTGGGCTGCCTGGGTGGCTCTGTCGGTTAAGCAACCAACTTCCGCTCAGGTCATGATCTCACTCACGGTTCGTGAGTTCAAGGTCTGCATTGAGGTCTGTGCTGACAGCTTAGAACCTGGAGCCTGCTTCAGATTCTGTGTCTCCCTCTCACTCTGCCCCTCCCCTGCTCATATTCTATCTCTCTCTCTCTCTAAAAAAATAAACATTTAAAAATAAAAGATAAAAATAAGAACCATAGAACTTATAAAATTGTTAACACCTTCAAATTCTGATAATTTATCTTTTTTTTTTTTTTTTTTTTTTTTTTTGAGAGGGAGCAAGTATGTGCATGCATAAGCAGGGCAGAGGAAGAGAGAGAGAGAATCTGAAGCAGGCTCCAGGCCCAGGGTGGAGCCCATCTCAGGGCTTGATCACACAACCCTGGGATCATGACCTGGGCCAAAATCAAGAGTCAGATGCTTAATGGACTGAGCCACACACGTGCCCCAAGATAATTTTTATTCTTATTTAATTGTAAACATATTGATGGCTGTAACGAAATTGTGAATTAATTCAGGGTCAGCTTCTTGCGTTACATTATCCTGTGTTCTCCATAGTCAAGTGACTCTGTAGGTTGCTCAGTGAATAAGTGTTGAATGGTAATAAGTATATGTGCCTGCCTAGTCTGGTCTTGAGGGTATGGGGTGGGGGGTGCTGTTAAGGCATTAGGCACAACCTTAAACTTGGTGTATGAAAATATTAGCTCCAACTCTTATTTATTAAGAGATAAATGAGATTTTAATATAATTACAGAAAACAAAATCCATGATTGTTTTTCAGTCATTGATAAATAGTATCAGTTAGGAGCCTTAATCCAAATAAATAAGGACCTAGGATTTTAAAAGTAAGAATAACTTGTGTACTTTAGCAGGACATATATCCTATTTGAGTCATCTTCCTGCTCTTTCAACTTTCTTAAGAAGCACAACATTTTCAGTGAATTTCTCAGAAACTCATTTACATTGGTGATTTAGCTTCAGGGTAAATGGGAGAGAATTAGACTTTTAAAATTCAAGGGTTCATATTATGCCAAACAGCATAGCATGCAAGGGCTATATTCCCACCTCATTTGAATTCAGCCTAAGTAATAAGAATGCATGTTTGGCCTGGTACTGAAATGACTGTGTTGAAGTCCTTGCCATATTGTGCTTTTTCCTAGAATAGGTCCAGAGTGAAGGAAGGTGATTTCCTGATGGATGCTCAATCTCCCCTCCCACCTTTGGAACATTTCCAAAGCAGAGGGGGGGGAAAAGGAGGAAAATCAGGTGCAGCCATTCAGAACCAGATATAGAAAAATGGCAAGTAAATCATGGCCATAAAAATAACGACTCACATTTTTTGAGTGGTTTCTGTGTGTCACACACTGAGTTAAGCAATTTGTATGCTTTATCTCCATTCTCAAACTTCCTAGCAATGAGCAGTGGTTACAGTGCAGGTTTAGGAGCCAGACTGGCTCAGGTGTGACCTTGGGCCTTAACCTCTGTGTCTTTCAGCTTCTTCATGTGTAAATAAAAGGAAGGGAATTAAAAAATCTACCTTGTAGTGTTTCCGTGAGGACTGAAGAGCTAACACAAGACAAATTTAGTATTTAGCACAACAGGAGTGCTCAAACATATAGGTAAGCTCTTACTGCCATTACCATCACTACTGGTGTTATTCCCTTTCTGCAGATGAAGCAGTTTAGTGAGGCCAAATGACTTGGCCATGGTCTCACAGCTAGTGGATGGCAGTCAGTGCTGAACTGTATGTCCACCTGTCCAGCACAGTTCTACCACACGTAATGTAATGTACCCTGATCACAACGTAAGCAGTCAGGTGCTGGAGGGCAGAGAGCCCAGGCTTCAGAGCTAAGCACATCCGGTTCAAATCCCAGCATTTCCGCACGCTCTGTGAGTCACTGGATAAATTTCATTTACATTCGCTGTGTTTAGTTTACTCATCTTCAAAATCAGAGTAGTGTCCCATTTTTAGTGTTGTCAGGAAGATTATAGATAATGTGTGTTTTGATAAATGGGTACATAATGGGTACTTGCTCATAATAGTTGCTCTTATTAAAGGCTATCACAATGTATTATAACAAGCAGAGTTTCAATAATAGTGCATAATGTTTTAACATCAAAAATAATTTTTAATTATTCATTTTTTAAGCTTGTTTATTTATTTATTTTGAGAGAGACAGAGACAGAACAAGTGGGGGTGGGGGCAGAGAGAGAGGGAGAGAGAGAACCCCAAGCAGTCTCCGCACTGCCAGTGCAAAGCCTGATGTGAGGCTCGAACTCCCGAAACTGTGAGAGCATGACCTGAGCCGAAACCAAGAGTTGGACACTGAATGGACTCAGCCCCCCAGGTGGCCCAACATCAAAAATAATTTTTCAGAATATATACTTCTATAAATAAATGTGGTATATACATATAATGGAACACTATTCAGCCTTAAGAAGGAAGGAAATTCTGACATGTGCTACAATATGGATGAACCTTGAAAACATGCTAAGTGAAGTAATCCATTCACAAAAGGACCAATATTCTATAATTCCATATAATTCCATATGAGGTACTTAGAGTAGCCAAATTCATAGAGACAAAAAGTAAAATGGTGGTTGCCAAAGGTTGGGGAGATGAGGAAATGGTGAGTTGGTGTTTAATGGGTGTGCAGTTTCAGTTTGGCAAGATGAAAAAGTTCTGAAGATGGATGGTGGTAATGGTTGCACAGCAGTGTGAATATACTTAATGCTGCCAAACAGAACACTGAAAAATGGTTAACGTGGTGGGGCGCCTGGGTAGCTCAGTTGGTTAAGGATCTGACTTCGGCTCAGATCATGATCTCATGATTAGTGAGTTCTAGCCCCGCACAGGGCTCTGTGCTGATGGCTCAGAGCCTGGAGCCTGCTTCAGATTCTGTGTCTCCTTCTCTCTCTGCCCCTCCCCAACCTGTACTTTCTCTTTCTCTCTCTCTCTTTCTCTCTCTCAAAAATAAACATTAAAAAATGGCTAACATGGTAAATTTTGTGTTATGTATATTTTACTACATTAAAAAAATAAAAAGTGTATCCTTCTAGGAAAACATTATTATTAAAATTATTGAAATAAAAATCATAGTCTTGAGATCAGCTCCTGCTTCTCTAGTCATATTTTGTGATGTTTTATGTTGAATTCCACCAAGAAGTCACTTTAGTCTTTATATTTTATAAAGTATGCTTGACTATTTTTACCCACAACATACGTTCCTTTTTGAATTGGCAGGTAAGTATTAATCAATGTAGATATTCTAACAATACTGTCAGAGGAGAAATAATATTGTTGTGACACCAAGAGAACATTTTTATTATACACATTACCTTGAAATAACATTTTTGCCAGGAAATTTGATGCAACGTACATGTGATGCATGATAGAAGCAGCCCAGCTAAAGTACATTAGTCATGTGTGCCGCACATGATATATAGCCCAAGAGCCTGGGAGATACAAGGATATAATTAACTATGAAGGTCACTCCATCACCAGGATCATATTTGGAACAAAGATGTATTCAGTTATGCTATTTACTCTATTTATACTTCAACTCATTTTTATAAGCTTCCCTTTCTATGTGATTTTTAAAACTCCCATAAGCCCCCCGCCCCCGGTTTTTTTTTTTTTTAAAGAGCTGCCTTACATCCCAACCGAAGTCAAAACCATTGTGAACTTTAAAATATGACTTGCTTTTGACATTGAAACTTTTTTCCTCTTTTTTTCAATTACTATAATAAATGTTAAATTTGGGGTGGGTAGCGATTTCGATACGCTCAGAAGGCCTTATGTAGGTCTGTTCTATCGGCGTGTGTTTCATGGTTTCATTACATTTTCACGACTTCTGAAGTTCTCTTTTATTCTTGCACTCACTTTGCTTCAATTTAATGCCAGTTCTAATTATTCATCTTCATCTCCCGCCCTTGAGTTCCACCAGACCTTCCTGGACAGTGGGAGGAATTGTCCATCTCTGGTCTTTGCTCTAAGCATTTCCAAAGCCCTTGCTTTTTCTGTAGGCACAATAGTGAATACTGCACATCCCTGCTCTCTCTAGAGAGCTCTTAGCCTCAAAGCACTGAGATTTCTAAACTTTCAAGCAGGATCCTGTTATATGTTGAATGTTTTCATCAGGAGTTTGGAAAGAGGAAGTCTCTACAGCTGCTTCTTTTGTATCTTGTCTTCCACTACCCTGAGTTGTTTGCATCCTATTTTTGTTTAACTGGACTTCTTACTGAGGTAACATTTGCAGAGAGATTACAAGCGTGGCTACTTTCCAAGTCCTATGATAATTGAAATAAATGGTCTTTTGTCCTAAAATAGAAATAACAAGGGGGCCAAGAGCAAAGTCTTTTTCTCTCAGAATGCGTTACACATTATATTGCAATGTCTTCCAGTGTCTAACGTTTCACATAAGAAGTGTAATTCAACTCAGAGTGCCTTCCTAATTTTTTCATTCAAGAAGCTTGTAAGAGTTTCTTTTTATCCTTGGAATTTAGAAATTTCTCCTGAGTATGTTTAGGTATGCTCCTCTCTATGTGTTTCCCTTTTAATGTGAAAGGCAGTTAAAATTGACTAGCAAATGTCCATTTCATGGGTTACATTTTATATTTGTTTATTTTCTCTCCACTGGTTTCCATGTCTTTCTTAGATTAATCTTCCATATGATACATGTTTCCTTCTTCATTTCCATCCTATTCCTTTCTGCATTTCAATCTTCCATTTGGGACCATTTACTGAGTAAGGTACATCTATCTTTTGGAATTATTTTTAATGAAGATATTTTGGTGGTAACCTAAAATCTTGTTTTCCTAAAATATGTTTATTTCGAGAAATTTTTATGAGGCATACAACTGTAGGGTGTCTGCTATTTTCTCTCAGCCCTTTGAAGGTATTATTCTACTATCTTCTAGCTCTGTCTTGGCTGTTGTGGAGGCAGCCATGAGTCTAACTGCTACCCGTTTTTAGGTAATGTGTCCTTTTTCACCGCCTGTTCTTAAGATCTTCCATTCACTCTCATTATGTTGAAATTTCAAATGCTATCTGTATCTAGGTGTAGTTTTCTTTTTTTTTTATTGTGTTTGAAATTCATTGTAATTTCTGATTCTGAGGATTAATGTCTTTCAAAAATTCTGAAAAGTCCTCAGCAACTGTTACCTCAAATATTGCCTCTATTCATTCTCTATTATACCCCGCAAAACTCCAGTTAAGCGTTTGGTAGACACTCTTCTTCAATTCTCAATGTCCTCTACCTGTATTGCATATTGTACATCACATCACCTCTCTCTGCCACATTCCGTATAACATCTTTGGTTTGATTCATTAATTCTGCTTTGTATAGTTTACTATTTTATCTTTTCATTGAGGTTTTGATTCCATTGAGTTTTTAAATTTTCATTATGAATTTTATTTTTCAAAGCTACATTTCATTGTTTATAAATCAACTTGGTAATTTTTATAGCTTCCTGTTTCTTGTTCATAATTTCAAACCACTTTTTGCTTGTTTGACCTATTAAATACACTTTTTAAATACATCTCTGTCTCATAATTCTAATATCTTAAGCTTTGTGGGTATAATTGTGCTATTTTTTTCCCCTGTATCTGACTCACGGTACTTTGTTTCCTTGTGTGTTTTAGGATTTTTTTGTGTGTGTGATCTCATATTCCTTGCAAAATATCTGTGGTAATTATGTGAGACCTGAATTGAAGTTCTATTCAATTTCATTGTTTTGTTTTCATTTTCCTGCTTGCATTTTCTTTTATTTATTGTATTCTCCTCCCCTTTTTATTTCTTATTGAGATTCTTAAATCATTCATCTTCAGTCTTGCTGCTCTCCTTATACATGAATTTTAGGCTACACATTTTCTGTAAGTGATGCTTTAGCTACATGTATGTAAATATTTCTTATCTTTTGAAATAAATATCTTCTATTTATTTTTATGATTTCTTCTATGGCCCATCAGTTACTTAGGAGTTTAAAAAAAAATTTTTTTTTTTAATGTTTACTTTTGAGACAATGCAAGAGACAGAGTGCAAGTGGTTGAGGGGCAGACAGAGGGAGACACAGAATCTGAAGCAGGCTCCAGGCTCTGAGCTGTCAGCACAGAGCCCAACATGGGGCTTGAACTCACAAACTGTGAGATCATGACCTGAGCCGAAGTCGAACGCTTAACTGACTGAGCCACTCAGGCACCCCTACTTAGGAGCTTTTAAATTTAATTCCAAAACAAATAGAACTGAAGAATTTTCTGGATATTTCTTTCTTTTTTTTTTTTTAACGTTTTTTATTTATTTTTGAGACAGGGAGAGACAGAGCATGAACAGGGGAGGGTCAGAGAGAGGAAGACACAGAATCTGAAAAGGGCTCCAGGCTCTGAGCTGTCAGCACAGAGCCTGATGCGGGGCTCGAACTCACGGACCGAGAGATCATGACCTGAGCCGAAGTCGGCCGCTTAACTGACTGAGCCACCCAGGCGCCCCTGGATATTTATTTCTAACCGAATTGCATTATAGTTGTGGTTCGTAAGTACTGAGTCTTTTAAATTTATGGCTTAGAATATGGTATATTTTCATAAAAGTTATGTGTCCTTCAGAAGAATATAAAATCTCTAATTATTGAGCACACTTTTTTTTCTATCCTATTTGGCCTGTTACTGAATTGTGTTTGTAAAACCATTATTTCAGATGATTTGTCAAAATCTGCTTACAGCTCCCTCACTTTGGCATCACGTTTTGAAACCATGTGATTCAGTACACACAATATTAAAATGTTCACGTCAGGAAGACACAGTCGGGAAAAACAATTCATCATTATATAGTGCCCACTTTTATTTTTGCCTTCAAGTTTATTTTGTCAGATGTAAAAACAGCTTCACTTTCTTTTAATTAATATTGGCTCAGGAACTCTTTTTACTTTCAACCTCTCTATGTATTTATTTTTTTCTCTCTTGTAAACAATGCATAGCTGTTTTTTTTTTTAAGTTTGTTTATTTATTTTGAGAGAGAGAGAGAGAAAGAGCACACAAGTGGGGTAGGGGCAGAGAGGGAGAGAGAGAGAAAATCCCAAACAGGCTTCACAGCATGGAGCCAACGAGGGACTCGAACGCACAAACCATGAGATCATGACCTGAGCCGAAACCAAGAGTCAGACACTTAACCTACTGAGCCACTGAGGCACCCCTGGTGGTTTTTAAAATCCAGTTTGGTATTCTGGTTATTTGATTCACTGTGATTACTCATATGTTTCGCTTTACTACCTCGTATTTGTTCCTCTCTGTTTTCTCTTTTCTTCTTTTGAATTGCTTTTTTATCTCATTACATGTTTGTATCTACAGGTTTTGAAAATTCACATCCTATTTCTATGATTTGAATGGTTGGCCTTAAAATTTTAACGTGAATTCTTAATCGAAAAGCATCTAAAATTCATCAATGCCTTTACATTTTCCGCAATACTACAAAGATGTTTAAACATTGAAAATGTTTACTAAGCATCACAGCCTCTGTCAAGCTGCCCGCTCCTCCGATTTGCTCACCTCCTCTCCTTCTCCCACTTGTCCTTCTGCTGCCCGTCCATCCCTCTTCAGCCACACTGGTCTCCTGCCCGATTCCTGAACAGGCCACGCACATTCTCACCTGAAAACTCCCCACTGACTGGTTCCTCTGCTGAAAACTACATACCCAAGACAACTGCGAGACTGTTTCTCAGCATTCGAGCCTGCTTGATTTGACCCCTTACCTGCCATCTTATTTATAATTGCACACCTTTTGAGCACTTCCTAGAGGCTGTCATTGCTTTACTTTTCTCCATACCACTTACCACCTTTTAGTATACTAAATAACGTCCTCCTCTAGAATCTAAACTCCATGCGGAAAGGGATTTGTTTTCTGATGTTTTTTAAACTGCCATATCCCAGCCTCTAGAACACTGTGAGGCTCATAGTAGGCTCTTAATTATTTGTTATATTCAATGAATCCAAGCCCAAAACCCAGATGAGAGCTGACCAATGTCCTCAAATTATTGGGGGATCCCCGACTCTTTTTGTTCTATCACTACTCAGAACCATGGCTGAGACAGATGATTTCTACTGAGAGCTCTCCGTTTGGAGCGTTATTTGTACCAGTTCAGTTTTTCCTGAGTGTGTTTGCTTTTTGTTCCTGGCTTTATGCTGTTTCTCTAATCAGGCTCCTTGCCCAGACCCCAGTTCCACAAGTTCTGTCTCCTTACACAGACATGCAAGTTCTCATCTTCCTGGCCTGCCAGCATCTGTACATGCCTCCGGGTGGTTTGGCAGTTTTTAGCCTCACCGAAGTCCCTGAACTGTGCGTAAGGTTTGCTCCTGCCCTCAGAGGATTTCTTCCACATTTTTGATGGCTCATCCATTCATTGGAAATATTTTTAAAGGAATTTTAAATTTAATTTTCAGACTAATTTTTAAATTTGACTTTAAATGAATCTTTAATGTTTTCCAATGTCTCTGAATCTCCGTCCAGCAATTTGGGGTTCCTTTTTCCTGTTCTGTGAAATATACTTGGTATGGCCTGCCTTTCTTCCATAGCGATCTATTTCTTCTCTCCACTGGCTCATTGTTAATGTTTATCTAATTGAAGACTTTTGTCCAACTCTACACCAACCTTCCAAGTGTGAATTTTCTGGCCCCCACCAGAAACTAAAACCAAAATTGAACAAAGGCTAAAAAGTAGACGGAAAGAAAAAGTCCAACAGACAATCTTGTGTTTGTTTCATTAGAGAAGTTTAAACTATCTGAAAGAGCAGGGGCCATTTTTACTGCAGTGGAAAATTTTGAACCTATTGCCTTAATGTTCATTTAGTTACACTTGCAGAACATCCTGAAAAAGCTGAAGCAGGAGATGGCAAGGTGAAAACAGCAGCTTGTAAAACTTCCTGGTAACCACAAGATGAGAAAAGCTCAATATCACCAAGCTAAGCACGCTGTTCCAGGAGACACTGCTTTGGGAGCTATCCCCAATGATCTCCTTGCTTGCTGCAAGTAATAAACTCTCCCTTCTTGAACACAATCTTGAACGGGTCTTATTAGTTATGCTCACCAAGAGACAAAATCCCTGCATTGGGTTGCAAAGCTCCTGTGGCACAGGCCATCTTGGACTAGCAGTTTGGGAAAACTTGCTGAGGAACACTGTAAGGTGGAAGGAGTCTTATAAGCATATAGTTCAATGTTCTTTTTTTTTTTTTAATTCTTAACATTTATTTATTTTTGAGAGATAGATCATGAGCAGGGCAGGGGCAGAGAAAAAGAGGGAGACACAGAATCTGAAGCAGACTCCAGACTATGAGCTGTCAGTACAGAGCCTAATGTGGGGCTTGAACCCATGAACCATGAGATCATGACCTGAGCTGCAGTCAGATACTTAACAGACTGAGCCACCCAGGTGCCCCTAGTTTAATGTTCTTAAAAAGGGCAGCCTAAGCATGGTGAACATGATCTTTTAGGAATCAGCATATGTGAGGATACAAGTTTCCTACTGTAACAAATCATTGCAAATTTAATGGCTTAAAATCACACAAATGTATTATCTCACAGTTTCCCTCAGTCAGAAGACCAGAGTGGCTGAATAGAAAGTGGCTTTTAGAGTCTCACAGGCTGAAATCAAGATGTGGGTAGAGTTGTTCTCTTTTCTAGAGATCTAAGGGGAGAATCCGCTCCTCACTCTTTCAGATTTCCTTGCTGGTTGGTTGGTACCTATTTCCTTGCTGGCTGGCTATCAGTCAAAGGCTGTTGTCAGCTTCCAAAGGCCACCCACATTCCTTGGCTCTTAGCCCCCTCCTCCATCTTCAAATCCAGCCATGGTGGGTCAAGTCCCTCTCACTTTTTTTTTTTTTTTAATGTTTATTTACTTTTGAGACAGAGAGAGACAGAGCACGAACAGGGGAGGGGCAGAGAGAGAGGGAGACATAGAATCTGAAACAGGCTCCAGGCTCTGAGCTGTCAGCACAGAGCCCGACGCGGGGCTCGAACCCACGGACCGTGAGATCATGACCTGAGCTGAAGTCGGATGCTCAACCGACCAAGCCACCCAGGCGCCCCCAAGTCCCTCTCACTTTAACTTCTCTTTTGTTCTCCTCTGCTAATAAGAAATAATTTGGGGATGTTGGTGGCTCAGTCAGTTAAGTACCCAACTTCGACTCAGGTCATGATCCTATGGTTCATGAGTTCAAGCCCTACATCAGGCTCTCTGCTGTCAGCACAGAGCTCACTTCAGATCCTCTATCCCCCTCTCTCTCTACCCCTCCCCTGATCATGCTTTCTCTCTCTCTCTCTCAAAAATAAACATTTGAAGAAATAATGTAATTAGATTGGACCTACACAGATAATCCAGAATATTTCTTCATTTCAGAGTCTGTAACCTTAATCACATCAGCAAAGCCCCCTTTGCCACGTAAGATAACCTACAGTTTACAGGTTCTGAGGATTAGAATGTGGACCTCTTTTGGGGGACCATTATTCTGCCTACTACAGTGGGCAAGAATCCAGTTTGTAGAAACCAGGAGACAGCAGATCAATAGTGAAAAGGTAAGTCAGGACCACAAATGTTCAGAGATGTTTTCCAAAGCCCAGAAGTTTCTCTAAGAAGTACAACAGGAGATTAGCAGAGATCCACGAGTCAGATGAACGGCCAGGACTCAAGTAGGCAGGATTTGACATTCTTTAGCCTAATGGCCACTAGTAGTCTTTCAGGTACCACCTTCAACTTTATCTGTGCTGGTGTGTTTTCCCTCTCTGGAATGGCAAAGAATTCCTTGTGGAAGAGGAAGGCCTGAGGCACTGTTCTCATCACCTACTAAAGCTATCTCTTGGGCTTCA
Organism: Panthera onca; assembly: GCF_046562875.1. Classification (NCBI taxonomy): domain Eukaryota; kingdom Metazoa; phylum Chordata; class Mammalia; order Carnivora; family Felidae; genus Panthera; species Panthera onca. The sequence goes on from NC_138342.1 coordinate 88,130,064, forward strand.
CTTTAAGGATGGAAGCAGTTGGCATTTTGAATCCAATTGGGGTGCTCAGTCTAGATTATAGGCCACCAGCAGAATATCTTTTTTACTTTTTTTTCTTCCATCTCTCCTTATATATTGACTCACTGTGGTCTGAGTTAATATCTCAAATGTATGATTGTGCTAAAAGCAATAAATAATCAGTATCTGCCAACATTTTTATTTTTGCTACCATTTCCCCTGATTATATGTCTTGGTATGGAGACATATAGATTTACCAAATATTTTGCCATTGGATAACGATGGCCACCAACTCTCTAGACTATAAAATGTCTTCCTAATATCCTTCCTCCCCTACTGGCCGTTTTCATATTTTAGGTTACATTACTTCTAGCATTTGTACATCCCGATGTCAAAATCCCTATCAGATAGGAACGTACTCTCCCTTAAGAGTAGTAGAAAAATGTGGTTTAACACATAGAAATTTATGTATTTCAGGCAAAAAGCCTAGGAGTAGGAAGGCTCTTTATGTCTTTCCACACTGTCATCCTTTGTGTGTCTTAATCCCCATGGTTATTGTGTCATAGTCCCAGCATAGCTGGGTAAGAACCATGAGGTGTAGAGGATGAAAGAAAAGGCATTCTAGTGAAGTTTTCCTTGTCCCAAGTCCCAGGTTTTCCTTGTCCCAAGAGACTTCTGCTCATATCTCATTGGCCAACGGTGGATCATAGATTGAAGAAGAGTCTAACAAGTAGCATTTTTATCTATCCAGGATTCAATTTATGAAAGATAAATGGGAGATTAGATATTGAGGAGGCAAATGGCAGTGCCTGACAACTATACTGCTATTATAAAGAATAAAGATATATGGGAGTGCCTGGGTGGCTCAGTCGATTAACAGTCCGAATTTGGCTCAGGTCATGATTTCATAGTTTATGACTTCAAACCCACATTGGGCTCTCTGCTGTCAGCACACAGCCCTCTTCAGATCCTCTTTCCCCCTCTCTCTGCTCCTCCCCCACTCATGTGCGCATGTGTACCCTCTCTCTCTCTCTCTCTCTCAAAAACAAACATTAAAAAAAGGAATAAAGATATACATGTGTATATGAAAAATACTATATACTGTTAAAGTTGAAAAAGCAAATTGCAGAAGAATATGCATTTGAATCCATTATTACAAAACAAAAATAAAAAAAAAAACAAAGACAAAAAACAAAACTAACTGCTGTATGTATGTTTGTATGTGCATGTTAGGGGAATGTTACACCTTAAACAGGAATACAGCTAATGATACAGTGAAAATGATATTACTGATAATAAATAGGGATTACATCCAATAATAATAGCAAACGCACACAATATACTGACACATGCTGTTATATTTAGCAAACATTAACTCATTTTATCCTCATAATAACTTCATAAAGTTTCACTAATGTTTTCCTTAATTTACAGATGAGGAAGTTGACACGCAAAGAGTTAAATAACTTCTCCAAGATCACAGATCTAATAAACATTAGAGATGGAGTTTAAACCCAGAAAGTCCAGTCCACAGTCTGGGCACTTAATCCCTACGATATGTATTATTTTATACTTTGAAAAGAAAATAATAAAGCAATTACCTCTCCTTCAAATCCACCCAAAGCAGCAGCAGCAAGAGCAACAGCAATAGAGCAGAAAGAGCATCCATGAACTCTGAGCAAAACCTGGGCTGTCACTGCAGATTTGTCATCAGTCCTCCCCAAGTGTTCTCTTATCTTTGGGTGCCTTTTCATCTTCCTAAAAACCATGGTTCTCCCTACATGGGCACCCAACCCAAGGAAGCTGCTCAGGATTCCAAACCTGAGCTCTATCCTGACTTTCCCCAGAGAACAGCCCCCCTACTTTTTCTCCTCTTCCTCTCCCCTCTCAACATGGCTGTCCATGCACTTCAGAGCCTTGGAGTTCTCTGGACAAGTTGATAACTATAAAATAATGGGATAATTGTTTGTCCCAAATGGTGGACAAGTTTGAGAGTATAGAGGAATGAACCCTAGCATTCTAATATCTAGAGACACAACTAATATTTAGATTGTTTTAAAGGTCCCAAGGATCTCCCACATACTGCTGCTCATTTAATTCAGTCTTCATGGTAACACTATGAAGGTTTTCATTCCTATTTTACAGATATGGAAACAGAGGCTCTGTGAGGATAACTAACTTGTCCACCATGTTCTTGCTGCTAAGAGTGGCAGAGCTGATACTAAGTCTGATTATTCTTTCCCCAAACTGCAGCCACCTCTTTTTACACAAACTTCCTTGGCCAGGAATTTCCACATATGTTACCAATGAAGTCAGTGACTTGAATAGTGAAAATTGATGACCACTGCTGGAAAAATGAAGCTTGAGGTGCAAGGAATAGAGGAGAGGAAAGGAACATCACTTACATGCCACTGTTTGCATGCACAGTGGTGTATTTGGGTTAAAACCATCTAAATAGTCTTTTAGCCTCAATTTTACTTTTGCATTGACACAGTCTTTTGGTTTATGCTAACTGCTGGACAATATTCATTTCTAAAGCCCTATTTTTCTTTCTTTCCTAAATACTTAGCTCCTCTGCTGCTTTATCTAGAAATAAAAGGTTATCACAGGTGAATATTGGCAATATTCAAAAGTTATAAATAGTTTTGTAAGTAAAAACAGTATAACAGTTGTAAGTTTTAAAGGTAGAAAAGGATCTTATAAAAACTAAATTTGTACCACAGTGCATTGTGGAGACTGTTGGTTTAAGAAATGCAAACAGGCAAAGTATTTGGAGTTCCCACCATAAAATGATGCAAGTCAGGTCTTTGTTCCTGCAGTAAACTTGAATCAAAAGAGCAAATAGGGGCACCTGGCTGGCTGAGTTGGTGGAAGAGGTGACCCTTGATCTCAGGGCTATGAGTTCAAGCCCCATGTTGGGTGTTGAATCTAATTAAAAAAAAAAAAAAACAGAACTTGCAGAGGGAAGATGGATGGTGGGAGGGAAGGAGGATGCTGGGTTCACCTCGTCCTGCTGATTGCTTAGATTCCACCCACACCTGCCTAAATAACCCAGAAAACCGCCAGAAGACTAGAAGAACAGACTGTCCTGAGCCAAGCATAGACAAAAGGCCCACGGAAGAGGTTAGGAAGGGCGGAGAGGCAGTGCATGCTACACGGCCTGGCAGGAAGGAGCTGGGGCGGTGGAGGGGCAGCCCTCCCAGCAAGGAAGAGCCCCTGAGTCTGATTTGCAAAAGCCAAAGGGCCAGATGGAGTGACTTCTGACGGCCAGTGGGACTTACCATCTGGAATGTTAAAAGTCAACAGCTCTGCTCTTAGACAGTGGGAAGGGCAACAGGACACTGGGAGGGAGAGTTGTTGAGCCCCAGGAGACAGAGCTCAGCTCAGTGGGGAACAAAGGTGCTGGCAAGCGCTATCTCCCTCTCCCATCCCCCAGCCAAAATCCCAAAGGGAACCAGTTCACCAAACTTGCTTGCACTGTGCAAACACCCAACACTGTGCTTCTGTGGATCCATCCCTCTGACAGGTCTGCCTGCCTTCCTCCTGGTGCTGCAGGGCCCCTTTCGCAGGAGACCACCAACAACAAAGCAAGCTAAGCCTGCCCCTCCCGCCCCTGTGCACCTTGCAGATCGCCCCTCCACCCTCACTAATATGCCAGATCCCATCAAAGCTGCACCACAAGCCTGGCAGAGTGAAAGTAGCCCAGACAGGGGCCACACCACTCCATAGTGAGTCTTGACCCGGTAAGAGGGGAAGGTAAGGTACACACCAGTCTGACTATGGCCCCAGCGGTGGGCTGGGGGCAGACATTGGGTCTGACTGCGGCCCCTCCCACCAACACAACTTACTCCAGACAGCACAGGGGAAGTGCCCTGCAGTTTGGAGCAACCGCAGGGACTACCCAAAATGACGAAATGGAAGAATTCTCCACAAAACAAACTCCAGGAAGTAGTGACAGCTAAGGAATTGAACAAAAATGATTTAAGCAATATAACAGAACAAGAATTTAGAATAATAGTCATAAAATTAATTGCTGGGCTTGCAAAAAAGCATCGAGGACAAGGGAGAATCTATTGCTACAGAGATCAAGAGACTAAAAGATAGTCATGAGGAATTAAAAAATGTTATAAATGAGGTGCAAAATAAAATGGAGGTGACCACAGCTCGGATTGAAGAGGCAGAGGAGAGAATAGGTGAATTAGAAGATAAAACTATGGAAAAAGAGGAACCTGAGAAAAAGAGAGATAAGAAAATCCAGAAGTATGAGGGGAGAAGTAGAGAACTAAGTGATGCAATCAAACAGAACAATATCTGTATAATAGGAATTCCAGAAGAGGAAGAGAGAGAGAAAGGGGCTGAAAGTGTACTTGAACAAATCATAGCTGAGAACTTCCCTGATCTGGGGAAGAAAAAAGGCATTGAAATCCAAGAGCCACAGAGAACTCCCTTCAGACATAACTTGAATCGATATTCTTCATGACATATCATAGTAAAACTGGCAAAATACAAGGATAAAGACAAAATTCTGAAAGCAGCTAGGGATAAACACGCTCTAATATATAAAGGGAGACCGGTAAGACTAGTGGCAGACCTATCTACTGAAACTTGGCAGGCCAGAAAGGAATGGCAGGAAATCTTCAATGTGGCGAACAGAAAAAATATGCAGCCGAGAATCCTTTATCCAGCAAGTCTGTCAGTCAGAATAGAAGGAGAGATAAAGGTCTTCCCAAACAAACAAAAACTGAAGGAATTCATCACCACTAAACCAGCCCTACAAGAGATCCTAAGGGGGATTCTGTGAGTGAAATGTTGCAAGGACCACAAAGTACCAGAGACATCACTACAAGCATGAAACCTACAGACATCACAATGACTCTAAACCCATATCTTTCAATAATAACACTGAATGTAAATGGATTAAATGCGCCAACCAAAAGACACAGGGTATCAGAATGGATACAAAAACAAGACCCATCTATTTGCTGTCTACAAGACCTGAGGACACCTTCAGATTGAAAGTGAGAGAATGGAGAACTATCTATCATGCTACTGGAAGTCAAAAGAAAGCTGGAGTAGCCATACTTATATCAGACAAACTAGACTTTAAAGGCTGTAACAAGAGATGAAGAACGACATTATATAATAATTACAGCAACTATCCACCAGGAAGAGCTAACAATGATAAATGTCTATGTGCCGAATACGGGAGCCCCAAATATATAAAACAATTAATCACAAACATAAGCAACCTTTGATAAGGATGTGGTAATTGCAGGGGACTTTAATACGCCACTTACAACAATGGATAGATCAACTAGACACAGGATCAATAAAGAAACAAGGGTCCTGAATGATACATTAGATCAGATAGACTTGACAGATATATTTAGAACTCTGCATCCCAAAGCAACAGAATATACTTTCTTCTCGAGTGCACTAGGAACATTCTCCAAGATAGATTACATACTGAGTCACAAAACAGCCCTTCATAAGTATAAAAGATTTGAGATCATATCATGCACACTTTCAGACCACAAGGCTATGAAACTTGAAATCAACCACAGGAAAAAGTCTGGAAAACCTCCAAAAGCATGGAGGTTAAAGAACACCCTACTAAAGAATGAATGGGTCAACCAGGCAATTAGAGAAGAAATTAAAAAATATATGGAAACAAACGAAAATGAAAATACAACAACCCAAAAGCTTTGGGACGCAGCGAAGGCAGTCCTGAGAGGAAAATACATTGCAATCCAGGCCTATCTCAAGAAACAAGAAAAATCCCAAATACAAAATCTAACAGCACACCTAAAGGAAATAGAAGCAGAACAGCAAAGACACCCCATACCCAGCAGAAGAAGAGAAATCATAAAGATCAGAGCAGAAATAAACAATATAGAATCTAAAAAAACTGTAGAGCAGATCAATGAAACCAAGAGTTGGTTTTTTGAAAAAATAAACAAAATTGATAAACCTCTAGCCAGACTTCTCAAAAAGAAAAGGGAGATGACCCAAATAGATAAAATCATGAATGAAAATGGAATTATTACAACCAATCTCTCAGAAATACAAGCAATTATCAGGGAATACTATGAAAAATTATATGCCAACAAACTGGACAATCTGGAAGAAATGGACAAATTCCTAAGCACCCACACACTTCCAAAACTCAAACAGGAAGAAATAGAAGACTTGAACAGACCCATAACCACTGAAGATATTGAATCAGTTATCAAAAATCTCCCAACAAGTAAGAGTCCAGGACCAGATGACTTCCTGGGGAATTCTACCAGACATTTAAAGCAGAGATAATACCTATCCTTCTCAAGCTGTTCCAAAAAATAGAAAGGGAAGGAAAATTTCCAGACTCATTCTATGAAGCCAGTATTACTTTGATTCCTAAACCAGACAGAGACCCAGCAAAAAAAGAGAACTACAGGCCAATATCCCTGATGAATATGGATGCAAAAATTCTCAATAAGATACTAGCAAATCTAATTCAACAGCATATAAAAAGAATTATTCACCATGATCAAGTGGGATTCATTCCTGGGATGCAGGGCTGGTTCAACATTTGCAAATCACTCAATGTGATACATCACATCAATAAAAGAAAAGATAAGAACCATATGACCCTGTCAATCGATGTAGAAAAAGCATTTGACAAAATTCAGCATCCTTTCTTAATAAAAACCCTCAAGAAAGTTGGGATAGAAGGAACATACTTAAACATCATAAAAGCCATTTATGAAAAGCCCACAGCTAATATCATCCTCAATGGGGAAAAACTGAGAGCTTTCTCCCTGAGATCAGGAACATGACAGGGATGTCCACTCTCACCACTGTTGTTTAACATAGTGTTGGAAGTGCTAGCATCAACAATCAGACAACAAAAGGAAATCAAAGGCATCAAAATTGGCAAAGATGAAGTCAAGCTTTCACTTTTTGCAGATGACATGATATTATACATGGAAAACCCAACAGACTCCACCAAAAGTCTGCTAGAACTCATACATGAATTCAGCAAAGTCATAGGATACAAAATCAATGTACAGAAATCAGTTGCATTCTTATACACTAATAATGAAGCAACAGAAAGACAAATAAAGAAACAGATCCCATTCACAATTGCACCAAGAAGTATAAAATACCTAGGAATAAACCTAACCAAAGATGTAAAAGATCTGTATGCTGAAAACTATAGAAAGCTTATGAAGCAAATTGAAGAAGATACAAAGAAATGGAAAAACATTCCCTGCTCATGGATTGGAAGAATAAATATTGTTAAAATGTCAATACTACCAAAGCTATCTACACATTCAATGCAATCCCAATCAAAATTGCACCAGCATTCTTCTCAAAGCTAGAACAAGCAATCCTAAAATTCATATGGAACCACAAAAGGCCCTGAATAGCCAAAGTAATTTTGAAGAAGAAGACCAAAGCAGGAGGCATCACAATCCCAGACTTTAGCCTCTACTACAAAGCTGTAATCATCAAAACAGCATGGTATTGGCACAAAAACAGACACATAGACCAATGGAATAGAATAGAAACCCCAGAATTGGACCCACAAATGTATGGCCAACTCATCCTTGACAAAGCAGGAAAGAATGTCCAATGGAAAAAAGACAGTCTTTTTAACAAATGGTGCTGGGAGAACTGGACAGCAACATGCAGAAGGATGAAACTAGACCACTTTCTCACACCATTCACAAAAACAAACTCAAAATGGATGAAGGACCTGAATGTGAGACAGGAAACCATCAAAACCCTCGAGGAGAAAGCAGGAAAAAACCTCTCTGACCTCAGCTGCAGCAATTTCTTACTTGACACATCTCCAAAGGCAAGGGAATTAAAAGCAAAAATGAACTATTGGGACCTCATGAAGATAAAAAGCTTCTTCACTGCAAAGGAAACAATCAACAAAACTAAAAGGCAATCAATGGAATGGGAAAAGATATTTGCAAATGACCTGTCAGATAAAGGGCTAGTATCCAAAATCTATAAAGAGCTCACCAAACTCCACACCCGAAAAACAAATAATCCAGTGAAGAAATGGGCAGAAAACATGAATAGACACTTCTCTAAAGAAGACATCCAGATGGTCAACAGGTATATGAAAAGATGCTCAACGTCGCTCCTCATCAGGGAAATACAAATCAAAACCACACTCAGATACCACCTCACACCAGTCAGAATGGCTAAAATGAACAAATGAGGAGACTATAGATGCTGGAGAGGATGTGGAGAAACGGGAACCCTCTTGCACTGTTCGTGGGAATGCAAACTGGTGCAGCTACTCTGGAAAACAGTGTGGAGGTTCCTCAAAAAATTAAAAATAGATCTACCCTATGACCCAGCAATAGCACTGCTAGGAATTTACCCAAGGGATACAGGAGTGCTGAGGCATAGGGGCACTTGTACCCCAATGTTTATAGCAGCACTTTCAACAATAGCCAAATTATGGGAAGAACCTAAATGTCCATCAACTGATGAATGGATAAAGAAATTGTGGTTTATATACACAATGGAATACTACATGGCAATGAGAAAGAATGAAATATGGCCTTTTGTAGCAACATGGATGGAACTGGAGAGTGTGATGCTAAGTGAAATAAGTCATACAGAGAAAGACAGATACCACATGTTTTCACTCTTATGTGGATCCTGAGAAACTTAACAGAAGACCATGGGGGAGGGGAAGGGGAAAAACAAAAAAAAAAGGTTAAAGGGGGAGGGAGCCAAAACATAAGAGACTCTTAAAAACTGAGAACAAACTGAGGGTTGATGGGGGGTGGGAGGGAGAGGAGGGTGGGTGTTGGGTATTAAGGAGGGCACCTGTTGGGATGAGCACTGGGTGTTGTATGGAAACCAATTTGACAATAAATTTCATATTAAAAATAAATAAATAAATAAATAAATAAATAAAATAATACTTAAATGGGGAAAAATAAAATATAAAGGATACATCAAAGGCATATAAAAATTATTTTCTTTCTATATTATATCTAAAGTGTCTATAAGATTTGAATAGATGAAATAACTTGTTTAAAGAAAAAAATAAAAAAATAAAAGAGCAAACAAAGTATCTCATAAGTTTCCTCAACTGCAAATTCTCTGAGATTTTTATGCCTGAGGTAGAAGTTTCTGAAGATGAGTATCTTGACCTATTTCAACCACCATGACCTCCTAACTTTGTTCTGAACAAGCTGTGGAGCAGTATTAGAAAATCTAAGCGGTTAAAAAAATTTTTTTCTACATTTTTCAGAGAGAGAGAGAGAGAATGAGCAGGGGAGGGGCAAAGAGAGAGGGAGAGAGAGAGTCCCAAGCAGGCCCTGTGCTGTCAGTGCAGAGCTTGATCATGAACTATGAGATAATGACCTGAGCCAAAGACAAGAATCAGACAATTAACTGACTAAGCCACCCAGGAGCCCCTAAGCAGTGTTTAATTGATAAAATCTGATACTTGACATTTAAAGCACAGCAACTGGAAAATCTGTGAAGTAAGTTAAATTGATATAGTAACTGAGTGTGGAATTTAGAACTAAAAGGAACCTGAGAATGTATTTTAGGGCTCTTTGCCAATGTTCAGGAAAGACTCCTATCTCCTTGCTAGGCCCCCAAATAGTTGATAGATTATTTTTATAAGGCACAAAAAGTTTAGAACTTGGAAAAGCAGATATCAAAATAGTTTTTCAATAATGTCCCTTTTATTTTGGAGGTAATAAGTAATAAGCGGATACTATCTGAACAGGTTTGTTAGCTCTCTACTAGTGAGGTTTCTTTCTATAAGCCAATTCATATATCCCAGGAGAATCTCCATGGCTCCCCACTCCACCCTGTCAAGAATGCTTACAAAGTCAAGTTGTGTATACAACCTGCTCACTGCATCTCTCCTCATCAGTAACCTGCCTTCCTCTTTTATATCCCAAACAATTCATAGTAATGACACCCAATTATAACTTGTCCTTTTGAATTTGGGGTGCCGAAAGGCAGGCTTCTTCTACTTTCTAGTAAAGATATTAACAGGCATCCAAAACTTTTCATAACATAGCTCACGATATGAAAGCTTCAGACCAGCTCATGCATTCATTTTCTCTCCTTGTGTAGATTTTTCTCTTCTTACAGAACTTATGTAGATTATTTCTTTGGTACCAAAAGTCCCAAGCCCTGTAACACTGTGTGTTCTTAGATGCCATTTGTCCAATCCATCTTCTTTCCCAATGAAGGAAGAATAGTTACTGGGCAAATGATCTGGAAGCACATTCACCTGCAAGTCAGGGTTGCTTAAAGACCAGGCTAGCGCACCTTCTAAACTACCACTGGAATCACCTTCACAGCACCCTCCACAGATGTTTGATTATGGAGCTTCTGCCTGAACCCCTGGAACGAGCAAGCCAGGGAGAGAGGAGCGCTCTCCGTACTTCCAAAGTGTCTCTTCACGTTGAAGTATTATGTTGAACCCTCTACTCTAATGATTCTTCCATTGTCTTAGCTTTGCTTCTGGAGTCTGCCAAGAAAATATCCTCTCTTTATGTCCATTCCCATACACTATGACCTGTGTCCTTTTTTTCCCCCTTACACAGACCCTTTTTAAGCCCTTTTTTAAAACTCTACATTCTCAGGAAGTGGTGTCAGCATTGAAGAGGTTTCACGTATCAGTTACTAGAATCACATTAGCTTTAAAGGAAATGAAATTACTTCTGCAACTGCAGAGACTAAGAGGAAAATTAAGTTTGTGATGACTTCCAGCTTGAAGCAAATTCATTTACACACACACGCACACACTGCCCTACTATCTATCACTGCTCTGATTTCATCTGTGACCTAGTTTGTGGCTTCCAAAACTTTACACTGCTGTGGGAAGCTCATTCTTAAAGATATTTAGCTTTCTTACATTATACTTTATATAAAACTTTGGCTATATGTGAGGCTTCCCATTTATCTCAATATCTCATCAACACTGTGATTTTTTTTAATTAAAAATTTCCACTTGGCAGTTCAAGAATTTTGAAACAATAAGATACACATGATACCGAAAATGGGTAATGAAAAATCTTAGTTGAAATGTATTTAATCCACCAGTTCCTCACCCCCATGGATTCAGACTGTGACCTGAGAGAAAAATCCCAATCACATGCAATTGTTTGCCATTTCATTGAGGTTTGCATATTACCCACTGCGAATGAGGGGCAATTATTTTAAATAATTTTTTATTACACACAAAATTGGAAGGTGTTCCACTTACTAATTAAAAATCATCCCTTGATTTTTTTTAAATCATCTTTTGATTTAAAAGCCAATGTATCCAGAAGAAGTTCTGAACTGATTTTTATACATTTTATCTGCAACCTGAAGACCAGGATTATAGCCTAATATAGTAGCAATGGGATATTTTAAAGACAAGCCATGACAGTCAAGTGTCATTCAACTGACTTGTTAGAAGTATCCACTCTCACGTCCCTTGTTGCTCATAGTTTCATAGGATTCCAACCTTAGGGCAAACTACCACACATTTCTTCCTGAGAACACACTCTGAAGACACCCATGCCTTTTTCCTTGCTAACAATAATCCTGAAGTGGCATTGTTTGTAATGAAGGGACAAGAAACCTCAGCAGAATGTCTCACTTGTACATACATGTTTTTATTTAACAGAAAAGATGACTCCACAGGCTGAGTGTTCTGCACCTGAGACCCTAGCTCAGGAAGAAGAGCATCAGATGCAGAGAATGATGGCAAAGCGTTCGAAAATCATCAAGGAGCTGATTCAGACGGAAAAAGACTACCTCAATGATCTAGAGCTGTGCATTAGGGAAGTGGTTCAGCCCTTGAGAAATAAACAGGTAAATGCGACTTTGAGGGTCTCCCCCCCGCCACCATATCCTAAATAGGATGACCAGCACCGTGAAATCCAATCACCCAAGTGGTAGTATCTGCTGCAGGGCGGGTGGAGTGATGGGCCTTTTTCCTGGAGTCCCCGGTTTGGGGTGATCCCGAGTGTCATCAGACCCACATTTCTTGTGTCAGCAGAGGGACACCCAGATTCCTTCCATTTGGCCAGGGAAACTGTATTCTAAAATATGGGGGAAAGGAAGTTCATGGTTTCCATCATTTTGAAATTTCTTTCTTGGATTCTCATGGAACTGATAACAATATGTGAGCAAATAGGTTTCCAGTTCAGGAACAAAGCACTTGATCTGATTCAAAGATGATCCAGGATTTGGAAGAAAAAAATATTGTGTCCCTCCCTCCCCCCCATACATTGAGAGCTCAATTAAACTTACGATTATTCAGCAAAGTAAAATTCAACATAGAAACCAACCTGAATGTAAGGTAACACTTGAAGTGTTTATAAGTTAATCATTCTCCTTTTTAATCAAAGGCTTTTCAGGGTATTTCTTGTAAGGAATTAGAGTATAGGTACAAAGATATTTGATTCATATATAGGTGCATGTATATACACACACACACAATTTGCATGAACATAAACTCACACATATATCTGGCTCTTTTCATCCATTCAACACATTTATTAAGTTCCTGATGTGTACTCGGCACTGTTCCCAGCACTGGGGTTACAGTTCAGTACAAAACAAAGTTCTGCCCTTATGGGGTTTGCTTTCTAGTGGGGGAGAGGAAGAGTCAGACAATCAATAATAAATGAATGAACAAATGAGTAAAAAAATAAATAAATAAATAAATACAAATTAAGATATAATAGATGGCGTTAAGTATAGCAGAGATAGTTTTCTCATCATTAGTTTATGTGCAGACAAGGGATGGGGCATGGGCACAGAGGGGTGATGTTTCTATTTCAAACACCATCGTAAATGTAGACCTTTCCAATGGGGGAACGTTACAGCAAAGAATTGAAAGGGGAAAAGGTGCTCCAGGATGAGGGAGAACAAGAGCAAAGCAGAGGATAACCTGAGGAGTGATAACCTGATCACTGAGGGGGATAAATGGTCCTCACACACAATCGAACTGATATACAAAAGCATAAACTACCAAGGAAAGATGATCAGAATTCCACTACTTAAAGATAATCACCATTCACATGGTTGGGAACATCCTTGCAGGCATCAGTTGGGACGTTTACACACACACACACACACACACACACACACACACACACACACAAAATCACACATATATTTTTACATAAATGTAACAAAAACTACACATGCTATTTTATAGCATACTTGTCTCATTCAGCAATCTGTTTGATGTTTCTGGCCATGACTACTGATACTTATAAATGTTTTTCTACTGTTACTGATGCTGAGACACACTTATGTTTTGGGTGTGGTCACCTTATCTCCTTAGAATAAATTCCTAGAAGTGGAATTGCTAGGTCAAAGGGTATACACATGTAGCATTTTGACAAAAAATTTTCCAGCTGACAACCAAAAAGCTCATACCATTCTCATTTTCATTTTCATTAACAGTGCTTGAGAAGTCAGAATACCTTTTTATATATTCATTATCCATTTGTATTCTCTTAAATCCCTATTCATATTCATGTCTCTTGCCCTTTTAAAAAAATATATGGTTTGTCTTTTTCTTATTGTTTTACAAAATCTCTTTATATATTAGAGATGTTCTTTTTTCATCCTGCACGTTACAACTAATTTTCTCAGTTTGTCTTTTGCCTTCTAACCTGTTTAAGGTTAAAAAGTTAAAACCTTGTTTAAGGTTTATTCATTTGATTTTGCCATGTTTAAGTGATCGAATATATTTAACTTTATGGATTCTGGGCTTGGCATCTTAATATTTTTATAATCATGGGGTACATGTTAAGATGTACCCCATGATTATAAAAATATTGCCAGCCAGTTGTCTCAACTTCAATTATTACATCTTTCACCCAGTACTTACAATATGCAGAAGCAGAGTTTATGTTTCTTTTTCTTTCTAAAATTTTTTAATTTTTTTTTTAATTTATTTTTGAGACAGAGAGACAGAGCATGAGCAGGGGAGGGGCAGAGAGAGAGAGAGGGAGACACAGAATCCGAAGCAGGCTCCAGGCTCTGAGCTGTCAGCACAGAGCCCGACGTGGGGCTCGAACCCACAAATCGTGAGATCATGACCTGAGCCAAAGCGCCCCCAGAATTTATGTTTCTTAACATAAGACTCCTCCAAGAAATACTAGAAAAAAATATCTGGCCTAGAAATTAGGAAAAAGCAGTGTCGATCAAGGTGACCTTAGATATAGAAGTTGGGTTTGGTTTGATTTAAGACAATGTATGAAGAAGGAATTTTTCCTTCATAGGAAGTTACCTTTAGTTTTACTCCCTCCTGGCTTTCAATAGGTACTTAGTATCTGTCAGGCCCTGTTCCAAAGGCCTCATTTGTATGCTCATTTAATCCTCTCACAGTTCTCACGTTGGAAGGTAACTGGTGGCTGTCTGAATCTGGAAATTTCTTATTTATTCTGTAAGAGTAGGAACAACAAAAATGGTCATGATAAAAAGTCATTCTCTAGTTACATTGCTAACTCTATAAAAATATGTTTGAAGGTTTTTTTTCTTTTAATATAAACTAGCTGTGTCTCCTATAACCGCTGCTCTGGCAGTTATATATTTTTTGAAGTTTACTTATTTATTTTGAGAGAGTGCATGCAAGTGGGGGAGGGGGAGGGAGAACATGAGAGAGACTGAGAATCCCAAGCAAGCTCAGGTGCTATCAGCACAGTGACTGACTTGGGGCTCAAACCAGACCCGAAACTAAGAACTGGATGCTTAATCAACTGAGCCACCTAGGCACCCCTGTTCTAGCAGAAATTTATACTTATTAATAAAATGTTTATTTACATACCTCTTAAAATGTTGATTTGAAATGCACCTAGCGTCAGACTCTACCACTATCTACCTTCTCTTACGGTGAGCTTTTACCATCACTCCTATTCTCTGAAAAATTTAGAACCTAGCCCGACATCAATGTCAGATGATTTCAATATTCAGGCAAATGACGCACACAAACCTTGGGGCCTCTCCCCCAATTTCTTGCTCACATTCTGGGATCGTTGCCTCAACCCCATGTCAGCCCTTCACTCCAGGCCCATCCCCTAGAGCTGCCCTTACCTTTACTTCTCCCCTTCAGAACCGGAATTTCAGACTTAGCATTTTCTAACTCTCACGTCCTGTCTCCCAGCACACTCCCACTGGTTTCCTCTCCCTGACAAGTTTCTGATGCCATCGGACGTCCATGCTATTGACCTCACCACCTTTTCACCCTTCATCAATAGCCTACACCTGATTTCATTAACACAGGCCCTCCATTATAATCACTGCTTGCAGATGAACTCAATTCCCTCTCCTCCCTCTCTTTCCATTTACTTGCCTGGAAAAAAACCCCAAAACCAAAAACCAACTACCCTTGATGAAGTTCAATTTTCTGCCTACTTTACATCTTGACCCATGCAGCTGGAACCAATGTCTTCTACAGTTCATGGCCATTTTCTTCCGGTGGGGTGCCCAGTAATGTCTCTGAAGGGACTCTCACATCTTTCTCCTCACATCTCAGACACTCCCTCTTCTGTCCCAACTCTTAGCTAATATCCTTTCTCACCATTTCATTGAGAAAATAGGCACAATAAGAAGATACACACTGTCCCAACACCACGCCTATCAACCTACCTGCATTTCTATCCTTATAGCCTGGCTAATGGTTCTGCTTCTAATTAAGGACAACCTTCTATCCCCTCAGGCTTCCTCAAGGATATCATTCCTGCCGGTGTCCTTTCTCTTTTCTGTATATTGACTTTATCTCCACATTGGATCATTCTCATCAGCATTACCTGCTGTCCTAAAAAAAAAAAAAAAGAAAAAGAAAGAAAGAAAGAAAGAAAGAAAGAAAGAAAGAAAGAAAGAAAAACTCTCACTTGACTCTAAAAGAATTGGCTATATTCTCTGTCCTTCTCTTTTAAAGTTGGACATGAAGGGCACCTGGGTGGCTCAGTCAGTTAAGCGTCCAACTCTTGGTTTTGGTTCAGGTCATGGTCTCATGGTCTTGTGAGTTCAAGCCCCATGTCGAGCTCCGCGCTGATAATGCTGCTGACGGTGCAGAACCTGCTTGGTATTCTCTATCTCCCTCTCTCTCTGCCCCTCCCCCAGGTGTGCTGTCTCTGTCTCTCTCAAAAGTAAAAAAACTTAAAAAAAAATTTTTTAAGTTGGATGTGAAATATTTAATATGTGTAAAACCATGTGTGATTAAGACATTCAAAATAAACTCAATGTACCAAGAATCTGTCCCTGTGATGAGTTAATGATTAATATAAAAAAAGACAACATATAAGAAATGCCCACCTTTTAATTCATAACACATTTTTGTATCAAATGGAATAAGAAGTTTATGTAATGTGCAAATGTTCTCAACTTTAAACCATCTACCACACTGGTAAATTAAACTGGCCCCACCAATATATATGCCATTGTTCAGCTGTAATCTTTTATATGATTCCAATCTTTGTGTTTTGGCTTTTGTTGTTTTTCTTATTTTTTGCTTCTTGTGTAACCTTTACAAGCAGTTCTCAGAATTGGTGTTTCAACCATGTAAAATAAAACGTTTCCGTCGTGGTGACACGTAGTTTATTTAGCATGTTTAACTTACTCTTCAATACTTTGAATTCCTGTTCTCGCACTTCGAACTCCTATTTTCCCCTTGTTATTCTATTCAGATTGTTTGTAGCTTGCTCATTTTTCACATCTGGTACTTGTCTCTTTGTTTAGATATCTTTTCAGTGCTCTCTGTCTGGTCTCATTGTCGACATTGGTTTCAGTCTAGTGGTCACTTTGTCCTCTCTACTAATGTTGAAATACTAGTTATTCAGAGGTTTTTCAGAATTCTCATGTCAGACCCACCTTTCCCCTCACTTCTTAATGCTTTAACCTTGACTAAGTAAATAGATGCTCAAGGGGCGCCTGGGTGGCTCAGTCAGTTAAGCATCTGATTCTTGATTTCAGTTCATGTCATGATCTCATGGTTCGTGGATTCAAGCCCCACAACAGGCTCAGCGCTGACAGTGTAGAGCCTGCTTGGATTTCTCTCTTCTGCCCTTCCCCTGTTTGTGCCCTCTCTTTCTCTCTCTCTAAAAATAAAAAAACAAAAAACTTTAAATAGATGCTCAGGAATTCAGACGAAACATCTATGAATGCCAAGGTAGTTAATTTATGCCATGAGTTTATTTGCCACCTTTTCGATGTTCATTAGCTCCTTTGTGTCCTCGCTTCCTTTCTAACCGTTTAAATACCAAAGTCTTTGCATACGAACCGCTTGTCACCAGTTAGTGTCGAAATTTATAAATTAATATAGACAGTGTTTATGTAACCAGGGGAACGATCTGCAAACCATGCTGAGAAACCTGAGGCAACGTAAATAAATATTATACATGTACAAGTTAGAGTGGAAGAGAACTTTGGGAAGTCATCCGGTCCGTGTCTTTCCTCTTGGTGAGAAGACTGTCTTTGCTCTATTGTACCTCCTCCATGATTTCTTTCTCTAAGTCTGATTCATGTCTTTTCAGTCCAGGAAGACACAAGTTAGCCTAGGAGAATGAAACTTGGAAGGAGGAAGTTGAAAACTGAGAAAAGCACTAGGTTATTTGAGTGAACTTGCACGAATGAGTCAGTGTACTAATGAATGTCTAGACCCAGCCCTTGAGTGACGATCATGGGTACAAATCTTAATTTTAATGTCAAGCCTTTTCTATACATAAAACTTCACCTAACTGAAATCAGGATCAAACTCAACAGTTACATCTTCCTTAATAGCAGCATTGTGAGAGGTTTTGCAAAGAAGGCAAAAATTATTGACAACATTCAGTGTTGAAACATTTAGTGGGAAAACAGGTTCTGATTACTTATTATCCAAACAGGGCAAGAGGCAAGACTGTACATTTTTGGCAGTAAGTCAAAATAAATCAAAATCTGGGCAAACTAATCTAACAATGGAAAAGAGTTTTATGTATAAGGAAAGGACCAAAAAGTGATTGGACAGAGTAGTTGGAAGAATCTAAACACGTTTTAATTTTTATTCGTTTTCAATTACTTCTTTAATTTAAAAAACTTACATAATAAAAAAATTCCAAAGATCTCAAAGACACATTAGTATCTTATAGTACTCAATTTCCTTCTCTAGAGGCAAACACCATTACTAGCTTCTTTTTACCCTTTCAAGGGTATAAACATATATATTTGGATGCATGTTTAGTAGGTTTTTATATATGTAGTCTTATATTTATTTATTTTGGATTTGCTCATATCACCTAACCTTTGAATTATGAAATTTTGTGTTCTCAGAAAGGACAAAAATAATCTATAATTTTGTGTTGACAAGGGTTCAATTGGAATTTTCTGTTAAAATTTGGATACCCCACATAGCAGTAAGTTTGTAAATAATTTTTTTAACTGTTTTTATTTTGAGAGAAAGAGAGAGTGTGTGAGCATGAGCAGGGGAGGGGCAGAGAGAGGAGGAGAATCCCAAGCAGGGTCCGTGCTCAGAGCATCGAGCTGGACGCAGGGCTGTATCTCATGAACCGTGAGATACCTGAGTATCCCAGTAACCTGAGTCGAAATTGAGAGTCGGACGCTTAATCAACTGCGCCACCCAGGTGCCCCATTAAAGTTTATTTATTTATTTTGAGAGAGACAGAGAGAGTGCGAGTGGGGGAGGGGCGGAGAAAGAAAGAGAATCCCAAGCAGGCTCTGAGCTACCAGCGCAGAGTCTGACGCAGGGCTCAAACTCACAAAACCATGAAATCATGACCTGAGATGGTGAGCCAAAATCAAGAGTTGGATGCTTAAGCGAATGAGCCACCGATGTGCCCTGTACATAATTTTTATTAGGCAGAATATATAGGTGAAAATAATCACCTATAGCTCTACCACTTAGAAATAAGTACTATAAATACAATATTTGTGTTTATTGACTAGGCATATACAGACATACCCAAATAGTTTGTGAAATTGGAGTCATACCACATATACCATTATGGAATCCCTTCTCCCTGGAAAATATATTTACATGTTATATTTTTAACCACAGATAACAAATATTAATTTAAATGGACAACATTATTCTTTTATTTATTGGGGGACCATAAATTTGAGGAGAAAAATGTCAATGTTCTCTCTGGATGCAGAGCCCCCACTTGGAAAATGGTGCCCACCAGTATTATCCTGCAGGTCTAGGTGAGCAGTGGGGTGTCCAGTGTCATGATGGCAGGGACTATCTTACATCTAGCAATTGTCTTGTATGACATATGTGACATTTAGCACACTGTTTTGACATACTATCATACCTCTCTCTCAGGGTCTGAAGAGGATAAGGCAGGTCCTAAAATAGGGAAACATAAAAGACAGGGAATTAGAAAGGACAAATCCCCAACTTGCCTTTTTTTTTCCCCAAAGGGGCAGGGAAAGGAGAGGATCCCAAGGCCCACGGCATTCAGCTTCCTGCTCTGCTTCCCACCCCAGTGAGGTTGTTGTAGTTTAAACTATGATGTCAGCCCTGATTCAGAAACTTATGCAGGAAGGGGGCTTGCCAAGTTCCCAGAGCCCAATGTAGATCAAAGCATCTCAGAAAGGAGACTGGAGGAGGGGGCATAAATGCATTATAATCGTGAAATACTGTTCAAATATTGTGTTATCATAAAAACCTATATACAACAAAAAGATGGCCATGGCCCAATTTGTGTTGTATGAATTTAAGCTATAGTCACTCCATTTTAGTTTGGTAAATGATTTTTATATCCCTTTGGCGTTTGCTGTGTTTTTAATGACCCCCACCTCACCAGAGTGAGCCCATATATTGCTGTTCTATATAAAGGGGATTGTAGCTTCAGCACATGTTCTGGAAATCATTCAGGCTTCCTTCCATTTCCTGCTCTCTCTTCTTTGAGGTTTCTAGTTGGCCATTCCTGGTGTCTGTCTTGACAGCTCAAAGCTGGCTTCTACCCCAGCAGTTTCTAGCCTCTGGCTGCCTCGCTATATGAACAATGCTCCTGTTGAGTTACAAAGCACCCAGATGCTGTGCAGCAGTTCCGGAGGACTGCCTGCTTGGCTCTCAGTTGTAGTTTTGCTCCCCAGATTCACTCTCGGAGATTATACTCAATTCTGTCTGAATCCCCTCCACATCCTCCCCACCCCAACCCAGCTCCAAACAGAGAAAACAAAACTTCCCACTTCCCCAAGAGAAGAATTCAAGCAATGTAATGAAATTTTGCTACTCTCCCTGAACAAAGGACAGAATTACAGTGGTGAACTACAGTTAGTTCACTGGAGCACAAGATAAAAGAACCAAGGCAGAAATATTTTATCTAGTAACTATTAAAATATACTCAGCTTTCCATAAATAGAGAGATGATAGAGATGATAGATAATTAGAGCTTCTTAAAGCTATTTCCTAAAACTTTGGCCGCATAACAAATAGAGGAAACCATAGGTGAGCAAATCTATTTTGTCATGAATTTTTAAGTGTCCTAGAAGGACTCTTGCCAAATCGTCTTCTCTGGCTGTCGCCTTCACTAAATGACTTGTACTGTTGCCAGAAGTCATGGTCATTCATTGTCGCTTAATAGGCAACCATGCAATCTTTTTCCCCCTTACTTTTTCTCTATCACCCAGCTACTTTTTTTTTTTACCTAACTTTTTAGAGCAATTTTAGGTTCATAGCAGAGTTGAGAGAGAAGGTACAGAGATTTCCCATATAATCCCTAGCCCTACATATGCATAACTTCCCCCATTATCAACATCCCCCATGAGAGTGTCCCATTTGTTACAGCTGATGAACCTACACTGATACATCATTATCACCCACAGTCCATAGTTTATGGTTCATTGTTGGTATTGTCTATGGGTTTTGACAGATATATGATGACGTATATCCACCATTATGGTATCATGAAGAGTATTTTTACTGCTCTAAAAATCCTCTGTGCTTTACCTGTTCATCCATCCTCAGTCCCAGTCAATGGCAGTCACTGATCTTTTTACTATCTCCATGGTTTTGCCTTTTCCAGAATGTCATAAAGTTGAAATCATACAGTATGTCCAGGTATACCTCATTTTATTATGCTTTCCTTTATTGTACTTTACAGATCATGTTGTTGTTTTTTTTTATAAGTTGAAGGTTTGTGGCAACCCTGGGTCAGGCAAGTCTATGGATGTTATTTTTCTATCAGCATTTGCTCACTTCATGTCTCTATATCATATTTTGGTAATTCTTGCAATATTTCAAATTTTTTCATTATTATTGTTTGTGTTATGGTTATCTGTGATCAGTGATTATGACTCACTGCAAGCTCAGATTATGTTTAGCATTCTATTAGCAATAAGGTATTTTTAAGCTAAGGTATGTTCATTGTTTTGTGGACATAATTGTATTGCATACTTAATACACTGTAGTATAGTGTAACCATAACTTTTATATGCACTGGGGAATCAGAAAATCCATTTGACTCATTTTATTGTGATATTCACTTTGTTGTGGTAGTCTGGAAAGAACCAAACCTGCAACATCTCTGAGATATTCTTGTATATTTTTCAGGCTTCTTTCACTTAGTAACATTCATTTTAGTTAGCTTCATGTCTTTTCATGGCTTAATAGCTCATTTTGTTTTAGGGATGAATATTATTCCATTATCTGGATGTACCACAGTTTACTTACACTTAGTAATATTCATTTTAGTTTCCTTCACATCTTTTCATGGCTTAATAGCTCATCTCTTTTCAAGGCTGAATATTATTCCATTGCCTGGATTTATGCATTCACCTACTGAAGGACATCTTGGTTGCTTCCAAGCTTAGGCAATTATGAGTAAAGCTTCTATAAACATCCATGTACTGAATTTTGTGTGGACATAAGTTCATTTGGGCAAAAGCGAAAGGGTACAACTGTTGGATTGTACGGTAAGAATATATTTAGTTTCATAAAAAGCTATCAAGCTGTCTTCTGAAATGGCTGTATTATTTTGCATTCCCCCAGTAGTAAGAGTTCCTGTTGCTTCATATCCTCTGCAGCCTTTGGTGTTGTGAGTGTTCAGATATTGGCCATTCAAATAGATGTGTAGTGGTACCTCATGGTTGTTTTGGTTTGCATTTTTCTCATGACTTATGATGTGGAATCTTTTCATATACCTATTTGCCATGTGTATATCTTCTTTGTTGAGATGTCCATTAAGGTCTTTAGCTTATTTTTAAATCATGTTGTTTGTTTTCTTATTGTCAAATTTTGAGAGTTCTTTGCATATTTTGAATAATAGTCCCTTATCAGATATGTCTTTTGCAAATAATTTCCCTCACTCTGTGCTTTGTCTTCTCATTCTCTTGATACTGTCTTTCACAGAGAAGTTTTTAATCTTAATAAAGTCCAACGTATCAATTATTTCTTTCATGGATCATGCCTTTGGTGTTGTACTTAAAAAGTCATCACTGTACCCAAAGTCATCTAGGTTTTCTCCTATTTTATCCTCTAGGCATTTTTAATTTTGCATTTTACATTTAGGTCTGTGATCTGTTTTGAAATTTTGTGAAGGATATAAGGTCTGTGGGTAGATTCACTTTGTTACATGTAGATGTCCGGGTTTTCCACCATCAATTTTTGAGAACGCTACCTTTGCTCCGTTGTATTGCTTTTGCTCCTTTGTCAAGAATCAGTTGACTATGGGTCTATTTCTGAGCTCCCTATTCTGTTCCATTGAACTATTTGCCTATTATTTTGCCAATATGCTTAATTACTGCAGCTTAATAGTAAGTCTTGAAATCAGGTAGTGTCAGTCTTCCAACTTCGTTCTTCTCTTTCAAAACTGAGTTGGCTATTCTGGGTCTTTTGCCTCTCCATATAAACTTTA
This sequence comes from Panthera onca, assembly GCF_046562875.1. NCBI lineage: Eukaryota > Metazoa > Chordata > Mammalia > Carnivora > Felidae > Panthera > Panthera onca. The sequence goes on from NC_138342.1 coordinate 88,152,911, forward strand.
GAATCAGTTTGCCAATATCGACAAAATAACTTGCTGGGACTTTGATTAGGATTGCACTGAATCTATAGATCAGGTTGGTAAGAAGTGACATCTTGACAATAGTGAGTCTTTCTATCCATAAAGTTGAAATATCTCTCCATTTATTAAGTTCTTTAATTTTGTTCATCAGAATTTTATAGTTCCCTCCTCTAAGTCCTGTACATATTTTGATAGATTTATATCTAAGTATGCCAATTTTTGGAGTGGTAATGCAAAGGGTATTGTGTCTTCAATTTCAAATTCCACTTGTTCATTGCTAGCATACAGAAAAGCAATTGACTTTTGTACAATTTTGCAAACTTTTTATAATCATTTATTAGTTCCAGGAGGGTTTTTCCTGGATTCTTTTGGATTTTCTACATAGACATCATGTCACCTGTGTGCAAGGACAGTTTTATATCTTCCTGCTCAAACCGTAGAACTTTTATTTTCTTTCTTGTCTTATTGCATTAGCTAGAACTTCCAGTACAATGTTGAAAAGGTGTGGTAAGAGGACACATCCTTGCCTTGTACCTGACATTCCTAAGAAAGTCCAAAGTTTCTCACCATTTTATTAGCTGCTGGGTTTTTGTAGATATTCTTTATCAAGTTGAGGAAATTTTCTATTCCTAGTTTATTGGGAGTTATTATCATAAATGGGTATTGGATTTTGTCAAATTCTTTTTCTGTATCTGCTGATATGATCATGTCAGTCTTCTTTTTTAATTTTTTGATGTGATTGATTACATTAATTGATGTTTGAATGTTGAACCAGCCTTGCATACCTGGAATAAATCCCACTCAGTCATTCTGTATAATTCTTCATATACATTGTTGGATTTGATTTGTTAATATTTTGTGGAGCATTTTGCATCTGTATTCATGAGAGATATTAGTCATAATTACAGGTCCATTTTCCTATAATGTAATTGTCTGATTTTGTTATGAGGTTAATTCTGGTCTCATATAATCACCCAGCTACTTTTCATATCTCTATTAACTTTCAAAATTTTCAGATTGCATTCTGGGCCTCAAAAATATTTCATCTTGGCACACTGACCATAAATTTCTTAAAGCCAACTACTTTCTAAAACCCTGTATTCTCCATAAAATTACCCTGAACTAAGTGGAATCAAGATGTTAATTTCTTATAGACATGTCTTATTTGTACAAATAGTCACCCTACTCCATTCAAGGTGTATTCTACCATAGCATATCAAAATCCAATGCATATGTACTTTTGTAAGATATTATAATAGGGGAAGCTGGGTAAGGGGTATACAGTGTCCCTCCATATTATTTTTTAAATGCATATGAATCAACAATTATATTTAAAAATTAAAAGTTTAATTAAAAATATAATTCCCTTATTTTCTTTCTCTCTTCTTTTATCTCTTTAACTGCATTATCCTTTTGTTTATTTTATTTTTTTTAATGTTTATATATTTATTTTGAGAGAGAGCAAGCAGGGGAGGGGCAGAGAGAGAGGGAGACAGAAAATTCCAAGCAAGGTCGGCACTGACAGTGCAGAGCCCAACGTTGGGCTCATTCCCATGAAATGTGAGATCAAGAGTTGAATGCTTAACCGAGACACCCAGGCACCCCTACATTACCCTTTTAAATAAACATGTAAAATTATATATATCAAAACAAAATCTTTTCCTCTGACTCTTTACCTAGATTTCTCTACCAAACCTTTCAAATAATTCTCTTTTTCTTGTTGTTTCAGAAAGATAGAGACTACATTTTTAGGGTAAGGGCACACATTAGGTTGTTTAAAGGAAACTGTATAGCATACAATAAATTCCTGTGTATCTTGGCTCTTTCCCATGCTATATTTGGAACACTAGAAGTCCTTCTAGATTATAAAACAAACATGGGGAAAAGCCAACTAAAGGCCTCTCTCACTTCCACATCTACCCAATCTAGTCCCTTCTCCCATAGAGTTTAGCAGTTCCTGAGGTCAACCTCCTCAGTCACAGGACTTCACAGACTTCAGAGTGCAAAGATCAAAGCTAGGCTGATAGCATGAAAACAAAAGCTGCTCATATAGAAAGATGAGCACAAACAGGAATTCTGGTCATTATATTGAATAAAAATCTGAGAAAATCAAGGCAATTCATGCTAACTGTACTTAAAATGCTGGAACCAATTACTCAAAGAAATACTTTTGAATTCTTGATTCTTCCTCTTACTGGCTTTCTGAGCTAATGTGCTTACTTTAAATAATATTCTTCCTGGAAGACTGATTTAAATATCAATGCATATATTCTTCAATCAATTAAAAGTACTGATTTTCATGGTTACTAAGATCACATCACAATGAAGAATTCCATGGTCTACATGGCCACACCTTTATTTTTTAACTTAATTTTCACCCCCTTTGCAAAATTCCAACATTTATTACAAATCTGGGCCATTGGTCTTCCATTATAAGGTCAGATACTTGAAGTCATATTAGAAAAGTCAGAAAAAAAATATAATGACCTCCCCACCCCCACTTTTTAGAACATTAATAAGGGCAGTTCTTGAGGCATGGGGCTGGCTTAGTCAGTAGAGCATGCAACTCTAGATGTTGTGTTGGTGAGTTTAAGCTCCATGTTAATGTTTACTTAAAAAAATAGTTTTAGGGGAGCCTGGGTGGTTCGGTCGGTTAAGTGTCCAACTCTTGATTTTGACTCAGGTCGTGATCTCACAGTTCGTGGGATCGGGCCCTTGGTGGGTTCTGTGCTGACAGCATGGAGCCTGCTTGGATTAGGATTCTCTCTCTCTCTCTCTCTCTCTCTCTCTCTCTCTCTCCTTTTCTACCCCTCCCTCACTTGTGCCCTCTCTCTCTCAATAAGTAAATAAACATTAAGAAATAGTTTAAAAAATAAGGGTGGTTCTTATGTGCTAGAGACTATAGTTATGTAATGTTACATTTGAAAATAAAAATCACACAAGTAAATGGTGCTGCCAACCACAAAGTGACTGCATTACTATAGAATATGTTACCGGCCTCTTTTTCAAGTACTGACAGAGTCATTGCTGTTCACTTTCCCATTTTCCCCAGGAGGGACTTTTCTGTTTTGTCATCTTAGAAGGCACATAGTTTGCCGTCAGATTGGCTTCAGATTTAGTTGGGTATGGAACTGATATATCAATAGGCTAGAATGTGAAAATTCTTTGTATGGGTAGGAAATCTCTTATCTTTGCTTTTTCAAAAAAAGCCTCAGCTCAAAAAATGAGGGATTTTTTTTTAATCCTTGTATTACAGCTTTATGATGGAAGCTCTCCACAGTGTTGTTACATTTATAAGCACCTCATAAGCTCCATTTTAGGGAAACATCGGTTTTCTCTAATTTTTATTATCTATATTCCAGACCAAAACCTGCTGGGCCCAGTGAAGGGATAAATGAATGCATTTGCCAGTTCAGAGCAGGGCTTGGAATGCCCAGAATTGAAAAGAGAGAGAGAGAGAAAGAGAGAGAGAGAGAGATGTGATGCATAGATCTGTTTCAGTATCTAGGAAAGTCATCTCTTCAGCCTGGGTAACATGATCTTGTGCTCATCATCTCACTTCTCAGAACTGAGCTGCATAAACTACTATTTTCATTTGCTTTTATTTGCCATTTTATTTGCGAAAATCGGTGACAAAATTTCAGTGGCTGTAATTATTATAATGTTGCTATGAACCTCTCAAATGACAAGCCAGAGATGTTGGGGCAGCTTTGCTCAGACAGAGATCAATATAGCCGTGTAAATAAGTGCAGGACCATAAATCTTGGATTCCAAAGACCAAATAGTGCCGGGTCAGAAAGAAAACACATATTGGGGAAATACATATTTATTAAGAAACACTTATTTAAAGCACTTTGAATACAGACAAGGTTAGTGATTACATGAGTTAATTAATTAATTTTAGGCCATTTGGAATATTTAAAGACATGTGAAACTCATACTTGCTCTCAAAGACTAAGGATCCCTAGTTAGAGGTGACAAGACTCATAACTATGAAAAGATAACGCATAATGCAAAACAATAATTGCTAAGTGTAGACAATAAGTGCTATTGGAGTTCACAGAAGGGACAGATCACTTCCAGACAGATTAACTAGGCAATATTTCATGGAGAATGTGATATTTTAGTGGAATATGCAAATTAAAAGATTAAATGTTTGTCAAGTGTCTATTGCGTACAATGCCCTCTGCTGAATTCTGCATAGGAATAATGGAAATTTATATCATAGTCCAGCCCTAGAAGAGTTTATAACCTGGTCAAGAAAATGACTTATAAACACATAAAAAGCCAAATAACAATCAAAGATATATTTCAAGGCAATGCTGGAAGTGATCACGACAGAAGGCGGTTTGTGATTAGTTATGCTAATTAGTTATGCAGCAAACAATTACTTTAGACATTAGCAGAAGACACTCACTTTCCTGACCTCTTAATAGCATTTGACAGAATAATTTCCTTTTTCTGTCAACTACGACTCCACATGCACCTGGTTTCCCCCTACTACTCTAACTTCTCTAAACACCAAAGTAGATCAAGGCTCAGGCTGTGGGTTTTTTCTCTCTTTTGTCTACATTCACTCTGTTGAGTATCTGATCTGGTTTCATGCCTTTAAATCCTATCTACATGCTAATGGTTGACAAATGTTTATCTCTACCCTAGACATCATCCTTGAAAGCTTGCTTTGCTTATATACAACTCCCCAGTCAAATCTCTATGTGATCGTCTATGAGGCATCTCCAATTAACATTAGTCCAAATCTGAGCTCCTAATTGTCCCTTTAGGATTTACTCCCTTACAGTCTTTCTCACCTTAAAAAATGGCAGCTCTGTTTTTCTAGATGCTTGGGCAAAAAACCCTAGTGTCATCCTGGACTTTTCTTTCTCTTAAAACCCATATTGGATCTACCAGCAAATTCTATTAGCTCTACCTTCAAAATTTACCCAGAATTAGACCACTTCTCACCTCCTCCATTACTTTCACTCTGATTCAAGAACCCTTCAATAGCCACCTAGATTATTACACCTGCCTCATGACCCATCTCTCTTTTTCCATCCTTGTCTCAACCAAGCAGTCAGTGTGATTCTTCTAAAAATATCAGTCAGATCATGTCCCTTTTCCTCTCAAAACCTTTCAATGGCTTCTCATCTCGTTCTTATTAAACCTCACATTCTTATGATGACCTCTGATGTTGTGCATAAGATGATTCCTCATTCTCTCTGACCTCACCTATTTTTACATTCTGGCCTTCTCTGTGTTCAGTGAACAAGCCAGGAACACTACTGTTTCAAGCTCTTGTTTTCTTTGCCTCAAATGTCCTTCCCCTAGAAAACTCGATGGCTTGCTCTTTTACTGTCATCAAGTCTTCACTCAGCAACTCACTCCTTGACCTCCACCTCACTCTGTCTTATACTGGGTTCCCTTAGAAGCAGATCCAGGGGCACCTGGGTGGCTCAGTCGGTTGGGCGGCCGATTTCGGCTCAGGTCATGATCTCGCTGTCCGTGAGTTCGAGCCCCGCGTCAGGCTCTGTGCTGACCGCGCAGAGCCTGGAGCCTGTTTCGGATTCTGTGTCTCCCTCTCTCTCTGACCCTCCCCCGTTCATGCTCTGTCTCTCTCTGTCTCAAAAATATATAAACGTTAAAAAAAAAAAATTAAAAAAAAAAAAAAGAAGCAGATCCAGATAAAAAGCATTTTAGAGCAAGTCATTTATTTGAGAGATGATCCCCTGGAACAGCAGTTAAGGAATAGGGAAATGAGACAGAGAAGGAAAAGAAGACAATCTAGGGTACATTCAGGAGTAGATTGCCTCTGCAACCCACTGAGGCTCATATCCCACTGGGGACTCCAGGGCACTATACACAACACACTTCAGAGTTGTGCCATGTGAAGGGTATTGATCCACCAATTCCCGTTAAACAACGTTTGAGGGATGCTCCTGAGAGTGTTCATTCCACACACCCTGGACTTCCTTGTGTGTAGACAGGGCAGGAATCTGTGGTAGGAGAAAACCTTCAGATACAGAATCAAAGACACTAGCAGTAGGAAGCCCTTCAATGTGTAAAGGAACACTAGGACAAAGGGGATTGGGTGAGGCATTACCAGGGCTATAGCTTCCCCCAACTTCTCCATTTCCTTTTCTCTGCTTTACTTTATGACTATAACATTTAACTCTATTTACATGTATATATTTTACTTATTTATATCATTTACCTGTCTCCTTTATGAGGCATGAATTTTTGTCTCATTTGCTCATTGCCATATTCCCCAACACCTAATACAGTGACTGGGACATGAACAGAAATAATCGCTTATTGATTGTTCATGAATGACTTCAGACTGGGTGAATGGTCTAGGAAGTCCTGGAGAAGGGATAGAATCTTTGTCAAATAAACACTGGTTAGGCAAAGGCATGGTCAGGAGAGTAGTACAAGAGACCATGAGTGGAGAGCTGTGGGCACAGAAGTTGTAAGTGAGCTAGCATGTGACAAGTGTGAGGATAAGCCATCCCTTTTGATTGGAGCAGACAGTTCTTATAAAATAAAAATAATTGGAGTAAGACAAGGTAGGTCTTGGCCAGACAAAACTGTCAGTCTGGGGAATTTGGGGTCTTCTCTATAGGCAACTGGGGGAGAACTGAATGTTTTAAAGGAGGGGAGTTCATCATTGTGTTGTGAACCCCATTAAACTTATGTTTATAAAAAGACTGAAAGTACTAGGCAAGCTGATTTGGGGAACCAGGAACAAAGAAGAGTTTAGAAGCCTTTTCAGAGACACAAAAGGGGACCCAATAAAGTTTTATGGAGTCACATAAAAGGCTCATGGATGCTGGAGATTGTGTGGTTAAACTATTGATATCTACGGTCCAGGTGACACAGGAGCGAACTTGTCATGACCCTGGGGTTTGGAGTCTGGAACTTGGTGGTGCAGTTACTACATTCAGTGCCCAAACATCTGCCCTTGTATTTTGACAATATAACTCACATGTTTATTCTATACTTTCTTAAAGAATTTCCAAAGAGTCACAAAATTTACTGGATCTTCAGCTTAGAAGGGCTATTCCTAGCAGTACTATTTGTCCTCAAGCATTCATATAAAATTTTAAGTAGGAAAGAAGAGCAAACCTGAAGACTACCTCCAACCCCAGATGACTTCTTTTCTGCCTGTCCCTGTGTCAAGGCAGATAAGAGAAACAAAGCCAGGGACCCTTGGTCAACTATCCACTTTTATCCAAGGATATCAATATCAGCAGTTTACTTTTCTATTAGTAGTCAAAACAAAGCTTGGAATGGACTTCTCAATCCTCTTCTTTTCTCAGAGGACTCGGGAATTTCTTAAATTTGACCACAGTCTCTGGTCTGGCCTTCACTCACCTCTGTTGGCTCTGCTTTCCCTCGTGCACAAGCTGAGTGAGATGTCTGTCCCAGAATCCCGACCTGACTTTCAGCAAAGGGACTGACATCTCTGAACTGATACAGGTCTGTCCACCTTATGTCTTCTGGCCTGGGATGTTTCCTGGCAGCTATCGGGTAAGTTGGGCATTTAGCCGCAAGATTAGTTAAGACTTGCTGTCTAGCCATGATATTGATTCAATTTGTAGTTCAACTCAATTAGCCAGTTTAGAATCTAGTTTCACAGCAGGAAATTTCACACATACAAATCAGTAGTTTTGAGAAACCTGATGAAATAATGGCTAGCTTACCCTGAAAAGCTTTGTGATCTAGAAGCCAACTGTCTGAGTAAATGCCCTAGTAATTAGATAATTATCCTAACCCTGTGGTTGCCAGGGCCTTCTGCCAACATCCTCTTTTCCACTTGCTGCAATTTCTGTCTCACAAACCTTTCCTTCTCACTTGCCTCACTAAAAAATAAAACAAGACCTGGTTCTTTCCTCTCAGAATGTCCCTACTGCATTTCCACTTATTCTAGTTTTTTATACATTTCCAGCTTCCCTCCATGCTTCTCTTACTTTTTACAATTAGTCTTAATATTATTGCACTTAAAGGAGCAAAGATTAATAATGGGGCAAACTAATTTAGGGAACACACCTAGCCCTCCCCATAATGTTGTACATGGAAGTGCCTTGCAGAAGGCGTAGATGGCACCAAGGTCCTGTTAGACTGAGCCAGATGATGTGCAAGGTAGATTTCACCAGTATGAATTCTAACTAAGGGCCCACTTTGGGGCCCTGTGTTGAACATAGATTTGCTGCCAAGCCATACTAAATAGAAAACTGAAGTTTTTTCCAGAAACCATTTCCAGAGAAGCATTTGATTGATGACAATCACTGCAACCCTCAAAGTCAATGCTATTTATTGTCTTCCTTCTTCTATAATTGGTGTGTGTGTGTGTGTATGTGTGTGTGTGTGTAACTTTAAAGTTGTGTGATTTTGATCTCAAATTAGAAGCCTAAAACATATATTTTTAAATTGAGGTCAGGACAATAATATCCAGTTGGGGGCTTTTAATCCATTGGTTATTAGAAGAAAAACAATGTTTGTAATTGCTACTATAATTTGCCAGAACTTGTTAAAAGCCTTAAGAAATATTAATAACTTCATAGGTCTCCTGATTGGCTCAGTTGGCTGAGCACCTGACTATTTTGGCTTAGGTCATGGCCCCAGGGTCATGGGATCGAGCTCCATGTTGGGTTCTGCACTAAGTGTGGAGCCTGCTTACGATTCTCTCTCCCTCTCTCTCCCTCTGCCTCCACCCCTGCTCACACACTCTCTCTCTCTTTCTCTAAAAAAAAAAGAAAAAAGAAAAGAAAGAAAAGAAAAAAATGCCAACAACTTTAGTTCAGTAGTTATGAAATTTATCACATGGAAATAATCATGCATGTAAACCAGGTTTTCACCAGGAGAGCTCGTTGTAAGAGTGAAAATGACATTCTATTTAGATTTCAGAGATTTAGTGACTGGTTATGTAAACTAAAGTATTTCTACATAATGTTGACATTAAAAATGGTGCAACTCAGGAAAATTAATGATATGAAAAAATGTTCCATTTTAAAACATTATTTGAAATACATAAATCTTTTGTACAGTTGCATACACTCAGAGAGAGAGAAAAAAAAATTTGGCAGGATAGACCTCAGAATATCAGTGGTTATTGCTCTGTGGTAGAAGCACAGGTGATTGTATTTCCTTTCTTTTACTTTTCTGCCCATCTTTAATTTTCTACAATGAACATGAACTACTTTTATGATAATAGTTTTTTTTTTTTTAAGAGTTTGTTCCTAGCCTTCTTTTCAATGTTCACTTTTAAAGGTGTCTGTGATTGAGGTCTGTGTGATATCTAAACATGGTTAGTTCTTCTTCCCCGTGGGTTAAGGCTGAGTGTCCCAGGGCTCATTAAACAGAAAACTAAATAAACAGGCGTTTCCCAAGTGTAAACTAAGGAAACTTGGCCTCTGTCAGCAAATTGTCCAGGTTTACTAATAGACAAACTGAGCACAACGGTTTGTCTTTGTAGCTAAAGTTAAGTAGAAACTTATAAAATATCCAGTTAAGGTGATATTTTTAACAACCAAATTAGGTAATTTTGCTTTTGCTTTTTCAAGCCATTTTGGATCTTTATCTACTGTACTTGTAATTCAGAGCCCAGTAAAGTGATTGCAAGGAACATTTATTGATGGCTCCCACAGAGTAAATAGATCATTTCAATTGTAGGGATTAAATTCAATTTAAATTATCAAACTTTTATTGAGTAACTAGGTATGGGCCCAGTAGTATATTAGATCCAGTGGGGTATTCAAACAACTCACAAAGACAAATGTCCTGAAGGAGCTCACAGTTTTGACATAGAGACAGATAAGTTAATAAATACCCCTGATATTCACTATATAGTGGGTTTCAGCAGAAGCATTGAGTAATACAAAGCCAGAGTCATGGAAGCAAGGAGAGGGAGAGGTTAATTCTAATCAAGGGAACAGGAAAGTTTCTTAAAAGGAAGTGAGATTTTTGGTTAGAAATAAAGTGTATTAGTCCCCATTTAGTTATAAGTAACAAATAAAATTCAAACTAGCTTAAATAAAAAGGCAATTTATTAGCTTCTGTAATAAGGATATCTTGCCTTAGGCAAGGTAGATCCAGGCTTAGCTTCCCTCTCTGCATCAAATTTATGGCAATCAAACTCTCCACAAAGATGACTGCCGAAGATAGAAACTTATATACTTAGCGCTTACAATCCAGGCCCTTCTATTCATTAAAAATCTGGGAGGATCCTCATTGGTTCTACTTGGGAACCTGCACATCCTGGGCCAATCACTGTGGCCAGTTAGGTCACATGTCCACCTTGTAGGGAGTGGGGAAGGAGTCAGGGTACCATGACTGACAATTCCACCCGATCAGAGTTGGGAAGCTGTGGCTTCCCCCCCAGAAAGCGACAGAAAGGAGAGAGAGATGGGCAAAACTACTGGAGAAACACTATCATTGCCATCTTCATTTCAGACAAGTAGAATGTTGTAAGGTAATATGAGGGCAAAGCATCTGTGAGCGAAACGAAGAGCTCAGACAAGGATATGAGTGCAGGGCAATGCAAGAAATGCTTTAAACACAGTGCATTTAAAGTGCTTGTGCAGTCCAAAGTAACTCTACACCAATGATTATAGTCACCCAATTGATGAAATGTTATAGGTGTGTTTTCCTTTACTTAGATATTTATACCTGGGAGTTTTGCATACATGGAACTGTAAGGTTAACGTTATTTAAGTGTAATGAGAACTTGCCACATGAAGTATATCCTGTGATGAATATGTTTGTAAAGCAAAGAGTTAAATTGGCACCAGAAACACTTACCTTTAATTTTTCTGTTTTGTACATTTGAGTTATTATGTATTGACTTTGCTTAGGATAATGTATACTTAAGACTAAAGCTTTTTTTCCAAAAATAAATTTTTAATCCATTTAAAATATAACTTAAGCTTTTAGAGCATTGCCCATTTCTAGTAAATGATTAATAAATGTATATAAATGCTTCTTTGAATTTATATCAATAATTATAAAGTCATCTACCAGTTTTAAAAGCCTATTTGGATCAGACATTTGTTTGTTCCTTGGCAAAGCAATGACTGAATGTGAATTTAATTTATGATTCACAGAATCCCCATGAGCCCATGGTGATACAGACGATTGAAACCAGGCCAATTGATGTTTTAATCCTTTCTGTCCTTCAAAAAGAAATAAAATTAAATTCTATATTTTTGTTACTTAGTATTTGCTACATTGGGCTAAGATTACAGATAGAATATAGAATTAAATCCTTACAAAAATGAATTTGAAATCTAAATTAGACAGATAGACAGAATTCTGACCTTGAGAAATAAATTGCAGAAGTAACAACTTTGTGAAAACCTCAGGAACACATCAAAAAATCCAGAGATGGCAAGATATTCTGTCAGCATTTGCTGGTATTGGACTAAAGAAAAGGATTAAAAGATGAATTTCCAGTTCCAAATCCGCCCTGAACTTCATAATTTTGAACATGGTAACTCTTTTCACTCCACATGAGCTTTTCTATCTTCAAACTAATTCATATCTTACAGAAAAGTTGCAATGATCTATGAAATAATAAATACAAAACCTTTAAACTTTTCAGAAGAAAGTTTTCACATTATTATTTCACAAAATGAAATAATAATAGGGTACACTCTATCAATTATATCTGATCTTTTATCATATAAAGCAAGTAAACTGGGAATGAAATTTTATGTTAGAAAGATTCATTTCAAAATATGATTTTAAGAAGTGTTCAATGGTTCATCTAAAGCGAACCAATCTAGGGACACCTGGGTGGCTCAGTCGGTTGAGCCTCTGACTTCGGCTCAGATCATGTTCTCACAGTTTGTGAGTTTGAGCCCTCCTGAGGCTTGCCGCTGTCAGGGCAGAACCCACTTTGGATCCTCTGTCCCTCTCTCTCTCTGCCCCTCTCCTCCTCATGCTCTCTCATTCTCTCGCACGCACACTCTCTCAAAAAATAAATACACATTAAAAAAAAACTTTTTAAAAATAAAGTCACTCAATCTACAAAAATTTAATTCATACACAACTTTTAGAAAACATATTTTGCACTATGCAAAGTTACCCCATTGTTATTTAATTAATACACAATGCTTAAAGCAATTCCTTAGAATAAAAATGTGTTAAATCAGTGGAACCCAGAAATATGTGACATTTTTAGCCATTCAAAATTCTCATTTACAAAAAATGTCATGTAACTGCTACCTACCTTTTAGATATTTTGCATAATATTAAATATACTTTGTAAAATAGAAATTGAAAGTCTTAAGTATCCAAAGATTTCAGGCAGAACAGCCATATGTGCCCTATCTTATTAAAAAGAGTACTTAAAGGAACATTTTGGGAGATACTTAGATACCTTAAGAGCTAATAATGATTGCAGTATAATCATGGAACTACAGATTATTTTTAAATACATAAAAAACTTAAATTTAAAATTTTAAAAATAAAATCAAATAATAATTAAAATATTGAAATAAACCCACTACATAGAATCACATGGAATTTGACAACACATAAGGCTGGGAGTTTTCTTGAAGACAAGACTGATGATAGGAAGGTGAGGAATTTCCCATGATGGTTCGGAGGAATGCGGCCAGCTAGATGATATTGCATAAGAAATAACTGACGTAGTCAACAAATTTTAAACAAGGTGGAATGTGAAGCAATGCTTCCATGTTTAATAACAGAGTATCTGTATCAAAATAATATCTCTGTCTGGTATGGGGAATAACAGATGAGTCAAAGTCGAAAACGGATGAGATAAAAAGATGAGCAGATTGTCTCCCTCCTCCTCTCCCTCCGCCATAGACCTAGCACATCTAGAGAAACCAATGCTGAGAGCATGAGAAAACAGCTGCAGTGTTGACTTTTCATCTACAGAATTCCTCCACATCGGCCTCTAACCCTATACCCTTTGTCCCAATTTCCCTAAGTTTCTTGGCCTCCTTTTTTGATCCTTAGGTGAACTCCTTGTGTCTCTCATCCCTAATTTGCTGACCTGGTTGTGAACCAGCAGCTCTGGTTTTTACCTTTGAAGCTCTTCCATGACTTACTTGGTGATTGATGACTTGATTGCCCACCTATGACCTCACGTACTCCTACTCCTACTCCTATTCCCAGTGGTAGCCCAGTGAAGCCTGTATCAATCTGCTCATGAGCCAATTAGATGCTATCTGATTATGAAAGGAGATCAGACTTAAACTCAAGAGAAAGATTTAGAGTAAGATCCAGCAATATCAGGGCACATATCTCACCAAATTCTACTTAGATAGCTTAGGATGATTGGTCATCCCTCTACTAATCATCCAATGCCTCTGACAGAGTTTGGTTTCATTATAATTCTTGAGACATAGAAGACCCTCAGGAAATACTTAACGAAGGAGAGATGAATGAATAAATAAAATATTATAAGCACCGGCTCTAAGATCTAGGAATGATTATACTGGTTTTTGAGGGGGTGCATGAAGTTACAAAATATGATGAAACTTTAATTAGTAGAACATGTTTGGTGAAATTTCCATTCACATTTCTTTTAAGAAAAAAAGCAGGAAGCAATTCAGTACATCTACTTGTCATCGCTTTTAGAACATCTGTGGTTTTAGAACAGCTTTGAAAATAGTTACTTGCCTAGAGTGAGGTCTGACTTCTGCTGTATAAGCATTAAAGTGTTCTAAATTCATACACACTGGTACAATACCCTCAGAGATGGCAGTTAATAAAAATACTGATTAGGTGGCTTACGTCTTCTTCATAATCTGGTTCTTATAGGAATATGCACATGTACATCCAACTCATTAAAACTTGGTCAAAATAAAGAAAAAGGTAACAGATGCACCATCCTTTTTTTTTTTTTTTTTTGCATGAAAAACTGCACATTTACTCTAGAAATCCCAAATAAGAATGTTTACAGCAACGGTTGATGGAAGCAGCATGGGCTGACACAGAAAATGCTTACTGTTTAGCAGGAGAAAATGTCCTAAATACATTGCGTCTCTCTCCATCAGCTGATGCTCAGTGTTTGTGTTTCTTCAGATTGATCGGCTGGACGTGGATAGCTTGTTTAGCAACATTGAATCCGTGCATCAGATATCAGCCAAGCTGTTGTCATTGTTGGAAGAGGCCACAACAGACGTGGAACCGGCCATGCAAGTAATCGGTATGTTTATTCTCTTCTCCAGTTCTACAATACAACAGGAAATAATATTTTAATAACCTCCCTTTGCTTTGGTTTTATGTTTCTGACTCACTAAGCTTCCCGGGAGATGTATAAATGCTAAGCCCATCTTCAGGCTCATTGTAATTACACAAACTCTGTATTTATCTTCAAATGGGTTTATATCCATTTGCCGAGGTCCCACAGTAGCACTAAGCACACCATTTGCTTTTTAATTTTCAATCTTTCAACCTCTTTGCCTTCCAGATGTTCTCTCATTTTGTTTTATGGCTAACACTTACTTGATCCTTAAAGAATTAAATATTTAAATACTTTAATAGCTTTAATGATTTTAGTCACAGTGTTTTTCAGATCTTAGGCCTATGAATCCATGGACTTTGGGATTGTAAAATTTTTTGCGTAAAGGGATTTTATAATATATAAAACACACGAGTTCTACTTTCCCATGCTTTTCTCTTTTTTCTCTATATTATTTACTTGCCAAATAGATTTTTACTTTCAGTCATAGATTATTTTCTTACTCTGGTAAGATTTGTCATTGAAAAAGCATTGAGCCAAATTTTTATTCCCCTCATTTCTTGGGAGTTTCAAAGGGAATACTGTGTTGTGAACTTTTTGAAGGCAGGTCACACTTCTGAGAGATCATACACATAGTGCCATGGAGGCTAAGACTTCTTTAAATTTTGTTTTTTTCTATTTTACACATAACATGCAATGTATGTTCACTACAGAATTATTGAAACATATCAGGAGTACAAGAATAATACACCCCTCCAATGCCACTATCTTCCCTGTAAGTAACCACTGTTACCAGTTTGATGTAGATCCTTTCTTTGAGATATATACAGAGATGCAAACACACACTCGCACCTTGTATCTTTATTCATAATGTCTTTGTTAATGGAAATCAGAGTTATAAAAAATGAAATTGATCTTGTTTAGTATTTACGGAAGACTCAAAGTTTAATAAGCAAGGCTGAGACTATGCAAAGGTGAATTAACCTATTTGTAGTGTTTTACAGACCAAAAGGTCAGCTCACTCAAAAAGATTCTCCTACTGACAGGTTTATGTTTAATCATTATTTGTGACTGAATGTCCCTGTTATGTACTGAATGTTTGTGTTCCCCAAAATTCATATGCTGAAGCCTTAACCCTCAATGTAACGGTATTTGGAGGTGAGGCCTTTGGGAGGTAATTTAGGTTTAGATGAATCATGGGTCCCCCCATGGCGGGATTAGTATCCTTATAAGGAAAGAGAGAGAGACCAGAGTCCTCTCTCTCCCTCTTCACCACGTGAGGACACAAGAAGGGAGCTGTCTGCAACCCAGGAAGGAGGTCTCCACTAGGAACTGAATCTGCTGGCACCTTGGTCTTGGACTTCTCAGCCTCCAGAACTGTGAGAAATAAATGTCTGTTGTTTAAGCCCTTCCTCCCCCCAGTCTGTGGTATTTTGTTATGACAGACCAAACTGACGAACAGTTTCCATCAAGTTGTAAATATATTTTCTAAAGAAAGGACTCTATTCATTATTACTTCAGTGTGGACTCATTGGCCATTCATTTACTAACTCACTCAGTGAATATTTAGTAGGTAGCAGCATGTTCAAAGGTACTGTGCGGCATTGTTGGGTATCAAAAGATGAAAGAGATCATCTCTGCCCTTCAAGAGTTTGCCACTGAAAAGCTCTTTGAATTGAAGGTGTTTGTATAATACACCCTCAGACTATTTTCTACACTATTGTGGAACTTCAGTGGATAAAAAGTATTTTTAGATGGGGAGTCACAAAAGGATTCTTGAAGATGTTACTTGGACTTACAGGTCAGATTTCAACAAGTGAGGTCCAGGTCCCAAAGACTAAGTAGAAGCAACAGCATGAACACAAGCATGGACAGCAAATGCCAAATGCCAAGCATTTTTAGGAAATGGTGAGAGATCAAGCCAAGCGGGAGTGAAGGATTCATGGAAGGAAGGAGTAAGAAATGAATCTGTCAGTGTAGAATAGGGGCGGACTATACTTCGAATCAAATTTGGAATTCACTCTGCAGGTCCTGAGGAGCCATTAAAAGATTTTGTCAGCAAGGGTGTGATGAGACACACAAGTTTCTGGAGAAAGAAAACTACGGTAAGTTGAAGAGAATGGATAGAAGGAGAAAATGGGTCGTAGATCTGTAAATAGGTTCTTATAAATAACACAGTTGTGTGGTAACAATTATCTAGGCTAAAGTGGATACAGTGAGAATAAAAACTGGGGGTCAAATTCAAGAGAAATGTCAGATAAAACATAAACAAGACTTAGGGGTTGGTTGCATGTGCTGGAGTCAAAGACAATTCCGGTTTAAGAAGAGAAGTATCCTGATTTACCTAGAACATTCTGGTTTTAGCCTTCTCTTCTAGCAGCCAGTCCAGTTGAGCATTTGTCCTGGATTTTCTCCTTTTTAAAGAGGATCATTATTAATAGCTGCACTACAAGAGAGTTGGTAAGACCTCTTCATTGTACTTCAATTTCTAACCAGTCTCTCCTAATAGAATATAAGAGGCAGGTGCACTTGACATAGTTCTCACCATAACACATGCTAAACTCCGAAAGACTGCTCATCTCCCCTTTCCCAACCTTATGAAGTGCAACATGCACGATGTTGGCTGATAAAAAGATGGCATTTGGACACGAGCAGCTAGTAACATTTTCTGGTGGTAGCAGGAGATGTATCTGATTCTACAGATCCTGCTGCCACTGGGTAGAGCACCTAGTCTATCATGGCCTGTGATGGGTGGCCCATGATGGGTGGCCCATGCCATGACCTGTAAGAGCCATGAAGCCACCAGGATAATAGTCAGTGGGTTTTAGTGAAACATATAGGGAATTAAAGATTATTTGTAAGTGAAAAATGTGTGGGAAGTAGAGGCTTAGCAGTCCTGCCACAGAGAGTATCCAGATACTGTTGCTACAATAGTCTGGTAATTTATCTTATGATATGAATCCATAACTTTTTAATTATCTGGTTATGCTTATTTTATTTTGCAATAAACCCTTTCAGAAGCAAGCGTTTAATCTATGCATATTTTATAAAAATTCAGTATTGATCTTCTGTTTCTCAAGAAAGTTGATGACGAACCCATAACACACAGGATACTTGACATCCACCACGGGGTCCTAAATGCTATTGCTGACCCTAAGACAAGCAGAAGACAGAAATCTGCTGAAGGAACAGCAACACCTACATCAAACGTTAGTTATTGTTTTAAGAAGATTGGGCCTATTATTTTATTTTTTTTAAATTTTTTTAATGTTTATTTATTTTTGAGAGAGACAGAGACAGACCATGAGTAGGGGAGGGGCAGAGAGAGAGGGAGACACAGAATCTGAAGCAGGCTCCAGGCTCTGAGCTGTCAGTACAGACGTGGGGCTCGAACTCACAAACAGCGAGATCATGACCTCAGCTGAAATCAGACATTTAACCAACTGAGCCACCCAGGCACCCTTGTGCCCATTATTTTAACACCTTGGCATTTGGCATTTCCTGACCGTGCTTCTGTTCATGCCGCTACTTCACTTGGAAACTTCTTCTTGACCTCCTTCCCACTTGTTGAAATCTTACCCATACTTTTGAGCCCAGGTGCGTGTGGTTTAGCACTTGCGGCTGCGGAAGATGTGTTTCCATAGCACTTCATGCAGCAGGGCTTCATTAGGTCAAAGAACAGTTCTCCTAAGTTAATTCTCTCAGTTTTAGTTCTGAGTTTCCTCAGGCCTGTGAGAATGTAAAGCAATGGCTATTAATGAGTTGACACCAATAGCAGAAGAGTTTACAAACTGTTAAATTATGACACTTTTATAACAGTGTGAGCAGATGAGTTAAATAAAAAAAATCAGTTAATTCCAACAATGATTTAAAAATGTTTAACCAATTCACAGAACTGAAGAAAAGCTTTTGGAAGTTTACTGTGTCAAAGGGGAATTTTCTGAACTTATTGTAAATGTTAGTGTTATTTTTAAAAGTAAACTAGTGAATGCAAGTGATAATATGAGTACATATTTGCGAGTAGCACAGCAACTCAGTAAAATAATGTTTTTACCAAAGTAAGAAAAATATGGAGCAGAAATTTACTTGAGATTGATCATGGTGATTATGTACAAAAGCTGTGATATTCTGTAAATTGACATGGTGACTGTAGTCAAAATTCACAAGTAGTTTAAATATACAAAGTTAGAATAAGCTACATACATGTAATATTTGGAGGATAAAGTTGATGTCTTTAAAAAACAATCTTATGCATGACTAACACTTTATTTGCTTCTAGTGTCACTGATCAACTTTTAGAAATAGACATTCTGTTCAAAATTAGTTAGAAGTCTTTAGTTAAAATATTCAACAAAGAAAGGGGGGGAAGTAACATCAGCTTTTTAATCTGTAAAATTATAATTATTAAGCACAAAATTGCAAATGGGAAGACATTGAAATTTATCCCTACTGAAACAAGGAATTAGCTTTAAAAATGAGAGTTTCTATTAAGTGAAAGATTTCATTTTAAAACTCTATAATTCTACTTTAGAAAACTTGACTTATGGAAAGAAGTGTTGATGGAATTCCTATTAAATAGGATAAAGTTATATCCTGTACCAGATTTTACAAGATCGATATTTGGAAAAATATTCAAAAATCATAAATAGAAACACCTTTTTGGTGAGCTTATTTTGCAAAAATAAAGAAAAGAATCCAAATGGAGGCTAAAAGTCAGTACTTTTGGAAATATTTCAGCCCAAATATTTATGTATTTCAATATAAAGAGATATGTAATCATAATTTTAATATTTTCCATTTAGCAGAATTTTCTTTAAGCTTATTAAGTGCCTCTGCACTTATAGAAGAGTATTTTCCCACTTAAAAAAAAATATGGCCTAAGTTTTTGAGCAGCAACATATATAATGGTAGTATTGGATTTTAACCCATAGAATAAAATAAATATTGAGTTCATACTGATATAAATAAGTGAGGAGAAAGGAAAGGTCTTTTTTATAGTAGATTTCAATGATATAGAAGAAAAGAGGAAAATCGAAAACCCCCATTAGCCAAACAGTACCGTCATTGTTGCAGACAGAATCCACTGATCAGTGTTTGATTTAGTGCCTGAAAGTTTGAGGAGAAATATACTTTCCATAGTTTCAAAGTTTCTCCTAAGTGACTATTAACCTTAAAGGGAAAGATGGTAATTTTACAGTGAGAAACCAGGCAAAGACCACCTAACCCAAATGATCAAGGTCAAAGATGCCAGGAAATAACATGCATTCACATCATAAACCTTTAGTACAATGCACTGAGGGGGACACAACATCATACCTGTATCACTTTTGCCCCAAATATGTGCAATTGTGTTTGATCACGAGAAAACACTAGACATTAGCAAACTCACATAAGGGACACTTGACAAAATAATGGATTGATATTCTTCTAAAATGTCAAATTAATTAAAGATAAGGTGAGACGGAGGAACTGCTGTAGTTTAAGACTGCAGCAGACTAAGGAGGAGTAACAAATAAATGCAAGTGAAAGCCTGGATAGATTCTAGAACAGTAAAAGAATGTAGTGTTGACGTTCAAATATGGTGTTTAGTTAACAGTACCAAAGCACTCGGAGTTCATTTCCTTTTCTGACAATTGTACTGTGGTTATCCAAGATGTTAACCCTGGGGAAGCTGAGTGAGGGACACCTAAAAACTACCTGTACTATTTTGCAATTTTCTGTTAAGTATAAAATTAGTTAATTAGAAACTAAAAATACTATGGTTTAGAGAGAAAGCTCAACTGAACGTGTTCACAATTTCATTTACCGTTTCCATAGCGTAGTGGTTATCATGTTCACTCAACAGAATTTCATTTACCAATCATAAATTGCAACTTCGAGGAAGATTATAGAAAAATAAATTAAAAAATAAAACAGTAAGGCCATATTTGAAAAAGAAAGAGTAGGATTCATATTTTAGTTTCCGTACCCTTTACATGTGGGTTAGCATTATGGTTTGCTTTGACCAATAAAATGTGGCAAAATGATGTTCTACAACAGCCTTGTGACATCCACTCTCCGCTCAGGGATAGAGCAGGCTCAAACTACCCAACATTTCTTTTTTTTTATTTAAAAAAAATTTTTTTTTCAACGTTTTTTATTTATTTTTGGGACAGAGAGAGACAGAGCATGAACGGGGGAGGGGCAGAGAGAGAGGGAGACACAGAATCGGAAACAGGCTCCAGGCTCCGAGCCATCAGCCCAGAGCCTGACGCGGGGCTCGAACTCACAGACCGCGAGATCGTGACCTGGCTGAAGTCAGACGCTTAACCGACTGCGCCACCCAGGCGCCCCCCAACATTTCAATCAACACAGTCAAGGCCTTGTACATGTGAGTGCGGCCTCCTCAGCCAGCTGGTCCCTGGTTACAGATTGCAAACACGTGAGTAACCCCATCAATGACACCTGGAGACAAGGCACCCCAGCTGAGCCTCACTCAAATTGTCAATGCAGAGAATTGTGAGCAAATAGTGTTGTTTTAAACCTTTAAGTTTTCGGGTGATTTTTTTTTCCTGCAGCAATAGCTAATACACATTCATAGAGATTAATTCAACTTAGATGAAAAAAAGCTTGATCTGGAAAGTGGATTTTGAGCTTGGACTTGAAGGATTTAGAAAGGTGGAGATTGAAGGAAATGACTTTCTAAATGACAAATGGCATAGAGGCCCCAAGGCAAGAGAGTATAGGAAATTCTCATAAAGGACAACAACAACCTAATGTGTCTGGAGCATAGTGGCAAGGAGGCCCTCCATGACCCATACATAGTAGCCGAATCAATACAGAGTTCACTGGCAATTTCTTCCCCATGCCACCAACAGCAATTTCTACTACTAAATCTTTCACCAGGATAACCTGATTTTTGGTGAGACGTTTCCAAAATCACGTTACCACAAAATGCAAGCACAGGTATTCCATTTCTCTGTCCTTAGATGGCACGAATGAGAAGTTGTGATTCATGGCTCTAGTGCCAAAGGGAAACTTTCCAGATACCTAGATAAAACCAGAAGGAGGATTTTACTCACTAATAACCTTGGGGTTTGGAAGAAGTTCAAGTTTAAGCACAGAGGCATATGTTTGTAGATATGAGAGCTCTGGGAAATGGTCTGGACTATCATGCCAAGATAAAAACTGGATTTTAAAATCTTGACTTCAGCAGGCTGTCTAAGTAGGAAATGGGTTCTAAATCTTTAGAGATGGGAATATGAGATGTGGCTCTTGTTTCCACTTAAAAGGATGATTATTCTGTAACAATTTAAGAAAACAGTGAACAAAGACAAAACAAGTAAAATGATAGAGTTTAAAAACGCAAGGGTTTAAATATCAGGTCAACTTAGGTATACATCTTGACTCATCCAATTACTACATGTTCAATCTTAGGCAAGTTACAAAATCTCGTGGAACTTTAGTTTCTCATGTGGAAATTTGAGGTAATAATACTCGCCCCATAGAGTATTTGAAGATTAAGTAAAATCATGTATAAATAATGACGGCCCAGTGCCTATTCTTAATAAATATCCAATACATGATATTACTAACTTGCTATACTGAGAATATTAAATTTACCCATCTATTTACCGAGCTTTATTTCTTGTGTATGTAACCATTGAATAAAATGTGATTTTCCCCCCTAGAGGTCCTGATCATGTTTTTGAAACACTTAGATTCACTGGATATGTGTAGCTTCTAGATGCTCCCAATATCTATGCATCTTGATGATTCACAGAGCTAATAAGGCAACACGTTTTCTTCCACAAAGCATGATTTAACATATCAAGTATCATTTCCACATTCGATAGAGTGAATATCAATGCAGTAGTCACTTTCCCAAGATGGCTCTCAATAGACCATGCCTCTCACGCTGCTATGCAGTCTAGTCCCATATTGACTCTGGACTGGCCCTGAGACTCACTAACTCATACAATGAAATGGAAGTGACACTGTGTCAGTTACTGAGCCTAAGCCTTAAGAAAGCCTGGAAGTTTCTTCTTTTGTGAGGAACCTGCCATTTAAGAAGTCCAGTTACCCTGCTGGAAATACCACATGGAGAGGTCATATGGAAAGAGATTAGACCTGAGACTATATAGGGTGAGAAAGTGGCTCAGCTGTCCCAGAATCCTGGCTGGTGCCAGCCTTCCATCTGTCCCTGCCAAGGCACCAGAGTTGTGAATGAACTATCTTGGACCAACCAGTCAGTTAAGCCCTGGGATGACTGCAGCCCCAGCAGGCATCGGGAGTGGAGGCGGGCAGAAGAACCACATGCCTGATTCCAGCCAACCCACAGAATTGTAAGAGAAAATCAAAACAGTCGCTGTTTTAAGGTTCTAAGTGTTGAGGTGGTTTGTTACATAGATAACCAAAACAGGGTTTGCTTCCTCTTATATACATTTGCAACAATGCTGTAATGTTTCAAAGAATTAAAAGAAAGACTGAGTTTTGAATATGTTTGAGTCTATCTTCTGTGCTTACGTCGGGCACACTATAGCGAGAACCAGAGCTGAAAGAAGCTTGTGGTAAAGGAATTGCACTTTCTCATATGCTTTTTCCTGAGGGTGAGTTTCTCCTTTGAGAGAAAGACAATTTAGAGCTTTCTGTTCTTTGAAGGTGTAGTGGGTGATGCACTGTTGTTCTATACGGCAGTACTTTGTTTTCCTAAAGCAGTGTCTCTTGTACGTCCCTGAAGCAGGAATCTGTGCCTTTAGCAGTGATTTTGTGAGAAGAACATTAGTCACTGATAATTCATGTCATGTTGCCATATGGGAAATGCCACAAAGTGGCTCACCTGAATAATTCTTCTACAGTGTGTGTGTGTGTGTGTGTGTGTGTGTGTGGTACTCAGGACACAGGTAGGCTCAACTTAGTTAATTCTGGCCAGCTGGGACAGCCCGGGAACATCCCAGACCCACATACTGAAAGTGAGGCCAGTAGGGGCAAGCCCCAGATGCAGCAGCTGACAGATGAGGGCATTTTATTCTAAATGTCAGCAGTAACAGAAAAGCTATCAGACAGCGTGCCTGCCGGAAAAAAGGTTTTTTGGGGGTGGGGAGGAGGTCAAGAATAAGCAAATCCATACATGAAAGGAAAAATCAGCAGGAAGCCGTCAGCAGGGTACGATGTGGGGTTGGGCTTCCAATCTCCTGAGTGTGGTCAAGCTGGCTTTCTAGGGCTACAAGGACTTATTTCTTGGAAGAAAAATAAAGCCAGAGTGGCTTAGTAACAAGCTCTACAGTTCTGTTCTCCGAAGAGAATGTTAAGTTCTAGGAACCTGCACTGGGGAGCCGGCTCATGAAGGTCCGTGGCTTAGCTGTGCAGTCAGATCTGAATGGAGCGTGGGAAAAACAAATATTGTGCAGAATACACATAGAAATACAGTGCCAAGTCCAGAGTTCTATGAGCCCCTGAACACTTTCCCAATAGGCAGGGGGTGAACATGAGAAGGCGTTTGCAGAGGCACAAGCCTTATAGGTACACGGTAGCCCAGAGAGAACATGGCATTTGTGGGGAGACAAGTCTGTGCTTTCATGCTGACTCTGTCACCACTAGACCTATGGCTGGGGCCAAGACACTGGGGTCAGTTAGGATTGCACTTGCCTACCTGGAATAGAGACCTCACCAAAGAACTTAACTGAAAAGGGGCCGTTCTCCTCCCATAACAAGAAATCCATAATTCAGTAGTCCAAAACTGGGGTGACTACATGCTGGCTCCTTGCAGCGTTTTCCTTCATAGTCCTTGTGTGGTGTTTGGCCTCCTGGACTCACGATGGCTCCTCCACTGCCAAGTATTCCTTCCTGCAGGCAATCAAAGCAAAACCACCTTCTTCCAAGGCTTGTTTCCAAGCCTTCCCAGGGACTTCAGCCTATATGTCATGATTTCATTTCACACACACACATTTCATTTCATACACGTATACATGCACACATAAATACATACTCACACACGTGCTTGGCCACCTCTAACTACCAGAGATTGGAGAAAGGTCAGTATTTTTCATTGGGTGCGTTGCTGGTCTAAATGTTGTTTGTTTAGAACAAGGAAGAATGGATAAGCAATTAGCAATAGATGCCACCTTCATTTGTTCGTATTTCAAATGGGAACAGCAAGTCCTTCATGGCGTACGGGTACAAGACATGAGGAATACTCCCATTAGAATGTAAGCTCCATGAGGGGAGGAATTCTTACCTGTTTTGTTACTGTTGCTTCACCAGCACCTAGAACAGTGTCCTCAGTAGCACTGAGTGAATGAAATAAATGATGGAGAGAATGAGAAGTGTTCGGTACCGTGGCTGGCCCACAGAAGGAACACAGTGATCGTTGTTGCTTTTGTTACCAAGTCTGCCTGTGGTTTGCCCTGTGGCATCTTCAGAGGCTGGTGGGTAGTATAGTGTAGCTAGCTGTAGCAGAGGCTAGCACTCTTGAGAGAGATATTTACTAAGGTGAGAGAAATGGAGAGTCGTGGATTAGCCGAAGAACAGAGTCATTGGCGCTATCCACCTTGAGGGGGGAAAAGTTGATGTATCTCTTCCTCATCCAGCCAGTAGAAATGTTTTAACTTTCAAGTCTCAGAGAGCTAGTGTTTTCTTAATGTGCCACTTTTTATAAAAATGCCCACCTAGAGTTAAAGTATCCAGGAAGTCAAAAAGGTTCGGGAAGAGACCATGAGTTATCATCAAAATAAACAGCAATATTCTTGAATGTTAGCATTGGAGAAATACTTAAGAAGCATCCAACCACCTCACTGCAAGAGCCTGATTTGCCCCAAATGCCATCACTAACTCTGGACACAGCCAGAAGGAGATCCTAATTCTTCCTTATACAAGTCCTGTTACATATTATACACAGTCCATCTCCATGCCCGCTAATGCTCCTGTTTGTCTTGCCCTGCATCTAGGTACTTCCAACTGCCAGGTATGTTGGGTGGATGCTGCCTCAGCTGTAGAATTGCTTCTCCTTTGATAGACCCCTTCACAATGATCACTGTCCTCCCAGCACTAGACACGGCAATGGCCATGGAACAGGACCCCACAACCCCATTGTGGCTCCCCTCCTTTCTCTTTTTTCTCTTCACAGATTAGCTAGCCTTACTGGTCCCACTTCCTCACCTCTCCATCCTGCCTCGCATGATGCCTCTGAAATTGCTGTTACCATGTCACCAGAGAGCTCAGAATTGTCAAATCTAATTGCCAAATTCATTTTTCTGAACTTATCTTACTCCAGAGCTTCTGAAAATTTTTTACCAAAATATTCCTGATACCAAAAGAGAAGTATGAGCACCAAGGAATGTCGAATTATTACCCAAAGCCACTGCCACAGACATGAAACAACTTTGAAGTTTCATTTTATCTTAAGAATTCATGAAAAAAAAAACAAAAAAAGAATTCACAAAAATTTTCCATTGCCTTCTTTTCTATGAAAATGATTTTTTCACAAATGTCTTGTTAAAATTGATACTCAAGGGATTTGATTGCTTTAATCCCATGGTTGCATGCACCACCTGGCACCTGTATTTGGTTTAAACTTCATAACCCTAACCAGGGTCACTAGGGTATGCTTAGTTGTCAGTTTTATTTCCAGGCTAGGTAGGAACTAAGTAAGACTCAAGGCCAAAGGTGATGTTTTCTGTAAGCAGCATATACTCTTCCAATTTCTTTCTTCTCATCTCCCCTCCTCACTTTACCCTCTCCTGGAGAACAGAAGGGGACTAGGAAGGAAAGGAAGGAAACATATACATGATCTGGCATTTTGGCTGGCTAATCTACTGCCTTGTTCAGTCCCAACAGCTGGGCTCTCCTCCAAGGAGGCTAAGCAAACTGGGGAGCTCTCATTGCATCTCCTGGGTAAAAGCTGCAAGCAAAGCTCTTTCATTTGGGGGTGGCAGGTTTACTTAGCTGTGTGTCCCTCAGGGGAGTGACAGCCAGAGGCTCATATTATCTCACCCAGTTCTTAGGCATTCTTTCTAGGGAGTAGGTCATATCTACCCTTTGTCCTCAAAGCCTTCTCACTCCCTTCTCTGTGTTGTGTATACTCTGCCTTGACAAACCAGTTTTACTTAGAACTGCAGAAATTTCTTTTGGGATATATCTTAGACCATAATTTATGCTTAAGATTTTAACTAAAATTCTCTTTTAACATCACTGTATGTAGTTGGTTTTTAGAGTTTAACTTATTACATATTTTTTCTTGCTAATAGGAGTAACTTTGTACTTTTAAAAAGTATATTTATTTATTTTTAGAAAGAGAGAGAGAGCACATATGCAAGTGTGAGCAGGGGAGGAACAAAGAGAGAGGAAGAGAGAATACACTGATAGTGGAGATTGATGAATGAGCTCAAACTTACCAACCAAACTCACGAACCATAAGATCATGTCTTGAGCCAAGATCAAGAGTCCAACGCTCAACCAACTGAGCCACCCCTGTACTTTTTTTAAAGGTTATTTATTTATTTATTTATTTATTTAGATAAAGGAGAGGTGTGGGCAGATGGAGAGAGCAGAGAGAGGGAGAGAGAATTCGAAGCAAGCTCCGCTCTGTCAGCACAGATCCCGACGCAGAACTAGACATGGGAGTAGACGTAGGGCTCGATCTCACAAACTGTGAGATCATGACCAAGCTGAAATCAAGAGTCAGATGCTCAACTAACTGAGCCACTCAGGCACCCCAGTAACTTTATACTTTAATCCCTGTGTCTTGATCATCTCAGGCCGCCGTAACAAATAACCTTAGACTTGTTGGTTTAAAAATAGATATTTATTTCTCACTGTTCTGGAGGGTGAGAAGTCCAGGTCAAGGTGTCTGATTCCTGGTGAGAGCCCCCTTCCTACTTTGCAAACAGCTATCTCCTCACTATATCCTCACATGGTGGATAGAGAAAGCTCTGATGTCTCTTCCTCTTTTCACAAGGCACTAATCCCATCATGTGAGCTCCACACCCACTATCTAACCTTAACCTGGGTATCTCCCAAAAGTCCCACCTCCAAAACCATCACACTGAGGGTTAAAGCTTCAACATATGGATTTTAGGGGGAAATAAACATCCAGTCCATTAAACTCTTCATAAGTAACAATTTAGGTAATATTTTCATAGAATTTTTGAGTTAGATTTTATGGGCAGTAAAGAGGGTCCCTTCAACTGTCATGATTCCTCCCAAAATATTTTCTTATGGAAGAAGAAGAAACAGTGTGTTGATTAGAATTAAGGTCAGCTGGTAGAAACAGCAAACAAAACAAAACATTACCAGCTTAATTAAGAGATGTCCATTTCTCTTTGGTGTAATAGTCTCAAGGCACGTATTTTAGATCTATACAGCAGCTCTGCTCTGCAAAGTCCTCTGGGATACAAGCTTCTTCCTTACCCATATCTTCATGTACAAGGTAATGTTCAAGTTCCAGGTAGCAGAACAAAGGAAAATATGGTGAAGAAGGGGTTAATGATGAGCTATTTGCCTCTTGAAGTTCCTGGATATTGTCACGGGACAACTTTTTGCAGATTTCATTATATGGCCACCCCTATTGCAAGGGAGGCTAGGAAATGTAGTTTTTATTCTGCTGTAGCCAAAAATGTTATTGCTTCAGGGCAAGTACTCATACTGGGAGACAATGGCAGCTCTGTCATCCACAAACTTATGCAATCTCTCTGCCGTATTTCTCACTATTTTATCCTTGGCCTGGTTGACACCAATCAGAATTTTCCTTTCTTCTCCAGACTCCTCAAGCTCTTCTGCAGACTCTTTTCCCTCTGGGCTCCCTCAATGTTAGTGTGCCCCAGCATTTGGTCCTGAAGCCCTCTTCTCACTCTGTAGACTTTCTTGCATGGTCATAGCAAAGTTATGGCTTCTGTTTCCCGAGCTTTACATTCTTACACCTCTTTTTCAGAACACTTTTTTTTTTTTTACCATTTTCTTAATTTTTTTTTTTAATTCACATCCAAGTTAGTTAGCATATAGTGCAACAATGATTTCAGGAGTAGATTCCTTAATGCCCCTTACCCATTTAGCCCATCCCCCCTCCCACAACCCCTCCAGTAACCCTCTGTTCTCCATATTTATGAGTCTCTTCTGTTTTGTCCCCCTCCCTGTTTTTATATTATTTTTGTTTCCCTTCCCTTATTTTCATCTGTTTTGTATCTTAAAGTCCTCATATGAGTGAAGTCATCTGATATTTGTCTTTCTCTGACTAATTTCGCTTAGCAAAATACCGTCTAGTTCCAACCACGTAGTAGCAAATGGCAAGATTTCATTCTTTTTGATTGCCGAGTAATGTTCCATTGTGTGTGTGTGTGTGTGTGTGTGTGTATACATATATATATATGTGTATATATATATATATATATACACCCCACATCTTCTTTATCCATTCATCCATCGATGGACATTTGGGCTCCTTCCATACTTTGGCTATGGTTAATAGTGCTGCTATAAACATTGGGGTGCATGTGCCCCTTCGAAACAGCATACCTGTATCCCTTGGATAAATACCTAGTAGTGCAATTGCTGGGTCATAGGCAGAACTTTTTTTCTTCAATCTCAGATTCATATATCAAATTCCATAAGGGACTTCTCTACTTAAATATATTTTGGATGACTCAAACTCAGTATATCTAAAATTAAACTCAACATCTTTCCATCTTTCCACATAAACTCCATACCTTATTATCATTGTCCATCCACATGCTTACTGAAACTAGAATCCTGAGATATGCTTGGAATTAACCTCTTCATCTCTCACATATGTCAATGTCTCTTGCCCTCTTCTCCATCCTCCCTGTTTTGCTTTAGTGGTTATAGCTAACATCTATTGGACATTTGCACATGCCAACTACTGATATATTACATGTTTTAAATTCATTTAATCTTCAAACAACCCTGCTATTACTATTATTTGTCCATATTATAGATCAGGAAATTAAAGAACAGAGAAGTCAAGTAACTCTCCCAAATGTCACAGGGGTAAATGGTAAAACCAGGATTTGAAAGCACACAGTTGATTTTAGAGCACTCTTTCTTAGGGCTCTAACTTCCTGTGTTAGCCCTCATTATTTATTTGTTGTATTTCTATGGAAGCCTTTTAATTGGATTCTCTTTTCCAGTCTCACTAACTCCTCCCTCAAATTCCATCTTTCATATGACTAATTGCCAGAGTAATCTTTCTAGAATATAATCTAATGATGTTAGTCTGCCACTTAATATCAATCATCTGTGCTTCTCCATCACCTGCAGACTAAAGTTCCAGCTGCTTCATGACACACACAGTCTTTCATGATTTAGCCCCTGCCTAAAAATACAGCCTCTTCTGGAACTTTGCCTAAGTTCTATGGCCCTGTCCAGCCATGTGAGAACCACTTGCAGCTTGTGAACAGACCTTACTCCCTCAGCGTGTTTCTATGCTTTGTACTCATTCAGAGCTCCTACTTCAGGGGCAGGCCGTTATGGAAATTGCTCAAGAGCAGAATAGGTGTCCCCCTGTGTTTTATACAAAGTCTGGCAAATGGGAGTTTACTTTCACTGGCCTTTATAAGTTTCTTGAGGGAAGCCTTGGTTCTCTGTACCTGCAGTACCTACCAAAGTGCGTGGTGTGAAATAGTCACTCATTAAATTGTAAAACCAGGATGGAGTAACTACTTCATTCCCTTTTATGCTCTTTTCCTAAGCCAAAGCCTTGGACAAGGAGATCTCTTGAGTGTCACTGTCTTTACCTTGGTTTACTGCCCTGCAGGGGAAATTCATCTTGGAGTGGAGTCAGAATAATAGAGAGGCCAAATTGTATGGTATGGTATATCTTGGGGATGGACATGAGGGTCTGGACGTAAAGAAGAGGTGGACCAAGAAGAGAAGCATGAATATATTTACATTAGTGAAGGCAACAATTTGCAACACTGGAAAAATGATACCAGGACATAAAATATGGTCGATATTTTGGGGAGTTGTTTGTAGAGGAGATAACTTTTTCTCCTCTGCATGGAGATTGCTTTTGGGGAAAGCCAATGCAGAAATTCTTGGGTTTTAGAATCTTTTTAAAAAGCACACGAAAGTTATATTTATTTTATAGCGTTCTGGTGCTTTTGTGACAGGCAGCCTGAAGTGAAATTACCTTCACTGGTCCTGGCTCAGTCCTCCCTCCACTCCTAATCATCCCTTCAAGCCCACATCCATTAGACAGAGCAGCTGTCCTTCACCACTAAAGAAACGCAGCCCAGAGTTATGTTACCGTGGAAACAGAATCACTTTTTTGCTGCAAGACACATCGCTTTATCTGCATTATTATGAAGCAGAATACATTGGTAGGGCTGGAAGGGGAATCAAATATTCTGCCCGCCAGTGTTGTACTTGGCCTTTGGGTGAATAAATGACTTTCAATTAGAGTGCTTAAATATCTTTTAACTTTAATAATTGTTCTTAGATCCCCAACAGAATTTTACTTGGAAAAGAGTAAAAAATTTGACTCTGCTAGTAAGGAGAAAGCTATAAATTCTTTCAAACTACACCACTTCTGTTAAAAATATATGTGAGTGTGGGCGTGCATGTTCACGAGACTTTACAATTAATGGTTTCATTGTGTGTAAAATAAATGTCTTTGTCCCTTGTTTTTTGACTTTCTGACTTGATCCTATTGCAGATTTATGAGGTTGTCCTTACCTCTTCCTTTCTTTGTCTTTACTCTAAACTGCTTTGTAGTGAACACATATTTGTAATCCTATCTTGGGTTGGGCTGTCTGTATCCAGATCCTTTCTGGACTTGCTGCTGAGTTTCACCCGGGCCTGTCACTCGCTCCCACTTCTGGGTCATGATTCCTTTCGGCAGCCAAAGTCCTTGCTCTACCCTGCACTGTTACTCTCGTTCCCAAGCCTAAATTTAGTTACTATACTATTTTATTTTCTCTTCTTGGAACTACTCTATTTCTTACTGTTTGTGTTGCTGTCTTAAAGACCAAATCTGCCAAAATTACACTGGTGGAAGGATGAATTCAGTAAAATCCCAGGAACAAAATAAAAATCCCTCATCCTTTCAGTTCCGAAGATGCTCACAGACACTGAGTTTCCATACAAGTCCAGAAAAAGCGCTACTAAAAAACAAACAAGACACACACCCACACACCTGCACATGCATATGTGCACACGCACACACACACACAGTCTGAAATCCGATCTAATGGAAAGGGAAGGAAAGTCTTTTACTGGCTGGATATAAATTAGAACAGAATGTGATACTTTAAAAGTACTAGTGTTTTAATTCTAGAGATAGTAGAATAGCATTAAGAGACAAGTGATATTTATTGAGCAACTAGTTAGTTCCAGATGTTTGTTTTTTTTTTACATCTATGTTCCATTTAATTCTCAAATTCATCCTCAGGAGTGATGAGAACTGAGATACTCAGTTACCACCCAAACCCTAAACAACAACGATTTTTGATTCTGAGTTCAATGTTCTTTCCAACCACACCACTTTGTGTAGTGTCCAGCAAAGCTCTAATGTGTTGGGGGCTGACATCTGAGGAAAAACTGAGGCGAAGATAGCCTCTAATCCTGACTTTGCCTCCACCGGACTTTGGAAAATCATACATGTGTTTCAAACTCAGATTTGTCCATCCTTGTTTAATAGGGATAAATAACCTCTTATTTCCTTACACATATAGGGAATTAAGCGGTTAATATGCACAAAGCATGCTGAAAATACAAAGGGCATTCTATTTCCATAGGAAGAATGACTTACTGTTGTTACTGTAATAGCTGCAGATTGGTAGGTCCATGTAACTCTCAATCAGTTCAATCCCAAATCATTGTCAAGCCCACATTTGCAGTATCTTTGAGTGCAGATGCTATCACATATTTCTTCTGTCTCCCAAATCATCTTAACACAGTGCTGGATTATGCAGTGGATACTTAATATATATTTTCAAGTGATGGAGTGGGTCATTAAATCCAACTATTCAATATCTGCTTGAGCCATCAGTTACAGACCCAATTTTATCATAATATCAAAAAGGATGCTTTAAATGCTTGGACACAATTAGCCCAAGTTGTTATATGAAGATACAGTGATAAAACTCTGGTTTATAGTAGTATCCAACTGAGTTTTAACAGGAATAATGGCCAATTCTTCTACTATTACATATAAGGAAATATTTTATATCCCTAAACTCTACTGCTTGTCTTTCAGATACCAAGGGAAATGTTAGCTGAATAAATAGTAAAAGAAAATAATTTACATTGAACCTGAAATTTCACTTTCCTTACCTCTAAAAAATTAGCAATAATTGCTCCATTTTGAGCATTTACTATGTATGAACTGTACTCTACACACTACCTCTTTAATTTTTATAATGAGCGTATAAAATTGGATCTATTATTGTGCCTATAATAATAAAAATAATAATCTGATTCTGGGAGGAATCAGATTCAGAGAGCCAAAGTAACTTGTCCAAGTCATTACCTGTCCAAGTCTGTAACACAGCCTGATTCAAACCCATACAGACTGATTCTAAAGTGTTTTCCTTAACTGGGATCCTCCACGTCAGTCAAATGCATAAAGTCACCTTTGAGAAAACCAACCTTCTTTTGCTGCCTATCTCCATTAAGCTCTTTATTCTGCATTTTATAAACGAGAGGAAGGAAGGGAAGAAAAAAGGAGGGAGGGAAGAATAAGGGGGACAGGAAAGGAAAGGAAAGGAAAGGAAAGGAAAGGGAAGGGAAGGGAAGGGAAGGGAAGGGAAAGGGAAAGGGGAAGGGGAAGGGGAAGGGGAAGGGGAAGGGGAAGGGGAAGGGGAAGGAAAGGAAAGGAAAGGAAAGGAAAGGAAAGGAAAGGAAAGAGAAGGAAAGGAAGGGGAAGGAGAGGAAGGGGAAGGGGAAGAGGAAGGGAAAGGGATAGGGAAAGGGAAAGGGAAAGGAAAGGAAAGGAAAGGAAGGGGAAGGAAAGGAAGGGGAAGGGGAAGGGGAAGGGAAAGGGAAAGGGAAAGGGAAAGGGAAAGGGAAAGGGAAAGGAAAGGAAAGGAAAGGAAAGGAAAGGAAAGGAAAGGAAAGGAAAGGAAAAAGGAAAGGAACGTCTTCCACCCCTCCTGAGTAACCTGGGGATGAAGTGGGACCTATCCAACTTCTTAAGACTAGCCACCGTTGTCAAATAGTAAATATGTGGAATGTCAGTCTGGTTGACTTGATGT
Organism: Panthera onca; assembly: GCF_046562875.1. Classification (NCBI taxonomy): domain Eukaryota; kingdom Metazoa; phylum Chordata; class Mammalia; order Carnivora; family Felidae; genus Panthera; species Panthera onca. The sequence continues at coordinate 88,186,322 of NC_138342.1, forward strand.
CATTTTGCCTTTGTTTTACATTTTTCAGGAGAAGTATTCTTGCAGATTAAAGGGCCCCTGGAAGATATTTATAAAATCTACTGCTACCACCATGATGAGGCGCACAGTGTACTGGAATCCTATGAAAAGGAAGAAGAGCTGAAGCAACATTTGAGCCACTGTATCCAGTCCTTAAAGTAAGGCCTTTTCAAATGATGATTTCCATGCCTAGCAGGGAACATTTTAACTGGATGTAGATGAAAGTTCTCACATAAATCCTATATTTGATGAGGCTTGCTGGGAGCTCCACTTTGTGTTTCTTTATGAAAAGCTGACATGCCAGAAACCCTGATTGACTCTTTTCTCCCCCCTGTGAGCATGACTAAAAATAACATGGGAGAAGATTCAGGGCTCTGTAGAGATAGAAAAATGCAATATCAAAAAATGAAATGTGGAAGAAAAGGCCCTTCTTAAAGCTGTTGTTACCTCCCTGCCCACCCCCCACCATGAGACAGCATGGGGCACCGTGACCACTGCAGCATGTGGAATAATAAAGTTAGTGGAATGTTCCATGGTTCTCTGATGGCTCTCACTTTCCCCCAGATTCACTAGACCAGGTTCAGTCAGACCCTGTTCAAGTTAGTTTCAGGAGTTAGTTATGCCTTCCTTCTTTATCCTTAAAGTTTTGGTGCTACATAATATACATTTTTTTTTAATCTGGAGGAAATTATTCACCATAAAAATCTAAAAAATATAAGGAAGTACAAATAAGATAAAAACACTTGCTATTCCATGTATTAACTCTTTGCTAGACCATGTATTAACCACAGCTTGCATTTTTTCTGATTTTATTTATATGCATAAATATGGATATGTGTTTGGGTTGATTCTCCTAAATGGAATTGGGATCTTATTTTGTATGCAGTGTTCTACCACATGAAGCTAAAGCCGACATTTCTGCCCTACTCCACATCTTACCTAGTGGTTCTACTGCAGTGTTTCATTTCTAAGGATTACCCATTGTCAAAGAATTAACCAGAGAGAGTTGTGATATCTTAATCAAAGCATACCCAGCAGTCTGAGCCTCTAGCATATTCCCCCATTAGGTACTCTATTGCAGGAGGACAAATATGGGGGTCTTAATGTGGTACAAGAGGTTGGTAGCTAAATTAAAATGAAATCATGAGACTACAGTAATCCCCCATCTTATCCATGGGAGATACGTTCCAAGACCCCCCCCACACACACACGCACTGGATTTCTGAAAACTTGGATAGTACCAAACCCTATATATACTATGTTTTTTCGTATACATTCATACCTATACCTATGATAAAGTTTAATTTATAAATTAGGCATGGTAAGAATTTAACAACAATAACTAAAATTGAACAATTATAACAATATACTGCAATAAAAGTTATATGGTCTGTCTCTCAAAATATCTTGTTGTACTATACTCACCCTTCTTCTTGTGATAATGAGAGATGATAGCATGCCTCCATGATGATGCGATGAAGTTAGGTGAATGACAGAGGCCTTGAGAAGTAGTGTTAGGCTACTATGGACCTGCTTAGGATCAGTCATCAGAAGGAGGACCATCTGCTTTCGGATCACGGTTTTTCCGTAGTAACAGAAACCCCAAGAAATGAACCCATGGATAGGGGAATTACTGGTCTCTGGAAAATGTCTTTCCAGGGGAGAGCTGGGATTGAAAGTGGGTTTAAAACAGGAGCCAAATAATTTTTAAAAATTAACGTTACTGCCCTCTATTGGTCATTAAGTTGTTGCAGTTCTTTACCCATTTTTCATATCATGGAAAGACTATATTCAAGTCGCAAAATCACAAGCATTTATGTAGTGCTTACACTATACCGAGCATAGCTCTGGGTGCTGAAAATAAAAAAAAAAGTAATAATAAATGAGAATTTAGGTAACTCTTAAGGATAATATGTGACGTGTAGCTCCAGTTGAGTATTTTTCCACTATTTGCAGTTTAGTTCAGTGTTAGAAATCAATTCGGAGAAACCTTGAAGTTCGAAGTTGTATCCATGTAAATAAATTCATATATTAAAAGCAACATCGTCTAAATATGTATGGAGAAATAATGGTGTTATCCGGGGTGTGAATATCTACTTTTCCTACCTTATACTAGTGGCAAGATCTTATCAGTAAATGTCTTACTTGAGTCACTCTCCTTCTTCAATTTCTAGAAATAAAAATCTCACAGCAAGTGAACAACTAGGACCTTTAACTATCGCTCCAACTACAACCTCAGGAATGGAGGTCCATACCAGGAACGGATGTAGCTAATTTACTTTGGCATGTGCTCCTAACAGCTGACTAGAAGTGGGGCTGTCTGTTCAGAGTGGGGTGAACACTAGTTTATTCATCATTAAGGCTTTTGACTCCTAAGAGAAAGAAATGGACCCTGCCAGAATACTCCATTAGGCAGTGTAGTTCAGTATCATACCCCCTAAAAGCAGCTAAAAGGCAGAGGTAATTTTGAAACATCATGAAGTATCAATTACTGAAAATGACTTTCAGACCCAATGACTTACTTGATCTTTTTCTGAAAGCCTTGAGTTATTGCCCTGGTGGATGTCCCAAATCTTGTGTATTCAGCACTACTCTGATTCTAGGGAGTAATTTCAGGCACTGGAAGGTGCTAAGGCTTAGAAAGCACAAAAATCCAAGCAAAGTAATATTGACACTACTATTTCTTAAGGGAAAGAAAAATCAAAATAAAATAGCTTAAGTTAGAGCTATTTTCCCAAAAGTTGCCTTCATGAAAATAAAGTTGATGATGAATTGTACTGGTCTGCCCAAAAGCTGAGAGCAGAATTATTGACATTACTATAATACTGGCTTCAATTGAGCTAAGCTTTAAATTCTGAGAAACAGGTTTTTAAACAGGTTTATAGGCCAAAGAGAGTCTGGAACACCCCAAGGGCTTGGTTTCCCTTGCCAAGTAATCAGTCAAAGCTATTACTGGGGCTCTGCCTTCTCCTTGTGGCTAAATAACAGAGCCCAAGTGCACAGTTGCCAATTTCTAATGAATATTAGGTGTGGCCTTCATTTCTACCGTGCAAGGGGATATTGAAGCAATAGCCATGAGAGAGGTGGCTTCAGGTCTCAGAAGTTAAAGCAGATTTTAAGCAACTTAGGTTGCATTTGAACTAAAATTAAAATATGTTTATTGAGGGCCTAATAAATATTTATAAAAGTACTAGATAATGTTGAAAAAAACCCACATATATATGCATAGTTCTTGCCTCCTAGGATCACACTTTCTACTTGGGTAGATAAACAAAACCATCTGGAAAGTTTAATAACAATACCAAAGTTAATTTAAATAACACACCAGAAGCTGTCACGGTAAGGTTAAAGACTAATTTCCAAAAGGAGGGTAGAGAGATTTCCTGGTTCTGTAACAGACTTGAGCTCATAACCCTTGGCTATTCTTTGAAGCCCATTATCTTTCAAAAGAGAAAATAATATTTGTATCTAGAAAATAGTTTTGAATCCCTTTGAAACATTAGGACAGCATTTCCTGGTGTATGATTTCCCCTGTGTCAGATCCACAGGGATGTGTATTAAAACTGCACATTCCTAGGCTCTGCTCCAGACATACATACATACATACATACATACATACACACATACATACATAAATAGGACTGCTGGGGGTCCAATCCAAGAAGCTATGGATTAACTAGCACCCTCAGGTGATTGTGGATACATACTCAGGTTAAGAACCACTTCAGAAGGAGAAATCAGTACTTACTAGCTGCTTTCCCTGAAGCATACGACTTTCTTCATAACTATAGACACCATCTAAGCAGTAATTTCAGGGTTTGGGGACCTTAAGAAAGAAAAGGCTAAAACTTTCTGGGAGTGCAGTATCACATCTACATCTGTAACTTACAAATTGGAAATCTGCAAATTTTTATTTATTCAACAAGGAATATTTACAGAATCTCATTAGTGACCCGTAAGATTGCATGAAATGCTATTAATACAGTCTCTAAATTTATGGAAGTCATTTGCTAAAGCTCTGGTTACTTAGCCTCTTTGGGGTTATTTAAGGCTTCTGATCTGTATGCAGAAAATGAAAAATAGAATAGCTATAAATGCAAGTGTAACTATAATTAGAATAGCCTGTCTGCTACCTCCTTATTCTGTTTTTCTAGCTATAAATACCACCAAATCCCTGCTGCCTTTCAGAGGCACTAGAGATCTGTTTATTTTGTAATAGATAAAGAATGAAGGGGCTTTTCCAAGTTTTTTGGTAGTTGGAAGACACATTCCTAGCTTTATGTCTAGTTGTTATAAATTTGTATACATTTTTCTTCTTCCTAACCAAAGCCACCATCCTTGGGAGGAAAACTAACTTCTAGTCATGTGGGTGCTTTGGCTGTTTGTAATACTACTACAGTTTCTCCATTCAGAGAGGAAGCTAAAATCTTGTGCAATGCAGAATCTAAAGGAATAGAGTTTAATTTGTTCACCATATTTTATACTGCTTAATGATATTCTAAAAAACGTTCCAAATAAAAATTAAGATCATTTTTGAGGGGTGCCTGGTTGGCTCAGTCGGTTAAGCATCTGACTTTTGATTTCAGCTCAGGTCATGATCTCACAGTTTGCAAGTTCGAGCCCCGTGTCAGGCTCTGAGATGACAGTGCGGAGACTGTTTGGGATTCTCTCTTTCCCTCTCTCTCTGCCCCTTCCCTGTTTGTTTTCTCTCTCTCTCTCTCTCTCTCTCTCTCTCAAAATAAATAATAAAGTAAACACGAAAAATATTTTTAATCATTTTTGAAATGTTTTTCAATTCCTTGTTGTATGGCACCATGTTTGAACAAAGACTATTATAATTAAGAAACAGCCACATAAAAACTTCTGTTAATTTTAAGTCAACTTATAATGAGGCCGTGAGGGTAAGAGGTGTGGTGAGGGTTGTATTAAATTACTTTTATCCCATAAAAGGGTAAGTGGACACAATTTAACTTCCTCCTTCCTGAATTGTCTTTGGCTGGGGTGAACTTCTGGAAAGTTTTAGCCTAAAAGGAAGAATTTTTAAAATGAGGAGCAAATAAAAAGGAGACATTATAAGGTAGTACTATTATTACAGGTTTTCCCTGTTAGAAAATCTCTCAGGTTCCTTTTTATAAAATGTTATACTGATATTAAATACAGTGTTTAATTTATGTTATAATATTTGTTTTATTTGGTTGAAATAAATGAAATAGAGAAAAAAATTTCTATGTCTTCTTTAGGAGTTAAAAGAACAATCTTTTCTTTCAACTTCAAATTCTCTGTTTGGTTCCAAAATTATCATGTTGTTCAGTTGTTTGCCCCGTAGAAAAATGCATTTATATTTTTATTCAACTTTTCCCCCAAATTTTCTGATCTATGATCCATAGAGCATACTGAGAAAAGGAAATTCCTCATTAGAAGGGGACAGAAATTGAGATTAAAATGTGAATTTAAATAAATGGAAGGAAATGCTGCATGGGGGGTGGGTAATAGTGCAATTTCTTTCATTCAAGTAGAAGCATTCTTCAAATAGCATTTAATAATTGCCTAAAATGATAACAGTTGCTGATTTAAAAAAAAAAAAAACTTATGATTCTCTGCTTGATTACAACAAGGAAATCTTAGATTCAGCAGAACCCAGTTATTTCAAGATGTCTAGGAATCCATTCATAGAAGATGTGTGAAGAGTGAAGGACAAACTGTTTTACATATATGTATACCATTGTTTTCCACATATGTAGAGTACTGGGATTAATTTTTTCAAACCTTTTAAATCCATTAAATCTATGAAATTCAACATAGGTATTTACCATAGATTTTCTTCTCAATCATAGAATATGAAAAGACTATCTATTGTTATGAAATGAGGTCACAAAAATTTTTCATATTGAAAATATTCATTGTATTCCAAAAGACTGGAAACCAGAGGTCGAGGTGATCAGGTTATGAACACAGTTTACTGCTTTATTTCTTTATAGCTATATGAAGCTTTTGGAGGAAAATTTCTATCTCCTTTCTGCCTGAAATTTAACTTGAATGATTCCCACTTCTTTTCTTGTTAATTAATTAATTTGACAAATATGTCTTGTACTCCTACCTGATGCCAGTCACTTTTTCAGGTACTGGGGCTACAGCAGAGAACAGAGCAAGCACACATTCTTGCCCTCATTCAGATGGGGAGCAGAGAGATAGACAACAAATGAAATAACTGTATGGTATATTAGAAAGTGACAGTGTTATGAAGAGAAATAAAGCAGAAAAAGAGGGTAAAAAGTAGAGTAGGATGCATGGCACAATTTTTAAAAGTTTGTTTTAAAGGAACTTTAGGAAGGTTTCCCTAGGAAGGTTTCACTAGGAAGAAACATTTGAGCAAAGACCTGAAGGAGATACCTGAGGCAAGAGCAACCAGGCAGAAGAACAGCAAGTGCCCAGACCTGGAGGCAGAAGCTTGTCTTAAGACTATAAAGACTATAAAAAGAGTCCTGGGCTGTTGCCATAGTTTGGGGGAAGTTTGGGAACAACAGGAAATGAGGTAGAGAGGAAGTGGAAGGAGAGGCAGATCACATTGCCTTGAAGGACTTCCATTTTTCCTGAGCTAGATGTAAGCCACAAAACTAGCAATGGCTAGTGAAAGTTTTTGTGAATTTTGATAATTAGTGAATTGTCATATTGAATAGGTGAATAGTTTATAACCTGGATAACACTGTATACAGAAATATTATGTAGCACTTGAGGGTAGCTTTCTACCAGTCAATTACAGTTTACTTTGTAGTGTTATAATCTCAATTTCTCCTGTCACTATGTTTAACTAATTCTATTCTCTCTTTTCATAATGTAAAAAAAAATGATGTTTAAATCCATTTCACATGATCAAAATTTACTAATTACAATCTGAATCAATAGTTTTTAATCTTATATAGAGTGTGAAACAAAGTTGGTGTAGACAAGATACAGGTAAAATTTAAGGGATGTGATTATAAAATAATGAGACTAATTCTCTAAAACATTCATGAAAATAACATCACTTTATTTTATGTAATAAAAATTTAAGGGTTTTATAATGCTTGCATATTGCCTTAAGTATGTAGATTTACATTAATTTACTTTTCTCCTTCTCTCTTATAGGAAAATATACATGCAAGAGTAAGTACATTTGTTTTAATAATAGAAACCAAATGTAAAGCTCATGGGGAAAATGCTATTGAGTATTTCCAAAAATTAGAATTTTTGTTTTTTACAATTATGTTTATTGCTTCTGATACATTATTTCCAATTTGCCTGAGGTAATCCTACATATTAAATTATCTCATATATTTTACAAAATGTATTAAAAGAATCCTGGGGTATAATATTTAATAAATTACAACTTTGCTGGTTCCAGGAACTCTTTAGGAATTGCTCATCGCATGTATGTTTAGGAACTTATTGTGTCCAAAACATACCTTCCTAAGAACAACATTAGTCTTTAAAAAAAAAAAACAAAAAACCTCAGATTAATACCATAATGTTTTTGAAGTTTCTATAGATTAATGTACAAAAGAAAAGATCTTCATGCATTGTAGTAAATATTGGGTTTCTTCCAATTTGGACTCTTATATGATTTACAGAGAAAAAATCAAACACACATATAAAATATATTTAATATACATAAAATATTAAGATGAAATAGTTTGTCACTGGGATAATATAGAAGTTATCTTATCAGAATAACAAAACATATACACAACACTTTGGAAGATGTCCATTTTTATAGAAGGAAAACATGTCTAGTCTAATACTGAAGGATATTGGCTTAAATACAAACACAGATTTACCAGTACTTTTAAAAAGTACATTTACTTTCATTTTTTTAATGTTTATTTTATTTTTGAGAAAGAGAGACAGAGTGTGAGCAGGCAGTGCGGGGGGGTGGGGGGGGACGGGTTAGTGGGGGGAGCAGAGAGAGGGAAACAGAATCCAATGAAAGCTCCAGGCTCCTAGCTGTCAGCACAGAGTCTGATGCTGGGCTCGAACAGAGAGATCATGACCTGAGCCGAAGTTGGACGCTTAACGGACTGAGCCACCCAGGGGCCCCTAAAAAAGCATTTTTCCGGGGCGCCTGGGTGGGTCAGTCCGTTAAGCGTCCGACTTCGGCTCAGGTCGTGATCTGGTGGTCCGTGAGTTCGAGCCCCGTGTCGGGCTCTGGGCTGACAGCTCGGAACCTGGAGCCTGCTTCTGATTCTGTGTCTCCCTCTCTCTCTGACCTTCTCCCCATTCATGCTCTGTCTCTCTCTGTCTCAAAAATAAATAAACGTTAAAAAAAAATTTTAAAAAAAAGCATGTTTGCTTTAGCATGGTTAGTTAATTATCTAAAGGCCTGAGTTCCTAGTCTGTGTGTGTACTTGTGTACACGTGTGTGTGTGTGTGTGTGTGTGTGTGTGTGTTCTAAACTTATGAAACTGTACATCAGGAAATACAAAAATCTATAAAATAAAAATTATATTAACTTAAGCTGTAAATACCTGTCATTTATGCTTTGGTGCAGAGTGACCATGAGGAAAGACAGAATTTCAGAAGTGAGGTGGAAGAACCAGGCATCGGACAGGGAACCTTAAACTAAGGCCTTGTGCTCGTGTCTTGGCCAAGTTGAGATGTTAGTTTTTGACATACCAAACAGGCACCCAGTTTTCTCTCACTTTATAAGTCTTTTCTTTCAAAAGGGGGATATATATATATATAGCATGCAAACAGATGTGAGTAGTGTTGTTCAATGAGTTCCTAATTCTGAGATCATCTCATGAAAAGGTGCATGATGGAAGGGGGCCCTTGTCCTTTCACACACTGGGATCCTCCTGGCTTCTCTTCAATGATAGTTGATGCATTTGGAGGGGTGGGAAAATTGCTGTCTCCTTAAAAAGCCTTTTGCTCCGGCATTGTGCCTAGGACTAGAGATTCACATAGAAGAACTATGTGAATTACACAAGAACTTCCTATGCTACAAATTCTGCTCAGGTTTCTTTTCCTAAAGTTTTTCTCCTGTGGTTATAAAGACCAAAAAGAGAGAGAAGAGAGAGAGAGAGAGAGAGAGAGATAGAGAGAGAGAGAAGAGGGAGAGAAAGATTCAGAGGAGAGTGAGAGATTCTTTTAATACAGTTCGCATGCACAGGCTCCCACATACAGAATACTCACAACAAACAGTACATTGTATTGAAATACTTGCTTAAAAATTGCTCTAGCTTTTAGGACAGTCCTGCTGCGTGGGAGTTAGCAGGCTTTGTTTGCCCCCCCCTAGCCTATTCTATACATCAAGAACTGGAAAAGAGGACGAGCAATCCCAGCATGTGGCTGGATGAACATCAAAGGCACATTCGCCATGAGTTATTTTCCTTCCTGTTTCTCTCACTCTGGTCATGAGGCACACATGCTGCTACATAAAAGGGTAAAAGGCAATGTCAAGTGCTTTGTAATTGTTTGGCTCCTTAGCAGCTAAGGCCAAGAATATTGCAGCCAAGAGTGCATTTAGGAAATGTAGGTTTTTAGATGCTTCAGAAAAATTCCTTACCTATGGAAATGGAAAATTGTGTCTGGGTTCTTTTTTTACAATTGACATATTTAAAAATACAGAAAAAGATGTTTATAACTTCTAACATGTTTATTTTGAATTATAATCTTATGCAAACATCAAAGACAGTATTAAAGTGACAAGAATCATAGAATCCTGCACCAAAAAAATGCCTCCAAAGCATTTGATCCAAGTCCCCTGTTCTAAAGCAAGAAAAACATAACTATTCTAAATTTAACAATCTCCAGAAATGCAATGTTTTATCTTTATGTTTTTCCACTTTTTTATATGCATCCTCTGTCTGACCGTGTATTCTTACCTTTGGATTCAGGATTTCTATCAATCTCAAAATGTTGTAAATTATTTTCATCTTTCTTAGGTTTTACATTTTTTTTAATTATTAAAGAAACCCTGGAAAACGTAGAAAATCAAAATGAAGATAGTAGAGACAATTGGTAGTCACATTCCAGAGAGTTAACTCTTGTAGCATTTCAGGAGTCCCTTACTTCACTGAAATTTTTTCTACACACACACACACACACACACACACACACACACACTGACTAACATAGGACCGCTATATATTTCCTGTATGTCAACTTACTGCCTCATTCATCAGTGTATCATGGACACCTTTCTATGTCAGTAAATATAAATCCACATTGCTTTATGACTGTATAATATTTTATCTGATGTATACACCACAGTTTAGTTTACCAAACCCTTATAGATACTTGAATTATGTCTATCTGTCTTATAAAGATTGATGTTATGTGTTCATTCTTATACATGATATTTGTACAATAATTTGATTTTCTTAGAATGAGTTTCTAAAAGTGGAATTGCTAGATCAAAGGGCTTTTCATACTTACTGCCAGAAAATCTAAGAAAAGCTGAAATAATTTATATTCCCACTACCTGTGTATGAATTGTCCATTTATCTCCTATTAGCGAGCACTAGAAACAATTAATATGTGTTATCTTTATAACTTGTGGCAATGTAGGAGGCTCCAAATAGTATTATACTGTTTTAATTTCAATTAGTAATAATCTTGAGAATTTTTCATGTATGGTTAATTATTTGTACTCATCTAATAAATTATCTTTTTATTGATTACTTTTATTGAGATGTTCATCTTTTCCTAATAAATTGATAGTGGCTCTTTAATTAGCAAGTGTATTAACACTTTTTCTGTTTGATGTGCTATAAATAATTCTTCTAGCTTATCATCTGACTTTTAACATGGTTTATGGCAGCTTCTGTTTTCATTTTTATCTGTATAGTATTGCAGAGCTAAATTTTAAAATAGATTTATCACTTTTTTCTACCATGGCTTTCAGATTTTGTCTTGTGCTTAAAAACTCCAAGATTGTTTTAAAGTGTAATCCCCTGTTTCCTTCAAATTCTTATAAGTTTCATTTTTAACATTTAGACCTTTGATCTATATGGAAATTGTTTCGGTATAAAGAATCCATTAATTTCGTCATTTTTTTCTACATAGCTAGAAATTATCATAACACCTGATATTGAATAATTTATTTTTTTTCCACAGAGTAGGAATGCCATATTTACCATGTACTTAATTTTCATACATACTTGTATTTATTTCTTGATTTTCCATTTTGTGCTATTCTTTCATCCATATATGTACCTATACCAAATGCTTTCAGTTTTGCAGCTTTATATTTTAATATAAGATATAACTAAAGTTGACCCTTAAACAGCATAGAGATTGGGGTGCTAACCCCATGCAATTGAAAATCCATGCATAACTTTTGACTCTCCCAGAACGTAACTGCTAGTAGCTTACCTTTGGCCAGAAGCCTTACTGGGAACATAGTCAATTAACACATATTTTGTCCATTACATGTATTATATACTGTGTTCTTATAATAAAGTAAGCTAGAGGAAAGAAAATATAATTAAGAAAATCATAAGGGAGAGAAAATATACTCAGTACTGTACTGTATATTTAAAAAATTCATGTATAAGTGAACACTCACAGTTCAAATTTGTGGTGTTCCAGGGGTCAACTGCAATCCCAGCCCAGTACTCTTCCTTTTCAGAATTTTCTTGGATATTCTTGCATGTTTCATTTTTTAAAATGTTTGTCCTTTTGTTAAAATTATATGTGCCGTGGTTGGAAAAGCCAAATAGTTCTACAGGATTTAAGAAAAATAGTCCTCTCTTCACTTACCTGCTTCTTAAGGACATAAGTATTTTCACATCTTTTAGTTAATATTTTGGTACTTATCTTCATCAATCTAAAAACATGTTTGGTTTTCCCTTTTTTTTAAGTGTATTTATTTATTTGGAGAGAGAGAGTGTATGTGTGTGTGCACATGCTAGCAGAGAGGGGTGGAGAGAGAGACTCCCAAGCAGGCTCTGTGCTGATAGCACAGAGCCCAATGAGGAGGGACTCCATCCCACAAACCATGAGATCACGACCTGAGCAGAGATCAAGAGTTGGTTGCTTAACCAACTGAGACACCCAGGTGTCCCTGGTTTTTCTTTTTTAAGTATTATGTTTTGTCTTCCCCTGTAGAAGACAAGAATTTATCTCTCTTCCTATACCATCTCTACTACACACACACACACACACACACACACACACACACACACCCTCCACATCTCTTCATTCTTCCTATGCAGTTACATTGTCATTTGGATTAGAGCCATCATCAGTATTTGATTTCTTGTATGTGAGTATATCTGAGTAAATTTCTTTTCAAAGCTAAACCTTGGAAGAAACTGATTACTTGTTTTCCTGGGAAAACAAAAAATTGTCTCTATTTTTTAAAAAAAATTTTTTTTGTTTTCCTTGTTGTGATCATGAATGCCACACACTCACAGCCAGTCATCTCTTAAGACAGCCAGATATATTATGCATGCTATCAACTTCATCTCCCTAAAAAAGCCTCTCCCAGAGCCCTTCTGACTTATTGAGTCTGGACTGGGTGACTGGGCACAGCCATCTTTAAGGAACTCCCCTCCTGGCATCCTGGAGAATCTTTGCCTCTTTCCTATTTTTAGTACCTCCTTCAATAGTTTTCTATGTTTGCCAAGAAAGTAAAATTTTAGGAAATTTTATATCTCCCAAAATCTTTATTTTACCCTTACACATGATTTATAATTTGATCAAGTATAGGATTCTAAATCGAAAATCCTTCATCTTCAGAATTTAAGGGTAATTCTTCATCATTTTCTAGCTTTCAGTGTCACTACTAAAATCTGAAGCTTCTTCTGATTCTTAATTGTATGTTCGTACCCATTTGCTTGTATGTTTCTCTAAAGGATTGGAGGGTCTTCTTTTTGTCTCCAATAGTCTCAAGTTTCATGAATTCCCAAGTGTGAATCCATCTCATCCATTGTGCTGGATCCTCACCAAGTTCTTTCAACATGCTAACTCATGTCCTGTTCTTGAATTATTTTACTGATGATTTCTTCCCCATATTTGCTCTGTTCTTGGTTTCTGGGACTCTAATTATTTCAATATTGGATCTTTTAAACCAGTCTTCTCTTTTTTTTTTTTAATTTTTTTCTTCTCTTTTCTATCCCTTTGTATTTTTTGTTCTTCTTTCTGGAAAGTTCCTGAACATTTTCTCCAACACTTGTGAGATTTTATTTCAGCTATTATCCTTTTAATTTCCAAGAGCTCTTTCTTAGTTCTTCAAATGATCTGACTTATTTGTATAGCACCCTAAAAATTAGGCTGTTTCTTTTTTTAATGTTTATTTTTGAGAGAGTGAGAGTGAGTGCGTGAGCAGGGGAGGGGCAGAGAGAGAGGGAAATAGAGGATCCAAAGTGGGCTCTGTGCTGAGAGCCCCATTTGGGGCTCAAACTCATGAACTGTGAGATCATGACCTGAGCTGAAGTCGGATGCTTAACCAACTGAGCCACCCAGACACCCCTAGGCTGTTTCTTAAACAGGTTTGCAACTAGTCCTTCTTATTCTAAGCCCCACCTCTCCCTCTCTCCACTTCCACAGGTTCTCAGGGAGTCTAATTAATGAATCTTTGGAGGAATGATTAACTTATTGCCTCTCCATATTACTGGCTCTCTCTGGTTTGAAACTCTCTGGTAATGAATCAATTACCATTAATTCATTTTCTTTACATCTTCTTTTAAGAAAAATTTTTTTAATGTTTATTTATTTTTGAGAGAGAGAGAGATGGCAGACTGCAAGTGGGGGAGGGCCAGAGACAGAGAGGGAGACACAGAATCTGAAGCAGGTTCCAAGCTCTGAGCTGTGAGATCATGACCTGAGCCAAAGTCAGATGCTCAACCAATGAGCCACCCAGGCACCCCTTCTTCACATCTTCTAATACTTAATTGTGCGTATTTATTTTTACAACAATTTTTTATTTATGTCAAATGCTATTTCGTTATTATTTGTATAGCAATGTACAGCTTTTTTCTAAAATTGACTTAAGGTGTTTTAAAAGGAGAGTGAATGAAAATAAATTCAATAATAGTACACATGGTTTGTGGCTACTGTAAAATAAATATTAAATTTAGGATACTTGTGATCATAAAACAGAGGAAATTCAAAGTAATATGATCGATAGTTAAATGATTATTTTCCCTTCCTCTTGTTTTCTCCCTCTAATTAAGATATATTGGTGTACCTCAGTCTCATATATCTGATTTTTTTATCTGCCACCACCGTTTTTACAATGTTTAAACATCATTTTTATTTTCATTGTGCCACTGTTTTCTTGTGTTTGTTTTGAAGCTCTTTATAGCCAAACTGGATGCTGCTAAAACAAAGCCAGCTGTGTTTACTGGACTTTGTAAAGTCCTAATAATTCACAATGAGATTAGCGTAGCTCCTTATGTACTAAATGCTTGCCAAAGTATTCATGATAAGACAGAAGAAGAAGAAACAGAATTACAAATGAATGACTACCTTGGTTTTTAGCCCAGTGTGTATGGGAAATTGTTATGCATTTGGTTACTTTCTGTTGGGGATGCATGTGATAATTGGGTGTTTGGCTGAGCTGAGTTATATCACACATAGGACTCATTTGCCTCTCATAGTTATCAGAACTTAATCTTACTGGAAAGGATTAGGTGGGGTGAATGCCTGGAGTGTCATTATCTTAAAAGACATCCTCTATCTTTTCTACCATATTGCTTGTCTGTGTGATGCAGATATCAGAACATCATTGCTCATCACTTGGGCAACTGTCCAAAGTACGTGCCTGAAGACAAAAGTGTCTGGGAGATTTCTCATTTTTGAGAAAGCCTTTTTAAATAATTGCATTGTGACACTTTTAAGAGAAAGAGTAATAATTAATAATTGTTATTATTGCCCCTTGAAACATAAACGAGAGAGAATAGAACTTTGATATCAGAAAGTAATGGAAAAAGAAGTCATGATAAGGTGTGGACACTCTACAGGGCTGAGGTTGGTTTTTTTGAAAGATCTTAAGCTCAGAGTTACAAGTATGGCCTAAAGGCCATACATCTGGGTTTTTTTCCCCCTGTAATTAAAAATGTTAAATATGTACATAACAATAGACCAGACTAATAAGCTATCTTATTAAAATTGGGTTTTCTTTGATTGAGTTCATTGAATCATTGAATATGATTATATTCATATTTTGATGGCATTTTCAGTGATTTTTAGAGGATTAAATAAACTAATATTTGGTGATAGTCAAAGGAAAACCTCAGAAGAAATTCTGATCATATTCACACAAATAAAATGATTTCTTCTCATCAAGTTAATACCTTCCATATTCCTGACTTGTTCTTATTTAAGGGAATTATTTCTACTTAAGTGTCTAAACTGTTGTATTGTTGAAGAATCTCTGTTAAGATACATATAAATGCTGTATTTCATATTCAGATGTTTTGCTTTTGATATACCATCAGTTAGAAAATATATTTTTAGTTGCTTTTTTATTTTTTATTTTTTTTATTTTAGAGAGAGAGAGAAAGAGAGCACATAAGCAGAGGAGAGGGGCAGAGGGACAGAGGGAGAGAATCTCAAGTAGGTTCCATGCTCAGTGCAGAGCCCGACACAAGGCTCGATTCCATGATCCTGGGATCATGATGTGGGCCGAAATCAAGTCATACGCTCAACTGACCAAGCCACCCAGGCACCCCTAGTTACTTTTCTCAGTATTCATAATAGATTTACATTTTTTTTCCCATCTACTTCACCCCGTCCTCTTGGAAACCAACAACATCTCTCTTTCCCTTTCTCCCTCATTCCCTCCTTACCATCCTGTCTCCTTACATCCCTTCCTCCCGTCCTTAATGGATTTTGTGTAAATGGGTAGAAAGTGCAAGATAAATTGCACTAAAGCAGCTCTTTACTCCCTTGCAAACCATTTACTTTGAATTTCCTCAAAAGAAAAAAAAAAAAGGTTGCCACTTGGTCTGCTTCTGTATTTGTCTTTATTATAGTATCATCATTTTCTCAGCATGTGATAAAGCTCCTTGGTCTAGTATTCATGACCACTGTGCAATTTTTTTGGAAAAAATTCAATGTAAAATAAAAGCACATTACAGAAAATCTGAAATCTATCATTTCAATCTACAAATATGCATTGAGAAAATATGTATGTCAGGCTGGAGATAGAGTGATGACAGAGAAATTGAGCATAAACTGATAAATAGGGAAACAAAATGATTGCAGATAGTTGATAAGTGCTACAATAAAAATGAAAATGGGGAGATGTGTCAGAGAGTGACTGGTGTGTGTATGTGTGCACATACACATGATAATCAAAGTTCCCGAGTTTCTCATTTTTCAAATGAAGAGTTTAGTCAGATGATCTCTAAGGTGTTTTCAGGCCTTTTCTAATGATAAACTTTTCTAATTTTATCCAAAGTTTTTTAGATCCATTTCACTATTCCAGTGATATGGTGTGTTGTCTGTCCCTATTAATATTTAGAAATAATAATTAAAGAATAAAAAATTCACCTATTAAGATTGGAAAGCTGTCTATATTCTTATATATATTCTTACCTACCAAAAACAAAGCACAATTTCTGTCCATGTCTATTTACAGTGCCTCTTTATTTGCCTTTTGACATAAAAATGCTTTTAGAAACCTGACTTCTTGCTAAAAAATGCATGACAGTGGGTTGGGCAATGACATGACCAAGCTTTCAGCTTTTTTGCTTTCTGTGAACTGCTTGGCCAATTGGAATGACTCTATTCTCATGTCAGAACTCCGAAAGAGAGAGTCAGTCATGTGTGCTCACTTGTATGTAGCCATTTGAAGATCTGTTGGTTAAGAATTCCCTGTGGAAAATCATGCAAAGTCATGTGATAGCAATGATTAGTGACAGTGGTGGCATTAATAATATTCAGAGAACTGTTGCATTTATTAGAAATGTCTTCTGGGAACTGTGGTAGAACCTCTGAAACATTATAAATTCAACTATTCAATTTGGTAGAAGAGAGAAGACAATGATTTCTTTCGTCTATACTTGACAAGTCATGTTTTAAATATTTTCCTTGCTAATAATCACAAAAATATCTCCAGGAAGATGTATTTTTCTTGGTTGTCTTTCCAAAAAAGGAATTCTGAATTGTTTCCCACTATTATTATGAATCTTGTCATTAAAAAAAAAAAAGGTAAGTGGAACATGGATGGAAATCCTGCTTTGAGTCCTTTTTGGTGGACAGATATACTCATATGTTTTCTTTTAGGTTTTTAGTAGTAGGATGTTTCAGTCTGGCTTCTTTCTGTCATCCATTGCTCTTGCTTTATTTTTAGAAATTGTGTACAGGGCACCTGGGTGGCTTAGTTGGTTAAGCATCCAACTTCAGCTCAGGTCATGATCTCACAGTTCATGAGTTTAAGCCCCACATCGGGCTCTCTGCTATCAGTGCAGAGCCTGCTTTGGATCCTCTCTGCCTCTCCCCTGCTCATTCCCTCTCTCTCTCTCTCTCTCAAAAAATAAATAAACATTTAAAAATAAAATTGTATGCAGCCAAATGGAGGAAAAATAAAGGAGAAAAACAGTTTCAGGATTAATCATAAAAATCACAAAAATGAAAAGGAGTTAATAAGACAAATGTCTGTGAAACTGATATTATTTATCTCTATTATAGAGGCAAGCCAAACTTACTGGACATGGGCTCTTTGATGATCAAACCAATCCAGCGTGTAATGAAATACCCACTACTGCTCTGTGAACTCCAGGGCTCCACCCCTCCCTCTCACCCAGACTTCAGGGCACTCGGGGATGCCTTCACTGCAGTGAAAGACATTAATGTGAACATCAATGAACTTAAAAGACGGAAAGATTTAGGTAAGAGGAGACATGATGAATTGAGTGCTTTCTGTGACTGGAGTGTTCTGCTTCTGAGAATCAGAATATCTAAGTAGTTACAGCAGTTGTGGTGATCATGGTCATCTGATATCTAGAGTTAGAGGCCAGGGAGGAGAGTGTGATTTTGTCTGGGTTCAGGAGATCATGAGGCACACACACACACACACACACACACACACACAAATGACAAACTTTTAAAAATTAAGCAGCCCTATACTCAACCTCTGTTGCCCACCGCACGCCTGGTGACATACTGTGGCCTGAAGAAACCATAGCGCGTCGTCCTCCTGTCACTGGCTGTATGTGTGGCAAGGAGAGATGGCATGGCCAAGTAGCTGGAGCCGTGGGAATCTAGAGCTTGGTGAAACGGATGGTGAAACAGGTCCAGCTGCTGCTAAATAGAGCTCATCTGGTTCTGGCACATTAGGAATGGAGATTTTGTAGCAATAATTGTTTCACTGAAGTGAACAAGTATATTTGTTTCTCAAATTAACAAATTATTGCTAAGCATTTGTTAGCTAAGATGTAAAATTTGTGTCTGAAGTAGAATGTAGATTTCAGAACAGGAGGCACAGTTATATGGTTTCTATCATCCTGGATATAGTAATGCATTGGGATAGATTGTAGGTCCTCTCATAGTGTAATTTGTGTCCATAAGTTCACAAATGGCTTTGTGCTTCTAACATTAAAGCTCAATTCAAGGAGTGCCTGGGTGGCTCAGTCGGTTAAGTGTCTAACTTTGGCTCAGGTCATGATCTCATGGTTCATGGGTTCGAGCCCCGAGCCTGGAGCCTGTTTCATTTTCTATGTCTCCCTCTCTCTCTGCCTCTCCCCTGCTCGCACTCTGTCTCCCTCTGTCTCAAAAATAAATAGACATTAAAAAAAAATTAAAATAAAGCTCAATTCAACATTAAAGCAATGGTAGGACTTTGGAGCTAACTGCTCCAACAACTTCATTTATTTTTATTGTTTTTATTTTCTAATTTTTGTTCAAAAAATATGTATGTATATTAATAAATTAAAATTATAAAGAAGGTCCCAGAATAAAAAAGTGGAAGTTGTAGAGGAAGAGACACCATAAAGAAAATTAAAAGACAGTCCATAGGCAAAGGATTACTATCTAGAATATACAATTACTGATATTAAATCATTAATAAAAACATTTTAATACAGAAAAGATTAATAATAAAAGTAAGCAATTCAGAAAGAAGAATAAATTATTTTTTTTCAGGGGAACAATACATTTTAATTTATTTAATTTTCCTTAGAAAAAGTTTTTTTAATGTTTGTTTATTTTTGAGAGACAGAGACCTAGCATGAGTGGAGGAAGGGCAGAGAGAGAGAGGGAGGCACAGAATCTGAAGGGGCTCCTGGCTCTGAGCTGTCAGCACAGAGGCTGACGCAGGGCTTGAACTCATGAACTGTGAGATCATGGCCTGAGCTGAAGTCGGACGCTTAACCGACTAAACCAATCAGATGCTCCTCTATGTGTTTTTTTTTCTTCTATTTTCTTTCTTCTTTCTCCTTCTTCTCCTTCTTCTCCTTCTTTCCTGCAACATGCATGGCACTACAGTTTGCTGGGATTTGTTTTTAAATTTAATTATCATGAACATTTTGATCATAAACGTAAATATCATGGACACGTTTCTAATTCATATTGGCCTTCTTTTTACTGGTTCTCTGGTATTCTATTTCTGAGTGTGTCATAATTTATTAAACTATTCCTTTATGAATAAACCTTTTGATTGTTTCCAACATAGTGCTATTAGGAAAAAATGCTGTAGTAAACAAAACTTTGTATGCTTGACTATGGAAAACAGATTCTCTGCATGACTTTCTGATCATAGACGATTCTTTTAGGAGATTCTGCCAAATTGTCCTCCACAAAACTGCATTGGTTTAACCCTCACCAACAGTGTATTAAGATTGCCCATCTCTCCATACCCTTACCAAAACTGAATGTTAGAAATATTTAACATCTTGGGGGACCTGGGTGGCTCAGTCAGTTAAGCATCTAACTTCCGGTCAGGTCAGGATCTCCAGCCCACATTATGCTCTCTGCTGTCAGCACAGGGCGCGCTTTGGATCCTCTGTTCACCCCTCTCTCTGCCCCTCCCCCACCCAAGATTTTTTTTTCTCTCTCAACAATAAACATTTAGAAAACAAAAAGAAATATTTAACATTTTGAACAATATGAGAGGTGAAAATGATTTCAAAGATAAAAAAGTAAAGCTCAGAGAGGTGACTCAACTTACCCCAAATCTCTCAGCTAGTGGAGAGCCACTCTAGGGTCTGAGGTCTCCTTGTGTAAGATCCAGTTTTCTTACCTAGGTCATGATGCTTCATCCTAGAGACTGAAGATAATAAATGTATTATTTGAGGAGAGAGAAAGCTTTTCAGGGATTTCTTTAATGTGGGAGGTAAATGCACCTTGAGCTTTGAGGTGCTCAAGCCCTTGGACAGCTGAGTTTCTGGTCAGCAGGTTGGGCAGCTGGGGTTATGACTGGGCAGTAGCACTGGAACATACTGCATCTGCATCAGAGGGTCAAAAATCATCGAGATTTCTATCTTAAATATTGATCTTACGTACTTTGGATGAAACACACTCTTTCTATGGTGCATGTGTTCAGATCTGTGATTGCATTCTTCCATTTCAGTTCTAAAATACAAGAAGAATGATGAGGATGAATCACTTAAAGACAAACTGTCTAAACTAAATATTCATTCAATTAGTAAGAAATCAAAAAGAGTGACAAATCATCTAAAGATTCTGACCAGAGGAGAATCGCAGGTAACTTTTCTTTTGGGGTCACATACATTCTCCTGGGGAGCATGAGTGCTGATATTTGTGTAAGGTTTTGTTTGGTTGTTATCAGAGTTGTTTCTAGAACACTGAGAATCAAACTAATTGTCTGATGCTGTTCCTTTCTTTCTCCTTCTTTTAAAACTCTCTTTTTTTTTAAATTAAGTTTCTTTATTTTTGAGAGGCAGAGAAAGACAGAGCATGAGTGGGGGAAGGGCAGAGAGAGAGGGAGACAGAGAATCCGAAGTAGGCTCCAGGCTCTGAGTTGTCAGCACAGAGCCCAATGCAGGGCTCGAACTCACTTACCGTGAGATCATGACCTGAGCTGAAGTCGGACACTCAACTGACTGAGCCACCCAGGCGCCCCACTTCTTCTTTTGGAGGAAGTCGAGTGGGGGTGGTTTTGATGCTATTTTAGTTGTGGTGCTTCCTTCCACTCAAGAAGGAAAGGAGAGATAAGGGCGTGAGGACAGGGCTCAACAAGGATGTCCCAGAAGTGCTGACACTCATCATCAACCAGTGCAGTCTCGCCCAAGGCAAAGTCCTCCTTTCATCTTATCTTTATTTCACTTATATATATTTTTTTTTAAAAAAGGGTGTAGGTGCACACCTTACATGATTTTTTTTCCCTACACTTATCCTCTTCCTCTCTCCCCACTCCTATGCACATTAAATTACTGGATAATTGTTCTGTGTCAGCTGCTTGGCCTGGTTTGAACCACTTTCATCTTGACTTCTAACAAATAATGGATGGACTAGCCAAGACTCTCAGACTTTAACGTACATAACAATTACCCGAGGAGCTACCAGGGTTCCACCTGGTTGAAGGCACAACCTAGGAGTCTGTATGTTTTACAAAAACTCCAGGTGTTTTGAAGCTAAATGACCTCGAAATAAGTGACCAATGGAACACACTTTGAGAATCACAAGATGGAAAGTTCACAGCCTGGAGATAATAATTCAGTGGCGTTCTAACCAAAAGTAGGCAGGGCAGTTCTTAAAATACCATATAGCACTTTTATTCCTTCTCATTTGCCTGATTTCAACCCTTATTATGTTAACATCTCTAAGGTTCTTAGTGTGAACTAGAGGCAACCAACCATATGATGGCTCAGCATTGGTTTTAGATGGCCTGTCCTATCTACTTCACTTGCTAGCTGCCAGAGTCTTTCCTTTTTCTGTTAAGTCTGCAGCGTTCTGACCCTAAGACCCTCTTCTTCTTCTGAATGCCTAAAAAGCTTACTGAGTGTTTCCAATCTGGGCACCATAAATATTTGCAGGAGTCAGCGCAGGGCAGAAATTAAGAGCAAAGTCATCCAGATCTGGCTTTGAACCTCACCTCTTCCGCTTAATAAATATTTGCCTTTGGGCACATAACTTAAATTCAAAGCATTCATAAAGATTATAGTAGGACCTAACTCATGGAGTGGTTGTAAGGATTAAATGAGGTGATGCTCATGAAGAAAATACCTAACACAGTGGGTAAGCACTCAATATATATTAGCTGTCATGATCATGATCATCATCATTATCATCATCATCATTATTTTATATCATTATTGTGAGAAATAAGCCCACTGACCCAATCAAAGAGGGACGCAGAGACTCAGAGCACAGTGAAGCGAGGCTTTAATCAATGTTCTTGCAAGAGTGGGTGTCTGATGGACAGGCACACTCCGGGCAGTTACGGTAGGCAATTTATTTCTTAGCATGCAAATCCGTCCCCTGATTCCTCATTGGCTGAGTACTACAAAGGTTACAGCCTTACCCGGACATCGCCTACACCCTTTTAAGGCAAAAAGCAGTCTGATTGGAACAAATGTACATTCCTTGAGGTGATGCGGATACTTCAGTTCTTTGGCAGAGGCTTATTGCAAAGCCCACAAAAAATAAGCCTGCAAAATGGAGAGAGAAGAAGATCCAGGAAGTGAAGTATCTAAGGGTTTGGGGCTCCACTGTGGAAGGACGGGTTCGCACATACTTCCAATAGGTTGTAAACCTATTAACTAGACAGCACAGCTTTTATTTGGTATTTTGGGAAATGAATCATCTCATTTCTCACAATTACCTTGTCTTATTATTTACCTTTTAATGTACAGACTTACTTCTCCTGTAGATATAAACTCCTTTATGCATGGTGTATTAATCAGGTCTTTTATTTTCTATATTTTATGATGTTTTTAACGCCTTGGAAAAGCTGCTGGCCACGAGAGAGGCTCCTCCCAGGGCTAATCCATTCTTAAGGATAGCAAAGGGCTCAGCTGGGATCACTTCTTTCATATGCAAACCAACCAATCCTGACTCTATAGCTCCAAACACCTGCTTATCTATGTCTCACCCAGTAAGCCTGTATTCCTTTGCCTTAAATCATCCTAGGGCCAGCTACCAGGCAACTAGAGACCATCCCTATTGCCCAAAGCCCATGGGAATTCTCTAACCTGGTCAGTCCTGAACTGTTTATCCTTACCCAGCTGTTTCTATAGGGTTTCCCACAGAAACCACAATAAAGGCTCTGGCCTTGACTTTCCCCTTGCTCCTTTCTGCCACCTGACTGAAACCTAGTGATTGTCCTGTGGCCCTGTATGGCATGCAGTGACTTCCTTTCTAGGACTTGTCAATATAATCAACTTCTTCCAAGCCTTGTTTTTGTTTTCCTGTGTGGCTGCACCGACTTTACCATTTCACAGCCAACAGGGATATTTTCGGAGTCCGTGGCATGTACCATTCATGCTAGTACTTTCTTCATGTTCTCCTAGGGGCTCACTGGGTCCATTGCACGCAGACAATCACTCCAGGCCCCTCTCTTAATGTGAAACTATAATGTGAGAAGTTTGGGACATCGTGGTGTGTGGTCATAGGT
The DNA here is from genome assembly GCF_046562875.1 of Panthera onca. Lineage (NCBI taxonomy): Eukaryota > Metazoa > Chordata > Mammalia > Carnivora > Felidae > Panthera > Panthera onca. The sequence continues at coordinate 88,209,843 of NC_138342.1, forward strand.
CAGGGAAAGGAAAATCAAGACATCTGAACTAAAAACAAAAATAATAAAATTGGACTGGGAATTCAGTTTGAGAAGAGACTGTAGCCTCCACAGGCATGTGTAAATGTCATGCACACAATTCTCCCCTAGTCTTTAAGATGCTGCTTCTGGCTTAAGACAATTCTATTGAAGAACAATAGGTAGGTTTAATTCTGGGCAGGTTTTTGTAGAAGCAGTTACATTCTTTAACATATTTATCATCAGCTTCTGATATTTTCCAATTGTGAACTAAAAGTGAATTGTAGGTAAAGTGGCCTGAAGGGATATTAATTAGATTTTCCCCTTAATCTTTTGAGAAGATGTCCTGTCAGCAATGAAGCATTTCACTGTTAATCAGAAAATCAGCTGCATAGGCTGAACTGCAGAAGAGATAAATCTCAAATCAGTCAATTTTGCACTTGTCAGCAGCTCAAGTGAAATATTTGGTGGAGTTAGGGTATAAAACTATTACCCAAGAGGAAGATTCCATTCAATTCATCACACATGTATTGAACTATGTACCAGACACTATGTTAGAGATTGGGAATACAAAGAAATTCTGCATTCAGACTCCTTGGGTTTGAATCCTGGCTCTACTTATTAACATGAGTACATTTCTTTAACTTCCTATATTATTTAGGGTAAAGGCCAAACTTCTAACACAAAAAGATTCCAAAACAAAGTAGCTTAAGCCAGATAGTCATTTATTTCTCTCTCTTACCATAGTCCTGAGATGTGAATTCAGATGAGTGAGCTCTGCTGCACAAATGTCTTTAGGAACCCGGTTATCCCCAGTTTTGTGCTGTGCCTTCCCCTAAACATACTGTCTTCATTGGCTTGGTTGAAGCTGGGTCACTGCTGTGTCTTCAGTCAAGTCCCAAGGACAATGTTACAAGGCCAAAATTCAGAAATGAAACACATCCTTTAGCTCACATTCTATTTGCCCAAACAAGTTACAAAGGGCAGAGCCAGCTGCAGGGGAGTCTGGAAAGAGCAGCCACATGTCCCACTTAACCCAGGGTGCAGATCCTATCAGCAAAAGGACGACAGGGGGAACATCAACTATATCTGCCACACCTCTCAAGCCTCTATTTCTTTATCTCTAAAATGGGATTAATAGTGGCACCTAGGCCATTGAGTTATATAAGAATTAAAATGAGAAAAATGGAAGACAGTTTTCAGCACAGTGTCTGGATTATGGTGTTTAATAAATGTTAGCTATTATTATTATTATTATTATTATTAAGAAAAATACTTAATCTCAAATGCTTGTAATTCATCAGTGGAGAGAATCACTTAAATAATTAACTAGAGCTGTGAGAGCACATGGGGGAGCAATTAATTTTCTACAGTGGAAAGAATAGGAATTCAAGGGGGGATTCATAGAAGGGGTGACAGTTGAGTCCTTAAGAAAATTAAACAGAATTCTGCAAGGCAAAAAAAGGACAGCAGCATATTCCAGCAAAATAAAGTAGCATGAAAAAGGCTTGGGTATAGGAACATAAAACTGGGCAATATTTCTCATACTGTGATCCTTGGAATCTCTTATTTTTGAATCATCTGGATCCCAGCCAAGATACACAAAATGAAATAGCTGGCAATGGGTCCTTGAAAATTGCATTTAAAATAATCTGCCCTGGCATATTGTTCTTTACATCAAATGGGGTTAGAGCATAGAGATCCTAGGCTAGGGGGTACTGAATGTTGTGTGAATTACAAAGAACTGCCCATTTAATCAAAAGCTTTCTAGATAAATAATATTAAGGGGTTTAAAAATAAAATAAAAATGAAACCATTTTCTATACATTCAGTTCTAAGGTCAACCATCTTAAATCAACAAATCTATGAACAGAGAACAGCTATGGTTACTACTGTTGTGGGATTTTTTACCTTAATATCTGGATTCCCTGTCTTGCCGCTTCGAAGAATAAAGAGGTGGACGCAGAATAAAATGAGCAGCAGGCAAAAGTTTGTTAGAGTATGAGAAAATAAGAATAGTATGAAAGCTCTCTTTATAGAGAGGGGGCATTCGAAAGTGAATGCCCCTGACTATAGACAAGGGTCTTTGTTTCACAAGGTTTTAACCCTAACCACCCCCACTCCTCATCCCCCCACCCCTGCTTCCCTTCCCCCACGTTTCTTCTCAGGTTCTACCCTTATTTATAGGTAACTCCAAATGCCTTGTCTATTAATTATTTTACGAACACACAAATGTAGCATAATTTAAGTACATACATAATATATACCATTAAAAAACGCAGAGAAAAGTTTTACCTCCTACAGCTACCATCGCATAGATGAAGAAGCTATGTGAAAGCTGAGAGCAGATTAACCTCACCATGTGACTTTGCTCCACTAATTGAACATCAGTCGTGCTGTGTGCTGGTACACAGCAAGTGCCGTGCTGAGACGGTCAGCATGACATGAACGGTTTTCATCTCAACAAGGAGTTTTTGGTTTTTTTTATCATGTGCTAGGCTAATACAGTCCATGCTATTTTTTCAAAACACCAGATTTGTTTGAGTTATAGAAATAAATAATTTCATCTCTATTTTAGGTAAAAGACAATACCTTTAATAGGGAAGAAAAGCTATTTAGATCTTTAGAAAAGACGGTGAGGCATTGTGTGAAGAACATTTCCCTCTGTCTTCAACACATACAGGTAGGTGAGACAACTGTTTTTGAAGTTTCTACAAGAAGATCTTAATGTCCGTGGTTATTACGAAGAGTAAATGTGAATGTTCATTTGTTTATATGATCGAATTTATATGATAAAATTCATTGTATCAGATTTGGGAGGCTGCCAACTGCAGGTGAGGGAAGCCAGTAGAAACATTTAGATTTTGCTCTTTGTTCCCTTACCTGCCCCATTTCTTCTCCCAATCGAAGTCGCCATGTTGTGGAACATGTGCTCACATGATGCTTGACCACGTGGTGCTGGGCCATCAGCATGCTTTCCTTACAATTGAGATGAATTCATTAATGCAAAATGAATTTAGCAGAAATTTTCTTTATTTGTTGTATTATACTAACACATCCCTTTCTAGTACCTAGAACACATATTTGCAAATTTAAAAGTAGGACTGAAAGAAAAAAGTAAATCAAAGAGGGGGCATAAAATGAAATTAGAGAAGTTACAGAGCAAAAAGTACATAACATAAAGGCCATATAAAAACCACAGAAACTGGGTCTCAAATTTAGCTGTAACCTTCTGAGAAGCCAACTTAAGAAAGGACATGTGATCACACAACTCTGGATGAACTGAGCACTTCTATTTATTTTATAACCAGTGTTTCATAATGCCCCCTTTACAGTTCTGAATAAAATTCACCAGTAATTCAACCCAAGGTAGGTAGGTTTATGTAAAAGAAAATAAACTCTAACAAAATACTAAGAAATACAATATGCAAATGCTCCCACACAACCATAGTAGAAGACAAAAATACACCCCCCCCCCCAATTCCCAGTCCCTCAGGAGGTTTTCCTGCCCTTGTTGAGAATCACTGACTTAACCAAACCCATTGAAGTGCAATATAATTATATTCAGTAGAGAAAGAATTGATCTCATAAAGAAGACATAGTGTCCTCAACATCTTGATAATGGTCATGACTTTGAGACATAGACAGCTAGTAGAATTACATGTAACTCAGTTAACAAATGACCCCCTTCCCATTTCCCAGTTTTTATCTTGGATATCTATTTTTGGAAGCAGATGTTTGCATGTGTAGATAAATTATCATACCAACAGAGGATTATGTTAACAGGCATTATGATTTGGAGACAGGTTCTATGTTAAGTAACCAACAAGCCACAATCTTTTCTCATTTATTAACTGACACAAAGCCTGATTTTACCACCAGTTTTGCTAATCTCTTCCTAAAGCTCTGCTTTATGTGAAAAGAGAACTAAAATTTAATTATAACAGCCAGAGAGCACTGGGAACCTGTCCTTCTTATACATTTTATGAAGTAAATGTATCTTGGGAACATCTACAGGAAAGTCTTCTGTTTCCACTAGCTGATTCAACCAAAACATGAACATCTTCTTTTAAAGACAGCATTACATTCTCTAAAGAAAGCTGAAGACATAAATCAAAGAGAAGTGACTTCTAAAATAAGGGATCTGTAAGAACTGAATGCTGAAGAATGGCCAATGGGGGAACTTAAGATGGAGTCCCCTTAAGAAAGAAGGTGTCATACAGAGCAGTATGAGGAAGTGACAGAGGGAAAGTAAGAAAATAGATTGTTACAAGTAGTCTCATTCATCGTACAGAGCATTCATGAAATTTTTCCTTCCTTTTTTTTCTATTTATCCCTCGGTGGTAATGCAGGGTTATAATGATGAAGTGCACACTTGCAGCACATTTAAATGTACTGAACTTCAGAACTTTGCCCATTTTGTGACTTTGTTCTTGGGTTCCAGGATGCCATGCCCTTAGCGCTGCAGAGTGTAATGGAGCTCCAGGACATCTCTTGCAACAGAGATAAGGAGGAGAGGAGCCATTCAGAGACCCCGAGTAATGCCCCACAACCCTGTGGTGACTTTGTAAGTTATTTATATTCACAGATAAACTAGAAAGTAGGGTTAAGAGAAAAGTTGCTTTTTATTTGTTTTGCTAGAGTTAGAAAAAACATGCACTAAAGCAAACACTAATGTCAAAATTAATAGATTTAAATAGGAGGGTATTATTATTATTATTAACTATTTTAAAGTGGATTAGTGAAGATTTTACTATAATCAAAATTTAAGAGCGTCCCAGACTGTATTTCTAAGAGTAGTCAGTGTCTGTGTCGGTTTTAAAGTCAACATTAAGGGGCGCCTGGGTGGCTCAGTCGGTTGGGTGACCGACTTTGGCTCAGGTCATGATCCCACAGTTCGTGGGTTCAAGCCCTGTGTTGGGCAGAGTGCTGTCTCACTCTGTCTCTCAAAAATAAATAAATGTTAAAGTCAACATTTAGTTTAAGCCTGCATGTGATAGGTCATCAATTTATTAAGTTGGAACACTGTGATTTTCTTTTTTTTTTTAATGTTTTATTTATTTATTTATTTATTTATTTATTTATTTATTTATTTATTTATTTTGAGAGAGAGAGCAGAGAGAGAGAGGGAGTGTGAACAGGGGAGGGGCAGAGAGGGAGGGAGACAGGGAATCCCAAGCAGTTTCTGCACTGTCAGTGCAGAGCCCGACATGGGGCTTGAACTCACAAACCGTGAGATATGGTGAGATAAGCGAAATCCAAAGCCCGACGCTTAACCAATGAGTCACCCAGACATCCCAGAATGCTGTGATTTTCTTAAAGGAGTCTCTGGAAAAGTCCAGAGTCTTTTCAGGAGGAGCAAGGATATTCTCTGAAGATGTGACTTTTATTAACACAGTATATATTGTAAAGTAAAGCCTTATTGAGAAAGGGATTTTACCTTTGAGTCATACAACTTCTGTTCTGCAGTAAAATATGTGCTTTTTATGAGTTCTCTAAAATATAAAGAATTATAAAACATAGCTAGAGCATCATAAAAACATGCTAAGGCCAAGAAAATATTTGTCTGGTAAACTAGTTTGAGTAATACAAATTTTAATTTAGTATCTTTTGTCCCATAGGTATTAATATAGCATAGTAGCATTTCAAGTATTATATAGAAGCTATAATAGATTTCTGCATCATCTTGAAGGTCCTTGAAAGTGGTATTTTATGTTGGCATTATTGGCATTTGGGGTCACACAGTTCTTCACTGAGGCCCTCGTGTTGGGGGATGTTTAGCATTTCTGGTGTAGCAGGCTCTAGATCTCAGTAATGCCCCCGAGTCATCCAGTGAATACCCTCACATAGTAGTTCCAAATCCTAGGAGATGATGCAGCCCCACCCCCCAGGAAAAAAACACTCAGAAGCATCTCTCTTTCCTGGCACTGGGGAATGGAAAATCAGGATCACATGTGAATTAAGACAATCGACGAGATAAATATGAGAGCAAGAGAGAAGTTTTTCCGATGCATGTGAAGTGGAAAAAGTGTAGCTAGTTCTTTATAAATTTCTGGGCTTAATTACAGAGAATACATTTTAGAAAAGTCCTTAAGGGTTTGCTCTTTAGCTTAATTCCAATGTATTAAGTCGATGAGTATTTATTGAGCTGTCAGAGCAGGGTGTACAGCTTCTCCCTCAGCAAGCATGTCCAGAATTTGATAAAAGAAGGGCAGTGTTCTTCTCCACCTTGCATGAGACCACAAGATGATAAATTCGGCTAAATTAAAATAATCGAGAGACATCAATATAAAAGTAACTTTTTAACTTATGAATAAAGTATATTAAACTTTTTAAAAAACCAAATATTAATAAGAGCTCAAAAATCTATCTAAAGGCAGAGCCGTGTTTTTATCTAACCTTAACTAATACTTGCCTACATGTTTTGTATAGGACAAAATATTAAAAGAAATTCTGATTCTTATTTGTTCCAACCATAATTCCTACGTCTGGGTGAATCAGTTTATGTCTATGATCCACAGGATATATATATAGTAATTATGTTGTGATATTGTAATTATATTACCTGTAGAATCCAATCAAGTTACAAATATAGTAATTTATCCAAGAACAGTAAACAGATTCTTCATTTAGTCAAAGGACTCATTAAATAGTCTGCTGGTGTATATTGATTATTTTATAAACTAGACATCAAATTTAATCTGTGTAGTCTATTGCTAGTACCAGTAAGAGATTGGTTTCCCCTCTCTGTAGATTTCCTGTGAGTTCAGACAAAGTTACCAGAGGCTGTTTACTGCTTAGATGCTGATTCCCTAGGACATCTTTCAGGGTACAAAGGAGAAACCTACTTCCAAATTGCTATGACATAATCACGTAACCCAAGCATATATGATAAAGGGTCAAGTTGGCAGTCAGCAGATAGGATACTATTTGCACTTCAGAAGAGAGGGGGAGGAAAGAGAAGTACCAGAAATTAAATTCAGTGTGCCCAGGAGCTGGCATGGGGTTGGGGGTTAATATGAAGTTCATTTTCCTTTCTTTTAATTCTTTTTTATTTATTTATTTGACAGAAGAAGAGGGAGAGAGAGCAGGGGGAGGAGCAGAGAGAGAGGGAGAGAGAGAATCCCAAGCAGGCTCCACGCTGTCATCACAGAGCCTTTCACTGGGCTTGATCTCACAAACTGTGAGATTATGACCTAAGCCAAAATCCAGAGTTGGACGCTTAACCTGCTGAATGAACCAGGTGCCCCATGAAGTTCATTTTCAGTGACTCAGACCTAATAATGTAACAATTTAAGAAATGAAACAAAACCAGCATCAGTTTAGTCTTTCAATGTATTTAAAGAGCAAGCAATAATTCTGTTGTCATTTCTATCACAGGAGCAAAATACCTATAATAAGGAGGTACTTATCTATATAGGGAATACAATTCCACTACCCACAATGAGTTACCAGGGTAGCCAAGGAATTGAGACGGATGTGGGAGGAACAGGATATAGTCTCTTCTAAGACTATATTCCTTTTGTTGCCTGCAAAGGAAGGAAATGATATGGTGAGTCATTTGCAGTCTTAGGGGTCAAAGACTAGAGTTTGCCTCCCACCCCATGGGCTGGAGTAGCTCTGTTTGGCTCTGGGATTAGAAAGAAAGGGAAGAGGGGCGCCTGGGTGGCTCAGTCGGTTAAGCGTCCGACTTCGGCTCAGGTCATGATCTCACGGTCCGTGAGTTCGAGCCCCGCGTCGGGCTCTGTGCTGACAGCTCAGAGCCTGGAGCCTGTTTCAGATTCTGTGTCTCCCTCTCTCTGACCCTCCCCCGTTCATGCTCTGTCTCTCTCTGTCTCAAAAATAAAAATGAACGTTAAAAAAAAATTAAAAAAAAAAAAAAAAAAAAAAAAGAAAGAAAGGGAAGAGAAAGAGTTGAAGGAGATGACACCAATGACAAAACTAGTGGCCGTAGAGGGAAAGTTGAGTGTATTTTGGGTGTGCAGGCTTTAATTTTTGTATTCCTCTATTCCTCCTCCTAGAGTCCCTCTTTTAAGTCCTGGAGTGGGTTTAGCTAGACAGAAAAAAAGATCACATCCTCTCTTAACTTGGCTCAATACTTTCCTGCCTTTCTTTGTGCTCCTTCAGGGAGGACGTAAGCCTACTGGTGATAGTGCAGGACATGTACTAGTTGTTGCTTACTCTGTGACAGCATTGTTTTTCTCTTTTGGCAGGCAGCCCATTTACAGAGGCTTGTCCTGATGCCCCTGTCAGCCCTGCTGTCCTTGTTCCCTGGGCCTCAGAAGCTCATCCAAAAGCGCTATGACAAATTGCTGGACTGCAACAGCAACCTACGACGGGCAGCAGGAGATGAGTCAGACTTGGCCAAAAAGGAGTATGAGGCCCTCAATGCCCAGCTTGTGGAGGAGCTCCAGGTGTTCAACCAGGCTGCCCGGAAGATTCTGTGGAACTGTCTGTGTAGCTTCGTCACTCTCCTTGGGGACCTGACACTTGTGGCTCAGCAGGTTTATTCCACAGTGGCACCGGTAAGCTCAGTACCAGCTCCTGCTACCCTGGCCTGCGAGATCTACTAGAAACCACAGCCATGAAGGGGCGCCTAGGTGGCTCAGTCGGTTAAGTGCCTGACTTCGGCTCAGGTCATGATCTCAGGGTTCATGAGTTCGAGCCCCTCATTGGGATCTGTGCTGTCAGCTCATAGCCTGGAGCCCGCTTTGGACTTTGTGTCCTGCCCCTCTCAAAAATGGATAAACATTAAAAAAAAAAAAAAGAAAGAAAGAAAAAAAACCCACAGCCATGTCAAGTGGCCCTGTTCACAATGGGTATGTGTGTGGTGCATGTGTGTGCCTGCGGCAGGGGCTGTATTTTAACTGAAGCCAGTCATATAGTCTGTTTCTTTCTCTTTCCTCCATAGGAAAATTTCCTAGTTCAGGTTTGTTGTGACTTGCACACGTGTATTTCTTTTTGGAGGTTCCTCTTTGAATACCAAACACCTTTTAGCTTTGTTCCACTCATCAGTGAAGCCAGGGTAGCTCCACCTACTTGATGCTTTGCTAAAGTTTATCAATATTTATTTTGTATTCTCTTCCTATTCAACAGTTCTTCAATGCTAACCATGACTGTAAGATATGGATCCAAAAAGAAGGCCATCTCAATGTAATGACAGAAACAGGGTAACTGTCAAACCAGTCACTTTTGCTTCTGTTTTCCTCTATGGAAAAAAAAAAAAAAAAAGGCCTAGGGTGTGTGTGTGTGTGTGTGTGTGTGTGTGTGTGTGCGTGTGTGTAATTTACCTTTCCATTAGGATATGATTTTATGACTATTTCCCTGACGGAGAAGAAAGATATTTACAACCTAATATCAACTTAAAAAAATCAGTGTGGTTTGTTTGCCCCTCATTTCAATTAGTTCTCATTCAGCTGGGTAGATATTTAATGGGCAACATTTGGAGGAAAATTAATTGTCCTGACTTTATTTTTCACTGTGTATTTAATTAACTTTTAGCTTATCCTTTGAATTAAATTAAGGTGAATAAACAGGTGCTATACTTATATGGTTCAAAAGGCAAAACTACATAAAAATATATAAGCAGCCTCACATAGACTCCTGTCCCCTAATGACTCATCCCCTACTCCACCCCCACTGTTACTAATTTATCCGTTTATGGTTTCTTCATGCCATTAGAAGTAAGTGCAAATATGTATATATTCTTCTGTATATATTTTTCCTATATAAAACTAGGAAATTATGGCAGCATTCTGCAGTTTAACCTTCTGGGGATGCATCCATGTCAGTACACAGAGAGCTTTCTCTTCTCTTCTATAGCTTCATACTAGTCTACTGCATAGCTATACAATAGTGTACAACCAACCCCCTATTTTCTGGATAACGACTTTATTGAGATATCATTCACATACCATATATTCCACCCATTTAAAGTATGCGATTCCACAGTTTTTAGTATTTTCACAAGAGTTGTGCAGCCATCACCACAATCAATTTTATAACATCATCATCACCCCCAAAATAAACCCTGTGCCATTAGCAGTGAATCCACATTTCTGCCCAACCTCCCAGCCCTAGGCAATCACCAATCTATTTTCTGTCTCTATAGACTTACCTATTCTGGACATTTCATATAAATAGAATTTTATAAAATGTGGTTTTTTGTGACTGGCTTCTTTCACTTAGCATAATGTTTTCAAGTTTCATCCATGTTGTGGCATGTTTCGGTACTTAATTCTTTTTATTGACAAATAATATTTCATTGTAGAGATATACCACATTTTATTTATCCATCACCAGTGGATGGACATTTGGGTTATTTCCACTTTTGGCCAAGTATGAATACTGCTGCTATGAACATTTGAGATCTTAGTGAATGTATGTTAGTGGATGTATGTTTTCATTTCTTTTGGGTACATATCTAGGAGTAGAATTGCTGGATCATATGCTAACTCTTGTGTTTAACCTTTTCAAGAACTGCCAGACTTTTCCCAAGTGGCCACACTATTTTACATTCACAACAGTGATAACTGAGGTTCCCATTCCTTACGTCTACCTGTCTTTGTTTTTTTTTTTTTTTTATAGCCATCCCAGTGGGTGTGAAGTGATATCTCATTATGGTTTTGATTTGCATTTCTTTGATCATTTCCTTATTTTAAACTTTTTAAATTGAAGTATAACTTATGTATGGTAAAGTGCATCAGTCTGAAGTGCCCATCTCAATGAATATTTGCAAATACATACATCTGTGTAACCACCATCAAAATCTAGACATTAGCCTTTTCCAGTTCCCCTTAAGAGCCACTCATGACCACTCCTTGGCTACAGTCCCTCAAAGGTAACCATTTTTCTTACATATATATCGTAGACTGTTATGCCTGGTTTGTATTTCATGAAAATGGAATCATACGGTATGTATAGCTTTGTGTATTAACCTGTTCCTACGGAAGGATATTTGGATGATTCCAGTTGCCTATAGCTGCGTAACAAATTACACAAAATATGGCAGCATGTAACAACCAATAGTCATTTATTACAATCGTCTCTCATGGTTCTGGAGGTTCACTGGACTCAAGGCAGTCATTCTCAGTGTCCCTTATAAGGTTGTAGTCTGATAATAGCTGGGGCTAGAGTCATCTCGAAGACTTCCTCAGGCCCATGTCTGAGGTGGGAGATGGGGTGATGACAGAAGACTCAAACAGTTGCGACTAGGACAGTTGGGGCTCCATAGACCTCTCACCCTGCTCCGATCTTTCAACACAGTCTTTTGATATGGTGGCCACAGTGCAACTGGCCTTCTTCCATGGTTAATATTAAGTCTCCCAGAGTGAGTGTCACAAAAGAAACCAGCAGAGGCTACACAGTCTTTTTTAGCCTAATCTTGAAAGTCAGATAGCATCACTTCTGTCGTTCCATTCATTTCCATTCTGTTCATGGAGGCAATTAAAAAAAACCACCCACTTTTGAGGGGAGAGGGCATGGACTCCACTCCACTTCCTGAGGAGAGGCATGTCAAAGAATTTGCTGATTTGCTTTAAAGCTGCCACAGGTTCTTAACAATGTTTCTTGTTTTAGCTTCTTTCTCTTTCCCCCTATCCCACCCTACCACATTGGAAGACCCTCTTGCCATCAATTCCTGAGCCCTTCTTCCAAAATTCCATTGTTTTTTTTATTTCTCTTGTGTTCTTTTATTTAGGCTTGAACCTTTACAAAAATTATCCCTATCATTTTAGTGAGGTTTCCAGAGACAGCAAACTAAATTAGACTTTTTTTAAAAAAGTTTATTTAGACCATTTTTATCTAAATCTTCTAACATTGTCCCAATCTCTTGCTGTGGAGCTATCTTACACTTTCTTTGCTTGTCACAACTCTACTAAATTCAGTATCTAATATGGTTAAATAGTTGTCTGAGAAGAATGCCATATCATTTCTACCTATAGGTACCACTGCTGGCCTCGAGCATCTCTGAAATTCAGAATCGAGTACTAGAAGAGGTTCAAAATCTTAATTTTGTAAAGGACAACAGTGCCACCTTTATTGAGAGGAAACTTAGTTTTGAAAAGAAGAAGCCTGTGCAAATTCTGGTGAGTTTGGTAGGGTTCGTGACAATGACTATCACTTATTTTCCTTGTTCAAATCACAGTGTATTATTTTTCATATCACTTATCTCATCCTAGTATCCTGTAACTTACCTACCTATTATATTTAGGATTTCTTGTCTACTTCTACTTTCTATACTATGAGTTCTGTAAGGTCCTAGATTTTTGCCTGTTTTATACATGACGTATTCCAAGATGCTAAAATGGTGCCTGACAACAGATATAAATATCTCCTGAATGAATGAATAGAATTTTATAGAGCAAAATCATATAGTCCAACTCCTTCATTTTTCTAGATAAGGAATCCCAGGCACTGAAGATAAAGTGGCTTTCTCAAAATCACTAGAGGCAGAGCTGGGAGGGGCCTAGGCCTTTTGACTCATGCCTAATTTACTGATATTGTTTCCCAGAAAAAGACATGCACATATACAATTTACTTAATTAAATAGTATTTTTCAAGTGCTTAATACACAAGGAGTTGTCTACAGTACGGCAAAAAATAAAAATTGTTCTATCCAAGAGGGATTAGAACCTCTGCCTCCTTATGCTCAGTTGGATTTTCTTTCCTCTCTGCAACACTGCCCTCATGTGCTAACTGGAGAATTTTTCACTGCAGAACTCAGCTGGATGCTTCACAATAATTCCAACAATGCCTTAGTGTTGAAATAATCCCAAATCAGTAGATGGCTTCAACATTAAAAAAAAAATCTCCAAAGAAGTATTTACCAGTTCAGTGAGGATTTTATTATACATCTATGTAAACCAAAATTTCTCCTTACTTCTCCCAGCCTGAAGTGCCACGTCAAACTGATGTTCACCGCTCCAAACTTCTGTCCACGTACAGTAAGGAAGAACTCTACCAGGCAAAGCGGAAGTGCAATGCTACACAAGAATATGACATCAATCTTCTAGGAGGGGAATTGGTGGCTGTGATGGAACAGAAAGATCCACTGGGGAGTACCAGCAGGTGGCTCGTTGACACAGGAAGTAAGGGGTTTTTTTTTGCATAAAATGCACAGAACTACCCCCTCTTTTCAGGTGGAGATTTCCCCACAGGCCACTCTGTGCTTCTCTAAACACAAATGTTTGTTGAGGGTACACAAATGACCTTTTTTTTTTTCTTTCTTTCTGTTTCCTATCCAGTTATAAAAGGATATGTGTATTCCTCCTTCTTAAAACCCTACAATCCTGCAAAAGTGCAGAAGGTGGATGCTGAGAACAGGTTCTGTGATGACGATTTTGATAACATCAGCCTCTTTGTGTCCTCACGGCCAGCTAGTGACAGTGTCACAGGCACCTCAGAAAGTAGCGTAAGTGATAGCAGCTCATCTCTTAGTGGCACATATGGAAAGTTTGAAACAAACGGCACTGACGCTGACAGTTCTCAAGAGGTAGATGAACAGGTAAGAATTTGAACCTTGATGTAAAACTGCTTGGCTGTTCAAATCATGAAAGATGTTCTAACAGCGCTCTATCTTGCTGCAAGCCTTGGTGAAAGGGTGTCAGCTTTGATAGCAAGGAGACCCAGCTCTATGAACACTTATTTTCTGTGCACCTTTCTGCAAGGAATTTAATTCTCTGAGCCTGTTCCTCAAGTGAGGAAAAGAGGACAATAATTCCTACTTTGCAGACTTGATGTGAGGATTAGAGAAAACGTATATATGTAAAGTACCCAGCACAGAGTAGACACTCAGTAAATAGAAACTGTTACTATTACTATCCTGCTGTTATGTACTTGGAGTAAAGCAAAGATGGCCTTTTTATATTCCTCCATCAGAGAAAAACAGTTCAATACTGAACAGATTGCCGCCATAAGCAGCATGTGGAAAATTGTCCATGATTCCTCTAAGAGCAGTAACATCATTGAGCTATCTAGTAATTGGCCATTTTTAATCTCTTGTACCATATCCTGAAACCTTTAAGAGCTACTTTTCCCGCACTGCACCAAAGCGGAGACTATTGGGATAATTCTTTTGCAAATTTATAAGTTACCTATAATGTAGCACTCCTTTTTCCTACATCAGAAAGTTTAAGTATATTTAACTGTTAAACCTCAAGTGGCGACCAACTAACTGCTTCTCTTTTTTTAACTTGCTTTTTTCTTTAGTGGCTTTTTATTAATTAATTTAAATTTGTGTTTATATAAGGGTAATACATGTTATCTGTGAAAAGTTAAAATGGTATAAAGGTATACATAAATTAGAAGTAAAGATCTTTATTCCCTTCTCCCCCAACTCTACTCTTCAGAGACAAGTATTAGGGTTTACGTTTTCAGACACTTTCTGTGCATGTACAAACACATATTTTTACAAGTGGGAACATATATGTGTTAACATAATTTGGTTATTTTTTTCCACTTAACAATGTATCTTACACACAACAGTACTTAAATACTACCTTATTCCTTGAAAAATTCTTCATAGTAATTTATTCTGTGGATATATCATAATTTATGTAACTATTACTCTAATAATGGGCATTTAGAATATTTGGGGGGGGGTTTAGAATTTCAAACTACTTCATGCAAGATCCTTGTTCATCTATCTGTGTGCACTTATATGAGTATATACACAGGATAAATTGGAGAGTCAAAGGGTATATATATTGGAGAATATGAGTATATATGAATATATACATAGGAGAATATTGGAGAGTCAAAGGGTATATATATCTAAAGCCTTAATAGACATTGCCATACTGCCCTTCAAAATAGTTTAGTTTCTTTCATCAATGATAACACTGATTCTTGTCCAATTCATGACTATTTTTTTAAAAAAAAACTTTATTAAGGACTTATTTACACATCATAAAATCCATCTATTTTAAGCGTATATAATTCAATGACTGAGTATATTTACCGAGCTGTGCAACTATCACCCCAATCCAATTCTAGCACATTCCCTTCACCCCCCAAAATCCTTTGCACTCTTTTGCAGTCAGTTCTCTTTCCCACCCTAGCCTCAGGAAATGACTGATTTGCTTTCTTTCTCTCTATATTTGACTTTTTGGTATATTTTGTATTAATGAAATCATACAACAAGTGGGACTTTGCAGCTGGTTTCTTTCACTTAGCATAATGTTTTTGAGATTCATCCATGTTGCAGTACATACATGTACTTTGTTGCTTTTTATCACCTGATAGTATTTCATTCTATGGATATAGCATATTTTGTTTATCCATTCACCAGTTGATAGACATTTTAGGTAATTTCTATTATGAATAATACTGCTATAAACATTTATGTACAAGTCTTTGTGAGGATTTCATTTATTTTGAGTTGATACATAGGAGTAGAATTGCTTGTTGTTACGGTGAATATATGTTTAACTTGTTTAAAGAAACTGCCAGACTGTTTTTCAAAGTAGCTGCACCATTTTACATACCCACTGGCAGTGCATGGGGCTTGTGGACTGCAGTTTTTCCACATCCTCACCTTACTGCCTTTTTAAAACTATTATGATAGCCACTCCAATGGGTGCGAAGTGTATCTCACTGTGGTTTTAATTTGCATTTGACTAATGCTGTTGAATATCTCTCATGTACTTATTGGCCATTCTTGTATTTTCTCTAGTGAAATGTCCATTTAAATATATGCCCGTTTTAAAAATTGGGTCATTTTCCTTCTTATTATCCACTTGCAAGAGTTCTTTATATACTTTGGATGCAAGTTCTTTATCAGATATAATTTGCAAATAATTTCTCCCAGTCATAACTGATTCTTAACTCATCTAGACATTACTATATGTTTCTATCACTCTTCTCTTGAAGTTTCAAAACACTGTTTTTCTATTCCTTGTTCATTCTCTTAGTTTATTCAAAGTTTCTAGAAAACAAAATTATATTGTAATACCAATAGATTAATGAAATTTTATCAGTGAAATGTATAGTCATGATTAAATGTCCTGGCAGACTTTTAACTTATCCCAATAGCCTAGAAGGACAGAAATCTGAGGGCCAAATTTGTCAAGACACCCTAAAGCTGGCTTAATGTTGAGGTCCAGTTCTTATTGGCTTTTACAGGGGCTTTTGGAGTAAGCACCTCACTTAGGCTCTTTCCACATGGGATTTGTAGTCTAGTTCCTAATAGCCACTACTGCAAAGTAATTCTCTTTGAGTAATCCTATCAATATGTTTCATGTGAATTAGGTCCATTAGAAGTTTCCATTACCAAGAGAGGAAAAAAAAAAAAATGAGATAATTTCTTTTTACTCAAAACAAAGTATATTGATAATATCTCTTCATAAAGTGCAATTTGTACTCCTTTTCCTCTGAGTTTGGAACTGATTCAAAATAGACCTTGGTGTCAGGTATATATAATATATATTATATATGAAATATATTATATATAATATATATTATATATAATATTATATTATATATGAAATATATTATATATATAATATAATATTATATATGAAATATAATATAATATTATATACATAATATATATATTATATATATATATATATATATATATATAATATATATATATGAAAGCTTTATTCCTAACAAAACTGGATTAGAAAATGCAGCTTAGATCAGTGGCCACATAGGATCCCTGAATACCTACTTCTGTGTTAAAATAATTCAGCTCAAATTGCAGGCCTCTCCTGTGTAGGACAAAGTCTGTCCCGGTAAATTTACTATGATTTGAAGACAATGTACCTGTTAGAAACCTTAGCACAAGCGACAGAAGGAAAGACTACACGGGAATATTTCCCTTAATGTCTTAATTCTAGTCAATAGAGGTACATGGGCTAGTAGTTCTTAGACTTTTCCAGTTTTGCAACTACTGTTTAGCCCTCAGAAACAGAAGGAAAACCTTGTATGATCTTCCTAATCCTTACCAGAGGGCTGATGTTTTCATTTCGTTGACTCTTAGAAAGTGTGGAGACAAGAGAATGGTGAACCCCCATATTTGTGGTGTGACAGTCCAAGAGAACAATGCATTATAGAGGTCCCTAGAAGGTGACTGAAAAGTGGGAGTTAATTGTATCTTTTTGTGTGTGTGTGAACAGTGAGAATACATTGCATATTGTAATATGCACATTTGAGATGTCCTGCAAAGCAATTTTCTGTGCAGCTATTTAAACTTATGTTCTTGATTTTATTTTATCATCAGGATCATCAACTGAAACTTGTTTTGGTTTAACAAGATGACACTTTGACTCACCATTTCTTTCCCTATCCTTTCCTACTGTGGCAGTAACACTTTTTTTTTTTTTTTTTTTTGCTTTCTTCCAGAATTGAAATATCATATTGTCATTGGTGTTGTAGACTGTAATCTACTCTTATTAATGGCTCCAGTGGGCCCTGACAAGAAAGACAGGTAGAGAGGGAGCTTTGCCCTATACCTGATATTCAGGAGGCATCACTGGGATCCTAAAAATTAATCATAAATAGGCATGTTCAGACTGACTTCAGACTAGTGGCTCTGCAGTTTTTATACTCAAGCTAAGTTTTTAATGTGAACTCCAAGAATAAAAGGGATCTATGAATGGGCTTTGGAAGGATTTACAAATCACCTCAAATATGTTGGAAATTTTGTGCATATGAGCATAAATAACTATGGTAAAAGAAGTCCATAGCTTTCAACATATTTTCAAAGGGAAATTCTATTTTAAAAGGTTAGAAATCACTGCTCTAAAGACTTAACTTGCTTATGCATTCTCCCAGCCACTCAAGAAAAAAATTGTTGGGTTAAAAGCCTCCCACATTTTCTAGAATGGTTCTAGTGGATCAGAAGTCTTATGGGTAAGGTGAAAATATAACTTATTCTCTATAATAAGACACTTTTGTTAATGAAAGAGAGTGCCTACTAGATGAGATAACTGTGACCGGTATAATTGGGGGATATGGTCACTCTCCTTATTGGTCCTTTATTGGGACTGAAGAACCAATCCATTCAGATTCCTCCATGCACATCCCACACAGAAAGCATGGACTTTCTCCTAATGTTTTAGAAGCTCCCTAAATTATGGTCCAGAGACTCTGTAAGAATAATGGGGAGGAGTTAATGGATATTCACAACCTGACAGTACTGATTTATACTAAAGGACTTAATCTTTAATCTCGTGACTCACTAGTTTATGCTAGATCAAAAAATATCACAAAAACAGTCAAACAAATATGCCTTCCTATCCTAACGTATTTTCCCCTTTTGCCTGTCAAATAGTAATGACATGATTGACTTAGTTTTCTATGATGCACAACAAATGATCACAAAGCGGCTTAAAACAACATAAATGGATTATCTCACCATTTCCAAGGTCAGAAGTCCGGGCACAGCTTAGCTGTGTGCTCTGCTTAGCATGTCACATAGCTGCAATCCAGATGGTTTTGGGGCTGTGTTTCTCCCTGAAACCCAGAGTTCTCTTCCAAGCTTGTGGTTGTTGGCAAAACTCAGCTCTTTGTCCTGGTAGGACCGAGGCCTCCATTTTCTTGCTGGCCATCACTTTCAAATAAGTGAGAACCACTTTCAATAACTGGAGGCTGCTCTCAAACCCTTGCCATGTGGCTACGTCTGTAGGCAGTTTGCAATAGGGCTGCCCCTTCAAGGCTAGCAGATGAGCATCTCTCTGGTTTTAAAGTTCTCCCTTCAGAAATGGTCTGAACTCTCTCTTAAAGGGCTCACTTATTTACATCAGGCACACTCAGGATAATCTTTGGCTAACTCACAGTCAGTGTATTAGGGAACTTATTATGCAGGACATGTTCAACAGAAGGTGTCCATTTTAGAAGTCTGCCTATCATAATATCTAAGATGCCTTGCTTGGTAAGCAAGGTAGAGGACGAATGTGATGCAATCTTCAGCACTTTTCAAAGTGGACCAGGTTTGATAACGGCTAAACCCAGTTTTAAAGGGATGTTCAATGTCTGAGAATCAGTGCAGTTTCCTTTTTTTCACATAAATAATACTGACAACATAAATTTTGAATTAGAAACTTAGGAAAAGTTAGTTGTTTTGCAGATAATCCTAAATTCACTCTCTGGGCCTTCATCTTTACATGTTTCAACTATTTTTGATGATAATGCTACATGTGTAGTATGTCATTGTTTAGAAAGTGTTTCAAAATGAACCATCAAGCTGTAATATAATGTATATAAGCAGTCATTAAAATGAGGCATTAGAGAACTATTTATTGACATGAAGATTTTCAAATATATTTTAAAGTAAAAAGCAGGCTGCAAAAATTATGTATACTACAATTCCATGTTTATTGTTACTTCAGGTTGGTAGGTAGAAAGAAAAGAAAGGACGAAGAGAAGGAATGAGGGGAGGAAGGAAGGATGGAAGGAAGGAAAGAAGGGAAGAAATACAAGATATTAATAGCAGTTGGGTGATTCTTTCTTACCTTTCTTTAAAATTATTTCTTTATAAAAATTGCTGGCATAATAACAATATATAATTGTTCACTGAAGAATGTGAAAGCTTGTTCCTGGAGGGAAGAGAAGAAAGAGCATTTTTCATGCAATATAACCATCTCAGCTTCCTGAACTACATATGATATATACTGTAAATACTGGGTTTGCAGCTTTTTAGTTTTGGAAAGGAAGATTAAAATAAATTATTATTGTTGTTGTTGTTAATTGAAGAACTGGGAAGAAATCAATAAAATGAGATTCAGTGGAGACAGCTAATGTGGCCACTAAGGGAGGAATAATTAAATGCACAAATATAGAATAGGGGAATGCCTAGCTGGCAATGCTACTACAGGGAGAAATCTGGTGGTTAATAAACAGTGGATAATACATTGAGTATGAGTCAATAATTCGGTACACAGTGTTATTTAAAAAAAAAGTAAATGCCGTGGAGAACTGGGTTGTATTCATAGAATAGAGTACATACAATGAGCCAGAGCTTTACAGAGTACAAAGAAGCAGCGAATAAAATACATTTTAATAAATGCTGAGGAAAAAGAGAGAAGGATCAGATGACTATGGATTAAATTAATAAAATGTAATTAATGCATCTGGACCAAACATTAACATTGCAAGCTAGAAAGTTATTAGTTTGGAACAACTAAAATATTCCAAAAAATGAGAAATTCTTCAGCTTTTATCTAGAACAGACTGAAAACTTCTAACTTGTAGTCTAATGTTATCAACTGCTTTCTCTTTAAAAGTGGACTTAGTTCCAGAGGAGGCATAAACATATAAAAACTGAAATATACTTATCCTAAATTAATTCTGGACCACTATCACTTAAAGTATATAATTTTGTACTTTAAATTTACAATTTCATGAAAATCTATATTTAGTGTATAAAATATAACCTCTGCTGTAATGTCATACCAAATAGATCTAGGTGGAAGATTTTATATTCCTTTTGAGAGAATGTGTGCCAAAGTGAAAAACCACCACAACTATTTAGGAATCATATATTAGTAGGTAATTCAATCTGCTAACCAATCTATAGCTGCATTGGTAAAGCATATATGTTTTACCAAGGAAACAAGTAAAAATTATACAAGTTGGCTAGTAACTGCTAACACAGGCTCTTAACTGATAATTTCAGAAACTGTACTATGGTGCATCAGATTCCTGAAAGCTTTTGCCCACCAAACCCTCTACTCTTCTCTTGTGAATCTAATCAATATCTTCATTTCCTCATCAACAACAAAAACATCAGCAGCAACATATTAGAGACCTCAATCCCTTTCCACAAGAATATACTCTGCTCATCCTTCCTAGAACAAGAGTTTGGTTCCTAAAGTAGTATGAGAAATGGACCAAGCACTGGCGTTAGAAAATACAGTCCCAGCAGCACTGACTAACTCTATGACTAATGCATTGTACTACTCCAATTCACAGCTCACAGGGTTGTTGAGGATGAAGCACATTTGACATGTAAACTCATGAGCGCTAGAAAAGATGGTGGTTATTGCTGCCACTCCATTGCTCAAGACCTTATAGCATCTTCCCTTTTGTTTTCTTCTTTAATTTTTAAATTACAAAATAATCCATGCCCAACAATCTGTCTTGTGTGTATCTTATATGATGCAAGGTGATCTCTTGTATATTCTTGTAGAATATCCAAGCCTTTCAACTCAACTTTTAAGTCAAATTAACATATATTTGAATTCCTACTGTGTACCATGATGTGGTCAGCAAAGTTTAAGTGTTCCTCTATCTCTCTCTCTCTCTCTTTTTTAAGTAAGCTTTACACTCAAACTGGGACTTGAACTCAACCCTGAGATCAAGAGTCACATGCTCTACTGACTAAGCCAACCAAGCACTCCATAAATCTCCTCTCTTTGAAGTGGAACTCATGCTGGAGTTGTTGAGACGATATAAAATCAATGATATCAAATCTTCATCAGAAGTTAAATAATAGTTCAACATCTACAAGAATAACTTATGCTGTTAACTATATAGTCCCCTCCCTACACTCCCCAGTCTCCTTTCCTGTTCAATGAAGTCATCTTATTTATCATTTTCTTTTAACATTGACTCTCAATTTTGAGAAAGTTAATCTGCTTGCCTTTCCCATATACTGTTTTCACATATTCCCTGTACTTTGAAATATGACATATCCACCCCTTTATCAACTTTGTCACCTACAGAAGGTTACCTCTTTCAAAAACTAGCTCACAAGTAGTTAATATATCTCTCATGTGCGTAGGGTGTTTTTTGTTTGGTATGTGTGTACATTCTGTGAGGCACATTTTTCCCGAGCTGGGTTGTAAGTTCTCTGACAATATTTGGCACTTGATAGGCACTTAATAAATTTTGATTGAATGAATAAATAAAATGTTAGTCAATTGCTTAATTTTATGATGTAAATAAACATTTCTGTTATCAATCTTACAATTTTAGTGGAAAAGGACTAAACATGTAGGGGCTTCTTATGCATCTAATAATTCTGAAGTATTCTTTTGAGGTTAGAGAAAAAAATATTTAATGATTATTTTTATAGAGAGAGAGAAAGTGGGGGAGGAGCAGAGAGAGATTGAATCCCAAGCAGGCTCTGCTCTGTCAGCACAGAGCCCAATGTGGGGCTTGACCCCATGAACCATGAGATCATGACCTGAACCAAAACCAAGAGTCGGACTTGCTTAACCGACTGAGCCACCCAGGTGCCCTAAGGTTAGAGAAAAATTCTTTTGACTGAAGCATGTTTTATTAATTTCTTCTAGGCCACTTAAAATTATTTAAAAATTATAAATTTAATGCATTGTCATTATAAAGGCTTAGAATATAAACAAGTAAAAATGAAAATCACCTCTAATTCTACCAAAGAAACTAACAGTTTTAGACTTATACAACTGATTTTATATCCTTTTTCTTTTTTTTTTTGGCTTACTGTTTCATCATAAAGCATTTGCTCCATGCTATTAGTCTCAGAAAACAGCATTTTTAATGACTAAATTTACTTACTGTAAAGGTCACAAATTTCCTTAGTATAAAGGTACAGAATAGACTTAACTATTCTCCTCTTACTGAACATTCAGTGCTACTTCCATTTCCCTCACTTTCACCTTACAAATGGGGATTGCAGTAATATTAGTATATAAAAATCTCTGCTAATGTCTCTATTTCTGTAGAAGAGATTCTTAGAGCAATTACTGAATAAAAAAAATAAAAGAATTAACATTAAAAAAAATCTTTTAGGGGCCCCTGCTTGGCTTAGTCAGTAGAGCATGCGACTCTTGATCTCAGGGTCATGAGTTCAAACCCCATGTTGGGTGTGGAGCCTACTTAAAAAAAATAAAAAATAAAAATAAATAAAATAATCATTTAATAGAAGCTGGGAAATTGCCTTCAAGCATGGACAGTTTAGACTCCTCCCAAAAGGACAATAAGAATGCCTATTGAACTATTCTCATCTGGGTCAAGGTTTAGCAAAGTAAATCCATCAGAAGGAATTGGGGAATGTGACTTTGAAAAAAGAAGAACAGTGTTCTTTCTAAAAGCTTGGAAATCTTTGTAATGTTTGTCTAAATATTTCTAAATATTGGTTCTGCTTCCAATAATGGCATTTCCTTCTGTCTAGATTTTCTATGCAGTTCATGCTTTTCAAGCACGAAGTGACCATGAACTCAGCCTTCAGGAGTACCAAAGAGTCCACATACTTAGATTTTGTGACCTAAGTGGCAATAAAGAGTGGTGGTTGGCTGAAGTTCAAGGGCAAAAAGGATATGTGCCAGCTAACTACCTTGGGAAGATGACTTATGCTTAAGAAAAGAAGCCCTTGAATTCTGTTTTCTGGCAGGTTATTGATGGACTACCTCATAAAACTTACAAAATGTTGGTCTAGAAATCAAGAAACCTCCATACTACATGAACTGATACTGTATCAAGTTTTAAGGAAGACTGCTTCCTAACAAGATTATTTGGAAATGTATTTTGAAGAATAAATGTTGAAGGAAACAAACAGAAACAGCAAAACAAACAGCTAAAGCTCCAACTACCAACTACTTAAAAATGGAGATCTTTGAAAAGATAAATGTATCCTTTATCAGCATGAAAGGCTGGATCTAAGGATAAGATTTTTTTCAATGTATTGTATTATGTATTTTGCCTCAAATGTTTTTGTTTCTCTCATTCTCTTTTGTGTGTGTGTGCACATATACACTCACACACATGTAATTATATTCATTATGTGGTTATGTATACTATGTGATATAGATTATACACTGTTATGCATAAACCAGGGAGTATACTAAATATACATAATAGGAATTAACAGCCAGCTAGAAATCTTTGTTGTGGAACATCTCTTTACTGTAAGTTTTAAATGAAAAAAACCCTGAATGACCTTATAATATCTAACATTTACTGAATGCATACTACATGACAAAAATTGTTCTATATGTTTATGTGGTAACTTATTTTTTATTTTTTTTTAACCTTTATTGATTTTTGAGACAGAGAGAGAGAGCATGAATGGGGGAGGTTCAGAGAGAGATGGAGACACAGAATCTGAAACAGGCTCCAGGCTCTGAGCTGTCAGCACAGAGCCCGACGTGGGGCTCGAACTCACGGACTGTGAGATCATGACCTGAGCCGAAGTCGGACGCTGAACCGACTGAGCCACCCAGGTGCCCCATGTGGTAACTTATTTGATACTCACAACATTATGAAGAAACTGTGGCCCACATGGATGAAGTAATTTAGCCCAGGTACACTGCTAGTAAGGGCTGGGACTCAAACCTAGGTCTGGTTCTGGGATCTACACTCCTAACCACTATGCTGTACCAACCCTCCAGGAGTATACATTTGCTGTCAGCAAAGCACTTAATGATGCACATAATGGACATTGATAAGGACCATTTTTCTCTCAGGTCATATTTAAGTATTGAGAAGTTTTTCAAAATCAAGGGCTAGGAGGATTTCCATGATATTAGTCTAGAGAAAATGACGTATCTACGTTTATTTTTTTGTTTTGTTTTGTTTTGCTTAAACATTTTTTAAAGTATAATTGTTTAAAAACGATGCTACATGATCACTAATGTTACTTGAATGAGGAAATATTTTTGGATCGCTCAATCATTTCGATGATGAATGTGGAATGTGTGCTCCATGTTCTGAGCCAAGATGTAAATATTTTTAGTTGCCGATTGTACTTAGACAAAGAAGGCATTAAGGATAACATTTGCTGAAACACAATGTCCTGGGACACTGAACTTTCACTTGGGAATAGCTCAAAATTGTCCCCTAAGATTTCAGGATATTTTGTCAAGACATTTTATTGACTTGTTGATGCTCCTTTAGGACAGTAAAAAGATTTAAAGTTTGACTTAGTGGTTTCCTTTAAACACCAACATAAAGTGGACTTTCATTTCCCACATAGAATGTGCTAATAATGACATTAAAGATTTAATTGTTACTTTGAAAGATTTGATCTCTAGAACGTATACTGTAACATACATTACTGAAGAATACAAAACAAAATGAACAGGGATTTTCAGAGGGCTGTTTTAAGTATGCATATGACATGTACAACCATAGAAATTCATTAAGACATTTCCATGACAGAATAATTTGCATTTCATAATATTGTACCTGAAATACTTAATCTAAAGATAGTTTTATAAGGTTCTAATGGTAAGTTGTTTTTGCATAACATTTTCTTGTTTTGAGTTTGGATACTAAAAGAAGATTCTCTTTTAGACATACAGAGACTTTTTATGTCTTTTAAATGGTGCTTTGTACCCAATGGTGAAAACATAATTCCAGTTTGCGTAGGGCAAAACAAAAGGAAATCCAAACTTGCTACTTGTGGTAACTATGAACATGCCCAACAACCAAACTGGTGGGGAAACTATATCTAATGTATTTTTTATATATGATATTTATACTTTTAATATATAAAAGTATATATATTTATACTTTTAATATATAAAAGTATAAAAAAATATATAAAAGTATAAAAGTTAATATATAACTTAATATATATTAAATGCATGTATTTAAATTAGCTGTGACTTCAATACTCCCCTTAAAATGAAGATTGATAGAAATAGCTCATATTTGCTGTTTTGGCTGAAATAAGTCACTAGATGTATAGAAGCTTTGTCTGCTTGTGTGGTCCTAGGTTGATGCCTCCTGTCTCACCTTTTTAGAAACCACACCACTAAAATCAGAGCTGCAGTTAGCTGCTGAGCAAGTGTAATGAAGCCATCTCCTGTAGTCCCTCACTATTGTAATGAACATACATTACTCTAAAACTATGTAGTTGCTATTTTAAAAATATACCTACATTTCATATGCCATTTAGGCTTTATTTTTTTAACGTTATACAATACCTTCATTTTCTTGATATGTTGTTAAGAATCAAGTAATTATAATTTTGAGGTCAGACATTATTTTGTTGAACATAGGGGAAATGAAACTCAGATAGTTATGATGTATGTAAGTCTTTAAGAAATTTAAAAAGATAAAACTATTGGTGACATCATTATAATTAAGGCATGAAGAAACAATTATTTCTTTGTATTTTAAAATTTAAATGTCATTGTAAAATATAGAATTCTCTGAAATGGGTATTTTTACCAAGAATGAAGGAGAAATTTCTGTGGCTGTTTTCCTTTGTAAAACAAATAAACAAGTGTATGTAAACATTTTATTTAGTATTTATTTTTAAATACAGATGTTCTAATATACATAATAATGTTCGGAATTATAAAAGATCCAGTAATACAAATTACCATGGGTACTTAAATCACGTGAAAAAGTCACAAAGCCACTATCCGAACATTCCTTGTACTTTAGAAAAATATTCTTTTGCTATTAGTATAAAACAATTCTATGAAGGTTGAGCTGTGCAGAAGAGATACAGCGCACATTGTTAATCATATAAATGCAGCACTGCATGAAATACTTTTAAGTGCTGATGTATTTCATATTTTGCCTGAAATATAATTTGGACTTTTAGAGATGGCTATTAACTGCCTGTCACTATTTGTGATGAATAGTTCAGATGATGTACAAAAATCAGTGTTTTTATTACTGAAATATGAAATTAAAAACTGCCCATAAGCTTCTTAGATTTTTGTCTACTGCAAAACACTCTCAAAGCCATGTGAACAGAGATAAAATCTTTATATTCTAACATGGTGGGGAAACTAATTTACTGAAATCCTGTTTGTCCTAACTATGGCTTCTTAAGGTACTCAGTGTAGTGCCCAATACTGAATACATCTAGCCCTCACAAAATTCAAGCCAAATTAAGCCTATAAATTTACATTATAGTTGATGAAGAAGTAATTAAATTTCATTGACTGGAAGGACACTCAACTTTACATTCTCTGGGGGAAATTCTACTATTTATAGAATGTTACTATTTTTAAAGGCTAATTTTTTCTGTTACTTCCTTCTATACACGAAATTATATAAAAACTTAGTCATTAAATTATCTGTTATCTACAAAATTATCCAATATAACGCATCTTCACACCTGGACCATTGGAATTCAACCTGCATCTCTGAAGGCCAGCTACTTCTTTCCTGTTATTACACTCTTGATATAGGCAAGATTTGCTTCGGTTTTTCAGTAAAATAAGTCACCCCTTAGCATATAGCAGAATGAGTAGCTCTTGTTCAAAAATGTAGGGGGTATATGCTTAGTCAAGTTTATCTTACAAGAAAACAATACTAAGGTGTGTAAATGTATTTATGGCTTTCTCTAATTCTTTATATAATTTTTAAGATTATTGTATTAATATATTTATTTTTATAAAATGATGTATTTCCTATACAACCTGTGATCATCACAGTATAATTAAATAATCTGTTACTAATAAACAGTACCATGACATCCTTGTTAGGTATCAGAATCAGAAACCTAACCTTAGAATGTTAGATGCCTTCCATTTTATCTCATTAATTATCATCTATATTTTATAGAGGAGGAAACCAAGGATTACACAGCTCATATATGGAGGGACTGGGATTCAAAATCAGGTCTTCTGACTTTAAGCCAGGGTTCGTTTAGTGGTTTTTTTTTTTTGTTAAGTCACCAAAATCTAACAAAGCACAATGTGCATAAAGTGATATTGACCAAATTTCTACTAAAATATGATTTGAGCTTACAATCCTAAAAGCTTACTTTGGCTCACCTACTTATAGGTCTATTCATTCACTGGCATAATATTTATTGAGAATTACAGTGGGATGCTGTGCAATGGTGTGCTAATGGTGTGCAAATCAAGATCTCTGTTCTCATCCAATTTAAAATCTAGTGGTGGTGGTGGGGAAACCTATGTGTAACAAAATAAATTAAATGATAAATACTATTAATGTAAAGCTGGCGACTTTCATCACATGGTCAGTTAAAAAGCTTTGTAGCTCACTTAATGGTATGGAACTGATGAATGGATAAAGAAGATGTGGTTTATATATACAATGGAATATTACTTGGCAATGAGAAGGAATGAAATCATGCCATTTGTAGCAATGTGGATGGAACTGGAACGTATTATGCTGAGTGAATTAAGTCAGAAAAGGACAGATATCATTTGTTTTCACTCATATGTGGATCTTGAGAAACTTAACAGAAGACCATGGGGGAAGGGAAGGGGGAAAAAAATAGTAACAGAGAGGGAAGGAGGCAAACCACAAGAGACTCTTAAATACAGGGGACGAACTGAGGGTGGATAGGGGGAGGTGGGGGAGTGGGGAAAATGGGTGATGGGGATTGAGGAGAGCACTTGTTGGGATGAGCACTGGATGTTATATGTAAGCCAGCTGGACAACAAATTATATTTAAAAAAATAAATAAAAGCATGACCTTTGGGAAAAAAAAATGGTATGGAAAAAATCAGTCTAAGATCTACCTGAAGAAAACTTTAATATAAAAATACCTGTATGAAATATCAAACTGAATTATATACAGTACTAGATGTTTGCATACTTACACATATGTACAGATTCCAAATATATATTTATGCACATACAACCTATACAAAGAGCCATGCTCAATGAAAAATAACTTCCTAAAAGGCTTCTAACATCCTCTCTGAAATACTACAGAAATTAAAAGTTGCGTCTCTTCTCAACTCTTTCCAGTACATGTGTTCTGGCTGTGATGGGATAAAATTTTCCCCTTCAAGTGCCAGTGTGCAAACTGTACATTACGGCTTTAAGTTTTCATAGGTACTGTAGTCACACGAACTGTTAATTCGAGCTTAGCTTGTATCAGATCGTTTTGTCCAGTTTAGGTCAAACTAGCCCTGACCTATAAACAAATATGATGATTTTATGGGTTTTCCTTTTTTTTTTTTTTTTTTTTTTATAGTCTTTTTGATCCTAATGGGGATTTGGGGCTCATGCCAAATTATGTTTAATCCACAGAAATCTGTTTCTCAAAACAGAAACATCTGTAGGCAGATTTTCAACATGTAAATAGATGTTTACTCCACATGTAAGTAATGGGATTATCTCAATCTTGGATTCTATTTTACTATGAATAATTTAGTGCCATTATTTAAGGGTAGTTTAAAATAGTAGCTTTCCTTTTATTGTCACAGAAATCTCATATCAATATATTTTAGAAATTGTTAGAAAAAGCTAGAGATTAAGGGACTCGGTTTGAGATTAGAGGTTTTAAAGATTTAGTAGCACATATCAAAGTTGAAGAAATAAGGCTGCTCATAGTCTAATGAATGAAGGAAATTTTGGACTTCCAGTTTCTGGATGAAATGAGGTATTCATGAAGTATGAAATGGCTGTTGAATTTTCCTGTGAGTAATAAACTGTTTCTCTGGGCCAGAAAGCCTCATATCTTCTGTCAAAAACTATATGTAAAACAACAGTAGGCTAATTTGTTAATTTACAAATAAGGCTACTGCTCAGACTCCCCACATTTTGTGATTTAACAATGTACACACACATCAAAATAATTTCAAGATTTAATCATGATATAGGAGCTTCTTTTATACAAAGGTAACTAAAATTGAAACGTTACAATACATTTGGGCAATAGAAATAAAGCAGCCCTTTTTCTTTTCATGGTATAGGAAGAAACTACCAGCATGTAAACAAGTCAGGAATTGTTTTGGAGTGGATATTTTGCTCAAGAATTCTCAGGTGTGTGTATAATCAGGGTAAATCAAAACTCAACTTTATTAGGTACTAACTATGTGCAGATGTTAGACTGGCAATGTGAGGAAAAGTGGGCAATGGGAGAAAAATATTGCATTAAAAGGGCATGGGAGTTCACAATCTACAGAAGAGATACATCCCTAAATAATTATATGAAGTGATAAAAAAGGTATAATACAGAAATGTGAGAAATCAGTTATGAAAAGTTAATTTTGAAAATGGGGAGATGAAATATTTGGGGTGAGAGGGAGAATCATGAAATGAGGCTGGGGACTAACAATGAATATCTGGAATATTGAGGGGAAAGTAGAAAACTTTATAATAAAGTGGCATTCCTGCCATCTTATAAGGCACCTAATTCAAAACCCTAATTCTTAGGGCTTTGCTAGAAGATGAACTATTCGTTTTTTAAAAAAATTCACATATACTACCAGTCTCTTGGGATTCTAGAAGTTCTCATCAAGAATTAATTACTTTGTGGTTTTTTTTTTTTTAGTTCATTTATTTATTTATTTATTTATTGAGAGAGTGAGAGTGAGAGTGAGAGAGAGAGAGAGAGAGAGACAAAGAACGAGTGTGAACAGGGAAGGGCAGAAAGAGGGAGAGACAGAATCTCAAGCAGGCTCCATGCTGTGATGGGGCTTGAACTCAGGAACTGTGAGATCATGACCCTAAGTTGAGATCAAGAGTCGGATGCTCAACTGACTGAGCCACCCAGGAACCCAAAGAATTAATCATGCTAGTCAGTGTTTTCACACACCATGGAAACTTAAAAATGGTAAAGAGATTTAAAATAAAAAGATTTCCAAATTTTGTTAAATAACATTTAGCATTTTAAGGTAAGAAATAATAGAAATTTCATTGTGAAAATTTTTATTAAATTATAGTATATTACAGGTTATGTCCTAATAATAAGATTTTAGGGTAATGTCAAATAAAAACCTACTTGGCCAGATTACTTCTTGAGTTTCTTCTGGGCAGCTTTCTTCTTGACCATCTGTAATCGCTTCATGGCATTGAGCTGTGATTCTTGTGAAGTTGGACCTTTAAGGGATGCTAAGGGAGAGCTGCTTGATTCTGAAGTGGTTTTGCTAGTGGTATTTCCACTGGACCCTGATGTCCCACTATTTCCATTCCCACTGAGTTGGCTGGTGCTTCCTGGAACTAAACTACTCGGACTAGGAAGACCCACTTTGCTAACATTGTCACAACTAACGGAGCGACTAAGGCCAGTTTTGCCCAAAGTTAGAGGTGGAGGTGGTTTCAAGGGTACAGTGGGTGCAGTGTTGTTATTGGAACCTATTTTGGAACCTATTCCACTTTTAGATGATGTCGCCAGACCAGTCAAACCCACAGGCTTCTGGTTAGTTGATGAGGTAGCTGGTTTCCCACTATTGTTTTGGGTTGTTGAACTCAACTTTGCTGTTGATGGACCAGCAGAAGAAGTTTTAGCTGCAAAAGCTGCCCATCCAGTTAGGCCACTAGTTACTGAAGAAGAAACACTGGTACTAGAAGAATTTCCTGAAATAGCCGTGGATGTCTAAAAAACAAGATAAATATTGCTTTAGAGCCAAGTATAATTAATACATAATGTAATATTCTTAAATATATAACAAGTTTAATTTTGGACTTTTTATACAGAAGTAATGGTTTGGGAAATTTAAATCACACCACCAAATTAAGTTCTTATGAAACTGATCTGAAAAAAAAAAAAAAAAAACAACAAAAACCAAAAACCAAAAAACACAAACATTAAACTTATTCATAGCTAATGGATGCTACCACTTCCAAAGCAGAAATTCTGGGATGCCATATTCTTGTTCTAATGATTCTGAAAAAGAAATGTATGAAATTCCTTTTTGGGAATTGCTTTTAGATTCAGTTACAAGGTCTATCAGAAAAATCAGATTTAATGCTTTAACTTGTTTTTCACCTAAATAAAGTAATATCTAGCTCAGTAAAGCACCTTATTCTTTAGACTTTGCTCCAAATGGCTTGTGGATCATTTCAAAAACAGAATCCACTCTTAATGAACAAAAATGCTCATACCCAGGAAATTTAGAAGATGTCTGAGATAAACAGATTTATTTGATAATTACTTATTGAGTAAATGTGTCAGATTCTGAATTCATTTTTTAAATAATTTTTTTAAGTTTATTTTTGTTTATTTTGAGAGAGAGTGAGCAAGTCGGGAAGGGACAGAGAGAGGGAATCAGAATCTTAAGCAGGTTCCTCGCTATCCATACAAGAGCCTGCCGTGGGGCTCAAAGTCACAAACAGTGAGATCATGACGTGAGCCAAAGTCAAGAGTCAGACACTTAACCAACTGAGCCACCCAGGCGCCCCAGAATCTGTTTTTTTTTAAAATGTCCCAATACCAATTTTGAGTAAATAGCTCCTGCATTGCAAAATATATACAGATTTGCAATGTTAACTATTTGTAATTATACAGCTCTGGTGATATATTAAAAAGGTTTCATAACTTTATTTCCACAATTTGTTCAGGTTTCCATTGAAACTATCACATAAGAAGAGATCCCTGCTCTGTATAAAGGATTTTATTAACCGCCTCAAGAGCTGCACAGTGACATTTAGGCAGGTCTGACTCACTCCCAGATGAATTTCTTAAAGATTTAACACCTTAGTTTCTCTAATTAACTTCACGGCCAATCAAAAGCTAACAGTGATACCAGCGTCACTATATAAATAAATATTGCTCTCATTCACACGAGGACAAATTTTTTTCACCTCCGCACTGGGCAAAAATGTACTTTGTTCAAATTAATTATAAACTGAACTTCTCACCAGCATGCTCTCTACCTTTATATTCTTAAGAAGAGTCACAAAAGTGTAAAATTTATTACAGGTAAAAGATTAAGTCCTACAAACACTAATTTACTTATCAATATGGTAATTACCATGCCTAAAATATATGCTGTTATACTTTAAACCTGAACTCTGGGAGAGTTGGTAAAAAAACATTTTTACTTCTTACAAGGTAGCCTTCAATACCATCTGCATGTAAACATTTTTAACCCATGTGAAAAGTAATCAGAATAGAGTGCTGAGATATTTGTAAGAGGAAAAGCCCAGATTTTTGTTCACGTTCTCTGAAAAACAATAGGATTTTTTCACATTATACATTACACAGTAACTTTCTCGTAAGATTATCCAGAGAAGATAAACCACACATAAATTACAAATTCCTAGAGGAATGCACACAGGTAATGAGAAAAAGTTAGTAAAGAAAGCAAAAGGACACAAGTGTGGTAAACTTAATTTTCAGTTATGAAAAAATCTAATTTTTTCCTTTTCTATTAAACACAAAACTGTCTGCCATATGGCTAAATGATCTTTCAACAAACATCACAGAAGAAAACCCATCTGAAGTAATTAAAAAGACCAACACTTATGAAGTACAAACAGAAAGCAAGTTCTGTGTTCATAGCGTTTTAGTTTAATGGCTTGCTGTTACTGGTATTGCTTTTCCACAGAATGACAGATGGCTTATAATACTATCAGGACAAGCAAAAGTAAAAACAACACCAATAATCCAGACCAAGTAATTTCTTAGTCTTTCAGTAAAGAAAATAAATTTCTCAACTATTCCTCAATTTTTACTGTAAGTAAAAACTACCCATTATCTTAGTTAGAAAGCCATTTGCTTTTTAATATGTGAATGGAACCATTTTTTTTCCATAGTAAAAAATGTATTAACTTTTATCATAAAAATACCAAAACCTTTAAATCAGAATCAACATGACAGCCAAGGCCTTAACTTATTTGCCATAAAACGATTTCATGTTGGATTTTTTTTTTTCAACTGTTTATTTCTGAGAGAGAGAGAGAGAGAGAGAGAGAGAGAGAGAGACAGAGAGCGGGGGAAGGGCAAAGGGAGAGGGAGACACAGAATCTGAAGGAGCGCCAGGCTCTGAGCTGTCAGCACAGAGCCTGACGCAGGGCTCAAACCCATAAACCCTGAGATCATGGTCTGAGCCGAAGACGGATGCTCAGCCAACTGAGCCACCCAGGCGTCCCTCAAGTAAGTATTTTTTAGTCAATTAAATTAAAATCCAATCTTAGAAAAAAATGGAATGTACTGTACCTTGACCTCTGTTCTCTTAAATGCTAGAAAAGTTGTCTCTTGTTTGAGTTTAGTTTCTGGTTTCTTAACCAATGGATCTTTGACAGCTGGAGCTACAGAAACAACTGTGGGGGCTGGTTTCTGGGGTGGTTTCTGAGTTTTTTGAGCCTGTAAAAAATCGGTGGATTAAATTAGATACAAAATATTAACTGAATGCACACACACACAAAAAAGACTAAAAATCTGTCACAGGACTCCTCATTGAATGAAAGTATAGTTGAACATTTACAAAATATTGTGGTGACACTGAAAATACAGATTCTTGGACAAATTATTTTTTATCATCATCCTATGAATGGTTTTATATATTTTATTCATTTCTAAACAGTAAAGATAATATTAAGCTTTAGAAATCATGCAGATGAGGGCTGATTAAATACCATTTTAACAAGGCAAAACAAATTGTCTCTTTAAAAAAAGAAAATCACAAACTATTTGTAACCAGTTAGCTTCACTTGTAATGAAGGGTATTTATCTATTATAGTTGGTCAATAAGACTTAGAAGAGTGTTTTTCTTGATATTCAGATACATGTCTCTAAGTAACTGAGGGTCAGTTGAAAGGTACTTTGGATCAATTATGCAGTTTTAAATACAGAAAATACAGAATGTGGATAAAGAACTATTGTTGATAAATAAGTATCTTTCTGAAGTTTTTCCACACTGCAGAACTAAGCATATTAAACTCTTTGAGAAAGTTCACAAATACAACTTTCTATGTTATCAAAGATGAATCTATACTCCCCATCCCTTTATAAGCATTTTTGGTTTTATTTTGACCAATAATTGATTTTTTCCTTTTTTTTTTTTTGTAACTTGGTAGTTTATTACATTCTCTTCCAAATAAAGTGGGTTATGAAGATGATTTATGTTATGTAAGAGTCTAGTACAGTGTCTGGCACATGTTGACTGCTGACAGTCATAGTTAATTAGACAACTGAATCTGGAAGAACCCATGCATCCTGGATGGGGAAAGATGCTCCGAGCCAGTCCACTGTCTTTGACAATCCTAAGAAGATCATGTGGGACTGTATCAGGAAATTTATAAATAGTCCGTTCCCATTTCTGGAAATTGGAATGCAGCCTGTTTTGTCTGAGCATTCTTGTGTAATCTTCTCGTGTTATGGTTTACTTTACCATGATTTTGATCCTTAAGTTTCAATTCATCCCATTTTTTAATATTACATGCTTTCCATATGAAAGTGTACCTACTTTCAAACATCACTTATAAAGCAACATTCAGATCAAGAATATTATTAAGGATGCTAGAAGACTACCTGTGGTAAAATATCTCAACTAGCAGTAAAGAAGGGCCATATTATCCTCTATTACAAAACCATGTTATGAGAATGCAGCCCTCAGAGTAAATAAAAAATACATGGTTCCATAACCATGGCTTTCATGCTTACATTTCCTTCAACCCACATCTTCCAGAGGTTAAACTCTGAAGACTGACCTAACTTGTATGCATTAGCAGATGAAGATTCATTATAATGCAGCCAAGAAAAGGCCTCTACATAGAAGATCATGTTTGGATCTTCTGGCTCCTCTATATCACCTAGCCATCTTAGAAGTTGAGTAAGAAACACCCAAAGCCCTTGGTCCTTTGATGGTAAATACTAGTTTTGGGAAATAGGATATTATCACTGACTTGGTGCTGTTCAACAAGGTACTATAATTTTTCATTGGGTGACTGCTTCACACATTGCAGAATATATGAAATTCCCCACTCAGGACAATAATTGCCAGTATGGCAGCAATCAAAAATACCACGTATTGCTAAATGCTGCTGAGTAGGTGTGTTACTACCCTAGATTGAAAACCAATTCAGTAAGTCATATGAATCTCCAACATAGCACTAGGGCAAAACCCATTACGTGGTAAAGAGAACATTATAGAACTGAAGAACGATCTTGGAGCCTGCCACACACTATCACAACATTCTTAACTAGGTCTTCCTATAATAATGTGTACTGCGGAACCTGCCCTAGTTGGAGAAATTAGTGTGAGGAGAATGGGGATATAAGATGCTATTTATAGTATCTCTAAAATTCCTTGAAGCAATAACCAATGCACGTATCGGAACCTCACTGAAAGCAATTATAGTTAGAATGACTAGGTGTAGCACCCACACTATTTCCAAATTCCTTTCTCTCATTATTTTGTGTTTACTGGATCCTGATCTTTAGGCTCACTTCAGATCATGGCTTTTGGTATTTCTCCAAGTCTATTCTTAGTGAATTCCAATCATGTTTTAACATTAGTTATGGCTCTCCATTCAGTACTTTAACCGTTGGACATATGGACTAAACTTACTATTTCTGGTACTAACCCACATTTCCTCCATTTTACATACCTTAAACTGAGAACAACAGAATGTAGCACATGTCTAGTCCTGAGCTCTGCTCTGGTGCTATGCCAATGAATGAGACATGGTCTTACTGATCAAATTAATTACACATTTAATTTGTAAAGCAGATAAAGAATAAAGGATACCTGAGATGAAGAAAAGAGGAGAAGGGAACAGGAAAGCTCACCACATAATCAGGGAATGATACACTTAGTCTGGCATGGCCAGAGTGTACGGGTGTATACGGTGAAGTGGTGGGAGAAAGGAATACAAAGACAGACTTGGGTCAAAGAGAGAAGGTCTGTAAATTCCCCCTAATGTGTATAATCTCATTATATAAGTAATTGAGAGCCATTGGGTGTATTTAAGTAGATAAAATTAGATAAGTACTTTAGAAGAATAATTCTAATTGTTTTAACTGAAGTGAATAAAGTGGATTGAAAGGAAGCGAGAAGCCTCCTTAAGAGGCTAAAGCAACAGACAAGAAGTGAGGGATTTGTGGAACAAGGTAATAATGGGCAAAATGAACAGAGTCAAGAAATGGATAAGAGGAAGAACCAGCAAATTTGGTGAACAAAGTAATATGGAATTAAGAGAGGCATCAAGAATAATGTTTTCTCATTCAGGCAACTGGGGGAAAAACTGAGTGGAGAAGAAAACAATTTCAATTTTAAAGATGTTAAAGTTACTGTTGGATATCGGGTCAGCTGCCGAAGTTCATTCCAGAAACAGGGTCAGAACCATAAACATACATTTGGTGCAAACTAAGTCATATAAAATGGAGGAGAAAATACTTTGAGAGTAGTGTTTACTTACTTGAAACTTTACAATAGAGTAACAGTAAAAAAAACCTTTGAAAGTGTACTAAAGAAAGACATTATGGTCACAAATTATTTATTTTTACTATTATCAATTCTTAGTGACTACTTCTGTCAGTGCCCTGGAATGCACTATATTGCTCACCCATAATCATTTGGTTGAGGTCCTGGAAGACTAGTTTAAACAATAAACTAAATAAAAATCAGACTAAGAAAAATTATACCTTGTCACAGAAAATCCCTGTTACAAACTGAAAGTATACATACTAGTGAGATTAATAGGAAATAACAACATTTCATATTATATATATATTTAATGTTTATTTTTTGAGACAGAGAAAAAGGCAGAGCTGAGTGGTGAGGGTCAGAGAGAGGGAGACACAGAATCTGAAGCAGGCTCCAGGCTCCAAGCTGTGAGCACAGAGCCTGACGCAGGATTTGAACCCACAAACTGCGAGATCATGACCTGAGCCAAAGTCAGCCACTCAACCGACTGAACCACCCAGGTGCCCCAAACATTTCCTATTTCTGATTTAACTGACTGAAAAGTAAAATAGGTATCCTGAATTTTTACTTTTAACTAAATATTCCTAACTTTAAAAAAGATACATTTGACCAGAAAAGTCTATGTAGAAATTTATTTGGTTAACAGACATGAAAATTCTTCTATCAAGAATCCCTACTCTAAGGGAAGGAAGAAGAGGAGAAGCAAATAAGTCACTGGATTTCTTTAAAGGAAAATTAAGTTCACTTATCTATTTTTTAAATGAATAAAAGTTACAATGTTATCCAATATAACAAATGGAAACGCATTTCAGTATGATGTTAAAGGCAGTTATGTTAGTGAGCAGTAGAAAATGAAAGTACATTGGGAAAATGAGATAAATGGTCACTCAAAGACAATGAGGAGGAAAAGACAGAAGAATAGAGAAACACACATGGAAAGACACAGATGCATATACAAATAATGTCTCTGTAAACAGCTTGTGAGTTTGATGGTTTCAGCCACTCAGGAACAGACATTTTCAAAATGTCCTTACCAGACTCACCAAAGACCAGGGCTTTATATCTCACCATTTCCCACAGTGCTTTGTAGTATTTCTAAATGTTTGTAAATACACTGACATACTAGTAACAAACATTAATATTTTGTGAGTCTCTAATCTTGTTTATCTATAATAGAATAAGCTAAAAGCTGAACAGAGAAAAATGGATATAACATGGTCTAAGAGTTTAGGCATAGATACATAAATCATACATATACACTATACATACAAACATTTAAATAATCAGTATTTGTAATTTTTTTTTCAACTAACTTAAAGGTTCAAATGTTTATTTTGAAAAGCAATTATCAGCAAAAAAATGACAGAGACCATTTAAAATAGAGAAAAAAAAGATTCTTACCATTCTTTTCATTTGTCTGGTACATCGGGCACAATACCACACAAGGCGAGGGTCATTCACTTCCTTGTCTGTCACCTGAGGCTTATGGCAGTCTTGGTGGTAGAGATTATGGCACTCCTGACATTCTACTAATTGATTTCCAGATGCCACCGTCATTTGCCTAAGAAAATAACCATTAAACACTGCACTTATTTGAATGCAACAATTTAAAGCCATTTTAGGGTTGATTTTGTAAATGTGATATATTAAAGAAGGTGAACACCAAACAAGAAAATAATAAGCTCTAACATGTAGCCTGCACATGTTAGAGTTTTTAAAGCTTGTGCTCAACTATGAACACAAGGTGCCTCAGTAACTGAATTTGGCTATATTCTCTTTGCCATTTCGCATTGTAATTTTTTTCTTTTTCCCAGAAAGTAGACTTTGGCTAGTTGTCCAACAGTCTCATAATATTTTCTCTATACTTCTATTATATTCCTTTATATTTGTTACCTACATGCTGTTCTTTCTTCTTCATTAACATACAAGTTCATTAAAAATAAGTTGTCTA
Organism: Panthera onca; assembly: GCF_046562875.1. NCBI lineage: Eukaryota > Metazoa > Chordata > Mammalia > Carnivora > Felidae > Panthera > Panthera onca. The sequence continues at coordinate 88,248,756 of NC_138342.1, forward strand.
TATATTTAAATTGACTTATATATAAAGGTGGAAATAGGACCCAATTATCTACAGTGTTTAGTATATTGCTGTGCAAATATGGGTGTTCAATAAATACATGTGTTATCAGCTGAATAGGACGTGTATCAATAAAATATAAATTCTAGGGCGCCTGGGTGGCTGACTCTTGATTTTGGTTCAAGTCATGTTCTTGTGGTTTGTCATATCAAGTCCTGTGTCAGGGTCTGCGCTGACAGTGTGGACCCTGCTTGGAATTCTCTCTCACCTTCTCTCTGTCCCTCCCCCACTCTCTCTCTCAAAATACTTAAATATATATATATGTATATGTATATATATACACAAATACATATATATATATATATATGAATTCCAACAGCTCAAAAAGCACTCACCACAGACTTAGACTATCATAAGAACTCTCCAAATGGAAGGTTACAGTTACTAGTTCTCTTTCCATTATTACTATACCATTTATTTCTTATTTAAAAGTGATAAACTTTATGGTAGATGAAGTTTGAAATAAATATATGTGAAAACAATGAAGCTGTAACAAATGTTTCTATTCAGAAATACATTAACTCATTCTCTACAAGGCTCACAAAAACTTATTTACTCAGTTCCAATGCACCAGAATCTAACATTTTCATGAAGAAAACAGCAACAAAGATGGTAATCTTTTGTTGTGCTAGGCAGTAAAAACCATTAACAATTAAAAATATAGCCCTTTGCATCAAGGAGTTTCAAATTCAGTTATTCAGATTTCTACAGTGCATCTCCTAATAAGCAAAATTATTCATGTTTTTATAATTATGTATCCATGTTTTAAAACAACACTCAGAATAATCTACGTGATTCATTTACTTCTTTTCCATTATTTCTAGGAAATGATTTTATGGTGTTTAGAAAATGATGTATAACAGCCTATTTTATAAGTACTATCAACAATTCAGAAGGAAAAATAAAGCAACACAGACTTCTTAAAAAGAACAGAAATAATTGACTCTGCTAAATACTCTTCATCACTAAAGAATAACACAATAATTGGTTTCCCTCTAGAACCCAAGAATGCAGAAAATGCTGCTATGACATAATAGATTAAAGATGCCACAGTAAGAAAGATAAAATATTTAATAGTTTTCAAGATGTTAAATTGTTAGATGGGGCAGTTCACAGAGAATAATTTACTCATCTATCTACTACCCACCACCAAATAATAAAAACAAAAAAAACCCACCCAACAATTGGTCTGATTTTGTTTTCTTTTTCTTTGTTCTTCATGAAAACAAAAGAACCTGTGAAAACTTACCTACAAACAACACAGGCCAATCCCATCTCCATGGCAAAATCATCAGCACTGGTCTCCTCAAAACTGGAAAGGTCAGCCATAGCTAAATCCTTGCTAGTTTGGACAGTAATAGGAGAGGACCGTGTCTCTGGTTTCTCCAATCTAGGTTTCTTTGGAATATCAACTCCTTCAGTGATGTCTGATTTCATCTATAAAAAGCACCCAATTAGTAAGTAACATGTTAGAATAAACTTTAAATCACTGAGAGATGGATAAGATAGACACTGCACAATGATCAAGTCCACTTGATAGATATTTTGACATAGATAGTTAGGGGCAGATATAAACACTAAAGATCTGTAGAAGACTTATAATAAATTCATCATCAATACATTAAAAGAAACCAGCAAGGTAGAAATAAAAATCAGAACATTTTAGCATGTAACTGTATTTGTCTTTTTATTCTTTTATCCATTAAAGAATTTTGGAAGCTCAATGGATTTACTTATATGCCCTGAAAAGCCACAGCACTAACAAGGCTATTTTTAAGGGTAGTTTTTATTTTAAATATTTTAAATTATAAACTACCAATATTTAAAACATATTGAAAAGAAGTAAATAGCAAACTATCTACCAGTTATCCAGATATTGCCATATTTACTTCAAAGCAAATTCTGGCTCCTCTCTTTAAGATATAAATGTTATAGATGTATCTGTCAGATTGGCAACAATTAAAAAGTCTGGGAAGACATGGAGAATTTGCAATTCTTATACTTTATTCGTGAGAATATAAATTTAGTACATGCACTTTGGATAGTAATTGGCAATGTCTAGTAATGTTGAAGAGGTGCCTATCCTATTACATCCATTTACGGATATGCATCCTATAGAAACTATCACCATGTGCACAAAGAATTTATCTTTAAAGCAGCTCACTGAAGTGCCATTGTACTAGAAAAAAAAGAGAAATAAACTAACTCCTCATCAGTAGGGAAATGGATAAACTGATTTACTTACTGAATAAATGTTACATGGTAGCTGAAAGAAATAGATCTTCATGTATCAACACAGATGAATTTCAAAAGCACATTTCTGAGTGATGAAAAAGTTGCCAAAAGATATACATGTACAGTATGATACCATTTATATAAATTTAAAAGCACAGAAAACAATATAGTTTACGAATAGCCAATATTTATCACAAGTATGAAAACATTTGGGACTAATATACTCCACTTTAAGGGCAGGGATTACTAAAGATTTTTTTAATGTATTTTTTACGAAGTGCTAAAATCTCAATAATTGACTATGTGCAAAAATCATTCAAAATAGGCAATCCAAGACTTATTTGTAGCTCTGTTAAGGTACACATCATCTTGTAACAAATTTCACATTTAGTCACTTATTCCTTCCTATCTTTTCTTCTCAGCAACTGTTCCATTTAGAATATTTAATATTTAAGTTATGGATTAAAGTTTATACTTGAAATTAGCACATCGCCTAGGGCTCAACTGCGTGTTGCCAATGACTTTAATAAATGGTTAAAAAAAAACAGTTTCTAAGTTTTACTGATTTTTCAAAAAACCGACATCTATAATTATCCAAATATGTTTACTGGGTAATTATTGTGTACTTTTACCTACTATTATGTAAAAGAAGTGAACACCAAAGAATTGTTCCTGCTTATAAGCACAATTGATTTCCTTTTTTAAAAACTAGATTAAATTCTTACTTTATCAGCTGGTCTCTTTTCAGCTTCCTTCTTTACTTTTTCAGTTGTGAGGACTTTGCCATTATTATTGCCAGAAGGAAGACTGGAGGATGTTTTGGGCTCTTGCTTAACAGAAATAGCTTTTGCACTTGAAATTTTGGGTGGCTCCACATCCTAAGAGATGAAATAAAAAGATACCTATAATCAACTGTTCTAACCAATTGTAGAAAGTAGACCACAAATGTAAACGATTTTCAGTTAAAAATTATCGTGTTTGGCCAATGTAACATCCATTTCTTTAAACAGATTTATTGAGAAATAATTGATATACAAACCGCATCTATTAAAGTATAAAATTTGCTAAGTTTCATGTGAAACCAGCACTACAATCAACATAATAAACATATTCATCATCCCCCAAAGTTTCCTTGTGGCCCACTATAATTACTCTTAGAGGCATACATCCTAGAGAAACTATGTCCCCCCATCCTCAGGCAACAATGCTTTCTGGAACTACAAATTAATTTACATTTCCTAGAAATTTATATGAACAGAATCATACAGTGTATACTCCTTTTTCTGGCTTCTTTCACTCAGTCTACTTATTTTGATATTGATTCATATTGTGCAGTATATCAATAGTTCATTCCTTATATATTGCTGAGTAATATTCTACTGAATGGATATACCACTTGTTTATCCATTTATCCATTGGTGGATACTTGTTTATAGTTTGGGGCTATTACAAATAACGTTATTATGACCATTCATGTACAAACCTTTATATGGATATTTACTTCCATTTCTCCACAATTAATGTCTAGGAGTGAAATGGCTGGATTATATGAGGTGTATGTTTAACTTTTTAAAAAACTGCCAAACCATTTTCCAAAGTGTTATGCCATTTTCCATTTCCACCAGTTGTATATGAGAGTCTTAGTTCCTTCACATCCTCATCAACACATCCTCTTTTTACTTTTAGACATTCTAATAGGTATATAGTAGTGTATTACTATGGATTCAATTTCCATTTACCTAATGTCTAATGATGTTGAATAGTTTTTCAAGTGCTTGTCTACCATACGTTATTTTGTTTAGAAGTTTTTATTAAAATGTTTTGTCCTTTTTAAAAAATGGAGTTGTTTGTTTTATTAATGACTCTAAAAAAAGTTCTCTATAGGTTCTGGATACAAGTCCTTCATCAGACATATAATTTACAAATATTTTCACCCAGTCTCTGGCTTGTCTTTTTTTTTATTTAAAAATTTTTTTTTTTCTTTTTAACATTTGATTAGTTTTTGAGAGAGAGAGAGAGACAGAGTACGAGCAGGGGAGGGGCAGACAGGGAGACAGAATCCACGAAGCAGGCTGCAGGCTATGAGCTGTCAGCACAGAGCCTGATGTGGGACTTGAACACATGAAACACGAGATCATAACCTGAGCCGAAGTCGGATGCTTAATGGACTGAACTACCCAGGCACCCCTGACTCGTCTTCTTACTCTGTTTTATGCTTCCAATCCTTGTTCTTATATTACCACTTTGCAGATATTTACACTTGCTATGTATTACTAATAGTATAAAAAGTTTATGTATAAGATACCTCTTGGAATCGCCCTTCAAAAAAGGAGGGCATTTCCTACCATTCTAAATAAAACTAGCACATCTGAGTGCAGTCTACTTTTTTGAGACAGCAGATAAATGTAGAAAAATACAAATAGGAACGATATACATTAGATTCAGAACAGTAGCAACCTCCAAGGAGGAAGAAATGGGGAAGGGATAAAGAATGGGGCTTTCGATTTCTTGGTAGTTGCACTTGATTTATTGTGCTGTCTAGAGGAGGTGTTGGCAAACTGAGGACTGGAGGCCAAATCTGGCCTATTGCCTGTTTTTTATAAATAACGTTACATTAGAACACAGCAATACTCATTCATTTTATGTATTATCTGTGGCACTTGCATGCGACCATGGCAGAATTAGATTGTTGTGCCAGAGACCATGTGGCCCACAAAGCCTAAAATATTTACTATTTGATACTTTACAGAAAGTTTGGTGACCATTCATGTAGACTTAGGAAAGGGATGGAAAAAATGTTAGCAATGCAGATTAATTTAAAAGTGTAACATAAAAAAACGAAAAACATAATCTTGTAGGCATTTGAAAACTATTATCTAATTCAGCAAAAAAGTTACAAGTCATTGGCGGAGGAGTTAAGTTCTAAGTTTTTTTTTTTTTTTTAAAGTTTATTTTGAGAGAGGTTAGGAGCAAGAGGGGGAGGGGCAGAGAGAGGGAGAAAGAAAACCCCAACATGGGGCTAGAACTGACGAACAAGGAGATCAAGACCTGGGCTGAAATCCTGAGTCAGACATTTAACTGACTGGGTCCCATCTAAGTTCATTACTTCACATAGGACTTACTGAACGATGTAAATGAAGATATCAACTGATTTTTATGTTGCAATTACACTTGGAGAGCCAGCTGTCAATGTTTATAAGCATACCACTGCCTCCAGGTGATTCTCTCTCTAGAGATGTAAATGGCAGCTGAAGGCTACAATGAAATGAATCTACGGTTTTTAAATACCTGACAGTATTTTCTCTAAACTGATCAATAAGAAGTAACTCTAGTTAGAAATCTAAGGGCAGGAGGCTTTTTAATCAAAACAAATTTTTCATGTACTTTAATAGATGAACTTCTGTTTGAGAATCTCAAAATACAGTACTGCTTCTTTAGTAATAATAGGTTTTACCTATTGGGATATTATCAACATTCAGAGCAGAATGAACTTACTAGTGTGTTTTGTAGAGCTGTATAATTTGGCAAGTTTGAACTCACTGAATTTACCAGAATGAGAATGGTAGAAGAAATGAGGACACAATGGCGCTACTATTCAAAGGGCAATAAAAAGGCTTGAGAATACTAGAGCTAGTGTTGGGCACTGAGTCTGGGACTTGGGCCTGTCTTTAATTTGAGATTGTGGGTTAGACTGAGCTAGTGATGTAATCCTGTCTTCCTTTTCTCATCTTGTTATCTGGGTCCAAAGACCTGGATGACTTTGGAGTTTCAGGGCTCTAGAGCTTTGGAAAGGTTTGAAAGAATGTCTCAGGTATTACAAATATAATAAATGCTGCCATTCACTAAGAGCCTATTATGTACCGGGTAGATACTGCACTAGGTGGCTTACATGCTTTATCTCATTTAATTTTCACAATTTTGCAAGGTAATCCTTATTACCTCCATTCTACTAATGAAGAAATAGAGGCTGGGGGAAATGAAGTTACTGTGTACCTTGGTTTCCTTATTTTTAAATGAAAATAAATAACACCTATTTCAAAAGATCATTATCACAATTAAAATTAATTATACACACACACCAAGCAGAAAAATACCTGAAACACAATAAATGTTCAAGATACATTATCTATTACTACACAACTAGTAAGAGGCAAACTGGGATTCAAAACAGGTTTGTCTGGTTCCAAAATGTATACTCTTTTCACATAAAGTTGTTTGGCTGCTTTGTCATTATCAAAGTTGGAGCCACATAGTTGTCATAATTTATCCATATACCTCCTTTTCCCCTTAAAGTATCCTATCCATATTCAATGTACTTCATTGCAAACTTTGTCCTTTTACTTCATTAAACATTAAAACATTAGAGAATAATTACAAGTCACGGTTTCATCCAGTAGCTTAAAATTTTGGGGGGATGAGAAACAATTAGAAATTAAATCATAAATAAGTAGGTTTCCCTACACATAAAGTAGAACAGAGTATCCCTCACACCCAGCTAACTTTTCCATGTAGAGTAAAAGTTCTCTGAAAACATGAAGGAAGAATAGAACACTAAAGAATATAATTTCTTCATGCCACAATGAAAGATTATTTTGGCAGGGAGACTGTTTTAAGATGATCTAAATATTAACACTGTTCTACTGCAGGCCTTACAAAACTCCCCCCAAGCTTTTAATTCTTGCAGGTACCTTTTGAGATGGACGGTAACTTGAATCAATGCCCCGAGCCAAAGATTCATCAAGTAGTGCCTTTAGCTTTTCTGCAGAATCTTTACTTTTTGAATGTAAGAAGCCAAGTGCTTTCAAAAAAATAGGATCAAGTTCCAAGTTCACAGCAGCAGCCATTGCAAACACCTGAAGAAAATAAGAAAGGGGGGATTAATTTAGAGACAATAAGCAATTATCTATGTTAAAGTTTATCTATCAGGTTCTTTTATTTATAATAGGTAATACTGTGCCCATTATACAAAATCTGAAACATCAGAAGAAAAGTAAATTTCCTTGTTATTCCTACCAACTTCGTTTCCCCTGAAGCAAGAACCTTATCAGTGTTGTGTGTATCCAGACCATGAATTCAAATTCAAATCCTGAATTTGAAATGCAGATAAGCTCCTCCCTGCCACAGAGCACCTTCCTCAGGGTTTTAAAATATACACTTACAGTTCAGTGTACAGGAACTTGATGTGTTTAGGTCAGGTTTACCATATGTCAAAATTTCTTCTCTCAAACCTTATTTCCATTACCAAAAAAAAAAAAAAAAAAAAAAAAGATTTGAGGCGGCGAGGCATGGCAGGAGAACAATGGTTAAAGGAAACATCAGGTGATGAGCTAAAGGTCATTGCTGCAACTTTAACCTCAACTACCTTTTTTAAATCTCCTTAGTCCTCAACTCCATTCTTGAATGCCTCAGAAAACATACTAAGATAATCTATTGGACTACATTTAGATTGTGGTATCTCATGCATTAACCTACTTTTAAAAAGCAAGGTCTCTGAGGAATGGTGCCATAGTTACTACCAAAAAATTATATATACATAATATAATTTATATACATAATATAAAATCTCTCCCATAGGGCCTGTGATAATGTTCTGTGTCATTAGCTTAAAATACAGTGAAGATGTACATCAAAGGCTTATGAAATTCCAAAACATTAAAAAATTTTGTTTTCAGCTAATACCAATGCTATCATGTGGTTCTAATTCTTGTGTCACTTTTTCAAATATTACCCCAGGCAAGGAATTATTAAAATAAAAATGTATACTTTGTGTTCAATCCTTTGATCAATATTCTAGGGCTTGAAACTGTCTTCTATCCTTGAGGTTAATAATGTAATAATGCAACACACATGTACTGTTAGAGTTAAAGATCTATCAGCAATTCCACAGTAATCTCTCATTTTCAGGGGTTTATAAAGCCATTAAACCTTGCTGTAGGTTGAATCTTGGCATATGAAAGTTCAGACTAAAGATGAATTTTGTTTGTTCCTTCCCCATCTACTTCTCCCCAATCCCTTTCCAACTTTGACAGGAAACACACCCCCACACCTACAGGCTTTTTTTTTTTTTTTTTTTAGTTTTCAAGACGGTATTAGATACCTTTCTGATAGCCTCAAAATTATTGTCAAATTCCGTACTCTAATGAAACACCTGAATCATCCATGAATCCCAAAGCCAATACTAAAAGGACAATTATCTACCTCAAACAGTTGTATTAGTAATTTAATGAAAACTGAGAAGCAATCTGTCACTTAAGACTATATTATTACATACATCATCTATGTAGATGATAGGTACAGAAAGGTTTTTTTTAAATTTACTCATGGTATAGGCTGATTACTATACATATTTTCTGGAGAATAGCTCCTCATTAAAATGTCCATGATGAAAAGAGTAAACCTGCCATTCCTCCTGAGTGCTCAAGGGGAATATGGCCTAACCTTTTTATTGACCAAACTTTTTATAGTTAAAAAGCACAGCATTTACTTATCCAGAACAATCTGTTTTATGAGGTGCTGACCAAAGGGCTAATATGGAGAAGAATCCTTCCAATATACTAGAAAAACAATTCCTTGAAATTTCTATGCTGGAAACCAGAAGCAAGGTATTTACTGTTACGTATTTCCATAATCACAGACAAAAGGTTTGCGTTACAGATTAGGTGACAAGAGTCAGTGCCTAGCTTATAAGACTACAGAAGTCATGTCATCAACACCAACATTCCAACTGGAACCTTGGAATCTGTTCTTTTTATATTATCCTGCAGTTATAAAACTGAATAGGCTTTGTACCCATGCCCTAAATTACTAACATGTCTCAAAGGTCTTAATAGTGGAATATAGGGAAAAAATATAAGAATTTCTATTTTTAATTTTTTATTAAAAATACGCTATTAATACACAGAATGATAGCAGTGTAGACATATAATTGATAACACATATAATGAAGTGTGCTCAATTTCACCCTCAGGGAATGATGAGACAAGTTTGGAGGCCAATGCTTTAGTCTATCCAGCAACTGCTAGTTTTCCTTTCCCTAGTATGTATACATCAAGGCTGCTTAAGGTACAAACTACCTTTCCGTAGAAAGGCCTTCCAGTACTTTCATTCAGCTAAGCCCTTCCCTCCCTCCACAATAACTTCATTGCTGGCTGCCCATAATCTTCTAGCCCCTACTCATTATCTATATATTCCCCTATATTTTCTACCTTGTTTTTCAAGCACTCCTTGCATCTCTTTACCTTTACTATTTCCCCCACTACATCTCCTTTTTACCATGGTCTCCCAAGTGGTACTCCTTCGACTTCCTACTCAAAGAGCAAAGAGGTCTACAGAGATCTTATTCCATATAGCTGCTTTTGGAGAAACATTCCATGGCCACCATTTATCAACATCTTCCCTTGAAATCTATACCTATACCTTCCTGGTTGCTAAGGTATGGAACATTTGCACTAGGCTCATCTTCTTACTTCTCCCCACTGTCGTCTCTGGCAATTTTAGCATCTATATTGATGATCTTCTCCAGCTTCCTAGTTTACTTAGATCTTCAATCCCAAAGAGCTTCATCTTCAGCCACCAAAGCCTGAAAGTAGCCACAATTATTCTCCTTTTTTTGACTATAATCTTGTATCTTTTTATCTCTTCCACTGTTTTCACTAAGGAACCTCTTCAAGGTACCAGGTCAACCTTCCTTTATTTTGCCTCCTCCCCCTGTCCCCCATTTCTTTCCTTGCATTCCACCTGCATTTTGAATTTATAGAGGCCTCCAGTTTCTTAGTTCCCTCTGCTTTCTCCTTATTGGCACCTCCTTGCCTCAACTTCTTTCCCACATCAAACAGAAAACAGTATTTGGGCCTAAAATAAAACACTCAGTTACATGTTTTATCCTATATATTTTAGTTTTCTATCTTACTTTTCCTCACTTTTTTTTTTTTTTTTTTTTTACCGTTTATTTATTTATTTTGAGAGAGACAGAGACAGTGCAAGTCGGGTAGAGGCAGAGAGAGAGAGGAAGAGAGAGAGAATCCCAAGCAGGCTTTGCACCATCAGCACAGAGCAGGATGCAGGACTCAAACCCACAAAACAGTGAGATCATGACCTGAGCTGAAATCAAGAGTTGGATGCTCAACCGACTAAGCCACCCAGGTGCCCCTCCTCACCCTTTTATATTGCTTTCTCTAGTTTCTATTACTTCTCCTTTCTTACGGACAAATGCACACATAGTAAAATTTATTTTTCAGCTACTGAAGTCCTTAAAGAGGTCAGCAACTAATTTCTCAATTTATCTCCTTTATTATTATAACCAAAAATATTTTCCTGGAGTTGTACCAAATTATGTTAACTTTTATATAGTTCCTTCCCTGTATATTCCAAAATCCATGACCAAAACAGACTGGAAAAGAGCCATATATCATTCTTACTGAGGATTAGAGCTAAGAATTCACTCCCACCAATACCACTACTATCCCATTCCTAGGTTATTGACATTTTTTAAAGTAGTAATTACTAATTTTCTGACATTCTTTTTTTTAAAGCAACACCTAGATTTTAAATTAATTCTACATTTAAAGCATTAAGTTTCTTTCATGTATCTATATCTGTATATATCTATTTATATATATATATATATATATATATATATATATATATATACACACACACCTAGGACTTGTTTTTTAGAATTCTAATCCTCAGTGAGAATTCTTAGCTCATGATAGGAATGATCTATGGCAAATGCATATAGCACAGAAATTCCCACTAAACAGTGACCTCTTTTTCCCACCTCTATCCATCTAGATTTATCTGCAGTATGTCATTAAAAAATTTTTTTAATGCTTATTTATTTTTGAGACAGAGGACAGAGCATGAATGGCAGAGGGGGAGAGAAAGAGGGAGACAGAGAACTCATAGCAGGCTCCAGGCTCTGCACTGTCAGCACAGAGCCCAACGCAGGGCTCAAACCCACGAACTGTGAGATCATGACCTGAGACAAAGTTGGACTCTTAACCAACAGAGCCACCCAGACGCCCCTACAGTATGTCATTTTACTTCCTGTCCTATATTTCATGGTCCAGCCTTTCAAAGACTCTCTTCTCTAAACACCCGTGTTCTATAGTCCTATAATTTCATCTACTTTCTAGCCATCCATCCTGTTATTTACCTTCTCCCTGCCTGCACCCAAACTCTTAAATGCAGCTGAGAGGAATACATACTCTGCATCTGTAGAGTCACCAATCTCATCTAGGCACTCAACACGATTTAGCAATCCTATCATGCTTCTCTCCTCAACTCACTTCCCTACTTTCTGCCAAGATCAGTTACACTTTCTCCGTTTTCCTTGAAACTGCTACAGTATCTCAGTAGATGTCTTCACCAATTTCACAGAGAAGACAAAAGCTGTCAGAGAGAAACTAAATCAACATCCTGCCACTACATCTACAAACTTACCTGCACCCATCCTTTCCTTTTTCCTACCTGATAAATGAAGAGGTGGCTCTCCATGTAATGCTACCTGTAACTGGATTCTACCTTTTCCTTCCCCATCTGGACCCTGAACTACGGATTATTTACTATGTCCTCTCCATCACCCTCTCTCTCTTTCTTTCTACTGGCATCTTTTCATTTACATTTAAATATATTCAAGCCTCTTCTATCCGGTCTTCCTCATTTCATAGCAAAACTTCCTTCAGAAAGTCATCCTCATTCTATACTCCCTTTTTTCATTCTTCTACTTATGCTGCATTTAATCCTGCAATTTGGCGTTTGTCCCACCATTCCGTCCATGAAAATGTTCTCACCACCGTATTCATAGCTTTAGGTAAACAGATCTTGTTTTTTCCTCCTACTTCTTTCTTAGCCTTTTTGTAGGTTCCTATTCCACTTCAACTTAAGTGAGTTCTGGGTCTCTTCTTGTCTCACTCTACACCTTTCTCTCAAAATGTGACATCTGGATCAGAAGCACAGGCATTACCTGGGAGCCTGTTAGAAATGTAAACTCTTGGTCTCTACCATGAGACCAACTGAAGAAAAAACTCCGGGCACAGAAATCTGTATTAAGCCTTCAAAGTGATTCTGATCCACTCTAAAAGCTTGAGAATTACTGTGCTAGACAATTTGATATATACTCTTTTGCCACGGATTATAAATTTATCTCTCTGGCCCATCTATCTCTTCCAAGATCCAAATGCCAGCTTTAAATGGGTATCTCACTGGTGCCTCCTATTCAACATGTCCCTAACAGAGCCACTCATAACCTCTTCTTCTGTCTCCCAACCAGATCTTCTAGCATTCCCTCTCTCAAATGATACTTAACCCCACTGCTCCAGCCAGAACCTGAGTATCAGCTACTCCTCCTACTTCCTGAACCCTCACCCTACACCCTTGTGTTCAGTCGCCAAACTTCCTAAATATACCTCAAATTCATCTACTTTTTTCGATCCTTGCTACCACCACCCTAGACCAAGCTATCACCACCTATTATCTGGCCTACCATATTAGCTTGATCAGTCTCCCCACAATCACTCTTGTCCCTCTCTATACCTTCCTGTATTATTCACTGGGTTAAAATGCCCTCTGCACTTCTTGCTGTCCAAAGGTTAAAGAACGAGATCCTTAACGAGGTCTCTAATGCCCTACATGATCTGGTAGTACATGTAAAATAGTTACAAGAGTACCTGGCACAGTGTACACACTCATTAAATACCATCTAGTATCTCAGACTATTCCCACTCCTCACTCACTGTTGTAGTCACATAATTTAGTTTAAGTCTTTCAACATATCATACGCTCTCACCTCAGCACATCAGTAGAAAGTGTCCCATACCCATCTTATTCATCCTTCACATCTCAGTATTTTTTTTCCCCACACTTCCCAAATAAAATAAGAAGTCTTACTGTTATTCTGTTCCCAAACATCCTGGAAGTTTGGAATAGTTACTATACTGTTAATTATGTAAACAGTCTTTCTCACTAGAATGTAAATTCCCTGAGGATGAGCACAGGATTGATCTTACCCGCTGCTGTTAACTGTGTGCCTAGCAGAGTACCTGGCAGGTAGTGGGTATTCATTAAATGCTGGCCAAGTGAATACACAGTATTCATTTCCTCTTTCAAAAACTTTCTCCTCCGTGATTTCGATTACGCTTAACTTTTCTGGTTCTTCTCTTCTATCTATCTCTGGCTACTCTTACTCTGGTTCATCTTTTCAGCCCTGTCACTCTTGGTATTGCCCAAGTATCTGTTCTCATCTATCTTTTTTAGTTCTGCTTCCACTTTCTTCCTGGGTTATCTTCTATTTATGTTTTTAATTTAACTGTCATCTTTAGGCAGATGGTTTCACATTTTTCACCACTCCAATCTCACTTAAACTCAAATCCCACATTTCCAATTGCTGAGTAGGTATGTCTACCTGGTTTCCCAATTTAGTTATGACTAAAATCGGTATTATGAATACCTTCCTCCAAAAGTTCCTTGTCCTGCACGTTTTTCAATGAACGACACAACTTTCTGTTAATCTAGTCTGAGGCCTAAATCACATATTAATGTTCCTGAAACATATTTTCCTTTCCTTCTTATTTTTCTTCTTCAAAAATTAAAACTCCCTACTGCCTTCAAAATAAAGCCTAATCTCTTGGCCTACCATTTATAAAAGACAATTCATTAACTGGCACAAAAACTTTAAATCTTCATATACAGATTCTCTTTACAGCAGCGCCATTAGCTGGCCTTGACACCTCTACTCACTTTTTCTGTCTGGGAAGCTTTTTACCTATTTTTAGATGTCCAAATTCTATGTTCAAATATTACTTCTCACGAGGACTCTATTCTCAGCTGGTATGTCCTTCTCCACCCCAAATACTAATAATCTCTCCCTCCTAGGATATCTATTAGTGCTTTCTCATGGTACTAGGACTTTCTACCTTGAATCATACTCTTTTTTTCCCCCACAAGTGTTATATTCCCTATAAAACTCTGAGTACCTTATGAGGGAGAGTCTACATTTATCTTTTTGCCTATTACTTTGCTACTTTGCAAAGTACCAAAAATAATGGCTATAGAATTATTAGGGATCAAAGTAAAGTGTAATGGTCTTTTCTCTCCTTCTACACAATTCTAACCACTTACGAAGTCCCTTTACAAAAAGAGCAACAAGAAACTCAAATCCATCTTCCATGCACCTAACCCCCTAAGCCTCACAAGCATCAAAAAAGCAAAAGCAAAATAAATAAAACCACCTCGGTCTTGACTAGAGACCTGTACAGTGTTCCTACCTGCAATACTTTCTTCCTACTCCTTTACCTGGCTTAAATTCATTAATCCCGTTAGACTGTAACTCCATGAGGGCAGGGTCTTATGCAGTTAACATAGTTTGAAACTTAGACTCTCAAAAATATTTATTGAATGAATGAACTAGGTTTTGTTTAAATGTCATTTTCTAGGGCGTCTGTTATCTCTCCAACCCAAATTGGATATTCATTTCTTACCCTACATGCCAATCTTAAACACACACACACACACACACACACACACACACACACATCCAAAGTTGATCATCTGCATGTGCACAAGATAAAGGAAACTGAACTTATTCACACCAAGTGCAATATTAGGGTTGCCATCTCCTAAACGGCTTTGCCCTTTATGTCTTTGGAGGCTCTTGCAACCTTCTACTAAAAATCTTTTTAAAGATGCTGTCCGTTTCATTCCTCTACTGAATTCTTGGCCTTGAGTTATACTGATATCTTAGGGACATGTCTGGAAATGCAGGGAAAGTGGAAAGACCACGATTCCAAACCAACCAAGTGACGGACTAGCTGAAAAGCGACAGCGGACACTCAGAAAAAAGAATCTCAAGCCTTTGATCAAAGCATGACACACCGAAGGCCTAGCACGGAGGGAAGGTCTTTGAGGGAGCCGGAGGAAGGGGGGAGGCGGAAAGAGGGAGCTGCATAGAGAAGTCGCCAAAACCTTCCGAGGAAGGTCCGAGACGGGGTTCTGGAGACCTAGTCCCTGGGGCCGTGCCCTAGATAGGCGAACCCGCAACAGACTCGGAGGAAGCACAGCCCTCACCGAAGGGAGAGAGCGGTCAGCCTGGGGCACGCGACCGCCCGCAAATTACGAAGTTTCCCCCTAAAGAGCGAGGAAACTAAGACTCCACGGAACTACTCTCACACCTCGCCCCTCGCGGAGGTCTCGAGCCTCCCAGAGGCGGCTGGGAGCCGGGTAGCTCGTCACAACTCACCGCTCCGCCCCGCTACTCCGTCCGTTCCCGGAGGCTCCTTCCGAACCGGTCCCGGAACTAGCCGGCTCCGAGGAGGGGGAAAAAAAGGTTCCTGCAGCAGTGTGAGGAGGGAAACTTTTTGGCTGTGCGACGGAAGGAAGTGACGTTACCCCCGGTTTCCGGTCCGCCGGATTATGAATGACGGCCGGCAGGGCTGTTTCCAAGACACTGTGCCTGTTGTTTCTCCCCTGGCCTCTCTGGCAGCCAGTGGCCTCTTGGGCGAAGACTCGCAGAAGCGGCCTCGGAAACCTGGCTCGCGCGGGGCGGGAAGGCGCAGGCGGCTCGTGTCGCTGACACGCTCACCCTCCGTGCCTGGCCGCGCCTCTGCGACCAGGTAAAGAGGGCGCTCAGGCCGCCGGCTTCGCAGTCCCCCGATCCCCCTGACTACTCTTTGCATCCGGAGGCGACTGGGCTGACGATGCGGGATGGAGAGGAGGTGGTGGGAAGGGCAAGGGCGTGGAATTAGTGTCCGATGTCTCTCCAGTGCTGGGGTCCCTCAACCTCTTTGACAGCCACAGCTTCTGAGGGTGCTGGTGGAGGCTCCGGGCCCCTTCTCAGATTTCCCAGGGCAAAATTTCCGGTCCTCGTGGCTTCCTCTGCTGATGGGGGAATGGAGCAGCTTCTGTTTGCAGCAGTCTGTGGAGTCGTTTGCCTTTTGCTGCGAAGTGTAGTTTTAAGACCTTTTGGCAGGCTGTAACTTTTTTTTTCTCTTTGACACTTTGTTTTCCATTCCATGCCTTCCTGGTTGGAGAAAGAAGTTGTATGTGAATACTGCCTAACAGTTGCTCCAAAGGATTTGCTTGGGGGGGGGGGGGGGCGGGATTTGTTTCTGTTACCCTAGCAAAACTGTTTCAGTTCGGTTTTAAACTTCTGTGTGGAAAGTTTGAGTTTAACTGGCACGGAAATTGCTTTGGCTTTAGAAACGCCCGTACTTCCCATCCAACTCTACCTGGTTTGAGATTAGGTGCCTTGTCTTTTTCCTTTTATTCTTAATCCCAGGATTCCATTTCTTGTTATAAATTCTTGAATGTCAAGGAAATTCCAGCATTTAATAGTATATCTTGTGCTAAATTAATGATTTAACAAAATACTGCTTTTCCAAGCTTATCTATAGAAACAGTATTAAAGGAGAAAAAAAGCTGGCACGAGTTAGTGACGTGGCAATTGTAAACATGGTCATTTAAATATTGTGAAAATAAATTCTTTGTTGTAAATACAACCGAATGATTTGCTGTCATATTTAATAAATCAAACTTTAAGCTATGTGAGTTTTTTTTTTTTTTTTTAATGTCTGGTGGGGAGTTTACTAAGAGGATTGCTTTAAGCATACTCATGTGAAATTATGTTTGAGTTATATCTGAAGACATTATTTTAAAAGGTCTAACTTTAAAAATAAGTCTGAGAAGAAATCAGTGAGATTTGAGAATTGCTTTATCAGTTCTTCTATTTATTTTTTTACACTTCTACATGTTTACCTGCTTTAAGCAAAGCTCAAACTTGAACTTCTGTAATAGTGGGCCTGTCACGGTTTAAAAACAACAACCCTGTGTTTAGTATGTAGCTTTGGTTATTACCCTTATTTGAAATAAGAACAAGTACTGAGTATCCAATCAGCCTTTCTATAATAGGAACAATTTAGCAGACCTTGAAACTTAACAAATTCTATAGACCAGTCAACTAAAACATCTGTAGTATACACAATTCCTTAGTGTAAGTTTTTATCTTCAGGTATTTAAAGTAGCCCACTGAATCCTGTTATGATTAGTACTTAGAATACAAGGTTTTAAACCATTTAGATCATAACAAGCCTAGATATTGTTTGCTGTGGGGATTCAGTAATTTTATTTCAGGCTTGCTGGCTTTTTTGTTTGTTTGTTTGTTTTGATGTTTACTTATTTATTTTTTGAGAGAGAAAGAAAGAACACAAGTCGGGGAAGGGCAGAGAGGGAGAGTGAGACTCAGAATCTGAAGCAGTCTCCAGGTTCTGAGCTGTCAGCACATAGCCCTATGCTGGGCTCGAACCCACGAACTGTGAGATCATGACCTGACCTGAAGTCAGACGCTCAACCGACTGAGTCACCCAAAGCACCTCAGGCTTGCATTTTATGCTGTGATCTCCATTAATTATGAGGTCAGACATAGCTGCAAGCATTATGATTCTGTAGCAGAAGATGATTCCCTGATTCACCAGAGAGCTGACATACTTCCCTTATGGCTAAAGTTACAGTAAGCTTTTTCACTTTTAAACAGTTTTTCTGCACTTCTTACCCAGATAACAAAACAGCTAATTTTAATTATTGAACTTTGTCCTCTAGGACTTAACTATATGTATCCCCATGGTACATAATGTAATGAGGACTGAAGCAGCTTGGGTTTTTTCTTTCCTTTTTTAACCTTTAGTATCTAAGGTAATTAGCTGCTGTCTAACCCTATATGAGCAAGCTTTTTTATACATATAGATAGTAAGAAAATGGGGTAGGATTTGCAACCAAATTGTGTTATTTTGTGAAATGCATAAAACACAAGCTAAGCTCTAATATTCATAATGTTGAACATTTGATGTAGTAAGGAATTAAAAGGGTTTAAATTTTAATCTTTAAGAAAATTGAATTTGTAATTTCATACCTGTAAACTGTGGTGAACTATTTATTTTGTACAATATAAACAGTTAACATGCAAGTTAGGGTATTACGCATTCAACCATTTTGTGACTTTGTGGCTTTCAGCCTCAGTAACAGATTTTTTATGGGAGGGTGGGGGAGGGGAAACTTCAATTCAATAAAAATCCCTTACCTTTCTTGAGAAGTTTGGAAGTATAAAGTATAATTTGTGGATTGCCAGTCAAAATTTGTTTTTTAATAGTATCAGTGGATAAGAAATTTTGAGATAAATTACAAATGAATAATAATAGCTGGTATTTATTTACAGGCTTACTAATGTGATAGGCATTGTTAGGTTCTCACAGCACACTATATGGTAAATCTGATGTTATTGCCCCCATTTTATAAATGAGGAAGCAAAGGCACAGAAAAGTTATATTGCTATTAAATATCAGAACCAGGATTTGAACCCCGTTAGTCACCTCCAGAGAGTCTAGGCTCTTATCCATTACTTTATATTTCTTGGTGTATAAATATTCTACTTATTAAGTGTATAGAATCCATTTCAGCTCCTAGCTCTCTTGACTGAGTAGCAGTACACACAAAAACTATAAGTTTGGATGGATTCTAGTTACACGTATTCCAATTCAGCTCACCGAGGTCCTCTTGTTTCTTCATTTCGATTTAATGGTGTCAAGAAGAATGAGGCTCATGTACCAAGACTAAAGTTCTTAATAGCATTGTCATTACAACGATTACTGATACTCATTTATGTACATTCATTCATTTCTTAAACTAAAGTTTGAGTACTGATAAGCATTGGAGATAGAAGGTCAGGTAATAAGTGCTATAAAGCAAAAAAAAAAAAAAGGGGGCACCTGGGTGGCTCTGTTGAGTGTCCTAACTCTTGATTTTGGCTTTAGGTCATGATCTTAGGGTCCTGAGATCAAGCCTCTCGATCTCATGACTGAGCCCCACGTGTTGGGTCTGTGCTGAGCATGGAGCCTGCTTAAGATTCTCTTGCTGTCCCTCTGCCCCTCTCCCCAACTCAGGCGCTAGCTTGCTCTCTCTAAAAAAATTAAAAAAAGGAAAAGGATAAGGGGCTAGGAGGTAATGGGAGTCCTTTTTCAATTCAGGTTGTCAGGGAAGGTCTGTTCTTGAATTAATATTCAGACACCTCAATGAAGTGAAGGAGCAAACTAGGCCTAAGGAATAGCAGACACGAAAAAAATTCTCCAGTGGAGCATTCCTGGCTTCTTTCAAGAACAGCAGGGAGAACTGGAGAGGAGTGGGTGGGCAAGAGGGAGCAGAGGTAAGGGATCAGGTCAGAATAAGGATAGTTAGGGTCATGGCAAACTATAGGCCATGATAGGAAATTTGGATTTCAAGTGTTTTGGGGAGCCACTGGATGGTTGTGAGCAGGGGGTGTGATCTGATTTATGTGTTTAAAGGATCATTCTGACAATTGGAGAGTGGACTGATGTGTGGAGAGTGGAAGAAAATAGTTAATAGATGTTTGTAGTAGTCTTTATAAGAGCTGGTGATGACTTAGGTTAGTTGATAGTGGTAGAGGTGCTAAGAAGTTGGATTTAGCATATATTTCAAAAGTAGAAATGGTAGGTTAGAGAGAAAAAACAAGTTGAGTGAGACTTCAGAATTAAGGGCCTGAGCATCTGGGTGAATGGTGTTGCCATTTTATCAATAAGGGACTGCTAATGGGAGAAAAACAGGTTTAGAAAAATGTCTAAGGGAAGATGTCAAGTACAATGTAGGAATCTGAAGTTCAGGGGAAAGGGTGTCCCTGAGATAAAAATTGGGAGTCATAGATGATATTTATACCTATGGTGCTGGAGGTCACCTAGAATAATAGTACTGTTATATTGTCAGTTGTGGCCCATTAATGGGTCGTGAAGTCAATTTACTGAATACTAACCAAAATTAAAAAAAAAAAAAAAAAAAGGATGAAAGGAAGGAAGAAAAGCACAGGATTAAAAATAGCAGATACATCCCATGTAGTAGGGTATTTCTTTGTGATTCTTGTGTTTCAGTTTTATTCAGTGTATAATGAGTTGCATTAAAAAAAAGTCTTATTGTGTGGCATAATTAAAACTTTGAAAGCCAGTGGGGCGCCTGGGTGGCTCAGTCGGTTGAGTGTGGGACTTCAGCTCAGGTTATGGTCTTGCAGTTCGTGGGTTTGAGCCCTGTGTTGGGCTTTGTGCTGACAAATAGCTCAGAGCCTGGAGCCTTCTTCAGATTCTGTATCTCTCTCTCTTTCCCTCTCCCCTGCTCATGCTCTGCCTCTCTCTGTCTCTCAAAAATAAATAAATGTTAAAAAAAATTAAAAAAAAAAAAAACAACAACTTTGAAAGCCAGTAATCAAAGGAGTGAGTGTAGCTAAGAATAGGCCAAAGTACTGAACCACAAATTACTAAGGTCTGTGGAGGATCCAAAAAAGAGAATTAGGAAGGAACTACCAAAAATCTTGTCAAATGATTGCCTTTAGGGGCATCTGGGTTTTTAGGGGCACCTGGGTGGCTCAGTTGGTTGAGCATCCAACTTTGGCTCAGGTCACCATCTCAAGTTTCTTGGGGGTTCGAGCCCCACGTCAGGCTCTGTGCTGACAGCTCATAGCCTGGAGCCTGCTTGGGATCTGTGTTTCCCTCTCTCTTCCCCTCCCTGCTTGCACTCTGTCTCCCTCTCTCTCAGAAATAAATAAATAAACATAAAAAAAAAAATTAGAACAGGTTTTTATCAAGGATTACTGAGACCAGCACAATTGCTTAGAATAACAATTTCTGATGAGCTTCACTTTGGTGGAATTGTTGCTCAATAAAGTTGCCATATGCTTCACTTTATGAAATTTTAAATTTATAAAACAGTTCTATTTATATTAGAAAAATGGCTATTCCTGAATGTTTGCAGATAAGATCCCTTTGTAGATTCAATTAATGCTTTTGAATTGATGGATAGTTCTTATCCATGTGTTGGAACTAAAACGTCCTTGTAAGGATTGTGAAGATTAGAAGTAATGTATAAAAGGTGTATGTGTTTAGCACATAGTTGGTGGACAATCAAATGTACGTAGGATTACTTAGAATTATATTCTTTGTTCACTCATTTAACATTTATTAAGCTATCAAATTCCATGCATAGTGATAATTTCTTATATGAAAAAAACAATATTTTGTTACAGTGGTGTACTTTTTGGTCTTTACCTATTATGTAATATATAACTTACCTATGTATCCATTATGTACTATTTAGTTGCCATAGATCCAGTCTTGAATTTTGAGCACAAAACTTTCAAACTTTTTTTCAGCTTCTGAACAAGTATGCTTATTTTCAATACATTTAGTATATTTTTTCTTTCTCTTTATATATACACATGCATGAAGTGAAGTAGTAAAATGCTTTTAGAGTTTAAAAACCCCATGAAACTCATTTACCTTTTCATTTGTGACATACTTCAATTTATCAAGACCACGATATGTTAATTAGAATGAGAATGCAAAAAAAAAAAAAAGGTAAATGCCTAAAATGTTAAACCTGTGACTGCTTCAGTTATGTTTAAATATATCTATGAAGAGTCACAAGTAATGAAATCAGGCTTAAATATTTTCTTTTCCCTTTTTATTTCCTCAGCAGCATTCCCAAACAAACTGGCATATCCAGGGAAGAGATGTACCCTCCATCAGCTCTGTTTAGCAGCCAAGTCTGTGGTTTTTGTCAGCTATTTTCTCTCTCTGTCTCAGGAGTAGTTAGAGTGTAGCACCTGTCAAGGCTGAGCAAATGACACTACTTCTGTGCTTGGCAGGAACGTAATATGGAGTAACAGGAGCTGCCCCAGGAACCCCGGAAACCCCAAAGATGATTCTATAGTACCTACCTTTTTAAAGCTCATGACATAAAAATAATTATGTAAGGAATCTCTAGGTAGAAATGGAGAAGAAAAAAAGAGAAGAGGGTTTTCTCTTGCCTATGATGTTTGCAAACTTAAAAACTGTGTTCTACTGTCTTGAAAAACACATAGTACAAGCCAAAAACATATCAAATTTGTACAGGTTTGCTAATACTTAATATTTATTTTAGAAATTATGTTAGTACTTAATGGGAAGAAATTGCCCAGGGAGAGTAATTTTTTAACTCCAAGATCATTAAGTAACATTTTTAATCTCCCAGGGGGGAAAAAAAAACACAACACACCAACATCTATATTGGAAAAATAAATTATGTTAAGAATCAACAGTACTTTGCATTTTCTCTCCGGCATCTCATTAATTTTTAGATATCTCCATGGGCAGGTTATTGCTATTTTGTTTTGTTGACATTTAGCATTTATTAAGTGCTCACAGTGACAAAAGTTTATAAAATATGTAAAAAAGCCTATTCTCAAGGTACTTATTCTTGGAAAGTAGCAAATAATACATGTACTCTAATTTTTTAATTTCTAAATCACAAGTTGTAAAAGAGCATGACATTGTTTTCAGTTTTGTTTTTATTTTTATTTTTTAAAGAGCAGGACTAATCTCATAATTACTATTTCCTAGACTGCTGGGCAAACGAGGAAATCAATCATGTTTTCTTTCAAATCTGCTTCTTGAAGCATTTAGGGATCTTCTGTATAGTATCGCACTATCAGCAGAGAGAATTAAGAAGATCAGTAAATTATCAGCCGTAGATTTACAGGAACAAACTCCTCAAAGAAATGATTAGTTTCCTAGAAAAGGTGGTTTCTTTTGCCTGTGAGCTTTAATAAGCACCCTTTAGTAGTTTGTTTTAAAGCAAACTGCAGGTGCAAAAAAAAAAAAAAATTAAAATTAAAAAAAAAGCTAAGCTTGGGAGAAAATGGTTTCCATGGGTAAAAAAGTTGTTGCTTCTAAATCACATGAAATAATTTTTCCCTAGATAATCTTTTAAAGAAGTAACAAAACATTGTGCAGATCTGTTATGTTTTACTAAAAGAAATACAAAATAAAATAGTAGTGATTACTTGCATTATCAAAAGTTTCTCCAAGACAACACTTTACTTACTATATTGCTTTGTTATAATGAATTATTAGCTCTTTAACAAAAAACCTGAGGACCAAGACACTTAAAAATATTTGTTTTGCTTTCAATTAAAAAAACTAAGGAATTTAGAATATAAAGGAAATTTAGTATTTTTTAAGATTTCCTAAATTTCAGAGTACACTAATATTTCAGAGTACACTTAAAAGAAAGTTTCAGGTGTACTCTTTAAAGGCTTTTAAAATAATTTTTCCTCTACCATCTTCCTATTACAGCTTTCCATCGTGAATGCTTTTAAAGAGTGCCATCTAGTGTTAAGTTTGGAATTGTGATTTATGGATTAGAACACGGGAATTTTAGACCCAGGAAATGTAGAAATCAAACAAAGAGTCATCATAATTGACAATATTCTTAAAGAGTATGACTTGAAAACACCCATCAATAATTTGATCTCGATTGTATATGTTTGCATCTTTAAAATAACCAGTGTGTGTATGTATCCATGCATTCATTCAACAAATACTTCTTGATTTTATCTATCTATCTATCTATCTATCTAATCTATCTATCTTCAGGTTCTGTTTTAGGCAGAGCAGTACACAAAACAAAATTTCTGCTCTCATGGAACATTCTCTCTGTGGGAAACAAAATATATAGTATACTACCACAGTGCTAAGTGTGGAGAAAAGCACAGAAAGGTTTTTTTCAGGGAGGATGGGGGTTGGGGTTTTCAATTTAAATACAGCAGCCAGAGATCATCTCAATAAGAAGTTGACATTTAAGTAAATACTTGAAGGAGATGAGGGAGTATTCCAGGCACTGGAACCCACTGCAAAGGCGGGAGTGTATCTAGGGTTTTAAAGGAATAACAAGCCACTCTGGCTGGGGCATTGAGTGATCAGATCAAGGAGATCTTTGTAGGCCATTGTAAGGAGCTTTGCCTTTTTTCTGAATAGGATGGGAAGCTATGGACTGTTTGAGTAGAGTAGTGACATGATCTTACTCCATTTTTAACAGGATCACTTTGGATACTATGTTGAGAATAGAACAGAGGGGGAGGTAGGATGGAAAGCAAGGTTAGAAGATAGTTGCTGTAATACAGAAGAGAGGTGATTGTGGCTTGGATCACAGTGGAAACAATGAACATGGTGTGGAAATAAACAGATTTGAGATATATGTTGAGGAACCAAAGTAAGTTTTTAATGGATTGGTTATGGAGGTGTTAAAGAAAAGAGTAATTAAGAATGATTTCAGGTGTTTGGCTGAACCACTAGAAGGATGGTTCTCCATTAACTGAGACGGGGAGGATACATGAGGAGCAGGTTTAGGGTGTGGGGGTGAATGATTTTGGACATGTTAACTTTGAGATATCTTGGTTGTCAACATCTGAGTTATGGGGAAACTTCAGATCTTTTTCTGTTGTGATTCAGCACGCTCATCATAATCAAAACTCACTTACTTTAGGAGAATTTATTTCTCATGAGGGAATGAATATCTATCCCCCCTCTCCAATTATTATATCGTAGAGTCATAAAACAGCAGCTATTTGGAGGCCCAGCATGGCCAAAGCTTCTCCAGACAGCTCCCAGTATTCTTGGTTACTTCTTATTTCCTATTCTATTCATTTCTTGTTCTTACCTGTAGTGAGACCCCAAAGTACTTGATTGGGAGGGTTCTACTGCAGAGCACCTGGGGTATGCTTATTTTAGAGGGGTGTAAAATCACCTCTAAGACTAGTTAATTGCACCGGGTGGAAATCTTTCTTTTGGAAGCCATGTATTCAGTCCAGGAACAAATTCTCGTAGAATCGTACCTATCACAAATCCTTGCTGATTTCTAGAAAAAGTTTTAAAATATTCGTCTTTTATTTCAGCTTCTAAATTACTATATTCTAAGGTCTATTAACCACTTTTATTTATGCTTCAGGTGACCCAATGAAAGAGGAAAATGAAAGGCATTAAGAAAAGTCTTACAGAAGAATATCTATACTTGGACTTTTCTCACCAAATGGAAGGATGTATCTTTCCTCTTCATACATCTGTAACTTTATTTTTGTTATCATACTGTGACTGCAAAATCTTCAAAGTTGGTTTAGTCCTCACAAAAGAAAGCACAGATATTTCACTAAAAAATGTAGTGCCCCAGGATGTTGAAATACAGATTATTTCAAAGCAAGAACTTCCAGCAATAGTCCAGAATTGCTGTTTACCTGCAGTAGTAGAAAAACCAGACAATTTCTGTAGAGCAGGACTTGCTGTTGTACTGAGACACATAATCCAGAAATCATATGAAGCTGACCCCTCAAAGAAGGAAATTTTGGAACTTCTGGGTTTCAAGAAGACTTGCTTGAAAGCCTGTGCTGAAGTAAGTATAATCTCCTTTCTGTTATTTAAAGCCATAAAACGATAACACATTCAGTCGAGCATTTATTTTAACTATCTGTAGGAGGCTAAAATTGCATTTATTTAAAAAACCTATAGTAAGCAAGGAAATAAAGTAGCCCTTCATGTATGCCAATATTTCAGTGCAATGATGAGAAGTAAGAATTTAAGATTTAAATTGTGAGGTTTGGAGACATTATTTCTAGAGAATGACTTTTTAAAAAAATCTTTTGTTTTAATTACATTGAGAATTTTTATTTTTTGTTTTATTTTTTAATTTTTATTTATTTTTTATGTATTTTTTTAAATATATGAAATTTATTGTCAAATTGGTTTCCGTACAACACCCAGTGCTCATCCCAAAAGATGCCCTCTTCAATACCCATCACCCACCCTCCTCTCCCTCCCACCCCCCATCAGCCCTCAGTTTGTTTTCAGTTTTTAAGAGTCTCTTATGCTTCAGCTCTTTCCCACTCTAACCTCTCTTTTTTTTTATATATATTGAGAATTTTTAAATGAAACTTTACACATGAACAGGAGCTCTAGTACCACTGCTTTGAAAATTGTACTTTTTAGGGATGGATGGACTTTGAAGGCTTTGAGAAGGAAGGATTTATTCAGTAAGAGGATGCTCGAGGTGAGCATGTATTCCCAGGTATAGGAATGCATGACCATTGTTTAGTGTTGTCACTTTTGAAGCACTGTACTAGCATAAAAGCCTAGCCCAGGGATGGCTTAGCTCAAGGCTACATTGTCAAAACCAGTCTTATTTCCCAACAGAAAGTTTTCTTCAAGCTACGTTGACAGTAAAGTATCCTTTAATCTCTTGTTTTGTTTTATTTTGCAGGTTAGTCAGTGGACCAGGCTATGCGAACTCACCATCCCTTTAGCTATTGAGAATTTTCTCAAAGAGTCTTCTGACCAGCACCCAACTATCCCTGCAGAAATACTGCAGCTAGAGAGAAAGCTCAGTGAGCCCGTTAGAGTGCATAATGATGACAAACTCCGTCGCCAGAAGCTGAAGCAACAGAAGGCTGCTGGGGTTGGGCCTGCCCATGCTAAGAGCAAGGTCCTTAGACAAGAAACATCTGAAGAGTTGGACTCTTCATCCAAGAGCCTGGAACTGCAAGTGGCATTCTCAAAGCTCGCAGTGTACGAAGAACCAGCTACTACCAACAGGGAGCCTTCTCACATCAGAAAAGCAAAAGTGTCTGACCTTCCGCCTCTGGAGCATGTGTTTGCAGAAGGCCTGTACTTCACTCTGGCAGATATCGTGCTCTTGCCCTGTATCCATCATTTTTTGGTAAGGGTTATCGAGAGTGTATATGTTACTGTAAGTTTCAGTCTATGAAATTGCCTAGGCTTGCATTCCTATTCCATTTCTTACTATCATTATGCTCCTGGGCGAGTAATTAATATCTGTCTGCATCTTCTTATCTGTGAAATAGAGATAATACTACCTATCTAGTAGGATCAGTATGAGGAATAAGTGACAATTTGTGTGAAGTGTGAGCAGTGTTGGGCACATGGTGAGCTCTCATTAAGTGTTCGTAATTATTAGGACTTTTAATTTTGAGTTGCTAAAATTTAGCAGTCGTTATTATGATTAATTTCAAATTGCTCCTGTGATTCCCTTCAAATATTAGAAGTTCCAGTATTAAAACACTAAAAAATCTTGCCAGCTATATTTTAGAATTAAATAGCTACTTAAGATACTAATTACATTTGGGGCGCCTGGGTGGCTCAGTCGGTTAAGCCGCCGACTTCGGCTCAGGTCATGATCTCGCGGTCCGTGAGTTCAAGCCCCGCGTCGGGCTCTGTGCTGACAGCTCAGAGCCTGGAGCCTGTTTCAGATTCTGTGTCTCCCTCTCTCTGACCCTCCCCTGTTCATGCTCGGTCTCTCTCTGTCTCAAAAATAAATAAACATTAAAAAAAAAAAAAAAAAAAAAAAAGATACTAATTACATTATGTTGAGTATTATTAAATCAAAAATATTTTATCATTATGTCTGTGCTTCTCTGTTCCTTATAAGATTACAGAAGGTAGCTATTCAGTGTTGTGGGAGAATATAAATGGAAAATTTTCTTTCCTAGTATGAGTGTGTGTGTGTGTGTGTGTATTTTTCTCTCTGTGGAGGAAAAAAGAACACGGTGAAAATAATATTAGAGTGAACATGGGAAGCTATAGCTCTCCTCAGCTTTCCACTTGGCTTTCAAGAGCTGCATTTTTCTTGCTTGGAAGTGTTTCACCCTTCCCCCTAAAAAGGAATCAGATATCAGATTTCGTTCTCATGTATCATCAAGACTTCAGGTATCTCTAGTGACAAATGAGAAAAGATTTCTAATGAAAATCTATTTGGAGGCCAGTGCTCCACCAGTAAGTTAGGTGGTATTGATTGGCATTTTCTTAAAGGTAAGATTAGAAACCAAAGTAACTTTAGATGTTGATTAACATTTTAAATGTCATATGTGTGCATACTATCCACAGAGCTCAGTGGGGAGAAAACATCAACTTTTTTTTTCTAGTCATTAGACTAGATTTCTAGATTTCTAATTTAGATTTCTAAATTCTCTTGCTCCTGACCCTCCCCTTTATTAACAATGCCAGTCATTAGACCAGTCATTTGATACATATGATGAAATACTGTTGGTATTTGTGGCTTCTTGGTCCTCTCAGATAACTTTGTTTTTAATTTTGTAAGAATGGAATCAAAATGCCACATCATTCATTTATTCATTTGAGAAACTTACTGAAAGCCTACTGTATATATCAGGCACTGTTATAAGCACTGGAGATAGAGTGATGAACAAAACAGATAAAGTCCCGGACCTCATGGAGTTAATATTCTACTAGGGGAAGATGGAAATGAACAAGTAAACAAATTATACATATATATATATATATATATATATATACACACACACACACACACATACATATATATGTGTGTATATATACACACATATATATGTATATATACATATACACACATATATATATACATACATATATAAATAAAATAATAATGGTACAAAGAAAATAAAACAAAGTGATAGAGAAGATGAGTACCTGCTTTCAAACTCAACAAAACAAGTATAAAATTGGATTTACCTGTATGAAGCTGATTTTAGAGCATTGTCCAAACATCCAGTTTCAGCTGGTTTGTGTTTGATTTTAGTTTAATTTACATGCTATTTACCGAATTAGGATCAATTGATGCTGAAGTATTTTTAATTGAGAGGGATTTTTTTTCCACCCTCTCCATTCAGGCAGGACATCTATTAACTACTACGGAGTAAGTTTACCTAATACTACTGAAGAATTCTGTTCTTAGTTTAAAATAGGGGAAAACTTGTATATTCAGCCTTTTTTTTATTAACCCATATTCTATGATTCCATTTTTCTCTTTTGGCATTTACATGTAAACTAATTCTCACAATATTTTCCTTTGTATTTTTCTTGGATCTGCGGTTTCTTTTAGGGTTTAATCTTTCTTTTCCAAAGCCTTGATATTATTTCTGTTATGTTTATTTTGCTCCCTTAAGTCATCTTGGGTTATGAAGCAGTTCAGGTAGTGACTATGATGCAGAACATTTATGCTTGCATTACCAAACATTGAGGTGATGGAGTGGCATTTCAAATGACAAAAATCACAATCAAGTTCATGGTCAGGAATGAAAGTTAAGTTACTAGGCTTGAATCAGAAACATAGAGCCGAACCTAGAGCAGGGATATTTAGCCAAAGGAATAAGGCCAACAATATAAAAGAGAAGCCAATTTTGCTAACTCAAGTTTTGGAATACCAGAGGTCAAAATTAGAAGAGCTTGGGAAAATACACTGTTCTATTGAACAGAATAAAGTCAAAGATGCAAACAGTAGTAAATAGAGTGGCCATCCTGCTCCAAGCTTTTCCTTCTCAGTGCATATTAGTTTGCAAAGATAACCCAATAGCCCAGTGCTTTGTCATGGAAGGTGCCTGATAAAGCCCTCTCCAGAAAGTTTAGGAATTCATCTTGAAAGAAATAAATTAAAATGCACACCTCTTATGATTTCCCTTCTTTAAGTCATTTTCCAGCATCTTCTAGTAGTTAGGATAGCAACCACATGGGAGGAATAGCAATGAATAGCAACACTGGGGCAAAATCCTGCTGTTCCCTGATAATAGAAAATTATATAGTTATTTTTAAGTTGCTACTGGTAAGCAAGTATACTTTGATAGGACTATCTACAAGATTATTCTACTCCTGGGCACCTGGGTGGCTCATTTGTTAAGCATATGACTTCAGCTCAGGTCACAATCTAATGGTTTGTGAGTTCGAGTCCCACATCAGTAAGCTTGTGTCCTGCATGGGGTGAGCATGAGCCCCGCTTTGGATAAAACACGAGCCCCACTTCGGGTGAGCCCCTTTTCTCTCTCTTTCTTCCTCTGCCCTGTCTTAGATTCTCTTTCTCTTTCTGCCCCTCATTCACTTGCACTCACTCTCTCCCTCTGTCTCTCT
The DNA here is from genome assembly GCF_046562875.1 of Panthera onca. Classification (NCBI taxonomy): domain Eukaryota; kingdom Metazoa; phylum Chordata; class Mammalia; order Carnivora; family Felidae; genus Panthera; species Panthera onca. The sequence continues at coordinate 88,278,812 of NC_138342.1, forward strand.
CAAAAAAAATACTCTCCTTTAAGACAAAATTTGCCATTTCATAAAATATTTTCATAATTTGAACACGATTTAACCTTTTACATGTTAACTTCTAATGCTTTGAATTGATTTTTTAAAAAGTATGACACGTATTGCTAACGTAAAATTATTGTAGAAACTGATTTTTAAGCAAAAGTACATATATTAAATGTCTCTTTCACCATCCCCATTGACATAAAATTAGGAATAAAGTGGGAATCTTACTATCAGCCAGCATATTGCAAACAACATGGAGGCTGCTTATTTAGTGGTTAATGTGTATATTCTATATCCTCTCCTATGCATTAGGTCCTTAAGAGTTTTCAGGTGTTTTTTTTTTTTTTTTTTTAATGTTTATTTGATTTTGAAAGAGAGAGAGAGGGAGGGAAGGGCAGAGAGAGAGGGAGACAAAGGATCTGAAGCAGGCTCTGTGCTGACAGCAGAGAGCTTGACACAGGGCTCGAACTCACGAGCTGTGAGATTATGACCTGAGCCAAAGTTGGACACTTAACCAAGTGAGCCACCCAGGCACCCCAAGAGTTTTCAGTTTTAATAACCCACCAGTTCTAATCTATAAGTAAAAAAGACAGAATCGGGATTATATTTCCATTTAGACAGATCATTTACTGCTTACATTGCTCACCTAAGCATTTATTTGTTGTGACATATTTTCAAAAGAGTAAACATGGCTAAAAAATGATATAAAGTACAAAACATTTTATATAATAGGTGATTGGAAAGTGATGCAGTGGAGGAGATACTTAGATAGATGTAACATCTTGCTTCTCTCCAGACAAGTTTTGCTCTCCTTTATTATAATTAACTACAAAGCCATTAGCGTTTCATTTTGTGCTCTTGGTAGCAGTAGTTTTTTATTTATTAGTTTAAGAATAAATGATCTTATTTTCTTGTCTTTAAGTAATTATGATATTTATAATGTTTTTGATCTTATCAGGCAGGTAACTTTTTAAATAATTTCTTAGGAACAAATATAATTTTCATCTCACACATTTTTCACTAGCCACTTCCTTAAATATATCTTCTTGATTGTAATGAATGTGCTTCAGTACCTCCTGAGCTGTCTGGATATTAGCAGGGCAGCCTGGCATGTTGATTAAATGGGATAACTTGTCATGCAGAGTAAAACTTCTCAATTTCTTTTAAACATGAATTATTGTTACTTAGTCACAACTTATTTTCAAACGGAAGGAAAGATGCCGTATGCATCTAACAAATAACAATAAATCATTACCAAGGAGAGGAAAGGAAAGGTGAAGAAATGAGAACATTTCTTATGTGATTAATTTATCATGACTTAAGCTCAGTTCCCTTAGCGCATAAGCTATTTCCAGGCAATTAAGAATTTTGATGAGAATTATAAACTGGCTCCCAGAGTGACATTTAGAAAGTATATTTCAAACTTTTTTTTGCTTTAATTCACAGGAAAAAATGCATTTTACAAGGTGGGAAAACATACTTATATAAATATATATCTTCTATACATTAAATATACTTCTAAGTATGATATAAAGTAACCCATCTTACTACACGCTGCTTGCTCTGATATTTTCTATTATATGTCATTTTTTTTAAGTTTTATTTAAAAAAAATTTTTTTTCAATGTATGAAGTTTATTGTCAAATTGGTTTCCATACAACACCCAGTGCTCATCCCAAAAGGTGCCCTCAATACCCATCACCCACCCTCCCCCCCTCCCACCCCCCATCAACCCTCAGTTTGTTCTCAGTTTTTAAGAGTCTCTTATGCTTTGGCTCTCTTCCACTCTAACCTCCTTTTTTTTTTTTTTTCCTTCCCCTCCCCCATGGGTTTCTGTTAAGTTTCTCAGGATCCACATAAGAGTGAAAACATATGGTATCTGTCTTTCTCCGTATGGCTTATTTCACTTAGCATAACACTCTCCAGTTCCATCCGTGTTGCTACAAAGAGCCATATTTCATTCTTTCTCATTGCCATGTAGTACTCCATTGTGTATATAAACCACAATTTCTTTATCCATTTATATATCATTTTTAAAACTGTGTTGATGTTTCAAGTTACTCAAGGGTCATAAACAGCTGTTTGAAAAACACTAATTTAGGAAATTACTCTTTGAAGCTAATATGTAGTTTCTTGATCATTTATTCACTCAACAGAGTGACTATTATTTGCAAGGTAGTGTTTTAAGTCCTTGTTATATACAAAAAGAGTTAGACATAAGCTCTGCCCTTATAATCAATTACTTGTGCTTATTTAAAGTCCAGTTAAAATAGACTAAAATGTATATGCATGTGAATTTTTTATTACTTTTCTGTCCTTTCTGGCTTCGGCTTTGGTACTGATTATTGCTAGATATATGTGTCAAGATTTTCTTGATTTGACCTTTTTATTTATCTATTTGTTCATAGTCACCAGTCATAATCTGTGACATTATTACTGTTTCTATGGAAACAACATTCAGTGCCTCAAAAAGAAGCAAGAACATTCTATTTTTTAAAGAAATTGAAGTTTGGTTGTGATGGTAGGGAGAAAGCATCTGGCCAAAAGAAAACAAAAAGATAATTTAAATCAGGAGGAATGATTTCACATTTTCTAATTTAAATAAAAGCCTTACTTTAAGTGTTGTGTGATAAAAATTGCCCTGTAAATGATGCTAGTTATCTTTTTACTTCTATATATTTATAATTGTAACTTTTATCTTTTTACCATTTTACTTTAGTGAAATTTCCTCCTTACTCCATCAAGTCTTTTGTAGGGAATATAGTCCTGACAGTGCTTCTTACATTATTATAAAGTAATATTGTCTTGGGTCTGTGTTACAGTTCATACATTTAGGGAAGAAGGCTTCACTTAAAAACAACAACAACAAAAAAAAACAAACTTTAAATCACCATTAAAATAAGAGTACAGCCTCTCCATTTCTCTCATCTGCACACTTATCCAGTGAGTGCATAATTTCCACTGAGATTCCTCAAAATACACCAGTGATTATAAACTCTATATAGACATCAAGTTATAATCATTTAAAAGTATTACATAATAAACTTTGAAGAAGTCAACACTTCAACACATTTCAATCCTTCCTCCATTGGCCACTTAAACTAACTTTCATAAGTAAGTATATATTAAGTATCTCAGGTTTTTGACTAAGCAGTGTCCTTTTACTCTCTATATTCAGAGTGTTGAGAACTTATGAAATATGATGATGGTCTGGGACAGTGGAATGTGTTCTTGCCAGTGAATTATAGAGGAAGGGGTTTCTAAGTTTGAAGGAAGTTGATTAAGGAAAAGTTTTTAGAGGGGCATAAAAATATACTACCAATGAAAGATGATAGAAACTGGAATACAAGGTACAAAATTTTACAAGATGATTTCCAATTGTAGCATTTATAGACATTTCGAATGTTGTCATGTTATTTTTATTGATTCTCTTGGAATAATCCATTCACATTTTTTGTCCTTTTTCTGCTATGTATTGGTCTTTTCCATTACTTTTTTTTTTTTTTACTTATAGTATAGTCAGTATGTAAATATATTCTTAGTTTGTCTGTATATAATGTTTATTATTATTATTATTATTATTATTATTATTATTCAAGTAATTCACAAATACCTTTTGGGCCTCTTATTCTTTGTAAGACATTAGTCCTTTGTCAGTCTTATATCTTATCTAAATAGTATGTTTTGATTTTAAATGTATCTTTAAAAAAATAGACTTTCTTTCTTAGGGTAGTTCTAGGTTCACAGTAAAATAAAGCAGAAAGTACAGAAAGTTCCCAATATTCTCTGTCCCCATACACACAGTCTCCTCTACTATCAAAATCCTGCACCAGAGTCGTACATTTATTAAAACTGATGAACCTACATTAAAACATTACTATAACCCAATCCATAGTTTATAATAGGGTTCACTCTTTCGGTTGTACATTCTGTGGGTTTCGACAAATGTATGACATGCATCCGTCATTATTGTATCACACAGAATAGTTTTACTGCCCTAAAAATCTGTATTCCACCTATTCATCCTCTGTCCTAACCCCTGACCACCACTGATTTTTTTACTGTCTTCATAGTTTTACCTTTTCCAGAATGTCACATACTTCAAATTATATGGTATACAGGTTGGCTTCTTTCACTTAGTAATATGCTTTTAGTGTTCATCTGTGTCTTTTCATGGCTTGATGAGTTCATTTCTTTTTAGTGCTGAATAATATTCTATTGTTTGGATGTACCACAGATTGTGTATCCATTCACCTACTGAAGAACATCTTGGTTGCTTCCAAGTTTTGGCTATAAACATCCAAGTGCAGGTTTTTACATGGACATAAGTCTTTAACTTATTTGGAGTGCAATTGCTGGATCATATGGTGAGAGTTGTTCAGCTTTGCAAGGAGTCGCCAAATTGCCTTTCTTAGTGGCTGTTCCATTTTGCATTCCCACCAGCAGCAAATGAGAGTTCCTGTTGCTCCCCATCCTTGCCATCATTTGCTTTTGTCAGGGTTTTGCCTCTTCCCCATTCTAGTAGGTGTGCAGTGGTGTCTCCTTGTTTTAATTTGCAATTCCTTAATGGTATAAATGATGTACATTTTTTCATGTACTTGTTTGCCATCTCTGTAACTTCTTTGCCATATATATAACTGCCAATTACATGACTCTCATACTTTCACCAGAGATATTTGAATGGCAAACCAGCACATGGTGCTCAACATCATCAAATCATAGGGAAATGCAAATTAAAATCACAATGAGATACTGCCGCACATCCACTAGAATAGTGAAAATAAAAGAGACTGATAATACCAATCATTGGCAAGATTTGGAGAAATTAGGATCTCCATGCATTGCTAGTGAGGATATAAAATGGCGCAGCCATCAGGGAGAAGTGTTAGGCAGTTTCGTGGAAACTTAAGCATAGTTTCCATATAACCTAGCAACGTGGCTCCTAGTATCTACTCCTAAGAAATGAAAAACATTCCCATACAAACACTGGTGCATGAGTTTGTATAGCAACATTATTTATAATTACCAAAAACGGGAAACAATGCAATGTCTATCAACTGGTAAATGGATGAACAAAATATATTATTCCACACAATGACTACTACTTATAATAAGAAGAAACAAACTACTAGTAAATGCAACTGCATACATGAACCTCAAAAAATTAATGCTAAGTGAAAAAAGACACGTTTTCTGGTTCTACTTATATGAAATACTAGAAAAGGCAAATTATAGACATGGAAAGGAGATCAGTGGTCGCTTACAACTAACTGGGGAAGCAGAGATTGACTACAGGTGGTCATAATGGAAATTTCTGGTGTGATATAAGTGCTCTAATCCTGGATTGTGGTGATAGTTGCCCAACTGTATAAATTTACTAAAACTCATTGTTTGAGCTGTATGCTTAAAATGTGCGAATTTTATGGTATGTAAAGTTACCTCAATATGGCTGTTAAAAACAAAAAATATAGTGTAGTGTGTTTTGTTCTTTGTCTGCCTAGGCAATTATCTGCAAGAAACTTTCTGAAAAGCTGATAGAATTTCCACTGCTGGCTGCTTGGTACCAAAGGATTCAGGAAATGCCCAGAGTAAAAACAGCAGCTTCTCAGTGTGGGATCCAATTTCTCCATTTACCAGAGTTGCTGACCACCTTGAAGGAACAAGATGCAAACTTAAGTGAGGTCCCAGGTGTAGAGGAGCAAAATGATGCTTCATTTTTAGGAGGACCAAGACCCACTATGACCAAGTTAATGGTACTTAAAATGTTTTCATTAACATTTTCTTTGAAAAATTCCATGTGATAATGTTGCTGAGCATTCTACCCCAGATTATAATCATTTATTGACATTACTTTTGTTTTAAATTTTATTTGTAGTTGTTTTACATCACCCTTGACCAGTTAATATTTCCATGTCTTTTGCATGTAAGTGAGGTATAGTAAATTGAAGATTTTTAATAGTATGTGTCTTTGGAGCCAAGTAAGTCAGAATATATATTTTTTAAAAATATTTTTCTCAGGGTGCCTTGGTGGCTCAGTTGGTTGAGTGTCCGACTCCGGCTCAGGTCATGATCTCGCAGTCTGGTCTGTGAGTTCGAGCCCTATTTCAGGCTCTGCTGACAGCTCAGAGCCTGGAGTCTGCTTCAGAGTCTGTGTCTCCCTCTCTCTCTGCCCTTCCTCCTCTTGCACTCTGTGTCTTCTCAAAAATAAACATTAAAAAAATATTTTTTTAATAAAAAAAGTATTTTTCTCGAAACTTGTTTTTTTATATTCAAGACATTGACCAAGGTCATATCACATCTGGTCAAATGTATTGTTTTAACCTGGTGTTTTTCTGTTGCAAGGTTTTGGCCTCAGTTTTTAAATTTTGACATGGTGGTTTGAAGTTAAAGAATATGAAAATGAATATATCAATTTACTTTCTAAGGTTTTGCCTACATTTAAGTTTTTAGTTCTTTGCATTTTGTTTTTACTTTTTACTTTAATAACTTTTTTAAAGTTTATTTATGTATTTTGAGAGAGAGTGAGTGAGCACAAGTAGGGGAGGGGCAGGAGAGAGGGAGAGAGAGAGAAAGAGAATCCCTGGCAGGCTCTTCACTGTCAGCACAAAGCCCAACACGTGGCCCCATCTCACAGACTGTGAGATCACGGCCTGAGCTGAAATCAATCTCCAGGTGCTCAACTGACTGAGCCACCCAGGCACCCCTGTTTTAAAGCCTTTTGATAGAATAACACATATGATCTATATTTCTCTCTTTGAAGCAAAATTTGTTTCTAATAATATTAATTGTACAAGTTCTCCCCAATAGACTTTCTTTTCTCTGTCATTCTAAGCAATTTACAAAAATGTTTTGCCTTTGACTTCAGCTATTTGAAGATTTATTTGAATAGAGGAAAAATCAGGAAGTAATTTGAAATGTTCATCTGAGTTGTACTGGAAAAATAGTCATTATATTTCCCCACTTGGGTTAGGAAGCATTTGAATTCTATCATTAATAAAGTTTGCTCAATTAGAAAAGAACAGGATTGTATTAGTGACCCCAGCCCCTTACCTTCTCAGTTTTGTTAGCTTCATGATGAAACAATGAAATAAGATTATTTAGTTGATTTTAGAAGATATCAAGGCATGTCCAAAGTGTGATGTGTCTTGATCAGATGGCTGTACCCTGTCGGGATCTCAGGTTCACCTCCTGAGTTTCTTTAAATGATCAGCAGGAGGGGCTCCTGGGTGGCTCGGTCGGTTAAGTGTCCGACTTCGGCTCAGGTCATGATCTCGCGGTCTGTGGGTTCGAGCCCCGTGTCCGGCTCTGTGCTGACAGCTCAGAGCCTGGAGCCTGTTTCGGATTCTCTGTCTCCCTCTCTCTCTGCCCCTCCCCTGTTCACGCTCTGTCTCTCTCTGTCTCAAAAATAAATAAACGTTAAAATAAATAAATAAATGATCAGCAGGAGAGTAACTTGCTTTGTATTAAAATACTAGTATTTAGGGCACCTGGGTGACTCAGTCGGTTAAGTGTCTGACTTCAGCTCAGGTCATGATCTCCAGTTCATGAGTTTGAGCCCCATATCAGGCTCACTGCTGTTAGCGTGGAGCCCAATTCACACCCTTTGTCTCCCTCTCTCTCTTCCCCTCCCCCGCTTGCACTCTTCCTCTCTCTCTCAAAAAAAAATAAACATTAAAAAAAATGTTAATAAAATTAAGCAAATAATATACAAATTTTTAAAGTTTCAAAAAACCAAAAGTCTGCTTTTATTTGTTTTTTATTTTTTATTTTTTATTTATTTTTTTGGAGAGAGAGAGAGACAGAGTGCGAGCAGGGAAGGTGCAGAGAAAGAGGGAGACACAGAATCCAAAGCGGTCTGCAGGCTCTGAGCCGTCAGCATAGAGCAAACCAGAGGCTCCAACTCACAGACTGTGAGATCATGACCTGAGCTGAAGTCGGAAGCTAAATCAACTGAGCCACCCAGGCACCCCCAAAAATCTGCTTTTAATTCATAGTTACACAGAGTCTTGAATGAAAAATTGGTGATTCAGATTTTTCTACCTATGCTTTTCTAGCAACAAAATGACATTAGGAAAAACATTTGTATTTTATACGTCTTAAAAATATTTATAAACAGTGAGATATAAAGAACAAATTTAAATTCAGGAAAAGTTAACAAGCAATTGTAAAAATAAGCTGTCTTATAATAACATAAAAAATATAAAGGAATCTTGACTTTTTAATTTACAGAGAATGTGTTAGTTCAGGTCCCCTGAGCAGACTCCAAGATGGGGTTAAATGTGCAAGAGAGCTACTGAGGGAAATCTGTGAGGTAAAGTGGGGAAGGAGACAGAGGAGGCTGGGAGAGCCTTCAGTCTGGGATGCAGGTTTGACCCTTGTACATGAGTCAGGAAAGGAAGGAAGACTGGGTTAGAGAAGTTTTAGAGTTTAGTGGAGGTCTGAGAAAGTTTTGGCAAGCCAAAACTTTGGGAATCCTTGAGCCCAAATCATCTGTAAGAGAGTTCCATGTTTCTCAGGAATAGGCCTAACATAGTATCTTAACCAGTCTCACTCATTGGCTTGGGAGCAGCCCATGGGAAGACTACTATGGACCAGGTAACTTGAATTCTAGTCCTAGCTTTGTAACTAAGCTAACATTCTGATCTTCAGTATGTTATTTAACCTAAGGGCCTTAATTTCTCCATTTATAAATTAGGAGAGTGTAGTAGCTATTCTATAGGATTCTTTCTGATTTCAAATCTTATGGTTATATAAAAAATGATTGGGACATTACATCAACAATTTAAAAACGATGGCTGGGGGCTCAGTTGGTTGAGGTCTGACTCTTGATTTTGGCTCAGGTTGTGATCCCAGGATCGTGGGATCAAGTCCTGCATAAGACTCCTCACTGAGTGTGGAGCCTGCTTAAGATTCTTTCTCCCTCTCTCTCTCCCTCTCTCCCTCTCCCCCTCTCCCCTACTCTTGTGTTTTCTTTCTCTCTCTAAAATAAAAATTACAAATTTAAAAAAGAAAGTCCAAACCTGAAAATAAGTTAAAATTTCTATTTTCATTTAATTCTAACTTGATAGTATGTATTAGATACAATAAATGTTCCTTTTTAGCAGGACATTGTATTTGCTACTTACTAGTGAATTATTGACATACATTTTGAAAAATAGTAAATATTATATCAAAATAATATATGAATGTATTAATTTTATTTATACAGTAACTTTTAATTTTTGTGTAGTCACAGTATTTTGTGCCAGTTACATGAGGACAAATGAAATTGGTGCCAAGTGGTAGTATAAAATAGTGAAGTATTTCTTAGGAACACTCACATCTCACTTTTTCCCTCATCTTTTTTCTTTGGTATACTCTTACCTACAAAATTTCCCTTATTCTCCAAAGGTTTTAAATTTATTTATTCTGTTAGTCCAAAAAATGTATATGTTTAGTCATTGTTTTGAATGTGGGATATATGAAAAACAAATTGGACTGCCTTCATGGGCCTTATATTCTGATAAGGAAGGTAAATAAGGAAAAAAACACAATTTAATGTGTGAACACATTAGGTAATGATAAGTGCTATAAAAAGATAATGTGGGGTAAGGGAGTGGAGGTTATGTGGGTTGGGGTCCTTTGTAGATGGAGTGGTCAGGAAGGCTTATCTGACAAGGTGAAGACGTTGAGCAAATAACCTGAATGAATTGAAGATTTGGAGGAAGTGTTCTAGGCAGAGGGTCCAGCTACTGAACAGACCCTGAGCAAATCTATAGAGACAGAAGGTAGATTAGTAGTTACCTAGGTCAAGGAGCTGGGGGGGGGGGGGGGGGGAGGCAGGATAGAAAGTATCTACTAATAGATATGGAATTTCTTGTTGAGATGATGAAAAATTTCTAAAATTAGTATTGACTGTGAATATTATAAAAAGTATTGAATTGTATGTTATAAATGTAATGGTATATAAATGATATCTCATATAGTATTTTTGAAAAGACTCTAAGGTAAGGTTAAATTTGGTGAAATGAGGGATAACAAGTTCAGTATGGCTAGGCTAGAATAAGGGATACAGAATAGAGGTAGATGATGTCAGAGAGATGTGTTTATTTTTCTGGGAGCAGATAAGTTCTCTAGGCCTCTAGGTCTAAAGATATATCTCTACCTCAAATAAGAATCTTTATACTATTTCCTTTGGGACCAGAATTCAGCTGGTTTTCATAATGGAAAGTAATCTCATGAACTAATTGATTCAAACTAGTGATAGAGTCTCAGAAATTTTTCTTTTGAATATAATATTTCTGAAGATAAAAATACCTGAACCATGGATATCTATCCTGTGGTCCACATACCCAGAATGTGATTGCAAGGGGTCTGGGAGTCCGTATGTATGCCATGTAACTATCAGTAGATCAAATAAGTAAATGCATAACTTTTAACTTCCTCCTCAGGGGAAGGAGCCTGAGAAGTTTTTTGTATACTGGAAAGTGGTCCTCATTTTTGAAAATGTTGGGAACCATTTGGTTACAACAGAGGAATCTTTTTTTTAGAGCATTATAAGCACTTGTAAAAGACTGGTATGGATGATGTTTTGGGGTATTATGTTGAAGTGGGTGCTTTTTGTCATGTAAATGTAACTCCTAGGTGGCAGCAACTTTCATATATGTGAAGACAGGTCTTGATGGACATATGCAGAATCAGTTTTTTATTATCTCTGTGTGGAGCGTTTTTGATAAAATTTTTATCCTCAGGTAACTTTTCTTTTTGACACCTAATTTATTTCTAGGTAGCTTATTCTATGTAGTTTTAGGTAATAATTTAAAAATAGCATTTTTTTTTGTTATCTTAGTATAAAAAATAGGAAAGTGTGCTCTCAAAAAACAACATCATATTTTTTATGTAACTAAATATTTTGAGGAACACTTAATGGTTGTTAATATTTATGTTTCTTCTTGTCAGTATAGAAAATAGAAATTTGATCTTCTAAAACACAACAGAATTTTATTAATTCATTAATTCAGAAAGAGTCTATTTCCTATTTCTAGGAAAAAGGCATTGAAGTGATGTTTTCTCCCCACCCTTGCCCTACTTGGACCCTTGATTGGAATAGTCTTCCTGCAGCAGTGAGCCCAAAGGAAGGTGAGTTTTTTTTTTTTTCTCTCCTTTAAGTTTTAATCATAATCTTTTCAGATCCATCTTCCAATTCTCTAATTTCCTTTTTGGTTTTGTCTAATATTTTGATTATACTATCCATTGGGTTTTCTTTTTTTTTTCTTCTAATTCTTTTTTTTAAGTACTTATTTTAATTACAATTAGTTAACATAAAGTATTATTCTAGTTTCAGGTTTGCAATATGGTAATTCAACGCTTCCTTCATCACCCTGTGCTCATCAGGACAAGTGCACTCCTTAATGCCCATCATGTGTTTAACATATGCCCCCACTCCCCTCCCCTCTGGTAATCATCAGTTCTCTATAATTAAGAGTCTGTTTGGTTTTTTTTTTTTTAAATGTTTATTTATTTTGAGAGATTGAGAGAGAGAGAGAGAGAGTGTACAAGCAGGGGAGGGGCAGAGAGAGAGTGTCCCAAGCAAGCTCCATGCTATTGGCACAGAGCCCCATGTGGGGCTCGAAATCATGAACTGTGAGATCATGACCTGAGCCAAAATCAAGAGTCAAACACTTAACCAACTGAGCCACTCAGGCACCCCAAGAGTCTGTTTCTTCTTTTGTCTCTCTCTCTCTCTGATTTTTTCCCTTTCCTTGTCTGTTATGTTTCTTAAATTCCACATCTGAGTAAAGTTTTCATTTTATTTATATTATAAAAATTTCACATATATACATTGTTCAGATTCAACATTTCTAACATTTCCTACATTTGCTTTATCTATTCCTTTCTCTTTCTTTTGCTGAAGTATTTTGAAGGAAATTCCAGGTAACATGCCCTACTATAGTACATACATCTAAGAAATACTGACATCTTAAATAATCACCATGTTCTTATCATACCTAATAAAAATTATCAAGAATTCCTTGATCCTTTCGTAACCAGTCCATAATCATTTTCCCCTAATTGTTTAAAGTATTGTTGGAAAAAATATTTTTATAGTTAGGGTTTTAGTTAAATAATTATATCTTTCATTGCTAGAAATTATATTTGGGTTGTTATAAAAACTTTTTCTTGCTCGTGTTTTAATTTCCTCTTTTCATAATCTTTTAAGCATAGTTATTTTATATTCTGTATTTGTTATTTCTAATACTCGATGTCCATTTAGATCTAATTCTGTTTGTTTTTTTCTGTTGACTTCACTCCTGGTGTTTTATTTCCCTAATAGTTTTGTAATCTTATATTGTGAATTCGTTTTGGGAAGTTAAATCTGTAGGAATCTTGTGGGGCCTGGGTTAAGAGTAAATTTCCACACAAAGGGGGCGCCTGGGTGGCTCAGTTGGTTAAGCTTCTGACTTCAGCTCAGGTAGGGATCCCATGGTTCATAGGTTCAAGCCCCACGTCAGACTCTGTGCTGACAGCTCAGCTTCGGATTCTGTGTCTCCTTCTCTCCCTGCCCCTCCCCTGCTTGAGTTCTGTCTGTATGTCTCTCTCTCTCTTTCTCTCTCTCTCTCTCTCTGTCTCTCTAAAAAATAAACATTTAAAAAAATTTTTTCCACATTTCTTTGGAATTTCTTGCTGATGTCAGGCAACTCATGATACTAGAACTTAAGGCCAGTTAACATTAGTTTTGTTTGTTTGTTTGTTTTTAATTTTTTTTTCCAACGTTTTTTATTTATTTTTGGGACAGAGAGAGACAGAGCATGAACGGGGGAGGGGCAGAGAGAGAGGGAGACACAGAATCGGAAACAGGCTCCAGGCTCCGAGCCATCAGCCCAGAGCCTGATGCGGGGCTCGAACTCACAGACCGCGAGATCGTGACCTGGCTGAAGTCGGACGCTTAACCGACTGCGCCACCCAGGCGCCCCAACATTAGTTTTTAAACATGAGATTCCTTTAACCTTTTCATTTGGAGCTGAGGTTTAAACAGACAAGTTACCTTTAATCATCTCCCTTTGCTATTAAATACGATTTTTTTTAATGCACCTTTTCATAGGGAATGTAGCTTTTCAAGGTTTCTGCCTTCATGTAGTGATATTAGTTCCCACTTTCCACGATGTTAGGGATCCAGGACCACCCTCTCTTCTTTGTCTTGCTATTAAAGCTTAAATCCCTATTAGCAAATACCCTCCCAGCAGCTGTAATGTCTGTTCAAGATTATTACACTGCTTTTTAGTTCCTTTCCTCCTTGTTAACGCCCTGTGTATTTCCCTTTATTCTCAGAAATCCATTTAGACAGGCAAAGGATGATTGTTGAGTTTTACATACCATTTTAGGTGTTTTTAGGTGAGAGAATTTTTTTATACCTCATTGTTCTATTTCTTTAATTGTCCACTTATGTTTTAGTTTTAGACTAAGCCAAATAGAACTTTTGATTTCCAAATGCTCTTTGAAATTGTTTGTCTGCCTTTTTCATATTCTTTTCTTCTGTGATGCTTCCTAAATATCGCCTGTGTCTCACTAATCAATTCTATTCTGTCAGTCAAGGAGATAAGTTAGGATTTTTCCAGGATAGAATAAGATTTTGTTGGGCAGTTAAGAACTCTGGCTCGAAGATGTTTTATAGAAATTAAGTTCATTTTTTGTTCTTTGTTAAATATATGAAAAATAGTCACTAATGAATTTGTTAATGGTTTAGTTTTAAATATTTTCTGAAATTCTGAAAATTTTAAATGTTTGTTTTTATTGACCTTGGATTGTTTCATGTACTCTGGTTACAGTATAGATTTTGAACAGGCTAAAACTGTAGTAAATGAAAATCAGATTTTCACGAATATTTATATTTACTAAGAAATGAATACAGAGATTTCTAAGTGCCACATGCTTTGCTTTACCCATAATTAATTTACTATGAAGCCAAAATATTATTTTCAGTTATTAATTGAGCAATCAATTATACCTGCTACCAACTCAGAGATCTAGCATTAAGCATTCAAGTCTGGTTGTTTTACTGGTTGGAACTGCATATCTAACAGAGTTCATGGAATATATTACTCATTATATCCCTTTAATTGGATCACCTAGTTTTCATAAATATTATGACAAACAAGGAGCTGTAACAGCAGAGCTACATGATTTATTTACATTTCATTCACTGTTTCTTAAAAGGTTTATATAGTTTGTGTTAAAGTAAGGCAGAAATGTTGCATTGTAGATTTTCTGTTTTCAGTTCTGGCAATTTCAATATTGCATCGTAATAGGATCATTGTGAAATGAAATTATTATATATATGGGTGTGGAGGTCACTGTGAAAGTGTTCTCATGATTTGTGGTCTGGTATTTTTAGAAGAGATTGAATTGTAATAAGATTTTATTAGTACTAGGTTCATTTGGATGTCACAAAGGCCGACTTCTTATGTGGAATCCGCTGAATTTACATCAAGATTATGGTACATATTATAAGAATCATTCTCTTTACTAACAAAGGCTATATTAATAATTATAAAGCGTATATAATAATTATATAGCCTATATAATTAATAATTATATAGCCTAATAATCATGATGCAGTCTAATTTGTTTCTTAAGCCTGTCTAATCTCCCAACCTCTTGTTCTTACCCATTTCTCTCCCCACATCTTACATACCATTCCCTGAACTTTTCAGTTTCCCTTATATGACCTGTATCTATTGTCTCCATGCCTTCACTTTTGTTTTTCCTTCAGTCTTAAATATTCTTCTTCCCACTTCGCATCCTATTGAAATTATACTTATTTTTTAAAGATCAACTCAAATGCTGCTTCCTCCATTAAGCCTTTTGCATGGGCTATGGAGTCAGCCTGTCTGAGTTTCATACCTGTACTTCTAACTAACTGGATAATCTATGGCCAGATTTTCAACTTCTCTGTGCTTCAATTGCCTCATCTGCAGAATGGGGATAAAATAGTATTTACCTTAATGAGATTGTTGGTACATTCAATGAATGAATATATAAAGCACTTAGTACAATATATTAGAATTAGTCACTCCCTCTCAACATTCCTTACTACTTTCTTATACTTCATTTTTGGTACATATAGTATGCTTCTCTTACACTCTATTTATATGCATGTTTTCCTTCTCTAATAGACTATGAGCTCTTTGAATATAGGATGACTACTCAATATTTTTTTATTAATTTCAATTGAATTGAGACTACAGATCCCTTTTTGTTAACTTCCCAAATTCCTGCTTAAACCAGGTGGCTTTGAATCCTTTTGTCTCATTGTCTCTTAAAGGGCTAAAATAATTGAGATTATTTAGTTTGAAGGAAAGAGAACTGAAGATTTAATTTATACCATCATTATTACTGTTGTCATTATTATTATAACTACTACTGCTATTATTATTATATTTTACGGACTGTTTGGAAATCAGTTGTAGATTACACTACTTTACTTCTAAAAACTTAACTATCTGCTTTAAGAACAAAGACATTTTCTTACTCCTTTTCTCATAGCCATAGCACAATTATCGAAACAGGATATATAATTCAGTACATGCTATTATCTAATCCAAAGTCCAGTTGGTTGTAGTATGTGTAATTGATATGTCACTTTAAGCACCCAGGCACCCCATCACTTTAGTTCCTTTAATGTGAAGTAGTTTCCTAGCCTTTCTTTATCTTTCAACATGGACTGTTTTGAAGAGTTCAGGCCAGTTTTTTTTGTAGAACATTTCTCAAATTTGATTTGTCTAGTTTCCTCATGCTTAGATTCAGGTTCTGCATTTTGGCAGGAACACCACAGGAGTGAAGTGGTGGCCTTCTCAGTGCATCATAACAGAAAGCACATTACATCAGTGTGGGCCCAGCGATGGTAACTTTAATCACTCGGTTAAGGTGGTATCTTCCAGGTATCTCTACTGTCATGTTACCATTTTGCTCTATTGAATTAATAAGTAGTTTGTGGGGAGATGTTTGAGACTATATAATGTCCTGTTTTTAAAATTTCATTCACTAGTTTACATTCATTTGATGCTTTTCCTGTGATAGTTACAAAATGGTGCTTTTTCAGCTTTATCATCCTTCTGTATGTATTAGTTGCC
This sequence comes from Panthera onca, assembly GCF_046562875.1. Taxonomy (NCBI): domain Eukaryota; kingdom Metazoa; phylum Chordata; class Mammalia; order Carnivora; family Felidae; genus Panthera; species Panthera onca. The sequence continues at coordinate 88,294,936 of NC_138342.1, forward strand.
ACCCAACTGTAAGAACATTTTCCCATCTATCTATCATCTATGTATCTATTATCAGTATCGACTCAGGAATTCTTTTATTAAATAAGTTGTAACCCATCATGGTTGGTCTTTGGAGAGAGTTGGATCCAAGGTGGGGAAAGGAAGGAGTAAATAACCTTTGCCCCTATCAGTGATTCTTAACCAGGTTCTTACCAACCCCAGGGGACATGGCAAATAGCATGACTTGTTGTTTTGACACATGGTCTGGGATGCTTAAACTTCACCATTTCAAAGAATTGTCTCACCCTTATGCTACAGTATAAGTAGTGCTCTCCTTGGGGGAATCTAAAACATACAAGCTTGTTTTAGGGCCTCTAGGCAAGGTACATAGAAGCTTCATTGTCCTAAGCCATTGCTTTTCAAACTAGGGCATCCATCAAAATCATTTAGAAGGCTTATTAAAACAGATTGCTGGCAACTAACCCTGAGTTTCTCATACAGTTCTCAGATGGGGCCCTATAATTTGCATTTCTAAAAAGTATCTAACTAATGCTGCTTCTGCTGCTCTGGGGCCCACACTGTGAAGTAATTACTATAGATAACTGAAATAGTACATGCATTAGCTGCTTTGATTTCAACTTTTGCCACCAAAATAAGATGAACAACGAGGTCAAAGCTGTCTAAATTTTTTCTTTACAAACTAAAAAATTAATTTTCTGTTTTTAGCATGCATTACATCAAATATAAGAGTTGGTACAAACCTCTGAACCATTTGGTAGCTATGAAAAGTTCTACTTTAGGCCAGGTATACTAAAATTATACTAACAAATTTAAGTGAAAGTAGATGTATCTTATTATGTAGAAATAGCTGTCTCTTTTAAGAATTTTTCCCCAAAATATTAATCTTAGATTTACACTAGATAAAATTAGCATATTTGTTTTCTTACTTTTACAATGTAAGAATATATCCTCCCAACATTTTTTGTTTAAATTGAATAGCTTTAGATTAATAATAGCTATTACATTTTGAACTTTTTGGCATTTAACATACTAAAAGCACACCAAGAGAATGAGATCAAAGGTTTGGTTTTTTTTTTTTTTTTTTTTTTCTATTTTCTGGGAAAAAAATTTCCTAACATAAATGTTTTTCATTTTTCTAAGTTATACTTAGCTGTGAAATCCAAAACCTGACCATATTTGCCTCAGAAGCCTACAAATTTGTAACTATTTTCTCTTCTTTCAAGGGTAAGGTTCTCAACAAGCATTTTGGTGCTTTACCAAAAGTAACACAACTTTTATTTAAAGTGCAATTTAATCTGAAACTAAAAGCCACTAGAAGGTAGTATATATAAATATAGAAAGAATTTATATTAAGTAGTTTAAAATATAACAAGGTTGAAAAGAACAAGTTTGTTATTTGCTTAGTAGTACTCTTTTGATTAGTGCCAAACACTAATATATAGGTGTAGAGACTGAGATAGAAAGAGATAAATCACATATGTATAAGTTACATAGTATGTATATGAATGATTTAGAGCCGACCATGTGTTAAATTCATCTCCTTTTCTAGTATAAAGTTAGAGAAGTCAGCTAGAGTAATAAAGAAGTCATTGAAGTGGGAGAGAGGTGGGTAAAATTTTACTAGGCAAATTCTTCCAATTATAATAGCATTAGACATTCCTTACATAAAATGTTAGTCTTGGGGCAACTGGGTGGCTCCGTTGGTTGAGTGTCTGACTCTTGATTTTGGCTCAGGTCATGTTCCCAGGGCCGTGGGATCAAGCCCCATATCAGGCACTGTGCTGAGCATGGAATCTGCTAAAGATTCTCTCTCTCTCCCTCCGTCAGCCCCTCTCCCATGCTCACACACTCTCTCTCTAAAAAAAGAAAGAAAGAAAGAAAAAGAACTCTTACGCATGACACCAAAAGCATGATCCATAAAATTTTTTTTTGATAAATTGGACTTCATTAAAATTAAAAATGTTTGCTCTGCCAAAAACTCTGTTAAAAGCATAATAAAACAAACTGAAGACTAGAAGAAAATATTTGCAAACTGAAAAAATAAATCTGACACAGAACTTAGATATGGAATACATAAAGAACTCTCAAAACTTGACAGTAAAAAACAAACAAAAAATTCTTTTTTTAGGAAATTAGAAAATGGGCAAAAGAGATGAACAGACATTTTACCAAAGAGGATCTATGCAGTTGGCATATATGCATATGAGCTATCATTATACACCTCTCAGAATGACTAAAAAAAAAAAAAAAAAAGTAACAGCACCAAATGTTAAGGAGGGTGTGGAGAAACTGAATCATTCATGCATTGCCGGCTATGAATATAAAATGGTACAGCCCCTCTGGAGAATCATTTGTCATTTTGTTTTTTGTTTTTTTTTTTTTTTTTTTACAAAACTACACATATAGTTACCACAAAACTCAACAGTTACACTGTTGGGCATTTATCCCAAAGAAATGAAACCTTATATTCATGCAAAAACCTGCATGTGAATATTCATAGCAACTTTATTCTTAATAACCCCAGACTGCAAACAATCCAAGTGTTCAGTGGGTGAATGATTAAACAAATTCTGATGAGTCTATGCATAGAAGATCACTCTGCATTAGAAAGGACTGGACTATTGATACTTGGATGGATCTCAAGAATTCATTAGTTAATGAAAAAGGCCCCTCTCAAAAAGTTACCTATACTATGTGATTGAATTTATTAAACATTCTCAAAATGATAAAACCAGGGAGACGAAGAACAGATTAATGGTTGGTAGGGAACAGAGATTGGCACAGCACAGTGCTGCTTGTAAAGGGAGTTCCCTTGTGATAAGGTGGTTACATCAATCTATATATTGGATCATATTGCATAAAACTATGCATACATTCACAAATGAATGCATATAAAAGCTGAGCAAGGTCTGTAGTTAACAGTATTGCAACAGAACAGCTTCCTAGTTTTAATTTTTTTTTTTTTTTTACATTTATTCACTTTTGAGAGACAGAGCACAAGCAGGGGAGGGTCAGAGAGAGAGGGAGACACAGAATCTGAAGCAGGCTCCAGGCTCCAAGCTGTCAGCACAGAGCCTGAAGCAGTGCTGGAACTCACAAACCGCGAGGTCATGACCTGAGCCGAAGTCGGACGCTCAACCTACTGAGCCACCCAGATGCCCCAACACCTTCCTAGTTTTAATATTATACTATAGTTATATAAGATGTCACCACTGAGGAAGTTGGGTGAAATGTTCATGGGACTCTATATACTATTTTTGCAACTTCCTGTGAATCTGCAGTTATTTTAAAATAAAAAGTTAAAAATGTAATTTAAGTAAAAATATTGGAAAAGATAAAGAAATAAAGATGATTGAAATATTTCTCAGCTCATCTTTTTCAAAAATATTTTTCAGAAAACTTCTGGAGGTCATTTATAAGGCAGATGATAGTTTGATAAAAGGCTCAAACTGCAAAACATCTTAATGTATTTCCTTTAAAAAGGAGTGCAATGCAATGCAAATATATACACATAAACATTGACTTTAACTTTGACAGTCTTGTATCACAGGTTGCTATTCTCAAGCTCCCAGAGCTTTGGAGAAAGCCAAATTGTCATAGCATAATTTGAGCTTCTTTATTTCAATATTGCTCCAAAATAGTGATTAGTATGGTCTAGGAATAGCTCAAATATTAATCCTGGCTGAGTTTGCACTGGGGCTCCTGCCCTGCCACCAGAAAACTTCAAGGTTCCTTGAGGATGTCTTTGTGTCATATACGTTATAGGGATACAGATGTTACCTTCATGAGAAGTAGAGAAAGTTCTTTCATACTGAAAGCTTAGCAGTGTCCAATTTCAATTATACATTTGCATTTCAAAGTACTGAAAAATGGGACTGAGTTTTGTTTTGACTGTCAAAATGGTTGAGTGAGTAAGTTTATTTTGAACTTTAAATCAGCTCAGTCACATGTGCAAATGACACAGTTGTAAAACATTGTACTACTAACTAAAATCTCTGGAACCACTTTGTGTAAACAAGGCCCGAAAAAGAGTCGCAAGATTAAATTCAAGTTTTATTGCTTCAAAGTCCTCAACCATAATAAGTACCGGGCCACTATCTACCATTGAGGCAACAATTCTTTAGCTAGGGTAACAGTGATAAAATGTGCTCACAGCTTTGGTACCTTAAATCCACATAGCATTGAGCTTGCTGGGTTTTTTATCTCTTCTTTTCTTTTTCTGTTTTTAGGAAAATACAATGCCTTTTTTTTTTTTTTTAAGTGTACTTAACCATGGCATGTGATTAAAGAAAAAAAGTTAAAAGTCTTTTTTTCTCTTGGAACTAGATTTGCTATAATTCTTCCCAGTATTATGTTATGCTTTGTTCTATTCTTTAGGGTTAGACTTCAAGAACCCTATGTATATACCATGTTTTTAAGTATTTTGCAAGCAGAGCCTATGATGATTGATTACCAAGAAAGGTTTTAATGGCCAGTTCATCTAGGATGGATTATATAGGATCTTCTGAGAGTATTGCTTTTTGAAATAAAAGTATTTGACATGTAGTATCTCTGTGATTAAACAAATTTATCTGATTTTAATTTGATTAGGTCATATGTAGAATGTAAAAATTACTTAGAAACTTTTTTGTTGGTGTAGAAATGAACAGATTGAGAACTTATTGAACAATTGAGATTTGTGTCCATTCCTAACTCCACTAAGTCATTTATTTATTTTTTAATTTTTTTTTTAAAGTTTATTCATTTTGAGAGAGACAGAGCAAAGTGGGGAAGGAGCAGAGATAGAGGAAGAGAGAGACTTCCAAGCAGGCTCCACACTGTCAGCATGGAGCCCGATGTGGGGCTCGAACTCACGAAATGTGTGATCATGACCTAAGCCGAAATCAAGAGTTGGATGCTTAACCGACTGAGCCACCCAGGCGCCCCTCCACTAAAGTCGTTTACAATGGCACTAGGCAGTTTTAAAAGTTATTGTGGTTTGTTTTTGGAATATTATAGATTCACTAATCTATAGAAACCACAGATTATCTATTTGAGGGAATATTGTTAAAACTGATTATGTTTCAGAAATTGAGTTGCTTCAAAAGGTTGAGATAGGATTTATGTGAATTTCTTATGAAAGAAATGCTTATTTCTGAAAACTAGTCCGAGGCAAGTGTTCTAATCTCTTCAGTTTGTGTTGAAATATGGTTGGAGCGGGACCACAGTAATTCAGGAAGACCTTTCTGATAAACAGATCTGGAGCATTGTACTAGTCCTGCTATGTTTCCAGCAGAACCTGAGTTCTCTTAGGACTGGAGATTTGTACCCACTTCAAGATAAGACTTTTCCTAAGAGTTTCTTCCAGGTTTTCCTTTAAGAGTTTTTCCAACGGTCACTGATAATGGGTACTGTAATGACAGGCTTTGATATTTTAGAACAAGGCATATTTGGATGAAACTTCCAGGAATGTTGCATTGATTATTAATGGACAAATTTTCAGTGAGCACCCATTTTAAGTGGAGCAAAACTTACCGTTAGTGTCATCCAGAAGCAATGAAAATAGGGAAGAATCTTTCCCATAAAACAAACATCTGCAGTATTTTGTTTCAGTGTTGAACATCATTTCTAATGAAGACAAATGAAAAAGCAACCCTGAACACTTGCAGAGTTATTTGCAGTCATGCGTAAACTATATGTAACGTTGCTCTGAAAGCAATGACAACTTCTGTTTATAATTAATGCAAAACCAGCACTGTATTAATACTACTACATACATTGGCAAAAAGGTATTTCCTCATATAATTTAGTTCCTGGATTGCCTTTCCAGATTCCGTCTGAATATTTCACACTAAATAACTTAGTTTTTAAGGTTAAAAATTCTTGATATTGCTTAACTTTCAAGAATTATGTTTTAAAAAGGTTAAATGTTTATAATCACATTTAGAAGACAGAGGGAAAACTAATGATGTGGACCTTTATTTTTCTGCTGATGGAAACTAATTAGTATTATTCATTTCAGCTTTAATTGGCATTCTCTGTGCTGGTCCCAGACATTTATGATTAAAATCAGCTCAACAACACAATGAACTATTTTTTTCTGCACTTTGAACCAGCTCTTCTTACCACTGAAACCCATTCATTATTTTTATTTAATTAGGCCTAATTCACATTGGAGAGATACTTGAAGCAAGGAGATGTCCCTAATAGCTATTACAATCACAATAGCTCATAGGCTCTGCAATAATTTAATTGCTAAAGATTGAATCATCAGAAGAATTTAAAAAAAAATATCCTTAACCATAGGACAAAAGTGTAGTCATAAACAGAAAACTGTCATTATGTAAATGGCAGAAGAGTACAGTATTAGTAACCCAGAGCATAATGTTTCTAGATGTGAATTTTATGTACTTATTTGAGGAAAATTACTAAATTAGTTTTTATGTTGAAACCAGTGATTACATTAGAAAGTTGGCTGTAAGTGCAAACTTTTGTACCTAGGAATTTTTGCATACGATTACATAGCAAATATTTTACGAAACTAGGTAAGGTCAATTCCCAGGACAACTCCTTATCTTAAAAATAAGTTACTTTATATGAAGGTTTTAATTTGACTTGTCTCTTGCAGTAAGAAAATAAAGGTATTTTTGTACACAGTGTGCACATTTAGCAAACTAGGCATGAAAAACTATTTATGGGGTTTTTTGATGGGGAAAGATTAGATAGAGCCAAGTCCTCTTGTTTATTTTAAACAACTTTATTGACTAAATACTCTCATTCCCTCGGGGACATAGTCACACTTAATTTTTTTCAACAAAACAAGGAAAGAAAAGAAAACCAAGCTGCCAAAGGCAGTATTAAAGAAAATGACTTAGAGATTTGCTTTCCAGTCATGCCTATCTGCTTTCATCAGGTCTAGATGGTTTACTGTAAAATTAGGTAACTGTTGGATTACTTGGACCATGATCTAGCCAAAAAGATGTTTTAAAATAATTTTCTTTGTTTATAAAATAAGTGCTTTTGATAAGTTTCTTTCAAGTGACCTTAAAACTCATTAAAAGTAATATTCAAATTTACACAGCTACTTTTCATTAGACATTAGATTCTGGTTTACACCCTCAATCATGCTTTTTAAAAAGTGATTGTATAAGTCAGATTCCCAGTAGGAAAAGATGGCACTTTCATATTGGGATCATTTTGGAAGAAATTTATATGTAGAGGGATTGATTACAAAGTTGTACACAGGGTATCCTGAACCATGAAAAGAAAGGGAAGAAACCCAGGGTCAGTAGCTGTAGAGCTGTTTCCACCTGTAGGCCTGGAGAGGACACAGAGGAAAGTCCCATACAGCAAGCTGCTTGGAGAGGGGCAGGAACTTTCAGGCAAAAGAAGAGGCAGCCTCAGGTGACTGTAGTGGTGACAGCCAGAGGAAAAATACACTGCCCTTGTTCTCCTTTCCCACTACCATATGTCTGATCTGCTGGGGCTTCTCATTGACCAAACCCATCTGAACGCCGGTGGGCAAGGAAGTCTGTTGATACAGCCCACTCAAGTCAACCTCCAAGGCAGAGAGCCGGTTGAATTTGGAGGGCCAAATTAAGATATCAGGCAAAGTAATTGCAAAAATTCACTAGAGACACACTAGCGATCACATTTGAGCCTCATGGGGGGATTAAGCAACATACATCATGTAACATACAATCGTGACATGTCAGTCAGCTGAGACTAGAACTCCATCTCTGCATCCACTATGCTTCATAAGTATCCCATACTTACCTCTTACAGCATATGTACAGGTCTTGTGTGTGAAATTACACCAGTTTGTATTGTTATCTTAGCAAAATTAATAATATTGGGAATTTATTAGCTGGGGATTGGGGTTTGCCCACATTAGGAATGTTTTGGAATAGTACTTCATCTCACAAAACTTATTTCAGTCCATACTATAACTTCCTAAAAATTACTTTCAGTGACCAAACATATTATAGAAAATTGCTATTTTTTTGTGATTTTTAAGTCCTACAGATGTGGGGTACAGTGAAAAGAGGAATTATAATAACCCTCTGACTATAGGAGTCTTTGCTGAAGTGGCTTAAAATTTGGAACTTATTTGGTTAAAATTAAAAACAGTAAAACTCTTAATATATTAAGAATTTCCATTCCCAAGATGAATTCTACCCTTCATTGTTAAAATATGGTTACTGTTAACATGTTCAGCTATTTTCTTACCTTATTCTTTTCACTATTCTATTAATACCATCTGGTCATATTATACCAATTAATTTCCCACTTGTTGAATGCACTTGTGTTCTATCAGGAGTAAGGGTTGCAGATTATGGAGCATGTCTTCAAACTCTGCTCACATTCTGGAAACACTTGATCACAATGCTCACTCTGAAATCAAAGATCTTGCTCATGAACAACAATTTTTGTGCCATGTCTGACATAATGGTCTCCTTGCATTCTAGATCTCCCCTCCTTTCTCATAGAACTTGAATGGTTAGCAATTATGAACAAACTCTTAAACCAAAACAGCTATATTTATGTAGCTTACTCCTCAGGTCTTTTATATCACTGTATCAAGGAGTAGAAATGGTCAATGTCAGCTGAGTTTTTCTGCTGCATCTGTGATGATAATATTTTATTGCAAATATTGCATGTACCCAACCTACTCCACAAAGAAATACATTCCCTTGATTTTCTACTAGTGAGAGGCTCTTGTTAGGTTTGAATGCCTGTTGCATATAAAAGGTTCTAGTACCAAAAAAAAAAAAAAAAAAAAAAAGAAAAGAAAAGAAAAAAGAAAGAAAGAAAAAAAAAAGACCATTTCAATATAAATGCAACATTTTCTCTTTATTAGAAAACAATCAACTATAATTAGTGGAAGAGTATTCTAGCTTTATAAATACTTTTAGTGAACCTTTAAACATTTCTGTTCATCCTTTCCTTTTTACCAGGCAGTGTGACAGCACGTGCCATTTGTTGTCCAAATATAGTAAAGAATTCAGCTATTTCAGACAGGTATAGTGTTTGCTTTTAGAAAATTAACTTAAGAATTTTGAAGCATAATACAACCATCTGCTAATAGAGCTGGTAATTTTTAATGATTCCATAATATTTCACCTAGTATTGAATGTATTTTGCTTACTTATCTGCTATTGAGTATAAAGTTGCTCACCACTATCACACTACAAATAGCACAACAATGAAAAACATCCTGCGCATAGCTTTTCCTATTCTTTGAATTTTTTCCCAGAAGTGAGTTGACAGAATGAAAGTGTGTGAACAGTTTTGTTACTTAATGATACATATTGTTAATTATTTTCTAAAAGGGCTTTAATTTATGTTGCCATCAGCAATGTTCAGGAGCCCCTGCTTCACTCCCACCTTCCCAGGCATTAGTTTGTCACCTTTTTTTTTTTTTTTTTTTGTAATTTTTACAGGCTAATAGGGACAACTTGTTTCATTTTGTTACAAAACTTGTTCATTTGTCAAACTTGTTCATTTGTTATTTTCTCATAACATGGTTGGATATTTGTATTTATTTCTCTTAATACCTGCTTCTTGTCAATCTGAATGAGTTCTTTAATATAATAAATATATTAATCTTATGTTTATTTGCTAAAGATATTTTTCTAGGATATTGTTGCCTTTATCATTTTAATTAGTGATATGTTTTTCTTAAAGCTAAGAAATGCCGCAGGTTCTGTGTTTTAGTTCCGTTTTGTATATAGGAAACTGTAGTGGAAATGGGCAGTTTCTGTAGGTTCTTAAAGAGTGTGACAATCTCAGGCTAAACAATAGCATAGAGCCTGTAAGTTCTAGAAGTCACCTAGCAATGTGAGATCAGAAATCTGAGATTTTTTAAGCTGAGATTTTTTAAGTTTTATTTTTTTTAATTTTCTATTTGCTCTACCTTAACTCTTTAGCAAAGTCTTTTTTTTTTTTTTTTTAATGCCATCCATCTCCATTGTATTAATGGGAGCCCAAGTAAGTTTAAGTTTTTTTGTTTATTGAGAGAATAAATGTCCTTAGAAGGCAGCATGAAGGTGGTGCTGGAAGTTCAAGTGAACCCCACTTGAAAGGTGAAGTTTAAGGGGACAGAGTTGAGGCTTCTTGGTCCAGTTGTCTCTTACTCCTGGACAGTTAAACCACAGTAGTTGTTTTTAGTCTCAGTAATAAAGGAGAATCCCCTGCCAGTTGCTATCTCCCTCGTCCAGGCTGAGCTCCATGAGGCTGGGAGCAGGTATTTGTGTTTGTAACTCTTACACCTCCCTGAGCGACCAGCACAAAGAAGACAGAGATGTCATGAATACTTGAATGAAATAATGAATTGTAGGGAGGAAATATAGTATGTGAGGCAGTTGGAGTTGAAAATATATATATTACTGAAATCTGACCACTGAGTGTCCTCAGTGGAAGAAAATGATAAATTAAAATTCTAAGGTCTGATTTTTTAAATATTACTGAAAGAGGGCCGCCTGGGTAGTGCAGTCGGTTAAGCTTCTGACTCTTGATCTCGGCCCAGGTCATGATCTCATAGTTCATGAATTCAAGCCCCGCATCGCGCTCTATGCTGATGGCTCAGAGCCTGATTGAAATTGTTTCTCCTTCTCTCTGCCCCTCCCCCACTTGTTCTCTCTCTCTCTCTCTCTCTCTCTCTCTATCTCTCTCTCTGTCTCTTTCTCTCTCTCAAAATAAATAAATATAAAAAAATAAATAAAATGTTACTGAAAGTAACAACAATGTCTGCAAACATTTATATGGACTCCAAACAAAAAAGGAGATTTTTTTTTCCATTATTAGATTGTGGCTCTTGTTTTTTAACGGGGTGGTTAGTGAAATGAAATATACTAATTCATCAAAACCAGTGTTTTGAGATAACTCAGTCTTACAATTGTGTCCCCAAATAGCAGAGCATGATAGTTTTTGCATATCTTCCTCAGTAGGCCATCTCACTGGGCTTGTGAAACAGTGCTGAAGTAGGAAACCTGTGTGTTCTCTGCCTTCACAGTATGAAGAAGACTGGTTCAGAAAACTGTGTTATGCAACCTAGTAATTGAGTCAGTTAATGGTGCAAGCATTTTGCTAAGATTTGGGGGAAAAAAAAGTAAAAGAAAGAAAGAAAGGAAAAGGAAAGGAAAGAAAAGAAAGAAAAAAGAAAAGAAAGGAAGAAAGAAACAAGGGAGAATTCAGGGATAAAAAAATACAATGAATTCTAAGTCAGTGAGGGCTGCCTCCTAATATTTAACTTAGAGAATCTGCTTCAGCAGCAGGATTTCCTATTGGAAGCCCATAGGAAAAGATAAGTCCAATAAATCTATATTGTTCTGTAATAAATGCCTTCTCGAACTTTCTTTTTAAGGAAAACAGATTTATAAGCATTATTTTTTTCCTTAATCCCTTATTTTGTATGAGACTTTGATTTTACCACCTAGGTTTTGCCAACTATATTACATTTTAGGAACATAACTTCTGTGGTTGTTAGGGGATTACTGAATTGGAAAGACTGAAGCAGCAGGTAATTGTAAAAGGCCAGAAAGGAAGGATATTGATTTTTGGTTGGAAAAGATTTCAAGCAGGTCAAGCAGGTCTTGAATTTGGCCTTGAAACAGAGTAAACTTTAGATTAAGAGAAAGAAGAATGTAAAGGATTTTAGGGAGAGGAAATAGCATTAACAAGAGTAGAGACAATAGGTGTGGAAAGGGAATTTCAAGTGAATGTTAGAAAACTAGTTTTATAAAGTAATGTCAGCTATGGATTAATTGGTAAAGTGGGATCAGCTCATTGAGAACTTTTAATGTCATAATCTATACTTTTTTCTTTTCTGTAATAAAGACCAAGTTTTGTAGAGGGGTGTGTGTGTGTGTGTGTGTGTGTGTGTGTGTGTGTGTGTGTGGTGGGGGGCAGGTTAAGGATATTATTTTCTTTTGATTTCAAAAACACTTTCCATTGTTTCCTACCTCTTCATAAGGACAGATAACAACTATTTTATATATAAACCTTTATACTTTTACATGTTCTTTTCCTAAAAATGAACTTTCTAGAGGGAATAGAGGTATTGTTACTCATGTAATCTATTGATTTTCTGACCCTAAGTGCCAGTGTAGAATGTGAGTATCAGAGACTGGTCAGTGCTTCTCTATTAAGATAGCAGAATAGATCATCTTTCCTTGAGAAAAAGCTGTCGTAACTTTACTGTATTTATTGAGTATAAAGCAGTGTTTGACTTCTTGATTCTGCAGACTTTTATTTGACTCTGTTTTTGGCTTTCATCAAAGGCTACAGCCTTTTTTATGGACCTCTCTTTGACCACCATTTTGTTCAGAATATAATAAAAACCTGGTATTTTAGTGCAGTTTACTGCTAGCTGGCTTATTTTGTCATTTTCTTCCAAAGTATAGCAATGTGGGCAGATACCATGCAAAGAAACTTGACCAAAAGCACATGGAGAAAATTCTACCTGTTACTTTTGTCAAGGGTTCATTAGCCTCTTTGTAATCCTTAAATCTAAGTCGCCTATTGTGTCTGTGCTTTATCACCCTCGATTAAATCTGCTTGAATTTGAAAATTCTATTTCTGGAATTGCTCTTTATTTGCACATTACTGAAAGACCTCATTTACTCATGTCTGGGAGGACCTGGGTAGTACTGGGTAGCCCCTAACCCACTCTCCCTGAGAGAGAAAATTCCCCAGAAGTTCTGAGTAAGACAGAAATCCGTTCTTATGCTTTGTTGTCAGATTGGAAATGTTTTTGCCTTTAGTCCCTGAGGCCAGATTTCAGGTGTTTTCCCAAGGGAACTTCTCATATGGAAAATAGTCCTCCCCTGAATAATTTTTGTCACCTAATAAATGATTTAGATTGATACTGTCAGCACTATGGTGGGCACCTGACTGAAAGGGGCGCATCTCATATGCAATAGGTTATGCATTTTGGCTGTCAACCTGAAATCCTAGATAAACGTGTTCTAACTCTGATTTAGATTCCCCTTACCTGCTTTTTAAGGATATTCTTAGCATTTACTTATACCACACCAAGCTACAGTTTATTTGTGGAGTTAGCTGATTTTTCTAGGGCAATTAACACGTCAGATTTAAAGTAATAAACACTGAAACAGATGGAAAATGATTCCCGAGTAGGTAAGTCCAACTGGATACAGTTTTGTCCCTGACCTGGCTAATATGACTGACCTATTACTTCAAGGAATGTAGTAACAGGTGTTGATATTTTTCCAAACATCAGTTTGGTCATGTTTGGTAGGATATGCTTAGTGCAGTGTGAAATTGACATTTCAGAGTTCCAGGTTGCCATTTACAGTGACTGGTTTCTATTGATGAACTTTGTGCTTTTTTTTTTATTTACAGACCCACATAGCTTTTAAAAATTGATTCTCAGTTTTAAACTGACTCATGCCTTTATTTCAGACAAAATTGTTGCGTTTGTCTATCTTTATTTTTGGGTGTAATATCTATTGAGGAGTGCTTCCATTTCACTCCTTCCTGAATGTTTCTAAGTAAAAAGAAATTTTACATTTTAAAAGATTGATTAGTTAATTTAGCTGTTTTCAGTTAAGAATAGACTTAATTCATCCCAAACACATTGTCTCTCATTAAAAAATATATATGCTAAAGTTAAGTGACTTTAAGAATAACTATTTGCTGAATATCTACAATGACAACTCCCTTATTTACATAATGAACAAGACAAACATACGGATGAACTTCAAAATGTTAATACCTTATCAAACCTGTCACGATTTCTTCTTTTATTGTAGAAGGTTCCTCAACTTGGAAATTTCACATAGCAGATCAAAATTTAAGAGTACAGAGGATATTAAGATTCCTCCTAAAAATTTGTTTTATATGAAGCCCTTCCTTCATTGTTAGTCACCATAAAATACATTCTTATAAGGATGAAGCAAAACAGAAAAAAAAGGAAAAGCAAAACGGGAATAATTATACTTAAGAATTTAAGAGGTGTTGGAGCACCTGGGTGGCTCATTTTGTTGAGCATCCAACTCTTGATTTCGGTTCAGGTCATGATCCAGGGTTGTGGGATGGAGCTCCACGTCTGTTCCACACTGAGTATAGAGCCTGCTTAAGATTCTCTCTCCCTCTCTCTCTCTCTCTCTCTCTCCCCCCTCCCTCTGCCCTTCCCCAATTCATGCATACACACACACTCTCTCTCTCTCTTTCCGAAACAAAAACAAGATTTTAAGGGTTGAACATTTTTCTTCTCAGCCTTTGCATATGTCTTTTTAAAAATATTTATAAAGTACTCAATTGTGCAAGACATTGTCTTAATATTATCTCATATAATCCACATAGCAGCTCAGTGCTATATTATCTTCAGATAAAGAAGTTTACGTACAAAGAAATTAGGTTATTTGCAAAAGACCCCACAACTAGCAAAATGCAAAGGGGGATTTAAAGCCAGATTGTGATTTAAATAAAGCATGGCCTCTGGAGCCAGACCATCTTAACCAGGTACTTACGCCGCATGTTTGCAAGAAAGAGCCTGCATACCAATTTTCAGTGTTCTCCTATATCATGCATTTTGTCATAACTTTACCAAAGGCACGATTATAAACATAACAGTTATTTCAGTATTAGTAGAAATATGAAGGATGTGTCTGAGATGTACCAGAGAATTATACATTACATTAAAATTTAGAATCAAACGTGTACTCTTCTGAGTTTTCTGATCATATTTCTCCCATTGCAAACCATTCCAAGGTTTTTATATTGAATCAAAAATATTTGTTCAGTAGTAATTTGATTTGTCATCAGAGCTAGTTGTGTCACTTCCATGGGTCACCGATAAAGTCATCTTAGAATCATTATTGGCCAAAAGAAGAATTAAAAAAAAAACTTCACGTTTTTGCAGTTTTATTTTGGATTTGGCTGCTTTCTTTCATACAAATATTCTTCAGTATCTCATCACCCAAAAAACTTTTTTCTCTAGAAGTGATAAATGTTGAAAAGGGGTGGGTTATAATAAAAACAAAACTAGGTCAGAAACTCATATCTAGTTTAACAATGTGCCTCTAAATTATACATATAATATCAATCAGCCAATAATGTATTTACTGTATTTATATATAAAGTATTTACTTATATATGTGTTTATTAGCAACAAAAATGAAGCAAGTTTTATAGAAAAATAAGCTATTGATGTTTCAAAAAATAAAACAACATACTTTTAATGTCTTTCAAACTCTTCCACTGCTGTTGCGTATCTAATTCAGATGTGCTAAATGTAATCTTGTACAACCGCTAATTTATACTATAGCACATCTCTCCAGTTGACAATTCTTATTTTAAACTGTAATAATTTGTTCGCTCATGAGTGGTTATAGCAGGGTTAGAGAAAGATGTGTTTATAGTTAGTGTTACTAGTCTCCTTAAGCTGCCATAACAAAATGCCACAGACTGGGTGGCTTCAATAACATTTATATTCTCACATTTCTGCATATTAGAAGTCCAAGTTCAAGGTGCCAGCAGGATTGGTTTCTGGGGAGGCCTGCCTTCCTGGTGTGTAGACAGCCTCCTCACTGTGTTGTCACATGGCCTCTCCTCTGTATTCACATTTCTAGTCCTACAAACACTAATCCTATCGGATTAGAGCCCCACTTTATGACCTTATTTAACCTTAAATACCACTTAAAGGCCCTACCTCCCAGTACAGTCACATTGGGGGTTAAGCCTTTGGCATATGAATTGTGAGAGGACACAATTCAGTACAACTTTTAGCATCAATAACATGGGTGATCTGCCAGGTTCTACTAATCATATTGTAATTTTAACACATTTTTCTTTAACCTAGCCCACTGAAATTGTGAGGTGTTTTGTAATCATATCTTTTAGGTTTAGGGACGAGGTATACAATTGGGATAGCTTTCAAAAATGTTTAAACTTGACTTATGTAGAGACACAGATTGTCTATCACAAACCAATTCCCACACACCCACAATCGCATATACACATACACTGTGTAGCTGAAATAAGAGCTTATGTCATAAATCCCACCCTCTTATAAGCAATGCACTGCCATACTTTCTGTTCTTTTCCGTCCTTATATTCTGTTTTCCCATTCATTTTTTTAAATGATGCTCATGATCCACTCAATTGTTTTGACCCACTAAGTTGACTTATGGGTCAATTGCTACCGTCAATTTGAAAAACCAAGAGGTAAAAACTCTCATATGACCAGTATTCTCTCAGAAGTGGCATGTTGTTGACTGTGCATTTCTAATAACTTACTTAGCCAGTAATTACATATTATATTTTTAACAAAGAGTTTGGCTATGCAGTTATTGACTACTCCCAAGTACTCAGCAGCTAGAGGAAAATTCACTAGAAAGTGTAACCTTTCATTTAGAGGGTAACCTAGTTTCTTCCAAATCTTGAAACAACTCAAATAAGAGATCCATTGTTGGTGCATAGATAGAACATTGTTGGCGTTGGCTCCCTAGCAAGCCAGAGTCTCATAAGGATCAGGTGTAAATGGACAGATATACAAAAAATCTTGATATACTCATTGTCATCAACCATCTGTATCCTTTTTACATTAATTGGATTCACCGTTTTAGTCAAGGTCCTTTCAGAAAATAGAAACCATTCTAAGTATTTTATACGAGGATAATTTAATACAAGGTGTTAGTTGTATGGGTGATAAAAGCTCAAGAAGCCAAACAAGGGGGTGGTGACTCATCCCGGAGACAGGAAGCTGCTGTGTTACTAGAACCCAGGAGCTGGGATCACCTGGCAAAAGCTGGAACCATGGAGAGAAGGATTGTCTGAGTGAGTTAAAGCCACAGAGATTCTTCTGCTGCTAGGGAGACACTATCAAAAGCAGAGAAGAGAGAAGAGAAATACTCCAGTTTCTCTCTTCCTCCTACCATCGAGTCTTCTGCAAATGCCACCCATCGGTTAAAATTGCTGGAAGCCAGAGAACAGGTGAAACAGAAATATAATTCCTTACCATACAGATCAGAGCCAAGAGAGACAGGGGCTGGATCTGAGGCAAAAGAAACAAATGATTGGCACAGATACTGAGACTCATTTGTTGATTCTTATTGGATTAATTTCATTTTATTCATGATACATAACGATTCACTGTTGTAAATCACATTCATGCCTATAGATTCATAGATTGAGTTTTAGGATTTTGGAAAACCTACCTTTCTCTCATTCTCATTGCATAGATGTGCCATGATTTATTTAACTGTTTTCTTCTTGTTGAACATTTGATATTTTACCATTGTAAATTACTCTGCAGTGACTATGTTCATGCGTATGCCCTTTCTTCCATATTGTTTAAACTATTATTTTAAAAGTTATATACCCAGAAGATGTGTTACTGTGCCGAAAGCATGAACAGATTTATGGCTCTTGTTATTTATTACTGGTTTTCTTTTCTTTTTAAATTTTTTTAATGTTTTTATTTATTTTTGAGACAGAGAGAGACAGAGCATGAGCAGGGGAGGGGCAGAGAGAGAGGGAGACACAGAATCCGAAGCAGGCTCCAGGCTCTGAGCTGTCAGCACAGAGCCTGATGTGGGGCTTGAACTCACTGACTGTGAGATCATGACCTGAGCTGAAGTCGGATGCTTGACTGACTGAGCCACACAGGTGCCCCACCAGTTTGCTTTTCTAGAGCATTCTTCCAATGTATCAGCATCAACGTACGACAGAACCAATTTTAGTGACTTGTCTACATTGGAATAGTGTCATTAAAAACTCTTGTTGCCCAATTTAGTTGGTGATTAGTATCACTGGTTTTCATTGTTGACTCTTTGATTATTAGGATGTTGAATATACTTTTCACATGTTTATTAACTAGAGGCATTTTGTATTTTGTGAATAGCTTATTCACATTCTTGCATGTTCTTCTAACAAGTTTGCTTACAAGGCTAGGAGTGAAGAAGCCAGAAAACAGTTTAACATGAAAAACAAAACAAAACAAAAACTACAAGCCTTGTGTTCATCCTTAGGTCATGTAGCCAAGGGGGTGGACTAGAATAAAACATTCTGAAAAGTCCTTTAAAGACTCCTAAATCATCTAGCCTGATTGGTTCCCACTGCAGTTCACAATTAGAGCATCCTTTGTCTCTCCCTTCTTTATCCTTAACTGGGGATTATGAAGTGGTCCCTTTTTCAAAAACCAAGCAGTTAATTGCTTGAAGTTTAGTCTTCTATTTTACAAACACTTGAACACATTACTAAGCTCAGAGAAAATGATCAAACTTTTCCTTTTCTTTTTCATGAGAGCATTTTATAGTTCTTTACCTTTTTTGTTTAGCATAAACAAAACATAAATATGTTTTCACTTAAAACATTTATTCAAAAATGAAACAATGTGTTTTGACATGAAATAGCATAATAGTTTTTGTATACTTAAATCTGTATGTATATATTTTTATACATAGTATGCTTTTGAAAATTAGTTCTTAGTATTCTGTAAGTGAAAATTTTCTTTTAGATTTAGGAAGGATCTTAGAGATTTTCAACCCTACTTTTATTCTTTATATATTTGCTAACATGGGGAAATATCTTAAGAGTTTTAAAATAAAAACATAACATCTTTCTTATACTCAGGGCTTACAACAATAAAGGTCTTAATTGATCTCTTTGCACATGTTTTAATTTCTTTGAAAACATTAGACTGCATACTTTAAATTCACAATAATTATTTAATTAGAACTCACAAGATATATAATATGACTGGCTAAGGATGTGCTGATTTTTACCCAAATGTAACATGGTTAAGATTGATTTCCTATTAACTGTCATAAAGTATTCCTTATAACTTATCTTTATGTTGAGAAAATTATTAAGGATTTGTATTATGCTCGTATAATCTATTCTATAAAACAAGTACAGAGCAAAAAACACAAAGTATAAATATATACATATTTTCTAAAATGTTTTAGTTTAAATGAGGAATAAAATTATTTTACATTTACTAAATACATTTGAGAGCATTTATACCAACTAATCAAAAATCATTTGTTTAAATATTATGAAACACAATTCATTATAAATCTTTCCTATTTAATTAAAAAAAGAAGCAATTATTTTTTAAAATACACTATGCTTAGCCAATGGTCACTCCGTGCCCTGAGGACAGAGAGCCATCATAAGTCCAGGTCCACAGAGGGGCTGACTTTGTGAACTAATGGTCATTTAATGATGAAGGAAGTAGCCAGTAATGCATGAGTGAAATTAATGAACCCTCTGTGGCCACATTTTACAAATCCACAATTGAAAAAAAAGTGCAGTTTGTGACCCATTGCAGACTCATTTTCCAACCATCTCCTGTCTTTCCCAGATTTGTATTTTAAGTTGGTATTTTAAGATCCTTAAAGGTCTCATACAATTTTTTTGCCTCTATGCCTTCGCAGCTGCTGATTTTTCTTCCTCGAACCCCCAGAATTGTTATCAATTCTTCAAGCTAAATCTTTAATAGTCTGTCTTTGGCTGGTGAATTTTATAGCTGATTCCCTCATTCTCTAATTGTTTGGTTGGTTTTTCAGATTTTCTATCATTGATATGTATATGTAACTTTTACAATCAGAAAACAGATTTTATTTGTTTGTTTGTTTGTTTGTTTGTTTATACCCATCATCTATATTTTTAAGAAGCATAACAGAGATTGCCAAAAGGAAAAAACTTGTGAAAAGCCCATTTTAAATTAACCTCAGAGTAGCAAACTGAGTTGAATATGAAGCTCAAGCAGGTCTTAAACGTTCAGTGCATGTGTATCTGTTCTTTCTCTGTGCTATTTCTTATATTTTTCTTGTACACAGCCTTCATGCTGAGTATATTCTATTTTAGCATTTCCCCACATAGTACCTTGCAGAGAATTTTGCTTGACAAAAATTAACCATCTGCCACTGCTAATTTTAAGGATTCTAATTTTATTTATCTTGTTTCAGTTTTTTCATCCCTAGGATAAAGAAATTTTGTTGGATGAATTTTATGGGGCCATCTATCTCTAATATGCTACAGCGTGATTTAGGTTATTGCTTTATAACTGCTTCCTAATCTCCATTCTCTACCTGCCTCCAGCCCATTCTAAAATTGTTACCAGATTAATCTTCATGATGTATAACTGATCAAATCTAACCTCTTCTGGAGTGGCAAATACTAAAATGGGATTATTGTGGATTATCATTTATTAAAAGGCTACTAAATAGCTGTTAAACAAAAATGTATTAATACATTTTTATTAATACATATCAATAATTTTGTATTACTAATAAAATGTATTAATACATTTTTGTTTAACAACTATTTAGCAGGCTTTTAAATTTATTAATTTAAATGTATTAATACATTTTTATGTCTGATACATTCTTAGAACTAGGGATACTGAATTGATTCCAAATTTATGCATCTCACACTAATGGGGAAGTTCAAATCTTACAATTTTATATTTAACCTTAGCTGATAAATATACTTATCTTCTTTTTTTTTAAATTTTTCTAATGTTTATTTTTGGGAGAGAGAGAGCACGAGCAGGGGAGAGACAGAGAGAGAGGGAGACACAGAATCTGAAGTAGGCTCCAGGCTCTGAACTGTCAGCACAGAGCCTGACACAGGGCTCAAACCCACAAACCATGAAATCATGATCTGAACTGAAGTCGGATGCTTAACTAACTGAGCCCTCTAGGCAGCCCATGTACACTTTTCTCCTAATGTTAATTTTCCTTATGCAGAATATGGTACTTGTACTCCAATGTTTATAGCAGCACTCTCAACAATAGCCAAATTATGGAAGGAGCCTAAATGTCCATCAACTGATGAATGGATAAAGAAATTGTGGTTTATATACACAATGGAGTACTACGTGGCAATGAGAAAGAATGAAATATGGCCCTTTATAGCAACATGGATGGAACTGGAGAGTGTTATGCTAAGTGAAATAAGTCATAGAGAGAAAGACAGATACCATATGTTTTCACTCTTATATGGATCCTAAAACTTAACAGAAGACCATGGGGTAGGGGAAGGAAAAAAAAAAAAAAAAAAAAGGTTAGAGAGGGAGGGAGCCAAAACGTAAGAGAATCTTAAGAACCGAGAACAAATCGAGGGTTGATGGGGCGTCGGAGGGAGGGGAGGGTGGGTGATGGGTATTGAGGAGGGCACCTTTTGGGATGAGCACTGGGTGTTGTATGGAAACCAATTTGACAATAAATTTCGTATTAGAAAAAAAAAAGAATACGGATCTTCCAAGCAGAACTAGTTTCTTTTTCTCGTGTTCATTGCCAACACTTCTCTATCACCTCCAGTTTGTAGCGGCTTTCCCTCCTCTCTCACATATCTATTTATCTTTCAATATTCAGATGTTACCAAAAAACTTTTACTCAACTCTCTCCTTCTCTTTGTATGGCAAATTACTTTTTCATCTTGTACTGTATTTAGGTGTGTGTGTTCTACTCCATTAGACTGTCACCCTCAAAGGCAAGAAGTAGTTTAAAAGCATAGGCTTTAGAGTCAGACCACACACATTTACCAGTTAGCCTACTTAGATAAGCTACTTGTCTTCTCTGAGGCTTAGTTTCCTTAGCTGTGAAAAGAGGATGTTAATAATGACTTTTTTACAGGGCGACAGTAAGGCTTAAATGAGATAATATTTGTGAAGTACTTAGTACCTTGCTTGGCACGTTGATCAGTGTCCGGTAAATTCAATGCATCCTTAATAACACCATTGTTTTATTATATAATTGAAACTATATTAATAATCCCTCTTTCTAACCTGTGACCTTTTGCAAATAACTTATTACTCATGTAGTGTTTAATACATATTTTAGAAAAACTTTGATAAATGTTGTTGAATAAAGGGTTATAGGAACTCAGAAGAGGGAGTAATTAATTCTGATCATGGGATTGAGGAAGACTTGGTTGTCATTGGCGTTTGAATTTTCACAGCTGAGGTATGATTTTGACAGGTAGAAATGAGAAAAAAGGGGCATTTGAAGCCAAGAGAATAGCAGCAATTTCAGAGAAAAGTGCTCTCTTGGCTAAACACTAATAATAGAACCTACTTCGTAGGGTTTTTTTTTTGGAGAATAACCGGCATAGTAAGAATGCTGTAATATTAACTGTTGTAGCAATTCATACATAGATTATATGTTAAGTAATGAGAAAAACTCTTGTGTGTGTGTGCCTGTGTATGTGTTATGTGACACATATTCTTCCACATTAGCTTGAAGGACCTTTGTATGGCAACATTTCCTTAATATTGCTGTTCGCAATACCTGTTAGAAAATAACAAGATAGCATTTATTTTTTAAAATATTGTTTATTTCAGCTACATTTTATCCTTTCTGTTTGCATTGGTGAGACAGTACTTTGCAAATGGTTTTCAAGTTATCAGCTGTTAGGGATTATCATGCCATTGTTTCTCATTGGTTTACCTAAAGTTGAGAGAAAACGATTTAAGTGACAGCCTATAACATCTGCAACTGCTTGATATGTGAAAACAATCAAGGGATGTATGTTATGTGAAGTCCAAGGTTACTTTTTTTAAATTAAATACAAGTCTTGAATTTATAGTATTTTCTATAGCAATATAACTAAGACTTTTTTGGTCATATTCTCTTTAAACTTTTTATTTTGGTATACTTTTTCAGACTTAGAAAAGTTGCAAGAATAATACTAAGAATTCTCATATACCCTTTACCCAATGTTAACATTTTGCTATATTTACTTTATTTCTTCCTGCCCTCTCTTCCTCATTTCTCTTTCATTTTCTCTTGACTGTTTTGTTTTTTGTTTTTTGTTTTTGTTTTGTTTTTTTTTTTGTTTTGTTTTGTTTTTACCGTTTATGTATTTTTGAAAGAGAGATTAGCAGAGAATGAGCAGGGAAGGGGCAGGGAGAGGAGGAGACAAAGAATCTGAAGCAGGCTCCAGGCTCTGAGCTGTCAGCACAGAACCCAACCTAGGGCTTGAATTCACCAACTACAAGATCATAACCTGAGCTGAAGTCAGAAGCTCAACCAACTAAGCCACCCAGGTGCCCCTCTCTTGACTGTTTGAGATTTTTGCAGACATGATACCCATTATTTATTCTTGAATATGTAAGCATGTGTTTCCTAAAACCAAAACCAAAAACAAAAACAAAACAAAAACAAAAAAACAAGGATATTTCCTTAAATAACAGAAAACTAATTATCAAAATTATAAAGTTAACATTGATACAATACTACAGGCCTTATTCAGATTTTGCCTTTTGTCCCAATAATATCCTTGATAGCAACAGAAAAATCCCATATTGTGGATTGCATTTAGTTGTCATATCTGTCACTTCTCAGTCTTTGTCTTTCTTGAGCTTGACATTTTATTTTTTTTATTTTTTATTTTTAAATGTTTTTTTTTTTAACGTTTATTTATTTTTGAGACAGAGAGAGACAGAGCATGAACGGGGGGAGGGTCAGAGAGAGAGGGAGACACAGAATCTGAAACAGGCTCCAGGCTCTGAGCTGTCAGCACAGAGCCTGATGCGGGGCTCGAACTCACGGACCGCGAGATGATGACCTGAGCCGAAGTCGGACGCTCAACCGACTGAGCCACCCAGGCGCCCCGAGCTTGACATTTTAAAGGACATAGGGCAGTTACTTTGAAGGATGTCCCTCAATTTGGATATGTAAATTAGTTACAATTAATGTTTAGATTCAGGCAATATACTTTGAGCAAGAATATTGCAGAAGTGATATTATTCTCTTCTCAGTGAATTATGTCAAGAGGACAATGAAAATCTTAATAGATGAGTATTAGTTTGAAAAAGAAACACTATCATAATTATTTAGAATATTTACTAATTTATATTTCTCAGTTCTTTTATTTTTATTTTTTGTTTTTCATTTTTCAGCCTATTAGGTAAAATATTCAGTAAGGAATAGCAC
The DNA here is from genome assembly GCF_046562875.1 of Panthera onca. NCBI lineage: Eukaryota > Metazoa > Chordata > Mammalia > Carnivora > Felidae > Panthera > Panthera onca. The sequence continues at coordinate 88,318,827 of NC_138342.1, forward strand.
TTTCTCTGCAGTGTTTTCTGTCAAATCATTGCAGTTTGCCAAGTATATTTATTGTTAAATGAAGATAAGTACAGGAAGAAACTCTTTAGTAAGAAATTTAGTATTTACGCCAGTAAATGCTGACATGAATTTGATATGAAATAGAGCATTATGACACTTTTTTGTTTGTTTCTTTTTGATGGATATAAACTAAGCATTTGAACTAAGTAATTGGTTTGAGAGATTTACTTTTGTCAAAATTTGCCACCAAAGTCTGGGACCACTGAAAGAGAAAATAATTGAGACATTTTCGATTAACATTAACTTGGTATGGGTTAGCTTTTCAGACAGCAAAGGAAAGTTTTTTTCTGTTAGGTCAGAATTAATTTTAAATCAGCAGTGCTCTTTATGTAGATAGATACATAACATTCAGACTTTAAACCTGATCTTTTTTTTTTACTGATTTTCCCCTCTGCAGAGAAAAAAGTACTGCCTGAGTACAAAACCTGCTGCACAGATGTTGTATCTAATTACATGTTTCATATTGTTCCTTGCCAACAAATACATGTTAATAATAATGAATAATCAACCTTGCTTAATAAGAGCAGTGCAAAATGTGTTTCTGCCATTTCCCATGATGGATAGACCCAGGGGTGCTTCAAAGATGGTGTCCTCACCACATTGGTGGCCCATGGCTTATTAACAACAACCTGCTCTAGATGATGAAGTGTGAAATTGATGAGCCCCACAGGGAGTTTGATCTGAGCTTTTCAGGCTGCCTTACAATATTCAATTGCTGTGTTCATTGGCTCACTGGTTTCCCCTAAGGCCTCTCTTCATGATGCTCTGGAAAATTTTTCCTGGCTAAGTTAACGTATGTGCTACTGTATTTGGCTAGCAACCAGATTGCTAGGATAAAGCTGCTAGGAAATTTTGCTAGGTTCTGTTCCCCAGCTGGTAACAGGAAGTCTGAGCCATATGAAAGCTGATTGGACAGAGACAAATGGATGACATATTTAAGAAGTCATTATGAGAGAGCCTAGCATTATGAGAGACCAAGGAAGATCAAAGGAGAAAATGTACAGTTATCACCTCCAATCCTTTTTTCAAAGCTTTTACAAATTAGTTTGTTAGTGATTCATACAGTTAACACCTCTGAACAGTTTTTTTTTTCCCAATAAGAAGAATTAACATAATTTTCATTGACGTATGAAATTGGTCAATTAGCCAAATTATACATAGAGTAATTTGGCAGGGAGTCTGAAAGTACAGTGTATATTGTGTTGCTAAAATTCATTTCAGAAATTTTTATGTTTAGAATTATTTTCCTTGTGGTTTATGTGAGAAGTCAAGATATTCTTATGTCCCTTTGTATTTAGTAGAAAAATTCCAGGGAGGCAGGCGAGAGGCCTGAATGTGAAGCCATCTCCTAACTATACAATCACATGCAGATCAGCTCAGAGAATTATAATATTTACCTCCCATCATTAAGAAAAATAATATGTAACTATCTTGCACAGTGCCTACTTTTACTTTTTCCTCTCACCCAGGACTTTGATCTTTCTGTCAAGATGCAGAGAATGGAAAGAAATGTTAACACTACCTGGTATTTTATTTTATCATGAGATTTTGTTTTTCCTTGAAGTTCTGAAATTTAACTTTTCTTCCTTTTGAAACAAAAATCGCTTTATGGATCTATTAACATTGTTGGGGAATATTCTGCAGCAGAAGAGAAGTTGAATAAGTGAGCAGGGAAAGGTGAAAAGATTTCTACTACTTAGGGAAGGAAGAACTAAAGCATGAACATATATTTGGTAAGGTTTTTAAAGATGAAATCTAAACTTTCAGATTTTTTTTTTTTTTTGGTCATTTACAATCCTCTTAGTTTCTGAAACTATGTTTTGCTTTGATGACGATAATACAGGTTTGGGAGAAGCAGCTAGAAGTCAAAATGAGCCTTTCCCCACAGCTGCCTGGGATTGCCATAGTGAAAGGTGTGTAGCATCTCAGTGGGGGGCGGTGGGGGCAGTTTTCACATTCTGAAGCCCAGAAATGCTTTCCAGCAGGAATTGTTTTTCCGTGGGATGCCTTGAAAGATGTTTTTCCTTCATTTAAATGCCTTGTCAGAATAAATATGCCACTTCTTGTACTGGCGTTGTACAAGGTCAGCAACCCCCATAACTCTAATTGCCCTTGGCAACACTAAGCAATGGTTATGGGTAGCTTGCACAAGCAGAGAGTAGTTGAGAGATAAAAGAAAGGAAGAGGAGAATATAAAGAACAGGGGAAGAGAAAGAGAAATAAAAAGGAGACAGACAAAAAAGTCATTCATGGCTTCAGAATACATAGGAATTATGATTGCTTCAGAATTCTTAATAATCACCTCTGATCTTTTGTTTTAATAAATATACAAAGAATTTATTTCAGATTTTTCATTTCAAGTTATATGAAAAGAATTACTGGGTTTTTGTGTGTATATTGTGTATTTAAAAAGGACTCTACCAGTTTGGCTTACCCTCAAGTAATTTTTTTTAATGTCAAAGTCATCTCGTTGTTAATAACAACTGTGCCAGAACATAAGTTCACCTTATTTGTACAGAGCACTTTTCACATTCTTTCCTTCTGTTTGAGATGGACAATTTGTTCGAATTTTGACCTTTCCTACTCTTAGAGGCATAAGTTGGGACTGATTTATTTGGATAAGATTGGATATTGCACCTGGTGTGGATAATACTAGATTACATCTTCAGGAAATTGAACTTTTCTTTTTACCCTTTAGAACAAACAGCTTTCTGAAATGAATATGTTAGGGACAGTGTTAGCTTTTTTTATTTTTATTTTTTTTTAACTTTACTCTGTTGCATAGAATCTTTTAGTTTTACAAAAAAATAGTTTCCTATTGCTTTAGCAATATGATATATACACTTTCTGAGACTAAATTTCCTGGTATGTTCTTGATAAAATCAATGTATTTTTGTTTTTGTTTTATATTGTTTTGACGTGTATGTTTTAAAACCTTTGTTATTTTAATGTAAGTCAAACTTACAGAAAATTGCAAAAATAGTGCAAAAAAATCCTAATTCATCAAGGTTTACATATATATATATGTGTGTATATATACATATATATGTATATATATATGTATATATACATATATATGTGTATGTGCATATATATGTATATAAACATATACACAGTTTTTCTTGAACCAGTTAAAAGTAAATTATAAATGTTTTGCCCCTTTAGCTATTATGTTCTTTTACATCAGGAAAAAAAATTCCTAAAAATTAGGAATTTTTATATCAATACTATACTATTATCTCCATAACCTATATTAAAATTTCATCAGTTGTTCCAATATTGTTTTTTATACTTATTTTTTTTTTATCTGGTTCAGGAATGCAGTCCAGGATCATACTGTATTTAGTTTTCATGTTTTTTTAGTTTCTTTTAATCTGCAATGATTACTAGGCTTTTCTTTGTCATTTATGACCTTGATATTTTTTTTTTTTGGAAGAGACATTTTTGAAGAGTACAAGCAAGTTATTTTGAAGAATACTTCCATCACTAAGTTTGTTTGACATTTTTTTTTGTAATTAGACTCAGATTAGAGATTTGGGGCAAGAATGCCACAGAAGTGGTATGCCACAGAAAAGGTACATGATGTCAGTTTATGCCGTTATTGGTAATGGTGATGTTGATTGCCTGGTTAAGACGGCACATACCAGATTTCTCTGCTCTAAAGTTCCTATTTTTCCCTTTGTAATTAATAATAATTTGAGGGGCAGTACTTTGAGACTATGTATCTTATTCCTCACTACATTTCATGTAACATTCATCAGTGATTCTTGCCTGAATCAATTGCTATTAATTATTATAATGTTTACAAGATGGTGATTTTCTAGCATTCATCATTCCTTCTGTATTTATTAATTAGCAAACTGAGGAATTTACTTATTTATTTATTATTCTCTTTATATCAGTATAAATTCCTGGATTCCTGTTTTTCAATGGGTTACATTCTATTATTATCATTATTAATTTTGATACCCAAATTGTCTTAGATTTGGCCAGCAGGAGTCCCTTCTAATTGACTCCTACATCCTTTTGACATGTTCCCATCTTTCCTGGAGCACTTCATTAATTTCTGTCACCATAAATTGTTCCATGGGCATAAATACTCATAACCCTGGATTACATAAAGCCTTCTGAGATACAACACCAAAATCACAAGCAACAAAAGAAAAAGTAGGTAAATTGGACTTAATCAGAATTTAAAAACTTCTGTGCTACTAAGAACATCATCAAAAAAAAATAAAATAAAAATAAAAAGATAACCTACATAATGTGAGACATAATGGGAAAATATTATTGCAAACAATGTATTTGATAAGGGACTTATATCCAGAATATATAAAGAACTATTTTCTTCATAACAAAAAGATAAATAACCCAATTAAAAGTGGGCAAAGGAAAAACAAATAGGCAAAGAATCTGAGTAGACATTTCTTCAAAGAAGATACATGGATAATAAGCACATAAAAATATATACTCAACATCATTAGTCATTAGGGAAATGCGAGTCAAAATCACAATGAGATACCACTATCCACCTAATAGAATGGCCACAAACAAAAAGATATAACAGCAAATGTTGCAAAGTACAGTTGACCCTTGACAATATGGGTAATTGGGAGCACAGATCATCTGTGTGCCCTACCCCCCTGCCCACACAGTCAAAATCCATGTATAATTTTGATTCCCCCAAAACTTCACTACTAATAGCCTACGGTAGACTGGAAGCCTTACCAATAACATAAACCATCGAGTAACACATATTTCATATATGTATTATATAATCTATTCTTATAATAAAGTAAGCTAGAGAAAAAAATGTTATTAAGAAAATCAGAAGGAAGGGGGCATATTTAGCTGGCTCATTCAATAAAACATGAAACTCTTGATCTTGGGGTTGTAAGTTTGAGCCCCACGTTGGATATAGAGATTACTTAAAAACAAAATCCTTTTTAAAAAAATATTTTTTAATGTATATTTATTTTGAGAGAGAGAGAGAGAGCACATGGGGGAGGGGCCGAGAGGTAGAGAGAGGATCCCAAGCAGGCTATACGCTGTCAGGGCTGGAACTCATGAACTGTGAGATCATGCCCTGAGCCGAAATCAAGAGTCGGATACTTAACCAGCTGAGCCACCCAGGTGCCCCTAAAATAAAATCTTTAAAAAATTTTTTTCTTTAAGTAAAAAAAGGATCAAAAGGAAAAGAAAATACATTTGTAGTACTGCTATATTCGTCAAGACAAAATCCATGTGTAAGTGTACCAGTGCAGTTCAAACTCGTGTTGTTTGAGTGTCAGCTATATATGGAGAAATTGGGATCCTCTTCATTTGCTGTTGGAAATGTAAAATGGTGCAACTACTCTGGTAAGCAGTTTGGCAGTTCCTGGAAAGGGTAAACATGATCATTTGACCCAGCAATTCCACTCTAATGTATATCCCCAAGGGAAATGAAAATATATATCCATATGAAAACTAATACAATGAATGTTCATGTGTGTGTGATATACAACATATGGATTAACAGTAATGTATTTATGTTACTTGTATATATGTATATGCATATATGTATATATGTCTATATGTCTATACTGAGAACCGGAACTTGCTCAAAATATTTTTTTACTGGTAAGGGATTAAGTGTTCAAAAAGGTTTGGAGACCATGGCTTTAGAACAGTGGTTCTCATACTTTTGCATGCACCAGGTTTAACACAAGGATGTTTGTTACAACATAGATTTCTGGGCCCCAGCCTCAGAGTTTCTAGTTCAGTAAGTCTAGGATGAGGCCTGAAAATGTGCATCTAACCAATTTCTAGGTAACACCAGTGCTGCTGGTCCAGGGGCCATGATTTGAGAACTTAGTTTGTTGTCTTTTGTGATAGTGAAGCTTACCCAGGAGGCTTGCTAAAGTACTTGTTTTCGGGCCCCATCCCTAGACATTATGGCAGTAGGCCAGGGCTGGGCTTCAGATTTTGCACTAACAGCAACCACAGGTGATTCTCACTGAGTGGGCCTCAGGGTCATCACTTTGTGAGAAACACTGCTCTGGGGCTTACAAAGTACGGTGATGGGATGCCAGTGTCAGGCAGGGAGGAACAACATTGGCTCTTGTGTGACATTTTTCCCTTTTAAAGGACATTTAAAGAACAGACATGAGTAAGTGCAAAGCACTGGCAAAATAAAAGGAGGAAAATTATTCATCCTTGGTCTCACTAGCCTTGTAAACCTTCTGAATTTCTTGACAGTGTTTTCATTTGTTTCTTTGTTTTTTGTTTTTTAATGCAGAGTTGTGTTGCTATTACTGATTTCTTGGTTTCTTTACTCTTAGTAATGAAATTGTGTATGCAACTTGTTTTCTTTTCCCCCTGAATTATTTATTGGTCATAAATTAATTCCCTGTAGTTTTATGAATACTTTATAAACATAACCTATTGGATTACAGTTGTACCACCATTTATTTTATATTTTCAGATATTTAGGAGTTACAGTGTATACATTTTCATCAGATTCAGAGAATATTATAATTGGATGTTGCCAGAGTTGATTTCAACTTTCCCATTTTAGAGATGATTAAACTGACTTTCCCAAAGTCACAAAGTTAATAAGTGGTAGAGAAAAGGCTAAAACCCCTTTTCCCCTTTATTCTACTAATTATTTCACCGTGTTGTATATTTTCTTTAGTACTTTAAAGTTGACTAGAAAGAGCGTTAGATTTAAATCTATCACTTTGCTAGTCATTTGCTATCTATCATCTGATCTTTTTTCCTTTTCCTTTTTTTCCTACTTGTTTTTAGATATTCTGAGTATTTTTTATGATTACATCTTATCTCTACTAGACTTGATTGGCTTGATGGTTATATCCTACCTTTTAAAAAATGTTCATAGTTTCCCTAAGGTTTAAAATATACACCTTTAGTTTATCACAGTCCACCTGCAAATACTATTTTCAGAAAGTGCTTTAGAATAACATAAATTCAGGCACATAACACACACATAGTTTCAACAGAATACATCTTGTTGATTTGGTATAGATATAAGACATTTTGTATGTTGTTGACATTTATAATATAAAATAAATATATTTCTTACGTAATTACTGATGTTTTTTAAATGCAAAGGCGACCAAGCCTGTTGTATTCCTTAACCCAAATATTTCAAATTTCTGAAGTGCACAAACATGAATTTTGGAATATTTAATTAGCCTTTATAGACATCCCGTTAATAATACATACTTTATAAGGAAAACGTTTTTCAAGTTTTTCTTCTTAATTGCAGTGTTGCTAATAAAGCAGACTTGGGCCATAGCCCAAGGACAAATGAACAAATATTGAATGTTATTTCAAAACTACCATGGATTTTTGAACTGTGAATTTTAGCATAAGAACATGAAATTGGAGTTTGTATGTCTATGTGTGATTTCTCTCTTTATGCATTTACTATCAACATAACATAGTCATTAAAATTTAGAGCTAGAAAGGAACTCAAAAAAATCATTTAAACTTTTTTTAACAGAGGAAAAAGAATGGACTGTACTGCTAATTATTTATTGCTGTACCCCAAAACTGAGTGGCTTAAACGAGCTAACATTTATTATATCAGTTTCTGTGGTTCTAGAATACTGGCGAGGCTTAGTTGGGTCCTCTGGCTCAGAGCCTCTCATAGGCCTACAGCTGTGGTGTCAGTGAGGCTGTGGTCTCACCTTAAGCTCCATTTGGAAAGGTTTCTCCTCCAAGCCCATTTGCATGTCTGTTGGCAGGATTCATTTCTCAAGTGCTGATGGAATGAGGGTCTGGAGTCCTCATTGGTTCTTGGCTGGAAGCATTAGATTCTATAGGCATCTCCATAGGGCAGCTTATAGCATGGCAGCTGACTTCTCTCAGAGTGAGCCAGGAAGAAAGCAAGCTAAAGAAGGAAATCAGCCTCTATAGGACTTAAACTTTGAAATAACATACCAGGGTACCTGGGTGGCTCAGTCAGTTGAGCGTTAGACTTCAGCTCAGGTCATGATCTCACAATTAGTGGGTTCAAGCCCCACATTGGGCTCTGTGCTGACAGCTCAGAGCTTTCTTGGGATTCCCTCTCCTTCTCTCTCTCTCTCTGCCCCTCCCCTGCTCGTGTTCTGTCTCTCAAAAATTAAAAAATTAAAAGTTGAAAAAAAAAGAAATAACATACCATTATCTTCACTGTATTCTGTTCGTTACAACTGAGTCACTAGTTTCAGCCCACAATCAATGGAAGGGGATTATACAAAGGTATGAATACCAGGATGGGAGATTATTGAGAGCCATCTTGGAAGTTGCCTAGGCCAGAGACCAGAGACCCGAGACCCAGATAAGTGAAGTACCCAAAGTCATACATACATTTTTCAGTGGCAAAGCAGAGCCAACTGTCTGATGTCTCAATTTTCAGTCCACTCTGCTTTCACATTTTAGTCATGAAAAAGGAGTTGGTGACATAATAACTTCTCTTTGAGAGCAAAAATTGCTTTTAACTTCCTTCAACCCATGGGATTATGTATAATATTGCAATGGGGGAAAGATAAAGAGAGGGAAGCATAGCATAATATCATTAGTGATTTCGCTTTCCTACTCAGTAGAAATCTGTGCCAAGTATAGAAGCAAATTTTTAAGAGAGAACGTGGAGATCTCCCAGCTAAGCCTTCAAAACTCCAGGCCCAGCGTTCTTAGTTGGGTGTATCTATAATAAACTCACATTTTTACAGAAAATGATAGATATAACATTAGTGTGCTCCACAAGTCTTATATAAATTACATTATGGTACAAATAAAGTATGTTGATGCTAAGTAGAGGCACTAACATGGTTTTAATATGTGAAAGACTTCATTAATGCTGTACTTGGATGCAGTGGTGCTTTTGCCATCAAATACTAGGAAATAAACATTCTGGAGTCGTAGGGACTGGAGAACAAAAGAGGACACACCCAAGTGGTGGTTTGGAAAAAGGATGTACAAGGAAATAAGCAAGACAGATTATCACTGCTGCCTTCTTAATTTTACGTTCTTAGAGCACTTGTTCAAAAAGAAGTTATAAGAATCAATATCCAGCCATTCTTATTGTTTTATCACTGTAATAAAGCATGGGTAGCTAATATATACCTAGCAAAGAATGATTTGTTATGTCTTTGCTCACATTCCATTTTCTCGTTTAGGAAAAAGTGGAGTGATCTTTCTCATGGCCTAAAAAACAGTCCATGACAAGTAGAAGACACCCATTTCTCTGATACAGGCTGTGAAGTCTGCTAAGAAAAAAAGAAAAGAAATGTTAAGATATAGAACTATTTGGTTGATGATAAGTAAAACATACTTCTTAAAAAATGCTTTGGAATGGCAAACTTTTAACTTTAGCGTGTTTCTTTGAGTTTTTTCCATAGGACCCTTAGACCCATGAAATGAACATAGCGTGATTTACTGTTGAAAGTATGATCTTATCTAGTAGTTTGTGCGGTGTCCAATAGATGTTCATATAGCTGCATTTCCTTTGAAAATTTAAAATATCCTTCAGTACCCCTGTGAGTTTGCTATAGCTCCCTGGGGAACCATAATCTAAATAATGTATTTGTTTAATCCTATCAATTGAAAGCCTGGATGTTCAGAGAAGAGGCTCAGTCTCTTCCTGTGAAGATGTGAGGCATAGGGAACAATCCAGCATCAGAATCGTTAGCAGATCAGGGTCAGAAGCATCCAACTGAAAGAATCAATCATAGTAAATTCTTAAGTTAGAATCAGGACATATTAAAAAATACTAAAGTAGAGTCAATATATGCAACAAAGATACTTCTGGACTTATTTGTTTTTTCATTCAGTGGCTGAGGAAGGCCCAGCACTTCATTTCCTTGTGGGTCTTTTCTTCCCTCTTTTTGTATATTTCACCCCAGATTATTCAGCCCCTGCTGGTTCTGCACAAGATCTTGCTTTGGGGTAAAGATTAGTATAGAAACAGATTAAAATTGTTTACAAAACATAAGAATTATATAGCTTTTATTTCTAAACACTCTATACCAAACACTGCTAAACACTGCTACACCAAATGCATTTCAAGACATTTGTTGCCTCTATTCAATTTTCAGGTTTTAATAAAATGTCAAATAAATATTCAGCTTTGTACTCAAAGTACTTTAAGCTATCTACAGTTTCATTTCTTTCCTTCTAACAGTTTAATTGCTGAAATGTCTTTAAAGGTTATATTAATGTATATCTTAATAATTATACTAATTTATCTGTATTAACTTAAAGTTAATGTATATCTTAACTTTTCCAAGGATAAAATATGATCCATAAATATGTAGTATTTTAAAGATTCAATTGCACTGAGTCAAGACAAGTAAAATAATTTTAACTCTTTCCCAGAGTCAAGTTATAAATGTATTTTTCTAGGAAAAAAAGAACTTCCAAAATTATAATTTCCAGACAGATGCACACTGGTATGGTAGAAAGAATGTTGTAGAAGACAGAAAATCCATGTCCTAGTTCAGCTCTGCTACTCATTAGTGGCATAACCTTGGGCATGACTGTAAACTTGCATAATTTTTCTCATTTATGAAAATTGAGGACAGTTTTCCTGCCTTCACAGGATTATTTTAATACTCTTTTTTAAAGTTTTAGCTGTGTTGTATAAAGAACATAGAATATGATTTTAGAAGCATTTGAGAAGTGACATTCTTTTCCACTTACTTTGTAATTCAAACTAACCACATTAATCTCGCTTAGCCTCAGTTTCGTATCTCTAAAATGGACTTGCTAATACTATTCTCATAGAACTATTGGGAGTAATAGTTGGGAATAACGTCTTGTAAACTATACCAGAGTTGGCTTGCATGAGTGCAAGAGTTGACTTTAGTATCAAAACTGTAGTCTTAACTATAAGGTATTATTATCATGTTGAGCAGTACTCCCCTGCATTGGAAATGGGCCAGATGACCCATAAGATCCCTTGTAAAATGAGCCACATAAAATAGCACTATTTTTAGACTTATGAACTTTTACTCCTGGAAGGAAACTTAGAAATCATCTCCTTAAATGTCCTCTACATTATTCTAGTTTGTATGATGCTCAGCACAGCAGTGGGTTTTATGTGCAAAGGGAAAACACTCATTCTGAAATTCAAAAAGCTTGGTTTTATGAATAAGAAAAGCCTACAGTTTTCATGGTATAAAGCTTTTTAATGTCGAGATCAACAGTGTAATAAGATCTGTAATCTTTTTTTTTTTTTTTAATGTTTATTTCCTTTTTGAGAGAGAGAGAGACAGAGCACGAACAGGAGAAGGGCAGAGAGAGAGGGAGACACAGAATCCGAAGCAGGCTCCAAGGCTCTGAGCTGTCAGCATAGAGTCCAACGCGGGGCTTGAACTCATGAGCCGAGCCATGAGATCATGACTTGAGCCTAAGTCAGATAGCCAACTGACTGAGCCACCCAGGTGCCCCCGATCTGTAATCTTAATGTATATAAACCTAAGTTAGAATTTGTTAAAATAGCCAAGCTGATGATAAATATTTTTTGCAACAGCATAAGAGCACTGCTAACTCATATGTATTAAATTCTTACCATATGCTAGGCTTTATAATTGTTATCTACCTCTTAACCCTCCTCTAATCAGCCACAACCCATTAATTGGAGTTGAAACATTCCTAATCTGTAGCAACTCATAACAATTAGCTGCTCATTAGTATATTTACTATGCGCTAACACCAGACTTATATAATTTTAGCAAGACCTTAGGGCTCCTTATATTCTCTAAACTTATTGACTAAGCTCTATCTCTGATCGAAATGTATTCAAGCATACAAATATATTTTGAGTGTTTTTTTTTTTTTTTTACCTGAGTCCTTGGGCATTATTTTTCTAGCCACCTGGTAGCTTGGTAAAATAAGGCAACAAAAGATGGAGAGAGGTTGAAACATAGCAGCTTTCCTCCACACATCTTCTTATACTTGGGAATTCAGAGCCCTAATCCTCAATCCCACTGTCTTTTGAGAAAATTTCTGAATGGTACCTCCATTGTCATCCCCTGGAAAACAAAGAAAAAAGGTAAGAGAATCTAATCATGCTCTGAAATTTTGCCTTGATTTCTTCTCTAAGTAATAAATCAGTTGGATGCCAAGTGATTACTGAACTCCGTGGAAGAATAACGGCTAAGTTACTGGGAGGGTAGACAACCAGAAAGCCTGAATGGCCAAATCAAGAGATGTCTTGTCAGTTGGTTCCTCTCAGCAGTAGTTCACTTTTATTTGAAATAAATGAAAAATATCCAGAAAGAAAATAAGTAGCAAAAGTTTAGCCACTTACGTGAGGGAATAAAAAAGGAGACAAGAAGGGGTAACAGTTAAAGAACAAAAGATATGAGACATATTGACGACAGCCAATAAAAAGAACCCATTTCAATCTTGACCCCAGTAAATCCATTGTAGAAGGATATTTTTGAGATAGCTGAGGAATTTCCACACAAACTGATTAGTTAGGTGATATTAAGAAATTATTACTAATTTTGTTGGGTGTGATATCCTGATTATGGTAGAAAAAAGAAAGGCTTTATGTGTTAGTGGTCCATACTGAAATATTTAGAGGTGAACTAATATAATTTTTTGAGGTTTTCTTTAAGATTACCTCAGGGGAAATATTCAGGTATGGGGATAGATGGAACAAGATTTGCAAAATGATGCTATGTATTGAAGCTAGGTGATAAGTAATGTAGAATTTCATTATACTATTCTCTCTACTTTTGCATATTTTTCAAATTCCCATATTAAATTTTTAAAAAATTAAGAGAGAATGTCAGCCACTTTCTCCCAGCAAAATAACTGATCATGGTCATTAGTGATTATCAGCTGCAAAGTTAATTATGCCACTGGATAGTTTTAGAGTTAAAGAATCTTGTCTCAGATTTTCTACAGCATTCTGTTGTGGAAAATGTCTAGTTTTTTTCTTTAAGAGCCCCGTGTTCTTGGTAAAGAGTAGAATCAAAATCTTGACTATCAGCTCTGTGTGAAAATGTCTTCCCATCTATTAAGTAAGTTTTCAAAAGCTATATCTCTCCATAATCTTTTTATCTTCAAGTTTAATTTGGCTAAGACGGGAACAAAATAAAGAATAAGCAAAGTTATAGTTAACATGTGGAGAGGAAAGCAAGAACAGTTGGGGATGTATGATGAAAGGGAATTAAATTGCACAAGGTATCACTGACCAGAACCAAATGTAACCATATTTTCAAGTAAGAAAATTCCCATAAAGGGGCTAATTTCATGTATAGTAAAACTATAGACATATGATAAAAAATATTGTGGGAAATATTACCCAAGACCTTCTTCAGTCAACTCAAAAAATAAGCTGAGCTGCTGCTTTCCATCTTTCCAAAGGAAATATTTCCTTTTCTAAAAAGAGGATATTTCAGGTTTTATTTTAAAATTATGAAAGTGACATAATAGTATAACAGAAAGCTTTTGAAAAGAGACATACTATACAAATCCAACAACCAGAATCATTTGTATATCACTCTTTCCAGTCTTTTGATTTGTATATGATGCAGACACAGACAGAATAATGGTCTGACTTTTTTTCACATAAAGTTATTTAATTAACATCTTTCATATTTAATTCTTAAATCCTTTGTAATCTCACAGACTCTCTGAAAAGTCTCTTTTGTTCATGAATACAGTAACAAGGACATATTCTCAGAAGTTCTAATTATGCTTTGGGTATTAAAGAATAATTATCCGGTTTTTTTGTTTGTTTGTTTGTTTTTAGTTCTCTTAAATATATTTTATTAGGGCTAACTCTGACACCCAATTCATATAAAATATATTTGCTTAGGGGCACCTGGGTGGTTCAGTCTGTTAAGCGTCCAACTTGATTTCTGCTCAGGTCATGATCTCATGGTTTGTGAGTTCCAGCCCTACATTGGGCTCTGCGCTGACAGCAAGAAGCCTGCTTAGGATTCTCTCTCTCCTCTCTGCTCCTCCCCTGCTCATGCGCACATGTGCTCTCTCTCTCTCTCTTTCTCTTTCTCAAAATAAATAAATATATTGCTTAAAATGGGATATGTGCATTAGCAAGAGCAATACAGAGGGAAGATCAAAAAGAAGAAGGTGGAATCTGTGGAATTGGGCTCCATTTTGCACCAAGTGTTGTGCTTTGACATGTTCACTTCTCAGGCTGATTTATAGTTAGAAAGGTTTCGTTCCAGTACTCCTGCATGAGATAAACCCCTCCTAAATACATTGCATAGTTCAAATGGCTTGCTTACCTGGAGATATCACTGAAACCAATGGCGTGATTCACAACTCAGTGATCCACGTTTGAGATTTGCCTTGGTCAGCTCTGGGTAAGAAGAAGGTAAATTCCCCACAATAGCAACTGCCTTCTTTTTCATATTGAAGACCACTACCCATCTCATCTTTGGAACATTACTTGTTCACAGTTGTAAAAAGAACCCCATGGAGCCATGAAAAGTATTCAAGTAGTGATTACTGCCAAAGAAGGTACAAAAGAGGAAGTAGGAATTGTGGCGAGAAAAATTAAAGACAAAATTGTTTGTCTTTTGATTCTAAGTTATCCCTGACTCATGAGAACTACATCCCCCTTCCCCACCCCAGTTATGGTTTGAAAGACATAGATTGTTTTCTCTTGATTAAAATTTCTAAATGAAATATTCTTTCTTAGCTTAACTTACTAAAACCCTCGGAAAGGACTGTGCACTGCATATTTGTCCACACCTCAAAGTTACACATCAGCCCCACTCTGAAAGAGCCTGTTTCATTAAAACAAGTTTCATGAGGGGCACCTAGGTGACTCTGTTGGTTGAGCCTCCGACTTTGGCTCAGGTCATGATCTCCCAGTTTGTGAGTTCGAGCCCTGCATCAGGCTTGCTGCTGTCAATGCAAAGCCCACTTCAGATCCTCTGCCCCTACCTTGCTTGCTCTCTCTCTCTCTCTTTCAAAAATAAATATTTAAAAAAGGGAATCTTAAAAAAAATAAAACAAGCCTCATGAAAATTAGACTGCCCATAAATGTACCAAAATATAGCTTTCTTATATCTAAGAATACGGTATAAAAGTTTTTCTTTCCCTTCTCTTTAATAGACCTTTCACCTGAAAATAAGAATTTGTACCAAAATTGTTCTCACCACAACCAAAAAAATTATACCTGACTTTTCAAAAACATAATGACTCATTGGAAAGGTGTTGTCCTTTTTCTCTAGTGGTGTCAGATTGTCCTGATTTTTCTATTGCCTCTTGGTAGTCCCTTGCTGGCTCCTTCCCTGTAGGATGCTGTCCTTAGCCTTCTTTGCTTCTCATCCTAATCTCTCTTTCTCTCTCTTTCTCCTCTCTCTCTCACTTCATAGTTTCAATTCATCAATCTCTGAAAAATATTTTTTCAACCAGATCTTCGAACCCTGGACCAAATATCCAGTTGCCACAGTGAATTTCTCACTGGTCTTCTACCAAAACCGCTCTTCCATGGCCCCTGATTCTGTAAATCACTATTCCACCTGAGCATGCCAGAATCCTGGTGGTTAGGACACAAGCTTGGGAGTCTATCAAACCCAGGTCTCAACTACTTAGCTGTTTGATCCTGGACAAGTTGTGAGCCTGTGAAAAATGAGACTAATAATCCCAGCCACCTCATAAGACTGCTATGAGGTTGACATGAGATAATGCACATAGAACACACAACTCTTGGCATACGGTGAATACTAGAGAAATGGTAACCATTACCGTCAATTTCCCCTTTTCTCCTCATTTCATTCTGTTCCTATCCAATTAGTCACCAAATCTTATGGTTTTGTTGTCTTTAAATTATATGTCTCATATCCATTCACACCCCATATCCTCTGTCACTACCTTGTTAAAGGCCACCATTGTGTTTCATATGGATTATTGCAACAGGCTGCTACTAGGTTTCTCTGCCTGTAGTCTGTTCTCTACTTCACATCTAGAATGCTTCATTTTTTAATGTTTATTTATTTTTGAGAGAGAGACGGCAATCAAAGGAGGGGCAGAGAGAGTGGGGGACAGAGGATTATTCGAAGCAGATTCCATGCTGACAGCAGAGAACCTGATGCGGGGCTCCAACTCACAAACCGTGAGATCATGACCTAAGCTGAAGCCAGACGCTCAACTGACTGAGCCACCCAGGAACCCCTAGAATGCTTCTTAAAAACACGACTATGGATATATCTTTCTTCCACTTTTAAATTCTTCAATACCTTTCCATTGTATTGTAGATAAAGTTCCACTTCCTTCCTGGCTTCTGTGTATTGCTCCTGTCTAACTCTGTCACCATTTTCTGACTCTCTCAGTAGTAAGCTGTTTTTGGCTCCACTACCTAAACCATTCCTTCTCCCCCTTCACCATATCCTTAGGTTTGATTCTCCTAGAAGCTCCCATTGTTCTAGGGATTTTCGTTACCATAGTTGTAAGTACTGTGTATTTTCATTATATGTTTACTTGCCAGTGCCCCTCATCAAGACTGTAAGCACCATGATCAGGGACAGTGCCTGTCTTACTGGTTAAGAGCTTAATAAATATTGGAAGGAAAAAGTAAAGGAGGGAGGGGAGAAGAAAAACAACAGAATTCATTCTAACACATGTGCTGTTTTGGTGTTACTGAATTGAGTTGCAAATAAATTTTGCCTTGATTTTAAATTCAACGTCTATTTCACATTTACTCTTCCTAATACCATACCTATGTTTTTGCACACGTAATAAAGGGGCTGCACTTTACAATGTGCATCTTCTATCTCAAATCCTAGCATACTACATCATCTTGTTTCTCATTCTCCCTGCCCCACCACCCCAGCCAAAATCTGCCTCTTTTCCACAAGCCAGTAAAATGGATTAATGGGTCTCTGGATATTTTTTATCTGTATAAATTATGTGAGTAGCATGAAGCCCACCCTGACAGAACTATGCTGTGCTCTTTTTGAAGTTGGATTAAGAGCTCACTAAGCAGGGTGTGCCTGCTAAATTATAATGTTGTAAAGCTTGAATCCTGGAAACACGTACCATCGATATTTTGGGGTTTAATAGGATTAGCTCTACTATGAAGGAGTTTGAGAACATACGTTATGTTCCTGTAAAACTGTGTTTCTGGGTCAATTTGGCATGAAAGGGATGAACTGCTTTCCCCCCAGTGTCCAAAAAAGATCTGTTTGTTTCTACTCTGGGGATTTGAAAAATATACAGAAAATTAGCATCTCGTACGGTATTTTAATACTTATTAATCTATATAATAATGTTTTCTTGTTCATGTTCTTGAAATAAAACATTAAAAATGCTTCTTAACTATGTGACATTCTGGAAAAGGCAAAGCTCCAGAGATAATAAAGAGATGGGTGGTTGTCAAGAGGTGGGGATGTAGGGAAGGATGAGTAGGTAGAACAGAGAGGATTTTTAGAGCAGTGAAACTAGTCTGTATGACCCTACAATGGTAGATACGTGTCATCATACATTTGCCAAAACCCATAGGTTGTACGACACCGAGAATGAGCCCTAATGTAAACTATGGACTTGGGATGATAATGACGTATCAATGTAGGTTCATTAGTTGTAACAAATGTGCCCTCTGGTGTGGGATGTTGATAGTTGGGGAGGTTGTGCGTGCCGAGGGGCAGAGGGTGTATGGGAACTCTGTAGTTTCTGCTCAGTTTTTCTGTGAACCTAAAACTACTCTAAAAAACAGTCTATAAAAAACACTCATTTTACTATCTTTAGTGTGTATTTTCCTAAATTTCCCAAATGTTTAACAACTCTGTGCTCTATAGATTGTATTCTATTATTAAATATATCCTCACCAGCAAAGTTTATTCATATATGGAAACGTTTTATTGGAATATTTCACACTTCCAGAATTTGAATTGGATTTTTCTTTTTATTTCACCCTATTTACTTTTTTTAGCTTAGTTTTTCTCCTTTTGTCTTATTATTTTCTTCCTTATATATTGTGGTCATTATTTACTTGATTTCTTGGGTCAAATGCCTAAGTGATCTATATTTGCATGGTTTTTCTTTCCCAATAGATGTATTTCAAATAAAAGCTCTGAACTTTTTTTTCTGAGACCTGCTTTGGCTGTATTTCATAAGTTTTGACACAGTGTTCTCACCATTACTCATTTCTGATTAGTATGTGGTTCCATTTTGGTTAATACGTTCATCCTAGAGTTATTTATGGAGTATTTTAAATTTCTAGATGCTTAGTGTTTGTTTCTTTCTTTTGGTGGTTTTATGGCAGGTTTTATTGCATTTGTGATCAGAATTTCTAATCCAGTGCATGACCACTTTTGTAAAATGTTCATTTAAAACTGTGTGTTCAATTTATGCTGAACACAAAGTCTATATATGTGTATGTATATGTGTTCATAAATAAAATATCTTAAGATTCTTTTAAAACACATGGAAATATTAGTTCTAGAAGCCTCCCTCTCAATAGCTGCTTGTTACTGAGCAGGAAGCCTGCCCACACAGACATTTAGATCAGGAGCCATCAGCTGCTCAGATCCAGCCGATTGACTGTATATACACACACACTTATGACCATTTACAGTAGTTCGTTATTTAGCACTCAGTCCCCTTACTTACATTTTGTTGATTGAATTATAAAATGTATATTATATTGGCCAAATACACAATTTACAATGTTTGATCTTATTTATAGGCTCTCTATCTTTTTCTTTTATTCATCATGATTTCTTATTATGTTTGGTTTTCTCCTTTTCTGAATTTTGCTAGATCACATTTTGTTGCGCCCTCTCCCTCCCTTTATTCTTTTGGCTTGTGTGAAGGCCACAAATCAGTGGCCCTTAGGACATGTAACAACACACTTATATTGCTTGGCCTATACACCACTAAAACATTTTAAAACTCACTTGCCAACTTTTTAAAAATTACACATTTATGTATGGATAGTTTTTGGAACTGGCTAAGAGGAAGTTGGATTGCATATACATTTAGTTTGGATTTGAGGGCTTTATTTATGTGACTTATGGTCACTTTTTTTTTAATGTTTATTTATTTTGAGAGAGAGAGAGTGATAGAGAGTGAGCAGGGGAGGGGCAGAGAGAGGGAGACAGAATCCCAAGCGGGCTCTGCACCATCAGTGTGAAGCCCTATGTGGGGCTTGAACCCACGAACTGTGAGATCATGACCTGAGGCTGAATTGAATCCTGTCATTCACTCAGCCGATTAAGCCACCCAGTCACCCCTAGCTTATGGTCACTTTTGCATAGAGTTAAGTTCTTGCCAGCCATACCAGTGAGGATTGGCTTCCAAGAAGTTTCTACAGCCCGCTGTGCTGACTCCATTCCTTTCTAGGCAAGAAAGTTTCCAGCACTTCAAAAAGATCAGTTGGGGTGCCGAGGAAGGTAGAGGAGGGGTGGTAAGAGAAGGGAGACGCACGTGCTTGTGTATGTTTTGAAATGGAGCAAAAGAGGCCGAGTTTGTCAGTGTATATTCACAGGCATCAGGACACATTTGAGAGTTTGGTACTCCTGCTGAGTTTGTCAGAGAACCTAACTCTCTATTCTTTCCCACCACGACTTTATTTCTTGCTTTTTACTTTCTTCCCTCTCCTCTCCTTTGAGATATGTAAATAAATAATTGTAATAGCATGTGAGGATAGTTGTATTAACATACTGTAGAAAGGAATGAGATTTTTTTTTAACATTTATTCACTTTTGAGAGACAGAGAGAGACAGAGTGTGAGTGGGGGAGGGGCAGAGAGAGGGAGACACAGAATCCAAAGCAGGCTCCAGGCTCTGCATAGAGCCCGATGCGGGGATGGAACTCATGAACCGCAAGATCATGACCTGAGCCGAAGTCAGACACTTAATTGACTGAGCCACTCAGGCTCCTCAGAAAGGAATGAGATTCTAAAGAAAGTTTGCTAAGGGTGCAGAACATGACATTAACATGTTGAAAAACAGGAACTCTCTCACCTTCCTGTCATTCCTCACTCAAAAACAGTGTCTCTCCTGTCCCACGCTAATCCCATGAAGTAGGCTCATGATGACTTTCATTTTCTGGGCATGTTACCATCAAACCTCTTCTCTCCCATGTCTCCCCTTTGGCTTCAAAGCTTAGCTCTTTGAAAGTGTGTCTCTACTTCCTCACGTTTTATTTACTGTTAACTCTCTTCAGTCTGCCTGCTGTCTGGATCGCTTCACTGGAGCTGAGTTGCCTGGAGACATCTCTCTAGGGTGACCTTCCCTCAGTCAAATTCATTGAACGTGTTTCAGTCTTTAAGTCGCCAAGCTTCCTCTGCACAGTGTATCGCTATTGTTCAGCCCTTCCTGGGAAGCAATCCGAGCTCTTGCTCTTACATCTGTTATTAGCGTGCTCTCCTGGTTGTGACTTTCCCTTAGTCTTCTTTGGTGACTTCTTTTCCTCTCCCTCCTTTTTAAATATTGATATTCCCAAGGTTCTGTCTTCCGTTCTCTTCTCTTCTAAATCCAGCATTCTCCCCGGGTCACTTCATCTTACTTGCATGGCTTCGGTCAGTGCTTATGTGCTGATAACCCCCAAATTCCTGTCCTGAGCTCCTCACCTATATTTTCAAGAGTGTTTTGGTGTCTCTAGCTAGAGGTCCCATTGTACCAAAAATGGGATATGCCCAAAGCTAAACTTATCCTTTCTTTTTCCCATATGGCCCATTCCTTTCCCATGTTCTCTCCTTCTCAAAACTGTTTCCCTTTTATCTTGAGAGAACAGTATTAATATCTCCTAAAATTCCCAAGTTAGAAATACAGGAGTCCTCTTCAGTTCTTCCCTCTTCCTCATTCTCATTTAACCCTCTGCTTTCTAAATATTTTTCAAATTCTTCATCTCTTTGCTCTCCCTTCTACCACTTTTCTGTCTAGCTATCACTTGCTCAGGTTTAATCACCCTCAGAAGTCATTCCAAGATATCCCTCTTTTTCTCTCATCCCTTCAAGCCCCCCCCCCCCCCTCCACACACACACTAAGGGGAGTTCTCAGATGTGCTTCCTAGCACTCAATGTGTAGCTGTGTTTTAGGACTTTTCACTGTGTTTTATAATGGTCTGTTTGCCTGCTTGTTCTGTGTGCTGCCTTCCCTACACTTTGAGATCCCTAAGGATAGTGATGTTGATCTCCGTGACCTCCAAGATGTAGCACAGTGCCTGGTCCATAGTAGAAATAAGATGAATACTTATGCAATACATTTAAATTAGAAGCAAGAGATATAAACTATTGAAATTGGTTTGCAGAAGGCTGTATGATCTATTTTGTTGACCTTATATACAAATTTACAAATACCATTTAGGAAGTTTTACCAGATGTCACTATGATTTCTTGGGGACTTTTCTGGGCTTTAAGAATTGTCAGCCTGAATTTTTTTCCAGGTATAGACATGAAGAAAAAGTGAGAAGTATCATTTTTATTTTTTAGAGTAAAATAATGATTTTTATAAATTCACATGGCACAAAATGCTAAAATATTTTGAATTTTTCTACACAGAGGCAAAGCATGGAAGAGAATATTAAAAAATGGTGTCAGTTGCTATTGATACATAATAGTTGCCCAGTAAAAAATGGCCAGTTCCATTATTCATGGTAGTTATATTCTAAAATCATTGGGAACATTGAAGTAGCAAATACTGAACCATTACTTCTCAGGAAATAAAGGATTATGTTTTCACAAGACTCTGGTCACATTTTCGTCAACCAAACCATATGTAACTTTATGTGTGTTTCTGTCTAAAGACACCTTATTTATTTATTTTTTTTTTATTTTTTAATATATGAAATTTACTGTCAAATTGGTTTCCATACAACACCCAGTGCTCATCCCAAAAGGTTCCCTCCTCAATACCCATCACCCACCCTGCCCTCCCTCCCACCCTGCCCTCCCTCCCACCCCTCATCAACCCTCAGTTTGTTCTCAGTTTTTAACAGTCTCCTATGCTTTGGCTCTCTCCCACTAAAGACACCTTATTTAATATGCTTTGTTGATTCAATAATACTGAACTCACAGCCAAGAGCACTACACCATGTACCTGAACAAAGCTTATGTGACACATTTTCTGTGTAAGGCACATTACAATCTTCTTGCACTTAGGAACACTAGACAATACTTCAGCACTATGCTTGGGGATCATTTTAAACAGAAAATCACCAACAAACGTACCAACATATGGAGGCTTAGGTGGCTCAGTCAGTTAAGCATCCAGCTCTTAACCTTGGCCCAGGTCATGATCTCATGGTTGTGAGATCAAGCTCCATGTCAGGCTCAGAGCTGACAGTGCAGAGCCTGCTTAGGATTTTCTCTCTCTCTCTCTCTCTCTCTCTCTCTCTCTCTCTCTCTCTTTCTCTCTCAATAAATAAACAAACTTAAAATAGCACCAACATATGAAAAAATATGGCACTAAATAGACCATGAAAAGGATACTTGTTTACAGTATAAGACCTGAAATCAGAAGGCAGAGCATTGCCTTGTTCAACCTCAGCTGAGAACATGTGTTTCAGGCCACTCAAATTTTTTGCTGACCTGTGCATGTCCATAAATGACTACAAAAACACTTCAAATATTGATCCTGAGGTTACAAATAAATTTTAGTGAGTAAACAAATTCACAAATGCAGAATCTGAATAACGAGGATCAATTGTATTTCATTTTTTCATTCTCCTCTAGGTCTTGGAGATATCAAGATGAATGAGTACAGACCTTGTTAAGTGAATTCTGTTAGGATTTTGGGGCTAAGGGATAAAAAGTGTTTTTTTTTTAAATCTTAGAAATTTATTTAATGTAATAAAATGACTTAAAATGTCAATTTAAAACTCTGATCTAATTTTATAAAATTGAATTACAGAAGCAAATAGTTACCTATTATGGGTAGAAGGACTTCTGTATAAAGTTCATCCATATACTACTTTATTTACTTTTGTGCTATAGTGAGCCTGTAATATTCTCTGACTTTAACAAAGAGAAAAATGAGTAATTATGTCAAGAACAAAAATTAAAAGTAAATAAAATTAGAAGGAAGCTTCTGATGCCAGATTCAGAAAGGCTATTTACACCAAGACTACACAAAACCACCTGCCATTTTCTTGTAGTGATGTATGTTTCTTTTCTATCTTCTCTTTTTAAAATTTTTTCTTTCAAGGGCCATTGCATAGGTGCTTAGAAGGCCAAATTTATGGAGTCTGACAGACATGGTTTCTAGTCCCTCTTTTTTTAATATTTTTTTAAGATTTATTTATTTATTTATTTATTTATTTATTTATTTATTTATTTATTTTGAGGGAGAGAGAGTGAGCGAGAATGAGCAGGGGAGGGGCAGAGCAAGGGAGAGACAGAGAATCCCAAGCAGGCTCTGCACTGTCAGTGCGGAGCCCTACGCAGGTCTCAAACTCAGGGTGCAGGGCTTGAACAGTGAGATCATGACCTAAGCCAAAGCTAGGAGTTGGACGCTTAGCCAACTGGGCCACCCAGGCACTCCTCTAGTCCCTCTTTTTTGTACTTATTGGCTATGTGACTTTGGACAAGTTAATAAACTTTTCTGAGCATACTATTTCCTGAGCTGTAAAATGGGAATAAGGAAGGATGCCCCAGTTGTAAAAAAAGACAATCATGAGGGATTTGACTTATCCTCAGTGTAAAATGAAGGCAATGTCAAGGGATGAAATTAAAACTATATAGACTATAAAAACTATATATAAACCATAAAAACCATTTAGACTAGCTAGGGCCTGTCAAATAATGATATAGTTTGCTTTGTTTCATTTCCTCAGAGAGGGTGAATATTCTCTTTAGACACTCACCTCTTAGAGAAGATGAGTCTATTGCCTTCATAGGTAAACATAGCTATGTAAAGCATTCTTGAGCCACAACTATCTTCTGTCAAGCCTTTTTATATATTGCTCCATTTTGTGGCATGTATTTCTGTAGAGAAATCTGAGGCCAACCTGTCTTTTCTCTTTAAGTAGATAACTAGTTCCCCTGCCTTCATGCTTTAATGCTTAAAGGTATTTCATCTGATCATATTCTATGTAATTTCAGTTTTTTCTCAGGGAAATCAGTATCCTTTCACTAATTTTGCTGTGGCAGGTGAGTTGTTTTCAGATATAATTCATGTCTATTTTCTGTCTGGGGAAGTTTCCTTCCCTCAAGAAAATAGTTCATTGAATAAAATGTTCATTCCATCTAATTTGATCTTCTCTTCAGGAGCACTGGCTATCCATAACTTGACTTTTCATTGTTTCTTCACCACATTCCACATATTTCTCATCTCTTTAACTCTTTTTCTTTGCCCTTCTTTTTTTCCTTTGAGAAGTTTTTTTTTTAAGTCATAGTCCAGTTTTTCTGTAGTAGAAATCCTGCTTCTTAAATTTATAATAAGGTACTTGTGATTTTTGAAGCAATAATACCTCCAGATATATGACATGAAGGTCATATATCTGGAACCATGTAGAACACATCTGTGAACCAGGAGGTAAGCCAAAAAGTCCCTGGTCCCTTGAGGTAGTTCGTCACCATTCTCTAATGGGAAGTGGGTAGATATGAAGGAAAGACAACCTACATTTACTAAAGGCCAGTGGCTTAGCTGGGACTATGCTGTGGTGCTATTTATTTCTCACAAGAGTCCAATCAGATAGGATTGATACGTACATTTACAGATGAGAAAGCAAATACTCAGAAAGATTTGGTAACTTGACAAGGTTAGACAGCTAACAAATGCCCGAGCCAGACTTGAAATACCAAAACCTTTGTTCCTTCTATAATACCATTTTATCTCATGGTAGTACACATTTCCCCTAGAAAAGCTCCTATTTGGTCTTTCAGTCATAATCTATTTTTTCTTTTTGTTGGCACTATACTCAGATTTCATTGGCTGGGCTCCAGGTCTACAAGGAGGAAATTGAAAATAGAGAATGTTAGAATAAACATTGTAGCAGCGAGAAGTTTCTTGGCAATAGCTGGAGAATGAGAAAGAACTATAAAAAGCAAACTAAACTTACTAATTCTAGTAAAAATGAGAATATACATCTCTATACCTCTGAGGACATTACTATAATGCTGTATGGTATATAATTGAAATTCATAAATGTGTCTTAGATTAATTACGGAAAAATTAAATTATATTCAAGTTTTTAAAAGAAGGCTAGAAAATGTGCATCCATCTTAAGTAATTTCAAAATCATAGAAATGTTTTCAGTTGTTTATAATTGGAAAAAAAAAAAACACGAAAGGAAACATTCCAAATGACTATCAACAGGAGAATAGATAAATTATATTATGGCTCTACAATGGGATACTTAATGCTCTCGTTTCTCTTCAGATCGCATAAATCTTTCGCCTTTTACAATGAATACTTAGAATAGTGAAAATAAAGTCCAGATTCATGTATCTACGTGAATGAATCTTGCAAATAGTGAAAAATTCAGTTTGCAAAAAATAAAGTATAATATAATTCCACCTATCTGAAGTGTAGAAATATTCAAAGCTAAGTAATATAGTATCAGGGGTATATATTTATGTGGCAAAACTAAAAACCAATGTAATGGTAACCACAAATTCAGGATAGTGGTGCCTCAGGGCCAAGAAAGTGAGGTACAGTTGGGTAGGGACATATACACAGGACTTCAAAAGTGTAAGTAATGTCTTATTTCTTAAGCTGGGTGTTGGATACCCTAGTATTAATTTTATCATCAGTGTTATTGTTTATAAGTTGTATATGTATAAAATACATTTGTATGTACAAATAATTTAACAACAAAAATTTGTTTCTTAAGAAGGTTATATTTTAGTTATCTAGAAATTTTTAGTTATGAGAAATATTTCCAAAGATATCAGATAGATGATTCATTATTGTTACTATTACAAAAGAAACACAAAAATATACAGTAGTATATCAAGGAGCTCATTTCAAAAACAACATTTCTTTATTTACCTAAAGAAAGTTCTTTACATTGGAATGTTGGGCACTAGTGTACATAAGGCAGTTCTTATAAGAGGAAAATTTTTAAATAAAAGTCAAATCCCCTAAATTTTATGTTTTCTGTCTTCTAAATGTTTTTGTGCTTTGGTTTGCTTCAGAGCACAATTCCAGTAACCAAACATTGCATTAAGTTTTAGAGAGAATGTCACCTACTTCAGAGATTTTTACATGTCATGATATTTAATATTAAGCCTGAGACCTTCATGGGACATTTTGTTTCTCTAATAATCATGACTGAGCTACTTGTTATATTACTCTTCTATTATAAAACAATTTATTTTACTCTATATTATAGCTAAACAATTATTTTTATTTGGATTACATAAGTTATCTTTGAATTTCACTTCAATTTCGTTAAGGGGAATATTACAAAATATTTGTTATGGGAGGGGTGTCAGAACTGTTAGAGCTGAGAAATAATCTGTATCCACTTGGATCATATGGACAGACTTATCTGCAGGGTTAAGATCAAGCCAGAAGCCTGCAAGAAAAAATTAAATTGTATGAAGATTTAGGAAGTTTTATTTACGTATTTTCCCATGGTACTTGTATTTTAATTGTACTATAATTCATAATTAATAATGTAATACAGATTGACATCCATGATTAAGAAGAAAAACCTATTAATTTTCACCTCTTATAAGTGAAAGATTCAGCTTCCCTCTGGTTAAAACTCTAGAAGCCACATATATATTTTGAAAAAAAAATTTCCTTGAGAAAAAATTTTACACAAAATTATTTTTAATTTCGTCTTTAATTTTGGGAGGGAATGGATATTGAATTTTGTTTTTTTTAATTTCTTTTTAATAGGTGGTTTGGGAACAGAGCATACTATGATGCCTTGTATCAAGAGGGTCCCTCTTTATATGCAAAATGCTTCACTTTTCCTGGAAACTAATCTCCTTAAAAGCTAATACCCAAATCAAACAATGTACCCTTTTCAGTGCTGAATAAAAATAGGTCAGGAAGGGATTAAAAGACTGGCACAGCACTAAAGTGAAGCAATGAAAGTTTTACTCTTTAAGCTTCCCCTTGTTATGTGAGAATTCATAAATTACCAGTTAATTCAGACTTCTTCCTTCTGCCTCCTCTTCCTTGTCTCTCCGTATGTAAGCCCTTATTGTTCATATATGTATGAAACATTGTTTTCTCGGAAATTTTCCCATTGCATCTGTTAGAAATTTTTTTACTATCACTCTGCACTGAGTCCATCTTGCTTCATCTGTGTATTTAGTCAATGAAGAAACTTAGATTGATTTTGCATAGTATTCATTTCCTCAGTTTCTGCTCTGCTTCCTTCTTCACCTCTCCTTTGCCCTGAAATCTTCTTATGGCTCTTAACAGGCTTCAGGTGACTGAAGTGTTTGAGTCAATAAACATATTTGGAAACCTACTAGATACAAGGAGGTATAGAGTCAGTGTAGAGTTGGGTGAGATGTAAGAATTGGAGGTCTCATTGAGAATCCCTCAAAGTAAGACTGTGATAAGTACGGTCCAAATGTAAACTCCATTTTTTCATGAAAATAGTTGTCTGACTCTTGGGGTGGCATTTAAACATTCTGAACCTCTTTTATTTTCACGGAATATAGAAGATAAAATACGTGCCTTTGTATATAGTTTTATTTAAGTAGTTTTCAATATAGGAGTTAACAGATACAAAGTTCTTTTTTTTTTTTTTTTTTTTTTTTTTTTTTATTTTAATCCAAGTTAGTTAACATACAGTGTGGTATTGGTTTCAGGAGTAGAACCCAGTGATTTATGACTTACATACAACACCCAGTGCTCATGCCAACAAGTGCCCTCCCTAATGCACATCACCCGTGTAGCCCTTCCCCCCACCCACTTCCCATCCAGCAGCCTTCAGTTTGTCCTCTGTATTTAAGAGCCTCTTATGGTTTCCCTCCCTCTCTGTTTTTATCTTCTGTTCCCTTCCGTAACCGATACAAAGTTCTTATCATGGTACCGCCATGTAGGAGGATTCCAATAACTGCTTTATATTCTTAGTACTATTGTTTTATTTAGCCAGTTAATCATGTTCATAATCTCTACATTATATGTTTTTCTTTACATCTCCACTTCCTTGCCTATAAAATGACTGGATTAGATGATAAATTCTAGAGTTTCTTCCATGTTTGTAATCATATGATCTTTGTTTAAGGACGTAAGTCCTTCATATTCATACTCCTTCTATAAGACTTCCCAAGTCAGCTTGATATAATAACTATTTCATATCATCTTCCCTCTTCAAACTTTCAATGCTTCTTCCCCTTTTCTCTTAATTCACAGATTAAAAATAAAAACCTCCAGAAGACTTTCTACATGCTTCCCCCAGCAACTGTACCAACACACTTGCCTCTGTAGCCATCCACTATAGGTCCTCCCGCTGTATTGTTGTTTAAGCCCACGCCTTGCACTAAGCACTGTGCACTGTACCTCCTCCCCTTACACCCTCAATAGTTTGTTTGTTTGTTCTCCTGGATCCTGCCCATCAGATAACAAAAATGCTGAATGAAATATCCCCCAGTTTTTTAAGTCCTCTCTTCCCCTACTTAGTCCTATAGCTACCACTCTTCTTACCTGCGATGGTTTCATTTGCTCTTCCTCCACTTCCTTGCCAATATTTTGTTAAAAAAAAACTGCTAACCTGTTTTTGTTTTTGTTTTTGTTTTTTTTTTAATTGCACAGATAGACCCAGGACTGAATACCCATGTAGCCTTCGTATTTTTTATGAAGGCCATTTCTACTATTTTGTCTTACTTACATTATCTCTTTAATGCATTCATTTTTCCTGAATCATTTGAGTATTCCTTATAGACTTTGTGACACTTCACCCCAAAATGTTTTCTCATGTATCTCCTACAAGAGCATTCTCTTACATAACCACCATCCAATAATTATACACAGGAAATTTAGCATTAATACAATACAATCAGCAAATTTACTGACCATATTTAAATACTACCGATTGTTCAATAACGCTCTCATTCTCTAATATCCAGTTTCTAATCAAGGATTATACATTGCTTGTAGTTGTCACGTTATCTTTAGTGTTCTTTAACCTAGAACACTGGCCTTTAAAATTTTTCTTGTTTTGGGGCACATGGGTGGCTCAGTCAGTTAAGCATCCGACTTGAGCTCAGGTCATGATCTCACGGTTTGTGGGTCCAAGCCCCACTTTGGGCTCTGTGCTGACATCTCAGAGCTTGGAGCCTGCTTCAGATTCTGTGTCTCCCTCTCTCTCTGACCCTCCCCCACTCATGCTCTCTCTCTCTCTCTCTCAAAAATAAATGAACATTAAAAAAATGTTTAATTCTTCTTGTTTTGTATGACATTGACTTTTTCCTTTTTGAAGAATCTAGGCCAGTTATATTGTGGCATATCCTCAATTTGGATTTATCTATTACCTCCTTCAGATGGAAGCTAAACCATTGGCAAGTGTACAATATAATGACTCCCAAACATTTTTGGCAGGTGTATCACAGAGTTGATGTTATATCTCTCTGAGTGCACCACAACAGCAAGCACATAACAGTTTGACACATTATTTATGATAAGTTTGATCACTTGGTAAAAATGGGTTCTCTTACATTTCTCCATTGTAAAGATCCTGGCTTCCCTTTGTAATAGTAAATAATCTCTGGGAAGCTACTTTGAGCTGTCTTGTTCCCCAGTAGTTTTTTGCCAATGATTTTAGTGTCCATTGATGATTCTTACCCAAATCAGTTATCACTGTGGTCATGGTAAAATGGTGATTTTTGAATTTCCGTTATGCCTTATCCACTTCTTAGTTGTCCTTCTCTCTTGAACCCACAAAAATCAGTCTTCTGCCCCACCACTTCAGCAAAACTGCTATTGCCAAGGTCGCAAGGACTTCCATTGACCAAATATAAGGAAGAAGTCTCAATCCTTATTTTCCTTTCATATCAACTGCATTTGACAAAGTTAATCATTCCCTTCTCCTTGAAATACTTTCTTTAATTGGCCTCTGAGAAGCCACTAGAATGACTCCTTGTCAATCTTCTTTTCTGGTTCTTATTTAGCTTCCAAACCTTTAGACATGAATAAAAAAACCTCAGGATTTAGTCTTCATACCTCTACTACAACACAGCATGGCAGTATGATTATTCTAGTTGCTCAGGCCCAAAATTCTGGAGTCATACTTGACTCTTTCTTTTATCCTCTTCATCCAATTCATTAGCAAATTCTGTCATCCATATCTTTAAAATATATAACCTAACCTAACCACATTTCCCCATGTCCATTACTCTATCCTTAGTCTCAGCAACTATCATAACTGGCCTTGACTATTTTTGCAGTAGTAACCTAGTCAGACTCCCTGCTTCTACCCTTCCTTGCCTATAGAAATCCTTTCAAAAAGTCAAATAATGTCACAAAATCCATCTAATTCAAAATAAAATCCAAAATTCGTACATAGATTATAAAGCTTTATATATTTTGGCCCTTGGCTACTTGTTTCATCTTCTCCTCTGTCAGCCTCCTATTTGTTATCCCCCTTGTCTGGAAAACTCTTCCTTCAGATAATTCATATACTTCATCACTTCATTCAGATCTCAAATATCACCTTATCGGTGAGGCCCTTTCATATTTTTCCATCTAAACTAAGTCTCTCCTCCACTCTTTGTCCCCCTCCTCTGTTTACTTTTCCTCTTAACTCCTGATGTAGTATATGCTTTTTTGCTTTGTGTATATCATCTGTCTACCCACCATTGGAATGTGTGTTCCATGGAAACAGGGACTGCTATGTCCCCAACCCTCAGAGCAATGCTTAGCACACAGTAGGCACATAATAAATATTTGTTAGTTGGCTGTTAGAATTCCTTTTACTCTTCTATTATTGATAGAGAGAAAATGGGTTTTTCCCTCACCTTCAGTGAAAGTTTTAGTTTTGCAACTGCTCTTTTTTCCTTTCAAAACATTGTTTGCAATGTTTTAAAGTCTACCTTAGCAAAGAAATTATGTTTGTGTGAATTGTATAAATTAATTGGTTATTTATAATTTTGCTCTTTGTAATTACTAATTGTGGTATATTTTCTCTCAGTGTTTGGATATGATTCCTTAAAAGGCAACTAAAGTTCTCATATGTTAGCCTATTACTGTTTGTTTTTATAATAAGTGAAAGTACAAAGTCTTTTACTAGATCACTCATTTATGGATTTTAAAGCCCATCAGTACAACAGTGTTTATTTTAATGTTCTGCATAATTCTCTAGGAGTCTACCTGTTTTCTATTAGTTCATGAAGGGAGAAAGGTCTGGCTTCTTTTATTAACTTGAAAGTAAAAACTAATCACGTGTTATAAGATTAGAGTAGACTAATGGAAATTGATGGAAAATTTTTGATGAACCACCATCTCCTCGTGTTTTATTGTTGTTGTTATTGTTGTTGTTATTGTTCTATATGTTTTTTTTTTTTCTGTGTATCCTAATGTGGTATTTAAATAATGCAGAAATACCTAAGACTTCAAATGTGATTTTAGCAGTTCTTGGAAGTGATCAAGATATGCATCTTCTTTTAGAGAATAAGGATATTGCATGCCTGTTGTGTGTATATGCAGCTATATAGGTGTTACTCATAAATGTTCTCATGCTACCATGTCTGTACCTTGAACATCAGATGATAGATTTTAGGGCTATTCATTAGGGAGGACATTTTGATGTTTGTATTGAGTATCTAGAAATGTTAAATTTTAAGCCTCATTCTCAAGTTTGCATAAACATTTAGCTATTTCAGTGCGTATAATTAAACAATGCACCTATTTTAACTGTGATCAACACTATCAGAGTATTTCAAAAGTTTACATTAAATATGTTACATCACTTTCTTGTCTAAATTAATATTTGAGAAGAAATATTATGAAGGCTAATGTCTTCAAGCTTTTAAGCCTAGCTTGTATGACTCTCATGTTCAAGAAAAATGTTTTTGGTGCCTTTTGTTCCTTTTTATTGATGACTCAGTCACTTGTGCCTAACTAGCATGTGACTGGGTTTTGTGGTTATGCTGTGCAATTTCTGGAGGTTCCTAGAGATACAGTTGTCCTGAGATAGGAGGTTTTATAGTCTGAAGAGTCTGATTTGTGTCTTTGTTGACTCACTGCATTCAGTAGAACTGAATTTGAAGGATGAGTAATCATTTCTAAGCAGAGGAGGGATAAAACAGTATTCTCTGAAGTGGGTTCCTAAAATAGTTCCTAATTAGATAGTAAAAACAGGGGCGCCTGGGTGGCTCAGTCGGTTGAGTGTCCGGCTTCCGCTCAGGTCATGATCTTACAGTTTGTGGGTTCGAGCCCACATCGGGCTCTGTGCTGACAGCTTAGATTCTGATTCTGTGTCTCCCTCTCTCTCTGCTCCTCCCAAGCTCATGCTCTGTCTCTCTCTCTCCTTCAAAAATAAATAAAAACATTAAAAAAAGAATTTTAAAAAAAGATAGTAAAAACAGATGATTTGTTGTCAGATGGTTTGGGGAAAAACTGTTTTTTACACTGAGACTCCTTAGAGCCTTTATTATGCCAGCGGGCATTGTGATTCTTCAAAAAATTGCATAATGTATGAATTTCCTAAGAGTACCTGATGGTGGAAGCCACTTTTTCTCCCTCCCAATATCTCTTAATATCTTGACATACTAGTGTTCCACAACCAAAGCTTAATAAATGTTAATACTTCTATGTCTTCACAGCTTAGACTTTTAGGTGCAAAAGTAATGGTCAATAGCTGATCGGAAACTATAGTTTCACAATTGTGTATGCACAATTGTATATGCACAAAACCAACCAAACAAACAAACAAAAAGCCAAAATAATCACAGCCCTCTTGACATTTACTTGGTCAAGGAATACTTCCAAGATTCAGGTAACCATTCGAAACAATTTTCAGAAACTCAGAGCAGAAGAACCTGGAAGTAAATTTGAATTTGGGATAGGTGAACTTTTCTTTTTAGAAAGATGTAACTTCTCTCTTCTCTCTCTCTCTCTCTCTCACAACACTTGCCTTGAATGTTCTATAACCACCAAGATAAGTCCTGCATAATTTTTTTCTTTACTAAATCAAAGCCATTTATACACATGCTTCAAGTCCAGCACTCCTACTGTTTGACATTTTTCTGAAAATTTGACTTTAGCATGACTTTCATGCTGATTTTGAGATTAGAATTAAGTATATTACCAAAATACAAAAGAATGATGTTCAATAATGGTGAGAATTTCTCTGGTGTCAGAAATACAGATGAAGCGTATCTATACCACGTGGGGGAGACAGTATGTTCTACATACATAGTGATGTAGAAGACTTTCTATTTATTTCTCTAAAACAGACAATAAACCGTATTAATATTTAACAGACAAATTGGTAATCCTATATTTTTGGGTCCTGTTCAAAACTATTTTACTATCAGTAATAGATAGAAAGGCCCTGGAGGGAGACTTAGCAAAATTCAAACCCTGGCTCCAGTATGCTATGTGACCAAAGCAAGTTACTTTATTATTTTAGTTCAAATTTATTCATCTGACATCATAGTAACAGCACCAACATCGTGACAAAGGATTGAAATAGTAAATAAAAACATGCTTAGCACACTGTAATCATTCGGTAGTGCTAAAAACAGCAAATAAGAATATCCATTCAGTACTACTTGGCAATGAGCAGGAATGAAATCATGCCATCTACAGCAACGTGGATGGAACTGGAAGGTATTATGCTGAGTGAAATAAGTCAGTCAGAGAAGGACAGATATCATATGAAACTTAACAGTAGACCATGGGGGAAGGGAGGGGCGAAAATAGTACAAACAGAGAGGGAGGGAGGCAAACCATAAGAGACTATTAAATACAGGGAACAAACTGAGGGTGGATGGAGGAGTGGGGGAGAGGGGAAAATGGGTGATGGGCATTGAGGAGGGCACTTGTTGGGATGAGCACTGGGTATTGTATGTAACCAAAGAATCATGGGAATCTACCCCCAAAACCAAGAGCACACTGTATACACTGTATGTTAGCCAATTTGACAATAAATTATATTGAAAAAAAAAAGAGAACATCCATTCAGTGACTACACACACACACACACACACACACACACACACACACGATGAGAATAAATATATATAATTGTAATTATCTTTCTCAAACATCCCTACCTCCTCTCCACCTGAAGACTGCTTAAACAGTTCCCTTATGGAATGCTTTTTCTTTTATTTCCCATGGCTGCTGCTTTTCATTTTGATCTGAGTTTTGTTAACTGCTAAATGAAGCTTTTCTGGACTATCTAATCTAAATATTCACCAAGTTAATTTCAACCATATATGATTTTAATTTTCTCCACATCATTTATCACTTGATTTAATTTTTGTCAAACTCCTTTCACTGGAATCTAAGAGTCTCCCTTGTTCTCCATTGCCTAAGGTCCTAACACCTTGGTAAGTGTTTTAAAAATATGTGCTAAATTAATAAACTACTCTGTAGAGATTATCGTGAAAAAATTTCAGAAAAAAAGAGGGAGATTCAAAATTCCAGTTTAGGAAAAAATGTCAGTTCCTGCTTTCCACTGCCCTACCGAAGCCCTGAACTATTATATCTGTGTATCAGTAAACTCGGGTCTCCCATATGACTCAGTTTCAGTGTGGCTTTGCTCTTTTAGATCTGTCATCTCTTGTGATTGAGGACAGGGCCTGACCACCAACATGTCTCCCATGGTATGTCCTTCCCCTTCCTAGTCTTTTGTATTTCTCCCTTTTCCTCAATCCTACTGGCTAGACCACTTCTAAACACTACCGTTGCTAGACCTATGTGAATATCAATACTTGTCCAGATTTAGTTCCTTTTGAATACTAATTTGGACCACTTTCCCCAGTCCCTACCCATGCCTATTGCTGGGTTAGTCCCCATGCTCTTTTTCTCTCCATCCTCTCTTACTGTTGAGGTCCCAGCATTCTTTAATGTTCTATTTGTATAAGTTAGGCTCACAAGATTTGAGACCATCAGAAACAGAAAAGAGTAAGATTGAAATGTAAGACTTTCTTTGAGTTTATGTGGTCCCTATGTAACTTGTAATAACTACCACTGCCTTGGAGTGTTCACTTTTAGGCAGAATGACCTTTTTTTTTTTTTTTTTTTTTTTTTTTTTGAGAGACAGCACAAGCCAGGGAGGAGGAAGAGGAAGAGAGAGAATCTTAAGCAGGCTCCATGCCCAGTGTGGAGCCCAACGTGGGGCTTGATCTCACAACCATGAGATCATCACTATGAGATCATGACCTGAGCCAAAATCAAGAGTCAGATGTTTAACCAACTGAGCCACTCAGGCACCCCAGTATAAGAACCATTCTTTATTTTGGTTATTGTCATAACACCTAGCGCCATTTCACATATAGTTAGGTGCCTTCATAATACTATTCAATGATGATAATCCTTAAAAGCCCAATGTTAGGATGTCATTCTGGTCATCTATTGCTGCACAAATAATCACCTCAAAGCTTAATGCCTTTAAATAACAATTATTGATTTTATTCACAAACCTGGGATTTAGTATGGCTTGGTGGGAGAGCTTGTCTACTTACACAGTATCAGCTGGGGGAGGGGGGCTTGACTTCCTAAAGTACGGTGCTGTGTTCCAAGAGCAAATGACTCAAAAGACAGAAAGTGGAAGCTGCCAGAAATGGACAGTTTTGTTTCTGTATTACACTGGTCAAGCAATCATAGAGCTCAGATTCAAGGGAACAGACAAAGAAACCACCTCTTGATGGGAATACTATTTATCAATATAGCATTAATATTATTAGAGAATTTGGGATTATGTCACCTTATATATTCACCATTTTTGTTTTTTTAATGTTTATTCAGTTTTGAAAGACAGAGAGAGACAGAGCATGAACAGGGGAGGGGCAGAGAGAGGAGGAGACACAGAATCTGAAGGAGGCTCCAGGCTCTGAGCTGTCAGCACAGAGCCTGACACGGGGCTCGAACTCATGAACCATGAGATCATGACCTGAGCCTTAGTTGGCCGCTTAATCGACTGAGCCAACCAGGTGGCCCATCATTTTTTTAATCAAAATTAAATATAGTGAGCAAATCAAACAAGAAAATCAGTAGGTCAGATCATAGTAGAAATTCGAATACTACACACAAAAGAAGCCATTTTTTGAAATTGCTTCACTCTGGGAAAGTTAACACTCAACACTTGAAGCTATACTAGAGTATCACTTAACCTAAATACTTTGAAACATACCACACTGGAAGCCAAATTGAGGATTACTTGAATGATATCAAAAAGTTAATAAAACTATTAACATACCTTGCTGTTGTTAACTTAGGCCTCTGAAAGAGGGAGAATAAATAAATACCTAAACTATTTTTTTAGAGTTCATGGTTTTTTTTGTTGTTGTTGTTCTAAAGCATTTCAGCGTGGTTTTGTGGGCAATTTGGAAGATATTGTGGCTTTTTTTTTTTTTTTTAACTACATTCCAGGGCAAAGTAATGTTTCCTTTGTGTGGTCTAAATAGCGTTTAAATGGAATGAAAATATATATGTTCAATTAACTCTGGGATCTGGTATTCTTAAATCAAAATGTTTTATGCATCTTCGAGAAAAATACTGCAGGAATCAGAAGGTTTTAAAATGTCTACTGTTTATTGTATTTAAGCCCTTCTATAGACAAAACAAGTTTTGACCTGACAAATAATGTGACTACATTTTCTCCAACTTTCTCCCTCAACCCAGCATCTTGCTTAAGTATTTTTTAGTTATTAGATTTTTAAAGATGCTCTAAAATTGGATATGGGAGGATAAAGGTGCGTGCTGTGTTCAGGCAGCATCTGCAGATCTGCCTAACATGAAAGATCTCCCACATCTATTTTCATTTCTTTCCTCGTGGATAATCCGATTTTGCAACAAATTGATTGCTCAACCTCCCCATGTCACTTTTCTATAAAATCAAAAAGGTTGCTACAGTCCCACGGCAAGGAAATCGTCTCTTTCTGGGAAAGGTGACACTCAAAGGTCAATTCATTAAACAGAGTGACTTATGAGACCTCCGAATAATGTCTTGGTGATATATTCCAAAATGTTGAGTCCAAAACTTAAATTGATCTTTTTTACTGGTAAGCCTGCTCTTGGAAATTTTACTTAGAGGAAAATCTGAAATAAACTGCATTTTATGACTGATTCTGAAGAACTACATTTTTCCCCTAAGATGCAATTACTAGGGAAATCCCTCATTTTCTTCCTAGAAAGCACCTCATTTCCTTGAACTCACACATAGAAAAAAGTATCAATGCTGAAATTTTGATATCACAATTAGTCAAAATCATCTGTTTAAGAGATAGTAAGTCATAGTGGAAAGAAGACTGAACCTGATGTATAGAAATTCTTGGTTAGAGTCCCAGCTTTACTACTTACCAGTTGTGTGTCTTTGAGCAAGTGCTAAGTTTCAGCAACCTCATTAAGGCTCAGTGTCTCATTTGTAAAATAAGGAAAATGTCATCCACTCTGACAACCTGACAGTTTGGAGGTTAGATTGTATATCAAATATGCAAGTGCTTAATAAATTGCAAAGCATCTTAAAAACAGGAAGTGTTACCAACCATTTTAGAAACTTTGATGAAATATATATGGATTTTTGTAAGTTGTAGCTTAAAATTTCATTAAAAATATATTGTACAATGTGGTTAATACAATATATTTTCTAAGCTCAAATAAAATGCTTTGAATTAATTAAACAAGACATAACTTTTTTTAACGTTTATTTATTTAGAGAGAGAGAGAGAGACAGCATGAGCAGGGGAGGAGCAGGAAGGGGTGGGAGGGAGAGAGAGAACCCCAGACTCCACCCTGTCAGTTTGGAGCTTGACTCAGGGCTCCATCTCATAAACCATGAGATCATGACCTGAGCTGAAATCAAGAGTCAGATGCTTAACCAACTAAGCCACCCAGATGCCCCAAGACAACTTTATTAAGGACAGAAACCAGATGTTACACATCTTTGTGTTCCTAACATTGTCTAGACCAGTTAGTTCTATGTAGATCCGGTTGGTTGGGTGATTCATTGGTCAATGATTGACTAAGATTATGTATGAGGTCATTATTCCTCAATTTAGAGAGGAATAAATTGGCCTTTTTTAACATTTTGAATTTCTAATTAGTAATTATTGAATGCTCTAATACTGTGTGTAACAAAATTATGAGAGTGAAAATAACCATCACACTGTTGTTGCATGATTGTTGTCTTCATAGGCTACACTGTGGTGTGTGTGAATGGGTTGGGGTGGGGAAAGAGGAAGGTTATCAGATCATTAGTATCCCTTGTTGCAAGAAAGTTGTCACTGTGGGGTTAGCATGGCTAAGAGGATTCATGATGCTAGCCTGCAACTAACTTTGAAAAATGTAAATCAAAGGACTTTTCTAAATGTTTAGTGTTTCCAGTAAGTAATCTCCAAAATTTAGAGCAAAATCGTGCTAAAGTGTAAATTTTATGTTGCTGCTTATTTTCATGCACCAACACATGAGTTTCTTTAGGAATTTCATTCCTGCCTTTCTAGCTCTTTCCAGTTTTTCTTTAAATTCCAGTTAGTTAATATACAGTGTAATACTAGTTTCAGGTATACAATTTAGTGATTCAGCACCTACATACAACACCTGGTGCTCATCACAAGTGCACTTTTTAATCTTCATCACCTACTTGACCCATCCCCCCCCCCCACTTGCCTCCCCTCTGGTAACCTTCAGTTTGTTCTCTACAGTTAAAAGTCTGTTTGTTAGTTTGCCTCTCTTTCTTTTTTTCCCATGCTCGTTTGTTTCTTAAATTCCACCTATGAGTGAAATCATATGGTGTTTGTCTTTCTCTGACTTATTTCACTTAGCATAATACTGTCTAGCTCCATCCACATCATTGCAAATGGCAGGATTTCTTTTTTTTTTTTTATGTCTGAGTAGTATTCCATTACATATATATCCCATTATATATATTATATATAATATATATCCCATCGTGTATATATATATGTATATACATACATATACATATATATGTGTATATCTATATATATATCTATATATATATACAACGTCTTTATCCATTCATCAGTCAATGGACATTTGTGCTGTTTCCATGGTTTGACTATTGTAGATAATGCTGCTATAAACATCAGGGTGCATATAGTCCTTTGAATTAGTATTTTTGTATGCTTTGGGTAAATACCCAGTAGTGCAATTTTGCTGGAGCACAGTGTGGTTCTATTTTTAACTTTTTGAGGAACTTCCACACTGTTTTCCACAGTCACTGCATCAGTTTGCATTCCTACCAACAATGTATGAGGGTTCCTTTTTCTCCATATCCTTGCTAACACCTGTTTCTTGTGTTTTTGATTTTAGCCATTCTGACAGGTGTGAGGTGATACTCATTGTACCTTTGGTTTGTATTTCCTTGATGATGAATGATAATTGAGCATCTTTTCATGTGTCTCTTGGCCATCTGGATGTCTTCTTTGGAAAAATGTCTATTCATATCTTCTGTCCATTTTTTAATTGGTTTATTCATTTTGGATGTGTCAGATATGTCATTTGCAAATAACTTCTCCTATCTCATAGGTTGCCTTTTAGTTTGATTGTTTCTGTCACTGTGCAGAAGATTTTTATTTTGATGAAGTCTCAAGTTTATATTTGCTTGTGTTTCCCTTGCCTCAGGAGACATATGTAGTAAGAAGTTGCTCCGGACAAAGTTAAAGAGATTATTGCCCATGTTCTCCTTTAGTATTTTAATGGTTTCCTGTCTCACATTTAGGCATTTAATCCATTTTAAATTTTTGTCTAGCTTTTGATATAGCTTTAAATAGCTGCTTTCTTATTCCTTCACCAAAGTTCTCAGAAACTTTTCCATTCCCATCTAAAACTGTTTTGTAGTTGACTTCTTTTACTATTTCAACAAATATCAGCATAGCATTGATAGCTAACTTGTTTTCATGCTTAGTACCCGCAGAAGTCAGCATGTGACCTTAAAATCTAACTTGTCTTAATTCTACACAAAATGAATTCATTAAACTTTTATTTATCACCTGTTATGTGCCTATCAGTCTCCTAACACTCTTTCCATTAAATTGCACCCAAGTTCATCTACTCTGGAAAAATCATCTGTATCTACTTCAGAGAAATAGAAGCAATTTTAGCTAATGGTTCTTTTGATAGTTAATATAATTAATTATGCCTATATACCATTTAAAAAAATTTTTGAGATATAATTGACATACATTATTTTGGTTTCAGGTGTGCAACATAATGATTCAATATTGGTATGCGTGGTCAAATGATCACCACAATAAGTCGAGTTAACATCCATAACCATACATAGTTATAGAATTTTTTTTTCTGGTGATGAGAACTTCTAGGATCTACTCTATTAGCAACTTCCAGATATACAATACAGTATTATTAGGTATAGTTGCCATGCTATACATTACATCCTCACGCTTATTTATTTTGTAGCTGGAAGTTTGTACCTTTTGACCCCCTTCACGCATTTTGCCTCCTCCCACCCCCACCTCTGGCAACTACCAAGCTATTCTTTAGATTCCACATATAAATGAGATCATATGATATTTGTCTGACATATTTCATTTAACAAATGCCCTCAAGGTCCATCCTTTTTGTCTCAAAATGGCAAGACTGCATTCTTTTGGATAAGTGAATAATATTCAATTGTATGTCTATATACCACATTTAATCCATCATCTGTTGATGGACACTTAGGTGGTTTCCATATCTTGACTATTATAAATAAAGCTGCAATGAACATAGTGGTGCATATATCTTTTTTTTTTTAATGTTTATTTATTTTTGAGAGAGAGACACAGAGTGTGAGCGGAGGAGGGGCAGAGAAAGAGGAAGACACAGAATCCGAAGCAGACTCCAGGCTCTGAGTTGTCAGCACAGAGCCTGACACCAGGCTCGAACTCACAAACCGCCAGATCAACACTGACTGAAGTCAGACACTTAACCAGCTGAGCCACACAGGCACTCTGGGTGGTGCATGTATCTTTTTCAGTTAGTGTTCTCATTTTCTTCAGATGAATACCCAGAAGCGTATGATAAATTTTTTTTTTCACTAGTTAACCATAGTAGTGCTTTTTAGAATAAAAGATTAGTTCTTTTGGGTAGTAACAAAGAGTTTTAAAAAGTTCCATTTTCTCTTTGTCTTTAAAAACAATTATTACAAAAGTACTAAATGTAAACATTGTCAGGAGCAAGGAAAACTGGTAGGGTCCCTGGGTTCTAAAGCAAGAAAATAGGTTTCAAGCAGAGGGAACAAATTTTTAAAGCCACCACCTCACTGACCTTGATAAATTCAAGGAACTCACCATTGTTTAGAAAGGCTGGAATATGGGGGGATATATAAGAAAGTTCCAGAAGATGAGTTTGGCAAAGTAATGGGGCCCAGATCACTAGAGATCTTATTTTCTTAACAAGAAGTCAATTTTTTTTTTTTCTTAAGCCAACGAGGTGACTTTAAAGGTATTTTAAGCAAAGAAGAGATATTTTAATGGGTAAATTTGGAAGGGACTTTAGTTAATATACACAGGAAAAGCATACTTTATGACAAGCTATGGCACAAAAGATAGGACCTAATGAGCATAACATTTCAGAGCAATGCCAAGGGAAGGGAGCCTGGGAAGGAGAGTGAGAAGGAGAATCCTATAAGGAGTCCAAGTGCTTTCTTGATCTAGAACACCAGGGTTCAAAATGAGTCAGTGAGTTTCAATGAGTTAATTCTATTTCATTTTCTTAATGAAGTTACTTAATGACAACTAGCATTAGTTGAGGTTGAATGCTTCAGAGAAATTTATTAATAATACGATCTGATTTGAGGGTATACTCTATCCTGAATAAAAATGATGCAGGCTAGCATTATAAGAGACCATCTTTAATATATAACAATGTAAAAATAGCAGTGCTGTCTATTCGAGTAGAACTTGTCTCTAAGGAGCTCTAAGCACATTAAATATTAAAGTGAGGCCATGTTTTCTCTACAGCACAGACAGGCAAAATAACAAGCAATGCTCTTTCCCATCTGGTCCTGCCTATAATTTCAGATCTACTTACGTTCTGCCACTTTTTCATTGATCCTCATTTTTAAGCGCATGAGCTAATTGAGGTTTTCCCCTAAATATGCCATATCATTCTTAGCATGCTTTCCTTGCCATCCTATCTGGTGAGTTTCTGTTCCTCCTTAAAGACTCAGCTGAAATGCCCCAAGTGTCTGTAAGTCCCTCTGTGAAGTCTCAATTATTTTCAATGCACATACATTTATTTTCCTTTATATAGTCCTTTTTATAGTCCTTTATTTTCAGTGCACATATATTTGCACATAATGAACACCTATCCCTTCTTTTTAGATACTGTTCCCTAAGGACAGGGACTATGTCTTAGTCACTCTGAGATATGTCCTCAGCATACAGACAGGTGCTGAGCATAGTAGGTGCCTAAGTGACTATCCCAAGCATGAAAACCATAGGCTACCCTGGGGCTAGGACCTGGGTTTCACTGTCTAGGGCCCTGTACAACATAAGTGACCATTCATCAGCTTGTCTTAAAGCCTCCCAAAAATAGTAAAATTTGCGGTTGCCCCTTTCCTCTGACCAGAGGTCCTGTCAGTGCCACTTTGTCTATTCGGTTGTCTTGTGCCTTCTCTAGAATAGAATAGCTCTGCTACATCCATGACTGTTAAAGAAATTTGCTCTTTTGATTTTATAACTTTCCAAACAAAAAGCATGTTTTTAAAAATTATCTACATCATTAGTTTTAGCCTTTTTTGTCTTCATATTTAATGATAAATTTTTAAAAAACTTATAGAATGTGGTTGGTGTGCTCTAGCGCAAAGAAAATACTTTGAAAACAAAGCAGCAAATGAATCTTTAGTAAAGAAGTCAAACGTGTATCCAGGCGCCCAACTGCTTTCCTTTTACCAGGAAGTCATGACATTTAAGATGCTTTGTTGCTTTGGACTAAGAAATAAAAAATCAAGAACAGCATGATCTTGAGCATAATTTTAGACTGAGCAGGTATCCTGGCTACAAATGTGCACATTTCCTATCTAGGATATTGTTTTAAATTTTATTTTCCTTATTTGATGCTTTGGACTGGTGTTCCAATAAAGCTCTTCCTTCACTTAAAAATTGACTCTTTTATCTTTGTATTTTCTTTTTGGGCACTGCAAACAACACTGAAGTTGTCTAAATAATCAGGTTCCTCCTAACTTGAATTAGACAAGGAAAAGACTTGACTTTCACTGTGGGAGAATTACATCACAGAACAAATGACATCATTTGTATTAAAACACCTGATCATTTGATTCTTGAGTTTCTTTTTCAGTGATGACACTTAAAGAACCAGCATTTTTAGTCAAACTAAAAATAGATTGTAAATTTATGCTTATAAATGGTGTCTTAGGCAGAAGAATGTTAGCTAAAAATAGAAAGTGGGATTTGATTTTTAAATTAATGCCATGTCTCAAAATACCACTTTCTAACCTCGTTCATTGTATTTGAGATCCTGTTCGTGTTTCCAGGAGCTTCAAAACTGGAATGGGGAGGAGGAATGCTTTGTTAGAGGTGGCTTTTCCATAAAGCATCTGGGCATTATGCTACTGTGTTTTTAACTCAATCTGTGAGAGTATGTGCAGCTTAATAGTGCCTATTTATTTATTTAATATTTATTTATTGGGGGGGGGGGCAGAGAGAGAGGGAAAGAGAGAATCCAAAGCAGGCTCCACACACTGTCAGTACAGACCCCAATGTGGGACTCAAACCCATGAAACTTGAGACTGTGACCTGAGTCGAAATCAAGAGTCTGATGCTTGACTGAGCCACCCTGGCTCCCTAATAGTGTCTATTTAAACACAACCCTGAAAATTACCCCTTTGCCTTCAAACTT
The DNA here is from genome assembly GCF_046562875.1 of Panthera onca. Taxonomy (NCBI): domain Eukaryota; kingdom Metazoa; phylum Chordata; class Mammalia; order Carnivora; family Felidae; genus Panthera; species Panthera onca. The sequence goes on from NC_138342.1 coordinate 88,362,764, forward strand.
CATTTCAGCATGAATTCTTTATATGCAAAGATGGAATCTCAGCAAGAAAAACAGATCTTCATCAACATTTGCTTTTGAAACAAACCTAGGAAAGTTAGATAATTCTAAACATCTAGTAGAAATAATGGTACCAAACTGGATGTTAATTAGTTATTCCATTAAATAAATGTTTTTTTCTCCTTGTTCTTAACAAAGGTAATTTCTTTTGACTTTACGAAAAATCCTTTGGCTAAGAAATGTTAAGAAATCCACAAAGCTGAGACTAAAGTGTTCGTGCTCATTTCTTGCCTCTTGGTGGTTTCCTCAAAAGGTAGCATTTGTGACTAGCTTTCCCACAGGGCTCAGAAATATTTTTCCCTTTTTGCCCTCTAACTCCCCTGCTTCCTCTTGTTGCTCTCCCTCTTCCAAATTAGAACTGCATTGCTAAAAGAAATTAGGTGGAGAGGTGCCTGGGTGCCTCAGTTGGTTGAATGTCTAACTCTTGATCTCAGCTCGGGTCTTGATCTCAGGATCATGGGTTCAGACCCCATGTTGTGCTCCACACTGGATGTGGAACCTACTTAAAAAAAATTAGGTGGGGGCGCCTGGGTGGCGCAGTCGGTTAAGCGTCCGACTTCAGCCAGGTCACGATCTCGCGGTCCGTGAGTTCGAGCCCCGCGTCAGGCTCTGGGCTGATGGCTCGGAGCCTGGAGCCTGTTTCCGATTCTGTGTCTCCCTCTCTCTCTCTGCCCCTCCCCCGTTCATGCTCTGTCTCTCTCTGTCCCAAAAATAAATAAAAAACGTTGAAAAAAAAAAATTAGGTGGGTTGGAGCGCCTGGGTGGCTCAGTTGGTTGACCGTCCGACTTCGGCTCAGGTCATTATCTCGCAGTCTGTGAGTTCAAGCTCCATGTCAGGCTCTGTGCTGACAGCTCAGAGCCTGGAGCCTGCTTTGGATTCTGTGTCTCCCTCTTTCTCTGCCCCTCTCCCACTCATGCGCTGTCTCTCTCTCTCTGTCAAAAATAAATAAACCTTAAAAAAAATTAAGTGGATTTATGAATGGATGGATAGATGAATAAAAGTGTGATAAACCAGGGGCACCTGGGTGGTTCAGTCGGTTAGGTGTTGGATTCTTGATTTCAGATCCGTCATGATCTTGCAGTTTGTGAGTTCAAGCCTCTCAACAGGCTCTGCACTAACAGTGTGGACCCTGCTTGGGATTCTCTCTTTCTCTCTCTCTCTCTCTCTCTCTCTCTCTCTCTCTCTCTTTCTCTCTCTCTGCCCCTCCCCTGCTCACACACTGTCTCTCAAAATAAATAAACTTTTAAAAATTTTTTAAAAAGGAGTGTGATAAACCAAATATAGTAAGTTGTTAATGGTAGAATCTAAGTGGAGGTTATAAAGGCAGTCACTGTAAGATTCTTTCAACTTTGCTGTGTTGAAAATTGTCATAATCTTTTAGGGGTGGTTATCCAGGAAGGATAGGCTGACAGGAGCTTTCACATATTTTGTTTAAATTTTTCACAATTATATTATTAGAGAAAAATGAAAATAAAGCTACATGAAACTGTCTTCACAAATGAAATCATCAGACTATTGGTTTAAAGGCCCTTTATGTTTGAAATTCACATTAGGGCACACTAAATAATTAAGAATGTGTATAGTGATTTAGCTGTATGATGATGATCACATTATTACAATAGGAGATTGGTTATATAAGTATGGCATATATAGTCAATGAAATACTATGCAGCCATTAAAACTTATGGTACAGAAATAAATGCACTGACATGGAAAGAGTTATAATGTTTTATATACTATCTTCAATATTATGAATTTCTAGATACATCTGGAAGTATGTGTATACAAAGATATTTGCTCTGAATTATTAGATTATGGATCTTTTCTCATATTTTTTCACATATTTTTTATTTTTTCCTAGAATAAAGATTTTCCAGTATTTTTATTTTAGTAACATAAGAAAGAAGGAAAACAGAAAAGAGAATAAAAGGAAAAAAAGCCAGGCTATTTTTCTGTGAAAATGGAGCAGGGAAACCTTGGTATCTGTAAATAACTTTTGATCAAGCCAAAAGATTATCTGGGTTTTTCCTTTTATCTATATCAATGAAATCTGCTCTCTATATTTTCTTAATCTTGCTCTTACAAAAAGTGCATTTGAAACATGTAAAAACAAATAATTTCATTCATTCTTCTGAAGTTATTTTCATGGACTTAACTAGTAGCTTTGAAGGAAAGTTAAGATATTTTCATGCTGTTAGGCCCAAGGCATTTCATACTTGGAAATGCTCTATCTTTAATCTCTATTGCATTAGATTTCTGTGTCTGACTCATAAGGAAAGGAAGCTTCAAAGCTGAAATGGTAAAATCTAATTTCTCTCTAAATACACTAAGCATTGATACATTTCCGACAATGTGACACCTATGTCCCAAGTATCCTCACCAAAATAACTAAGAGTTCAAGGACATGCTGATTAAATAGTAAGAATGTTTTTATTTATTATAAATCTGTTTTGTCCAAGGAGATTTAAACAATGAGCTAGAATTAGGTAATCTTTGCAATATGTCTCTGGTAGAGATAGAGGGAAGGGACTGTGACTCTTAACTTTTATTCATCCAGTAAACATTTACTCAGCACTTTGTGTATGACTCTGCGATTAATATTTCACTTATTGTTTCCTCTCTAGAAGATGTTTTTTCAATGACAATCGAAAGAAAAATTGGATGTGAATAAAAGTAAAAATATGCATAGAGAGATTTCATTTCTGGGTTCCAGGTCTCTGGTCCTCTCTTCATGGATTATGTGGAATTTGTAACTCATTTATATATTCACCCCTCTTCCTGGACGCCGGCCATCCATTCTCTGAGTGCCTTCTCACTCTCTCACAATGCCTACCATTTCATTGTCTTCACTTCTTGTCTTCCCCAGGCAAAATGTCCAGTGATCGAGCTTTAAGGAAGCAACAGCAGTTAAACAACCTTGTTTATGTGGTGACAAGTCAGGCCAAACCCGGTGACAGAATTGTGGATTTCTGCAGCGGCGGGGTATTATGTCTCTCCTCTTATTCTCTTTAGCCTTCCCCCGACTGTGTGACTTTACTGTATTACATTCAGAGTCATGTTTTTATTTGGCAAGACTGCTGTCTCAGAATGAGAAGAAAGCATTAAGGACCCGAGTTAACTTGTTTCTTTTTCTGCCTTCTCCAGGGCCATGTTGGCATTGTCCTTGCTCACATGCTGCCATCATGCCAGGTAAAAATCTGAATAGCAGATAAAGGGAAACATTGGAAAACTATGCAATTCAGTTAGCTGAGTCTTACCGCTTCCCTTTGAATTTATAAGCATTCATTCAGGTCACATATGTGGCACAGATTTTTTTTTTTTTTGGTCTTTGAACTAAACTTCTAAGAATCTTTAAAAAAGTAAAGTAGGACCACAGTACAGTTTTAACTTTTATAAAAGGGTTATAAATTTCTTTAAAGTTTATTTATTTATTTTGAAAGAGACCAAGACAACCTGAGTGGGGGAGGGGCAGAGCCAAGCTGCAGAGCCCAGCAGAGCCTGACATTGGGCTTGAACTCACCAACCGTGAGATCATGACCTGAGCCAAAATCAAGAGTCGGAAGCTTAACCAACTGAGCCACACAGGGGCCCCTGAAAGGGTTATATTTTTAAATAATGTATAGAAGAAATAACGATTCTGTGGTTAAATAAAATAATGAATGATGAAACTAGTTTAATTGTCAACATAATTTTATACTGGAAATACTAGCTTCTGACCCTTGTTAAGCATATCCTTTCAGTATCTTGATTTTTATCCATTGTATCAAAATTGTAACAGCAATAACAAAATTTGTCAAAGAAAAAAATAAACTCTAAATTTACCACACTCATCCATCAAATGCTTTTCTCCCCATATTCTTAACATCATTGTCCATGAGGGTGCTTCTTACTGCAGATTCTGAAAAATGCAAAAACGATTTTAGTCACCAGCTTTCACTCAGTATGTTTTTCCCTATTACAAATAGTTTCAAATATCATTATTAAAATATCACTAAAATGTGACTACATAGTATGTTTTTAAGTAAATGTACCACAGTTTATGCAGTGGTTGCCACTATTTGTTAGAAGTTTGTTATTTTTAGTCTTCTGCCATATGAAATCATTTCCTCACAATGACCATCTTTTAGCATAAAAGTCTAGAATTTAATGTATTTAAAAAAATACAAATCAGCGGGTGGGGGAGAGGGGAAAATTGGTGATGGGCATTGAGGAGGGCACTTATCGGGATGAGCACTGGGTGTTGTATGGAAGCCAATTTAACAATAGATTATATTTTTAAAAAAATACAAATCAAATGGGGCAGATTCTTTGCTTGTGAACTTTCTAGAAGGTGTAAAATAATCATAGTGATTCCTTGCAGAAGGGAAAGATGAGCATAGACTGGCCAGAAAGACATGTAACAGAAAGATGGGGAATGGAAGGGTATTATTCTTTCCCTTCCTTAGAAAATGAGAGGCAAAATGAACAAGGAATCCTGGGAAAAAATAGCAGGTGTCTGTTTCATTATCAAGGAAAGTAACAATTTTCTTGGTTGGAGTTAGAGGAAGAAAGCTCATAGAGTAGAATCCTGGAGAAACAAAGGCAGAGATATGGGGTCTTTTTCCCCTTCCCAACAATTCTGGAAACTTAGAGACATTGAGCCTGGAGAGGGGAAATCTTGGATAGAATAATGAATGGCCAGAAAGCCTTAAACCAAGTATACTCTGACAGGTTTTTTTATACAAAGGGACCCAGGATGTTTCTGTGAAGACAAGCATAAGGACAAAATAAGGGTAGAATTAGAGATGATAGTGATGAAAGGGACTTAATTCTGCCCACTTTTCTCTCTCTAGACCCGTAATCCTTTCCAATCTTCATTGGCCTGCATTCCTAGAGACTCCTAACTGGTTACCCTTCCTTCTGCCTCACCCCCACCAATCCATACTACACATTGCAGCAACGGAACCTTCTTTTATCACATGATCTGGCTCCCGTTACCTCTCCAGACTCAATTCTACCCTCCACACCCTGTCCCCCACTCTGCATCACCACCACGCACCGTGCCCAGAGACACCAATGTTCTCAGTTTTTCAAACACCCTGTGTCTGTCTCACTTCCCACTTCATGCATGTTTCTCTCTCTGCTTGAAACACTCCTCCATTGCTCCAGCTAGTTTCTATTCATTGTTCAGGCCTCAGCTTCTATATTATTTTCCGTGTTAAATGGCTGAAACCTTCCTTAGTCATCAAGTCTGAGTGCTGTGATGACACATGATATGTCTTTCGTTAAACACTTACCACTGTATTGTAATTGCCTGTTTCTCTTCTATCACTCCATCCATAAGGTGCAAGAACTCAAGGACCTTGTTCAGTTTTGTAACACACTATCTGGTGTACTTCCTGGCACAGGACAAGAATCAATGAATATGTTCTACATGAAAGCTTAAATGCAGTAATAATATTTTGCCCTAATGTCTGAATTATGTTACTGAATGTACTTTTGTTTCCTGGATGAAATCTAGGTTACGTTAATAGAAAACAAGGAACTATCATTAATTCGTGCTAAGAAGAGAAGTGATGAACTAGGTTTAAGCAACATTTGGTTCATTCAAGCAAATATGGAATATTTTACAGGGATGTTTAATATTGGGGTAAGTAATCAAACAATTTCAATTTCTTCAGTTAATTAAGAAAAATTATATGCCTTAGACTAAATAAAGGAGATACTTTTATATTCTTTGCTAGCAAGTTTATAACTTGTGTTTTCTACTATTTATGAAGTATAGCACATTAATGAGTATGATTTCATTCATAGCACTTCACCATTATGTGACCGAGGTAACATTTGTTCCTCTCCCAGATATGAACTTAATTTTCTTCACTGCAGAATCCCCAGTGCCTAAAACTATGTTTGACATGTAGCAAGTGCTTACAAATAGTTATCAGTGGAATGAATGAATGATTTCTAATGACAACGACTTCCCTTGGTTTATTTTACATTTTTAAAAGATAATGAAAGAAAAACAAAGAAATGTTACTGTTATTCCTTGTATTTGTTTTATTTGTTTTTAATTTTTTTAATGTTTATTTTTGAGAGAAAGAGAGAGAGACAGAGCGGGAACAGGGGAAGGGCAGAGAAAGAGGGAGACACAGAATCTGAAACAGGCTCCAGGCTCTGAGCTGTGAGCACAGAGCCCAACACGGGCTGGAACCCATGAACCTTGAGATTGTGACCTGAGCCAAAGTCAGAAGCTCAACAGACTGAAGCGCCTAGGCACACCTCCTTGTATTTCTTTTAAATACTTTTTTCTTATTATTAATGAACAATATGCTCAATACAGAAAAATACGTAATAATATAAAGAAGAATCACCAGTATTTCAACTACTGAAAAAATGAATACCGTCGAAAACCTTTGGTCTTTATATATTCTTGCACACATACAAATGCATGTTTATACATATGTTACTATCATTGACATCATACTACATAGATCTTGGTTTACTGAACATTGTCATAAATCTTTCCCCTACTCATCAATAATGTTTCTTTTTCTTCATGTTGTTATAATGTGTAATTATTACTATGATGGATATCTTATGCGTTAAGACTTTGATATGTTTGCCAAATCACTTTCTAGGAAAATTGTGCTAATCTGCACTCCCGACTGTGTGTGTTCACACAACATACACAATAGGAAGGTCTAGCTGGAACTCTTCTTCAATTTCAGAAACTCAGACTTTCGTAGTTCTTATAATTTTTGTCCAGTGAGGTTCATTTCTTAGATATCCACTACTGAAAATTTGTGGGGTTTGTTATCTTTTGCAGCAAAAATGTATGCAGTTTGTTTCCTTTGTAGACATGATCCAGATGGGTTATGTCAAGCCAAGCCTATAGGAAGAGAAGTAAGCTATTAATAAGGAAATTCAGGAAAACGCAGATATCCAAAACAGCAAATTCAAATTGATTATATATTTCTGTGCAACCTAAAATTTACGTAAATGTTGATGTAAAGGTTAAAACTTCTCCCACGAAATGAGCCATTAAGCCAATGCCCATGTTACCAGTACACCAGGCATAATATTTAAGGTGACAAGATATTGCTACCCATTTACTCAACTCTCAAATTACAAAATTCGGATCTTATTAGCCACATGTCTCCTTAGCCTTCTGTGGCTTATGGGTGCTAAAACATTCTGGCATATTCTTGTAACTTGCAAGGTCATAATTCACTAACACCAACTGAAAATGTTTATGTCTTTTTTGATGTGATATTTTCTCTATATTTCATAATAATATAGTCATAATGGCCTTTTTCTTTCATAATTACTTTTGTCAAAATATATAGAAAATTAATTAAAATTACTTGGAAGATTAAACCAAAATTAGATTTACTCACAAGAAAATAATTTTCCCCAGGAGGATAATTGAGGTATTGTCACTAGATAAATCAAACTGATTGCATCAGTGGCTCCAACTCTTAAATAGATTACAGTGAAAATAGTGTAGCCAGAGAGGAAATTAGAATAACTAGGTATTGGAAATGCATTAAAACTGCATTAATCCATGATCTGGTGATATTTTCAATAAGGGTTTAGTTAGCATTTATCTTTGCTTAGTAAATACCTTTTCCTTTTACCATTTTTCTTTAGATGTAAAAATAATGATGTAAACTAGATTTTAAGGAGAGAATCTTAAAGTCTTGGAAACAGCTATGTTTAGGAACTTTAAACAAATCATATATATGTGTGTGTGTGTGTGTGTGTGTGTGTGTGTGTGTGTGTGTGTGTATCTTCCACCTACTGTACCTGCCCAACATAACCAGAATCAATGAGGTAATGTTATTTGTTCCAAAGGGTCATTTTGTAATTTCTGGCTCACACTGTACTTATTTGAGAAATATATAATCCTTACAAATACAAATGCCTGATAAGCTTATAAAAACATTTAAAGTCTCAATACATTTTAACTTGAACAACAACAATATTCCATTCATGCTCTTAATATTTGTAAAGATTTTTGAAAAATATGCTCATTGACTGCAGGGCTTCAGCGAGATAAGCCTAATCATACAGGAGTTTTACATTTTTACTTTACATGATATTTGCAATGATTTGTTAATGACATAAAAATTAGTTACAGTGGTAAACAAAGAAAATAAACATAATGGTAAAGAGTATGGATTTTGATACTGGCCAAGCTTGTGCTAAAATCTCAGCTTGGCTGCTTACTGGCTGGATGGCCCCAGGCAACTTATTTAAACTCACTAATCTTCAGTTTTTCCATATATCCTCATATTTTCCATATATTTGGCATAAAATATCTGGCTCATAGGATATTGATACAATGTATGTGAAGCACTTAGGAGGTTGTCTGCCATTTAGGAGTACTCAATAAATTGGGCCTCATCTTACTCTGTGCAGTATGATCTTAACCATGTAAAAACTGATTTTAAAAAGGATGGGAGGTGGGACCCCTGGGTGGCTCAGTTGGTTAAGCGTCTGACTCTTGATTTTGGCTCAGGTCATGATATCACAGTATGTGGGTTTAAGCCCTACATCAGGCTCAGCACTGACAGTGAAGAGCCTGTTGGGATTCTCTCTCTCTCTGTCTCTCTCTGCCCCTCCCATGCTTTCTCTCTCTCTCTCTCTCAAAATAAGGAAAAAAAACTTTAAAAAAAACACCTTAAAAAAGAAAAAAAGGACGGGAAGAATATGCTAATATGGATTTTTTAAAGGTAGCTATCTCTATATGCTACGTGGTAACATTTTTTTCTTTATTATTTTCCATGTTTTCAAAATACCTCAAATTTAATGTGTCATTTTTATATTTATAATAATGTAAGCAGTAAAGATTGAAGAATAAATATTTGTGTTTAATATTTTTACAGATAGATTGCTTATTTAGCCAAGAGAGGCTAATAGGTCCTTAAGGATTACTGCAAGGCATCTAAAAGAATTCTGTACATATAAAATATTTTTTTCTTTCAAAAAAAGTATTTGATTATTAGAGAAATACCTTTTGATTGGCTTATTCTGATTTTGATTATAATGAATATTGGTGTCCTGAGGAATATATAAAAGTCTTTTCAAAAATAAGAAACATCCAAGAAGGTATTTTTTCCTCCTGGTTTCAATATATCCAGCTGTATGACCCTGCATTAAGTATGTGTTAAGGGTTGAATGTTTGCCTCCCTCAAAGCTTCATATGTTAAATTCCTAACCTTTAACGTGATGGTATTAGGAGGTGGGCCTTTGGGAGGTAATTAGGTCATAAAGGTGGAGACCTCTTGAATGGAATTAGTACCCCCTGAGAAAAGAGAGTTTGCTTCCTCTCCAGCTCTCTACCTGCAAACCAGGAAGGGACCCCTCACCAGACATTAGATCTGCCAGCACCCTGATCTTGGACTTCTCAACCTCCAGAGCTGTGAGAGATAAATGTTTGCTGTTTAAGCTACCCACTGTAGGGTGATTTTTTTTTTCCATAACAACCCTAACTAAGATATGTATTGATTACCATCCCTTAAAGGGAAACTTACAAAAATTGCTTCAAAAGCAGACCTTTTAAAGCTTTAAAAAAAAAAAGTTTATTTATTTATTTTGAAAGAGAGGGCATGCGTGTACACGTGCATAGGGGAGGGTCAGAGAGAGAGCGATAGGGAGAGAGAGAATCCCAAGCAGGCTCCGTACTGTCAGCACAGAGCAGTCACAGGGCTCAATCCAATGAACTGTGAGATCTTGACCTGAGCCGAAATCAAGAGTCAGGCAGTCAATCAATAGCCATATAGGTACCCCAAGGCTTTTTTTTTAAGAGGCTTATTATTGCCTTTTTGTTTGATGCAGGATAAATAATCTGCATTATTGTGAAAACTTACTTTACAAGATTATGCTTTTTAAGACCTAATTTACCATGTGTATTAATATGCATGCTCTCAAACAGTATTACAGAAAGGACCATGACTATGGAAAAACACACTGCATTAAAAAACAAAAACTGTGTCAGTGCTAACTAACTTTCCCACCAAAATGTTTTAACTGACTAATTCCAATAGTAACAGAGTCTTCTGAACCAAGTGATAGATACTTTTTCTAAGAGTATTGGTGAATATTTTCTATATTGCCAATATATATCTAAATCTCAAAACAGTTTAGCTATCATACCCATAACAATTTTAATATTATAGTTTAGGATTTATCAGTGCTGAGTGCTTAATTACAAGCTCGTTTCTAGTTATATATGTTAGTGTACAATTAGATGCACATGCAATTATACAATGTAATTCACTAACACTTTTGATGAGTAATTTATGTAATCCTTGTTTTAAAAGAAAAGGAACTTGAGGAACTACATAGTCTGCAAACACAATTTTAAAAAATCATTTTTCAGTGGAGGATTTCCCAGGCCAAGAGAGTGTATAGAAGTATTTCAACCCCCTTCTCCCCAAGAAAGATCAGACTTCCAAATAACAAGGAGAACAAAAACCAGAAGAATCATACTCCATCTGTGATGAACCTGTGTTCAAGATTCTGTAACTTGGACTACTATATATGAAGGCAGAAAGCAGATTAAAGAAAAATAGTAAAGGATTGAGTAGAAAAGAGGAGGATCAAACTTAAAAGCATGAGGATAGGGAGTGACTATCAGGAAGCAAGTCAATTTGCTCTCACAGGATCCCAGAATATTTCAAGAATGTAGGATACCAGAAACCTCAGAGGAAGGGGATAAGGAGGAGCTGAAATCATCTTTAATTAAAAATATTATTTAGAGACCCAGATTCCTACCCTTATCTTGAGTAGACTCCCTGACTCCTGCGAGAGACTAGAAGTTTATTCTGTGAAGAAACTGAGCCAGAGATGCTCAAAATACGGGGATACTGTTCACAGAGGAGGGCAAGGGTGATGTGCCATATTGAAAACAAGAACTCAGAATCTGCACACTGAATAACGGATCTCTTCCCCCTCACCCCCATTTGCCCTTAATTCCAGAAATTTGGAAGCTAGAATTATGTTCTCAAAGAAATAAAAAAAATATTTCTTTTTAGAATCAACTGTCCCCAGAGAAAATAACTACAGATACTGTAGCTGTAATTAAAAAAAAAAAAGTGGGGGAGCTAGCCACCTGATCACTCAGTCACTAGTGAAGCCCACCAGTGTCGAAGTCTTTCATTCAGTACTTCCAATCAGCTTTTTAGTCATTCACTCTTTAGTGAATATATAATATATTATATATTCACTAAATATTATATATTATATAATATATTATAATATAATAACATAATATATTATTATCCAACATAATAATATATTATGATGGATGTTTCATTCCATCCATAAAACAAGTATGGAATGAAAAAGAAAAAAAAAAAAAAAGAACCAACAAAGAACAAGAAGTAACTTCTTGGAAACTAAAAATATGTTAACCCATAAAACAATAACAACAACAACAACAGGGGCATTTGGGTGGCTCAGTCCATTAAGTCTCTGACTCTTAATTTAAGCTCAGGTCATGATCTCACACCTCATTATATCAAGCCCCACATGGGGCTCCAAGCTGAGAGGGTGGAACCTTCTTGGGATTCCCTCTCTCTCTCTCTCTCTCTGCCCCTCCCCTGCTCACTCTTTCCCTCTCTCAAAATAAATAAATAAACTTAAAAAAGAAAAAGAAGAAAATCTTAAAGATGACATATTAGGACATCACCTGAGAAAATGCAAGAAAAAAAGACAAAGAAATAGAAACTGATATAAGCATTTTTTAAAAAAATATTAAAGATTCAGTTCGTGAAACACAATACCTCAAGAATAGAACTAGAAAGAGAAAACAGATAAAATAGTGGAAAGGAAAATATAAAAAAACTAATAGAAGAAAATGTGTCAATAATGAAGAATCCATTTCTCTTGATTTAAAAAGCCCACTACTACAAAGCTATAGCAATCAAAACAGTATGGTGCTGGCACAGAAATAGGCACATAGATCAATGGAACAGAAAGAGAGCCTAGAAATAAACCCACATTTGAATGGTCAATTGTACTACAACAAGAGGCAAGAATATACAATGGGGAAAAACAACCTCTTCAATAAATGGGGTAGGGAATACTGGACAGCTACATGCAAAAAAATGAAACTGGACCACTTTCTTACACCACATGCAAAAATAAACTCAAAATAGATTAAAAACCTAATCTATTATCATAGATTATGCCTATCATAACATAGGCAATAATCTCTTTGACATTAGTCATAGAAACATTCTTCTAGATATGTCTCGTTAGGCAAGGAAAACAATAGGGAAAAGTAAACTAATGGGAGTACACCAAAATAAAGCTTATGCACAGGGAAGGAAACCATCAACAAAACAAAATGGCAATCTCCTGAGTGGGAGAAAATATTTGCAAATGATATATCTGATAAGGGGTTAATATCCAAAATATATGAAGACCTTATAAAACACAATACCAAAAACAAAAACAAACAAAAAAATCTGATTAAAAATGGGCAGAGAACCTGAATAGACATTTGTCCAAAGAAAACATAGAGATGGCCAACAGACACATGAAAAGATGCTCAACATCACTAATCAGGGAAATGCAAATCAAAGCCACAATCAGATATCATCTTATGCCTGTCAGAATGGCTGAAATCAGGAAGACAAGAAATAACAAGTGTTAGCAAGGATGTGGAGTAGAAGGAACCCACATGCACTGTTGGTGGGAATGTAAATTGGTGCAGTTACTGTGGAAAACAGTATGGAGTTTCCTCAAAAAATTAAAAATAGAATTACCATATGATCTAGTAATTTTACTGCTAGGTATTTGCCCAAAGAAAATGAAAACACTGTTTTGAAACGATATATGTTTCATATGCGCCCATATGTTTATTGCAGCATAATTTACACTAGACAATATATGGAAGCAACCCAAGTGTCCATCCATAGATGAATGCATAAAGATACACAGATACACACACACACACACACACACACACACACACACACACACACACACTGGAATATTACCCAGCCATAAAAAAGAATGAGATCTTGCCATTTGCGATAACATGGATGGACCTAGAGGGTATTATAATAAGTGACATAAGTTAGAGAAAGACAAAAACCATGATTTCACTCATATGTGGAATTTAAGAAACAAAACAAATGAACAAAAAAGACAAAACAGACAAACAAAACAAACAAACAAAACAATAGTAAATACAGAGAACAAACTGGTGGTTTCCCAGAGGGCAGGGTGTGAAATAGATAAAGGTGATTAAGGGTTCACTTATCTTGATGAGCACTGAATAATGTATAGAATTGTTGAATCATTATATTATACACCTGAAATAAAGATAACACTGTACATTAATTATACTCCAATAAAAAAAAAATAAGCCCACTTGAAAAATGACCCAAACCTAGGCATATTGTTTTGAAATTTTACTACACCAAGGATGAAAAGAAGTTCCTAACAGTTTCCAGAGAAAAAAAGGAGGAGCCATATACCAAAAATTTGGAATTTGGCATTTTGATGCCATCACATATCTCAGTAGCAACTTAGAAAGCTAGAAGACAGTGAAGCAATACCTTCAAAATCTAAAGAACAATTTCCAACCTAAGATTTTATACCTTATCAATCCATCAATCAAATGTGAAAGTAATAAAGAAAATTTCAAGGTCTCAAGAAATGTACCTCAAGAAACTCCTGGAAGATATGCTTCACTAACACAAGAGAGTAAATAGGAAAAAGGAATAAGTGGTATCCAACACAAAAGGGGCTGAAGAGAGTTCTTGGTATGCTGGCAAAGGGACTCTCGGGACCAGAGCTAGGTAGAAGGCCTAGAGAGCACTGATCATTAGCTAAAGGTCAGAAGGCCCAGGAAAGAAAAATGGAACTGATTGATTACTTGGCAGTTTTCATACAGTGGAAAGTTAAACAATAGGGCATTTTACAGAGGTTTTAGGTAGGTAGAGACTTGAATGTTAAAAAAAAAAAAAATTGTACAGCACACTTTAGCTCAGCAGTGAACAGTATATACACAAAGCAATAATAATAAAAACATTGCATAAACACTTAACTAAAAATTGGAGTTAATATTTTTTAAGTTTATTATTTTTGGGGGGAGAGTGAGAGAGAGAGGGAGAGAGAGAATGAGCTGGAGAGAGGCGGGGGGCGGGGGGGGTGGGACAGAGGATCTGAAGTGGGCCCTGCACTGACAGCAGTGAGCCCCGTGCAGGGCTCCAATCCACGAACTGCGAGATCATGACCTGAGCCTAAGTTGGATGCTCATCTGACTGAGCCACCCAGGTGCCCCAAATTGGGGATAATATTAAGAGAATGGTAAAAGGGGAAAAAAGGTGTAAATGTAAAAAAAATAAAACCAAACAGAACAGAACCTCATCTCCCATAACAAAAATCAATAAATAAGGCCTAATATTTATAAATCAAGAGATAACAATGTACATTTGTTATATGGAAAAAGAGATAGATTTCAGGAAAGAACACCAGTGAGTTGAGAAGCATGGGCTTTGGTTGCCAGACGTTCATTCAGGGGTAGAAGAGTATATAGAACAAGGGAACTTCTGTTATTACTGTACCTGCTTTTTAGTATTATTTGAATTTTAAAACCACTTATCTATAATGTAATTGCACAAAAGTTTTGAAAGAGGAGGAACATGGGTGCACAGTTGAGACCAAACCTGCTTACGTATAAAATATCTGGTTAAGAATCCTTTAAGAAGAGAAGGTGCAGAGCCTAATTGGGCTGGGAAAATTTAGAGATCATCCAGTTCAGCCTTCTCATTTTACAGATAGAGAAGTTGAGGAATGTAGCAAGTCAGTGCGAGAACTGGACTGGAGTCCAGTCTGTGACTTCTTGTTCACTCCCCACATCTCAGAAAGGAGCAAATGGGAACATCGAGAACTACAACAAAGTTTGGTGTCAGTTTGAGTTTAAATCATGGCTTCATCACTTGTGACCTTAGACCAGGTTTCACTAGCGAGGTGGCCTTAGACATGCTATTGAAAATGGAGATAAGAGCTACTTTAACGTATTAAATTAAGAAAATAATTAAATGATTACGTCAAGAAAATAATCAATGTGAAGATCTTGCCATCTAACAAATACTGAATACATGCTAATTCTGTATGGTTTTATAATTTCACAAGATTGTAGGACCAATGAAATTAATAAAATGAACGGGAATGTATTTGTAAAGAGTAGTTATCTAGGATGGACACCCCGAAATGTCTGAGTTAGGGTTCTTAATTTGTTGTGTGACCTGGAATAAACTTATTCCCTCTATTTATTTACCCTTTCTGGGCCTTTCTCATCCTAAAATAGTACCTACTTAGGTATTTGTGCACCCATGTTCACAGCAACACTATTCCCAGTAACCAAGAGGTGGAAGTAACTCAAATGTCCATAGACAGGTGAATGGACAAACAATGTGATAAATACATATATCCAGCCTTAAAAAAGAAGGAAATCCTGTCCTGCTACAGCATGGATGAACCTTGAGGATGTTATGCTGAGTGAAATAAGCCAGTTACAAAAAGACAAATACTGTATGATTTCTCTTATACGAGGAATGTAAGGTAGTCACGTGCATAGAAATAGAAAGTAGACTGGTGGTTCTCAGGGGCTGATGGGAGGGGGCAAAGGGAAGTTGTTCAATAGTATGGAATTTCAGTTTTACAAGATGAAAAAGTTTTGGAGATCTGATTCACCACAATGTGTATACTTAAAAATGGTTAAGATGGGAGGCGCCTGGGTGGCTGAGTAGATTAAGCATCCGACCTCGGCTCAGATCATGATCGCAGTTCGTGGGTTAGAGCCCAGCATCGGGCTCTGTGCTGACAGCTCAGAGCCTAAAGCCTGCCTCAGATTCTGCATCTCCCTCTATCTCTGTCCCTCCCCCATTCACACTTTGTCTCTCTATCTCTCAAAAATAAATGAACATTTAAAAATGGTTAAGATCGTAAATCTTATGTGTTTTTTACCACAATAAAAAAGGTAAATAAAATAGTTGTTCTACTTCATAGCGTTGTTGTGTTAAAAACTAAATACAGGAAAGCACTTAACATAGCACCTTACTCAATAAGTGTTAAATTTTATATTATTGATGTTAATATCACTCCCTATTTCATGAAAATGCCACTTGTTCTTTCCTCTGTGCCTGTGACTTCTTCGCTTTCTAAACTCCTTTCTATCCTATAAGGCCCTCCTCAAATCCCACCTCCTCCAGGACACCCTTCCTAAATTTTCCCTATCTGAATATCCCCTGTCCCTCCTTTGATTTTTATTTGTGCTTTTTTAATGGCACTTAACTTAATCTATCTTGTATTAGACAGATTTGTGTACTGTTTGTGTTTTACTCTTCTTTGTATCCCCTGTGAATCACAATGTTAGAGACATAAAATAACCAGAACTTTATGAGTTGTTTCAACCTGTATGATTCCCAGATTGAGTTGATTAATGTATCAAATAGTTTGGATTCAGTTGTTACTATCGCCAGAGCATAGAAAAGGGATCATATTTCTGATCTTTGTATTCCCAGCCACTACCATGATACCAGTATATACAAAATGCCTAGTAATTGTTGGATGAATGAAAGAATAAAAGAATGATGAACGAATGAATTGTGCGATTTCTATAACTGCAAGTAATAATTATAGGCCTTTAATGATTAATAACAAAGAATAGCAAATTAGTCAACAAAATCACTTTTCCGTCATGTTGCTGTAGAAACTCTCTACCTCAGCTGTCTCATGGTTTTTTTTACAGTGTATTTCTTTTAATAAGGATTGAAATAAGATGCAAAAATTGAAATGGTTAATGTGAATCTTAAGGCTTAAAATTTATAGGTTTTTATCTGCATTCATTTTCCATTTTTCTTGTAAAAATGTACCACAAATATGGCAGGTTAAAATAACACAAATTTGGGGCGCCTGAGTGGCTCAGTCATTTAAGCGTCCAACTCTTGATTTCCGTTCAAGTCATAATCTCACAGTTCGTGAGTTCGAGCTCTGTGTCTTCTGCACTGACAGCATAGAACCAGCTTGGGATTCTCTCTCTCCCTCTTTCTCTGCCCTTCCCCTGCTTGTACGTGTGCTCTCTCTCTCTCTCAAAATAAATAAGCTTAACATAAAATAACACAGATTTATTATCTTAGAGTTCTATAGGTCAGAAATCCAGTTGGGTTCAACTGGTTTCTCCAGTCCAGGTGTCATTAGGTCAAAGTCAGCTGTTAGCTTGGTTTGGCTCTTATCTGAAGGCTCTAAGGCAGATTATTCAGGTTGTTTGTAGAATTTAGTTCCATGCTGTCGAGGGATTAAGGTTCCTGCTCCCTTGCTGGCTCCGCCAGGATTCATTCTTAGGTTCTAGAGCTAGCTGTGAAAACAAGCAATTGTGGTTCAAGTCATTCTCATGCTTCAGATCTCTTTAACTTTTCCTCGTGTCTCAGCTGTCTTCCCACCTGAGAAAATTCTCCACTTTTAAGGCCTTATGTGATTCTATTGAGCCCACCCATGTAAATCCAGAAAAATCTTGGCATTTAAGGTTCTTAATCTTAATTACATCTGCAAACACTCCTTTTTGCCATGTTGACAGGTTGCAGGTATTAGCATGTGGACATCTTTGGAGGCTAATTCCACCTACTATACCATCCCATCTCTTCTTCGCCCTTAAAGTTTGTATAGTGATGTCGTTTCTCCTGTAGAATTTCCCACAATTTGTATTTTGCTGATCATATCCCCCTGGTGTTGTTTCACATATTATCCCTGTATTGCCAGAAATTAGATTTAGATTGTGAAGACATAATCAGATCAGGTTTACTTTGGGGTAAGACTACAGCATAGGTGGTAGTGTGTTCTATCTGTAGACATTTGTCTGGTTTTTCTCTTGGACAGTGTTAGCAGCGTTCGAGATCATCAACCCCTAGCCCTATTATTTTAGCAAGGATTTCAAAATGGTGACATTCTTCTAATTTTATCACTCCATCTTCATTTACTTGATTAACTGTTTGGTTATAGGAAAGGCTGGGTAAAACTAGATTCTTCCCCTGTATTTTCTGGTTTTCAAAGTGAGTTGGTTATCTACCAAAAGTGACCAGGTTTTTGTTTTTGTTTTTGTTTCAATATGATTACTAACTCATCAATTTCATGTTTGAAATACTTCAATCCATTGCAGTTATCATTCTCACTGATGCTCAAATATTCCCATATTTGTTCGGTGGGAGCCCCTTGAGGTTGGCTCCTAAGTCCTTTTGATAGGACTTCAATAGAATTTGGTAGTGTCTGTGCTTTCAGTATAACAAGACATCCCAGCTCATCTTGTGCATTTCCTACCTCCTATCCAGCAGCAACTATTTCTCCACGAAGCTTTACATTCCTTTAAAGGAACATGGTATTTAGAGTACCACAATTTAGGTACTGGGGATAGTCATTGCTATTGGTTTGGTCTTTGTTTCCAGGCTTTACTGTGGTCTGAGCTAGGCAATTAAAAAAAAAAATCATTGTGGTTTCATACTGACACGTCCAACTTAAATTCAGGACTATGGGATTTTAACTTAGCCTCACTTATCTATCTCCTATCTTTTTCTTCTTTCTCCTAGGCTTAAAAAAGCTTTTTGTTGGGGCGCCTGGGTGGCTCAGTCAGTTGAGCGTCCGACTTCGGCTCAGGTCATGATCTCACAGCTCGTGAGTTCAAGCCCTGCATCAGGCTCTGTGCTGACAGCTCAGAGCCTGGAGCCTGTTTCAGATTCTGTGTCTCCCTCTCTCTCTGCCCCTTCCCTGTTCATGCTCTGTCTCTGTCTCAAAAATAAACAAACGTTAAAAAAAAATTAAAAAAGCTTTCTGTTGTTTCGTAATGACATCAGCAGATGTCTTATTTGTTTTATCTCACAATATACACGTTTGAGTTCTAAGACAAAAATACAACCACCAATGATGATTACTGAAAATAGTTCAAGAATTTTTTGACATTATTTTTCATCTAATAATATCTACCATGGCCATGTAGAGAAATATTTTTCATTCCTTTTTAGAGCTGCAGAGTAAGCTACCAGTCCTCTGTCAATGGAAAATTGGCTTGTTTCCATTTTGTTGTTATTTCCAATATTGCCTCAATGAATAAGTCTTTTTATGTTTTGGCCAGTGTATCCCTTGAACGGATTTTTAGAAGCGAGATCACAAATTACACACGTAATTTTGCTGGATATTGCTAAATTCCTCCTCCAAGGGATTTTGACATTTTTGTGTTCCCACCATCATTGTATGACAGTGTTTTCCTATATACCCTGGCCCATAGACTGTCATCAAATTTTAGAATTTTTGCTACTCTAATAGGTGATAAGTGTTATCTTACTGTATTTTAAATACTTATTTCTCTTATTTTGAGCAATATTGAATAGCTTTGGTTTAAGATATATTTGCATATTTCTGAATTGTCCAAATCTCTTGTCCATTTTACTATCAGATTATTGTGCTTTAGTTTCAGAAGCTTCCTACGTATTAGGGATAGTAACCCTTTGTTTATGCTATAAGTTGCCATTTTTTTTCTCATTTTCTCATTTGTCTTTTTATATTTGGTTTTTGGTGTGGGTTTTTTTTTTGTGCCATTTAATTTTTTTTTTTCATTTTTACCTTGTCAAAGGTAAAATTTCCCACTCCTCTAGGTTATAGAGGAATTCACTCATGGTTATTGTTGTCTTGCATTTTAAATCTCCAGTCCATTTGAAATGTACTAGGTATGGTGAGAGGAAAGGATCTAATTTTATTTTTCATATGGCTGTAGGGTTAACCCACTATCAATTATTAAAAAGTCCATCTTTGGGGTGTCAGGCTGGCTCAGTCAGTGGAACATGTGACTCTTGACCTGAGGGTTCTAAATTCTAGCCCCACATTGGGTGTAGAGATTACTCAAAAATAAAACGTAAAATAAATTAAGTAAATAAAAAGTCCATCTTTTCCCCAGTAATCTGAAGTGCCACCTTTGTTTTATGCTAAATGTATTTTATACAAATATTCATGTTCAAATTGTTACATTGATCTATATCTCTCTTTATTATTTGCCTGTTATTTCTGACCTGCATTTGATAACAATGGAAATTAGGAGCATATGAAGCCATAAAACCTTTTAGGACTAAAATCTATTATGTAAATAGTTCTTAGATTTTTTTTTTAATGTTTATTTATTTTGAAAGAGAGAGACAGACAAAGCGTGAGCAGGGGAGGGGCAGAGAGAGGAGACACAGAATCTAAAGCAGACTCCAGGCTCTGAGCGGTCAGCATGGAGCCCAATGCAGGGCTTGAACTCACAAACCATGAGATCATGACCTGAGCTGAGGTCAGATGCTTAACCTACTGAGCCACCCAGGCACCCCAATAGTTTGTAGGTTTAGTTGCTTTGTTTAAATGGGGGAAAGCAATTCATTCATTTGTGTGTAGCAAAGAAAACGTGAACCTAAATAAAGAGAGATTCATAAAAGCAAATTGTCTAAACTTTTCTTAAGAGACTTAAGAGGGTTTTGTCAGGAAGCAGCCTGATGTAATTAATGCATGAGTTCAATCTCTGGGGTCAGGATCCTGCCCCTCAGGACCTGCTTTGTTGTGGGCATGTTCTTAATTTCTCTGAGCCTTGGTTTCCTTACTTCAGAAACGGAAATAATAAAATCTTTGAGGGTTGTCGTGAGCACAGAAGGATCTGCGTGCCATCACCCAGCCTACTGCCCCCACATAAAGGGCATTCAGGGAGTGTTGTTTCTCTTTTCTTTCCCTTCAGGGGAAAATAGGTCTATAATTTTTATGGTGAGGTTTTCTCTGGCTACTCATGAAAATAAGAGCCGGTCTTATTTTTACTCTGCAAAACTGAGTAAATAAAAGGGGTAGATGAGAAATCAAGGTTCTTTACTTCCAATACCTCTGTAATTGCTGCCTTCACTGGACAGCAGCCTTCCCAGGCTCTACTTTCAGAGTGAAACAGGAAAGGTGGATTGACAACAACCACAGGGATTTCTGACTTCTAAACTAATGTAAGCCTGGAGGGAGGGGAGATTCCAGAGAAGGAGTGAGAACAGAGATCTGGCTTTTCTCTTCTCAATACAACATTGCTTTTGGTTTTCCAGTTCAAGAGAGGAATCTGGCTTATGATACAATTTCCAGAAAATCTCCTCTTCATCTTGAAAGCCCCTACCTACCCTGAAGTTGAGAGAATATAATTATAATCCAATACAGTTTGGTTCTGTCCAGAGTGAGATGGATATCTGAGAATTTTTCTGACAAAATGCTTTATTTTTTAAGATCCCCATATCAGATTTTCTTTCATAAAGTCCTATTTTGCTTTATTTAGCTTAATTTCACAAATGTCTATTTTAGATTGTGATACAATATAGATATATTTAAGGAGTTTGTTTTGAAAACATTTCAAAATCATTTTTGAAGTTTTTTAAATGAATTATTGAAGCCCTAATCAGACTTTAATTCATAATTTTATTCCTTTCTTTTAAAATAAACCCATTTAAAGTAGTTTTATGCATTCATCAATGTTAAGAACTGTTATATGAATATGAAAAGGCACTACTAAAAATAATTTGATCAGTTTTCACACAACATTGTTAGATTATATTCATGCAGCATTTGAGTGTTTCAAATGCATTTTTATTTAATTTTTGCAACAGCATTGTTATATCAATATTGTTAACATAGCTTATTTATACTGAAGCCCAAAGAAGTTATATTTTCAATGGCCCAGGATTTCCCAGACAACTACAGTTTGAGACTAGAAATTCAGATTTCAATCTAGTGTTCTTGCCACAGTGCTACAACCAAACTAAGTTCATAATCAGCAAAAGCATTAGGTTTAGACATGCATACATATTAAATTTTCCATAGTTAACATAATGGCAGATTTTCCATTGAATGAATCTTGTACTTCAGTTGCAATATTCCATTTGTAACCTTGCTTAGTTTTCTTAATTAATATGGATATTAACTAGTCCTTTGGTATGTCCAAATGATAATAACTATTTAAAATATTATGGAATAAGATTCTGGTAACTTGAAACTCTCAGAGGATCAGTCCTCACAAAAAGTTAAAAAAAAAAAAAAAAAAGGCGGGTGTGGGTGGGTCCTGGGTGGCTCAGTGGGTTAAGCCTCTGACGATTTCTCAGTCTGTGAGTTCGAGCCCTGCCACAGAATCTGTGCGGACAGCTCAGAGCCTGGAGCCTGCTTTATATTGTGTGTCTCTCTTTGCCCCTCTCCTGCTTATGCTCTGTCTCTCTCTCTCTCAAAAAGATAAATAAGTAAAAACGTTAAAGAATTTTCTCAAACAAAGTTAAAAAAAAAAAAAAAAAGGCACAATATAGCACTGTTGGTTAAGAAAGAACTTAGTCCCTGTGTCTGGTTTTGTTTTCCAGGTGGCATTGCATGCTTGTGGAGTGGCAACAGACATGGTGATTGAGCACTGCATCAAAACGCGGGCTGCCTTTGTCACATGCCCTTGCTGTTACGGTTTCATTCAGAACACCTCAAAGTTTAATTTTCCAAAAAGGTGAATTTTAGTGTTCTACCTAAGGCACCAACGTGGGGAATAAAGTAACATACAAAACTCATTCGATACGAAGCTGCAGTGAAATTTCAGTTTTGAGCTCATTTCGTCTTTCCCCAAAGGCAGGTATTATTTATAAATTATATAGGGAAAAGACGATCTCCTCTATGGCTTCTCCTTGACTTTTCTCTGGATCCGGCTCCAGAGAACGCATTTAGAAGCAAGTCTATCTAAGAGTGAGCCGACTAGGAGTCTGATGGCTTCGGCACTTCTCGTCACCTGCGAGAGGCAGTAGGTGTAGTGGTTGAGTGCGTAGGACCTGGAAATCTTCTGCCTGGGTGCAAAAATCGGCTCCTCAGACTTTTACACGTTGTTTCACCTCAGGCAATTTTTCTTCAACTCTTTTTGCTTACGTTTTCTATCTACAAAATGGGGGTCATAACAGCAACGTCCTCACGGTTTATGTAAGAATTGAATGATCTATGTGTAAAGCACTTAGAAGCAGCATGGAGTAAGCATTCAATAAAATGTGAGCTGTTGCCAGTTACAGTAGTAGCAATAGTATGTATGTATGTATGTATGTATGTATGTATTTATTTATTTATTTATTTATATTTAAATCCAAGTTAGATAACATACAGTATACTCTGAGCTTCAGGAGTAGAACCCAGTGATTCATTTCTTACCTCTGACACCCAGTGCTCATCTCAATAAGTGCCCTCCTTAGTGTCCATTTAACCCATCCCCCCTATTTTATTTTTTTAAGCTAATGTCTTTACTTATTTTGAGAGACAGCTAGAGAGCAAGCAGGGGAGGGGCAGAAAGTGAGGGAGACAGAGGATCCTAAGTGGGCTCTGTGCTGACAACAGAGAGCCAGATGAGGGGCTCCAACTCATAATCCATGAGATCATGACCTGAGCTGAAGTCAGACACTTCACTGACTGAGTCACCCAGGTGCCCCTGATCATTTTTAAGATAGAATAGATTAAATACGTTAGTTTTGAAAATTCTATCCCATAATGTATCAAAAAAAAAAAAACCTTCTTGATCATTTGCATGATTACTTTCAAGAAATATTGGAAAATTTCCATCAGAATTTATACTTATAATAGCTTTCTTTTACTTTTTGAATTTTTTTCTGTATTTCATTATTTTGTTGTTTACCACAATTTGCTACTAGTGAGAGAAAACCAAAGAATTTTGGAAAAGCAAATAATAAAATATAACTTAAGGTTTATGCAATAGCTGAAATGTCTCTTTATTCTGAACCTATACAGATAAAATGTTTGTTTTACAACCCATCAAGAAATCTGTAAGTCTAGCACTATAAAGGTTCTTAAGAATGCTAGTTTGAGTTATTCAGCCTGCGGTTTCACTTAATTGATTTTAAAATCTTACTTTAGTGTCTGTCAACGTTTTCATATCTCTGTAAATTTATTGATACTTTCTCCTTTTGTCATTGGAAAACTACTCCTCGGCCATTATCCCCCTCCCCTAATCACCCCAAGGTCAGGTACCAGACAAGTAGGGACAGCCCTGATCTCCAAAGCCACTGACATTATTCAAGCTAGCCAGTCCTAAGTTTGCCCATCCTGCCTTGCCATCCCTTCCTGTGGGATTCCCTAATAAAGGCTCCTGCCCACATTTTATCCCACTCCCTCTGCCTTCTAACCAGCCTGGTACTTTCCCATGTGGCCCTGTGTGGGATACCTTCTCCTCTGGGGAACTGTGAGGAAAAAACTATCTTTCCCATGGCAATCATCCCCTCATCTGTTGGCTTCAGCATCCCTGAATAGCAGTAAACCCTACGTTTTAAAGCACCTGGATCTGGGGCGCCTAGATGGCTCAGTCAGTTAAGCATCTGACTTCACCTCAGGTCGTGATCTCATGGTTTGTGAGTTCAAGCCCCACATCCAGCTCTCTGTGCTGCCTGCTTCAGGCTCTCTGTCTCCCTCTCCCTCTCTCTCTGCCCCTCCCCAGCTTGTGCGAGTGGGCACACATGCTCACTTGTGCGCGTGTGCTCTCTTTCTCTCTCAAAATAAATAAACATTAAAAAAAAAGAAAACACCTGGATCTGTGTGCACCCATGTGAGAAAGAGAAAAGCAAAATGGTTGTGTGTCTCTAATAGTCTAAACAATCTTTGAAAAATTCTTTAAAATTAATAACATACTGATAGCATGCCTTTGGCTTTTCTTAAAGACATTTCAAACTGGTATAGTTTTTAGTTTAGGATAGCATTATGTACTCCTCAGATAAAATATGCATTTTTGTTTATATTTTCTTCTATGTAGAAATATAGATGATTCTATTCCTAATCTTTGGTTTCCCTACTATTTAAAATAATGACTCTTTTTTCTTTTCTATTTCAGTGAACAATTCAAGAAAACTTTATCGTACAAGGTAACCTCAAAAATTTCTAGATGTCTTTCTAATATACTTTTTATTCCTTCTTTATGTTTTTGCTCTCTCAAATTTCTAATGGGATATGTGATCTATAGTTACCTTAGAATTACTCATTAACATCTAATACGGTGTCGGGGTGGGGGGGTTGCTTTCTTTTGGGGTGGCTTTTTTTTGTTTTGCAAATCAAGATTAATGTCCAAATAGGTGGCAAGATTCGTGAAGGGTCTGAGAGTTTACCCTGCAAGCTAACATGTTAGCCTGCCACAGTTTCATGGATGCTGGCAGATAGGAGACTTCTGAGTCAGAAACACAGAGTAGCAGCCAGACTATCATCATTTTTGCACTGACCTCCTGAGACCCAGCTCCCGCTGGACAGCACAAAAAGGGCCCAGTGACACCCTCACACACAGTGAGTTGCATTACAGGAGAGGAAAACTGAGCTTAGAAAGCCAGATGTCTTAAGATTTAATCTTTAAGCCCTTTGCTCCAGAGGGAGACAGTGTGTAGTTTCCAAAGCTGCTCCCTATATAAACATCTTTGAGAAGAGGATCTAGAACACAGGCAAATTTTTCTGTAAAAGGTCAGATAGTTATAAATATTTTGGGTTTTGTCAGCCACTTAGTAATCTCCCACCAATTATACTTTGTCCTGGTCATTGTTGCTTTTGTTGTTGGTGGTTTACAATCCTTTAGAATTGTAAAGACCATTTTTAAGTTGAAAGCCATACCAGAAGAGGTCATAGTCTGCATCTGGCCTGCGGGCCACGATTTGCCACCCCCTGGTCTGGAACCAAGGGCACGAAGAAGGCATGAAGAAACACAAGAGACCCATGGAGAATTGTCTCTCAACAGTAGTCAGAACATTACATAGTTTTGAGTCACCACTCTGAGCAAAACAGTTTTCCAGCTTTCTAAATATCACTGGCTAACTAATTGGTCCATAACATGGCATGATGCAATACAAGAAATGGGGATGAAATTTGCCAGAAACACATAAATAATCCTATTAGAACTTGATAAATTACTTTAGATTCTTAGTTCACTTCTTGCACATGTATAAAAATATATGGTCTCATTTTGTGTGCCAGCACGCATCTTTCAAGATTTTTCCTTCTCCATCCAACAGTGAAGGAGTGAGGGACTACTTGTACCACCTTGGCACATTTATCTCCTTCACCTCTGTCTCCCACCCTCTCCTTTCCCCTCCCACCCCCACATCTGAGCATACACAGATACCTATGGAGGGGAGAGGAACTTGAGTGTTCATGCTTTCATCCAGAACCAGACTTTTCTGGTCTTTCCCTATTGGATTTAAAGTTTGTATGTCTTAGGGAACTATAGGGTTTTGAGGGAGACATTAGGACCCCAGGAACTTTATATTCATAAGACTCAAAACACCTTACCTTTCTCTTACAAGGCCCTGCCAGCCTGCCAGTAAAATAGACAATGAGTTGAAAAATAAACACAAATTAGGTCCCCGTTTTTAATCCATCTTTGAGGGATGACAGCTAAAAGCAAACTGAGAGGATGTGTGGAAAAACCTAGGGCAGTGGAGACACAAGGTGCCACAGTCTCGCTGGCTAGAAAAGAATACAAAATTTCTAAATAATAGAGACAGGGCACCCAGTCTCTTCCAGAGAACAGAAAACTCAATAGTACCTAGTTCATCTTTGTCTCCCCTTTCTCCCACACCCCCAAAAGCTGCTTGGCCACCAGCCCTTTTGAGGGTCTGGTATAAAAGCTCTGGAGAGAAGTCTCAGCTTCTTGGATACTGTGGCAAGATGGTACCTCAGTATTTCTTGACTTAACCATGATGGGTGGCCTGCCAGCCAGAATTAAGTGCAGGTAGTGCCCATATATATTGAGAGTCACTCTGGCCACGTTTTTCTCCACAGTTCAGTTCACCAGCAAACCTTTACTGACTTCCTACTATGTGCTGTCCCCTTTCAGAGTTTAACTTCTATTGGGGAGAACACGTACACAAATAATTCCAGTAAAATCTGGTGATGCTTATAAGGACAAGAGAAACAAACCCCATCTGAGATGATTGCCTCACCATTAAATGACTTTTAATTTTCAAATGCCATCAAGACAAAGGGCATGCTTTTTCTTGCCTTTTCTTCAAATTACATCATTCTAAATCCTTCTTGTGCCCCTTTGTTGATGCCAGTTCATGGCTGCTTAATAAAAGTTATTCACTTGAACCATTTTATTAGTGTCCTACCCATTGGCCACGAAATTTTATAGTGAGCATTACAGTGTTTTTTTTAATAATGCATAAAATTTGAGACAGAGGTAACCCCTCAAAAAGACCTAACATCACACAGTCACTTCAATTACCTTATTAAAAAATGGAGGCCTCGATTGAATGTACAAAAGACTAAGGGAACAAAGAGGGATTGGAGTTCAACCGTTTGCTAAGTTGACAGGTGAGATCATTTACACCCTTGGAAACTGCAGCTGTTCTGAATGAACAGTTGTCATGGGACATTGAAGTCATTGCCACTCCGCCTGATCACTCACCTGTGGCTGCTTGCAGATTTCATAGTGCCTTACAGACTCATCAGCTCTCTGTCGCTATACAGCCTTGTTCTTTTTTGCATTAAGGCAGTCTTTCCTAAAATTAAGCAGAACAACCCTTTCTCCCACTCTCTCAAGTCATTGTTATGGTTGGCCTGAAACCCGAAATCGATACAGCCCCAGAAGCCTTTGGGAGTGAGAGGAGACAGAGTGAGCCAGCCTCCTCTCCTCCAAAGGGACAAAGGAAGAATCTAGAAAAGCATAGGAGTAGCCAGCACTTTGCTGGGTATCCCAGAGAACTACAGAAACCACAGACAGTGATGATCTTCTACAGTATGTTAGTAGGAAGAAAAACCACTGAGACTGTCTTCTTGGAGCCACTAACCCGAACCCCAACCCTAACCCTAACCCTAGCCCCACGTTCCTGAGATTCAATTTTATTACAGGAAAAATACAAGTGAATCTTAGGTCTTTTAGTTTAACACATGATAATCACAAATTGTAACTATATTTGAGCTAAGAGCAACTAGTGAAATGGCCCTGAGGATTTTCCTTGCACCTGTTCCTAAGAACTGCATCTGAGGAACAGTCTGCTTGAAGGGAAAAAGTTACTGACTGCCATTTTCTGAAAATGTGTTTCTTTTAGAAGTATCATGTATGCAGTACTTTATTCAATTAAAAATGAGTGGTTTTTATAATTTTCACAATTTTGAAGCAGAAAAATAAAATAGACTCACATCCTATTGCTTTATCTTTTAGGAACACATGATTCTGTGCAGATTTGCGGATCAGACAGCTGTCCAGCTTCCAGCCCAGCGAAGGCTCATAGGTATGTGTTTTCACAGAGCAGCTGGTAAGTAGATTATATACAATATGCCTAGGAATGAATGGACTGGCTCTATATGGGGAAAACTGGTCCATTTGTCAACAAGGAACTAAAGTTTGTTTTTCCCAGAAAAGGCAATCCATATTGAAAAGAGCTTTGTAACTGTAAGAGTATTTTATCCCATTTTTGTTAACATTAATACTTTTAAATTCATTTTCAATATTTGTACATTGTGTAGAATTATGTTCTTACTGTTATGAACAAACTGAAGGATCTGTCAAAAGCCACAGAGGAAAATAATAAAGATGGGAAAATCAACTACGCATGCCAAAATTAATGCATTAAAAAATATGTAAGCAAGGATGATAACGTTTTCTTTCTTGGTAAATGTATACTTGTGTATTATTAATTATACACCAGTTTATTTGACATCTGTAATAGTAAGCATTACCTTGGAATTGGAAGACCTACAATAACATTTCAAGTTTAAATAATGAATTTAAAGTCTTATCCAAGACTTTGCTTTAGAAAAAGAAATCGAATTTAGATGGACAACAGCGACTAACAGTGCACATTTAAGCATTGAGCTAAATGCCCTTACCCATCATCTCAGTAAATTCTAATGAAAATACTTATGGGATATGTACTTTTATTTAGACTTTACAGATGAAGGAACTAGGACAAAACCCTGTCCAGGATCTTTTACCCAGTAGATGATGGAGCCACACTATGAACCCAAATTATTTGATTCCAGACATGAAGCTCCTATCCACTTTGCAATGCCCCCCAGTT
Organism: Panthera onca; assembly: GCF_046562875.1. Taxonomy (NCBI): domain Eukaryota; kingdom Metazoa; phylum Chordata; class Mammalia; order Carnivora; family Felidae; genus Panthera; species Panthera onca. Next base: position 88,391,876 of record NC_138342.1, read on the forward strand.
ATGGAGTCACATCACTGGAAGGCTGGATTCCAAAATTAGGGCTTGAGATGATGGAGTGGAGTCAAAAATAAAGCCCCACATTGAAGGCCATCATAGTATATTGGAAAACAGATGGCTATTTCTTTGAGCACCAGATGTGCTAATTAGCTTACATCCAGGGACTGTATTGTATGAGAAGTAGTTATCTTTAAACTCTAAAGTCAAAGTCAGCATAGCAAGATACACACAGTGAGAGAGGCATTTGAGACCTGAGGCTGAAGGAAGAAGTGATTTCCTTCTCTTTCTCACACTCTGGAGCATAAACATATGGAAAAAGCTCTTCCTCTTTCCTGCATGCAACCTCTGTCCGTTTCCCACTCTTTTTCTCCTCCTCCGCTCCCTATTCCCAACACTTTGAGTTCATCGAGTGTACATTTGAATGTTCAGGGAGCGCTGGAAGGGAAGTTGCTGGAGTTGAACAGGAGGAGTAGCATCTGGCATAATCACTGGCATGAGGGGAGGGAAAGTCAGGTTCAAAGTCATAGACTCCATCAAACTTCAGCCTCTGTACTTTGCACGGGCCATACTTTTGTTCTATGAACATTTTAGGAGGCTTCCCAGGCCCCAAAAGGTAGACTACCAACAACTGAATTTCAGTTGTAAAGATACTTCAACATGTGAAAACATGAGATTCTTCTACGTAATAGAAAAGGAAAAATTAACTGGACTGGGATCCAAGCCAAGGATAAATGAACTGCAGTGTAAGTCCAGGGTGGGTACTGAAGGAATGCAGGGCATCTATTCTGACAGAGAATGTTTTATTTTAAACTTAAGAGTAGATGGGCGTGGGGGGAACCTTTACAGATGTCTTAAAGGACAAACAGTATTTTAAGAGAAACGTTAGCCACACGGATGTTGATGAACAGAGGGTGATTTCACCTGAATGGAATTCAAGACATCTCTCTTTATATCATTTCATTTCTAACATAGCTCATCCTTTTTGGCATAGGGGCTTTTAAGGAAAAAGTACAAAATAAATATTTTAAACCTGAGTGTCTTGTTGCCAATTCTTACCTACACATTTCACCTTCCACTGTTTTTCTGTCTTCCATAGACAGGGTTCTTCTGTCTTCCATAGAACTTCTCTGTTTCAGTTATCTGGCTTCACTTCTGAAGCTGTGTAAGTCTAGCAGTTTCTGCAGACATTCAAGTAAATTATTTAAAAATAATGTTCAGTTATTATTATAATTAGGAGGGAAAATGGAAAGAAGTTCTGCATAGTCAGTAACCTTTTGGAGGATGAAGTTCATATACTGAATTTAGAGGAATTGAAAGAATAAAAGTAAACCATAGCTTTGAATATATTCAACTTCAAATCATTTTTATTTCCAGACCTACCTTTAACATAGAAATTAGCATTGGCCAAAGGAACACAAATTAGCTGCTTTGCCTGCCAGGCAGGTTTTCTTTTTTGTTTTCCAAAGATTACACAGAAAATTGAATACCACTATTTTACAGGGATGCAGGAGTTCTGAAAATTGATTATATTACACTCAACCTGAAATAACCAACACACTAAGAATTTTCGCAAATATTTTCCATTTCTCATTTTCCTTGTCCTAAAAATTCCAGGTTCAAATGTAGTATGTCTTTCAGATGTCTCATTGTTAGCATGATACTTCAAATATTATTGAAGATAGATGTTAGTTTTCCTTAATATTACAGGTAATACATTTTCATAGGGAATGCAGAGACCAGGTCTTTAAGTGTACTTTTAACCAAAGTGGGAAATAGGATCTGTAGTCTATATTTAGATGTATTTATGAATACATATTAAAAAGTGAACATTCTCTAAACCATTAGCAGACACAAATCTGTGAAATGTCATATGTGATTGTCTTGCATCCATACCGATCAAGAATGAAGTTGAAAGAGACCAAATGGGTCTTGGGAACAAATAGCATTCCCCATGTACTTGTGGATTTTATCACTGTGTAGAGTCCCTTAGACAAACTGAAATTGCACTGTTTGATGTAGGGTGTCTCATGATACCATTTTTCTGTATTTCAGGAAAACAGTGCATGTGCCTGGTGGATCTGGATCGAGCAAGAGCTGCAGAAGAACGTGGTTACTCCGTTCAAGTAATATCCATGGAGCCGGAGAGCTGCTCTCCCAAAAATAACATGATCGTGGGAGTCCCCATTTAGAAGGAGATATTCCCATTTGATGTTTTGCCATCCGTTTTCATGATGAAAGCCCAGTGGCATTTAGGAGGTTCTTGGCATAACTAGAAAACAGCATTAGCCATCTTGAACTTATTGTGCTCAGGAAGGAGACCAGCAGGAAAATCATGGAAGAAAGGCTGCCTGCAAAGCATCACAAATGCTCTTGTAATGTATGATTAAAGGACCGCTGGTTTTCATAGTGAGAATCCCCTGAAGTCCCAGCTGCCAACAGAATAATACTCGGTAGTGGAGGTTCCATCCCTAGAATAACAATTTCCTTCTCAGCTCACAGCTTTTCTGATCTTGCCAATGTGATGTTCAATTCAAAACAATGAATCGAAGCCTTTATAATCATTGCAGCCTTTGTAACCATTTAGATATTCAAATGGAGGCCACAACTAGACTCAGTGGGGTTTGCTGGTTGGCTGATTGTATTTTTAACAACTGGTCTTTTTCTATAATTTTAAAAAATATCTCATCAGGCAATTACAGTATGGTTAACTTTTTAAGCTAGGGTGAGTTGGATTTGTATCTCATTTCATACACTTCCTTGAATATATTTCCCATAAATTACCAAATGAGATCATCACTGGTTCAAACATTTTATATGAAGACATAAAATAATTGCAGTAAATTTCCCATTATGGAAACATGTAACTTGGACATAAATTCTAACTAATCAGTAAACACATTGATCGATTGTTTCAAATTTATAAATAATTATTGAGGATCCATTGTTTTCAAGACCTGGCCTACATTCTTCGAAGGGTACAAAGATGAGTTACAAGAAACATGATGCCTTGTCTATGGAATAATCATGAAAAAGAAAAATTAACGAATTAGTTAAGTTCTGTATATCATAATATAATGTATGGTCACAAGATTTGTTTTCCAGGTATCATATCTTTTAGTTATGTTATTTTGGTAAGACGTATTGAATATAGATTGGAGATGGGAGGAGGGCAGAATTTGGAAGCTTATTTGAGTATTTCTCCCTTCTCACATTCTCCTGTTCCACTAGCCAAAGTTTTGAAAGACAGATGGCATGTCCTTTCTCACATGCTATTAATTATTTAACTTCTACATGTCCTAGGTTATTCCATCTGAGATGAGATTTATTTCATTGATTTTGATGTTTTCAACCCCTGTATGACACATACCAAAAGGAAAAAGAACTTTAATAAACAACTCTTTCCTCAGTGTGGGCTAAAATGTAGGAATAATTTATTCAGAGGAGGGAGGGATGAATTCTTGTTTTCTGAGATAAAATTTAAGAAAAGAGTTAATCATCAGCCCTGAGTATTTTAGTCATTTTTACCTATAGACACACCATGCTCTTTTATCCTGGGCTTTCTTTTTTAAATGAAGTTATAATTTACAGACAATAAAATAACAGATTTTAAGTGTCTAGTTTGAGAAGTTTTAACAAACTGCCATGCAACTGCCACCAGAAATAAGATATAGAGTATTTCCACCAGCCCAGAAAGCTCTCTGACATCCCTTTCTGTTCAGTTTCACCTACCCCACAGACAACCTCTTTCTGATTTCTATCACCCTCTATTTTTTCTGTCTGTTTTCGTCTTTCATATAAATTAAATCATTTAGTATGTAGTCTTTTGTGTCTGGCTGCTTTTGCCCAACATGGTATTTTTTGGGAAATATCCACATTGTTATGTATATCAATAGTTTCTTCTTATTCTTAAGTAATACTCTATTATATAAATTTATCAGAATGTATTTATTCATTCTCCTATTGGTATTTATTTGGATTCTTTTCACTTTGAAAATATTACAAATAAGGCCTATGAATATTTTTGTACAAGTCTTTTTGTGGACATATGTTTTCATTTCTCTTGGATAAATACCTAGTAGTAGAATTGCTGTGTCATTAAATAAATGAATGTCAGTTGCCAAACAACTTTCCAAAGTGGTTGTACCATTTTATATTCCCACCAGCGATGTATAGAAATTCTAGTTCCCCACATCCTCATAACATTTGATATTTCAGTCTTTTTTACTTTAACCATTCTAGTGGACATAAAATAGTATCTCATTGTGGTTTTAATTTTCATTTCTCAGATGACTTAGTGACATTAAGCATCATTTGCAAAGTTAATGTTTAAGTCTTTTACTCATTTTTAAAATTAGGTCATTTGTCATTTTTTATTGATGGTTTATAAAGAGTGCTTTATATATTCTGGTTAAGAGTTCTTTGTCAGATATATGTATTGAAAATGTTTCTCCCAGTCTGTGGCTTATCTACTCATTTTCATAATGATTGTTTTAATTTTGAGGAAGCCTAATTTAAGTGTTTTTACTGGTTAATATTTTCTGTGTCTTCTATAATAAATCTTTACCTACTCTGGCATAATGAAGATTTTTCCTGTGTTTTCTTACAGAAATGTTACGGTTTTAGCTTTATACATTTAGGTCTATGACCCATCTCAAATCAATATTCACATAGAGGTAGGTAGGTTTTGAGGAATATACATTTGTTTTAGCACCATTGATTTAAAAACCTTTTCTTTTCCCATTGGATTGACTTGGCAACTCAGTTGAAAATCAATTAATATATACGTATGAGTCTATGAAGTCTTTAGTCTGTTCCATTAATTTTTTTGATTACTGTAGCTTTATAGTAAGTCTTGAATACCAGTTTTCTTTTTCTTTTTTTAAAGATTTTAATTTTAAGTTATCTCTATACCCAGTGTGGGGCCCAAACTTACAACCCAGAGATCAAGAGTTGCACCCTCTACTGACTGAGCCAGCCAGGCACCCCACCAATTTTATTTTTCATTGTCCATATTGTTTTGTTGTTCTAGATCCGTTGTGTTTCCATATAATTTTTTTTAATTGGCTTATCAATTTCCTTAAAACAAAAATAGCCTGCTGAGAATTTTGGTATTGTCTAGATCTTTAGATCAGTTTAGGGGAAATGAACATATTAACAATACTGGGTCTTACAATCTATAAACCTAATATATCTTGCCATATATTTAGATCTTCTTTACTTATGTCCACTAATATTTTATAATTTTCAATATAGATGTTTTATTTATTATTATTTGATAGTTTTGATGCTGTTACCTAAGTTTTTTACATGTTGTGCCACTACTCAGAATAGCCTCCTCTTATCCCTCCCATTAACTTAGGCTCATTCACCCTTCTGCTCTTAGACCTGACCCCCCAAGGGAAGCCTTTCTTAACTTCCCTGGAGTTAGGTACCTGTTACAGAATGTGTGCCATCTGGAGGAGTCTTCTTCACCCACCCCAATTGACTCAAAGCACCCCCCTCCCAAAGACCATATGTTAAGTATGGAGAATAAAAAAGGAAGTGACTCCACTGTTTTCCCACCCTTGTTCTCAGGCGTGGAAGTCTCCAACTGTGATGGCTGTGGCTAGTCATAGATATGGGTATTAATGATTGCCCTTATGGCATGAGTTTTCTGTGTAAATCCTTTCCAAGGCTCCTTCTCAGCCAGGGCAAATAAAAGAGGTTGGATGCTGGCAGCAGGAAGGTTGTTGCAATGACAACAATCCCAGCAAGTGACCTGGTTTCACCCCTACACTTGTCGATCAAAAGCAAAGCTGCTCCTCACTGATCTCTCTCCCCCACAGCTGTAATATTAGAAGCCAGAGATCATCTTTCATTGACTTTCAAGCCTGGCTCAGAGATAGAGATGTATAATTATTAATGACTAAACAATTTTATCTTATTTAGGGAGACATTTCAGACATACTAGAAACCAAAATGTTTTCAGAGCACACATGCAAAATAGCATGTGAATAACAATAATTAAACATTTCATTTCATTCTCAAGATTCTCACTGCAGGTGTTATCCTCTCCATGGTTCAAGAAAATTGCCATTAATAGAATTTCCACATATACATGTTTTTCTATTGGCTTTCATAATAAAGTTAGAGATATGTTCCTGTGGAAGCAATATAATTAAATCATTAAAAAGGAACCAATACTTTTTTTTTAAGTTATAATTTTTAAAAAACAGATTCTCGGGGTGCCTGGGTGGCTCAGTCAGTTAAACGTCCCACTTTGGCTCAGGTCATGATCTCACAGTTCATGAGTTCAAGCCCCACGTCAGGCTCTGTGCTGACAGCTCAGAGCCTGGAACCTGCTTAAGATTCTGTGTCTCCCTCGCTCTCTGCCCCTTCCCCACTTGTACTCTGTCTCTCTGTCTCTCAAAAATATATAAACATTAAAAAAATTTTTTAAAAACAGATTCCCAATACAAAGTAGTTAGGCATTTTTTTCATGTTTATTTTTGAGAAAGAGAGAGAGAGCGAGCAAGTGGGCGATGAGCAGAGAGAGAGATAGGGAGACAAAATCCGAAGCAGGCTCCACACTGTCAGCACAAAGCCCCACATCACAGGCTCACACTCATGAACCATGAGATCTTGACATGAGCTGAAGTGATTGAGCCACCCAGGTGCCCCAGTAGTTAGGCATTTTTGAATAGATATTTTTTATGCACCAGAAATACATGTCTTTAGAAGACATGGCTAAACAAAAGGAAAATTTTTTACATCACTGTTACTACTTTGTTTTATATCTTCATAGACTTTGCTTTATACACAGACACACAGAGAGATGTAACAAACACTAATTCAGTATTTAATATTTGCTAGGCACTATTCGAAGTCCTGTGTTAATAATAACTCATTTGGAATCCTCATAATGACACTAAGAGCTAGATACCATTAATGATCTCATTTTATAGAAACTAAGGCCAATGTTTCACCGGAAGAGCAGACCCAGATATGAACTCCGCTAGTAATTGGGAGAGCTTAGAATCTATTTCAGGCTCTTTAGCAATCCTATTGGGATTGGCTGAGATATGCTATAGTAACAACATCTCTCTGCCTTTTGAATTTCTACATAAGAAAGATGTATTTTTCACTTGTACTATATATCCATCCAAGTCAGCTATGACTCTGCACCACATTATCTTTACACCTGACCAAGAAGACTTTTAGGAAACTAGCTGGTCTCATGGAAAAGGAAAACAGACGTGGCAAACTACCAGCTAGCTACTGCTCAGATTCTGCTCAGATGTGATATACTTCACTTCCCTCATTTTGTTGACTAAAGCAAACTACACAGCCCCTCCAGTATTTTACAGAGTGGGGATGTACAACCTTGGTTACAGATAATTGCAAACAATAATGTACCACCAACAGTGTAGTTGAAGGAGGAAGAGAAGAGGAGGAAAAGGAAAAGAAGAACAGAAAGAAAAGGCCATTGCATCTTCCAGTTTAGAAATAGAGATTCTGAATGCAATTAGAGTAGGGCATTTTATTGAATCCATCAAAGAGAAAAGACATGTACTACATGCCTTGTTCTGTGGACCTTTCATACTTACTTTTGGAAAAGAACTTTCCAGAAAAACACTGAAAGGAGTTATTTTCTATTATTATACAAGATTGGAGAAACTTTTATTAAACTGGAGTTTCAGATTTGCAAATTCTGCATCATATATCAAAGTGCTTGATCTGTAATGCCAACTATTCCTTTAGGTAAGTATGAGCTTTTATTCCTATGAATGTATGATGATTCGTATTCCTACACCCTTAACCAGGCATTATCAGATTTTTGCTTTAATCTCGGCCAATTAGATGGGCAAAAATGCTATTTTGTTTTGATATTCATCCTTGAAATCCTTCATGTGATTGCATACTTTTCACATGGTTATTGACAATTTATAGTTTGTGAATTACCTATTCATGAATTCATTAAATTAATCAACACATCTATTGATCTCTTGCTTTGAGGCCAAGTATTGCATCCATATTTCTTTTGTGTGTGTATGTTGTTTTTTGTTTTTGTTTTTTGAGAGACAGAGAGAGAGAGTGCAAGCAAGCCAGGGGCATAGAGAGAGAGAGAAAGAGAGAACCCCACAAGGGGCAGAGAGAGAAAGAGAGAGAGAAGCGAGGCTCACTCAAAGCGGGGCTTGTGATTTCACCCGAAGCAGGGCTCATGCTCACCCAATGTGGGCACAAACTCACCCAAAGTGGCGCTCAAACTCCGGAACTGTGAGATCATGACCTAAGCTGAAGTCAGGTGCTTAACCAGCTGAGCCCCCCATGCACCCTTGCATCTATATTTCTTACTCATTTTTCATCTGGTACTTTAATCTTTCATATAAAAATTAGTAAAGGTTTATTAATAGATTAAAGACTTTTTGTTAATTGCATTACATTTTTTTAAATTGGCCTTTATGGAGGAAGTTATTGTTTTTGTTTTGCTACTAAGATTTCAAAATACAGGAACACCTGGGTGTCTCAGTCAGTTGAGTGTCTGACTTTCAGCTCAGGTCATGATGTTTCTAGGTTCAAGCCCCTCTGTGCTGACAGCTCAGAGCCTGGAGCATGCTTCACATTCTGTGTCTCCCTCTTCCTCTGCCCCTCCCCTGCTCATTCTCTCTTCCTCTACCTCTCCTTCAAAAATAAATAAAAATTAAAATAAATAAAATAAAATAAAATAAACAAAATTTTTAAATACACATTTAGTCACATATGTCACTCTTTTCCTTGTGATTTCTGGTGAGAAAGATTTTTCCCACCCCGTGATTTAAAAATAGCCTGCTATATTTTTGGTATTCTAATTCTTTAATAGTTTTAGTTTTTATACTTAAATCTGAAACCCAGCAAGTATTTCTTCTGATGGGTGGTTTGAGGTCGAAATCTAATATTTTCATATTAGTTACTTTCACATATCATTATACAAATCCAACTTTTACCATTGATTTGAGAAGCGTTTTGCATACTAAGTATACTTGGGATATTTTTCACTTTTATTATTATCTATTGAATTCTTGTACCAGAATCATGCTCACTAAATTATTATAGCTGTATAATACATTTTGACATAATAGGGTAAATTTCATTTTGGATGGTAATATAAAAGGTTTATGACCTGAGACACAGAGAAAGTTGTGAACTTCTTCTGAAATTATACCCTGTAGTTCAAAATAGACACACATTTTCCTAAAGAGGGGGACCATAGTTTTAACTAGACTTTCAAAAGGATACATGACCACAAATAACAGTAAGTATCACTGATCTAATGGAAGGGGAAATGTAATAGAATTCAGTGTTCTGCACTAAAGAATTAGCCACACATTAGAATCTTTTTTCAATATTTACAATAAAAGAATCATTATTTACTTTTTCATGGTGCTCTAAAGAAGCCAGGTTTTAATCATTTGTGTTCGTTCACTTTTACATCTAGTTTATGTGACCCAAGTAACAACAGTTTATAATCAAGCAAGTAAAACCAAAATCTAGCAACACACAGCAGAGAATATTACTGGATGACTGATCTGAAGGGCCCTGAAAATTTCTATGATATGAGTCAGATACTGTGTCAGCGTCTGTCACTTCCTAGAAGAAGGCTTTCTGCTCAACTAATCTGAAGTGGCCTCTCCTACTTCCTCTGGCTCCCCATAATACATCTGTGTGTATCTGTTACATGTTCCTCAGTAGAATCTAAGCTCCAAGCAGTCTGTTCTATCCGTCATTATACACCTTCAGCATTTACTCCAAAGTCAGGCACACAGTAAAAATTCAGTAAATACTTATAGAATGAGTATTATATTTTAACACTTTCCACGTGGGCTAAAAATATATATGAGGCTTCCCTTCCTCTCTGCAGACATATATCCAGGCATCAGGCATGTGGGACTTTTGTATTGTTTTTTGGTTTGTGTTGTCTTTATTTTGTGTGATATCCTAAGATACATTTAGCAAATCCAATGCTAATGATGAGTAAGAAGTGACAGTTACCGCCTATGCCATCTGAATAGTTTTTATGAAGAAGTTATTTCCCTGTCCACGGAGCAAAAGGCAAAAGGGAATGTGTTTAAGCTAAAGTAAGGAGATGAACTGCTCAACAAATGTTAGTTTGATATTTTCCATGATGCACCTGCCCCAGCATTAGAGCATGGCTCAAATGAGGCGCTTCATAAATATCTGTGAAGTGAGTGATACTGAATGACCACACAGAAAGAAAACGGTGGAATGTGCAATCTGGAGGGAGATGCCATCTCTGTCACTAGAGCTGCTTCAATGAGAAAAGGGAAGCTTGCTCTTCACACATCTGACAACAGGGCTCAGTCACAGATCATTTCTCACCATCTGTCTGCATTTCAGTCTAAAACAGAGCATATGCAAAGCTTTGGAGTCCCACAGACTCTTTTTGCTGTACGATGCTTACTCCTGGGTATACAATAGCTCACTCAATTATCTGAGAATAATGGATAATCTGGTATAATTTTGGAATGCAGCACATATTTTGTTGAGAACGACAACCATATCCCATAAGAAGCTCTCAAGAATTAGGAAAAAGTAAGCTAGAACTTCTTGGATAGGAAAGGAAAGCCAGCGTAGGGGTAAAATTTTGCCATAGATAGTTAAAACCGTGGTGTCTATACTTAATCAACTAGGAGCTGACTACAATAGGAATAAAGGTGAATTTTATGCATGATCAAATTTACTTCACTGCAAATTTTAAACAGTCATCTTGTATTTCTTGGATTTAATCATTTGATTCATATTAGATTCTTCATAAATCACCCACAGTTTTCTTTGAATTTAATGAGACTAAAAATACATCGTACATTTCTGGCTAAATGGCAACTGCCCTTTCCTCATCGCATTTTGAGTTTAGAACTCCGCAGTGCGGAGAGATGGCAGTGATACTCTGGATAGACGTCTAGCGGACTACTTGACGGCATGTGCACTGCTGAATGAAGAGCAGTCACTTCGGGAAAGCATCTGTGTGTTTGGGCACGTGAAAGGAGCTGGTGGGGAGAGAGGAAACAATGCATGTAAATGAAGATAGCTGGGTTTCCCCTCGGTCTCACCATACGAGAGCATGTGCACCTTATTTCCAGAATTAGACAACTAGAAATAGTTTATGTGGCCAAATTATTAATTCCAGCAACTTTAGTAAATTAAACTCCCAAAGTTTCTAACAGATCTGATTCGTACTGGAGTCAGTCTGATTTGTAAAAACATCCAGAGCAAGAGATCTTACCTTCTCTCTCAATAAATCTTTAGTGTATTTTCCATATCTCACCTCAAGGAAATTCATTTTAGCCAAATTCTTCATGCTGCACTTAAAATGCATCTCAGGTGTTTATGTCAGTGAAAAACAACAGCTGTGAACTACACTGTCCTTGTTTTAAATTTGAATATACTTCAAAAGTGTGACTTTGAACCCGTGTTTTCTTTATTATTGTTTGTATGGCATTGTCAGAATTAGCATCAGACTGAAGAGTCCTAATTTTAACTTTTGAGTCTTATTTCCTAAATCTTTCAATATTTCTAAGGCTCCCTTCCAAACCTCGCCCAATGTCCACCTCCTCCTTGACTGTAAATCTTGGATGCATTACAGAAAGAAGTAATCTGAACAGAATAATTAATGCCAATTACTCTCTTAATTACCTAAAGCTTCCTAAGTCTTGATGTTTTTGGCAGAGGAAGGCCTTGCCTTGTTCTTCTTCCTTAAAATAGTCTTGGCTATTCCTGCCCTTTTGCTCTTTCATCTAAAATTTAAGATCTGCTTGTCACGGTCCATGAAAAAGACTTATTGGAGCTGCATTGAATTTAGAGATTGCTTAGAGAAGAATTAACATCTCAACAATATCTAGTCTTCTTATTTCTGAACATGGTGCTACACATGAACAAAGGTAGTTACCTTCAATTCCAACTTTATCGTATACAGATTGCTGATTTTAGCAAACATTTTTTCTATATCTACCGAGGTGACCATCTGGTTTTTCTCTTTTTAATATATTAATGAGACTAATTCCAGTAATATATTTTTTTAATGTTAAAATGTCCTTGTATTCCTGGGAAAAAATTCAAATTTTAGCTCAAGGTAAGTATTTTTGCAGTTACTAATATTTTATCTATTTTTTGCTTATTTTTTATTTTAGAGAGAGAGGGAAGAGAGAACACAAGCGGGGGGAGAGGGGCAGAGGGAAGAGAGAGAGAGAGAATCCTAAGCAGGCTCCACACTCAGTATGGAGCCTGACACAGGGCTCAATCCCACAACCCTGGGATCATGACCTGAACTGAAATCAAGAGTTGGATGCTCAACCAACTGAGCTATCCAGACACCCCTCTAATGTTTTATTTTTAATTTGGTCATCTTTGTTCATAAGTGCTATTGTCAAATGATTATCGTGTTCTGATGTTATCCTGATCTGGTTTGGGTAGGAAGGTCAAGGCTACTCTAACACCATTAACTGATACATGAAAAATATTTTTTTATATTCTCTAGGACTGTTTTTATAAAATAGGGATTGCCTTTTTTGAATGCTTGGCTCATTGGCTTATAAAACCACATAGTATATTTGGGGACAAAATAATGGGAGAACATGCTCATTACATTTCTTTGATGATTATTGGTATATTCATATTTTCCATCTCTTCTTGAATTGCTTTTTCAAGGTGTGTTGTTTGAAGATATGGTCTGAGTTAGCCTCTTTATTTCATTAGCTAGGCTGGTGATGAAAACTTAAAAAGAAAAATCTAGGCTTCTAACTGACTTTGAAAAACACCTTGTATTACTTTTTGACCCTCTAGCAATTTGTTTTCTCACCTAACAGTTATGCTGTCTGGACCATGTTTTCTAAATTTATTGCTTCATGCAACTGAATCAGCTAAACTTCCTAGAGCCAAGATAAATTAGAACTATCTCTTTTTCTTGATCTACCTGGGACTTTTATCCTAATAGATCAGGTTAGTCTGACAGTATTTATTCTTCAAGAAGACTTGCTGGCAGCTATCAGCAAGGTGCTTGCAAGTTTTTTCTTTCAGTGATTTTTAAATGTATGTTTACTATATAGAATTTATACTCACATTGGTATAGTTTTTGGAGGTCTTTACTGTGAATATCATCAAGTGTGCTTTCCAAGAACAAATTTTAGAAACACAGTAATAAAAAACAGACAATAGAATGGAATCTTGAATAGGTTCCTTAAAGAGGCACGTTGTCCTTAAGACATGTGGAATGTAGGTAAAGAGAAATGGATACAAAATCCTGAGTGTTTTCCTATCTCCCCAGTCACAAATTAAAATGTACTATAAATTTATGTCACTGGTGAGAAGCATTAATGAATGGCTCTGATGATGTTCCAAAACAACTGAAAGAAGACACCAGTTGCCATCAGAAGCAAATTAAAAGATTATTATCAAATATGATGGGAGAGGAGGATCATCTCAATGGTTTCTTACCCCACCCTAGGCATTCCAGAGGAAAGGAGATATAGCAGCTGCTTCTGTTTTACAGTGGATTTGTATGGCTTTCATAGTGTGTGTGTGTGTGTGTGTGTGTGTGTGTGTGTGTGTGTTCAAGAGTTTCCTAGTTCATAACTATTATAATTCACTCAATTTTTTTGAAAGAATTATTTCATGGATTGCCAGATTGCAGCCAAAGACCAAAGCCAGCCTTTTGCCTGTTATTACAAATAAAGTTTTATTGGAACACTGCCATACTCTTTTGTTTATGTATTTTGTATGGGTTTTTTTTTTTTCAGTAAAATGCAGTAGTTTCAATAGAGACTGCCCCTCCAAAGTCAATAATATGTAATCTCTTGCTCTTTAGAGAAAAAGCTTGCCTTTCCATGAATTAAATCATTAGATGTCAAAAAAATCCAGAGAGTAGCTTAATATAGAGCAAGTGATCTTAAACTAGGGTTTATAAATAGGTATCTGGGGTCCATCATTCCAAGAAACAGTTTGTGTCATTTATTGTATATGTGCATTTTACTGGTTACAGGGTCCCAAGTCTTTCATCAAGTTCTCCAAGTGGTCTTGTGACCCAAAATGTATTAAGAACTAACGTTTTAGGTGAATATTGCTTTTTTGTTCTTTGGAAAGCTTGTGGAATGGGCTAGAAGAAAAAGAACTTCATAAAACTGACCCAACACAAGGAGATATCACTTTGTACCTGTTAGGATGGCTATCACCCAAAAGACAGAAGGATTGGTAAGGATGTGGAGAAATTGGAAACCTTTTACCCTATTGGTGGGAATGTGAAATGATTCAACCCCTATGGAAAACAGTATGGAGATTCCTCCAAAAATTAAAATAGAGCTACCACATGATCCGACAATCCCACTTCTAGGAATATACCTGAGGGAAACAAAATCCACTATCTCAGAGGGATGTTTGCACACCCACGTTCATTGTAGCATTATTCACAGCAGTCAAGATACAATGGTACATAATACATATACAACGGTACATGAATATACAAATGTACAATATACAATTATTTCTCCTTTAAAATGAAAGAACACTTATGATATATGACTACATGGATGAACCTGAGGATGTTGTGCTAAGTGGAAATAAGCCACTCACAGAAGGACAAATACTAAATGATTCCACATACATGGGTTATCTAAAATAGCCAAATTCACAGAAACAACGCAGAATGGTGGTTGTTAGGGGCTGGGGGCAAGAGGGAACCTGGGAGTTGCTGTTCAACAGGTATAGAGTTTTAGTTCTGCAAGATGAACAGGTTCTAGAAATCTGTCGTATATACTGTGCCTATAGTTAACAATACTCTATCATGCAATTAAATGTTGTTGAAGAGTAGGTTTCATAAGTGTTCTCATCACAAGAAAAAACCTGACCCAAGGTTTTTTTTGAAAGGATGGGAAAGTTGGTAAATAATGTTATCTAAGGGGTGTGTGTCTGTGTGTGAAAAACTTTTTATAACTCTCTAGAGTTAACTCTAAGTCATTTATTTCTATCGACTGTGTGCCACATACTGTTCGTGTCTTATTTTCACAAAGTTTCCTGATGAGTATTTGTCTCTTGGTTTACAGATACATGAACTACAGCTGACAGGATACATAATTTATTCTAAACAACAGCGAGTAATAGTAAAGATGTGAATTGGAGTATGATTCTTAACACACTGTGCATCGCACACCCTGCTCACCAAAGACTCGTAAATTATCAGAATTGTCTATGACATGTAATTAAGGAATTTAATGCCAGCTTTAATTTGAGAAAAATCTTCCATTGTTGCTCCACTGAGAACCCCAGTCCTCAAGGTCCATTCCCACTGGATATGTTACACAGCTCTTTCCCTGAACTCAGACCGAAGAACTCACTGACTTTCCATAGTCTAGGGAAAATTTTCTTCTTGCCTGTGGCCTTCCTCAGAGTCATCCCTTTCTCTCTGCTCCTTGTCCCTGACACATAGCCTTGCCTTAACAATGAATACAGGCTTACAAAAAGGATAGTTGCTTTCAAGTTGCTCCTGTTTAAGACACTGAACAGACCCTTATGTAAAAAAAAAAAAAAAAATACAGGGGCACCTGGGTGGCTCAGTTGGTTGAGCATTCAACCAACTTGATTTAGGTCATGATCCCAGGGTCCTGAGATTGAGTCCCGAGTCAGGCTCCATGGAGCCTGCTTAAAATTCTCTCTCTCTCTCTTTCTCCCTCTGCCTCTCTCCTTCACTCATTCTCTCTCCCAAAAACTACAGGCTTGCTCGTTTTGTGTGTGCGGGGGCAGGAGTGGGGGTAATTAATGGGGGTGGGTAAAGAGAACCAAGCCACAAATGAATTTTTTTAAATACATTATGTTATGGTAGCCTTACTGGCAGGGAGAAGCCATTCAGTTCTTCGTGGGGGAAAGTGATGGATGGGAGCACTGCTTTAAGAAATGGGAAACTCATGCATTTGCTTAGAATCAAGGTTTGGCCTTCTCACAACATAACACAGACTACCTCACAAGCAGCAGGAAGTGGTACTTCCAGAGATCTTGCTACTTTTGGCTGGAATACATGGGCTGAAGGAAATTAAGACAGGTAAAACAGATTACGTAATGAATATCCAGACTTAGAAAAGTGGGGATTTTATCAGGCAACAGGGATTATAAAGGCAAAGGAGGAACCTAATGGGGAAAGCATACTTTTCACTTGGTTTCAATCCACCATATTTTCTTCATCTTCAAAGTACACAAATTTTATGTCTATGGTGAATGCGGAAATTATTATGAAATAAAATTTGATTACTTGAAAACAATTGCAAATACACAGGTGGCAAACATTGCCCTTAAATTGCAACTTGCAAATGGAATGGAGTTGAATGGGCTTTCCCAGTGTCCATCCCCTGCCTTACACCTTTGTGCATGAGAAAGATAAATGAAAATAGTGGAAAATTTCCTCTATAAAATCACTAATGTATTAAACTACGCTTTGAAAAGTATAACTAGTATATTTCTTTGTGATACTAATGTTCCAATGCTACCTTTCCAAGTTAGGCATCCGTTTCAAGAAAGGCATCCTGCTTCCTGGATGTACAAATCATTTATACGATGTTCAATCTATCATTCTGTATTAAATTGCCTTTGGTCTTTTTATACCACTGCGCTGGAAGAACGTAAGGTCTTGGCAATGACATTTGTGCTTCCTAAAGTGGGTAACATCCCCTCTGGGTAACCTTTTGTGAAATCACATGGACTAACACTGCTTGTCATCCTCTAGGCAATGACATTTGAGCCGCTGCTGTTTCATCACACAATCTCAAAGCCAATTACTCATCCAGGTTTTCAGCAGCATTAACGACGATGACTGTTTTCTTGCTGACTTTATAAAATGTATCTTGGCATTTTCAATTACCCACATATTCAAGAAGACAAGCTTTTGTGTGAGTGTTGACTCAGGCCCACCGCCGTGCTGATGATAGAGGTCCCGTGACCATACAGTCAACTCCCATTAATAAGGGAATATTCGGCACATATGCTGAATCAGTTTTTTAATCCTATTATTTTAATCACCAGAGTAAGAGTCTCCATTATTCTTACTAAATTAGTGGAGCAATTTACAGCTAACCCAAAATACCTTTTTTTTTTTTTTTGTATTAGATTTGGCTCCTTGCTTAAAATTTACTACTCATAATATAATAACTGATTAGAGGGGGAGGCAACATAAAAGCATGTTAAGTCTTGCAGCTAGAACTTAGTTAAAAAATAGAAAATAAAAACTTGTTTGCAACTCAAAACAGGGTTTAGATTTGAAAATAGTCATGAATCCACAAATAGTCTTTGTATAAAGAATAGAGCATGGTTTCTGTGTCTCCCTCTCTCTCTCTCTGCCCCACTCTCACTCCCGCTCTCTCTCTTTCTCAAAAATAAACATTACAAAAAAAATTGTTTTAAGGGGTGGGGGATGCCTGGGTGGCTCAGTCAGTTAAGCATCCGACTTTGCCTCAGGTCTTGATTTCGTGGTCCGTGAGTTCGAGCCCCGCGTCGGGCTCTGGGCTGATGGCTCAGAGCCTGGAGTCTGCTTCAGATTCTGTGTCTCCCCCTCTCTCTGCCCCTCCCCCACTCATGCTCTGTCTCTCTCTCAAAAATAAATAAACGTAAAAAAAAAAAAGAATAGAGCATAGTTTTAAATGCCCACTATAAATAGTCTTTTGGAGGGTCTGCCAGTTTAGAGTCCGGAGGTTTTCCATAAATTGTCCGCACATCCCATAACCACCTTCTGCCCGCAGGGGGCCCCAGGAAACTGACACTGCAGAAGCATGCGCAGAAAAGTCAAAGGTAGAAGGAAAGAGAGAGGTAAGGGTATTACTCTCCACCCTCTGCTTCTGAGAAGGGCTCTCTCTCTGGTACTCTGTGTGCCTTAACAACTATAGCTTCTTCTGAGGGGCCTTTGCTCTTCCTCGTGGTTCCAGGCTGGGCTGTGATTTCCTCCTCTCCTGCCTTTACACTCAAAACTGTTTACCTGCTTCCCATTTTTCTGGTCGCTTAGGATCTCACATTCCTTCTTTACTCCCTTCACCCCGTCTGCACCTGACCTGGGCTCTGCAGTCAAGTCTCTTTTGAATCACCTGCTGCAATCCTAATTGATACAGAGACTAAAAATGAATAGAGGTGGGCTGCTTTGAAAGGCATTTTTTTTTCATTTTTCATTGACTATATTGGAATGTAGGTGTTGACAGGGGGGAAAACTTGTGCTAAAGGATCTGACTAATTTACAGATTTTAACAATTAAGGGCTGGCTATTTATAACTCTGTTGTTAACATTTATCCCCTTGGTCTCCTAGAGTTACACTGCCTGGACTTAGGTCAAATTGTCTGTGTTTGTAATTTGATAGCATACAAGTGGGATTCTTTCATCTATTTCATTTTGGTAAATTCTCAATCTGGTATTATTTAAAGGAAAATAGAGTTGTATAACCCTAGCAAGTGTAGAATGTCTGTTTATAAATCTCAGCATTCATAGGTCATAAAGTCAAACACTTCAGCAAGTTTCAAACTGTTACACATTAAAGTAGGTGAGATTTTAAAATTCCTCAAAGAGCAAATCAAAGTAAATAATAAAATTCAAAATAAATAGCTCAAGCATTTATATAAGCAATCTGAACTTTAACTCTCAGCTTTTCAAATCAAATATTTTCTTTTCACTTGTACAGATGTCTGTAATGTTATCAACCATCAATGTTAATTTGTTAAATCCTCACCCAATACCAGCATACTGTAACTATATGTTAAGTCTGTGTTTTCTTCTTGTTAACATTTATGTTTCAATCTACTTTATATGTGTGTGTGTGTTTATACATTTGGTCTCAAACGTTACTCCTCTAAACAGTCTGGTTATCAGAATTGTTTGGAGAGCATTTTAAAAACATAGATTACTGGGTTGCATCTCAGTTTCTATAGAGACTGGGGCATGATGGGACTATGTTGCATTTATCATTGTGTCCACAGAATGTAACACGAGGCCCTTATAATCATGTGTGGAATGAATGGATCAGAATGTCTGAAGGTTAAGTTCTAGGAATCTGAATTTTTAGAACTGCCCGCAGGTGATTCTGATGCCTGATCACTTCCAGAAGCACTGATTTTTAACTTAGAGTTCCAGATCTGAAGGAGGTCTTAGTCATCATCTAATTTAACTTGCTTGTTTTGGAAATGGAAGAACATGAAGTTTGAGTGATTAAATATCTTGTCATATATAATCATAATACTTTCAGACTTAGCACACATTTTAGGAAAAAGGATGAGACAGAGAAAATGAGACTAAACAGTAATTTTTACCTTAAAGAGAGGTCATTTTGCAACTTGGCCTTAAGGACTATGAGAGGTCAGCTTGTGCAGTCTGAAGCTGGACTTATTACGGCACATGCCTACCTTAGACTCTTGGTCAGGATCCTATGTCAGGGCTAACTAAGGAGACTGTTCTGCCCTGTACCCCTCCCTCCCACAGGCTTTCGACCAGTTATGCCAAATACTTGCAGTATCTACATTGGCCTTCTCATCCATGAGAATTTCTCAAAAAACTCTCATCTTCTCCATGCATCGTGAATTAGGCAAATAGTAGTGAAGTTATTTTTCCTTCCAAAAAAAAAAAATCCGTCCATAATGTAAAATTCACTTGCTAACATGATATTTTGTGCAAATATACAAAAAAATGTTTAATACCCAACCTTCTTCTGCCTGCATATTAACATGATTAGAAAATATTTGTGGCTAGATAGTCATCAGAAAGTAAACATTTAGTCACCTAGCTGTTATTCACAAAATTATTTCACTATGTTTAAATGGAATTCACTGCTAACCACAGTAACTCTTATCTCTCTTTAAAGGAGTTGTGTAGCTAATACCTTCAAGAGTATTCAATATCCCAAAATAAAAGTGCTGGCATAATTTTTTTTTAATGCTGGTAAAGTAAAATTTAGTGTCTGCTGGAAAATGATCCTCAATCTTTTTTTTAAGGGTGTATATTGTCTCAAAGACTATAAATCTTTGTAAAAGATTGCATATCATCTCAAAGACTTTAAGTAATGATAAAATAATAATAGTAATTAGCATTGATAAAGCACTTACTATGTACTAGTTATGTGTTAAACATCATGCATAGAGTACTTCATCTAAAAAAGGTAAGATACTTAGGGAAGTATAATGTATGAATATTTGTGTGTGTAGGCATATATATATATATATATATATATATATGTGAGCATATATATGGCATATCTACTTTTTTTTAACTTAAATATTAAACGTATATAGAAAATCTCTGGGCAGATATTAAGACACAGTTAATCATTTTCATTTTGGGGATCACTGGTGGTAGCCTACCCATACCCATTCCCCTTCTTTCTTGCCAACACAACAGAACAGTTTCGCTTAGGCAGCCTCACTCATGGGGTAAGTTCTGATTGACCCAAACCAGCCACAGAAATCTCATTTTCTTTTGCTTATGGTGATCTAGGGATAGGCAAGTGACTCAGTTCTTGCCTGGGGATTGAGAGATAAGGGCAAGTCTACATAGGACTTCTGGAAGAATTTTCCTCCTCAGAAAACAAAAGATGTTCATGAGGAGAATACTCTTTTTGCATGTACCCCTTTCCTTCCTGTTTAGGAGCCTTTTATTTGAAAGTGTACTGCCTCGGGGCACCAGGGTGGCTCAATTGGTTAAATATCCAACTTCGGATCAGGTCATGATCTCACGGTTCATGAGTTCGAGCCCTGTGTCAGGCTCTGTGCTGACCGCTTAGAGCCTGGAGCCTGCTTCAGATTCTGTGACTCCCTCTCTCTCTGCCCCTCCCCTGCTTGCACTCTGTCTCTGTCTCTCAAAAATAAATAAACAAAATTTTGAAAGTGTACTGCCTAGAGCTGTGTTAGCAACGTGACCATGAGGTGTGATATTGTGAATGAAAGGTGGCTCCCTGATTGTGTCACAAATTACGGAGCAAACTTCATGTAACCTAGCCAGGATTAGTAGGGGGTTTTGTTACTTGCAGCCAAAGCATCCATGATGTTTTTACTGACAGAGCTACTCACTTCTGGGGAGTAGAAACGAAAGTACAGGAAGAGAAAACAGAGGCTTACTTTTAATTGCATATCTTTTTGAGTTGCTTTGTTTTATCATGTATGGGCAATACTTTCAACACTAGAAAGCAACTGTGTTAATTTTTTTCAACTGCATTTCTTTTTTTTATTTTACGCTTATTTATTTATTTTGAGAGACGGAGCACAAGTGGTGAAGGAGTAGGGAGAGAGGCAGAGAGAGAGAATCCCAAGCAGGCTTCACAATGTCAGCACAGAGCCCAATGTGGGGCTGGAACTCACACACTGTGAGATCATGACCTGAGCCAAAGTCGAACGCTTAGTTGATGGAGCCATCCAGATGCCCCTTTGCATTTCTAAACAACTGGTTCATTAATTTGGGGAAAACTGAGAGTCATAATGTTCCAAACAGCACCTTTATTTCTTAGCCCACAATTTATACTCAGGCACTCTTCACACCAACTATACACATGTATCATCACTAGGAATATTTGAGCTAATTTGAATTTCAACATCAAATTTTTCTTCTCTCCAAACTACGTGTGAGCATTTGCATGTCTTCCAAACAGTGCAGTGTAAGGAATCTCGCTAGCATACGTTTGTAGGGGAGACGTTTAGTGTGCCTGTTGTGATTTATTCAGGCCCCACAGTTTCTTTCTGAAGTAAGAGTGTGAATGAACAGTTGTATCCACTAGCTGGGCCCAATATGAGCCAGTCGATATTTCTAGCAGGTAGATTGATACACTGACCTTCATGAGGAAGAAGGGTGAAATTTCAGGAAATGTCAGCTAATGTGCTCTTCAGAGTTTCTCCAAGGAAGGACCTGTGTCTTTGTATAGCCCAATCAATGTTTTCATCAACTTAACAACTATTGGTCTTTTTAAAAAAGTTTATTTAAGTAGGCTCCACACTCAGCATGGAACCCAACACGGGGCTTGAGCTCACGACCCTGAGGTCAAAACCAGAGTGGAGATCAAGAGTCAGACGCTTTACAAACTGGGCCACCAGGCACCCCTAACAACTATTGGTCTGTGAGAAAGTTTATAATGCCCATTTGGAATGTACTTGTGCAGGATTTCAGGGTCTAGGTTTGCCAGGGTCTAGGTTTGCTACCTCCTTCCCACTTCCCTAGGCTTTCACGTCTCAGGCTTCTGGCATAGGTGAAATGTGGTTATAGGAATTGAACGGAACTTGGTACTCTAATGCTACTGCACAGAGAAATGACAAACTACTGTATCATAAAAAGTTGACATCCCTGACCTCATCAGCAATATTCACATTAGGTGGATACAGGGTGAAGAATCAGGATCAAGAGAATTGGAGCAAAGCCAGTCTTAATAACTGCCACTACTATGTTACTTCCCATATAACAGTCCTTCATTTCAGGATCCCATTTACTTCATGTATTTATAATGCTAAGACCTGTTGAATTTTTCTTAAAGTTCTTGAAAATCTCACTTCTTTTGCAATTCCTTGTACTCTCATAACTACAGTACCCTTTTTCTCAGATCTTTTCTTCTCCAATGCATGTATCTAGTGCTATTATATTAATCTTTCTTGAAGAACTTTGTCATCATATTACTCCCTATTTAAGATTTACTGAGAAATAGAAACAAACATTTGAACAAATGGAGAGATTAAAAAATCATTTAATAGCATGTGGTGCCTGGGTGGCTCAGCTGGTTGAGCATCCAATTCTTGATTTCAGCTCAGGTCATGATCTCACAGGAGTGAGATCGAGACCCACGTCTCACCCTCCCCCCTCCACCCCCTCCCCCGGATGTGGAGGGTCCTTAGGATTCTCTCTCTCCCTCTCCCTCTGCCCCTCCCCACCTCATGCACATATGCTTTCTCTCTCCAAAAAAAAAAAAAAAATAGGCAAAAAAATAAAACCAAAAATCACTTAAGGTCAAATGGTAGGATCTCCATTTTTCCATGAGCTATTCCTTCTCTCATTTTTTTGTCCCACGTGTACTTATCAACTTTTAGGGAGATAGATAAAATAACCATGAATCTATTTAGAATATTTGCTTTATTAACTCCTTTAGATACCCTTATGACTTAAAATTGCAAATATAAAATTATAGATTGATTAACTTAAAATATTTTTTCAACATTGAAGGAAAAAATTTATTTAGACTCCATGCAGCTTCTACATGACTGTCTTTGTCAGCTCCACTTTTTGTCATTTAACAAAAGCAGACATGCACATGCCCTCCCTCTGGGGGATTCACTTGCAAGGAGGAGGAGAGCTGAGGATCCTAGAGCTGGGCTCTGAGCAGAGATCAGGAAGAAGAACGAGAGTCCCCAGCACAAGAGACTCTATAGGCAGGGTGTTGAGTAAGGCATCTCCTGGCTCCAGCCCCTGGGTCAGATACACTACTTTCGCTGTCACTTACATGTTTCATTTTGGTTGAGAGGCCATAACAACATCCTCATTCTAACTAGTTCCTTCCGTGACTCTTTAACTTCTAAAAGATGCTGTGACATATCTATTTCTCTTGGTCCTTAGTCTTTACCCACTCAGCTATGGGTAAATGACTGTGAGGCATTTTCCTAGTAAGAACATTTCCAGAATCCCAAAATAGAAAACGATGTTCCTTTAACCATAACTTTAATACTATCAATCTTAGAACATTCAGAAGTAGAATAGCTTTTACGTTGCTATTTTCATGTAATCATGCTGCAATGTCTGCGGGTCTACCTACTTTAGCTGTAATTCAAACCTAATGAGAGTTTCCTGCACTAGGCTTTATAGCCAATATATTATCAGCTATTTTCTTCTCTTTTTGGGGGGAAATTAGGTTGTCATAAGGTCACAGAGAGTGTAATTTTGTAGTGATGAGGTGAGATAATCACGTTCCTACCACCCCAGCATGCTCTTACATGTGCATACTCTCAAAATGGAACTTTTAAACTGAATTGTGCTATAACTAATTCAAACATACATTTCTTCTGCCCTAACAGTGCATGCTGTGAATCTATAGTCTGTGAAACCACCAAGCCGGGGGTGCAACAGACAGAACATGGTTTTGGAATCAGGCATCTCCAAATTAGAAACCAGACTCTACCGCTTACTAGCTGTGTGACCTTGGGAAAGTTACTTAACCTCTCAAGATCTCAGGTTCCTTATTTGAAAACCAGGAATGATACTGACCTACCAGAACTGTTGTTTTTCCTGGAAAAGCAACTGAAAAATTCTGCTTAGTTGTCCATCTTCCTTTACCCCTCGGCAAATAAAGGCCAAGGATTAAGTGTCTGCCAAGAGTTAATATCCAATCAATTACAGACGCATTTTCTTTCCCCTCTGGGAAAATAGTCTTCCATTAAAAATTATAGTTGGATTTACATTAAGACATCCTTAAGTGTTAGAACCATAGGAAAGATCGAACTTTTTTTAGCTTTAGGCTGAGAATAACCACTCAGTTACACACAAAATTTTAATACTAAAAGATCCAAACTGAAAACAATGCAGTGACCTAGTGACACAGAAACTGGATTTCAAAAGAAAAATAAATCAATCATGATTGCTTCAAACAGAATACAAAATCAAAATGATAAAAATTAAAATTTCATTTTTAATTATATCTGAAAAACTAAAAAAAGAAAATCCAAATTTCAAAACCTTCCAAAAAGGTTTGCAACTATAGGATCAAACAAACGATTTTTTTTTGCTCGAATAAAATAAACAATCATTTATGTTAAAAACCAAGGTAAACATTTTAATATTTAAAAGGTTGCATATCCTACATTTTAATTGAAAAACTGTTAAAAATAATTCGGTATTTTATAAAATATTTTATAAAAATGAGAATATTGTGCCATCAAACTATCCCACTGCCAGAAATAAATTCTCATCCTACAAAGATGGCCCTGCAAAGTTGAAAGTCAATCCAGTTGATTATATTCCTTGACATTCCTGCTGTCTGGCCCCCAAGTCTGAGTGGGGCTAGTATTTGGCTCTGAAGCCTTGATCCTGTTTGGGGAGATGGTGGCAACAGAGGGCGTCTCTCCATGAACCCAGTTCCTTACCAACAGACAGCTCTTCTGGTCCTCCAAGAGAGGGTTGGTTCAAAACATCCTAGTCCACCATTGCTAGAAGCAGAACTCTTGCCTGTTTTTGTTCTATATCTGATGACTTTACCCTTCAGATTTCAAGCAGCAGGCAGATTTCTAAGAAAATCAGTGATAGAGTTCTAAACGGTTGCCAAACAAGCTTTTAGTGGAGAAAATGGGTTTTAAAGACATGGTAAATGGGAAAAATTGGAAACATCCCTAAGGAGATCCGAATCTTTACCACAGATGGTAAATCCAATGATTACTATATATATTATTTTATGTTATAAATCACATCATCCTCACCTTGAGGAATCTTCTGTGGAAGCCCCTTCAGCTTCCAGGATGTTACTAAAGTCCTTGAGAGTCATTATTCCTGACCTTTTAGGTTTTCATCTTCTTTCCCCTAGTCCACTATCCCAGGGTTACTTTTGAGGAGTAAAAAAAAGGATTGGTTAATTACCATAAAAAAGGCAACTTCCTAGCGAAGATAATCTGTTATACATGCTGCTGCTGTTGTTGTTGTTGTTTTTAAGAAAACAAAACCAAACTCAATGACTACAAGGGACAAAGCTGGCTTCAGTTGCAGCTTGAAAGGTTGGGTAGGACTTAGATGTAACGCAGTGTACTGCACATAAGAGTTATGCAATAGAAAACCTGTTAAATTATTTATTGAAAAAAAAATCTTTCTTCTTGTCTATGAAGAAATTTGAGCTGATTGCACCAAGGGTCGACATGAGCTGAGAGGACACCTCCTGCCTGGCAGGGAGCATTTGGCACAATTCCTAGAAACCGAACCTGGATATCAAATCCCGTCAGTGCTTTCTTTTCCTTCTTCTGAGTTGGTATGTGTCACTTTCATCTTTATTTCATTAAAAATAACAAAGTCTTTATGTATCCAGTGCAGGTGAATCCCTCCCTCTCTGGAAGCTTAAATTGGCTGTGCTGTTGGCAGAATTCATACCTGTTGTTGAAAGACAGGAGCCTCTGTTTCCAACCTCTATTGCAGTAAGACACAGGAAATCCCTGTGGCAAAAAAAAAAAAAAAAAAAAAAAAAAAAAGCCGTGCTCATAAGAATGCAGAAACAGTCCAGCATTCCTTCCTATCTCAGATTCTCAGATGCTGTGGAAAGAGACAGATGTGCAGACACCCCATAGCTTTATATTCAGATATGCCAGGGTAGGGAGTGTCATTTGGATCATAAATGTTGGGGTTATGCATCCTATGTTAGACTTACTTTTCCTTACTTCTCCTCAAGCTACCATTACTTGAGTGTTTTCTATGTGCCAAACACCGTAATGATGGCATTACCTTTTAGCTCTATAGTTTCACAGTAACTGTGAAAATTAAATCAACATTAACCAGATACATGTTGGTTGTTTAATAGTCTTTATGAGATGGTCAGTCAAGTGTGGCCACAAGAGGAGACAAAAGAGAGGCTTAGAAAAAAAAAAAAAAACAAAATTTACTATAGATCCAGGTCCTAGAGACAGGTGGCATGCAAAGTGGGGCCACATGGGAAACACTAGGGTGGTCAGGAAGCAGAAGACAGGAGTAGGGAGGAGGGCTTAGGCCCATGGCATTTATTGGGGTTTCTGTGGGAAAGGCGAGGTAGGACAAGATTATGAGTTTAGGATTGACTAATTTGAATAATTTTGGTGGGTTTTGTTCTCTCGGGCTGGTCCCTAGTTGCCCGGCACCTGGCCCTGGAATAAGGCAGAGTTAGCATTACTTTTAGGATGCACAGGCCAGATAGAAGAGTATGGTTCTGGACTCTTGGTTTGCATATCAAAGTCATGCTCCAGGCTGGGCCCCTTTGCTATCTCTTAGAATCAGCTAGCCTAAAGAAAGGTAGTCTCTCTCCAGCCACAATGGCAATGGTCTCCTACGATGTCAAAACAATATACAGAAAATTATATATATATATATATATACACAATACATTAGTATTCCTGTATAGTAAAAGGAAACTGAGGTTCAGGGAGGTTCAGTTAGAGCTCAACTAGTATTTATCAGAATGGGATTAAATCTGAAGTGTGACTGACTCTAAGTGCTAATCCTGCATTAATTTTTCCTTAAGTAAAGTTTTTCCAACTCATACTGTATTTCTAGACAAGCATTTAGAAAAATGAGATCATGCCTCAAAATGTTTTGATTTCTTTGGTGGGTTGTTTTGCAGATTAATTTTAGTTAATATGCACATTACCAGAGTTTGGAGACACTCTGTTATTAAAAACATTAATCTACCAATATCCTCCAACGGTTTGATTTCGGTGAATTTTACATTTCAGTTTATTTGCACTGGGGAATAAGGCTTTGCTCATTGAATAAACCATATGGCTTGAGCTGTACATTGCATTGTTTTTGTCCACCTGTGACAGAACAAGTAAAAGGTTATACATAAGGAGCTTTTTAACAAGGAGCTATGAGGTCTTAGAATTGTATTTTGTATCTCCATTTAGGAAAAACAATCTATTCTATGGGAGACAGATTTTATGGTTTAAACAGAGGGGGCAAAACTGTTATAAAGAATGTGAACTACGGGGCGCCTGGGTGGCTCAGTCGGTTGAGCATCCGACTTCGGCTCAGGTCATGATCTCATGGTCTGTGAGTTTGAGCCACGTGTCGGGCTCTGTGCTGACAGCTCAGAGCCTGGAGCCTGCTTCAGATTCTGTGTCTCCCTCTCTGACCCTCCCCTGTTCATGCTCTGTCTCTCTCTGTCTCAGAAATAAATAAACATCAAAAGAAAATTTAAAAAGAATGTGAACTACCTATATATAGGAAAGATAGTACAATTAGAAATTTAAAGATTTTATGGAGAACAGAACTCAGTGTCAGAAACAAACAAACAAACAAACAAAAAAACGCTTTTATGGGAAATGTTAGAACAAGAAACAAACACCTAAGCTACAGCTTTTAGATCAAGGCTAAATGTTAATAGTTGGGAGACTATATCTTTATCTTTTTATAAATTAAATTTACTTTAGTCCTGTTTCTTTCCAAAATGAACTCAGAGAAAAGCCTCAAGAAATTACAGTATAAAATAAGGGTCATAAAAGAAAACTCCGTTTTTTCTTACTTACAACTCTTCCAATGCCAAATGTGTGGGTACCATATCAGGTAATTCTCCACTTCTCCGTGGATACCAGCTGCATGTCTTACAATTTAATTCATTATGATAACCTACCGCCCAGAGTTAGAGTAGACCCCACAAGTTAAGGGCACTGTCCCACAGATTGTTCCCCTTTGGACACCAGCGACCAGTCCCAGGTGGTCAATGGTACTTGTGACTGACCAGGTATAAATCCGGGGTTCCCACAACACTTTCCTTGGGTTCAATACTTCGCTAGAATGGCCCACAGAACTCAGGGAAACACTATTGCCAGCTTATTGTGAGGGATACAAGTTAGGAAAGGCCAGATGGAAATGATGCAAAGGGCAAAATGTGGGAAGGGGTACCCTCTCCAGGCTGCCACCCTCCTGGCTTGTGGATGTGCTTACCAACCTGGAATCTCTCTGGATGCACTCCTTTAGGGTTTTTATGGAGGCTTCCTTGTGCAGACATGATTGATTAAATCACTGGCTATTGGTGATTGTACTCAATCTCCAACCCCCTTCCCTTCCTCAGACGTTCAGGGGTGGGCTGAAAGTTTCAAGGGACCAGCAGGGGTCACCTCTTAACTTAAACTCAGGTATGGCTGATGGAGACTTACTATGAATAACAAAGATGCTCCTCTCACCCTTATCATTTGGGCAATGGATAAGGGTTTTAGAAGCTCTGTGCCAGGAACCAGGATGATGAAGACCAAATATATATTTCTTATTATATCATAACATCGCAGATAAAAGAGAAAGGGAAAATGAGGACCAGTGAAAGCAGGAAAAGAGCGCACATGCTAACCCATCCTAAAAGTTAAAATGACTCTTGTGGTAGAATTTTAACTCTGGGCTTCCTGGGGGATTTTTTAAAACGTATATATCTATTATCTATACTTATTTTTTTAACCTTTTTTTAACATTTATTTATTTTTGAGAAGAGAGAGACATAGCATGAGCGGGGAAGGAGAGAGGAAGAGGGAGACACAGAATCTGACACAGGCTCCAGGCTCTGAGCTGTCAGCACAGAGCCCGATGTGGGGCTCGAACTCACGGACCGCGAGATCATGACCCGAACCAAAGTCAGACGCTTAACCGACTGACCATCCAGGCGCCCCACTCATTTTTTAATGTATGTATATTTTATATATATTTATATATATATACACATACTATATATATACACAAAATATATATATATATATATATATATATATATATATATATTCTTCTAAGTTTATGTGAGAATTTTAATTGTCCACAATTTTAAGTAAACAGTAAACATAACTATCGTACACAATTTAAATTATTGGGGAACATTCATGGCAAAATATATATGCTCTTTCATTTTTAAGAAAATAATACTTTATTATAGATTTTATTTTTTAGAGTAGTTTTAGGTTCACAGAAAAACTGAGTGGAAGGCACAAAGATTTCTCATATACTACCTGCCCCCACACATGCATCGCCTCCCCCATTATCCACATTCCCCACTGGAATGGTTCATTTGTTACAGCTAATGCACTTACATTGACGTACTGTAATCACACAAAGTCCATGGTTTCACATTAGGGTTCACTCTTAGCATTGTATATTCTATACATTTTGATAATGTATAATGACATGTACCCACCATTATAGTATCATACAGAACAATTCCCCTGCCCTAAAGATCCTCTGTGCTCTGCCCATTCATCCTTCTCTCCTCATTAACCCCTGGCAACCACTGATTTTTTTTTCACTGTTTCCATAGTTTTCTGGCAGCCACTTTTAAAAGAAACTCTTGATACAGTAAGTTTTCATCAGAAAATAGAAGATGTAAAATTTTCTCAAGAAAGACAAAATTTTTTCTTGGTCCTAAATTCTGTATGAAACTAGTTACCTTAAGGAATCAAGATAGATACATTGGATAATATCGACAAGGGTCTTCCAGAAACTGCAGGTGCAGATCTTATTTAACTCTATTTTGAAATAAACTCACAAAAGCTGAAGGCCAACTCAGTAAGAGTCTTCCAGGCTCTAAGTTAAGTTCCAAGAGATTAACTTGATCCAAGGTTAATATTTGGGAAATCCAGACTTGTATATAGCATGTCCCCTATCAAGACTGCCTTCCATAAATATCATTTATTTTAACAAGGACTTTTATAAGCACTAAAATTATGCCTAAAGAACTGGTCTTCTGTGTTGTTTGAGAACAAACAGATCCATGTTTAGAGACCAGAAGGCTGATCACTTATTATGAAAGGTGAAAAGCTTAACCAGTATTTCCCCCATGTGGCAGTGGGATGCAAGAGTATTTTAGGCAACTTTGAATTTACTCAAATATTTTGATAAAAGCTCAGTTGAGGCTAGATATTCACAACACAGCGTGTCAGAGTTGGTTTAGGCAGGGGAACTGTTAATGCAAATGTTTCCAGTTGCCTGCCTTTGGACATAGAAAAATCTTAGTAGAGAAGCATTTCATTCCCGGCAGTAAAACCTTTCCTTGAGGCAATTGATACTTGTCAGCTTGTACTACTTGTCGTAGTTGCTGGCCTAAGTAATTTATACAATTTACCTAATTTAATTGGGTGAATTAGATGCTCAGGATCCCAGATCCATTGACTTGTTGTATGATGAAAATCACTGATTAAATGAATTTTAGAGAATGATTTTTGAACACGATGACTTTTTTTTTTTTTTTTTTTTTTTTTTTTTTTTAGTGATGTCATAGTTAATGTCAGGCTTTCTTTCTGGCAGTAAATACTAAGTTCACTAGCTTCTTGAGGCCAGGACAAAGACAATGTCAGGTAATCAATTTAAAATTTTCATTTTGGGGGCACCTGGGTGGTTCAATCCGTTAAGCATCTGACTCTTGATTTAGGCTCAGGCCATGATCTCACAGTTGGTGAGTTCCAGCCTCATGTTGGGCTCTGTGCTGATAGCTGGGAGCCTGCTTGGGATTCATTCATTCTCTCTCTCTCCTCTCTCTTGAACACACACACTCTCCATCTCTCAAAATAAATAAATAAACTTAAAAAAATATTTTCATTTTCCTCCTTGACATACAGGAAAAATACATTTTCCGATTTTTCTTGCAGTTATGCTTGAAGCCACGTGACCAGGTAGTGGCCAATGGAATGCCGAAAATCCCCAAGTATGTTTGCTCACACTCTCCCTCCCCTTTATCCATGTGGCTCCTTGAGGAAAACTAGGAAGACAAAAACCACAGAATGGAAGGAGCCCAGATCCTTGAATAGCCACTTGTCAAGGATCACTTAGGAGAATGTCCAACCTGCATTAAGTTTTGCACTAACGAAAGGAATATTTATTGTGTCAAGCCAAAGGTATTGGAGGTGATGTGCTAGAGAAGCTGACTCATGTTACCATTCCTGGTTTTCTGATCTTAGAAATTCATCCTCAACATAAAAGAATCTTTCCATTTTTACACATAAAAACATGAATCGAAATTGCTTTAAAATTTGTATCAGATCACTAAGTAACAGTTTTTTAAAGGCTGAAAAGTAGAAGGCTAAAACATAACTCTGTAACTATTGAAACTGCTTTCTAATTTGGTCAGCCATTTGTGCCCATTTCAATTCCTCCAGTGGTATTCAAATAGAATTTAAAGGCCTATCCAATAAAGTCTTCCATTGTCTTTGGCAGAATTACGTGAAGGTGGATAAAAAACATCAACAGTAATAGTCGTGCCTGAAGCTTATTGCTTTCTCATGTGTGCTATATTAGACCAAAGACCAATGCCTCCAGTTTGTAAAGAGAATGCTGGCATAAAATTTTGGACCTCAAGCTTTTTTTTTTTTTTTTTTTTTTTTTTTTTTTTTTTTGATGTTTGTTTATTTTTGGGAGAGAGAGAGAGAGACAGAGCACGAGAAGGGGAGGGGCAGAGAGAGGCAGACACAGAATCTGAAGCAGGCCCCAGGCTCTGAGCTGTCAGCACAGAGCCTGACACGGGGCTTGAACTCTCAAGCTGCAAGATTATGACCTGAGCTGAAGATGGGCACTTAACCAACTGAGCCACCCAGTTGTCCCAGACCTCAAGCTTTTTAAGTTGGTAATTTAAAATTACATTTTAACTTTTCACATAGGTGTGTGTTTGTATATTTAAATTACATTTTTAAAACCTATGTTACCAAATAGAGTAAAACCGTGGATTGTGAGTAACTTGTTCTGCCAGTGTTCCACAAAACAAGCAAACATTTCTGATACATTTTAACTTGATAAAGGAGCCATGTCTTACAATAGGAGTAAATATGAGTAGTCCATAGTCCGTGATGCTGAACGTCACAGATCACAACTAAGCCAATGGTTCTTGAAATTCGCTTTGATATACAAATGCTTTGGATTACAAGCATGTTTCCAGAACTAATTATCCTTGCAAACCAAGGTTTTGCTGTATTTTTATTTTTTCCAACACATTTTAAAAATACTATCTGGCTGTTCTAGTTACTTAATCATATCATCTTTTTTAATCTTGTTTGTAATGTTTATTTATTTTTGAGAGAGAGAGAGAAAGCACAAGAGGTGGAGGGGCAGAGAGAAGGGGAAACAGAGGGTCTGAAGCAGGCTCTGCACTGAGGCGGGACTCATGAACCGTGAGATCATGACCTGAGCCAAAGTCTGATGCTTACCTGACTGAGCCAGCCAGGTGCCCCACTAAATCATATCATCTTAATGAGAATGTTGCCCCTTGTTTACAGTAAGTCATATTTTCCCTTCTCTGCATCAAGTTGTAGTTCTAGAATATTATGAAATGAAAGAAGTGATGTGGGCATTCTCATGTCATTCCTGACA
The DNA here is from genome assembly GCF_046562875.1 of Panthera onca. Classification (NCBI taxonomy): domain Eukaryota; kingdom Metazoa; phylum Chordata; class Mammalia; order Carnivora; family Felidae; genus Panthera; species Panthera onca. The sequence continues at coordinate 88,424,868 of NC_138342.1, forward strand.
TTAATCGGAACTCTCCCAATATTCACATTCTACGTTATACTGACTTTTAGTTTTTATTATTTTATTAATAGTTCGTTACTTATTTATTTATTTTTAATATGAAATTTATTGTCAAATTGGTTTCCATACAACACAATTTTTTTTTTTTTTTTTTTAATTGGGAACCAATGGAGTACCTGGGTGGCTCAGTTAAGCGTCTGACTTCAGCTCAGGTCATGATCTCACAGTTCCCGAGTTCGAGCCCTGTTTCGGGCTCTGTGCTGACAGCTCAGAGCCTGGAGCCTGCTTCGGATTCTGTGTCTCCCTCTCTCTGCCTCTCACCCGCTCACACTCTCTCAAAAATAAAGAAACATTAAAAAATTAAAGTCAGGAGTCAATAGTGTTGATTCATAGAGTCTGCAGCAACCTCAGGTCTCCTTACGTTTAAGTCAACATTCAGAACATTTAGGCCTGCAAGACTGTAATGGTCACATTTGCCACTTAATTACTCAGGAGGATGGGGAACAGGGAGCACAGTTTGCCTGCACATTTGTATCAGGTGCTTCTCTTCAGTGGAACCCCTCACACTGCAGAACAGCTCAGGTTCCTGAAGACACTTTACACAGCTGTGAAACTGCTCTGGCTTAACATCCTTAAGCCCCCTCTGAAGCCACTATCTCATCGGCATAGTGTCCAACATCTATCTCTTCACGGGACATACCCAGTTATAAGAACCACTGAACTCAGCTTTGTTCAGTGCTATGGTTTGCTACCAGGTATATTTTGTTCTGTCTAAAGGCAGTTTATCAATCAGGGGTCCATTTTTACCAGCAACATGGCAACAGAGTTCACAAACCACCTTATCAGGTTGCCCGGGAAACGGAGCTAGAAAGTTAACATAAGGTCAAATTCGCACGCAGAAGGGTAAAGGATTTTGTTAACCCTTTACCTACATAGAGGTTTTTGTCAACTTGATTGTAATGGATTCTTTTAATATGTTAATAGATTATACTTGTAGTCATTTTTTAGGGCTTTTGCATTTATACCAGTGATGAGCTATGCATATGCATGTTTGTATACATGTGAGAAAGCTATTTTTTCCAGACTGAAACATCAGTGACACCTTAGGAAAATGTGTAAGCACATAGATTAGCTCCATAACAGAGTTTAAGTAGTATTGGAATTAATCACTCTTTGAAGGGATGATATACTCTGTGGTATAACTAGAGCTGCTGGAAAGGCTCTAGACCTTACCCATGATCATTACCTATGAAGGACACAACACACATCCAGATTAAGGGAATATCATTGTAGGAACACCTGCGTGGCTCAATTGGTTGAGCATCTGACTCTTGATTTCAGCTCGGGTCATGATCCAGGGTTGTGGGATCAAGCTCCATGTGGGGCTCCACACTGAGGGTGGAGCCTGCCTAAGAATCTCTCTCTTTCTCTCTCTCTCTCCCCACCTCTACCCCTCTCCCCTGCTTGTGGGCGCTAATAAAAACAAAAGTGAGTATCATTGTAAAAAATGAAGATGTTAGTGTATTTCACTGCTCCTTGTTGCTTTTATAAGGTATCTTAAGAAAGAGATGAGCTCAGCCAAAAACTGGCTGCTTTGCAAGCAGGAATAGAAAGAAATGAGAATGTCCAGAAATGTGGGGCCTCCTAGGATTGAAAAAGACAACTGCTTGGATACCCCCAAACATTAATATCAGTAAAGGGATCTAAGCCTGTGGCAAGGATCAGAATAAGGGTGTTACCTTCCCAATCAAATCTATTATTTTAGCTAGCTTCAAGGTGGCTTCCATTAAGATGAAAGAGTAAGGTATGGATATAAGGAAGCAAAGAAATAAAGCAGGCCTAAGAAAGAGGACTAAAGATTTTGGTTATTGTTATTGGTACAAGGAACTGACTGGAAACAATTAGATTAGGGTTTTTAAAGAAATCTTGTAGCCACAGAAACCATGAGTCTGGCCTGAAAATATCTGTTTCTGTTAGCTCCTGAAAGCAGCACTCAGATCCTTAAGTTGTACCAGTAGAAAAAGAGCTGTAAGTGATGTAAGAGCCCCAAGGAAGACACATGCTCCAAGGGTCCCTTCTGATGTGGGTGGCTATGAAAGATGAATGGACAAGGTTGTAGAAGCGGAGGTGAGCTGACTGTCTGACCAAGGCAATTCTTCCACTGCTGGAGCACAGAATCTCTATAATTCTTGCTTAGCTTGGAGTCAAAACTGCAGTGAGTAAGTAGCTGTGTGTTTCTCATCCTTCTCTTTTCTTACCAGTTTTTTTTTTTTTTTAACGTTTATTTTTGAGAGAGTGAGAGAGAGTACGCATGTGCATGCACAGAGGAGCAGAGAGAGAGGGAGACAGGATTCAAAGCAGACTCACTGACAGCAGAAAGCCCAGTTCATGGCCGGAACACGCAAACTGCAAGATCATGACCTGAGCTAAAGTCAGATGCTTACCCAGTTAAGTCACCCAGGCACCCCCTTAATAGGAGTTTTTAAAGCAGTTATCCTGTCCCTATGGCACCACTGTTTATGGGATAGGGGGAGAAAGAGCTTGCTGACAGCGACTATGAGAACCTGATAGAGAAAACACATTTTCTCTACCCTCTGCCTGGACACTACCCCTACCACACATCCTCACTTTATTCGGTCTCTGCTTAAATGTCACCTCCCCAGAGGGGAGCAAATCACTCTACTTAAAATCACACCCCATCTCTTACCACCTTACTGTTCCTTTACTCTCTCTTTACACCTTTACCCTCTCTTCATAGCACTTACTCCTCCTTGCTTGTCCCCTTTTATTCCCCACCCCTCCACCCCCCAGTATAAACTCTCAGGGCACAACTTGTCTGTTTCCCAGCTGAAGTCCTACTACCAAGAAATGGCCAGTACATTGTAGGCTCTCAATAAATATTTGTTGGAAAAAAAATAAAAGATGAAACAATTAAGAGCTTCTAATGTCCAAGGGTTTGAAGTTGTGTTTGTTTGGTCCTGTTTTGTTACTTACCTGTATCACATTGTGATCGGTGATAATTATTTGTGAGAACATTGGGATTACCACTTGCAAGGTGACATTATCGGGTAGGAAACCTAACCAAAAAGTTGTCCTCTTGGAAAAGTACAGGTATTGCTAAAAGCAAACTGTTTTCATCTGGTTCTGTCTTGTTTTTAAGACTGAGATAGTGAAATGTCACCCCCATGGGAATTTCACCTTGTTTCTGGAATGGTGGTCATAATTGTAGCATACCAACCAGTTAGACCTTGGAATTCCTGTAGGGTCTCCTCATTCCACGATTCAACAAAGACTGATATAATTAGCTACTACTTACTCAAGGGAGAAGCTCAAGTTCGCCAGGAAGAATTCAGTTCCATCTGACCCAACATTTAATATTTACTGAAGCCTTGTGCCCTTGCCCTCCTATTTGTTAATGTCTCACAGAACTCAGAGTGGTAGAAAAGCAGTGCATTAAACACATTGCATTACAAGTTACAATATGGGATGCGTGATGGTGTAATTACACCACAGGAGTCTCAGCCAAGCAAAAAGTCAGAAAGGGCTTCCTGGGTAAATGTCAGCTAAACTTGGACCCAAAGGGCAAGTGGAGAGTATCCAAATGAAGAAGATGAATGGAGTGTTTTCTAAGCCAAAGAAAAAGATATGGAAAAAAAATTTTAAAGGCATGCTGATGAGGCATTACACATTTTTTCCAGATATTGTCCTATTTTCATCTGTCATGTCCTTCTTTCCTTCTATCTCTAGCTTTTAGCCTATAGGTTAGCCCCTTCTCAATAACCATCCATTGCTCTGGGGAGGTTTATTTGCAAATCCAATCCAGGAACCAATAAACAAAGAAAACGGCTAAGAAGTAGCCTGGAACCGAGCCTACATTACACTTACAAAAATTTGATTTTCTGCAGAAAAAATATTTTGACTCCTACATTTTTGGACTTCATTAGAAAGATCTGAAATAGATGACACCAAGCTGTTTGCCTAAAATAATGTCCCAAGGCTGAATTGGCATGGATATTTCCTGAGATTAAAATAGAAACTTGTTTTGCTAACAGAAAACAACTTGGAAATCAAAGAGTCGTTTAAGTTGAGACCGTTATTTTTCCTTTTCTTGCATAAAATTCCTGTTTTTATACACACTAAGAAATCAGGATAGTGAGCTCACACTGCCACAGAACTTTCCATTAAAAAACTGAAGTTGGAGAAACCTCAAAAAGAAAATAAAGGTAGAAAAATGTTTGTAATATAACAAATTCATTCAACAAACATTTATGAGCACCTAGTACGTGCCAGGCACTGTTCTGGGCACTAAAGAAGAAACTTTCCCTTGAAGAGTTTGCATTCTACCAGAAAGACAGACATACAAACAAGAAATAAATTATACAGGACACCGGAAGGTGAGTGCTATGGAGAAAAGAACAAGGTAGAACAAATCATGGGGCATCCTGAGGGGGCCGATTTGCAGCTGTAAATTAGCAAATTTAAAGGCTGAATTCCTTCAAGAGGTAACTTTTAATCAAAGCCTGAAGTGAGAAAGTGAACCATGTAGATATCCAGGCAAAGTATCTGCCAGTCAATGGCCCAAAGGCAGGGGCACACCTGAGGTGTGCGAGGAACACATGGAAGTCATGGGCTAGGGAAAGAGAGAGAATAGGAGATTAGGCCTGAGAGGTATGAGAAATGGAGTCATTGGGGCAGGGTTTGAGAAGAGGGATGACTCAAAGGATATATGTTTTTACGTGCATTTTACAATGATCGTTGTGTGTTTTCATTTGAACAGTCTTTTAGTACATTATTTTTTACTCTGCAACAGCAGAACAAAGATTGTTTAAAATGGTTTCTAAATGATCTCCCCATGATCAGGCACCACAGGCTGCTAAGTAATAACAGCCCTCCATCTATGGCCTGCACGTGCCCCTGGAAGGGCAGCCTTTGCTATCGTTCTAACGTGCTCGAAGTTGAGCTGGCAAAGATAGAAAACAGCCTGCACGTTTCTTCTGCAAAACTCGACTGGAGAGCCAAACATTTCTTTCGGTTGGTTACAAAATAAAAAAATATGCCTTTGCCAACTCTGCGGGAGAAGCAAACTCCCGGAGTTTGCCTTTGCTAATTTGTCCAAGTCGTGCAGTCGTGCTGTGGTTTCACTCACTGCAGACACTGCTCAGCTCCAGCCCCACAAACGTCTCCCGTCTTGGGCTTCTCCGCCCCCGGCGGAAGCTGCTGCTAGCCCCTGCGGTCACCACCTGTTCAGGCGGAACCCGCGAAGCGCGCACCTTCGCCCCGGGTCCTTTCCCTCCCCGGCTCACCCTTCCCTGCGGAGCGCCCTGCGTTCCCTCGCCCAGGCCGGGCTTGCAACTTTCCTCGCAGCCTGGCGCCTGCCCCACTTGGCTGGCCCTCAACAGACGCTGCTTCCCTCAGCGCTTCAGCTCCCGAGCTTTCCGCGGAGGGGCCAAGCGCCCACACCCCCGGCCCCGGCCTGGGAGGGCGGTGAGGCGGGCGCACGCGCCCACCCCCACCCCCCTCCGCCCCCTGCGCCCCTCCCCGCGGGCGGCGCAGCTCCCCCTGCAGCACCTCCCCTCGCGGGGAGGGAGCCAGAGGGGGCTCCGGGCGCCGCGCTGCAGACCTGCTCCGGCTGCTCGCCGCGCCGCTCTCTTCCGACAGCTGCAGCAGTCGCCGCGGCGCCCGCAGCTCCTCCCTGGAGCCGAGGGGACGAGCGCGCCTCTCCTCCGCTCCCAGCACCCCCAACCTGTTCCCCGCGCGCAGCGGTGCATTCGCCGCCCGACATGGATTTCCTCCTGGCTCTGGTGCTCGGCTCCTCGCTCTACCTGCAGGCGGCTGCCGAGTTCGACGTGAGGTGGGTTGGGCCCCGGGGCGCCCTCTTCTCCTCCTTCCAGAGCTAATTCCGCGGGCGCGGTGCTGGGGTTCCCTCTCCCCGCCCGGCTGCGAGGTCAGAGAGGAGTCTACCCGGCCAGAAGTTGGGCCACCGCACGGCGTCGGCAGGAGGAGAGCCGTCGAACCGCTCTCCAGACCGGTGGCTGCCCGAGGCTGGGGAGGGCGACCCCTTCGAGTCCTGGAACCCAGCCGCGGCTCCCAGCTCCCGGATCGGGAATCAGGGCTAGGGAAGGAGGAAGGCTGGAGCCCGGCCCCGGGGCTCGGAGGGCGCGGGCTAGCTCCTAAGCCGAGGTGATGCGCAGGACACCTTTGGTCAGGAAACTCTGGCTCGTGATTTAGATTTCCCCACGGCCCTTCCGCGGGGAAACTTCCAGATGCCCGGGCCAGATCCCGGCCTGAAGCTGTCAGAGCCGCTCACACAAAGGGTAGGGGCGAGGAAGCGATTGGGCTTCCAGGGAGGACCCGTTTGCCTCCGCACTTGGTTTGCTTGCGGGAGGAGGACTCGAAATAAGGACTGAAAGGAGGGGAGCGCTACGTGTGTGTTTGTGTATGTGTACGCACGCACACACCGCTCACGAGACCTCGGGCGAGCCAGGCTGCAGCGTGCTCTGACAGGTTCCAACAACCCCCGGCTCCGTCGCCGCTGTCACTCAGCCGCTCCCCTGGCGGCGGCGCGCGGCGCTCTCTCCCCGCCGCGGGATCCGCTCTGGCGGGTGTGTGTGTTTGTGTCTGTCGGTCAGGAGGGCGTGCTTGGTTATCCCACCTCCTTGCAATTGTAGACCAGACCCGCTCCGAACGCCGAGCGCTGTGGCCGGTGCACAAACCAGGCTGGAACAGCCGGGAGAGATTTTAACCTGGGTCACACCGCCATCCAGTCTTCCTCTTTCAGAGACACCCCCCCCCCCCCCCAACCTCTCCAGGTAGCCTTCTGAGCAGCCCCAAAGACAGCCGCACCTGTTTTCCTTGTAATCTTTGAACGAATCAATTCCACGATTGATTGGCTTTCTTGTACCTGGAGGGGAACAGGAACCGAGGAGAACCAGTGGAGCGCTTAGAAGAGCTACCGCTTGTTTACCACCTGGTTGGAGGAAATAGAAAGTTCGAGGTTATTTTGTGCTTTGTGCTCGCGGGCATAAGGGGAGATAAAAGAAACGGGAATTGAAAAGATTAGGAGTGTTTAAGAAAATGTGGGTAGCGGCCAGAGGCTGTTTTATTTTATTAAAGCAATTCTTTGCCCACGTGTTGTGCATTTCTAGCACGCACACATTTGCAATAAGAAATACATCACATGGTATTGCGTTAAGATTTTTAAGGTAGCTTTAAGTTTAAAACAGCCAATTAAAATATTGAGCCTGTGGGAGTAAAAAGTCAGGTGGGAATCTAAAAGAAACGATTTACCAAATAAGGTGTCAAAGTGGAACCTGGTGGATAAATTGGTATCCTTGAAATTGAATACTTTTAGTCCTTATTTACATTAATGAGGAAGATAACAGGGATTGTTGATGCAGGAAAGTTTCACACCACAGGGACACTTGAGATGTTAGCTACACTTTAAACTCTTCCAGGTTTTATTTAGACTTCTTTTTCTAATACTTCTTTATTTTCTGGGAACATTTTCTGCCAAAGAGTCCTATCTCGAAAAGAGATCTGTTTCATTTGATTTTGAGGACTCCCATCTTTCTGCCCCTTCCCACATCTTCTCCTTTCCAAGGCAGAAAATGTAAGGCAGATTTTTTTTTTCTTTCTGCTTTGACATGTCATATTATTTAATACTTTTCAGTTTATGATAAATCAGTCAAAACTGGTTTTCCCCCAAGTAACAGGTGTGGGTCTTTGAGGAATCTGTTTTATTTCAAGCTTCAGAAACCACCCTGTGAGTGTCAGCCTTGAGAATTCTTGGTTTTAGCTGATGCTATTTCCATATTACAAAGGATCTTCCCCTCCTTTTCACCGTGCTCCTGTGTGTAGTACATATGTTTAACTGTCTGAAATTTGGAACTAGATCACAGCAGAACTATTTTCCTGAGTTTTATCCTTAAATTTCTGCTGGCAGGAAAGAGTTCATAGTAGATTGTTGGGTGTGATTTAAATTCTTTTTTAAAAGTAATACCAGAGGAAATAATTTTTAATTTCAAAAGTATCTTTATTTATTTTGAATCTTTTTGTTCGGTAGGTGGCCCAGGCAAATAGTGTCATCCATTGGCCTGTGTCGTTATGGTGGGAGGATTGACTGCTGCTGGGGCTGGGCCCGCCGGTCCTGGGGACAGTGTCAGCGTGAGTATCCTCTCTGGGAACTTCAGCTCCCTATGGGGTGCGGCTTTCCACCATTATTCATGGCTTCACTCTGCACATCAGTGGGCTCATTACTGAGCAAGACTTGGTGGTGTGGTTCTGACACGGGAGTTTTCAGTTCCTGACTCCTTATCTTGCCTCTTTCAACCGGAGCCAGCTGTACGTAGCAAGGGGCCAGCTTTGTCAGTCACAGAAGAGCCACGTATGATGCTTTAGCATTTGTCCCCAATATCCCCAGCTCCTGTTTTCTCATCAGGCTTTTTCTTTTCTGTGCTCCAGACTCTGAGATGGAGGTAAGATAATGAGTCTAGACTGTATTTACACTAAACAGTCTCTGAACCTTATAGCACTAATATAATCCTTACCATACCTGTTGTGGAAGGTAGCCTATTTGTAAAGCCTTTTTTTTTTTTTTGAAGTGAGATTGTATTGACTATTCTAAATAGACCACCCACTGTAATCAAATAACACCTCTGAAATAGCATAGTTTTTATTTTCTGTAAGTAATCAACATCATGGAATAAGTGCCACATCAGAGTACTGATTTTTTACCTTTTCCATGGATATTTTAATAGCAGAAATTAGAACCACATCATGGAAGTTTGAGAAATTGGTTCCCAGAAACTGTATTGGGATCTCAAAATTGTATTCTATTCCCCTACAAGAAACTCTGCAAATGATCAAGTAAATTTCTGGGCATCTGTCATGTCTGGTGGGATGATGGGAACACAGTTGGATTCCTCATATCCCAGTGCTCACGAGAAAGGAGCTTAGAGGAATAGAGAAGTGAAGTGAGGAAGGCTGGAGCCAGACAGGGCAGAGCCCTACAGATGTGTTGGCCGTGGGAGGAATAAATTTAAATTCAGGGAAGCTAGGAGTTCCCACAGCTATGTCCATCTTTGAGAATTGTGCATGATATCTGCCCTTAACTTTGCGAAGAAGGAGGGAGAATAATATTAACAGGTTGACATCTCTGGTTGGAGATGGAAAGGTAAAAGGGGACTAAGGTTTTTCTGTTACCTGCAAGGCACTGGGCTAGACTTTTTGCACTGTTGGGCCATTTCGTCTTTTAATTAAGGGAGATGATGGTAACTCCAGTTTCCAGTAAACAAAAGAACTAGGCAAAGCTGCTGTGCCTGACAGGTTAGTTTTTTTTAAGTTTTTAAACATGTATTCATTTTTGAGAGACAGAGCATGAGCGGGTTTGGGTGGGGGGGGGGGGAGTGCAGAGAGAGAGGGAGACAGAATCTGAAGCAGGCTTCAGCCCTGAGCTGTCAGCACAGAGCCCGACATGGGGCTTGAACTCATGAACCGCGAGATCATGCATGACCTGAGCTGAAGTCGGATGCTTAACTGACTGAGCCACCCAGGCGCCTTTCCACTGGTTAGTTGTTTTTAAGGGAAGATGGTCAAAAAGAAGAATGGTGCCTGGTGGAATAGTCTTCTGCCCATTATACCACAGTGTCAAGAAGCATTTGCACAGCTGGAGGCCACAGGTGTGGAAATTGAAGAGCAATCCGCTTTTGATAATCAAAGCGCGAAGAGAGGATGGGCTCAACACACATACCACACCGTCCCCAAATAAAAAACATGAGTAATTTCTTTGCGGGAATGGAGGTAATTTCCCCCTTTGCTGCCTTAATTGTCAGGATTATTAAAGTGCTTTGGGGTGTGCAGGGTCTCCCAGCCCGACGGAGGACAAGGCTGTTCTGGCAGAGTGCCCCGAGCAAAGTGGAGCGCACTGTCCCTGCAGACAGAGTGCCAGAGTGGACGGCCGGCAGAGGCGGAGGAGTCCATGTGCACTCTGCCAGATGTGCTAAAAGAATTCCAAGGAGAAAATTCCTCTGTGTCTTAGAGGTTCATCAACCGTGGAGTTCCCCGGAAAGAGCTTCTAAGAGCTGTTTTGCCTTTTTACATGTAGTTACGTTTTCTCTAGTATACACCAGCTTGGTGATTCTGAATTTAAATGAACGTAAAGACTTTGCACAGTTTCGGCGGCATTACCGAATTTAAACATCCAACATCCGAGGAAGTTCCTAGCAGAGTATTTTTCCCAGCAGAAATGAGCCACCATTTTATTATTTTCTATACCGTCGTTTTGTTTCTAACAGAGTGTAAAGTGGTGAAGTGTAGCATTTGATAGTAGTTATCTTTCTTCCTATTCCTTGAGAATCTGTGGAAGCTGCTACAATGACATGAGTCAATTATTGAAATGATAATGTTATAAAAATGTATAGATCCTGCACAAATCACAGCTTACCTTAACGGAGAATTGGTGGAAGTTTGAGAGGCAGCATAATGGAGGGGAACATGGACTCTGGAGCTAGACTGCCTGGGTTTAAATTTCAGTTCCACTGCTTATTAGCTGTGTGACCTTGAGCAAGTGATTCGACCTCTCTGTGTTTGAGTACAACACCTCATAGGACCATACCTGAGGTGTAAATGAGTTATTTGTAAAGCACATAAAACAATTCCTGGCACAGAGTAAATAGTATGTATGTGTTTGATGATGTGGGATGGGACACACCCATGCTATCAGATTCTTTGTTTTCTAGGCATGATAAATGTATTTTTGCATTTATACTGCCAAAATTTAAAAAATGATTCTAAGATTCTCAGTGATACAATAAAATAAAAAGCCTTTAAATTAAAAAGGGCCAGATGGATCTTTACCATTGATATTATAGATGGCAAACTTGTAAAAAAAAAAAAAAAAAAAAAAAAACAACAACAACAAAACAAATTCAAAGATGGATGTTTCCTTGTGTAAGTTTTGTTTTTGCAGAATCCCAGATGGTCCAAATGTCTCTTGTCAGCTTAGAGTTCCCCCCATCTTTGTTTTGCTATAAACAGGTGGAGGAATGTGGGGGCCAGAGGTCAGCTCAAAGTAGGAAGAAGAGCACCAAAGAGAGGCTTGCTGGGGACAAACAGAAAGCTCCCGATTAGTTTTTAAAGGAAACTTTTAATTTAAAAAAATTAAATGTTTTTGTCACTACATTTATTCAAGGAAAAAAATGCCTTGCTGTTCTTTAAACACTTACACTTGTAGGTAATGGATTACCTACAAAACTTCCAGAGAGCTTCTGGGAAATTTACTGTGAAAAATGTTTTTGCCTTTCTGATCCTTCGATAATTTTAGAGTTCTTACCCATGAGGACCGTTCTCCTTTCCTTATCCAAGGTCCCCTGGTTCTTGTGTTTCTGAATGATTCAGTTAGGAATTTTCCTTCAAATTAGCACAGCAAAGCAAAAGGAAACTATTCTTACCTAGACACAGAACCTCCAGATTTGTCCCTTAGAAGATGTGTGGAAGTGGGGGGAAGCCATGCCCTCATTATGTTTCTTATCAGCTCTCACGGTCTAGTTCGGTGACCCTTTGGTGTTTAATCCACTTGGTTGAGCATATGTAAGCCATTTTGACTCTATTCATGTGACTCAAATATATGTATTTACATAGAACATGCTGCTTTTCATGTTCACTTGCTACTTTCCTTTACATGGGCTTGTTTGGAGAGGCCAGTTGACTTTGCAGGGTGCTAGTGTTGCTCAGCCTCTGCCCCAGGTCACGGTGTCTAGCCACCAAGCCCCCGTCAGGCAGACTTCTCATCCTTCCCGCAGGAACTGAGGAAGAACGATGCTACCCAGACAGGCAGAGGAGCTGTCTTCCTGCTTCCTGCCCGTGCCACCTGACATTCTATCCCAACGTTCCTGCCTGGCTGTGGAAAGTAAGACCTGGTCCAGAAACAGGCAGATTGTGTTTTCATACTCCTTTGAGAGGGCATACCCTTCTCTCTATCCTTTGATTCTTTGTTTTATATTCTTTTAAAGAAGTTTTTATTTAACCTCCAGTTAGTTAACATACAGTGTAATATTTCAGGTGTACAATATAGTGATTCAACACTTCCATACAGTACCTGGTGCTCATCACGACTGGTGCCCTCTTTAATCCCCATCATCTATGTAACCTATCCCTCCACCTACTTCCGTTCTTGACTCTTAAACAGGTATCTACATATTGAGAATTCAAAACTTGACTTCTAATTGTCTTGGGCTTTATCTTCATGGACTGTTGATTGTGACTCTTTATGGTAAAGGGAAATTTTCTTAATCACAACGCACTGATAGTTCTATATGTACAGCACACAGCACCTTAATTAGATTTGTCACAAAATACTTGTTTCTTGTTCTGTAATTAATCTATTCCTTCACTTTCCCATCATATTAATGGTATACTTCGTTTTAGTGATTTCAACAATTTCTCCTGACAAGTGGAGATCTCTGTACAAAAGATTTCTCAGGGGCTGTGTATTTTATTTAAAACAACCGCGTATGCTGTGGAACCAGCTCTTAACTGAAAGCACCAGATTGTTTGGGACACCTGAGTGTCTCTGACTTTTATACCTGGTTAGCTAGTTAACTTTTCTCAGCTGCAGTCTTTTTATTTTACAAGTAGATTTCTCAGATGCGTTGCAGCTCTGAACTCCATCTGAGAGCTTCCTTAAGGCAGAAAGAGTGTGGAGGTTAAATATTGTATTTCTACGTGGTTGTCTTTTGGTTTACTTTAGATATTTGGTTGCATACGTAGCTATGACAGTAGTGTTTCCGTCCAAAGCACTCTTTAGAGGTGTGAAGAAAAATCCAAAATACAAGTTCTGTGTTTCGACAAAGATCGTCAGTTTCTGAGTTCTTTGGCGGTCACTGAGCATTTTGTGGTTTCCGAAGGAAATTACGTGAATTCGGGTGGTTTTGTATCATTTTTCCTTAAAACGAGGCAAAATGCAGCTGTTCTGTTATGTTTTTCTGAAGGTTTTTGGAACGATATAAAACCTATACCTAGAGGTTGACTTTATTAGTTCTAAACCTCATTTCTTCCCACCTCCTCCCTGAGGTTAGCAAAGGCTAAAACTGTACAATTGTCCTGGAAAGTGAAACTTTTGAATTCTTATCAATGTTAAATAAATTTATAGGCTAGTGTGACATAGGGACCGAGAAACAGTAATTTATTCTAAAACTATTTTGGAGTTGTCAAATAATTTTGCTGGATAATATATATTACTGGCTAAGGATTGTGGATGACCGGAAAGACTGAAGAGCAAATTGTTAAATTCTTTCTGTACTTCAAATGAAAAGGTTATTAGTTTTAGTAGAGATTTTGATTTAGTCAGTGAAACATTTAGATTTCATATTTCATTTGTTACTTGTATCTAGGTTCAGAAACTTGAAATGGAACGTGATTTATTGATTTTTGCTCCCTATACTGGTTTCCTGTCCTCAGCACACAATTATATAGATTACACCTTTCTTTGCTTATTGAGATTTTGAAAATTTTTCTTTGAAATAATCAAGAGTAAATGAGAAATACTGGAATTGGCTTTGAAGGTCACACATAGTGCTCCCCCAAAGAGAGGTTATTCCTAGTGAGTGCCTTTCCATGTTTACTCAACAGCGCTAGCAACCTCCATTGAATGTGAGAGATAAACCTTTTTATGCTCATACAGTCACATGTGCAAGAGAAACTGGGAGTCTCAGGTGGGAGCTGTGTTGAAGATGGCCGGCAGGTCCTGGGTCCAGTTTAATGGAGCTGGGCACACTTCACTATTTTAAAGTTGTTAGCTTCCTCCTCTATTTTGGGGTGGGTATGCAGATTTTTGGTTCTTTGCTTTTGGGTTTTTTTGGGTTTTTTTGTTTTGTTTTGTTTTTGTGGTAGGAGTAAAAGCAGTTCAGTGGACAATCTTATAACTACTTTTCAGCACGAAACCCGCATCTCCAAATCCTCAGGAAGTGGAGTTTTTAAGATTATTCAACTACCACTTTCCGTGAAAAGGTTATTTAAGAACACCATGTACTTTGAGTAACTTCAAGTGGTCTTGGAATGCAGATTCCAGACTAAAATCAGTGTTGAAGAAGTTTGACCTTTTCAAACAGGTAGTTTTTGAGTATGTGGAGTCTTGAAAGTTAAGTTTCCCAGAAATGACTTTGTTTCTTCATTCTCTTCTGATCTTTATATAATACTTTTAAGATCTACTGATTCCCTAAGATCCCTTCATAGAGTTAATCTGGAAAGGCCTTAACCTTTATGGATTGGAAATGTTAGTGCTTCACAAGCTGGGACGTCAGGCCACGTAAAGGGAAGCACTCTCGTCGCTGCACAGTCAGCTGCTACATGTGCTGCTTCAGAGTGCATGTACACGTCCACACTGGTACCAAGGACGCACTTCTGGCCCCAGAAACAACACTGTGTTTCTGCTTGAGAACTTTTGGATAAGCTCTGAAAAATACAGGTGTGTTTTTCCTCCCTCATTCCCTGTTACAGCAAATGTAATAGCATTTTTGAAGGGTGCATTTTATCTGTAGAATTCAGGTTATATGCATTTTGAGTCCTTTGAATCAACTGAATGCTTTTAAAGCGATAATCCAGTGATGTTGAGGGAGTCCATGCAGCATCCCTTGGTGAGTAATGGAAGATATCTATCATAGGGGCTGGGCCTTCATCATGCTGAAGATGAAAGGGAGGGAGAGGAAGGTTCTGATAGCCTAATCCTCATTACTCCCCCTTCCTTCCTCACCACCACACATAGATATTGTCACCCCTTTCCCACCAGTTTGATGCAGGTTAAAATGTTTTCCCCATCAATCTTCTAAAAATATTTATTTTGTCAGAGAAAATGCACTTATTTTTTTTCATATATCCCTCCTCAAGAGCAATGAATATTATCAGCTTTTTGTGTACCTTTCAGAAAGAATTTACATACTTATGGACAAATTCCTATATCTTCTCTACCCCATCTCTTTTGTCCAAATGAAAGGCACACTGTATACATTGTTCTGTACCTTCTTTCCCTTAACAATATATCTTGGAAAGCTTTCTTTATTATCAGTATATGAAGAGCCTGCTCACTTTTTTTAAAAATGGATTTGTAATACTCTATTACATGGCTGTATCATAATTTATTAATCAGAATCTTCTTGACGGACATTTGTGTTGATTCTAATCTTTTACTAATGCAAACAATTCTAAAATAAGTAACCTTGAATATACAGTGAAGAAATATTGTTTTGGATGTGTTCTAGTATTTTCTACATATGCGTTCGTAGTTTTGACTAATTGATCAAAGGTTTCTTACATGGTAGTTAGTAGGTGATGGAAAAGACTGGATTGCACTGCTGACTTAAGGCTCTGGCAATTCCGTATCCAGAACCTGATATGTTGCTTGATTCTAGGATACTCTGATCCCTGCTCTTTCCCTCCAAAACCCCTCTGATAAGTCCGTGAAGGACCCTTTGTCCCTCCTCTTCATCTGTTTCTTCTTGACCAGAGGCAACTGTCTGATATTGTGAGGATGGAGTGAGGTTTGTCTGTTTGCCAGGATTTCCACCAGGATTTAAAAGTGACTTTAAAACCATAGAGGTGTAACTTTTCTATTAGTTATTCTAACCTTTATCTTAATTGTAAACTTAAATCATTTTATTTTAAAAATTAAATGCATGCCTAAGTCAAATATTAAAAGACTCGAAGACAGGGAGAGGGTAGTGAAAGTAAGCCTTTCTAACTTATTTTTCTGACACCTAGTTCCAACCCCCAGGAACTGTTTCTTAGTGATATTTGCAGAGATTTCTAAGCATTTGCAAAATTATCTTTGTTCATAAATTGATAACACAAAATAGGATTATTCTCTATCTTCTTTTCTCATATATTGCATTTGGAAATCAGTCCTTATCAGTTCATGTAAGCATGACTCATTCTTTTTTTTTTTTTTTTATTTTAACGTTTATTTATTTTTGAGACAGAGAGAGACAGAGCATGAACAGGGGAGGGGCAGAGAGAGAGGGAGACACAAAATCTGAAACAGGCTCCAGGCTCTGAGCGGTCAGCACAGAGCCCGACGCGGGGCTCGAACTCACGGACCGCGAGATCGTGACCTGAGCCGAAGTCGGACGCTTAACCGACCAAGCCACCCAGGCGCCCCCATGACTCATTCTTTTAAATGGTTGTACAGTTTACCATTATATGGGTGTACCTAATTAACTTAAAAATCCCTATCTATGCACATTTAGGTGATTTTCAGTATTTTGGTTTTATGAAATGTGTTGCAGTCAGTATCTTTACATATTCATCATCACTGTTACAGTGATAGGGACATCCTACTCTTATGTAAGTACAGTAATTGAAGAACTCTCATTTTACTTTTATAAATTATCTGATAAAAATATGTAACTTAGGGGCGCCTGGGTGGCGCAGTCGGTTAAGCGTCCGACTTCAGCCAGGTCACGATCTCGCGGTCTGTGAGTTCGAGCCCCACGTCAGGCTCTGGGCTGATGGCTCGGAGCCTGGAGCCTGTTTCCGATTCTGTGTCTCCCTCTCTCTCTGCCCCTCCCCCGTTCATGCTCTGTCTCTCTCTGTCCCAAAAATAAATAAAAAACGTTGAAAAAAAAATTAAAAAAAAATATGTAACTTAAAGGAGATTCAAATTTGCATAATATTACACAGTGGAAACCTTCCTTTTAGCCACTTCTTATTTTTGATTCCTTAGAAGAGAGTTTAAAAATAATAGAATTGGTTTCTTTGTTTCTATTTGTTTATGTTCTACCTTGTTTGGGGAAGGATATGAAGATGGCTTCCAGGAATGCATGCAATAGAAAAACAGAATTAACAAGGGCTAGGGGAAGGAAAAAAAGGATACAGTAAAAGATAAGTTGTTGGGAGGAGAGTTATTATTAAAATATAGATATGTAAGACTTCGGTCCTAAATATGTCTTCTAATTTGGCTCTTAGCTTCCGGTAGCCAAAGGAAAAATAAAAGTGTCATTTTCATACAATTCATGATGTTTGTTATGGGATAGACGAGTTATTTGGGGGAAATTGTGGCTTTTCCCATATGTAAACTTTCATGTGGTCCCTCACAGAGCAGTAGTGAATGGTGGAGTGGAAGGGGCCACAGCAACATTTCTGTCCTGAAGGGAGAGGGAGAGGGAAAAGGAGAGGGAGAGGGAGAGGGGGAGGGGGAGGGGGTGGGGGAGGGGGAGGGAGAGGAGGGAGAGTCTGGCGCAGGGCTTGATCTCAGGAACCTGGAGATCAGGACAGCTGAACTGCTGAAATCAAGAGGTGGAGTCAGACTCTCAACTGACTGATCCACCCGGGTGCACCTGGTGGTGGTTTTACAAACCCATTTCCTAGAAGATCCTCTGATCTAAGATGAGGACTTTAATTTTTTTTTTTTAATGTTTTCATTTATTTTTGAAGGAGAGAGAGAGAGAGAGCATGAGCGGGGGAGGAGCAGAGAGAGAGAAGGAGACACAGAATCCGAAGCAGGCTCCAGGCTTTGAGCTGTCAGCACAGAGCCCTATGCGGGGCTCAAACTCACAAATTGTGAGATCATGACCTGAGCCGAAGTCAGATGCTCAACCGACTGAGCCACTCAGACGCCCGAGAACTTTACTCTAAAAGCGCAGTTCATGGGAAGTTTAAGAAGCATTATCTACATATTTAGTTTCTGATAGCTCAGTCCAGCCCAGAATAGCGTGATTTGTGAACTCTTTAGGACTTTTAGGACAATTCCAGGTTAGAAAACACAGTTTGAAGTTAGGATCTCTCTGTGTCCTGAAGTTTGGTGTATTATCAAAGTCTATTCCATACTGCTTGCTTGTTTGCTGGCTTGCTCTTTCTCTCCCCTTCCCTCCTTCCTTCCTTCCTTCCTTCCTTCCTTCCTTCCTTCCTTCCTATTTTAAAGATCAGTCAACAGCTTATAGAGTTGGTATCCAGAGGCTTTGTAAATGGAGTGCAGATAGATGTCTTCTATTAACCAGTATAGAGGGGTTCTGCAAATAAGTCAGTGGGAGAATTTTTTTTTGTCAATTTTGTATGAGTTACTTTTGTATTCATTGGATATCAGCACAAAAGCTCATCAACGTTTTGCTATGGCTTAATTCATTTCTAAGCAATTATGGGTTGGGATAAAAGATGAGGCACAAACATTGCCTCCAGGCATCATTTATCCTACATGAGCTGTTAAATGAAATAGGACCAGTGAACCCAGGAACATCAAACTCCTTGACCAGTGCTCATTTCCCCAAAGCTCTTGATTGTTGCAGATGTTCAAAGGAGCCAAAATAACCCTTAGTTTTTATCCCAGTTTCCCTGGATCTCATGAAGGGCTCTTATAAGTAAGTCACTTAGGCCTGAATAGACTCAAAGCGGAATCTGTGGTAAGTACTTTTCATGTTCCTAACCAGACTCAAACTTGACTCCTTTTCACTGGGGTGTGAGGAAGAACTGGTTCTCCTGCAGTCCTCAAGCCCCAGGGGGCAATGGAGCCTAGAACCCTAGTGCACACAGGTCCTCAGAGAATCTCTCTCTCTCAAAGGAAGATAGCTCAGTGTGTGGCTTAAGAGGGCACCAATCAGTCAGTACCCCATCTCCTCAGGAGAAGCAGAGAAAGGAGCTTTGAATGCCTTTCCTCAGAGGTCAATACCAACCAAGACTCTAACCTGAGAATGGTTACCTATGTCAGTCAACCTAGAAGGGAGCTAAGAAGTTTACATTGCTCGGGCCAAGACCTTCTCTTTTTTCATGGGAACAAGTAAATGATCGGTTCTCAAAAATCATACAATGCAGCCAAAATAATGTGGCTTGAAAACATTTCAAAGTGATATCAGTCACTACAACCATAGAAAAATATCAGTAGCATAGGCCTAATGTGATTGACGGTGCATCCTTGGGGATCTATCAGGGCAAATTAGTTGCAAAATGTATACCTAGTTACTAAAAATTGATTTGTTACTAACTATAGAGTTCAGTTAAATAATACCAAATTAAAGAAATTTTCCATTTTAACACTCCATAGCTTTTAACTTTTCTGATTTCATCACTTAATTAATAGTAGTGCATAATTAGATAATTATGGTCATACTAGAATTTCTAATAAAATTACTAATAAAGCCAGCATAAAGGAATGCATTAACATTGAAGCCCAGATAGGATAAAGTTTTATTATGTGTGGTAAAAGAGTGACAGATATTTATGTGTTCTTTGGATTTTCTTTCATAGATTTCTCAAGAATTTTAGTATAACTTAGTCTGATGAAACAATGTTAAGTGAACTTGTTACTATGGAGGGGAAATTTATCAATAGGCCAGGCAGTTTCTTAGCTTTAGAATATAGTAGTTGACTTTGAGGAAAAAAATTTTTTTTCTAGTTATATTTTATTACAAACCCTCATTTTCTGCCATACATTGATTGAAAGCTGGAGAGATCTCCTTGGTAGGTACTAGGTGTCAGGAGAGAGTCAATTTGCCACTAGTTACTTGCATGTGGATAATCTAGAGTCAGTTAAATTTTATTTTTTTTAAAAGTTCGTTTGTTTTTAGAGAGAACACATGCTCCTGTGGCGAGTGCATGCAGGAGACAGGCAGAGAGAGAGGGAGAGAGAGAGTCTGAAGGACTCTGCACTGTCAGGGTCAAGCCCAACGAACCCATGAGATCATTACCTGAGCCGAAATCAAGAGTTGGATGCCCAACTGACTGAGCCCCCCAGGTGCACCTAGAGTCAATTAAATTTTCAAACTGAACATTTCATTTGGTCAGTACCTTTTTAACCTTTCTGTAGATTAATTACATAAATTCTCCAGAACCAATGTGTTTTCCCAAAGTAGCATCATCAGATCACAAGATTAGGGTTGCCTTTTGTACATATTATTGATTTCTGGTGAAATTTTAGGAAATATGTCATGGTTTAAATTTGCACTGATGTACACAAAGGAAGAAACAATTGGAAATTTCTGGATTTATGCTTACTTTGCCAAAAACAACGTTTCTTTCCCAAAAATCTTTAGCCTTATTTTCATACTTTAGAGTTCTCAAATTCAGTTTCTAAGAGAGATCCCTAAATGGTCAAAGGTATGTGTTGTGACATTTATGGAAATTACCTCCGTAGACCGACATCCAAATATAAGCTTCCTGCCACCCAAAATATTTTTCTAAAGCCTTTGGTACCTCCTGTTTTATTTCAGTGTTAAAATTTGTAGGTACTTAGTCAAATCTTTGCATGCCCACAAATAGCAAATAGGTAAACACAAATTGTAGCTCTTACTGTGTTTTTTTTTAACATGCCTGGGTGCTTAGAGTTGATTTTATATACACTTACTATGGTAATAGCTTCTAATGGATAAATCGTCCCATGTTCAATACGGTTACATAAAGATTTCATGGTGTTTCACATAGATAATGGCGGTTTAAGGTCCTTTGTCCCTTGGATTGAGTTTTAAAATCATCGATGAATTAAAAGATTCATCGTATCTTAGTGTCTGTGTACAGTCAAGAACTAAGACATTCCCATGTATAGTTTCTTTTCCCAACTAAGGCAGAAAAAAATTTTTTTGAAACAATTGGGGGAGTTGGGGGGAAACTATAAAGAAATGATTTGTAGCTTTGTTAAATGTTCTGTTCTCTAATCTTCTGTTGGATTCTGATGAATTCTGTAGCTCTAAGACTTACAAAGTAGTGGGCTGAAAGTTGGGATCATCCAAATTACTCAAAATATGCTGTTCATGGGATCTGTTGTCCTGGATATTGATGCTTTAAATGTCCAGTGTTGGATTGTTGTCTATGAATAGAGTTTGCCAGGCTAATATATAATATAAATTTTTTTGACAATGAGAAATGTAGTGTGAAATTTAAGGTTACATTGTAGAGAAGTTTTTAGATTTACTACTTTTTCTAGCTGCAGATTAGGGTTGAGAGGTAGAAGTGCAGTGTCAGGAAGGACCTTTTCCTTTCATGCATGTACCTGGCATTTGTCACCTGTAAAATGTGCATATGTCATGCTGTGCTCTTTGCTTAAGAGGCTGTGCGACTCCTGTCTGGAGCATGTGGTAATTTTATCAGTCTTAGTCTGGGGCATTGCATCATTTGCTTTTCTAAGGTTATGCTTAACCTAGCATTTGTGCATTTTGTAATTAATTTACAGTGAAGTAAACCATACACTAGAAAATAGGCATACATTTGGATAATAGGTGGGTTCAGTTCTTTAGGGTTTCTCATCCCTCATTTTTTTTTTTTAATATTCAAAACCTAGGATTGACTTCATATCTGTAAACCTGCGTTTTGCAGGCCAGAAAAACTAATCTCCAAATAGTTTAGTTTCTCTGGATTATGTTGGCCACAATTTCATAAAATCATCAGTGTGCTTATTATTTTTAACCATGCCTCATATCACCAAGAGCCCTCAACAAAGTTCATCATAGCAACACTCAGGTGAAATGAAGCAATGGTTCTTGGGCAGGTCACAGGAAAGTTCTAGACTTGTAAACTATGAGTGGCTTGGCTTTGCTGTCAGGTTGCATGTATTTGCTACCGTGGCTGTTTTACAATGGCTGTGGAGAAACAGATTAGCAGGAGAAGATGGGGCAGATATTTCCATACTATATGCTGCTAATGAATCCTATTTTAGTGCTTCTCACAGTGGTCTTTATATCACAAAAAATACACGTAGGGCATTTATTTTTGGCGGCTTTCACAAAAATTGTGGCGACAGTTGCTTGTGAAAATTTCCTTATGCATCAGTAGAGGCTAGACCCCAGAAACTTCTTGGAAATAGTCTACTCCGGGTTTAACATTGCTTTGACTTAAAATGCAGTTTTGTATAGTTTTCAAAATGCAAATTTTAAAACATGGGCTAAAATCTCATGCTAGAAGCCTTATTTAATGGATATACATATCGATACCATACATTTTACTAATCTACATGTGTCAAGGCTGACTTACATAAAGTAGGAGAAATGTGACCCAACTTAAGATATTAGAAGACAAAAGTAAACTATACAGAACTGTTTGGCTGCTTTGTACTAATATAATGAGTTAGAAAGTAATGATGTTTGCTATTCTTTATTGTTTACCTTTATTTAAAATCATTTTATTTTTCTCGATAAATTTGATTATTTACAATTGGCAGTTAAAGAGTATTAAAGAAACGGTATCCTTTTATATTTTTCCCTTATAATACATAACCATAGGCATAAACAATTGTCCTTAATATGTGATCCAGAATGTAATTTGCAATTTATGCTTTGATTTATTTTCAGCCTTTTGCTAAAATTGTACCTGATATATTTCATTATTCTATTTTAAGAAATGTGTCAACATCAAGATATGGTGAGTTCTTTTAAAGTTAACATCAACAACAATAAGATACAAAACACTAATTTATTATGAACCTGACCAATATGAAAAATATCTCTAACAAGCATATATGTATATATAGACACACATATATGTATATGTGTGTGTCTGTATGTGTATATATATGTGTGTGTGTGTATATATTGAGATATATATATATATATATATATATATATGAAAAAATATGTGCCTTTAAAAATACAGAACAATCATTCTGGATCAATAGTTAAATTATTGTGTCAAATTGGGCTTAGAATATTTTTCATCTGGTATTACCCAAAAAAAGGCTCCATTCACTGAATTTTAATTTATGAAAATAAGTACATAAATCAAAAGTTGAAGCCAATATTTTACGCCTTAAAGAGGGAAGGTATTAATCCACAAAGAAGTAAAAAATCCCCTCTTCCCTTACCTCTAGGACCTCTAGGCTGGTCAAATCCTAACCATTATTAGTATTATTTCAAGTTTCTTCCGTTTACTTTCATTAAACCGGGTTATTTATGTATCTTCAAGTGAAATGGCTGAGCTTTCACGGTAATTCTTGTTGCTATTGACAACCAAAGCAGCCATGCAAGAAGAAAATGCTGTGGAAGGAAAGAAAAAACAAACCTTAATTCCTCCCCAAAGTTGGAGAGAGAAGGGAACACAAAATATGTAAGAAACAGGTAAGTAAAGATCTATCAATTTAAAAACTACCAGCCTTGGTTACTAATTGATTCACAGTTCTAATTTTTTTCAGATATTTTGTCCAACACTCATTTAAATAAAAGGATACTGTCTCTTGGGACCAAAAATTAATATTCTGAAAATGAAAAATTGGATTGGAAAGGTACAGTGCCGTGAGCAGTCTGAAATCTTCTAATTTAGAATTTGGACTATGGAAGAATAGCACAACTTCACTTGGTTAATATTTTTGTTACAAAATGTTTTTTAATGACAAAATGGTGACTAAAATATTACTATTTTAAACATGTCCTAGATTTTTTTTTTTTGTTTCAGAAAAGCACTGAGAGTTGAATATGTGTAAGTCTCCGGGAATGTAACAAGTTGCTAAATACCCAAGTCCAGCCTCCTTACAGAGAAAAGATCTGGAATTTCTTTTTTTGGACATTTGTTTTGCAGCTTTCTACGTCTTAAGGCAGAGAATAGCCAGGATAAGGTGCCAGCTCAAAGGTTAGATGAACATATTTCTTGAAATAATTTTGGCTAATCTATGTCTTGAAAGGCATAACCTCTAAATAATAACTTTACAAAGCTATCAATAAAACTTAACCTTAGTTGTGTTTTTGAGTTGCCTTTTTTGGGGAAAACTATATTTTTTAGAGATGTACTTACTCTTCATAATTATGTAAGTTAATTTTATTTCAGTTATTACATTAAACTTTTCCCTTTCAGTTTATAATTCCTTTCTCCTGTCTTATGAATCTAATAAATTGACCTCCATTCTAACTTAAAGGACAGTTTATATTTTTAATACTTAAAGAAGCAAATTAAAAAAAAGTCCACCAAATGAAATTACTAACACCAGCCTATCATTAACCTGAGGGAATTGTATCTCATATCATTAATTCTCCGTGGAAGAATTCAGGTAAGAAATATTTTTATTGTGTAAAATATAAAAGATGTTATAATAGGACTTAGCAGTGTTCATGTTGTTTTGGTACAAAAAAGGTTCCTCATTTAAAATATTTTTGGAAGTGAATAGTGTCACTTAACAAATCACCCTTGTGACACTTTAGTGGGAGATTCTGGTGAAATAGGTGAAATTCTCTTTAGTGGAATTGGGGCCAAGAAGGCAATGTACTTTAAACTGATAGATAAAAGACACTAGCACATGTCATAGAAAATGTTTTTAAGAGAGGATTTTAATAAAAACATTTTGGGGAAAATTTGATAGTGCTAGAAGTAAAAGTTAAAGGGTTTCTTTGTTCAGGGGGATTTAAAAATAATCATAGTGTATGTATTTTATAGTTAGTAAGAGTTAATAGGTTTAACTAGCAGAACTACGGCTGAAGTTAAGGAAGCAATGCCAGGGAAAGTGCTGTTGAGCCTTGAACAATAGAGGTTTGAATGCACCGGTACACTTATGCATGGATTTGTTAAAAATACAGTACAGTACGATAAATGTATTCTCCTTACTTTCTTAATAACATTTTATTTTCCCTAGCTTGCTTTATTGTAAGAATACAGTATGTAATATATATAGCATAAAATAGGTGTTAATCAACTGTTTATGTTATCGGTAATGCTTCCAGTCAAAAATAGGCTATCAGTTGTTAAGTTCTTGGGGAGTCTAAAGTTATACACAGAATTTTGAGTGCAAGGCGGTTGGCACCCCTAACCCCTGTGTTGTTTAAGAGTGAACTGTAGAATGTGTCACCAACAGACCTAGGTTCAGGACCTATTCCTGTGACTTACCAATTATAAGATAATAGACATTTTATTTAACTTTTCTGAGCCACAATTTCCTAATCACTAGATCTACTTTGCAAATTGTCACTGGCTGTGGGTGCCTCATGCAGAACAATTCTTGATAAATGTTTGCTGTTATTAGTGTGTGGTCAATATGTAGAACATATAGAGTGTAATAATATATAACTATATATGGAATACTTTGAACACCTCAGTGTTTGACTAGAGTCCTTCCTAATATCCACAGATTAGCATGTTTTTAAATACATTTGTTTTTATGCCCATTTTTTGAAAGCAATCAACTGGAAGTGGATTTCTCATATTATTCATTTCTAAAAATAAAATTTTCATCGAATAGCTGTCTGTGTTTCTGAACCATTCCTTTTCCACATCTCTAATAATATCCATTTGCAAACCTCAGAGGGGAGTATGGATTTGGTTAGCTAACCAAAGGAAAAGGAACCGGAAGAAACTAGAATTCAATTGTAGAATTACATTTAGAGTTGCTATGACTTATTTGACAAACATTTGAGAACTTAGTGGAAGCAAGGACCTAAGTTAGGTGCTGGGAGAGATTGAAGGATTAGTAAAACATAGACTCTCTTTTGTGAGGAGCTAATTTGGTAAGATGATTGTCTCTTATTCCTGCTAGGATTCTAAAGTAGGAAAGAGTTTGGAACAAAGAGTTGAGACTGTTCAGAGGAAGAGACACTTCTTGCTGGAGAGGATCCAGGAAGATTTTATGGACTGGGTGGTGTTTAGTTGATTTATTCATTGTACAGAAATATACTGAGTGCTATTACCTGCTTGATGTCTCTGCACTGCAGATATCATTGCAATGGGATGAAGCTCTAGGCATCCATGTTGGTCATTGTCAATGTTGAAGGTGCACATATTAGGACAATACTGGGTGAGAGGTGTGTTTTGCAATAGGGTACAGCAAAAGCTGTATTAGCTGTGCTAATAGGTCAGATTTTGCATACAGGTGAACTTGGTTTCCCTTTCAGAGTATTTTAACATTTCTTGAAATAGTTGCCAGTGTTTCACAGGAAAAATGGTTGTCAGCATCAGATTTTGTTGCAAAATCGGGAGTCCTGTATTGCTGCAGGGAATCGGTGGGCTGGGGTTGGTTGCTCAGTGGCTGTCCTGTTTGGCAAAAGCATGTACTCCATTTTGCCACGTGGCTTACTCCTTCAGGGCAAATGCCTGGGACCTATAGGCATTTGAGGTTCTGGGGCTAATTTCTGAATGTTTTCCTGATTGGTAGTTTAGAGAACAGCCATTTGAGGCTCAGGATTAGAGGCAATTACAGTAAACCTGGTGAGCAGTTAGGTTTTATCTTAAGTAGTGGTAGTGAGAACACAGAGAAGGATAGGGATTGAAAGATACTTTTACAAAAGGAGGGAGAGGCATGTAGCATTAGGACAGTGGTGGGGAGCTCGGGCTTTGCAGACACCCACTGCTGGTGTGGCAGCTACCGCCACTGTGAACTGTGTTTTTGAGAAACGTACTTCACCTTTCTTAACAACAGCTTCTTTTTTGGTAAAGTGTAGGTGAGAGCCCTACCTCATAGGTTTTTATGAGGATCAAATGAAAAAATGCTTACAAAGCACTTGGCTCAGTAACTGCAGCATATGTTAATTCGCATTCAGTAAAATGGTGGCTGATGATGATGGTTGTGAGGAATGTAGAAGATGGAATCAAGGATGATGCCCGTTTCTGGTGTGTTAGTCCGTGACCTAGAGAACATTGAAGAAAGTGCAGGTGATGACTTCCATGTTCAATGTGCTATGTTCGGAGGGCTTGGTGAGACTTTGCAGTGGAGGGTGTGGTATGTGATTGGTCTAGAGCTCAGGGGCGAGATCTGAGAGGGACTCAAGCTGTGATCTGGTGATCTCTTCACCAGAATCCTACACAAAGCTTCCCTCCCCTCCTTCAGCTTCTTCAGTCAGCAATGATATTCATCGCTACTGTGTCCATAGAGGATCAACTTAAATCGTGTATGAAGAATGTGGGAGAGGGAAAATAGTACATTGCATGTTGGTTGAAATGTTATCTACTAGTTTTAAGTTTTTGAAAACCATTTTGACCAGGGAAAAAAATCACCCTGTACAAACGTTGCATCCTTTTTCCCCCTTGCAGTTGGCTTTTTCTCTTTTACATCACAGTGACTCCTAATTCTAGGCAAACATTCAACTCAAAGTGAATCATTGTTAGGAACAAATGGCCACGCTTATTTTGGAAGTTTGTATTCTTTCTTAATTCTTGTTTTCTTTGCAAACGTTCTGAAAATCAGCCCTGCCTCAAGTTCTAGCTTAGATGCTACCTTCTCTTCTCTGCCTTCCTTACCTTAGCAGTGGGAATTCTCCTGTCCTTTCCGTGCATTTAGCTGTAACATATTCCTGGAGCTTGTCTCACACTGCCCTGCCCAGTGGTTATTTGTAGATCTGTGTCATTCGTTCTGCTAGACCGTTAGTTCCATGAAGCTACTGTCGGTGTCTCACGTATTTTTATATCCAGTGCGGTAACTTCCACTGTGTCTTGTCCAGTTCAGCTCAGCTCGGCACACTTGTGAAGGTGTAAGGACCAGGACCTCTGTGAACAAGGGACGGAAAAGATACACAAGACATAATCTCAAGAACTAGATTGTGGTTTTCAGGAAGGACAATTTACTGGAAAAAATGAATATATTGAATTTGCCTGTCTTGTGACCTTGTTACATATCATAGATCTTAACTCTTTATGAAGGTTCCAAAAAGAAATTGAAAACACATAAAATATAGTCTGATTGTGGCATCTGCTGTTTACAATCCATTGATGGTTTGCAATTATGGATGGACTCCTGATTCTTTGAGTGTAAGGCCCTCCAGGCTGACAACTGCCTTAATTTTAAAGGATTATTTTCTGCTGTATAGGCACTGTGAGAGTGGACTGCTATTGTATTTTCAGACTGTCTGCTGCTTCTTGTATCTCTGGATTCTCTTACGCTGCTGGCTCTGCATGAAAGGCACTTCACCCATCCATGTGGTGAATTCCTACTCGTCCTTTAAGATTCAGTTCACATTTCCTCTTGTAAGCTTTTCCTGACAGTTTTTGCTACCCCTCCCTCTTTACAGAGAAATCTTTTTTTTTCTGTATTCTCTTAACACCTTGTACACCTGTCATATCCGTCTTGGTTGGGAGACCGTATGCTGTTTCAGAGAAGGTACTGTGTATTTAAAGAGCTCCAAGTCTAATGGAACTAGAT
Organism: Panthera onca; assembly: GCF_046562875.1. Classification (NCBI taxonomy): domain Eukaryota; kingdom Metazoa; phylum Chordata; class Mammalia; order Carnivora; family Felidae; genus Panthera; species Panthera onca. The sequence goes on from NC_138342.1 coordinate 88,452,880, forward strand.
AAGGAAAATAGCTAATGATGATACATAAATAACTTATGATAGAGGTATGTGCAGAGGCTTATGAAAGCAAGGGCTCCAAACTCAGAATGAGGGTCTAAAGCAAAGTGGAGATGGTAATGTTTAATCTGAGTAGTAGTGACGCCTGAGTAGATATTAGTCCAGCAGACAATGGAAAGAAGGACATTGCATAGAAAAGAATGGAAGTCTCAGAGTGTGTTGTTTTCTGGGAACTGCAATTAGTTGGTACTTTTGTGGATGTGATTGCAGATGAGGCTAGTGGGGTAGGCAGGGGTCAAATCAGAAATGTGGTGTTGGAGCTTGAACTACTACAATGAGCTGGGTAAACATGACGAGGAGTCGGTGAGTGAGTGAGTGTAAGGAGGAGAATATCATGGTGAAATCATGGGTTAGTGAGGTCCCTCTATTGGTAGACAGGCCTGGATTGAAGTCCATGGTACTGGAGGCAGGAAGGCCACTAGGCCACCACTTATTTACCCAGTCCTTCACTGATGGTCATTTAGGTTGTTTCTAAATTTCTGTTTAGGATTTTTCATCAGATAAATTTGGAACGGTAAATAAACTAATGTTTTCTTTAAAAACAGCACAAATGCGCCTCCCATCAAATCTATGCACGGTCACAAAAGTGATTCCATTTTTTAAAAATAGTTCTTTGTACATTTATTCATCTATTTTGAGAGAGCGAGTGCAAGAGAGAGCATGAGAAAGGGAGAGGCAGTGAGGGAGGGAGAGAGAATTCCAAGCAGCTTCTACACCAGCAGGATGGAGCCTGACATGGGACTCAAACCCACGAACCAAACCGTGAAACCATGACCTGAACTGAAACCTAGAGTTGGATGCTTAACTATGTCCGTAACTCTTTTAAACACAGGAATTCTGATTGCTGAAAGAAGTGATAATGGTTACATTAAAATTTTCTGGCCTTTTGCAGTGATCGCTCAGTAAACCTCAAAATTACAGCATCATCTCCTCAGCTAAGACAAATATAAGTATTTTCAATGAAAACAAATACTTTAATGTTTCCTTATATCCTAAAGAATTCTTACGTTATGAAATCAGTTCTCTTATAGATTTATTTTACTCCTTCCCAAAACCTTTTCTGACTCTCTTAAATCTGTATAATCGATCATTTCCTCTTCTGTATCCTTTACAAATGCATCTGTTATTAAGACATCTTTGCTTACTTTTGTCTTTCCTTACTGGACTTAGCCTCCTGAGGATGAGGACTTGGCATCTCATTCATCTGTATTCCCTCAGTTCTTAATACAATGTCTCAGACACTGGAGCCTTTCCTCTTTGCCATCCTTAACCTCATTATAGCTACCATTATATTAAGCTCTTACTGTGAGATGGGTACTGTCCTAAGCACTTTATTTGGATTTTTCTCAGTTGGCTGTTCCAGCAACTCTATGGATAAGTTCTACATGCACCATGTGGGTTTCCTATTCAATAAAAAATGGGAATTCTGGCAACTTTGTCAGATTCAACCTATGATCTGCATATTATAGCAGAGAGAAGGTGGGTAATCTGCATAGGTCATAGTGATAGAGTTGGGACCCCAGGGGTCTAACTCTAACACCTGTACTCTTAAACCCTCCTCAAGAGTGCACTGATAAGTGAACAGTGGTTCACAAGTGAAGTAATACTATTTGTCAAGGTGTGCATATTATTCTATTGGTGTTTATAAATTTTTCCCATTTTTGTGTTTGAAAATTTTCAACTCCACAGAAGTTTTGACAGTATAGGAACACCCATATATTCTTCTTCTACAATTATTAACATATTGTACATTTTTTTGCTCTCTATTTAAACCATTTGAAAGTACCTTGGAGACATAATGGCACTTCATGCCTAAATATTTCAGCATGCATCTCCTGAAAACAATGACATTTTAACTACAAATCACAGTATCATTATCATATTTAAGAAATTTAACATAGATACAGTACTATCCTGTAATAAGCAGTCTAGATTTCTCCAATTATCTCAAAAATTATTTTTTATGGATTTTTTTTTCTTTTGCATTCAGAGCCAATCAAGGATCACATAGTATATCTAGTGGCATTCCCTTTTGGTCTCCTTTAATTTAGAATAGTTCTGTCACTTTGTCTTTTTTTTTTTTTTTTTTTTTTTTTTGCTTTTTACAATGACGTTTTTTTGAGTGTACACCAACTGATTGGTAGAATGTTCCACAATTGATTTAAACTAAACCTTTTATGCAAGAATATTACATAGGTGGTCATTTATTACGATACTCCCATTGCACACGATGTAGTTCTATTTTTGGTGATGCTAAGTTTGATCACTTGATTAAGGTTCTCAGATTTGCCACTGAAACATATCTTCTTTTTATAATTAGTAACCTGTTGGATGATACATTGAAACTGTTTTGACTGTTCTGTTTCCTAACAAACTTATAGCCCATGAAAGCTTTAATATCTATGGATAGTTATTTCCAAATTAGTTATTTCAGTGGTTGTTGCAAAATTTTTTGAATTCTGTTATTCCTTCTGCGGGTTAGCTGTCATTCTTCTTTTTTTTTTTTTAATTTTTTTTAATGTTTATTATTTTTGAGAGAGACAGAGAGCAAGCAAGAGAGGGACAGAGAGAGGGGACACAGAATCTGAAGCAGGCTCCAGGCTCTGAGCCATCAGCATAGAGCCCAATGCAGGGCTTGAACCCACAAACCGTGAGATCATGACCTGAGCCAAAGTCGGACACTTAACCTACTGAGCCATCCAGGCGCCCCTAGCTGACATTCTTCTATAAAGAACTCTGTCTTCTTTTTTAGAATCACTTTGGACATATGGGTTCTTTCATTATTTGTTATCAGTTACGATTCCTATTTTTCTTTGTGCTCAAATCATTCCAAATTTGGCCAGTGGGAACACCCCCAAGCGATCTCCTATGTCCTTTTCACTTGTTTCCACCATTCTTTGAATACATCCGTGTTTTTTGTCTCAGCAAAATATTCCAGCTTCCCTGACCCAGCCCTGATTCCTTTATTGTGGAATGGTATTTAGAAACAAAGATCTGGGGGGCTAGGTGTGCTGATTGTTGCTGTTAACCTAAGAAAAGAGAAAAAGTAAAACCTATATCACACTTCCAAATAAGTAGTAACAATTTCTTATGTGTTCATAAAGTATCATTTGGTATTAATCTAAATTTCACTCTTATATCACATTAGAGAACAGGAAAATTAGAATTCTAAGTAAACTCAAAATGATAGCAACCTTTAGAAGATTTTTTAAGTGGTCAGCAATAGTGCTTAACTATGTTAAATAGAAACTGGTTTGAGATACAAAGGTGCAGATGCAGGCACTTACTTTCTCTGGTCTACTTCAGGAATTAAAAGTTAAATAGAGGAAATAGGTAATGGGTAAATATGTGTGAGTTGGATATTCCCAAAGGCCAAAATAAAATAAGATTGTCAGATAGCTCTTGGAAGATGACATTGCATAGACCAGAAACATTTGTATATTTTAACTTCATGCCCTAAATGATAAATTGATTGGCTGACTTAACGTTTGACTATAGCTCCTGATTAAGTTCTTAGTAAAAATAATGTTAGATAAAATGCAAGAGTAAAAGAAAATCGTAGATGTAGCACTCCTTCAGAAGAGATAGCAGTTATATACTTCATTAGTGATTCAGAATCTGGGATCTGTTACAGAACAAGCAATGGAGTGGGATTATGGCAAAATATTCTGGTTACTTTAATTTTCTTAAATTATAGATCGCGTTCTTAGCTGTAACTTTTCTTTCCTGAAAATGTAACTAAAATACCTTTACATCTTTAATCACTTTGACACTCTTACCCCTCTCATCCTTTCCTGCTTGGTGTTTTTCCTCTCCTCTTCTAAAGCCCCTCAAAATGTTAGGTTTTCTGGCTTTTTTCTTAATATAAGAACTAGCGGATTGACCATGAAACTGGGGTAAGAGTTCTTTTCTGGTATTGGGCAAGTCATTGAACATTCCATGCCTCCACTTCTGTGCTGGTAACATGAGGATAAAGTCTGTCTCTTTCCTGCCACATATGGATATTGTGAGGATGAATTTAACCAGTCATATAAAATGAGTTCTGTATTCCTGAGAACATTTAATACGTAGTATTTTATAGTGATAACAATCAGGGACATTTTTATTTCAGTTTTTACTACACCAGGAATTGGGATTTGGAAATTGGATAGTGGACACTAGGATACAGGATATTAGGAAGCCCGCAGAGTTGTTTTTCTCTAGAGATCTTAAAATCTGGAGGATTCTTTCTTCTGGATTGTGTTGTACCTGCCCTAGGGAGTAGCACAAGGTCCTTTCCAGTGGAGTCCTGTAAAATTCTGCCTCCATTTCTTCAGGTCTCATGAAGAGACCTGTTTCCCGCTTCTTTCAGCAATTCTCTCTCTTCCAAGGCCACTTGCTTTTTGTAAAAGATACTCCTCATCATATGTTCCTGTTCTCATCACAATGAGTTTTTCCATAGCTGGGCTCTCTGAAGCTTTAGGTGTAATGAGAGCTCTCTGCGATCTCCCTGTTTTGTATCCAGTCATTCTCTTGCCTACCCTTGCATACTTCTGTGTCACCTTTGTTTCTAAATTACATATCCTGGAGGACAAGTTTCTTTGTTCTGCTTTGAATAGTGCTATATCTGACCGGCAACACGATGTAGATGGCAAAAATTACAAATGATTCTTAGGACCCTAAAGACAATCTTACTTACATTAGAAAATCCTTCTCAAGTTACCAACAACACCTGAGGTTGAGTTGGTTGTTCCCCTTGTCTCTCCATCCCCACCGCTTGCTTGGGCATCTCAACAGGTCCTCAGTTTTTCACATGTTGATACTTGACTCCCTGCGTGATTAGTTTACATAAGAAATATTATATAGAACTGATGTGGGAGTTTAATTGTCCCCTGACTTATTTGAAAACTCATTACATAGCAGTGTCAGAAAACTGTTCAATTCTCAGAAGCCCAGCTATATCAGTTAGGATGAATTTCTTAAGAGTAAAATTGTAGATTGCAGTCACACAGAAGGCATGGGGGCATGTGACATGGAAGACCTATGTCTGCTTTGCCAGTTGAGTCGTGCTTCTTTTTCTAGTTAAAACAATGACACGTTATTTTAAGGGCACCTTGGAGATTATGCTGCAAGAATGCTAGTAAATTTTGAGAGTGATTGCCCATTTGGGCTTCATTCTGCCATCCAGTTTTGGGGGGAAAAATCTGTCATTCATTGATTGTCTGATCCTCACCTGACTTTCATTTACTGAGCTGCTATACCATATGTGATACCAGAGGAGAGCAGACCTCCAAATATGGCCCAAAGTTCTTGTCTTTGACTCACACGAAGGCCAGAAAAGCAATGCTGCTTTTTCTGCTTAACCTTTAGCGCCAACAGACACAAAGTGCAAATTTCCAAATTCCAGTTTCCTCCAAATCAAGCGTATCATCTATTTTTGATGTGTTTAGAAGATCACTCTAAAGTGGACCACTCTTTTGATTTTTTTTTTAACCCCTGACCTGCTGTCCACAGCAGATTTTAAGGGTTGTTGTTTGCTGGCTCCTGAAAGCTCACATTCCAGTGGAGAGGGTTACCAAAAGGGGGACCAGTTTAGCAGAAGTTGGAATAGTGTTTCTCTAGCCTCAAGATGAATACATATTTTTGATCTAATTCTTTAGATTTAGGAATAAAGTTCTTTAGCTACTTCTATGATTATTTGGTTAAATTAGAGGTATAAAATAAATTTGACAAGTTGTTATTCCTTTATTAGGATCTATTCATAACATTTCTGTCCTAAATGCGTACCAAAGAAAACATCTGCTGGCTTGCTAATAAACACAGATAAAGTCAGATTCCATAACTTTGTGTTCAGGGATAATCAATTAGGAATTGTATTTGGCTGCAAATAACAGGGGCACAAAGAACAGTGCCAGCATGGTTATTCAGGGTTAATATTGTGACTTCTTGCTCTGTACTCTTCTCCCTTCTCAGGATCCCCTCATGGTCATAAAGTGGCCAGTGTAGTTCAGCCATGACTAGTCAGCCCCCTTTTGAAGTAGCATTTCAAAAGCCCTATGCAGTAACTTCTGTTTACCTATAGTTGGCCAGAATTTAGTCACTTGGCTACCCATATCTACTAGGGAAGATAAGGAATGTCGTTTTCCATTGCCAACTCATTCCCCACTCCCCAAATGAGCAAACAGAAATGCCATTCTCCTTTTAAAAAATGCTTATTTATTTATTTTGAGAGAGAGATGCAAGTGTGAGTAGGGGAGGGGTGGAGAGAGAGAAAGAGAGCGAGAAAGAGAGAGAGAGAGAGAGAGAGAGAGAGAGAGAGAGAGAATCCCAAGCAGGCTCTGCATTGTCAGCATGGAGCCAATGTGGGGGCCCCAATTTATGAAGTGAGATCATGACCTGAGCCTACGCCAAGAGTCAGTTGCTTACCTGACTGAGCCAGCCAGGTGCCCTGCCATTCTCTTTTTAAAAAGAAGGGAAAAATAGATATTGGCAAGCACCCAGCAAGATTTCTGCCGCTGGTGCCTTTTATGATCTGCCCTAACCTTTTGGCTCCTCTGCTGTTGTAAGCACTTGACAGTGGAGCTTCATTAGCACACTTGGCACTGGGAACCCCTTCACTTCCCTTCCCCTGTATTTTATGCATATTCTGAAAGGCTTTTGTCTACCAGACAAACTAGACTTTAAACTAAAGGCTGTAACAAGAGATGAAGAAGGGCATTATATAATAATTACAGGGTCTATCCATCAAGAAGAACTAACAATTATAAATGTCTATGCACTGAATACGGGGGCCCCAAATATATAAAACAATCACAAGCATAAGCAACCTTATTGACAAGAATGTGGTAATTGCAGGGGACTTTAATACCCCACTTACAACAATGGATAGATCATCTAGACACATGGTCAATAAAAAAACAAGGGCCCTGAATGGTACATTGGATCAGATGGACTTGACAGATATATTTAGAACTCTGCATCCCAAAGCAACAGAATATACTTTCTTCTCGAGTACACATGGAACATTCTCCAAGATCACATACTGGGTCACAAAACAGCCCTTCATAAGTGTACAAGAATTGAGATCATACCATGCATACTTTCGGACCACAATGCTATGAAGCTTGAAATCAACCACAAGAAAAAGTCTGGAAAACCTCCAAAAGCATGGAGGTTAAAGAACACCCTACTAAAGAATGAATGGGTCAACCAGGCTATTAGAGAAGAAATTTAAAAATATATGGAAACAAATGAAAATGAAAATACAACAATCCAAACGCTTTGGGATGCAGCGAAGGCAGTCCTGAGAGGAAAATACATTGCAGTCCAGGTCTATCTCAAGAAACATGAAAGGCTTTTGTCTTCCATCCCAACTCTCAGCCTCTTAACCTCTAAGGATTTCTTCAGATCACCATTTCCTACAGGGGGCCTTTCCAGGATCTGCAATCATAGTTGTGACTATAATAGATTATGACCGTCCTGCCCCTCCCCCCTTTCTTCTTGCATCTCCTCTCTCTGAATTCTTGGTAAGTTTTGGTCAGTATATTCCAGTTCCACAGTTAATTTTTCATATCCTCGGTGACTCTCTCATCCGCCCTGACACTCACCTAGTATAATGCATGTATATAACAAATGTCCAATGCATGTTTATCGAATTCCACCACAGACCTGATGCAAGAGAATGGGAGAAGGTCCTTTTGTGCAATATTTTTCAGAGTGTTTTCTTTTTATGAGAGAAAATGATTGGTTACATCAGCATTATGAATATCCTATTCCGTTGGTAGCTGTTGGCTAATACTTAGGTCATTAGTTACTTTAGTGAATAGTCTGTTGGATGGAAGTACAAACAGCAGTTTGTTTGAAAATTACTGACACTGTAAACATGTAAGAAACATTAACAGTCTTGGCCTTTTGGAATGTGTGCTTGTGATGTGCCTAAGATTAGGGCACTCCACTGAGAACAAATAATGAGAAAGGGAGGGGGACAATCAAAGCTTTTGTTCCTGTACAGCACCTGAAAGTACCATAAATGGATGGTCATCAAGCTGTTCAGGGGGTCAAAGGCAATAAACCTAGGCACCTAAAGTTTGTTTGATAATGTGTCCTCTTCTAAATACATTTTTCATGTTTTTAAGTGGTACTTCCCATGTTTTTTAGAGATATTTTCAAATTCCAGCTATTTGGGGGGATTATTACTTCGACTTACACTTACTGATTTTGAGACGTTTACTTTATTTTTTAAATTATGACACTCTGGGTGCCTCAGTGATAATTGATTCATTCAGGTTGTATTCATATATAAACATTAAGATTTATGGAAAATCTTTTAATATGAAAAAATTTTTAACATGCATTTCTTGGTTATGGGACCTGGAAATAACATGAAGAATAGTTTATTTCTGGGACTTGTTTTAAAAACTGCATATAAACCATCCACTCGTGTCCAGTTGACTGAAGAATCATATCGAAGACCCTCCTAGACGGTTCATTTCTTCTCAAAGACCTGAACAAAATTGCTTCCTTTTGAATTTCGTGCCATGTCTAAAATCAGGTTTTAAGAATTTTCCAAGTGCATCTCTCTACCATTTACACTTTATACTCTGCTCATCCCTTCTTTCTGCAAGCTTTTTAATACTTGCTGAGCAGCACTTAGGATTAGTAGTGATACCAGGTGGGGTGACAGACAAGCAGGAAAGGCTTGAAGTAAAACTGGCAAATCAGCACTGTGGAGTGCCAGATGAGGGAGAGGTCAGCAAGGGCTGAGTGAGGAACTGGAGGAAACACTAAAAAATAACTAGCACATTGGTTTTACAGGAGTGTTCAAGTTTTGAAGGAAGTGATGTTTGAGAATTGTGAGCGAGGAAACTAGGAGCATATCCCAGAATGGACGCAACCTTGGCTGCTATGGGAAGTAACAGGTGTCAGGGACTTTAGAACTCAGGGTCATTGTCGACTACATTCCCCTTGGTCTCCAAGAGGTGTCCACTCCTCACTCAGTGCTCACTGAAGCCCCTCTTTTCCTGTCACAAACAAATCATGCCTTTCACATGTCAACTAGACTTTCTAGTCCATCCCACATAACATCACCAGGTTAATATCCTTAGAATTTTTATTTTCATCAGGTAATTATCCTGATGATGATGATGATGATAAACTTCCAGAAACTTCCCATTTCCTGTAGATAGAGTGTATTTTCCTCAGTCTGAAATTTAGGGAACGTCATCATCTGATAGCACTCACCTGTGATGGTCTACGTCTCATTTTTCCATTGACATTAAGCTGTCTCTTCACTGCCTCAAGTATCCCCTGAGTAAATGATAATTTATCTTGCTATATAACTCTCCTTACCTTGGAGAGTCTTCCCCTTCTCTGTCTACCCATGCTTTAAGAACCAACTCAAGTCTCTTCTGAGGCTTTTTGTACAAATCTCTGTGGATATGATTGTGTGATGATTTCTTCACAAATTTCATACATGCCACCCATTTTTCTCATAAACAAATGTTGCCCTAAATGAAAAGTGATTGTTTTGTCTTTTCATCTACACTGTTAGCTCTTTGAGACTAGTGACAATGCTATACAACGAGTTTTCTTCTATTTTAGCATCTCGCATAGCACTGTGCACAGATTGGGCGTAGAGCGATGTTTCTTAGTCTGGCACCATCACATTTTGGGTTGGATGATTTGTTTTTGTAGGGGACTATCTGAGCATTGTAGAGTGCTTAGAGCCTCCCTGTATTCTACCTGATAGATGCCAGTAGCACCCTCTCTCCAGTATGACAACCAAAAATGTCTGTTTATACCAAATGTTACATAGGGGACAAAGATAGCCTCAGGTGAGAATCACTGGTATAGAGGAAACAGAATAAATTCTGACCAGTGTCTTGGCAGAAATGGAAGACTGTAAAAAGCTTTGAGTGACGTTTTACAGCATTTTGGAATCTTGAGGAAAGAGCAACTCAGTTGATGGAAGATAGTAATTGTAAAATAGAACTTCCTGTTTGCTGTGATAGACCACAGCAAGGGTGTAGGCAATTGCAACACACCTAGGGTTAAGAAAGATCAAGATGAAGTGGATCTTAAGTTGAAGTTCCAGAAATACTGAATTTTTAGTTTTTACTTTATTTCAAGCCATTTCATATTAGAAATAGCATTTCCAATAAAATTGATATTATTTAATGAGAAATTTATCTGGAGTTCATACATACCCAATATCTTTGGACTAAAAACTACTTTTGAAGCATTTTGGGGGGAATGAGTTTGAAATTACAGGTACCGGTTATTATAAAGTTGCAACTATTGACAATGATCAGTTGTGTTTATTCATAGTTTTACCTCTTTTTTTTTTTTTTTTTTTTTTTTTTTTTTTTACTGCTTTAACATTATACTTAAGTTTAGGCAGTTTTCCAGCCCAAGCGATACACACACACACACACACACTCCTACATGTATGTGAGAGTATTTAGTCTAACAGTGCTTACCACACTCAGACATAGTGAATTTATATATTTGTGCTATTCTGTTGTAAGTTCTTAGTCTTCTCTTTTATTATCAGACTACTATATGACATAGATGCTATACGGTTGATGTTCAACTGACCTAGAAGTAATGCATTAAATCCTCTCTTCACAGCTGTATGCCAACCACAGTGCAAACATGGTGAATGTATTGGACCCAACAAGTGCAAGTGCCATCCTGGATATGCTGGAAAAACCTGCAGTCAAGGTAGGAAAACAGACATAAATTACAATCACAAACCCCCTCTATTTCTGCCTAATATAAAAATTAGAGGTTCTCATGCCAAACCACTTTTCCACGACTGCTGTTTCTAAATGTGTGAGCTGCCATGTTCTGAAAGATAAAAATGTAATGTGAAATCTTAAAATGTATTGCATCAGAGGGGAATTAAAAGAATTTCATCCTCTTATTCATTGATACTAATTAAAATACACATTTAAAGAAGAGAAGCACAGCATCGGTAATGTAGAAGCCTTCCATTCTGCTCATCTTTGTTTCTCCACTAACTAGTTGGGAAGCTCTGGCTGATTTTTGGCCTCCTTGGACCGCTGTTAGATGAAACACCTTCAGTACTCAAAGTTAGGTAGGAGTTTGAGATCCGTTCAAACTCTGAGCCCTTTCGTTTTTGAGATTAAATTCCGTTCAACTGTTACCAGATTGCAAAAGTTCCTCTGAGAAATAAAGATTTTGACTAATTTATTTTTGTTTTAAGTTGTTTATAAAAGCTGGTGTTTACTTAGCACCGTGCTCAGGTAGTTTACATATATTATCTATTTTCATTATTACAGTGTCAGGAGGTAAAGTGTTATTTATGATAATTAAATGATAAATAATAGCTTATTGTTATTTTTCACTTAAAGAGATATCAGGGATATTAAGTATCTTGTCTAAGTTCACAGAATTAGTTGGTGAAAGATCCAGTATATGTCTGTTTAGGACTGTTGGCTATGTAAGAAAAGCTGGGGTTAGATTTCACCAGAGAGATACAAGGATAAGAGTCAATTTTTACTTATTTCTTAAATGTAAGTAATATGTTCTATCCTTTTTAGTGTTGAATGAAACAGTTACATGGGGCCTGTCTCATAGATAACTTACTTGACCTCATCAAATATGGAAATGATATTTTTGAAACACTCCTGTTCATCAATATCTGATACTCCTTGATATGCCTCATGTAAACTCGTGACTTATGGGCATAATTTCCACAACAGTACAGAAAAACTTATGTTTAAAAGTATATGTAATTATTCCTGAACTGTCAGAGGAAATCCATGCTAATGAAATGTGACATATCCAATGGTAGGAGAAGCTGTTATTCTAAAGTATGTTCTGTATTATCTGTTATTTGATTAACTTTTTTCCCAATGCTTCTTTTATGTCTTATAATATTTTTTAACTTGGAATTTACCAAACATACCTGGATAGTCTTTTTGAAGTAAGTAGAGTTTTTATGATCTCAGTTTACTCTTTTAAAAATCCATTTAATTTTCCTTCCGCAGTCTAAGTTTGCAAGTAGTGACATGTTCAGTTCTGATTATTGAATTCTCAATGTGTTCATCTTAGAGTTCCCACATGCTTCCTTTTTTAAAGTGGTGAACATAAACTATCAGAGGTTTCATCAATATGTCAGTACCATAAAACTTTGTTGTCCTGATGCCAGGAATTTATACAAAGGAGGTTATTATAAGAAGCCACTGTTGAGATTGCAGAGAAATTCATTTAAATTTATTTTCAGGAACTACATCAACTTTAATATGCTTCAAAGACACTGAAACTATTATTGTAACAAGGATTTATCTCTGGGTATCTCCTATTTTCAGAAAAGCCAGTTTATCATGTACTTTTTACTGTAATACATACCTGTTTCTCTAAAGAAAAGTTGAAATTTACTGAGTTGAAATCTTGCCTCCTAAAACTATATTCCTTAGGGGGGAAGAGGATTTCATTAGTAGCAAAATGGGATTTTACACCCGCAAAAAATAGTGCGGACACTGAAAATGTAATTTCAAGTCCAATCTTGAATATAAAACCACAGCTTACAGTAAACATATGTTTTTGATTATCTCTTTCTTTGCCTTCCTTACCAAAAAAGCAATTGTGACAAGTTCCCAATGGCATGGTTTATGGTATTTGAGAGCAAGAATCCTTTTTGGTCTCTGATTTCTAGATTCCTGAAAACTATTATTAAAATGACTTGCACACACTAAGTGCACATTAAATATTTGCTAAATGAATGATTGTTTCATATAATGGCTCTTGGTCCTGAACACCATACTTGTAAGGGCTCCATGCAGTTGTGCAGTTGCCCAGTCCAGCACTGTAGGCAGTCTCTGAGTCTGTGGGCTGAGAGCCCTCGTCAGGGTGAGAGGCAGCTGTGGAGGAGCTGGCTAAGTGGGAGAACTGTCCAGAGACACAAGGAAAAGATATTAGAGCAAATTGTCTATATCTGTTACATAGCAAATTAATGTAGACTGTTTTTATCTGGCACATACATTTTAATAAACTGGCAAATATGCCTCAGAGATATTGGAACTCCCAACAGGTTTCTTTTTTCTTCAGGAGAAATGTCAAGAAGAGGTATATTTGAGATGATTTCATAGAACTGGAAATTAGCTTTTCATTGAAAGTAGGTTTCTGTGTAAGGCAAGTATTCGCTAAAAAATTTGTTGCAAGTTGTGTGATGTAAGAAATAACCTCCTGCAGACTTGATTGGTGGAGTGAACAGCTTGTATGAACGACAAGCATTTAGCAAGTGCTTTCAGAGCTACCTGGGGGCAGCCAGAATAGCAGGGCAAGCCCACTTTGCAACTGGCTTAATTTAACAGCCTTGTTGCAGGATTGATGTGAATCTGCTGTGGGTGGCTTGCTTCTCCCTCTGAGTCACTTCTGGATTTGTAATGAAATGCTAATCCTAACTCTGGTTTGCTTTTCCTCCACCGTATTTTTCTGATAGTTTTTATTCATGCATACTCTTCTCCTCTTTGAGTCTCTGTACCCATACCAATTCTCTTTCCCCTCAGCCAAAAAATGATACTGTTATAGGTAATAATCTTTTTATAACTTTCCAATTAGGGAATGATTTTTATCATGTAATATGTCCTATCATTGCATATTTTCAGAAATGAAAGATCTATGTTCTTGAATGCAAGAGGTGGGCCCCCTTACAACCAGAGCCATGGCTAGGGTTAGGGTTGGCAACCAGGAAGTGACATGGGCAGAACCACCCACAGTGCAGCGATCTCCTGGAAGGGTTGAGTTGAGGGCACATGGTCAGGTATGGGTCAGGCTTAGGGTTTGGAATCAGGAGCCAGAAGATTGAATGGACCACGGTTAGGTAAGTTCTCCTGATCACCCCCTGCAGCCCCATCCTGGCCCTGGAAATGGTACCATGCAATTCTGGCTTATATTAAGGGCTTATAATAATTTCAGAAGAAACAGTTTATAAATATCAGTTCCTAATGTTTTGACAAAGTTTATGTTTCATATGTTGAATTCCTCACCCCAAGATCTAGTATCTCGTAGCACAGAACTAGACAGTACATTTTGGTGGCTTAGGTAAATCTGAAAGTTGATTGCCTTCCTTAGGACAACAGTCTACATGCTATACCCCTGTGTAGTAAGGTAATTCCAGATAGCCTTACTTTTTAAAAGATGTGTGGTTTCAACCCAGAAACCAGTGTTCATTTAATTTGGAATATTAACTGGTTATTAATAGTATGAAAGCCTTGAAACAGGATGCGATTGCCTTTTTGACTCTACTTTCGAGTTACTCATCTTATTTTGGTAAGTTAATAATGGCAAGAGTTAACCTCTTTTGTGGAAAGCTTACTGTATATTCCTACTAAGTGTGACCTAAATGTAACACGAGTTCTTACATGTGAATAACATTGGTGAACTGTCATGCTATTTATTTTAAAAAGCTCTATGCAAATCATAAATGTGTGCATAATTGTGGAGTATTTTAAACTATTGGACAACATAATAAGGAAAAGTCTTGATTGGACATTTAAGACTTCAGTGTCAGGTAGACTGTAATCAGTATTTGTATAATCGAGTTTTCTGTCTTTGTCAGTGACTACAATCAGGCTTTAAAAAATGACCATCTCTTTTTTAGTGGTTTCTCTAAAGATTGGTGTAGGAATGATGTATGTGTGTGTGCATGTGTGTAAAATGTACTTGTGTTCTTGGGAGGCAAGATGGCAGTGATAAATTTTAAGGAAAATAGAAATTAAAATTAAAAAACCAGAAGAAACTAGAAACTGATTTTTAAAAAGCATGTACAGTATCCTTTTTGAAATCCACCAACTTTATGTAATTGTTTAATATATACTTATAAAGATTTTTAGGGCTAAAAATGACATCAGTTCAAAGTTGACTCTTATTACCTTCTTCCTGGTGTGAAGACGAACACTTCTACCCAACTCCTCTTGACCAAGGCAGTGAACAGCCTCTTTTCCAACCCCTGGATCATCAAGCCACAAGTTTACCTTCAAGGGGTGAGCGTGTATTATCTCAGGTGGTTTGCTCTCCCACCTGCACGGCTTCCTGCAGTTTCGTCACTTTTTGCAAATATCCTGAAGACTAGCCCCAGGAGTACCCAGCCTTCGGCATCCTGAGCATGTGAAGCAAGCAACAGGAATTGTCACCTGGTGCTGATTCTCTGTGCTCTAAAAAGCCTGGAGCCTCCACTGTCCTTTCACTGCATTAGAAATATCATTGCTTCTCTTCTTCTTTTCTGGGCTTCCGAATGTTTTCTGAAAGTCAAATGGCAAAATAACCTTAATTTTAATAGGTGAAGTCAGGAATTCCAAAGCAACTGAGATTGGGATTTTGATGACTTTTGCTAAGTAGATTTCAGAAATGATGAAGTCCTCTCCCCTGCCACCATATCTGGAGAATAGAGTTTTAGGTTACCTGGAAATCAAACCATACGTTATTAATTTCATTCTTTTGATGTACATTTTGTGATATTAGAAAGCCTAGGTTCTGGTTCAGTATAGCCTTTAAGTGGCTCTGTGATTATAAGCAAGTCATTTAGTGTGTCTCAGTCTTAGCAAACCAATTAGTAACGGGGAGAGAATTCTTGCCCTATTCACCTGTAGGGCTGGTGTGGGAACAGGCATACCAGAAATACTAATGTTTTCATTATGATGAAGTTTTGTACGAAAGTTTGGTGGCAGCATGATTTTACAGTTTTTCTTCTAAAAGACTGTATCCTTTACCCACTCCTAAATTTAGAAACTTAGAACGACTGAATTAAAATAGTTTAAATTATTAATTAGTTTCTCTCTGCTGATAGCAACTTAATGCACTTGTGTATCTTCTGCATAAAGAATTAGGGCAATAGAAGTAATTTCAATCATTGAGTTTTAAACAATGAAAGTTATGGCAGTTGAATGACATCTATTTGCCTATGACCTCCACGTTAGATAAAATGTAAAAGGTTAAATTTCTGAGACGTTGCCAAGTTTAAGGGTCAAAGAAGAAAAAAAAAGTCTAAATGTATTGAATGGAAGATTATTTTCCTTAAAATCCACTGGGTTATCTTATTCAGTGAATTTATTCTAGATTTTTTAGGCTATTTTTCAGTGTCTGCATGCTAACAAAATTTCTGATTCTTTTTTCCCTACAGTGTAATTATAATGCTGTGCAGCTTGCATTTTTGTTCTGGACTCTCTTCTTACTCTCCCCTCCACCCCCCCATCCTACCTTCCCAAGCTCCTGAATCCATCAACCTGCTTAAATATATGCCTCACTGTAATAGATGTGCTTTAAGAATGTATATGTGATAATTGAAGCATTTGAAATGTAAGTGGTTTAATTGTAAAGTGATGTCTTTTGATGTGATAAAATAGGTACATGACAGAATTAATTTTTTTATTGTAGAGTTTCCTTATAATTTATATTACAAACTTCTAGAGAAAGAACAGGATTAAAGTGAATTTAAGTAAATACACTAAAGTTTTCTTTCCTAGGTTCTTTTATCACCTTTAAAACTGATTTGAGAAAGTGTGATCATGTTCTTTATATTGTTCTACTTGTTAAATTTTTTTAACATTTATTTTTGAGAGACAGAGACAGAGTACAAGTGGGGGGGTGGGGCAGAGAGAGAGGTAGACACAGAATCCGAAGCAGGCTCCAGGCTCTGAGCTGTCAGCCCAGAGCCCAACGTGGGGCTCAAACTCACGAGCTGTGAGATGATGACCTGAGCCAAAGTCAGACGCTCAACTGACTGAGCAACCCAGGCGCCCTGTTCTACTTGTTATTATAGGAGAATTTGCTGCAAATTGGAAGTGGTGTTTTTGGATTTCTGACTTGATAGTAAGACATGTGTTACTAGGTCAGTAGTCTAAGAGGTTTTGGAAGCAGCACATATTAACTCAATTTTGTAAGGCATTTGGTCAATAAGAAAATAAAGCTATAATCATCATAAACTAGAAACCCTGAAGAAAATTGAGAAAAAAGAAGTTCATCACCAGGACACCAGATGCTTTTAATCTTTCGAAGCTCCCTGCTTTAGCAGAAGTCTGATATTTGGTAAATATTGATAACACGGATTATTGTGGAATTCTATTTCATAATTTCTGCAGTGGTTTTTGTAAGGGTCAGTGTGAAGTTTTTAGGACGCACATGCCTGTAGCAGATGGAGCAATGATGGCAGTCACTGGAGACATCGACACCAGCCAGCTGTCAGTGGGTATCAGCCACTCCATCACCAGCTGTTAGAGTACAGCTTTCTCAGATTGCTTTCAGCGTATTAGATATTTATGTGTCAATTTAATAATAGTGAAGTAGCCAACAAACGTCTCTGCATTTACCCATTGAATGCTGCATGTTTATTTCCTCTTCCATATTAATTTCATACGGATTCCCAGGTGGGGGATTTGTTTTTGTTTGTTTTTGAATTATGACATCTTGTTTTTCACTTCCGTTCGGCTTCATGATTCTTAACCCAAGAGTACTCTTTTTCTCATGGGAAGGGAAGGATAGATTTGGACTGAAGACCACTGGCAGCCCCAGTCTGGATCATGAAAACTCTCATAGCAATCTTGAGGGGTCCTTTGTTGGTCAAGAGTGGAGCTGCCATAATAACTTGGCTTCAGCTTTAGTTCATGGACAGTGTCTAAAGAAATTTCCATCAGCATAAATATCCCTTGTATAAGCTGCTTAGAGCTGCAGACATCTGGCCAATTTCCATCAGGAACCCACAGAAGTTTCTGTGGCTCTTTAAAAATAAACCTAAGTGTTCTTAATTGACACATTTTATATCCATCAATAACTTTCCCTTGAAATATAGAACTCAGTCTTAATCTATGGCTTTATTGTACTGTTCGTTTTTTTTAAATGTTTATTTTTGAGAAAGAGAGAAAGAAAGTGGGGGGGGGGAGCAGAGAGATAGAGGTAGAGAGAGGAAGACACAGAATCTGAAGCAGGCTCCAGGCTCTGAGCTGTCTGCACAGAGCCCAAAGGGGGCTTGAACTCAAGAACTGCAAGATCATGACCTGAGATGAAGTGCGATGCTTAACTGACTGAGTCACCCAGGCACCCCTCTACTGTTCTGTTTTATATTTGCTTAGTGCAAAAAATATTTAAAACACAAAGCCTTTCTCTAACAATGTGCTCAGCTTTAAATACTATTTAAATTTTTATTTTAAATGTTTTCATTTATTTATTTTGAAGAGGGGGCAGAGAGAGAGAGAGGGAGAGAGAGAATCCCAAGCAGATTTCCATGCTGTCAGCACAGAGCCCAGTGGAGGGCTGGGTCTCTCAAACCATGAGATCATGACCTGAGCCAAAACCAAGAATCAGACACTTAACCCACTGAGATACCCAGGTGCCCCTAAATACTATTTAATACCAACCAGGAACTTATCAAATCCAGGTGCAAAACTGCAGGGATGTATGGATATATTGGGAATGATAATTAACTTCTCTTAGAACATGAGAAAAGATTCCCTGACTCTAATTTTTAGTAAATACTGAAATACAAGTTAGAAGAATATTAGAGGTGGAGTGAATTTCTTTCTCTTTCTTCCTTTAGTTAAAATTTTTACTTCATGTAACAGAGAAGTCAAATTTTTGGTTGATACTATAATCTGCAAAGCACCTTCCTTGAGGAAATTTAAAAAATATATATTTTAAAATATGATTCTGTTTTGAATGCCCTTGACCGGGCATGAGACAATAAAGTAGAAAACTGAAGAAAGCATGGGAGATGATGAAGGTATCTGGTTTCCTTATTTAACCTTCCTAGGCTTTGCCCAGCTGGGGACCTGCTCACTGTCGTGTTAAGGTTAGAAAAAAGACCATGTTGGAAAGTTAGTAAGATATGAAAACATTTGTAGATGTAACAACTATTAGGTGGTTTTAAAAGCAGTGTAATTTGGTGGTTTAATTAAATGAAAGCTATAAATTACCAGTAAACGAGCAGATCAGATTTAAATTCGATTAGATTAAAACACCTTGTCACTAGACATACCTGTATTTCTGATTTGATGACATGGATTAATAGATAATTTATCTCGTCAGGTGCTTATGCTGATAGTTCCAGACACAGTAAACATGTGGTCGTATTTATTTTTAATGAAGTCTGTATTTTGGGCATTAGTATTTCACTTTGTCACTATGAGTTTTATGTTCACTTGAAGCAATATTCAACTTGGGCTAGAAAATTCTTACAATGTGAAGTTTATTAATTTTACGTTGATATTTAAATGGACGAACCTAAAATACATAGTAGTCCACCACGTATCATCCAGTAGTATTTCCATATACGTTTCTTAACTGCCCAATGAAAACATGTTGGAGGGTAGGATTTTTTGTTTATTTTGTGACCTGAATACATCAGTAAAGCAGAAAACTGAAATTTCTTCTTTAATCTGAGATCAGTGTGTAGAGAATCTGTAAAACTGAACAAGAGAAAAACCACACTAGTGATCACTGTAATTCATGGAGCTCTTATCCTCTGAAAATAGAGCTTTCCTTTGGAAAGGCCAAAGCAGTCTCATGTTTTAAAATCTGTATACTTCCTGTAAACTAAGAAAGGCTCACAGAGTATCTTTTAAAACAGAAAGAGATTGAAAGAGCAAGATCACATAGTCAGAAGTGAAGCTGGTAGTAAACCTAGATATTTGGAGGATATTGGAGTCAGGTACGTGGTAGGCACCTCTACCCATGAGGTGGATAGTCGTCTGCTCTTTCTAGGGATGATAAGGTAGGCACGTGTCTGTGAGGAGAATTTTTCAAATTGTCCTTTGTGGACAAGTACTCTAATCAAAGTTCCAGAAATTCACACAGCCCTCTCATTGTTATAAGGTCATTTCTGATGGAAAGTTCTTGGTCATCCCTAGTGTAAAATTAACCTTAAAATTAAGATGGCGTAAAGAAGCTCTATCTCTTATGGAAATTACTGGTTACAGTAGCTTGACCTTCTTTTCTCATTTATTCTTTAATATAGAGAGGTATTTTAAATGGTTTATATTAGTGTTGAGGTTTTCTCATTATGTTGCATCAACCCCCATTCTTTCCAGATCTAAATGAGTGTGGCCTGAAGCCGCGACCCTGCAAGCACAGGTGCATGAACACTTACGGCAGCTACAAGTGCTACTGTCTCAACGGATATATGCTCATGCCAGATGGGTCCTGCTCAAGTATGTCAAGAATCTTAACTGTTTTAGAAGTGCTCTGGCTTGATTTCACATGGTGCTCTGATAGGGTGTGTGAAAATAGCCTCCCAGGCTGTCCTAACCAGGATGTGAGCATGTATTTATATGTGTGCCTAAAGAATGGAAAATCAAAATAAAAATTGCCCTTTTACGTGTCTAGCATTATTTTACCATGGGTGTCCACGTTAAACTGATTTGGAAGTGGTATTTAGAACAAGAATCGTAAACTTAAATGTGTTTTCTAATGTTTTTTCCCCAACACATTTTTGCCTGTCTTCTAGCTGGGCAAAGAACTGCTCTAGCCGGAAAAGGAGCATTCGTACCTATGTGAGGACTGTGTTGCTGTTCACAAGGACAGACACTAAACTGTTAAATGGTAGAGAATCCATCAGAGGACCCAATAATGCTTGACTGAGTATAAACCATTCATAAATACCTTCTTACTTCACGTTTACATTTCTTTATAGTCGTCTAAAGACTAAGATATCCCTTTTCTAAAAAACAAAATCTACTTCAACTGAAAAAAAATGATTACAGTAACATGAAAGTAGACTTCATGTCTTTGTGAGAAAGAAACGTATCATGTTTTCATACTATCATTTGGATGTGTTTGTAAGATGGACAATGCCCCGAAGGCTGTAGGCTGAACATTGAATTGAGATGGTGTTTATATAATACCATAATGACAATGATATATATAATGACAATTGATGACTTGATTTTCATTTTTACTGAGTTACCTGTTAAATTAGCTAATTATAAATTAGTTAATTACCTGTTATCTCTCTTGAACTGGGTTACATTTTATTAGAAAAGTTGAGCTAATCTTAGTTAGCATTGCAGATTTAGCATGGAACCTTTAGAATTCGGTGAATTCATGTTTAATACTATGTGGCAGTGATGCTGGAATCCTCCAACATTGTACACCTCAGTGGGATGTTTTATGTTCCTAGAAAAATTTAGTGGGAAATTGAGAAAGTTAATTGGATGTTTTAGTTAAGACTGGCATTTAGCATGAGTAATCTGGAAAATTACCTCAATCTTCCACTTTTCCTTGGCCACTGGAAAAATTTCCAGATAATCTACGTGAGGTAAAGTTTTATATTTGTCTTTTAATTTTTAATTTTTAATTTTTTATTATTTTTTCCATATATGAAATTTATTGTCACATTGGTTTCCATACAACACCCAGTGCTCATCCCAAAAGATGCCCTCTTCAATGCCCATCACCTACCCTACCCTCCCTCCTACCCCGCATCAACCCTCAGTTCTCAGTTTTTAAGAGTCTCTTATGCTGTGGCTCTCTCCCACTCTAACCTCTTTGGTTTTTTTTTTTTTCCCCCCTTTTCCCTCCCCCATGGGTTTCTGTTAAGTTTCTCAGGATCCACATAAGAGTGAAAGCATATGGTATCTGTCTTTCTCTGTATGACTAATTTCACTTAGCATAACACTCTCCAGTTCCATCCATGTTGCTACAAAAGGCCATATTTCATTTTTTCTCATTGCCACGTAGTATTCCATTGTGTATATAAACCACAATTTCTTTATCCATTCATCAGTTGATGGACATTTAGGCTCTTTCCACAATTTGGCTATTGTTGAGAGTGCTGCTATAAACATTGGGGTACAAGTGCCCCTATGCATCAGTACTCCTGTATCCCTTGGGTAAATCCCTAGCAGTGCTATTGCTGGGTCATAAGGTAAGTCTATTTTTAATTTTTTGAGGAACCTCCATACTGTTTTCCAGAGCGGCTGCACCAGTTTGCATTTCTCCACATCCTCTCCAGCATCTATAGTCTCCTGATTTGTTCATTTTGGCCACTCTGACTGGTGTGAGGTGATATCTGAGTGTGGTTTTGATTTGTATTTCCCTGATGAGGAGCGATGTTGAGCATCTTTTGTCTTTTAATTTTTGAAATGCATTAAAGGTCTTCCTCAGATGATAACAGAGCTGGTTCACTTCTTAATCTTCTTGATCCCTGGGGGAGTAAGGTCTTTCTGTCCCTCTGTTTTCGACTGTCTTTAGACTGTTGGATAATTGAGGCCTTTTTGTCTTCATTGTTGATTCAGTGTCAAGTTAAAAAAACAGTCATAGAATTTGTCCTCTGCCTCTCTGAGTCAGCCAGTCACACTCTTTCCAGGTGCCCTGACGTGCTCCATGGCAAACTGTCAGTATGGCTGTGATGTTGTCAAAGGACAGATACGGTGCCAGTGCCCCTCTCCTGGCCTACAGCTGGCTCCTGATGGGAGGACCTGTATGGGTGAGTTGTAAAATCAAGCGTCTCTGTCAGCAGCCTCTCTAGGATAAAAGGACAAAGGGAAAGGTGATGGAGTAAGGAAACGAGGCAGTTACCTACATCAGGCAATTAGCTATCCTTCAGAAGATAGCACGTGTCTCAGGAGAGGACCTCTCTCTATGAATGGAGAATGGACACCTTATTTCCCTAAAAATGAGGGACGGGGGGAAGCTTCGGGCAGAGGAAACCACATGTGCAAAGACTTTCAAGTTTAAGAGAGCACAATATTCAGGAAAGGCAAAGGAGCTCAGTGTTTCTAGAATGTTAAGAAGGAATGAGTGATAAAGCTGAATAGGTAGGCAGGGATAGGTTATATATGCTGTGCTAAAGAGTTAGATTTTTTTCTTGTAAATTAGGAAAACAGTATAGGATTGTGGTTAACTAGCTCTGCTGTGTGCTTGATATGTAGCCTTAGGCAAGAGACTTCCTTTCTTCGAGCTTGAATCTCCTCATCTTTAAAATGGGAGTAATGCCATGTAGAATCATTATAAGAATTGAATGGGATTATATATGCGAAGAGCTGAGCAGAGTACTTAGCATGTAATACGCTCTCAATGAATAGAGGTATTGAGTGATTCCAGAGAGATTTATTAAGTACTTTCTATATTTCAGGTGCTGTGCCTAGTGTTAGGATATATAGTAGGGGACACGGCAGACAAGATTTTGGTCCTCACAAAGCTGATAATCTAATGGGAAGACAGAAAAGAAACAAATATCCAACAAAATTACAAACAATACTAAATGTTAATATGAGGTATTAAGAGAAAACCATAAAAGGTCTATTTTAGAAAATAATGGTAGAAATGGTGCAGGGCACTGCACTGGAAGAAGAGAGGCTGGCCTGTGTGAGGTTTAAAAAGAAAGAAGGCCAATGTGGCTTCAGGACAGAGTGAGCGTGAGGGGCAGTGGCTTGCGTTACAGCTGGTGAGGTACATAAGGACTACATAGTTATTGCAGGGTGATCACAGACATTGTGAGGAATGAGGATTTAACTTAAGCAAGTGGAAACAGTTGAGGAGTCTTAAGCATGGTAATATCCCAATTTTATGTTTTAATAAAAGATTTTGACAGTTGAGAGGGAGTGCTCTGGAGGGGGTAAGATTGGCAGGGAAAACACTGGTTCCGAGGCTCTTGCAACAGTCTAACCGAGAAGATTGCAGCTTGGACTAGGGTAGAGGTAGTGGGTGAAGAGAAGACTAGATGAGTTCCAAAAACTTTTCAGAGGCAGAATTAACTGGGCCTGATGATTTGAGATTATGGGAAATAGGGTTGTCAAGGATGCTTCCTGTTTCCAGTTGGAGCAACTAGTGGATACAGGTGCAATCTCTGCTGAGCTATGGTGCGAGAGCAGGACAGCTTTGGTCAGGAGGATGCATGGAAATTTGGAGGTGTGGAATTTATGGTGCCTGTCAGGGCAACCAGCTGGATAACATTTATGATGAGCCACTCTGTTCCAGGCAGCTGTGTGCGGACATTTATTTTAAAATCGATCTCATCTGAACATGGCGATGCTGCTCCTCTGAGACGCAATTGATTTATGTTTCTAGATGTTGATGAATGTGCCACCGGGAGAGTGTCCTGCCCTAGATTTAGGCAGTGTGTCAACACTTTTGGGAGCTACATCTGCAAGTGTCATAAAGGCTTCGACCTCATGTACATTGCAGGCAAATACCAATGTCACGGTAATGAGCCCTGACCGTCATTTTGTTTTGTTTCTTCCTGTGGTGCGGAAAGCTTTCTCAACTGGGGCGGTGATTGGGATGTTAGACGCAGGGGAGGGTACCGGCCTTACATTAAGCAGAAGTCCAGTTCAACCACTGGTAGTCCTGGATGTCCATGTGCTTTATTTCTCCCGTGTCTCTGCTGATTTTACACAGACCTTTCAAAAAAATTTTTTTGGAGATTCTATATAGTTTTGCTGCCATCATGCTCCTCTCCCGGATAAACTCCCTTCTTTTCCCACTTCCTGATGCAGATATAGATGAATGTTCCCTTGGTCAGTATCAGTGCAGCCGCTTCGCTCGATGTTACAACTTGCACGGGTCCTACAAGTGTAAATGTAAAGATGGATACCAGGGCGATGGACTGAGTTGTGTGTGTAAGTAGTGTTTATCTCCCACCTTTAAATTCTAGCAGGATATATGGAATTGTACAAAGGCAGTTATTGGGGAAGATGAGGAACTAGATTAATTATCAAGAAAGTATCATTTTTATAGCTAATAATATAGTCTATTTTCTGCAATCAAATCACTTTACTCAGGTATTTAAAAAAATTAATGACTCAGTAATACATTCTTTTTTTTAATGTTTATTTATTTTGAGAGAGAGAGAGGGAGAGAGAGAGAGAGAGAGAACAGGAGCAGAGGAGGGGTCAGAGAGAGGAGAGAGAGAATCCCAAGCAGGCTCTGCACTGTGAGTACAGAATCACAATGGGGTTTGATCCCATGAACCATGAGATCATGACCTGAGCTGAAATCAAGAGTCAGACACTTAACTGACTGAGCCACCCAGGCACCCCAACGCAGTAATACATTCTAATCTTAAAAGCATTCAATTCCTGGGCTAAAACTTCTCAATAGCCTCTGTTTGGCTGGCAAGAAATTATGGAGCTCTCTCTGAAAATCAGATATTGTTATAATCAGAAATAAAAGTTTGTCATTAACATTAGATTATGACAGGAAGAAAATATGAATATATTCTATGTCTTTTGTTCCTCTGTTTTATGTCTCCAAATTCTATTAAAAAATCTTTCTGATATTTATTTACTCTAAATTTAGAACTGTTTTTGCTTTTTAAATTCTTACAAGTTCTGCTTGGAGTATGGCTATGTTAGTTGATAAACATGAAAAAAATAACCTCCAAGATGCAAGTTTTACAAATCAAAGACCATAATTTTGTATATAGTTCATGTGACAATAGGTAATTTTTAAATTTTTGGAGTAAAATATTTACTGAAAATCATGAGCCATAAAATCATGGGGATTAAGGGATTTTTGAAGGGTCATGTAGTCATACTCCCAGCCTGGAATGAGTGTATCATTCCAGGAAGATTAACTATTAATTCCTTTTGGTGAAGATAAGCACAAAAAAAAAAAAAAAGATTCCACAGATAATCACAGTGACCTCTGAATTTTTTTAAGTGATAGTATAAATTAGTAAGGGGGAAAGCAAACCAAGTTTAAAAATATACAGAACATTTAATGAAAACATTTTGCATGAAAACAGATGAACATATGGGAAGGGGTAGGAAGAGAAGAGAGGAAAACTAACCACAAGAGATTCTTAGTAATAGAGAATAAACTGAAGGTTGATGGAGGGAAGTGGGTGGGGGAATGGGCTAGGTGGGTGATGGGTACCAAGGAGGGCACTTGTGATGAGCACTGGGTGTCGTATGTAAGTGTTGAATCACTTAAATCTACTCCTGAAACCAGTACTGCCCTGTATGTTAACTAAAACTTAAATAAAAATAAAGGAAGGAAGGAAGGAAAGAAGGAAGGAAGGAAAGAAGGAAGAAAATGTTTTGCATGAGTTGAATTTATATAGAGTATGGAAAAGTATTAGTCTTTAGACAGTTTGAAACACGATTTTATTATATGGGTGTGCCATAGGGACACTTAACATAGACTCTCAATATACATTTCTCATATTTTAAAAAACTTAGAATGTTTCTGCATTTAAAAAAATCTCAGTGATGTCTATTTCCATTTTACAGAGACTTGAAATTCTTTGTGTTTTAAATAATACATATCCGTTACAGAAATACCAATATAACTTCTGCATATATCTGCAGGATGGATATATGTGTGTATGAATACATATGTATATATCAAATACATATACACACAGTTGTTATTTGGAAAACAGTATGACTTACAGTAAGGGAATATTCTAAATGTGAAAAGTAAGCCTAGTTGGCATTAGATATTCTAATGTGTTTTTCACAATTTGATTCCAAAACTGACCTTTTTTAAAAATATTTATTTATTTTGAAAGAGAGTGACCACACATGTGAGAGAAGCGGGGGGAGGGGCAGAGAGCGAGAATCCCAAGCAGGCTCTGCTCTGTCAGTTCAGAGCCCGACATGGGGCTTGAACTCACAAAGTGTGCGATCATGACTTGAGTTGAAATGAAGAGTCAGACGTTTAAGCAACTGAGCCACCCAGGTGCCCCTCCACAACTAAGCTTTTAGAGAGAGATTGTCACACACTAATTTAAATTCTTTGACTCTTTCAGATATTCCAAAAGTCATGATTGAGCCATCAGGTCCAATTCATGTACCAAAGGGAAATGGTACTATTTCAAAGGGTGATGGAGGACACAGTAATTGGATTCCTGATGTTGGAAGTACTAGGTGGCCTCTGAAGACACCATATATTCCTCCTGCTACCAACAGGCCCACTTTTAAGCCAACAATAAGACCTACACCAGAGCCAACACCTCAGCCAACCCCACCGCCATCCATAGAATTCGGAACATCACCAATAACAACCCCAGAAAGACCAAGCACCAGACTAACAACTGTGCTGCCAGTTGCCACTACCTCTCCAAGATGGATTACAGTTGACAACAGGATACAGACAGATCCTCAGAAGCCCAGAGGAGATGTGTTCAGTAAGTCATATAAATGATAGCACGTTTTGGGTTTTTTTCCAGTTTTATTGAACTATAATTGACATACAGTGCTATATAAGTTTAAGAAATACAGTGTAATGGCTTGACTTACATAGATCGTGAAATGATTACCACAGTAAGTTTAGTTAACATCCATCATCTCATATAGGTACATAAGAAAAAAATTTTTCTGTGATGAGAACTCTTAGGATTTATTTTCATAACAACTTTCATATAAATCCAATAGCAGTGTTAACTGTAGTCATAACATTGTACATTATATCCCTAGTACTTATTGATCTTATAACTGGAGGTTTGTACCTTTTGACCACTTTCCTCCAGTTCTTCCCCCCCTACCCACCACACCTGGTAACCACAAATCTGATCATTTTTTGTAAGTTTTTTTTTTTTAAGATTCTAAGTATAATATGTGAGGTCATATAGTATTTGTCTTTCTCTGACTTACTTGATTTAGCATAATGCCTCAAGGTGCATCCATATGGTCTCACATGGCAAGATTTTCTCATTTTTTAAAGGCTGAATTGTATATATATTCCATTGTGTATATATACCACACCTTCTTTATCCATCCATCCATTGATAGACACTGAGGTTGTTTCCATGTTGTGGCTATTGCAAATAATGCTGCTGTGAACATGGGGGTGGAGATATCTCTTTGACATGGTGTTTTCATTTTCTTTGGATAAATACCCAGAAGTGGAATTGCTGGATCATATGGTAACTCTAGTTTTAATTTTTTGAGGAACCTCCGTACTGTTTTCCATGGGGGCTGCACCAATTTACATTCCCACCAACAGTGCCCCAAGGGCTCTCTTTTCTCCACCTCTTTGCCAGCATTTGTTATCTCTTGTCTTTTTTTATGGTGGCCATTCTAACAGGCACAAGGTGGTATCTCATGGAGGTTTTAAGTTGCATTCCCCTGATAATTACGGACGTTGAGCCTCTTTTCTTTTGGCATTGCCCATGTGTGTGTCCTTTTTGGAAAAATGTCTATTTACAACCTATGCCCATTTTTATTTGGATCATTTGGGTTTTTTTCCTGTTGAGTTGTATGAGTTCCCTGTATATTTTAGATATTAACCCCTTACCAGATACATTGTTTGCAAGTATTTTTCTCCAGTCTGTAGTTTGTCTTCACTTTGTTGATGGTCTTTTTTTGCTGTGCAGAAGCTTTTCAATTTGATGTAGTCCCACTTGTTTTTTATTTTATTGCTTGTGCTTTAGGTGTCATATCCAATAAAATCATTGCCAAGACCCATGTCAAGGAACTTTTTCCTATGTTTTCTTCTAAGAGTTTCATAGTTTCAGGCCTTAAATTCAAGTATTTAATCAATTTTGAGTGAATTTGTGTGTGTTGTATAAGATAAGGGTCCAATTTCATTCTTTTGCATGTGAATATCCAATTTTCCCAGCACCATTTGTCGAAAAGACTCTTTTCTCCATTGAGTATTCTTGGTTCCCTTGTCAAATATTAGTTGACCACATATGCTTCAGTTTAGTCCTGCACTGTTGATTTTGTTCTATTGGTCTGTGCATCTGTTTTTATGCCAACACCACACTGTTTTGATGACTGCAGCTTTATAGTATAGCTTGAAATCAGGCAGAGTGATGCCTCCTGCTTTGTTCTTCTTTCTCGGGATTGCTTTGGCTACTCAGGGGCTTTTGTATTAAGCACATTTTTAATCAGTCCTTTATAATGACATTTCAATCATAGGCCATGCCTTGAATAAGAATGAAACTTATAAAAAGAATTAGCTGTACAAAATGTAAGTCATGTGTCCTTATTGTTAAATGTTATAAAGAACTGTATAAAAAGCAATCAGCTGGGTAACTAACAATGTGTGTAGCAATGAAGGGAATATCATGAAGTCATGTAGTGGGTCATAGCTCCTATCCAGTGTGAGAACTCTCCTAACATGTTCAGATCTCCTCAAAAACTCTGAGATGGGAAGCTTGCTATATCAGTGCCATTTAACTTTTAATCTAATCGTTCATTTAATCAGTGAACATTTTTGAGTGTGTTTTAGAATCCCAGGCCCTGTATTAGGCATTGGATTTACAAAGATAAAACAGAAAATGTATAATCTTGTTGGGAAAAGATCGTCACCCTGAGGATAACTGGGGTAGTGTGTTGGTGAGAGAGATTTGTGTAGCACTTTATGGAAATAGAAGGGGCGCCTAATCAAGTATTGACTGAGGGCGTGTTTGGGGTGAGGAGGGCTTCCTGAGGGAAAAGGGGCAAAGAGCATGAGAAAAGGGAGGCACTGCAGTTCATGTAGACAGCACACCAAAGGCACAGGAGTAGGAAGCAGCCTAGCATAGGCAATAAAGTGCCAGTAAACCAGAGGGTTGGGTCAAGGATTGAGGAGAAAACCAGACAGCTACCCCTTCTGTTCGCTGTGACCGGTGGTTGGATCTGGAATCTTTCTCCCAGATTTTCAGGGGTAAGTGGGTAAAGGATGGTGTCACCCATGAAGATAGAGGCTACAGGTAAAGCCACAAGTTCTGAAGAAGGAAGAGGTTGCCTTATGACCAGACCAAAATGTGCAATTTTACCACTTGGAAATATTCACCCTGTATTTATCCATTTGTCACGTTTCACTGTGCTTATTCTTAGCCACCTTTGTGTTCACTCCTCCTGTCTCCTCTTCTCCTCTCCCGGTACTAGTTTCTTCTTTTCCTTTTCCCATTCCTCCGTGATGGAACCAGACCTTGCTCCCTTATAGTGAATACTTTTGCAGTTGTTTACCAGGTGAAAAGAATACTGGCATTCATGATCTTTTTAAAAGAGAAGACATTTCTCTTTGCTTGTGTGTGACTCTCAAATTTTCCTTCTAGGTCATTGTCCATTTAAAGAGAGATTGAAATTCTCTAATTCTGATGTAGTTGTAATTGTGTGTGTTTTGGGCAATAAATATAATTTTTAGAGGAATCAGATGGTAGATCTAATATGCACATCTTTTACTTGAAAATAATATATTTGTAATTTTTCTACTCTTTCCCTTTCTCTCGCCCTCCTTTCCTCTTTGTCTCTGCAGTGTCTCTCTCTATTTTACTCCTCTACATTGTTTTGTTTTCATCTCTTTGAGATCATACAGTGGGATCTTTATTCGTGGGTGCTTGAAGTACATATAGTACTTCTATTATTCTGTTGCCTTAACGTAGGGTCGTAAAAACTTGGCTACGTAATATAAAAAGACACCGTAATAACATAGATATCAACATCTTTCTGAGCCTTTTATTTTTTCTCTTTTTAAAAAGTATGTCTTTCTTTCCATTATTCCTCTCTGTATCAACACACATGTGAATTAAAAATAAGCAATCCAATCGAGTTCACCAATCGAATTTAGCAGGATAAAACTGGGGAGACATGGGTTCTGATGATGTTTGAGAGCACTCGTTCTAAGAGAGTGTGGTCTTAAAGACATGCCCTGGAAAAGAATTACTTTGATCGGATGCCAAGGTGGTTGCATTCCACAGATAGCATTGCTGCCTCTAGACACTATTGCCCCAAATTAGATTTCACCCTCATTTCATCTTCAGCTATAGCTGCTGGTTACCGTTAGCACGTAGGAGGGTATTTTGGACACTTCTTAATTTGCTCTCTTGTGATTATAGCATATTTTCTGAAAAAGGGGAGGATTCTAAGTTTTTAACTCAGGGCAAACAACTAGTGTTTATTCACTGTGAAAACAGAAAGGAACCTTAGCACTGTTTAGTTCAACACCATCTCTTTGTTGAATATTTTCTTTACATCTGGCAAAATAATTTCTTGAAACCATCCTTATTCTCTCCACGGATCTGAGAATAGAATTTGGCTCTTCTCATTTCATAAATTGTCAGGTGATATTATTTACAACTGCTGTTAGGCAATCTCCAAACAGCCCTATACTTCAATTGTATTTTTCTTTACATTGAAAGATATATATTTGTTTAATGGAAAAGGTTGTTTAACAGAGCTCTTCTTTAGTGTGTGTGTGTGTGTGTGTGTGTGTGTGTGTGTGTGTGTGTGTGTGTCTTCCCGAGAAAAGACTAAAGATATTTTAAAAGGAAATCAAGGAAAAAAAATTATAATGCAAATACATCTGTAGCCCACTTTTTCCCCCAACTCTAGATTTGTATATCCACCTGCCTAACCTTTCCAGTTGGACAGAAATACATGTGTCAAATTCCGCACATCTACTTGTTTCTGATTGTCAGCCCAAATACATTCTACCCATGGTCTTTCTCATTCGGGAGATGTCACCTCCATCCTAGTAGTTGCTAAGACCAAAGAACTTAGAATCATCTTAAATTACTCTTTGTATACCCACATTCAATCTGTATGGTAATGCTGTTAGCCTTACCTTCAAATGCTATCTAAAGTGGGACCACCTCTCACCATCTCCAGCACGGCCACCCTGACCCAAGCCATTCTTCCCCTGGAGTACAGGTCTGAATTCCTTCATCTAGATGATTTGTGGGATACAATTTTTTTTACATTTTAGAGAAGTAATAAGGTACATATGTATACCAAGGCAGGTGAATGTTTCTACAGTGAAACATAGGAATATTTACACTAGTTTGGCTACCAAAGACAGTTTGCTTAAGTGTAGGTTACTTTTGCCACCTGATGAGTTACAGAAACAGTCTGTGGATTTCAGCTTTATGGGTGAGAAAACATGGACCTACACCACCGGAGCCTTCCAACAGGTCTCCTTGCTTCTACCCTGGTCCCTCCATGGTCTCTTCTCAACCCAGCACCTAGAGGGATCTTTTATCTTTATTTTTTTTAATGTTTATTTATTTTTGAGAGAGAGAGAAAGAGAAAGAGAATATGAGTAGGGAAAGGGCAGAGAGAGTAGGAGACAGAGGATCCAAAGCAGACTCTGTGCTGACAGCAGAGAGCCCTATACAGGGCTCAGACTTAACAAACCACACGATCATGACCTGAACCACTTAACTGAATGAACCACCCTTGGTACCTTGCTAGAGGGATCTTTTAAAATATAAATGATGCGGCACCTGGATGGCTCAGTCTGTTAAGCAGTTAAGCATCCAACTTTGGCTCAGGTCATGATCTCACAGTCTGTGAGTTCAAGCCCTGCATTGGGATCTGTACTCACAGCTCAGAGCCTGGAGCCTGCTTTGGATTCTGTGTTTTCCTCTCTCTCTGTCCCTACCCCACTCATGTTCTCTCTCTCTCTCTCTCTCTCTCTCTCTCTCTCTCTCTCTCTCTCTGTCTCTCAGTCTCTCAAAAATAAATAAACATTTAAAAAATTTAAATATAAATGAGATGTCATTCAAAGCTCTGCATCAGCAAGCAATTCGTTCCATAAGACCAAAAGCCCTCCCAGTGTGTCACAGAGTCCTAGAGGCTCTCATCTCCTCAACTGTGCCCTCATTGACTCCACTTGTGCCTCCTCACTGATCCTCAGACTGGAGAACTTTTGCTGCAACCAATCCCTCTCCCTAGAACACTCTTCCCCTAGCTCTCAGCTTGGCTTGCTTTCTCACCTCTTCACGCAGGTATCAGCTTATCAGTGAGGCCACCCTGACCCCTGTATTCAATTGTGACCTCTACCAACCACCACCAGCACAGCTTTCTACTGTTTTTCTCTTTTTAGTAGCATTTATCACCTTCTACTATACCGTATTATTTACTTATTTATCATGTCTATTGTATCTCCCTACTAGAATACAAACTTTTTGAGGACAGGGATCTTTGTCTGTTTTGTTCATTGGTGTATCTCAAGAACCTAGAATGATGCCTGGCACATAATTGATACTTGAACACCATTTGTGGAACAAAGGAATGAATTGATCACTGATAGCATTTTAACATAAAATAATCATTGTGCGTTATCCATACAAAAGCTAGTTTAGTGTAACAACACGTTTAATCTGTATTTATGAATTAAAACATTGTTTCTTTCCTTTCTCTCTCTCTCTCTCTCTCTCTTTTTTTTTTTTTTTTTTTTTTTTTTTTTTTTACCGTGGTGCTTCCACCATTTTCCCCTCTCTTTCTTCCCTCCCTTCATCCTTTCATTTTAGAGATTGGTATTCTATTCAGTGGAATATTAAACCTGAAAATTGAATGTTAATGAGAAGAAAGATGATGTTGGTTTAGAGCTAATGACTCAAAGCCTATATTTCCTAGCTTCTGAGACTTGCTCAAATAATTTTTGCTTTATAACTTTATTATTTGAAAGTTGGCCTGTGAGAAGGCACACACATTTTTTAAAAACAACATTTCTTGTAGATATAAACAAAATACTGTTGAAGCTGGAATTTTTGTCCTGTTACTACTCCTAGAAAGAAAGAGGTTCAAAACAGAAAAAGAAAAATTTTAACTTCAAATAAGCAATCGGGATGGAAGAATTATAATATAGCCATTTCACATTTTAATTTGGGGCCTAAAATCTTTCATCTAGATGAATATCAGTTAATTACTCAAGAGTGATATCCTTAGGAGGCTTAAAACAAATCATCCCCCTTACATTCAAAATCTCTAATGGTAACTAAAGTCTCTCACAGTAACCCGCCTTACTGTTGGGATATTCTCTCTTTAATATAAATTCTTGAAATTATAGTTCACACCACTTCAGTATTGTCAGGTAATTATGGCTGATGGACACAGCTGGTCAATGTCTCCAGACCCCATACTCCATGTATTAAAAGAACACGCTCAGGAAATTACTCAGCTGTTTCTTTTTTGGGCTCAGTAATTTCTGTTTCATAAACCTTTTCTTAGAAATATTGTTTTTCAACCCACTTTTAGTCTTTTTGGGTTGCCCTTTGAACCTTCTTTCTCAAATCTGTCTCAAACTATGGGGTCCAAAGATAGTCAGATATGACCCAATATTGATTGCAAGGAGAGTTTCTTTAACCATATTTTTCTAATCTAAATCATTTCCCTCTGTTGCCAAGTATGTTGTCATGCAGATTATGGGCAGCTGTTTTATCCCCAGATGTTTTATCCCTCAAAAATAGTCACACAATGCCTGGTACATAGTAGGCACTCAAAAATATTTATTGAGTGGAATGAAATAAAATTTTATGCTGTAGTCAACTTTTTTCAATCTGTGTTATTCTTCAAATGCTTGAACTAGCTAAATTTAACTTGTTGGTTCTGATAGTTTGTCTCCAGATCATCAAAGTTGATTTCAGATTATGGTCTCTCTGTTACCCTGATACACCTTACTATAGTCATTGAAAATAAACATTGTCTAGAAAACTCTAATATACCTCTTTTTGAGTATGATGTAGGGAAATAGTGAAAAGGCATTGATTGAAGGGAAATAGGAAAACAAGATTGAGACGTGAAATTGAGGAGTTTTTAACTGCTGCTAAGGAGAATATACATTGAATCAGAAGATCTGATTTCAATTCTTCTATTATTTATGAGTTAGACACCTTTGGACAAATTACTGTACATTATCTCTCATCTGCATAGTTTTTGAGACCAATGGGTTTATCTTTGACTCTGGAAGAGCCTGGTGGAGGTTAGGGGGAGGGTTGGGGAGACAGTAAGATGCTGGGCAGACTGAGAGCAAGAAAAGCAGATTTAATTGGTGGGACACCTGTTTGGACCCAGAGATACGCTGCAGGGAATTGCTAGAAAGTTGGAGACCTAGACCAAAGACAAAAATCTGGTATCAGAGCAGGTAGGAGCTACTCCAAAGCAATAAATAAATAAATAAAATAAATAAAAACTCTATGTAGAACCTGAAGTAAAGGAACTTAGGGGGAAATGCATTCTAGTCTGGTAATACAATGAATTATTATGCAACAGTGTTTTGTTTTTTTTTTTGAGAAATATTTAATGCCTTGGGAAAATACTGATGTTATAAAAAGCTTAAGTGAAAAGAATATACAGAAGTGTACATATCATTTGACCCCAATTAGGTATAAAATACATGTCTGCATATGTCTGGATGAATATAAAAGTTTGGAAGAAAAACAAATTAGTAATTGTGAATCTATCCAGTTTATGATATTTGGGGTAACTTTCCTTGTCTTTTTAAAAATATTTTAAAAATTATACATATATACATGTATGTATACATATGTATGCATACATACATATGTATACATACATGTATATATATATACACACACACATACACACACATATATGAGTATATGAATGAGTGTGTGCACACTCCTGCCTGGGAGGATGAGAGGAAGAGGGAGAGAGAGAGAATTTTAAGCAGGCTCAAGCCCATCCGGAGCCTGGGGTGGGGGTTGGGAGCCTCTGTCTCCTGAGTGGTAAGATCATGACCTGAGCCAAAATCAAGAGTGGGACTCTTAACCAGCTGAGCCACCCAGACACCCTTTCCATGTCTTTTTGTTGTCCTTAGTGATGTTTCATCGTCCCATTCCCACTGCTGTTGGTCGCTGTAATGTATTCCCAGAGTGATTCCTTCAGAGAGGTGTCAGTGGTCATAGAATCCACTCTCCCCAGCAAGAGAGTGAGTTGTGTGTTTTGGAAAAATACCCCATGGGATTCTCATTTTCAATCATATAATTTTATTTAGAACATCCTGGTTTTTAAAGATGCATTAAACATTTTATTCTATTTTTAACCTTTCAGAATTGTCTTTATAATTGAGTGTGTCAGATATGTCCAGTTTTAGCTAGAAAGCTCGGATTACCACAAGGAATATAATACCAGTTGGACCAGGAGCAAATTTTTTTTTTCAAAGTGTTGTCAGAAGCTCCTTGGAACCGGAGTAACCTAGGGTGCTTATTTAAGATGTAGATTCCTAATCCTCACCACACATTTGCTAAATCAGACTTTCTAAGGAAGTACTTCTCTGTCCTCAATGTGTATATAAGTCACATGGAACTTGGTTAAAGTGAAAACTTGGATTTATTGGGTCTAGGGGAGGACCTGAGATTCTGCATTTTTAACAAGTTTGCAGGTAATGCTGTTGATCTGCTGACCACACTGAATAATAGGGCTCTCTAAGTCTTAATGGGAGCGCCAGCCAGTGGAACCAAGACAGAATTAGCCAGATGTGGAATGTTTCAAATATAGCAATTGTGCCTAAAATGTAGCATGTAGCATCTGGGCCACATAAAGAGGGAAAATGTCACAGAATAAAGATTACAGAATATAATGTAATGTGTATCAGTTGCTCTTATGAGTGGCCTTATCAGAGAGCCAGACTCATTGTTTCTGTGTTTTCCTAGACCATGAGAATGTGTTGAAATTCCAAGTACCATGCAGTAAGATGAAAATTGTTTCCATTTTCTTGATTGCTGCTTTGCTGCCTGCTGTGTACCATTTCCTTCTCTTCCTTCTGTGGGTTTTTACAGAGTCTGTGGCTGGTGCCATCACATTGTTCTTAGTTATGAAAATAGGATCTCTCTTCTTATTCTATGTGGTAATGAGTAAAAAGATTGTTTCTGCTGAGGGGCGAAAAGGTCTTCAAACTAGTTTGCTGTCTGGTAAACAGCAAGGCCCACAGAGACCCTGAGAAGATGCCTGACATCTCCCTGAGGATTGAATTTCTGCTAGTGTTTTGAAGGAATGAGTTGTCACTGCTTACTGGTCAGGATTTGGGGCTGTGAATTCTGAAAGTTTTCAAGATTTTTGATTTATATTTTAATTTGATTTTATGGTGGCTGGTAAAGAAGAAATAGTTCTCTCTGGAAGGGACAAAATGAATTCTTGGTGAACGTGACCAAAGTCAGAAATCAAAAAATGCTAAGTTGTATACACAGTTGTCTGTAGTGTTGTAATGAAAAGTATTGTGTTCAGCCACTCTGTGATTTGGGGCATATCACTAAATCTTCCCATGTCTTTGTTTCCTCACCTATAAATGGGGACAATAATAGTATCTACCTCATTGAGCTGTTGAGAAAATTAGATGACAGGTTGCATGTAAAACTCTTAACCATAGTGCTTGGCATATAGTAAGAACTCAATACATAATTGCTCTTACTACTTCTGGTTGATGTTGTTGAATTCAGTTATATGATAATAATACCATATACTTAATTCATAAGAATACAGCCCTATTTTCTGTTCCAGTTCTGAGTCTGTATTTTTCTGAAGCCTTTTATTATGGTTCGTTATAATTTTAATACTATTTTTGGCTAACTGGATCATATTGAACCAAATTGGCTTGCAAGTGAGAGCTATTAGGTGAGTAGAGAAAATACAAAAGGAAAGCTGCTACTTTGCATATCCTTTACTTTTTACCAAGTAATTGGAATATCCTGTTTCATTTAGGTGTTGATAGTGACCAGGTGAACAGTTGTGATGTCAAAAGAGAGACAGGATCCCCTCGACTTCCTACCTGTGCATATAGTGACAACAGCCTTTTGAGAGATGAGTCTGTCTGGGTGGGAAACAGGTGTCGTGTCTGATACATACCAAAAATAAAAGCTTTTTTTTTTTTTTCCTCTAAAGTGATTTCTTTGGCCTGAGGGCATTGACACTTGTCCCGCAGAGCAGGTGGGATTCTGCACCTCCCTGGGTGTTCGTGCTGTGCTCAGTGCCAGCAGCCCTATCGGGTAGTCTGCTCACCCACCGCGTAACCTGATCAACCACCGGGTGGTCTTCTCACTCATTGGGTGGCCTGCTCACCCACCGCTGGGTCTGTTCACTGCCTGCTCTGGAGTGTTCCTGACAGGGCTACGTTTTATGGCTTCCTTGGCTCAGAAGAGGGAAAGAGAACAGAACCTGTCATGCTTTCTCTTGCTCTGGAAAAGTTGTGTTATCATCCTTGTGGTCATACTTAGAAAAGAACCATCTTTTAGATACTCTGTTCTCCCTGGATTGCACCAGGCAGTGCTTTGAGGTGTTCTGAAACTGTTAAAGGAGAAATAGGTGAGGCATGTAAATTGGGCTCCTTGCTGAATGCTGTCACTGTGTCCATGTTCCACCTTTCATGAGAGATTTAATTTTTCCCAATTCTGCTCTTTACTCTCATCCCAAAGGGCTGTCTTTTGAACATTTTAGATTCTTCCTATGGATGAAAGCTTTGGCAGACAAGGGCTTATTTCTGTGAATCCCAGAAACTCTTTTCTTTTTGCTAGTGATCAGTTATATGGCTAAGAATTTTCTCTAAAGTGGTTAAGGAAATTTCAGAAACTCCTTTCCAGTCCTTTTATTTGCTTCTTTCTGGTTATTTAAAGCTATAATGTGTATGTTCTTCATCTGGAGAGGGAAAGAAAGGGGGCGGGCAGGGGGGAGAGAGGCAGGAGACTGCCTCATAAAACCCCCGTCACTCATCTCCACTCTGTAGTCTCTAAAAATCCCCTAGGTTTTGCCTCCAGAACGAGACTTCAGAATATTAGGAGAGTGAGGCTCCTGGGGGGCTCAATAGTTTAAGCATCCGACTTCAGCTCAGGCCATGATCTCACGGTTCCTGAGTTCGAGCCGCGTGTCAAGCTCTGTGCTGACAGCTCAGAGCCTGGAGCCTGTTTCGGATTCTGTGTGTTGTCTCTCTCTGCCCCTGTCCTAGTCACATTCTGTTTCTCACTATCTCAAAAATAAATAAACTTTAAAAACGAAAAAGAATATTAGGAAAGTTACAGATGTACCATTGTCTTCCAATGAACCAAACCTGTCACCACAGAAAGAATTTAAGACCGTGTTATCTTCAATCTTTTTGTCCCGCAATAAATGCCAGAACTGGCCTGGGTAATGTCATGGTAGCCACCATTATACAGAAATGGAATTTGCAAACCTACCTTTAATAAATAGTGCTTACATTTTGCTATAGTTCACTCTTTGGAAGAAGTCTGGCAGTGGGAGGTGTGTATGATAATATTTACATTTACTTCACTGTGTTTACTTTTCATTTTTTGGGGGGGGTAACAGTATACTTGACTATTTGGGAAACCTCATTTATGAGTGCAAGTTACACATTAATGTCATATTCCTTGGGAAAATATATTTAATAGAAAGTGCTGGGCCAAAGTATCTTTTAAGAGATTTCCTGCTTTTTTGTGTGGCCGATTCTTCTCACGGGCTCCTGGGCTCTCCAGACATTGTGAAAGAGTACTAGGTCGCTGGGCACAACCCAGCCACATATTTATCCAGCTGTCTGTGTGCTTCACTACCTGCACACCCCCTTTGTTTCAGTTCATGACGACTGTAAGAAGCACCGAGCAAGTGATATTTTTTGGTGAATAAAACATTGGTCAATGGAAGGGAAAAATTTAGGAAATGAGTCTTTTACAGAATATATGAACATTCTTGGGGTGCCTGGGTGGCCCAGTTGGTTAAGTGGCCAACTTCGGCTCAGTTCATGATCTCATGGTTCGTGGGTTTGAGCCATATGTCGGGCTCTCTGCTGACAACTCAGAGCCTGGAGCCTCCTTCAGATTCTGTGTCTCCCTCTCTGCCCCCTCCCCCGCCTCCCTCCCTCCTTCCCTCCCTCCCTCCCTCCCTCTCTCTTTCCCTCTCTCTCTCTCAAATATAAATTAAAACATTAA
This sequence comes from Panthera onca, assembly GCF_046562875.1. Taxonomy (NCBI): domain Eukaryota; kingdom Metazoa; phylum Chordata; class Mammalia; order Carnivora; family Felidae; genus Panthera; species Panthera onca. Next base: position 88,492,460 of record NC_138342.1, read on the forward strand.
AAAAAATTTTTAAAAAGGATTTCTGTTATGGAAGAAAAAAAGTACCTAAAACATTGAAAGAAAAGAGAATTCTGTGAGAGCACACATACAGACCCCTACCCCATAGCAACTACATGTCTGTTACTTGTATTTTGATTGCTCAAAGAGGACTTTCAATAGAGTCTTGGTACCTATATTAAATGTGAGGCTATGAAATTGAAATATATCTGTGAATTTAAACATGTTCTTTGATTCAAGAGAATTATTTTAATCAAGGAAGAAAATGTTAATTAAAATAAATGATAAATAACCTTGCCTAAAAATAAAAGTATAACCAGGATAGACACTTATACATGATTTTTCTAATTATTTTTCCCTGCTTTGTATTTTAGCTAATAGTCGATCTAAATATGTAATATATTTTATAAAAACAAATACGTATCTGATACTTTCTAGTTGAACCATTAATTTTTAGAATTAAAATGGTATAATTGTAGAGATTAAAAAAAGGATAGGAGAAATGCTAACAATACAATTCTGCTACCCTCTGCCCATCCATCTTCCATCTATTCTATGCACTCTTTAACGTAATCAGTCAAGAAACGCAATCTGCTGAGTACAAGACACTGGGCTAAGAACTTGTTGTAAAGCAATGAGCATACTCTTGCCCTCATGGGATCTACATCCTGGAGGTGAAGACAGACATCTAACAGTTTCCCCAGGTATTGAATGCTTTAAAGGAGAATCGAGGAAGCTGTGTGAGGACGTGGGGCTGGCTAAGCTCTCCTGGGAAGGACAGATGGGTGAAAATCTCTTGAGGGGTGATGCTTGCACTGTGACACACAGGATGCATTACTGTGGGTGAGTGCACCAGGGAGTGAAAGGGTGTGGAACTAAAACATCCTTCTAGTTCTAGAACTCACAGGTAGGAAAGCAGGGTGTGGGAGGAAGGGCACCAAATGCAGTTAGAGATGCAGTGCCTTTTAAAGCCCTGTAAAAATTTCAGACCTTATTCTGGTGGAAGCTGGAAGCCTTTGGAAGATTTCGGATCAGGTACACCATTCTGGTTGTAGCATGGAGAATGAGTGGGAGGGACGTGAAAGTGGACGTGAGAAAGCAAATATGATCAAAATGAACATAAACTAAAGAATGTTCATACAACTCTTTTTTTTAATTTTTTTTTTTAATTTTTTTTTTCAACGTTTATTTATTTTTGGGACAGAGAGAGACAGAGCATGAACGGGGGAGGGACAGAGAGAGAGGGAGACACAGAATCGGAAACAGGCTCCAGGCTCTGAGCCATCAGCCCAGAGCCTGACGCGGGGCTCGAACTCACGGACCGTGAGATCGTGACCTGGCTGAAGTCAGACGCTTAACCGACTGCGCCACCCAGGCACCCCTTTTTTAATTTTTTTTAATGTTTATTTATTTTTGAGAGAGAAAGACAGCATGAGCAGGGGAGGGACAGAGAGAGGGAGACACAGAATCTGAAGCAGGCTCCAGGCTCCGAGCTGTCAGCACAGAGCCCACCGCGGAGCTTGAACCTACAAACCCTGAAATCATGACCTGAGCTGAAGTCGGATGCTTAACCTACTGAGCCACCCAGGTGCCCCCAGAAATCATTTCTTTTTATAAACAATTCTTACATACAATTACAAAAGACAAAGCAAACCAAATGGGAAAATACCATTTTCATTTCCAGCACGCATATTACCATTATTGTTACCTTTTTATTAACTGAGGTATAATTGACCTACTTCCTTATATTAGTTTCAGGTGTACAACACAATGAGTAGATACTTGAATGCGTGTTGAAATGATGACCACTATAAATCTAGTTAGCACCCATCATAATACTTTATTACAGAGTCTTTTCTTGTGATGAGAACTTTTAAGATTTTCTCTGTTAGCAACTTTCAGATATGCAGTGCAGTGTTTTTAATTGTAGTCACCATGCTTTACATTACATCTCAAGAGTTACTTATTTTATAACTGGACATTTATAACTTTGGAGCTCTTTCACCCATTCACCTGTTTTTGGCAACCACCAATCCGTCCAATCCGTTGTCTGTATCTATGAGCTTGTTTTTGTTTTTAAGATTCCACATTTGAGTGAGAGCATGTGGTATTTGTTTTACTCTGACTCAGTTCACTTACCATAATGCCTTCAGGGTCTTTCCATGTTGTCACAAGTGGCAAGACTTCATTCCTTTTTATAGCTGATTATTACTCTGTGTGTATATATGCCATCTCTTCATCCATTCATTAGTCAGTAGACACTGAGGTTGTTTCCATATCTTGGCTGTTGTGAATAATGCTGCAGTGAGCATGAGAATGCTTATATCTTTTTGAATTACTGTTTTTATTTTCGTCAGATAGATACTCAGAAGTGGAATTGCTGGATCATATGGTGTTTCTAGTTTTAATTTTGGGGGGAACCTCCCTAGTGGCCGCACCAGTTTGCATTCTCATTACCATTGCACAAAGGTTCCCTTTTCTCCACATCTCTGCCAACACTTGTTATTTCTTGTCTCTTTGATTACAGCCATTCTAACAGGTGTGAGGTTTTTATTTGCATTTCCCTGTTGATCGATGATATTGAGCACCTTTTAACGTAACTGCTGGCCCCTGTATGTCTTTGGAAAAACGTTGATTCAGATCTTCTGCTCATTTTGTAATTGAATTTTTTTTTTTTGCTATTGAATTGTCTGAGTTCTTTATATATTTTGGGTATTAACTTCTTATTGGATATGATTTGCAAATATTTTCTCCTATTTAGTAGCTGGCGTTTTCATTTTGGTGGTGGTTTTCTTTGCTGTGCAGAAGGTTTTTAGTTTGATATCAAACTAAAGTATTTTTGCTTTTGGAGTCAGATCCAAAAAAAAAATCACTGCCAAGACCAGTGCCAAGGAACTTACTGCCTGTATTTTCTTCTAGGAGTTTTATGGTTGCAGATCTTACATTCAAGTCTTTTCTACTTGTGGCCATCCAGTTTTCCCAATACCATGTTTTTGAAGAGACTGCCATTTGTCCACTGTATATTTTTGGCTTCTTTCATTGTAAATTAATTGGCCATATGTGTTTGGGAGGGCGTGTTTTGTCTCTCTTATTTTCTAGTCTGTTTTTTGTTTGCTTGTCTTTTCTTGTACGTAGTTAACATCATACTGCTTGAATGATTTTGTCCCACAACTTATTTCACCTAGTGTTGTCACATAAAGTGTAAAATACCAGGTAGCAGGGTAGTGAACCTTCTCTTGACACTTGACTCTTAGCAATCCATATGTGTATGTGTCAGGAAGGAGAAATAGTTTAACAATTTGGCAGAGTTACAGAGAAGAGCACACACAATTGTGAGAACTAATAGCCGCGGAGCGTTTAGGTCTCTGAATTGCTTGGACTGTTTCCCAGTGACCTGCACTGAAGGTGTGCTTGGTCACCTGCTGAAGTTACTGTTTTTGGCACTTGGTTTCCAAGAACTATTAATGAGACATCTGGCATTAATGGAACATTAATGAACCATCCAAACACGTGATCTCCTCCCTTCCTTTCTCCTCAACCTCATCCCAAGTCACATTCCCCCACTTCTCAGCATCCTCCAGACGCCATGAACTCCTTTCTCTGGATATTCTGAGCGCCTTCTTTGTAACTGCTGTCTGAAACACTCCCTCTTCCCCCACATCACCACTTTGCTTTTTGCTTGGAAGTTTCCGTATTCTTTCCTTCTTGGTGTAAATGGTGCTTCCTTAGAGAGGAACCCCTTGATCTCTCTTTATGACCAGTTTATTATTGAGAGTGGAAGTAACCCTCATTATTTAATGCATGCATTAAATCATTTAAGAACACTTCTAATAATATATTTTTAAGAAAGATATTTGCAAGCTGTGTTCACACGGTGTTATATCAGGGATGGAAGTTACCCACTAAATAAGCATGAAGTGTTTAAGTACATTTGTAATACAGAGGTTTCTTTTTTTTTTAAGGTTTATTTTTGAGAGAGAGAGAGCAAGTAGGGGAGGAGCAGAGAGAGAGAGAGAGAGAGAGAGAGAGAGAGAATCCATCCCAAGAGGCTTCATGCTGTCAGCACAGGACCCGATACAGGGCTAGAACCCATGAACTGTGAGATCGTGATCTGAGCCGAAATCGAGAGTCAAGAGTCAGATGTTTAACCAGGTGCCCTATCAATACAGAGGTTTCTAAGAACACACCTTGCCAGTGCCATAGAGAACAGCTTTATCTAGGGCAAACTGCATTGAATGCAGTGACACCCATCCTATAAAGAATGAAGTGATGGAAGGAATTGAGTACCTGATCCAAAGACTATCATTAATAAAACAATCAACAGAGTAAAAAAAAAAAAAACACACACGCAAAAAAGAATGAATTGATGAATTCACTTAGAAACATCTATATTATAAGAAAGCTAATTGCAAGCTTCCTATGACAGGTGTTATATCAGTGACTAGAAGTTATCCCCATGTTGTAATATATGTATTACAGTTTTAAGATCACACGTAATAAAGAAGCTTCTAAGAACACCGAAAATAGGCCCCTTGTGCCAGGAAACCTTTGTACCAGCCTCCCCCTCTACACCAAGACTCTATTTACCATTTGAGTGTCCTTCATCTAGGAAAAAAAGGGGGCTGACAAACAGCCACAAAGCAGTCCCATAATACAGTATTAGAAGATTTGAGCTATTCCAGTCCAGAGATGAGTTGTGTAAGTTACAACAAGAGACAAAAAATGATTGTTCTATAGAATTTTTTACACTTTCTCTGTGTAATGAGAAATGAAGCATAATTGCTTACAACTTTATAATATTTCTAGTAAGTAAGAGGCAATCTCCCTCTTAGAGGCCCAAAGGAAGAAAGGAGAGCTATAAAATGGATATTGTTGCTGTTAGTCCTTTGGCTATGAAAGAGGGTGGCTCATAGGGGAGAGAGAGACAGAGAGGGGAGAAGGAGCAGGAGCGTCGGTTGAGTGTCTGACTTCAGCTCAGGTCATGATCTCACGGTCTGTGAGTTCAAGCCCCGCGTTGGGCTCTGTGCTGACGGCTCAGAGCCTGGAGCCTGCTTTGGATTCTGTGTCTCCCCCTCTCTCTGCCCCTCTCCGACTCACACAGTGTCTCACTCTCTCAAAAACAAATAAATGTTTAAAAAAAAAACTTAAGAGGATAGCCAGTTACCTCAGCCCAGGGCACCTGTGATCAGGTTATATCCCTAGAGCTGGTCTATGGACTGGCTTCTCTCCCATCCCTTTCAGGCTGGGTATATATGAGTGTGTGTGTGGAGAGGAGATGGGTCTCCGCTGTTTGGACTTTTGAAACAAAAAGGGAAAAACTTGAAAAGCAGTAAGCAAAATAAAAACCATCAGTGTGAATATTATGGGATTATTACTTAATTTAAAAACAAAATTCTTGCTAAAAATAATAGGAACATTGTTGAAAAAGAACCCTTCTGACTAATGTCTGTTCCTTGGTGTTCTACATCTTTTACTCCCTGCCTTATAAAAATATAGTTAATGAATTTAAGTTCTGGCGTAGAAAAGGGAGTATGCCCTGGTCTTTGGCCAGGAATTCCCCTCCACCAACATTCCCACATACCCCCTCCATCCCCACCCCAGTTACTCTTCATGACATCTTCTGGTGGTTTTCCTTTGCAGCCCTCATCAGAATTTAGAATTGCAGTGTGGATTTAGCTACATGTTTCATGTTGGCCTGTCTAGCTAGAATGCAGTGTCCCTGAGGGCCAGGTCCTTGTCGGTCTTGTTCACCCTATTGCCTGTCCCCTTGGCTACCATGGTTCTTGGCATATGGGGGACAAATGTATATTGAATAATAACTAATGCTTTAAATGACTCCGTTTTTTAAAAACGGATTCTTCAGCTCTGGCCCAGTTGGTTCACTTGAGGAAAAGGGTTGACAAAATGTGAGTTTCTGATAAGATTTTCACATTCATTCAGTAAACACTTATTGAGGGCCTGTGTCCAGGTCACGCCCTGGAAATGCCATATGAATAGGACATGATTGATGCCATCCTGGACCTCAGAACCTAGAGGGACAGACGTGCATGTATGTGAAGAACTACAGTTCTCTATGGAAGGTAGTAATAGAGATGCGAACACGAGTCTTTGCGGGGTACAAAAGGAAAGAATTTGATTCGCCTGGGGCATGAACGTTTTTACCCAGACAGGGATGTTTGCATTGGGTCTTTGCAGGAAGAGGGGGAAGTTTGGCAGGTTAACTAGTAGGAACAAGAGGATCCCAAGCTGGGGATGGAGTCAGAGATATGAAAATGAATGGTGTGTTTGGACAGTGATGTGTGTTTTAGGGGGCGAGTTGTGAATCCTTCCCCAGGGAGTTTGGATCTGATCTTTAAGGAGCCAGGGAACCTAGAGATGGTAAGAATTGTGGATGGAATTCAGCAGCGGGCAGCATTCACTGGAGACGAGTTGATGCTGTGGCTAGAAAATCAAACCATTCACTGCAGTTGCAGGCAGTTTCCACTAAAAAACAGCCTTAATTAAGAGTTCATAATGTATCTTTTCATAGAAACAAATTCTAGAATTTGACAGAGGTGAATATTTTGCCAGAAACGGGTAGCTCTTTTAAAATGTATTCTTCAGGCAAAGACTTTTTAATTTTTTTATGTTGACTTTTAGAAACACTTGAAAAACATTTCCAAAAATTGTACTCAGATAAGTGTTATAGTAGAAGTGCCTGTAGAACAAACCGCATGAATCTTAACGTGACATGTAATATTTTTAATTAAATATTTTGGATTCTTCGGATGAATGAAATGCCTAGGTCTTCTCCCCCGACGCTGTGATTAAAGGCATGCCCCTTTATCAATACCTCCTCAAACCAAACCAAATTTCTCTCTCTTGCAGTTCCACGGCAGCCTTCAAATGACTTGTTTGAAATATTTGAAATTGAAAGAGGAGTCAGTGCAGACGATGAAGCGAAGGATGATCCAGGTAGATAACGTACATTTTAGTAGTGTTACAATGACATTTTAGTGTCTCCTTCCATTTCACGAAAATGGCTTTTAAATTGTAGATTATTTAGTTATGTCTGGGAAAAAACATTATTTTTTACAACTCGGTTTCCTTTGCGGTTCCACAATTGTTAAGTGAAAATCATGATATATCATCATTATCTTCTTTTAAAAAAAAATATTAAAGCCGCACTTCAACTGTGAGGAGGAAATCATGTTTTGTAACTGATGATGTAACAAGGTCATAATTTGGCAACATTGGCGTGTTCTATTCTTACAGCTGAACACACAGGCACAATTGTTCTAAGTCAGGATTCGGATTCGTGTGATCTTTGATATCTGGTGGGGTAGTTCTATGTGGCTGGAAGAGAACATGTGTACAGACAGAGAACAAGTTTGTTTTTATTGTTAGTCATTGGGTTTGCGGTCTATTCATCTTTCTGGTCATTTTCTCATAGGTGTTCTGATACACAGTTGTAATTTCGACCATGGGCTTTGTGGATGGATCAGAGAAAAAGACAGTGACTTGCACTGGGAACCAGTTAGAGATCCAGCAGGTAAAACCAGTTAATATAGAGCAGTTTGATCCTCTCTGAGGGCCCTAGTTCTGACAATCAAGAACACTGTAACATGCCTCTGTGTTTACCCTCTTTATTCAGTAAAGAAAGATCTCATTTAGCATTTCATATTCCATTTTTTAAGTGAACTAAACTTGTTAGCAATAAACTAGAATAATATTATGGGAAGACAAGTAGTTCACTAAAAGGCCAGCTAATTTCCCTCACAGAGGTTCATAAGTAAAACATTTAGACTCATCCTAACATATAATTTTCAAGTTATTTATAGTGCCCCATTCCCGAGCATGAAAGAAGTAATATCATGGTACATCAGCCATGGTGGTAGTCCCTAGTTATTTTCTCAATTAGGTCTTTTTAAAGATTTGACACATTGCAGAGACACTGGAAATTTCTGTGAAGTTGTGAATATTTCTCTGGAAAAAATTTCAGTCTACTTTAGATGCTGGTGAAATTAATTACAAATTACTACCATTTATTCCACAAGAGAATGTTATTAGAAAGGTTGAGTTAGACATAGATGCTTGGAAAATTAAGACTTTTAAATTGCATGCTTCCTGGGGTGCCTGAGTAGCTCTACAGTAGCAATATAACAGATTTTTTTAAATGAAAATTTGAAGTAAGGTTTTAAAATATGAATATTCAATAAGCTTAAATGGGTTTTTAGATTTCTCTTAGCTATAAAATAAATTTTAGTGACCCCACCTGCCTGCCTCCCACAAACACTCTTCTCATTTAAGGTGCTCATTTAACTCTGAGCAAGACGTTATCTGTTTATTTTTGAGAGAGTTGGAATAAGAGCAGGGGAGGGGGCAGAGAGAGAATCCCAAGCAGGCTCCTTGCTGTTAGCGCATGGGGCCAGATCCCACGAACTGCTAGATCATGACCTGAGCTGAAACCAAGAGTCGGATGCTCAACCGACTGAGCCACCCAGGCACCCCAGGGCATGACGTTATTATTAATGTCACAAATATCTGTGAATAAGAGAGAAACCATGTATTTAATATCTACTGTAGTCCTGACTCATTCATCATCTCATTGGTTCTATTTAATCTACTCTTATCCTGTGAAGCAGGTAATATTGTCCTGTTTCACAAAGGAGATACTGAGGCCCAGAGGTGGTATACATTTCCTCAGGCCACAAAGCTAAACAAGGGACTTCCCCTCCAGGTGTCCCTGTACTTCCTGTGGCCTCAGCCTTCTCCGGCAGGTGCACTGTCTATGATCAGCAGATGTCAGGACTGTAGGTTTGACTGACCACTGACCTGAAGTAGTTTGCTACAGGATGAGGGAGCTTTAGCAGTCATGTGTGACAGGCTGGTACACACCGTTCATGGCCGTAACGAGTAACTCTTTCAAGTGAGGTACATTGTGAGAGTAATTCATGCTAAACTAAGAAGAATTCATTATACTTCCATGTAGGCATCCTATGTAGAAAATCTATGTAAAATACTTGATTTTCAGAATTAAAATACCAAATTGGTTCTAAAGCATAGTATTTAAACACTTTTTATTATTCATTACATATGTTGATGTTTAAATTTGTTGTGCCCCAAATTCCACTTGCCCTCTGAGAGAGAGGATTGGAAATTAGCATGGTAGACAAAAACATTTGGAATGGCCATTTGGCTATGACAGAACAGAACAAACTGAAAGGAAGTGATGGCTGTTTGGGTGACTGGGTAGCTCTTGATGATTGATTCTGGCCCCTGGAGGATGAGCTTCTGGGGTTGCTCCAGGTTTTACCAATTTGGATGAATTGGATCTTGAACTTGCATATTGAAGGCATACCAGCCAAACGGAGTAGAATGACTCAGAGCCCAAGGAGAAGGTGGCAGTGTGTGCTGAAAAAAATTAGCTCTAAAACATTAGATCAATAGGCAATATTTAAGAGGGTGAAATGTATGGAGAGTGAGTGCAAGGTATGGCTCATGGTCTAGAAACCAACTACACACGTGTGGGAAGGGGAGGAAGTGCCTCAGTGTAAACAGATTCTAGGGGTCAGACTGAAAACTTCAGGAAATGTTGAAAATTAGGAACTTTTTATTGTTCCAAGGAAGGAGACAGGGAGCTAGCTCTCAAGGCACTGTCTCCCCGTGGGGTGAGTACAGGAAGCTTTCATTCAGTGTATTAGGGGTAAGGGGCAGGAGGCTTGCAAAGGCATTTTTTGGTTCAACTGTGCACGCCTAGCATGTAGGCATGCGGGTGCATACATCGTATATTCAAAAGATGGCATAAAACTGCCCCTAGGAAGAAATCTTAGTATTATAACGAGCTGCAGGTAACTTCAGGACAATCAGGGGGAGCTTCTCAGGCCCTCATCTCCAGTCCAGCTCAGACTGGCTCACGTAAGGGGCCAGCAGGTAAAACATGTTCCTTCTCTGCTTTTGTCCCTTCCCTCCTCCCTTCTGTTGACAGCTAGGATGCACAGGGAAGTTACTCAAATAAGAGAGGTGAAAGCCTTTTTGAGTGGAATCTGTGTCATCACTGTCATTTCCATAGACATAGGATATTTTTTCCAGAGTGGAAAATCCACTTTGGTGGGTTCGTTCTCATCTGAAAAGAATAGAGATAATTGTAGGTCACTCATAAGAAAATGACCTAGATGGAAAGGTAGCTTGAAGCCTATGGGAAACAAGTGAAGAACCAAAATGTTTAGCTTGGGGAAGAAGTGATGGAGCAAGACTGCTTTTCAAATACTTGACCAACAACAAGGGGATGAGAAGTCAGATCAGTAGGTAAAAGCTACAGGAAGATCAGTTTTGGTTCACTCTCGGAACTTTGCAATCAACAGAGCTGTCTAAAAAGAACAGAATGACATGGAAATAGGGAGGTCTCCCCTGGTGGGGGTGTTTGGGTGACATACAGCAAGAGGTTGTTTTGAGCAGTGGATAAGGGTTGAGTTAGAAAACCTCATACACAGCCTCCAAGAGCCTCTGACTCACATTCAAATGCCCCCAGGTCATCCCAAAGAGATTACTGAGCAGCAGGGCCCTGGCTTGGAAAGTGGATGGAAGACCAAAGGGTGGAAGAGTGAAAGAAGGGATAGCAGTGCGTGGCATATGTCATGGTGGAATTGCAGACAAACGTTTTAGAATATGTTGGGAAAATCTAACCAAATACTGATGGAAATACTATTAAAGCTTAGTATGAAAAATGCCTATTTTTCTTCTAGGAAGTTCAGGGGTGTGAGTGTGTGTGTATCACAAGCTAAGACCAGAGCAGAATATAACCAATTTAATAAATGATTCCTTTGTATTGCCTAATTACCAAGCTTATTGTTTACTTGCTTCTATCTAGATTATGCCATTTGTAAAGGAATATATATTTGGATTTCCACAGTTACGACTGATTTTAATGTGCATTTCTTATGCAAGATCCAGATCTGCAGATATTCTCATATGCTAATATCTCTAAGAAAACCCTCAATTAAAACACACTTACAACTTTGAGAAACAGCTGCAAAGTAAATTCATTTGCTGGCTGTTCTTCCTGGTGCTCATTAGGTTTTGTTTAGCACATTCAGTCTTCAACCTAATTGTGAGATAGTGGAATTAATACATGCCTCTAAGGGACAGAGAAGATTGTGCTGCTGACTGATGTGATGTGCTGCAGGCATGTGGCTGTGGCCCTGAAGACACACCCTTCTGTAAATGTCAAGGCTTGACCCCGGGATGGGGGTGGGGGCTTTTCCTGAAACCCCAATCTCTGGGGATCAGGGTTAAAGGAAGCTGACTCAATGCTCTGTCTACTACTGATCACTACTCACTTAAATATATAGCAAGCCAGCATGTACATGCAAGCGTGTCTGTTGCAGCATTAAATATTATTTTGAAATACACAAACATGGAAAAACAAATCAACAGTGAAAATATAAGCTCCCTCTCCCAGCCCTGGCTCCCAGTTACCCTCTCCAGATGCAACTAGTTTCTTGCTTATCTTTCCAGAGGGATCTTTTTCTACACAACAGCATCTTGCTTTTGTCATTTGAAGATACTGTCCTTTCGTTTTTTTAATGTCTTATTTTTGAGACAGCCGGCATGAGCCAGGAGGGGCAAAGAGAGGGGGAGACAGAGGATCCAAAGTAGGGCTCAGTTCTGGCAGCAGAGAGCCCGAGGTAGGGCTTGAACTCATACTGTGAGCTTAAGACCTGAGCCAAAGTCCAATGCTTAACTGACTGAGCCACTCAGGTACCCCAGAAGATACTGTCTTTGAAGAGTTTAGAGGCACATGGACTTTGAAGCCCAAAGGCTTGGGCTGAAACCCAGTGCCACTACTCACCAGCTTTGACTTGGAGCAAGTTATTTAAGTGGAGATGGTAATATCTATTAAACATATGTAAAATATTTAAAGCAGTGCCTGGCCCACAGTTACCAATAAAACAGTATTAGCTATTGTTGTTGAAGATTGTCCTGTAAACAGAACACCCTTATTCTTATTTATGGCTGTTAACTCCATTCCCTCTTCGATGTACCACACTGTATTTAACCAGCCATCCACTGAGGCACATTTCAGCAGAACAGTGCTCCAGTGAAGATTGTCCGTGTATCATTTCATATACGCTTGAATATATCTGTAGGATAAATTCCTAAATTGGAATGGCTAGGTCACAGGGAATTAGCATTTTGAATTTTGATAAGTTCTCAAAATTGCCCTTCATAAGAGTTGTAGCAATTTATGCTTCTGCCAATAATATTTAAGAACCATTCCCAATAGATCTTACCCAACTATTTTTTTTTAAGTTTGAGAGAGAGCACGTGCACGCAGGGGAGGGGCAGAGAGAGGGGGTTAGAGAGAATTCTAAGGCCCCCACACTGCCAGTGTGAATCCCGACGGGGCTCTTGATCCCACAAACCGTGAGATCACAACCTGAGCCAAAAATCAAGAGCGGGACACTTACTGACTGAGCTACCCAGCTGCCCCTAAATTATTTTTATCCTTGCCAAATTTAAATGTGACAAGGCCTCCCCTTTTAATTTGACTTTCTCTTATAGGAAAAGATGGTCAACTTTTCACAGGATTTAAGTAATTTTTTTTCTATGATGCCCTTTATTTTGTGCATGTTTGATTTGTAAAGCTCTTTAGATAAAAAGGGAACCTGGTTCTTTTTATGTTTTTCAGATTTTTTTTTTTTTTGCTCATCTTACTGTTTTGTGCTATTTTTATCTTAAAAGTAAAAATTTGGAGGGCGTTTGCTATGATGAGCATGGGTGTAAGTGATGAATCACTAAAGTCTACTCCTGAAACTAATACTGTATGTTAACTAACTAGAATTTAAATAAACACTTGAAATTACAAAAAAAAACTTTTAAATAAAAATTTGAAACTTAAATGTTCTTCACGAAGAAACTGGCTAAATTATTAATGGCATACTTGGAGCTATGAAAAATGTCTATTTGTTGACATAGAAAAATGGCTAATATATTTCATGAAAAAAAGGAAGTTACCACACTGGGAAAATGTTTATACTCATGTGCATTAGCATTCATATATCTCCATAGGACAATGTTCAGAAGTTAAAATGTTAGTAATTATCTCTGGCTTTGGGGATCATGGCTTATTTAAATTTTCTCTATGCTTTTGTACTTCTTTTTCCTACAGTGGGCATTACTGTATTACTTCTGTTTAAAAAACAAAAAATTGGAGTGCCTGGGTGGCTCAGTCAGTTAAGTGTCTGACTTTGGCTCAGGTCACGATCTCACCGTTCGTGAATTCGAGCCCTGCATGGGGCTCTGTGCTGACAGCTCAGAGCCTGGAGCCTACTTCAGATTCTGTGTCTCCCCCTCACTCTACCCCTCCCCTGCTCATGCTCTGTGTCTCTCTCAATAATAAACGTTAATTTTTTTTTAAAAAAACAAAAAATTAAGCCCTTTGTATTTGAGAGGTAAATCCCAGCAAACTGTAATGATCTTAGTTGTCTAGCTGGGCTGGTTTCTCAGCAAGGCCATGATGTATAAGTAAAACTGCCAAACTCCCCCTCATTTTCTTTTGGCCACACAATTAATAGGTAAGGTAATGGACATTATGTTGTTGTCTTTGTAAATTGAAGTTGTAAAGGCACAAACCAGTGTAGAGTTACAAATAAGTACATTCAAATTTTATCACCTAACTTTCTGGCAAGTTCTGCAGCATTTATTGTTTCTCAAAAAAAAAAAAAAGAAACACTTTCGATACTATAATGCTTTAAACTGAAACCATGAAAGTGTCTAATATAGTTTTATATTTAAACCAGTATTTTGGAATCAGAAGTAAAATTTTTATCTAATAGGTAACTTGTTTGAAGCACGAGATCCATTTTTCCCTTAGCTACCACCGCACCCTGGTAACATTTCCTTTTAAAAAGGGAAAGAATCCTTTAACGTAAAACAAAAACCTGGTTCCCCCAGAGCAACTCTATAGAGGAAGAGCAGTGGTGGCCTCGCTCACTGCTCACCGTGATTTACGCTGTAGCTTTAAATACCTGTGCAAAAGGACTAGTTGACTCTCGTCAGGATGTCGTGGTTTGCCTGCAGTGTCTGGCATAGAGATATTAGCGAACATTCCACAGGGTCTTAAGGTAATCCTTGTTTTCTTAAAACTTGCAGGTTAACTGTAATAACCTTATATCTTAGTCTTAACCCAAATACCTGTGATGATTCAAAGCTGACTTACAGGGAGACATGTAAGCCCCAGCTAAATGTTTTGGCCCCAAATATTGTTTGGATTAATTTGGCAAGGCACAGGGACAGGAGGAAAAGAAATATGTGTGTGTTCGCTGAGTCAAGTACATGCCTCAAGGACCTATTTCCCCTCAGGTTCTTGCTGTGTTCTTGGAATATCATTTATTCAACACATGACCTCAAAGCCCTACCATGTGGCAGGAATGTAAAACGGGGTGGTTTGGAGGAAAGGTTGGTCCTGACATCAACGAGTTCACGGTCTGCTGGGGGACAGAAACCCGTAAACCAGGGATTTCAGTCTGAGAGCAGCAGGCACTGCATAGGAGGCCAGGCAGTTCTGAGCGCAAATTGTTTCCCTGCCCCTCACTGGCTAGACGACCCCTTGGGTGCCCTCACCTATCCAAGCCTTAGTTTCTGCAGGTGCACAACAAGCCAAATTCATGTTCACTTCAGAGACCAGTTAGCAGGGCTGAAGGTGTTCCCTTTAAAGAGCCTGGCACAGGGAAGTATATGCTAGTCACCTATTTGGTCCTTTGAATGCTCAGAGGGAACTTAGAGCAGTCACTTGAAGAATAGGACATCCCCCAAATAATCTTGTCTTACACAGATTAAGCATAAGAAAGGATGGTTTATCTTTTAACTGAGAAATAAGTAGTGTCTCTACCAAAACAGGTACATGTGGTCAGCATTCCAACCACATATTTCTTATGGACAAATCAGTGCTGAAACACAGGGTTGTTTTTCAGTTGGCTGTAATAAAACAGCTGGTGGAGGGATGTCACTTGTATATGGACTGTTTCCAAATACTACTTGCAACTTTCCCTCTCTTGGGAAGCAATATCCCCCCACTTCACTGCTCCTTAAACTACTCGCCCCCCACTATTGTGGTTACTCTAACAATAGGAGGAAGCAAACTCTGTAGCCCTAGGGATCTGAGGACATCATCAGACTGATTTGTCCAAATTGAAAGTGTTTATTTGTGTACATGTAAATGTAATAAACATTCTATATATTAATTATGTATAATGTTACAGATTTGCTTTGATATAAACATGTCTTAAGCTACTTACCTACAAAAAAAACTGATGCTCCAGGAAGATGTAGAGGTTTCCAGAACACCTCTGCATCTTCCTGGGATTTGACGTACTCCCATGTAAGAAAAACAGCAAAACTGACCTTTGCAAAGGACCCTTCTTGCTTTAGAGATTTAAAAAAAAAAAAAAAAGTGGAGAGAAGAGAGAATAAACAGATCCAGTGCCCCTTTAGATCACTGTCTGCTCTGCTGCCTGGAGGTTAATTATCCACATAGAAAATTCTCCCTGACAATTTAGAGTCAGCCAGCCAGCCAGCTTGACAACATAATCAAACGCTGGTGAGGATCAGGAGATGGGGAGCTTGTGTCTTCCCGTGTATGTCTGCTCATACTCAGCAGGAAATATTCATGGTGTTAGGATTACTAATTATCTATCGTGTCCTTGCCATAATTTGTACTCTCCAGGAGCCAAGTATTTTCTGTAAATACAAACCATAGAATTTAAAGTAGGCATAGAAATAAGATCCCCCTCCCCACCCCCGCAAATGTGGAATTCTGTACAAGGGACTATTCCAGTTTGCAGTTTCTGCAAAGTAAATCTTAAGTTTCGCCATCCATGCTGTCTGTGCTAGAAAGGGATGTCGGCACGTACACACACAGCCCTGCTTTTCCCATTCCAGGTGGACAATATCTGACAGTCTCGGGAGCCAAAGGCCCAGGGGGAAAAGCCGCTCGCTTGGTGCTACCTCTCGGCCACCTCATGCATTCAGGGGACCTGTGCCTGTCGTTCAGGCACAAGGTGACTGGGCTGCACTCCGGCACGCTCCAGGTGTTTGTGAGAAAACACGGTGCCCACGGAGCAGCCCTGTGGGGAAGAAATGGTGGCCGTGGCTGGAGGCACACACAGATCACCTTGCGAGGGGCTGACGTCAAGAGCGTAAGTAGAACCGCGAAGGAGGCAGAGCCTGGGAAGTTTTCCTTTCAGAGGAGAACTGTAGGATCTGAATCTGAGGGAGCCTTGTTCTCTTCATTAATTCAGGCACAAAGCTTTGTTTTTCTGGGTATGAGAGCTCCGTTCATTCATTGCCTCTTCCTTTAATCCCTTTTGCTGCTGCTTATGTTCTTCGTTGCAACCTCTGATCACTGCCACTCTCCCCCCAGCCTTGGTGAAAATCCCCTATTTTTAGTGAAGAAAATTCAGGAATCGAAAAGGAAAAAAAAAAAGTTAACAGCAACTTGAAAGGGCAGAGGGGGTGAGCTTAACTGTTGCTGCTTTTCCTTTTTCTTCAACTCCTTTATTTTTCAGAGTTACCCTAAAGTTTTTCTTTTTTGAAGTATTTCTTTAAAGGCTTTTTTTTTTTTCCCCTTTGCCTCGGAGATCATAGTTAAACAGCCTTGGGTGGGAACCCAGAACAATATGCTTGGGAAGTCCTATTCAGGAGAGGATGTGGGAAAAGCTTTGATTGAGTATGTAAGTTTTATCTTAAGTAATCAAGTCATAGGTGGCAATAAGATGCACTATAGCATCCCGCTGAAATAATGTTTTTGGAGGAGCATCTTTATGCTCCTATTCATAAACCTTGCTATTAGGAGATTATGCATAGGTGACCACAGATATAGTTTCGAGAAACTATGTTAAAAGGGATAGACTCCATTTATATAAGCTTTTATCAGTCTTAGATTTATTGTACTCTTTGAAAAAAAGTGTAACATTGGAAAAAAAAAAGGCATTTCAAATCCTAGCACAGGAAGGTTTCTGTTTTTAAAAAAGCAAGGATGATCTACAGAAGATAAAATACAAGAAAGTTTTTGTTCTTTACGTAGGTAAAACAACACTGTGATTTCAGTGTGGTGTTTGGTCTGAGTCCATTTTAGGCCAACAAAGTCAGCCTAACCCAAGGAGGAAACAGCAAACATCCACGATAGGCGGCATGATTATGATCTTCCAGAGTTTTGGCTCTTATTTCTACATCTTTATATCTGTCTCATTTACTTCTGTCCTTGGTAATCTTTCACAAAGTGTCTGCTTCATAAACATTCCTAAACTGAAGTAGTCTGTCATTCAGAATGGCTTTTTAGAGAGTAACATGTGTCTGATTAACAGTTTACTCATGATTTCAGTTTCTACCAAAAGGCAAGCCTCAGGTGACCCTGGCTATGTTCTAGTCTTTCCTTCTGTCGAGTAAGTTTACTGTTTGGTTTTGGGGGAACGTTTGCCTTTATTTTGTGAAACAAATGGGCATTGGGAAGGGGCACAGGAGGCTTGACTGGTGTGTGCATTCTCTCCCTAGGTCATCTTCAGAGGTGAAAAAAGGCGTGGCCACACTGGGGAGATTGGATTGGATGATGTGAGCCTGAGAAAAGGCCACTGCTCTGAAGAACGCGAGCAACTCCCGAACTAGCAATGAACTCCCCCTGTGGCTCTTTTCTTTTTCCAATCTTCACCTCCTGTCCTCTCCTCCCTCTTATCAGGCCTAGGAGAAGAATGGGTCAGTGGGTCAAGAGAAAGTCTGGTGGGTGACCCACACCTTGCTGGCCTGCTTTTGTGCAATTCCAGTGAATAGTGACACCCTCCTTGGAATATAGGGGGCACCTGTAGACACATCCAAGCCAGCTTTCGGTGTTGCTTTCCATCCTGTGTCTTTTTTGGGAAGGGCCCTGGCATGTGACCTGTGCCATCGTTCCTTCTGGTTACAGGTGTTCCCAGTAGCAAACCATGGGAGAAGTTTTCAAAGGAAATCTGTGCAAATGGCCATTCTGTTATCTGTTCAGTGTTGTACCATGAGTAGTATTGACTTCCCCTAAGAGATGTTGTACAATGTGCTTGTGAAATTGGTTTCTCCCCTTGGCTTGTTAGCTCTGGCCTGACCTGAACTCTGACTTTTACTGCCATTCACTTTATAAAAGAAGGGTGTGTAACTTATCAAGATGCATTTATTCTTGTTATCTGTATTTTTCTTTTAAAGACATGATGTAGAATGGACACGTAATCCCTCGTTAGTAGTATTGTGTTTCGTGTAAATGTGCTATTGATATTAAGTAGTTACGTGTTCCTAATATATACAGACTCTAGTTGCAAGGGAAAAGGCAGCTTGCGAGCTCTTGAATTAAAAAATACCCGGTGAAATGTCATCCAGTTCCATGACCTTATTTTGGCAGCAAGAGAAAATTGGAAGAAATGTCAGGTGTGGTAGTGGAGGGATGAATTTTTTCATGGCCTTGAGTTTGATCACGATACAGGATAGCGAACCATTCATGTGGACAAGAAGCTGAAGTTTACATATAAAACTCTCACTGTTCCAGGGTATACTTTAAAACCAACAGTTTTTACCGTAATAACATGGCTCTCTTTGGTAATAAGTAAAACATGTTGTAAAAGTTCTGGTTGTTTCAGAGAAAAGATCCTGTTTATGGAAGGGTGAGGGGAAGTGTGGGGGAAGCTCCGTTGGGACAGGTTTTCATACTGTTTTAGATCCGCATACATGTAGGCAGGTCTAGCTCCTAATGTATGTGACGTCTTGTCAGAATGGGTCAGGGAGCAGGTCCTGTGCCTGGACGCATTGATGTGTTGGAATGGGACTCACGCACACATTAGAGCAATAAAATCTGGGAACCCCCCCCCCAAACCACATTTCCTCCCTGCCGATGTTACCTATATATGAAAAAAATACCTAACTTTTAAAAGGCAACTTAGTCCTGAGGCTTTTACTTCATTCCTGATTAAGTAATCAAAATATTCTCTGCTGTTTTTGCCAGGAATCACAAAGATGATTAAAGGGTTGGAAAAAAAGATCTATGATGAAAAATTAAAGGAACTGGGATTATCCAGCGTGGAGAAGAGAAGACTGAGGGGCAAACCATTGCTGGTTTTCAAGTGTATGAATGGTTGGTACAGAGAGGATGGTGACCAGCTGTTCTCCATATGCGCTAAGAATAGAACAAGAGGAAACAGGCCTAGACTGGAGTGTGAGAGGGCATTTCCTGGCAGGGACAATTGTTAAATTAGAATCCTTTGTTTAAAAAAAAAAAAAAAAAAAAGTTAATCTCTCTCCCTCTCCTCTTTCTCTCCCTCTCCCTGTCTCTCTTCTTTCTCTCTCACCCTCTTCGAAGGTTTAAAAATAGATAAAAATGTGTTTATTTAAGATGGTTAAAGATGTTCTTACATCAAGATAGAGTGACAGATTACAGAATCTTCCAAAAGCTGTTTTGATTCTATTACTAGGTAATGAAAATCTTCGGAACTTAGTCATTCGGATGAGGCCAAGGTCTAATTTAGGCATTTACCTCTTAGCCTCCGAATGGAGGAGAATCAAAAGGGGGAAAAAACCCATCAAATGGGGAGCTCACTGAAAGATCTCTCCCTTTATGGCAAACCTAACAGGATTAAAATGGTAAAATATCTGTCCATCATACTCCTTTAAGAATATTGTGTTTTGGTTTTGGTTTTGTTTTTTTTTTCCCCTATCTCAAAGATGTCCTAATGTGGTAGGGTTCATTTCTTTTTTTGGTAAAAGTATAACCCTTTCACCTGTTCAGTGGATGATAGTTCAGGTTTTTAAAGAGACCATAGCAAGGAACAGAGGCTAGAGAGTTGTTTTTTGTTTTGTTTTGTTTTTTAATCTGGTGCATTCTCTCTGCAATGTGTGTGACAAATTGGCCACTGATAGAGAGTGCTATGCTATACTCAACACCAGTTTCAGGATCCTTGCTTCACCCAGCCGCTATAATTCAGTTTCATTTGTCAATGGGAATCTCCCAAGTTCCACAAATTTACCTATTTTTCCAAAAACAAAAATTACCAACAGAGTATCTTTAGTCATTTCACTTGGTGAAGGCAGGATGGGAGCAGGGATGTAAATCTGTGAGCCTTTGAATAGGGGCCAGATGGTATGGATTTAGATCCATTTTTAATGATTCATTTCCTTTGTGGTCATTTAACTGCACAAGTGAAGAGGAAAGGGGGAAATAATTGAAAATGTCACTTTTAGGTGCCAATAATGGATTGCACTAAACTGACAGAAGTTATCCAAAGTACTGTATAACATCTTGTTTATTATTTAATGTTTTCTAAAGTGAAAAATGTTAGTGGTTTTCCAAACAGCCAAATAAAAATAATTCTTTGTAAATAAAAGCACTGTTAATGACACCTATTGTCTGTTATTGTTTGAGTTTTGTTTTGTTTTTAGTTGGGAGAATACTGGAGTAGTCTGAGGTTTCACGAAGGCCGTCTATCATAGAACCCCTCTTACTGCTTGGAAGTGACCCACATCGGGATGCTTTCTAGGCTATGAAATAGGAGACCCTCTTCATCAGCACGCACAGGGCACGTCATACCTTAGCAAATTGCTTTAGTTACATTCCCTTGTACCTCACTTCAACATTAGCCTCAAGTCCTTTTATAGGAAGGCAGGATAAACTAGAATATATCAATATATAGGAATTAGAAGTGAAAAGCCTTTTTTTTTTTTTTTTTTTTTTACTAGTGTTGGTTTTGTTAGTTTATGGTAGTTTACTCGTATTCCAATAACCTTTCCTGATGGAGAAAACAACTATAAGGAAACAAAACTAAGGACATCATTCAGGATTAAAAGTTTTCCTGACAAGGTAATGAACCCCCATCCTGGCACTGCAAACTGTAATGAGGGATAGTCCTGGGGGCCCCCTCAACAAATTCCCCTGTTGCAGGACAAAGAGGAAAATCTGGCGTTTAAAAGAGCCACTAGCAAGGGTGCCCGGGTGGCTCAGTCAGTTAAAGCGTCTGGCTCTTGATTTCAGCTCAGGTCTTGATCTCCTAGTCTGTGGGATCGAGCCCCAGGTCAGGCTCTGCACAGACAACACGGAGCCTGCTTGGGATTCTCGATCTCCCTCTCTCTGCTCCTCCCCTGTTCGTGCTCGCTTGCTGTCTCTCTCAAACTTAAAAACAAAACAAAGAGCAATTAGTATTCAAAAGATCCAGCCCTAGACGAGGATGTGGAGAAGAGGGAACCCTCTGAAACTATTGGTGGGAATGCAAAATGGTGCAGCTGCTCTGGAAAACAGTATGGAGCTTCCTCAGAAAGTTAAAAATAGAACTACCCTATGATCCAGCAATTGCACTACTAGGTTATTTACCCAAAGAATACAAAAGTACTAACTTGAAGGGATATGTGCACCCTAATATTTATAGCAGCATTATCGACAATAGCCAAATTATGGAAAGAGCCCAATGTTTACAGACAAATGAGTGGATAAGGATGTGGTATGTATATACAATGGAATATTATTCAGCCATAAAAGAATGAACTCTTGGTACTTGCAATGACATGGATGGAGCTAGACTGTATGATGCTAAGTGAAATAAATCAGAGAAAGACAAATACCATATGATTTTAGTCACAGGTGGAATTTAAGAAAAACCATGGGGGGAAAAAGAGGAGGTGGGGGGGATGGATGAAATAGGTGATGGGGATTAAGGAGGGCACTTGTAATGAGCACTGGGTGATGTATGGAAACATTGAATCACTAAATTGTACACCCAAAACTATTACACTGTATATTAACTAACTAGAACTCAAATAAAACCAAAAGAAAAATAACAGAAGATCCAGCCTTAGAAAGCTGCCAAATGGTGGGAGAACTACTGAAAGTCTTGGGGTAGGTCAGGGCATGGCTAACATTCCTCATTCACATTGATAGCATGGATGAATGCAGTCCAGGTGCCCAAGCCAACTTACCACCTTAGGGGCCCTGGGCCCCTAGCCCACACCAGCCCCAGCAGTCCCACTGAGGCAGCCCTAGCACAGCACACACCGGGACACCCCTGGTCAGCATTCACTACAGCCCCAGCTGTTTCACCAAAGTAACAGGCAAAACGTACCCCAGAATACTCCAGACCCATACAGCGTTGGCCCCAGACCACTTGCTAGGATGGCCCTATGCATTGAGCACCCCAGGACCCTCTACCCCATACCTTACCTCAGCTCCAGCTGCTCAGGCAGGGAGCTTTCTCTGCAAAAAGCCTCAGGACACACTGGCTTGTACCCACTTCAGGTTCAGCCATCCTGCCAGGGTACCCTCTGTGTGGAGAGCCCTGGGACTTCCCCCAGCCCATGACTTCAGCTCTGGCCATCCCACCAGAGCAGTTCCAGCACAAAGTGCCCCGGGACCCCCAGCCCATGCCAGCCACAGTTCAAGCCAGCCAAACATGCCAAGCATATACAGTCTACATAGAGAATGACCATACACAAACCATTCCTTCAAGTTTAGAAGTAGCTATTCTGCCTAACTTCTAGAAACAAACACTTTCTGTGCAAAATGTAGAGATAGAGATAGAGAAATATGCTCCAAATGAAAAAAGAAGACACCCCCCCCCACCACACACACACCGCTCATGCTCTCTCTCTCAAAAACAAACGTTTAAAAAAATTTTAAGTGCAGAGCCTGTTTGAGATTCTCTCTCTCCTTCTCTTTCTGCCTCTCTCCTCACACTTTCTCTGTCCCTCTCAAGATAAACTTATAAAAAAAGAAGGCAGAGACAAATACCGTGATTCCACTTACATGTATACTCTAGAAAACAAGTGAGGGGCGCCTGGGTGGCTCAGTCAGTTGAGCGTCCGACCTCGGCTTAGGTCATGATCTCGCGGTCGGTGAGTTCGAGCCCCGCGTCAGGCTCTGTGCTGACCGCTCAGAGCCTGGAGCCTGTTTCAGATTCTGTGTCTCCCTCTCTCTCTGACCCTCCCCCGTTCATGCTCTGTCTCTCTCTGTCTCAAAAATAAATAAACGTTAAAAAAAAAAAATAGAAAACAAGTGAATAAACAAACCAAAAGCAGAATCAGACTCGTAAATACAGAGAAGTGATGGTTGCCAGAGGAAAGGTGGGGATGGGCAAAGTGGGTGAAGGGGAGTGGGAGATACAGACTCCCAGTCATGAAATGAAGAAGTCGTGGAGATAAAATTACTGAATGTGGAATATAGGCAATGGTATCCTAATAGTGTTGTATGGTGACAGATGGTAGGTATACTTGTGATGAGCATAGCATAGGATATAGAATTGTCAAATCACTGTTGCATACCTGAAACTAATGTAACATTGTGTTTCAACTATACTTGTCTTAAAAAAAAAAATCAGCAAAAAATTCATTCTGCAGAATTATAAAAAATGTGCCCAATGGCTTCTTTCTTTCCAATATGCAGAGAACCCTTATCAGCTGAGGAACTCAAATTTTAGATAAGTACATACTTTAGCAAAAGGGAAAGAAAAACGACAGTTTCCTTGTCTCAGAGATATTTCCTGATTTCAGAGATCCTTCCTAATCATCCCTAGGAGATCCAAAAAAATCTCAGGTCTTCTGAGTAGGTTAACTAAGAAGATAAACCTCTTGCAAAACCTATTTGAGGTGAGGGTTGGAGGAAGCAGGTAAGTATGAGATTCCAGGATCCACTTCACTGATTTTCTGGACAGATTTGATAGCACTTAACTATGTGTGTGACTGTGGTGTACAACAGGAAGCAGACTTCCCCTGTGGGTTTGTAATCTAGAGACGAAGATGGACATTTTTCAAGTCGTATATAATCAATGCAAAACTACTATTCTGGAAAGTAGTATATGGTACCTTGAAGGCTCTGAAAACATGGTGGGTGCCAGGACTTTTGGCCCACCACTTTTTAAACCCTGATGTGCGTGGGAATCACCTAAAGATCTTACTGAAATGCAGCTTCTGATTCAGTGATCTGGAGTGGGGCTTGAGATTCTGTGCTTGTAACCATCTCCAAAGGTGATGGTCACTAAGTTCCGGGGTCCCATTTGAGTAAGAAGGACTTAATGATAATACACTGAGGAACCTGGGGCCTCTATCTCTGTTAACATTAACTGTTAGAAGGACTAAAGTTCCACAGTTGCAAGATCTACATTCACAAAAATTTAGTAAATTCCAGTGCCTTTTTTCTTTGAAGAAATTTTGGGTCTCAATAAATAGAGAATATCAATAAATAGACAGCATTTTAAAAGAACATAAATTCTGAATATCAGTACTATTACTAAAATGAAAAATTCACTAAGATATTCAACAGCAGATCTGAGCTCACAGGAGAAACAGTCAACTTGAAAAGAGATCACTTGAGATTATCCATTCTGTGGAACAGAAGGATAAAGTTTCAATAAGGAGAAAACAACTAGACCTAAGATCAACAAGGAAATAGAAGACTTGAAAAATTCTGTCAACCAACCAGACCTAACATGCATCTATAGAATGCTCTGCCCAATAACACAAGAATATACATTTTTCTCAGGTGCATAGAGATGTTGACAGACTATAATTTAGGCCATAAAACAGTATCAGTAAGTATAAAAGTACTGAAATTATACAAAATATGTCATTCAACCACAATGGAATGAAATTAGTAACAGAGGGAAATTTGGGAAACTCACAAATATATGGAAATTAAATAACATGCTCATAATCAGGGGCTAAAAGAAGAAATCATGGAAAAAGTAGTATTTTCAGATTAATAAAAATGAAAATACAATGTGCCCAAACTTATGGAATACAGCTAAAACACTGCTTAAAAGCCTATATTAAAAAAGAAGAAAGTGAAATCAATAATACAAACTTCAACCTTATAAAACTAGAAAAAGAGCAAATTAAATCATAATACATAGAAGAAAGGAAATAAAGATTCGGACATTTGAAAAAATGAACAGAAAAATAATATAGAAAATGATTATGTAACTAAAAGTGGATTCTTTGATGAAGAAAATTGATAAGTATCTAGCTAGACTGAACAAGAAAAAAGGACTTAATAAAAAAATCAAAATGAGAGGGGACATTATCACTAACCTTACAGAAATAGAAAGTATTATAATATTCTGCACAATTTTATACCAACAAATAAGATAACCTAGTTACATGGACAGAGTCTTGGACACAAACTACTGAAACTGAGTCAAGAAGAAATAAATAGAAAACCTGAACATACCAATTGAAAGTAAATAGATTGAACTTATAATTACAAATTTTCCACAACAGAAAGCCAATGCCCAGATAGCTTCAATGGTGAAGTCTACCAAATGTTTAAGAAGAATTAAAATCAAGTCTTTATAAACTCTTAAATAATTGGGAAAAGAAACACTCCTCAACTCATTCTATAAGACCAGTTTAAAAATAAAACAGTTTGGAGATTATTGACATTGTAACAATATTAAATCTTACCTTTCATGAACATGGGATACAACAAAGACAGTAGTCAGAGGGACTTATAGCAGTAAATATTTTACAAGATCTCACCAGTAAATGTTATATATTAAAAAACAACAGTAAATATTTAAAAAGATCCCAAGTCAATTTACATGAAGAAACTAAAGGGGTGCCTGTATGGCTCAGTCTGTTGAGCATCCAACTCTTGGTTTCAGCTCAGGTCATGATCTCACAGTTGTGAGTTTAAGCCTCACATCAGACTCTGTGCTGGTAGTGCAGAGCCTGCTTGGTATTCTCTCTCTCCCTCTCTCTTTCTCTGCCCCTTCCTAGCTCGTGCTCTCTCTCTCAAAATAAATAAATAAACATTAAAAAAAGGAAACTGAATTTACATGAAGAAGCTAGAAAAATAAGTTCAAATTAAACCCAAAACTAGCAGAAGGAAAATAAAGATTCAAGCAAAGCTATATAAAATATAAGAGAAAAACAACACACATAATCAACAAAATAAAAAACTTAAAAAAAAACCCACAAAATTTAAGAACAGTTAGCTAGACTAACAAAAAAAAAGAAGACACAAACAACTAAAATCAGAAATGAAAGTGGGACATCATACCAAATCGATGGAAATAAAGAAGATAAGAGAATACTATAAACAGTTGTATGCCAACAAATCAGAACTAAAATGAAATGGACAAATTTCTACAAATTACCAAAAAGAACTCAAGAAAATAAAATCTCAACAGACATATGACAAGTAAAGAGGCTGAAGTAATAATCAAAACCTCGCAAAGAAAATTTAAAGAATTTAAAATTTAAATTTAAATTTACGTCAATTAAAAGAATTGACATACAATCTTCTCAAAGTCCCTAAGAAATAAAAATGAGGGAACACTTTCTAACTCATTCTATGAGGCCAGTATTATTCTAATACCAAAACTAGATAAAGACATCATGAAAAAAATATATAGACTGATACCCCTTCTAAATACAGGTACAAATATCCTTGACAAAATACTAGTGAATCAAAACCAACAGCACGTTAAAAACATTATACAATTATACACCATGGCAGGGATTTATGCCAGGAATGCAAAGGTGGTTTAAAATAAAAAAAAAAAAATCAATCATTCAACATTTTACTGGATATTCTAGCTAAAGCAATTAGATAATAAATAAAAAGTATTGAGGGGCATCTGGGTGGCTCAGTCAGTTAAGCATGTGACTTTTGGCTCAGGTCATGATCTCAGTTTCTGAGTTTGAGCCCCACATCAGTCTCTGCACTGACAGCTCAGAAACATATGACAAGTAAAGCCTGCTTCAGATTCTGGAGCCTGGAGCCTGCCTCAGATTCTGTGTCTCCCTCTTTCTCTGCCCCTCTCCCACTTGTGTTTTCTCTTCTCTCTCTCTCTCTCTCTCTCTCTCTCTCTCTCTCTCTCTCTCTCTCAAAAAAAAAAAAACAGTATTGAAAAGGAAGAAATAAAACATATTATATTTGTAGATGACATGATCCTCTGTATAGAAAACCCTGTGCATCTACAGAAAAGCTACTAAACCTAGTAAATGAATTCAGCAAAGTTGCAGGCCACAAGATCAACACTGAAAACTCAGTAGATTTTTTAGGCACCAACAATGAACAATATGAAAAGAAAATTAAAACAATTTCATTTACAATAGCATCCAAAAGAAGAAAATAAAAATAAATTTAACCAAGGAGATAAAAGACTTGTATACTGGAAAGTACAAAACATTGCTGAAAGAATATAAGACCTAAATAAAGAGAAAGGTGTCCTAGGTTTATGGACTAAAAGGTATAATGTTAAGATGAAAATGCTACCAGTGATCTATATATTCAGTGCAATCTCTATCACAATTCTAATGATTTTTTTTTTAAGAAATTGGAACACCAATGCTCAAATTGATATGAAATTTAAAGGAACCCTGAATAAGCAAAGGGATCCTAAATACAAATTTGGAAGGTTCATACTTCCCATTTTCAAAACTTACTACAAAGCTACGTGTGGTACTGGCATAAGGACAGACATATGGACTAATGGAAGAAAATTGAGAGTCCAGAAGTAAACCCATAGCAATGGTTAACCACTTTTTAATCAGGGTTCCAAGACCATTCAATGGGGAATGAATATCCTCTTCAAACAAATGGTACTGGGACAACTGGATATCCACATGCAAAAGAATGAAATTGGATTCATACCTCACACCATTAAAAAAATTAAAAATTGCTCAAGCCCTAAATGTCAGAGCTAAAACCGTAAGACTCAGAAGAAAATATACAGGTAAATTTTCATGACCTTCAGATGTGGCAATAGATTCTTAGCTATGAGAGTAAAAGTATGAGCAATGAAATAAAAAGATTAAATGAACTCCATGAATATTGAAACATTTTGTACATTAAAAGACAATCACTAGAGTGAAAAGACAACCCATAGAATGGAGAAGATATTTGCTAATTGTTTATCTTATAAGGGTTTAGTATCCAGAATATGTAAAGAACTTTTATAATTCACCAAGACAAACAACCCAATTAGAAAATGGAAAATGGATTTGAATAGACATTTCTAAAAAAAAAAAAAAAAATCCATTTGAATATCAATAATATGCACATGAAAAAAAAATGCTCCGCATAATTAATCTTTTGGTATTCTGAGAAACCAGTAGGGTGTCCAAGAATTCAACTTAATTCTGATGCTATCTACCCAGAGAAAACATCAGATTCCACAGGTTAAGTGTTCAGTCTTACAAGACTGCCCTCCCAACCTTCTGACACAAGTTGTAAACCCAGGCTGTTTACCTGTGTTTCTGACCAACTGGCTACAAATTTGAGGTTCTCACAACCTCCTCTTGAGGTTTGATTAATTTGCTAGAGTAGATCACATAACTCAGAGAAACATTTTACTTACTAGTTCACCAGTTCATTATAAAAGGATACAATTCAAAAACAACTAGTTGGAAGAAATGCAAAGGCAAGGTGTAGGAAAAGGGTGTGGAGTTTCTTGGTCCTCCCTCTCCAGGCTTTCCAACGCCCCCCCCCCCCCATCCCCAGCCCCCACAGCACCTCCCTGTGGTCACCAACCTGGAAGCTCTCCAAATCCAGTACTTTTGAGTTTTTATGAAGACTCCATTACATGGCCATGACCTATTAAATCATTGGCCATTGGTGACCATTTCAACTTCCAGCCCCTTTCCCCTCCCTGGAGATCAGGGAGAGGAGACTGAACAACTTTCCAACCCTCTAATTTCACTGATGGTTCTCCAGGCAACCAGCCCCTATCCTTAGATGGGGTCCCAAAGTCATCTCATTAACATAACAAAAGACATCTTTATCACTCTCATTACTTGGGAAACTTCAAGTGTTTTAGGTCTGTGCCAGAAACAGACTGAAGACTGGATACATATTTATTATAAATCACAATATCACAATTAATCATTAGGGAAATCCACATTAAAACACAACTGATACCACTTCACACCCACTACCTAGGCGATAATAAAGAAAATGGAAAGTTACAAGTGTTAGTGAGGATATAAAGAAGTTGGATATTGCTGGTGAGAATGCAAAATAGTACAACCACTGTGGAAAATGGTTTGGCAATTTCTCAAAAAGTTAAACGCATAGAATGACTGCGACCCCAAAATTCCATTCCTAGTATATACCCAAAATATTGAAAAACAGGTATTTAAACAAATACATGTACAAATTTTCATAGCAGCACTATTCACTAATAGCAGAAGGTGGAAATAGCCACGGTGTTCATTAACAAATAGATAAGCAAATTAGGGTGCATCCATACACAGAATATTATTCAGCTATTAAATGGAATGAAGCACTGTTATACATTCCACAATGTTGATGAACCTCAAAAACATGATGTTAAGTGAGAGAGGTCACACACCAAAGGTCACAGATTCTGTTATTCCACTTATATGAAATATCCAGAATAGGTAAATCAATGGAAACAGAAAGTAAATCGGTGGTTGACAGAGGGGACACAGAGAATAACTGCTTAATGGGTAAAGGATCTCTTTTGGGTGATTAAAAGGTTTTGGAAATAGATGTGGTGGCTGCACGACTCTGAGTGCAGCTGATACAACTGAATTGCTCACTTGTGAATGAGTACTTTTAGGTCAGGTATGTTTCATCTTTTTTTTTTTTAACGCTTATTTATTTTTGAGAAAGAGAGAGTCAGAGCAAGAGCAAGGGAGTGGCAGAGAGAGAGGGAGACATAAAATCCAAACCAGGCTGCAGGCTCCAAACCCACGCACATGAGATCATGACCTGAGCCGAAGTCAGACGCTCAATGACTGAGCCACCCAGGCGCCCGTCATCTTTTTTTTTTTTTTTTTTTGAAGTGTATTTTTATTTTTGAGAGAGAGAGAGAACACACGTGGGTGGGGCAGAGAGAGAGAGACAGAGGATCTGAAGCAGGCTCCACGCTGCCAGCACAGAACCTGATGAGAGGCTTGAACTCACCAACTGTAAGATCATGACCTAAGCTGAAGCCAGACACTTAACTGACTGAGCCACCCAGGTGCCAAGGTATGTTTCATCTTAATAAAATATTTCTTTTAATGTTCAAATAATGTATCAGGGGGAAAAAAAAGGAGAAAGAACAATAAACAGATGAGACAAATAGAGAACAAAGAGCAAGATGATAAATTTAAACCAAACTTAACGATAATCTTATTATATATAAATAGTCTAAATACCCCAATTAAAAAGAAGAAATTGTCGGATTAGATAAAAAAGCAAGAGTGAATTATATGCTGCCTATAAGACACACATAAGAAACAAAACAAAGCAAAATGTATGGATGTGGAATATTTAAATCTGCTAACCTGATACAGAACATTGCTTTGTCTAGCAAATGGCAGGGCCTTCAAAATAAGGAAGTCTTAATTGAGGGCACTTAAATAGAGCTAAGGCAGTGATCCAGGAAGCCTGTATTTTAGAAGACAGAGGCACATTCATGAGTTGGGGATAATTTATTAGATATGATTTTCAGGGCTCCAGGATGCAGAAACCTGAAAACAACTTGGGATTACAGTGCAGGTTGGTCCCAAGTTGATTTTCTGGGGTTAATTCACTAAAAAATAATAATCGAGCCCTCATTTATAATCTGGAATTCAACTTCCAAGAGCACAGATTACTAGCCTGGAGGCTCTGTTCCACTGTCTCATGCACACATTTTCCAGACCTAACCCCTTCAGATATTCTAGATTTACCTGCAGACAGTGTTTTTCAGAGGCGTTAAATTATCTAAAGCAGTCGTTCCTAACTGGGGGCAATTTTTACCCTTGGGAGACGTTTTCGTAACGCCTAGAAACATTTTTGGTTGTTACAAGTTGGGGGTGCTACTTGCATCTAGTGGGTACAGGCCGGGTATGTTGTTAAACATCCTATGGAGCATAGGATGGCTCTATACAACCAAGAATTGTCTGGCCTAGAATGTCAACAGGGCAAAGTTGCAAAAGCCTGATCTAAATCAACAATTCCCAATTGAGGACTTCCAAACAGCACTCCCCACAGACCCAGCAGCATCAGTTCTGGGAACACACTAAAATCACAGCTTCTCAGGCTCCAGGTCTGAACTACAGAATCAGAAACTCTGGAGGCGGAGCCCAGCAATCCGTGTTATAACAAGCTCTCCAGGTGATTCTGGTCAGTGTTGGCTTGAGATTAAACTTCCTTACTCTTTCCATTTCCACTCTCTAGAAAGAGTGATTTACATAAGACTAGTCCTCCAATGCTTCCTTACCACTACTAGCTCATTCCTTAACTCTGAACTTCAACATCACTGGTCTACAAAGATTGCTTTCAAAGGTCGCTCATCATTTTGTATATGATTCCATCATTCAGTTCACACATATTGTTACACCAAGCACTTGGCAACGGTGACCACAGCACCCACTGCCTTGAAATCTTCTCCCTTGGCTTCCATGAGCCCCACACTCACTCCCATATTTGCAACCTATTACTGGAAAAACCCAAGGAGCCCCACATTTACCAAGTCCAACTGTATTAATTACAGTATGATATTAATCCTCCCCATACCTTCTCTCTTCTACTGAAGCCTGCTCCCCATTGCCAATCACTGTTTCTCTGAACAAAAGCAATATCTTATCAAGGTCACATTGAAAATATGCCACATTAAAAAAAAAAAAAAACTTATTTCTATGTATTTGAATCACTGACAAATTTTAATAATCCTGCCTCTGAAATAGATCTTCTGCCTCCATCCCACACCAATCAAAAATGCAAAATTTGGTGGATCAGTCTTTAAGCATCTGACTTTGGCTCAGGTCATGATCTCATGGTTTGTGAGCTTGAGCCCCACTTTGGGTAAAACATGAGCCCCACTTCAGATCAAGAGCATAGGACTCTTGATCTCATGAGTTTGAGCTCCATGCTGGGTGTAGAGATTAAAAAAATAAATAAACTTTAAAGTTTGACTTTGGCTCTGACTTTGGCTCAGATTGTGATCCTGAAGTTCATGATTTCCAGCCTGCATCGGGCTCACTGCTATCAGCTCAGAGCCTGCTTCATTCAATCCCCCACTCTCTCTGCCCTTCCCTCACCAGCTCTCTCTTAAAAAAAAAAAAAAAAAAAAAGCAAAATTTGAGGGGATGACTTTTTTTTTTTTTTCATATTTGAAGAGAGAATGACTTAATTCACATGGCATTTTAAATGATGGGTCAATAGTACTCCTCCAGCGACACCTGGGTGACTCAGTCAGCTAAGCATCCGACTCTTAACTTGACTCAAGTCATGGTCTCCAGGTTCGTGAGTTCGAGCCCCACGTAGGCCTCTCTGATGACACATGGAGCCTGCTTGGGATTCTGTCTCCCTCTCTTTCTGTGCCTCCCCTGCTCATGTTCTCTCTTTCCAGATAAATAAATAAAATAAACATTAAAAAAAATAGTACTCCTCCCATTTTGTCCCTTTTATAGACAAGAGCCACGAATGCAGAGCAGAAGTTTTTCACCTATCTTTTTATATTGTATGTGCTTTTGTAAGCTCATTTAAATCTATTATCAAGTAACATGATTAAAACAAAACACCAAAACATACCTTGGTTTCTTTGGGGCTGAACTCACTGTCCGAGTACTCTGAAGAGGGGCCACTGGCTGAGAGCAGGAAGTTTGGGATATTTAGGGATAAATAGGGAACATCCTTTCTTACTCTTTTAAATAGAAATCAAATGCATAGCCGTGAGCTGTGCTTTTTAGCCTTGTTTTCCAAAGTATGGTCAGCAGACCAGCTGCAAAAGCTTCACCTGTGCCTTTTTAGAAGCAGAATCATGAGCCTGCCCAAAACCCAATGAAGCAAAATCCACATATAACAGGAGTCCCTAAGTGATTTGTACATGCATTAAGTTTTCTGAAGCACCGTTTAAGAGAATAAAGGTTTTCTATAGAGTTTAGATTTCACCCCCATACAAACCCCTGGAAATATATCTGCCCAGCTTGACTATGCTTTAGAGCAGTTGTTCTCAAAGTGTGGTCCTGGAGCCAGCAGCTTCAGCATAACCAGGGAACTTGTTAGAAATGCAGATTCTCAGATCCACCCCAGGTCTAGTGAATCAAATGCTAGAGGTGGGCTTTAACAGCCCTGCAGTGATTCTGACGCTGACTAATGTTTGAGAACCACTGCTTTATAGATGGCAGTTCTGGATCACAGAAATTCAGAGGTTCCCTGACTTCCCTAATGGTTTACTCAGTACCCACAGACACCAGCACTGTTGCAGGCAACATCAAATACCTAAAAAGGTTCAACATGGTTTTAGAGCTAATTCATAATTAGGAGAACCTGAGTTGATGTTATTCCACTGGTATTGTGAATCATAACATTTGGGAATACATAGAAAATTTAAAGTTTATAAGTGTTTTCCATGGTACTTAACTTAATCCTCAGTGCAAAACAAGGATATAGATATAATTGCCTCCCACAACAGATGAGGAAACTGTGTTTGAGAAAGATTAAGCAACTTTTTTTAGGGTATATTAACAGGCTGGCTTAGTCTTTGAACCTAAAAGCACCATTGTAAAGAGATCTTCCACCAGCTGTTTGAAAAGTTAACTGAAGAAGTTTCAAATGCTGCTGAAAACTCCAAAGTGTTTTGTACCTTTTGGGGAACAAATTTCAGGGTAATGAATGACTCATAAAAAATAAGATTCACAACTTCCTCTCGAACAGTGCTACAATAGCAAATATATCGAATAGAGAGAGAAAGCAAATGAGGTCAAATGTTCACATCTGGTGAATCTAGGTGAAGGACTTATGAGTTGTTATTGCACAATTTCTGCAACTTTTCTTTAAAATAATTTTTCTTTAAAAATGGCATCCCCACAGCTGCCAACATTTGTCTGTGTGGTCAAGTAGACGGACACTATACTTCTTTACCTCTCTTTGCGTATGTTTTCAGGACTTCGTCAATAGCTTTAAGTGTGAAACAACTTACCTCTGCATTGTGAGAGAGCAGGGAATGGAGGAGGAACAAGCAAGATGCATTTACATTCTTTTCCCTTTTGCAGTGAAGCTTAGTCATTTATGCTAATATTCTTTATTGGGGTCAATCATTCACCATCAAAGGGCAATTCTGAGTCATGATTTTTAATAACATGGTTGTGTTCTGTCTAATCCCAGGCAGAAGACCAGTTTCACCCAGGGATGTCCTGGGGATTTTCAGAGAATCTGGCTTTCAATGTGCTGCTTTGCCCTGGCGCTAGAATTCTCAAACACTTGCCAGTGACTATGTTTGGCTACATCTCAGATATTTCATACACTGTCCTCCTACATCCATACCACTATGCTCATGTTTCACAGCTAGTGTTTCTGAAAGCCTTTTTGATTAAATACTGGATTGGGGAACAACAACTCGAAAGATGTTATTGAGACAAGTAGGAGAACTGATTTAAATAGCAGCATCTATCAAAAATGAATGATTACACTTCCACATGCCCCAAACCCACTCATAAGGAGCCAACAACCTGCCGCACGGCTTGGGTCCTCTTGACTTCTATTCCTGTGTGGACAGCAAGGAAATTATGCTAAGAGCTAACAACTGCAGATTGTTTATGCCTGCCAAATACTTCTGCATTTGCTCTCCCACTTGGCCTCATGATGTATTTGATTCCCTCAGTTGACTGCAGTGCTCCAGTGTAGGTAGTATTACTTTATAAACAAGAAATCTGAGGGTCATCGAGTAACCAAATTTCTGGAAGTTGCTTGGATAGGAGCTACCAGTGCTGTGACTCAACTCCAGGGCTGATCTTTAAAATTCTCTTATCCACTGCAGAGCCAGAGGGGCAAGTTGCAGAGACTCTGCAGGGCCATGGTGCCGGCCCAGGGGCAGTAAGAGTCTTCAGGGTCTGAGCATCCACTTAGTTGTGGTCAGAGAACTCACTGAACATTTTTTAAGATGGCCAGAATAATAAATGCTGACTGTGGAATATTGAGAAAATTCCAAAAGAAGGGAAAAAGGGAGGAAGGAGGAAGGAATGGAGAGAAGAAAGGAAGACTCCTATCTCAGCCTGGAAGTAGACATCAGTGCTACTTTGTTATACAACCTCACAGATTTTCGTCTTATCCGTACCTTTGCTGTCCAAACCTATAAAGGCAAAGGCTTATAATTAACATCGCTTAATGAATAGCTTTCCCTGAAGTGGAACATACTCTTACTACCTTCTGCATAGTATTCTATTGAATGGATAAACCATAAACACTGATTCTCCCGGACTTTGGACTGCCTCTGGAGACCAGCCCTCTAGGGACTCCAGAAGCCTAATTATGCTGCAGGAAATGATTCACAATCCGTTTGTAATTGCTGGCCTCTTGCCTTTCTTTCACTTGCTCCACTGAACCATGGAAACATTCCCTGGAGGCTTGGGTTGTAATGCACAAAGTTAGGTTCCCAGAAAAGCCAGACT
The DNA here is from genome assembly GCF_046562875.1 of Panthera onca. Lineage (NCBI taxonomy): Eukaryota > Metazoa > Chordata > Mammalia > Carnivora > Felidae > Panthera > Panthera onca. The sequence goes on from NC_138342.1 coordinate 88,527,815, forward strand.
TGAGTAGTTGGTAGTCCTTTAGAAATACATATAGGAAAGAAATCGTGTACATTTCCATCACAAACATATAGGAATCTTTCTTTATCCAAAACCATTTCATGTATAAATAACATAAGAAGGGGCACCTGGGTGGCTTAGTTGGTTGAGCATCTGACTTCCACTCAGGTCATGATCTCACAGTTTGGGAGTTCGCTGTGCTGAAGGCTCAGAGCCTGGAGCCTGCCTCGCATTCTGTGTTTCCCTCTATCTCTCTTTGTCTCTCTCTCTCTCTCAAAAATAAATAAACATTTAAAAAACAACAACAACAATATAAGAAAAAGGGCAACAAAGTTTGCTGCTCCCTCCCAGTTGCTCTGGGGGTGCCTGAAGGGGAATTAGCAGTGGGCATTAACAGGAGTCCTAGAATTGGGGGGACTGCAGTTCATCTCAGTGGGTTGTTTTTCTAAGTTTTTGGTAATTAAAACATTATCACAGTGGGGCTAAAGTCAAAGTTTAGATGCCGTCGTGGATAACTCAGCTTTGTTCTGGAAGCTTACCACAGAAGACAAAATGCCTATGAGCCATATAGGAGGTGGGCAATCTGGTAAATTTGTGGCCAGACCAATGTCAATGTTGGAAAAATAACTTGCAATTTTATCCCCAAATAACCGTGCAGTCCTTCTGATGCACAAAACATGGTGTATTATTTTCTACTTTGGGTTTGCTTTAAAATGGCACTTTATTCCAACTGCTACTTAAAACTGCTAAATGTTAGTGACAGTTGTGTTGCTTAGAATTAAAGGCTGAGAGAATGCCTCATAAATATCACAAATGTCCAGGGACTTCTGGGTAAACACAAAAACATCTTGCCTTATTGTGCTTGGAAAGGGGTCCATGTTTAGCCTGGACAGTGTTCATTAAATAAAAGGGCTTTTCAACAGACATTAAAATCATTTGGGAGGTAGTTTGGTCCCTTCTCGAAGGGCTACTTTAGTGAGCAGTCCTGTGTAGAGTGGATACTTGGGTTAGTTCCGCACCCCTGGCTCCCTGCACCCTTGGCTTTCCAAGCACAGGGTCCGCCCCAGCCCCCCTCCAACACTCCTGTGTCCCTGGATTCTCCCTTAGCAGTTTCAACTCCAGGCTCCTTCCCTAGAGCACAGTCAGGCCATCCTTCCCAGTAGGATTGAGGTAGCATGAAACACGGAGACCTATTAGCCATCCTAGAGCTAGAGGTTGTACTTGGGTTTCCCAACAATGCTCAAAACAGTGCTCGTCCCAACCTTTAGCACTGTTTGTGATTCACGGTGATCCCAGTTAGTTCCCCCAACTCTGCCTCGCATTACATACAGTTTGATCTTCTCCAAGCAGAGTAGCTTTACAAATCAAAGGTCCTGGTTCTTCTTTGGAAATTGAATGCAGTCAAGCTTTGTAACATATCTCCCCTCAGGTCAGGAGAGAAGTCTGGCTATATGTCTGGTTATTTTCCCCCAGGGAAAGTGAGATTAGGGGTTCTCTGGGCCTCTGCCCTTGCTCTCCCTGTCATGGGTGGCTCTTCAGAGCTGTTTCAGCTGTACCGGATTGCTGCAAAGGGTCTCTTGCTCTTGCAGTGCCAGTAACGTGGAGAGGTTATGCTCCAGAGGCAGAAAACAAAATATGGTGAAGAAAAGTTGCTTTAAGTAATATTATCTTCTCTATTTAGTTTCATTTCCTCACATCATATTTAGCTGCTAACAAAGAAGAAAAGTAATAGCCTTTGAACCTCTCTGTTTTTCGAACTCTGTTCTTTGTTTCAAGGAATAAGATGTACCAACTGTTTCTACATTTGCATTACGGTTAATTTTTCAAGGTGTCTTTTTGGTCTAATAAGAACTATGTGGAAAGTGGACTTTCTCTATGACATTGCCAGGCTTGCTGAGAACATATAGTAGGGTCTATTGTGTGGTCTTTCAGGGTGTATAGAGCTCTGTGTCTCCAAGGTGGGCATTGTCACAAGAGTCTGAAGACCTTCCAGTGCCTAGCCTTCGCACAGTCTATGCAATGAATAGGTCTCAGTCTTTTTTTAAATGTTTATTTATTTATTTTGAGAGAGGAGAAAGAGAGTGCACACACGTGCATGTGTGTGAATAGTGGAGGGTCAGAGAGAGAGAGAGGGAGAGAGAGAGAATCCCAAGCAAGCTCGGTGCTGTCAGCTCAATCCCACAAACCTTGAGATTGTTATCTGAGCCTATTATCAAGAGTTGGATGCTTAAACGATGGAGCTAGCCAGAGGCCCCAGGTCCCAGTTTGAGTTAGATACTTGGGCATCACTGTAACTGTAACTGCTCATTTGACTTTTTCATGGACATCCTTAAAGATATCGTCTGACACCAATGACTGACAGTTATTCCACTGTACAAAATAGATTCTATCAGGGTTTTTTTGTTGCCATCTAACAACATTTCCACAAACTTGGCAGCTTAAAAGAACTCACATTTTTTATCTCAGTTTCTGTGTTAAGAATGTAGGCATGGAGTAACTGCATTCTCTGCTATAAGGTCTTACAAGGTGGCAATCAAGGGGTCAGCCAGGGTTGTGTTCTCATCCAAGACTCAGTTGTGGAAGGATCTACTTCCAACCTCATTTAGTTGTTGGCAGAATTCAATTCCTTGAGTCTGCCTCATTTTCTTGCTGGCTGAACGCTGCCCTCAACTCTTTGAGGCATCCTATGGTTCCTTGGGGCAGGGGGCTCCCCCAGATGACTGCTTGCTTCCTCAAAGCCATCAAAGGACAGGGAGACCCCAGCAATATGGGTACTAAAATCTTATGCAATGTAAAAAAAAAGAAAGAAAGAAAATAAAAATAAATAAATTTGTATGCAATGTAATCATGTATGTGTAATCCAGTGGTCCACTTGAACCCATCTACTTAGTAACACACAAAGAATATCCTGAGCCCTGCCCTTTTAATATGCTTAAATGTACTTTGTGTCTGCAGTACTTGAGGAGAATCAAAAACCTTGAATTCTTCCTCTCTTTCCTCTAAGATTATAAGAAAGTTGCTCTGCATACAACACATTCACAAAGTGCTGTGCTAATTCTGGGAGGAAAACTTTGCAAAGTGTTTCCACTTTGATGTGCTAGATTTTACTTTATATTCAAAAGCAAATGTCTTTCTATTCACATGTTTATGAGATCACTGCGGAACTGAGCTGCCATAAATTTCTCCTTTAATGGATCACACTTGTATGCAAAGAATACCAAGTTATTTTTATAAAAATCTTAAGTCTCTAGGTATTTTTAAAAACAGTATTAATGGGCCATTCTGTCAAGTGTGCATTGCTATTCTTACCAGGTCTGTATCTTTTCAAGTTGGTTCCAACTTGATTAATCCAAGAAGATTAGCCAGCTGTCCTAAACAAGTTCTTTTTAGCTCCAAAGTTTGTGTGGCCTTATTAGAACAGCTCTGGGGAGGCCTGTGAGCACACACTGTTAAATACTGGCTCGATTCCCATTCTCCTGTTCTCCTACTATACAAAATCTGTGATTTCCTTGGGCATGAAGGAAATCCTCTCATTGGTGGGAGTGGTTGGCAGCTCCTGATATGAGATCACTGGCTATTTTGTACAAGGTGTATGATTTCCCTTTGACCTGACAATGCCACTTCAAACTCCCAGCATTTTCAAAGGAAATGAAAAGTGCCATATGGAAAAAAATGGTTAATCTGGTTATTTTAGCAATTTTAAAATCCCAAACTAATTGAATAATGAAAATACGATCTTAGTTTATATTCTAAGAGGCTCTTAACTGTTTTAACAAAAAGCATCATTCATTAAAAAAACATTCCAGTCTCGGGGCGCCTGGGTGGCTCAGTCGGTTAAGTGGCCCACTTTGGCTCAGGTCATGATCTCGGGGTCCATGAGTTCGAGCCCCGCATCAGGCTCTGTGCTGACAGCTCAGAGCCTGGAGCCTGTTTCAGATTCTGTGTCTCCCTCTCTCTGACCCTCCCCCGTTCATGCTCTCTCTCTGTCTCAAAAATAAATAAACGTTAAAAAAAATTAAAAAATAAATATTCCAGTCTCAACAAAATTCATGAAAGGTATAGTTTTGAGGACACAATTTGTTTCTTGAGAGTGTCAACCATTCTTCCCCTTTCCTCCTTGCTCTGTGACCTTAGTGCATTTAGGTCACAGTGTACAATGTTCAGTAATCTAAAAACTGTCTACAAGGTAGCAGATGTTTGGATCTTTGACTTATTTTCTGGGATGTTACATATTCCTAATATTTTCCTTCATATCTTCTTCTATTCTTTCCTCTATTCTTTTTTTTTTTGTCCTTGTCACTTTCATTTGCCTCCAGAGCCTTCCATTTCACTGCCTGTCCATACAACTCTTGGGCATGTGTAGGGACATAGGGGGTGATGGTGATTGCTATTCCCCCTTCCCTGGGTTCCAACCAGCCACCAATTTAGGAACTTCTGTGCTCTTTGAAGTAGAAAGGAAGTCACTACATTTTCTCTTCTTTCTTCTCCCTTCCCTCTGTCTGATGTCAGGTCAGACTTCCAGTCCACAATTGCCTTTTGGAGGACATTAATAGGGCTCCTCTTTTTGCCTCCTTCATGTCTTTCTCCATCTTGTAAGCACCTCAGAGGAGACCTTGTCCCTGGGAAGGGAAGACTGACGCAGTCCTGTCATGTCCAGCTGCTCTGGCTAGGAACATCTCTTGGCTAAATGAGGAGAGAGTCATTCGGGTTGCAGGTCCAAGCTGTCTTCTCAATTCTTACTTTTGCAGTGAAACAACTGGTGTTTTGGTCTCTATCTGATGACTGGATCTTTTTAGTTTATTCCTCATCTAGAGGAGAGAGGGATGCTATGAATTAATGTCCTCAACTACCAATAAAGTGCTATCAACCTGGCTCTGCCCTCTCCTTTAGCTCATAGGGAGAGAGCCTGGAGGGAACGGAATGGGAGTTTTTTGGGCAGCAGAGCTTGTGAACAACTTCACAGGGCATGGGCAGGAAGGCAGACAAAAAGCCGGATGTCCTGTGAAATGAGGGCACTTGGGATCTGGGCCACCAAGCCAAGTTTAGCTCTTCCTGATTCCAGCCAGATCACAGGAGGTGAGACAAAGTTTCAGTGGAGACTCTGGGCAGGAAGCCAGGCTTGACAAACCTGCTAAAAACATGCCTGGCAAGTGCCCCGGGCACAGCTCAGGAGACCCAAAAGATGGACACCCTCAGTGAGTCATGCTGACAGAAAAGGGTGGCCGGTCATGGCCTCTGAGGGGAGCAGTGCTCTCAGTGTCTGTATGGTCATTTCCAGCCTATTTGGGGCAGGAGGAGCAGTATGTCCCCACATTGCTATCCTCAAATGAAGAATCATGACTTTGACCGACTCAGACTTCATAAGGTGACCATATTTCTATATTGGACCTCACAGATCCCATTACAAAGAAGGGGAGACCCTATAGACCAGGAACGTGGTACGGCCAATGGCATGATGTAGAGGACTATCCACATAGAATCTGAAATGTCCTGCTGCACTTCAAGTGCACATCAAAAAGAACTCCCCTCCAACCTTCTGTTATTGGTTGTGGTTTTGGCTTCACAAAGCCAAGTTTCTTGGGCAGGCAGAGGAAGAAAAGGCATATTTATTATTGCCTCTTTGGTGATGGAGCAAGCTTATTGAATGAGATGCCTCAGGCTGAAAGAAATGAAGTGTTTGCCCCGAGTGCTTCAGTGAGACCTCTATAAGCTCCAGAGCAATGGCGGAATCACTGGGTCCTGTCACCACGATGATGCCATCATGAGCAGTAGCTGCACATATACAAAGCCCACATTGTCTACTCTCTCTCAAGCCTGGTCCTTTCTCCTGTAGGCCTGCATTTGCCTCAGGGAGCGTAATGTGGACAGATTCAGGGAGAAGTGGCCACGGGGACAGCAGCCCCCACTGGCACTAACCATGTGCTCATTCATCTCTACTTGATGGTGCCTCATCCTCATCCTGCCACCCAGGTCCTCCAAGTGGCTTCTCATAATCATCATTGTCACAGCCTTTTTTCACAACGCAGTAATGCCCATGTCTGCCTATTACCAGCTGTGTGACCTTGGGCAAATTAGTCTTTCTGATCCTAGGTTTCCTTATCTTAAGTATCTTCCTTCAGGATTTATGTGCAGATTAATTTGAATAGTATATTTGTATAGCACTTAACACAGCCTCTGGCCGTAAGAGTCATCCAATAAATAGAAGCCATTATTACTATTATTATCGGTATTATCATTGTTACTGTTATTACCAATGTTATCATTGTTATATTATTATTGTTATTATTACTGGTGTCTTATACCAGTTTCTGATTCCAAACACTAAGGGCCTTGAATGTGTAGCATTTACTTTATGAGGCATAGCACATGTATTTTAAATGTAAAATATGTCTCTTATTTTGAGGGCAACAGGATCAATATGCAATGAAATTTTATTCCAACAGCTAATTTTGGGATAAGAGAACAGTATTTGGGTTTCAGTTCCTCATTTTCATCATACAGCTGGCTTGGGGAGAAATATGGATTGCCATTGTCTTAGTCTGATCAGGCTGCTCTAACAAAATACCATAGACTATGTAGCTTAAACAATAGAAATTTATTTCTCAGTTATGGAAACTGAGAAGTTCGAGATCAAGGTGCCAGCCAGTTGGGTTCCCTGAGGAAGGCCCACTTCCTGGCTTGTGGATGGTCACCTTCTCATTGTATCATCTCATGGCAAAGCTCTCTGGTGTCTCTTCGTATAAGGACACAAATCCCATTATGAGGGCCCCACCCTTATGACCTCCTCTAAACCTAATTACCTCCAAATACCATCACACTGGAGGGTTAGGGCTTCTTAACCACATGCCTTTTGGGGGGACACAATTCAGCCCCTGGTAGACATGTTCAGCTGTCTCTACCTTAGATATAGATCTGGCCAGCAAAGGATTTGGGGGTCCTTCAAGATGGACAAAGCGATGTAAGGGGAAACAGCACTGCGTGACACATTCTCTTCAGGAGACAGAGCAGGGCAAAGAAACCCACTGACTGGTGGTTATGAGACCATGACTGTTTACCTTGGAACACTCAGTCATCTTAACATACCCATGAGTCAAAAGGCATGGGGAATTCAAACCACATCCTGGATGACAGCCTCAGATTCCTAAAGAGTATAAACCTTTGGCATCCAAACTAACTAAAATCATTAATTAACCAATAGGGTAAGACACCATGTTCGAAATGAGTTACACATTTTTCATGTTGTGTGAATCTAGAAAAGGTGACACAGGGACAAACTGAACACACCCAACACCCTGGCAAAGAACCAGAGAAAAATTATGAAAAAGTTAGGAAGCCACAAGAATGCAAAAAAAAAAAAAAGAATAATAACTGATTACGGAGCACTCACTGTGGTCCAAGCTGCTGAGATACGCTGTTTTATTTGAACATCGCACAGTCTTTAAAGACATATTTTTATCCTGATTCTATAGATGAAATAATTGAGGCCCAGAGACTTTAAACAACTTGCCCAGAGTCACACTGATTAGTAAGTGGCATTGGGCTCTAAAGTTCAAATTCTTTTGAATAAACCACGTTAATGCCGTGACAGTTCTAGTCAGTTGTACAGACAATGCCGCTTTAAAGCTCAGTAATCAAGGCAGTGTCGAATAGGAGGGGTAAGGAAGCCTTGTGGACGAGGCATTCAAATGACTCCTTGGGATTCTCCCCTCTTAGTAATCCTGTGATGGATCTTGTAAACCATGTTTTCACCAGCAAGTATGTCTTGTTGACCACCAACCCATCGGCCATGTCTCAAAATACTACCAGCGCTCTCTGACAAATTGACACCTATCAAGCAACAGCAACACTAAATATTTCTCAGTTTAAAGAAATTTCTTATTTAAAAGATAGTATAGGGGCACCTGGGTGGCTCAGTAGGTTAAGTGGCCGACTTCAGCTCAGGTCATGATCTCGGGGTCCGTGAGTTCGAGCCCCGCGTCGGGCTCTGTGCTGACAGCTCAGAGCCTGGAGCCTGTTTCAGATTCTGTGTCTCCCTCTCTCTCTCTCTCTGCCCCTCCCCTGCTCATACTCTGTTTCTATGTCTCTCAAAAATAAATAAAATATTTTTAAAGTGTAGGAAGAAAAAAGTAGTATAATTTTTGGAGCCCAAATTCTAAAGACAGCAATGGTTCTTTCTGCCTGAAACATCCCCATTTAACGCCTCACCTCTCAGAGCTTGTGCAAATAACGCCCCGCTCCCCGACCTTGTGTTCCAGGAAGGGAGAGAAGTATTTTCCATCGAGCTGATCCCCACAACCACCCTGCCAGGGATTGCTGCACACACCCTCTTCTGTGGATGAGGAAACAAACTGATGCTCAGAGAGCTTCGATAACTTGTCCAAAGCCACAGGGAAGGAGGAACCTGAAATCACGCCCAAACCGTGGGTTCTACTGCACCAGCCACATGCCACACTTTGTGCGGAAGGGATAGGTGTGCTCCTAGGCGGGGCAAGAATACACCAGATTCCTGTAGGACAAATACACCAGAGCCTGGGAGGACTTTTCCTGGTCATTGTTTGAAAAATTTCCTGAGAAAAGTTTCACTCCACACAGGAGCTGATGCATCTGACTTTCAAACTCTTAGAGTAAAACAGTAGCCAGTAATGAAGCAGGAAATCTTCACATAATAGCAAGGAGATCCCCTTGGTTTCCCTGCCAGCCCTGGATCCTGTCAGGTCAGCACACAGCCTTATGCCACAGCCTGTCCTGTCCTCCCAGGATGAGGGGGCAGCCTGGCCACCTGCCCGAGGAACTAGAGGCTTGGGTTTGCCTCCACACGTTCCCCACTTGACTTCAGTTAAGTACGCTCACTTCCCAGTGGTTCTCTGTTCCACAGATATAACGCCACCTCTCTGATATCCACCAGGGAGTTAACAACTGTCATTTCAAACATGCGTTCATTTGTTTACATGAGAACAAACTGAGATGTAGCAAGGTTCTACACCAACAATAAGGATTATTATTTCTTTTTCGTAGAGGAGGAAATTTGGGATCACAGAGGTTAAGTAATTTGCCCAAGGTCTAACAGAAACTGTGAAGTCCCTGACTCCAGACCCCACATGCTGATATTGCCTCAAGTGAATTAGTAGGTAAGCCAGACTAGAAGCTGAGCCTTTCAGCTTCCACTTCAAAGCTCTTTCCAGTTTTTATGCTGCTTCCCTCCCTGAGACGAACTGCACACAATGTCACCTTTTCCTAACACACCTAGGAGCCAACATTATGAATTTGCTATTAATGTGTACTGAAGAATAGGTGCCAAGGCAGGTGCTGTGAGATGTAGAACAATTGGGTTCTGGCCCTGCTAATGGCCCCCAAATCTGAGTGTCCTCAGACAGCTCTGACCAGCTTGCTCTTTAGTTCCTAGCCTCGACCACTTCAGTGAGAGTTGACCGCATCTTTTGTGGCCCAGCTGCCTTCCCGCAAAATTACTCCTCTGACCAAAGCTGAGGCCACCCTGTCACAAGCGAATACCCTCACCATGGCCGATGTGGCACTGCGGGCTGCTTGCACGAGGCCAGTGATGGCATCGTCTATGGGGCCACAAACAGCTCCTGGTCAGGGGCACCTTCATGTTGATCTCACCTCGTGCTTCCTCTTGGGCACTTGTTTGTGTTGAGGTGGGGGAGGCATTTGTTCCTTGCTTCCTCCTTTCCGGTTTCTCCTCCTCCAGACAACAGAAGCCTGTTGCTAATTAGGTGGAAACACTCTTTCCCCTTTCTTGACAAGTGCTTTGGGTGGGGCTGAGCCCACCCTAGCTCCAGGATAGATGCTGATCACTTAGCTAATCAATTAGTAAGTAGTTAGTGGTTCAGACCCAACCTGTTACCACAGACCCAGGCCAAGCAGAGTCTTCCCCTTGCCTCGGTGACTGCTCCAAATGTGGGCCCTCCACCCAAGCTAGTCAAACCCTGTCGACCTCCAGGTTATTGCCAAGAGAGTTAACACAAAGACTTTCCCTTCCCTGGATGGTACAGCGTGAGAGTGACAGTCTTGCAGCTGTGGCCACCACTTGCCATCATCAGAGGGACATCTGAAGCTTTCAAAAGCACTTTGGAACCCATGGATAAACTTGACCCTGTGGAAAACAGAAAGACAGAGAGAATGTAGATCCTTAGAGACTTGGTTGAGCCACTAGATCAAGCCTCACTTAAAGCCAGAATTCTCTCTTGACCTTTGAGTTGCGTGAGTCAGACAAGTATGTTCAAGGTCTGAGCCAGTTTTCTCTCCCTGTGGTAGAGCCCTGTTCCTGAGGACGGCTCCTGTGACTTCTTTGTCTTCCCCTGTATCTGCTGACCATGTGCTTTGCTCATACTACGTGCTTAGTAAACACACTTTGGCAAAATAAAAATATTTCATTATTCGTAACTCAGTGCTGCTGGGAAATTGGCCCGTGTTGCTGTTGCTTTTACGGAGTTCCCAAAGCACAAGATATTGTTCGCAGCCAGACCTGCGACACTAAGCTGGCACGACAAGGCTGAAAATATTTAGCTTGCCAACACATGCCGCGTGCTGCAGGTAGAAAACGTATAATTAAAGTGAGATTTGTGAGCTGTGTGTTGTTGCCCTAAACAGGAATTATTTTTGATCTCCATCAAGCACCACTGTGACCACCCAGAGAAAGCTAGAAGTCAATTTTTATTTACCTGAGGGATTCTCTTCCCTTACGTTGCCATGAAAAAGAATTCCCTGAGAAAGTTCTGACTAATTAGGATTTTCTACACAACTGAAGAAGTTAAATGCTTAGAGTCTCTACTGTGATGGAATCTTCACATGTGACTATTTTACTGAACAATGTATTTTTTGCAGTGCCCATCACCGAGGAATGCAAAAGCTCTCATAGCTTTTTGCATAAAGGGCTGCGATTTCAATTCCTGAACAATACCTGTGTCACCTTGAGCAGATCATTCTCTGGGCCAGACCTTCCACTGTGAGATGAGAAAGTGGGTCCCAGCAAAGCTCTCTGTCTTCGTGCTGTTTAGATGCTGACTAAACACAGTAGAGCATTTTGAGCATTTGGTGGTGGTTTCTCCAAGGGACTCAGAAGTGATTGGAATTGCCCTTGTCCACAAACGTCTTTTCTGAGCCTGGAGCACATGGGCCCTTTGTAAGTGTTGGCTGAATGAAATTGAAGCCAGAAGGGAGCAGCCAGTTCTGTTTGAATCAACCTATCCAAAGAATTGCTTGAGCAATGCTACCTCTGTGCTTTACTCCGGCTCAGGGTGGGGAGACCGAAGTATATCCAGCCCTCACCTCAGAGAGCGTATCTGTTTGTGGAAACCAACCCAAAGTACACGAAATAGTAACAGAGATGACAGTTCACAGTCAATTAGCAATGTGTATGGCACAGACTGAGGTGCTAAAAGAAGTTAGGGGGCTGGGATAACGGAGAGGATGGAAGAAGCCAGAGGTTCACGGAAGACGAAGTCTTTAACAAGAGTGCCACACAGATGTGTGCATGCATGTGTGTGTGCGCGTGCATGTGTGTGCATGTATGTGTGTGTGCTTGTGCGTGTATGCATGTGTGCACGCGCACGTGTGTGGTGTGAAGGAAGGCTCAGGGAGTGACAAAATCTCATATTTGAGGCTCTGCTCTGCTTTAGCTTCTGGTTGGGTAAGCCAGGACTCCTGCAGCTATTGTATCTTTAGAGCTTTTTTTGCTGCTGTGGAAAATCACCCCTCACTGGGGTCAGAATATTATGGCCCTGACTTAAGCCTCAGCCTCAAAGAGTGTGCACATTTCCCGCATGGCAAGACAACATCACCGGTAACATAACCTCCACGTTAGGGAGCCAGTAAATAAATAAACCTTTACATTCCAGATCAATCCACGCAGCCTCTGACAATGACTTATGACTTGTACTGCTAGGTTAAATATTAGTCAAGGGTGCCCTAGGCAGCTCACACACTGAGATTTCTAGAGGAAAAGGCATGAGCTTGGTCAGTGAACACAGTCTGGGCCTGTAAAATGAGATATCTTGGACCTGAAGCACTAGAAATACGGGGGAGAAACCATATGAGTGAGATGTCTTCAAAACACAGCAAATTCACTCGTCTAGATGAAGTGACAGATCAGTTTTGAAGTTGACACAAGTGAACAGAGAGGTCCTCAAGGTCATCATCTTAATTTATATTCTCACATAAGTGCAGAGGTAATCATCAAAATAATAATACCAGCTCCATTTCTGAAATGCTTTGTAGTTTTTTATATTCCTTTGTGGATCTCAGTCCTGTGACACCGAGGGATAAGCTCCATTTCCATTTTAAGATGAGCAAAACAAGTGTCAGAGAAAGGAGATTCCTTATTCAAAGTCACATAGCTGGAAGTGCTGGTACCCATTTATATCTTGGGATTTAAGAACAAACCCAAGAATGCATCTGACTCGTCAGGTATACCAAGAGGCTCTTCGTAATGGCAAAACGTTGTCCCACAGCTGGATCTCTCTGAACTAACCTTATGGTACATCTGTATAATGCAATACTCTGCAGCCATTAAAATCTATTTTGAGGGCCTGTATCTATTAACATAAAAAAAATGTATGCCATATCACTTAGTTAGAAAAGCAGTCACCCAACTGAATATAGGGTAAGATTTTCTGTTTCTTAATAAAAGGGATTTGCATATCAGAAAACCCCCATTGACATATATATACCCACATATATATATGTGTGTGTGTGTGTATGTATATATATATATATATATATATGCATGCTACAGGATTATTAGTAAATGTTTTTATGCTTCCCTGTTTCTATTTTTCTCTCTTTAATTTTTTGGGGTTTGAGATTTTGCTTTTGAAATAAGAATTAAAAATCAAAACAAAACAAAAAAGGAAGCAAGGGAAAGATAAAGTCTACAGAAAAAGCAAAGACTTTACCTCTGATAAGATCCATCCTATTGATTTGTGTCAATGTGTGACATTTCTACCATTCTTCTTCTTTTTTTTTTTTTTTGATGAAAACTATCTCAAAAGATGTAAGTTTTGGGTACAGTGCCACTAACTCCTGCTCTCACACACCCTGGCTAGAGACAGATGAGTAAGTTCCCTAGAAACACCTAGACCAGGGCCCTGCAGGAAATTCACATTTGCATCATACAGAGGAGCTGCTCTCGGGGAAGATTGAACTTCCCTGATGGGCCCAAGAAGCATAAACTCTAGGATCTCAGAAGGGGGTAAAAAGAGATGGGAAGGGGAAGTAGGAGGATGTTTTGTAGTGCCTGCTCTTGGTGATGAGAGGGAGGGTGACCCCATAAACAGGTGGTTGAATCCACAGGGACGTGGGGCTGTCTCAGTAATCCGTCTGAGCCAGTGTTACAGGGCTAATGAAGTTTGCGTAAGTGAGAGCATCTCTTTAGCCTTCTGGTAAAGTCAAACACTGGATTTAGGTTCAGAACTATCTGGAGTATGGGGGCTCAGGGAAGGGATTAACCTCTGGGAGGAAGTGACCCATTGGGAGGTGTCAAGGTGGAGGCTGGAGTGGGTACAGCCCTTGGGGAATTAACCCTGAATTAACGGTGGAGCCTCCTGAGCTTCGGTCTTATTATTTGACGTGGTACTTTCTCCTGTTGTTTTTTTTTTTAATATATGAAATTTATTGTCAAATTGGTTTCCATACAACACCCAGTGCTCATCCCAAAAGGTGCCCTCCTCAATACCCATCACTCACCCTCCCCTCCCTCCCACCCCCCATCAACCCTCGTTTGTTCTCAGTTTTTAAGAGTCTCTTATGTTTTGGCTCTCTCCCACTCTAACCTCTTTTTTTTTTTCCTTCCCCTCCCCCATGGGTTTCTGTTAAGTTTCTCTGCTCTTCAAACTAGTTGAATCAAAGTTTTCCGTTACTGGCAATGAAAGCATCCTTAAGGAATCCACCCACATTTAATGAGTCCATGTATGTGCCAGGCATTGTGTAAATGGCTCTATGTGTGTTACTTCACTTGATCCTCACAGAACCTCATGACAGGCATACCATTGTCATCCCCTGTTGGAAAACCAGGAACAGCTGCCTAGGGAGGTTTAGGAACATGCCCAGTTTACACAACCCCGGAGGGACAGCTTTGTGTTTGAACACAGACTGGCTGACTGGGAGAGCCCCACTCTGAGCCACTCACCGTGGTTCTATTCACATTTCTGATTTACTGTTTGGTGACTTGTCAGATTGCTCAGTTGATATATTTTATCTAAGAGTTGTTAGTAATTGAAAAGAAAGAATTTGAGGGTAATTCCAGCCACGATTCCAAAGCATACTCCCTACTCCATGTACACCGGTCTCCTCTGCAAAAGCCAAACTCTGCAACCAGTTTGTCCAGGGGAGATGTTGGTGGGGGTGGTGGGTGTGGGGGTGGGCTGGGGGTGGGAATGGTGGGGGGGCGAGGGTGGGGATGGGTTGGGGGTGGGGGGTAGGGGTGGATGTGGTGGGGTGGGTGGGGTGAGTGGGGGTAGGGGTGGGGGCAGTGATGGGTAGGAGGCAACCTCAGAAGTTCAACTCCTGGCTCTAGACTTAATGGCTGTGAGATCTTGGGAAAAGCATTAAACTCGTTGAGCCTCAGTTTCCTCATCTGTGGGGGGGGGGGGTAGGAGAGACCTATTTCCCAGTTAGTGTATGGGTTAAGAGAGATACAGTGGGTAAAGTACTCAGTATAGTGCCTAGCCTGTCGCAGAGAAGCTACTTGCTGGGAGACTTGCTCCTGTGCTTGTAAGGAGCACAGGCTTGGGAACTCAGGATGAGCAGTACTCCAATCTTGCCTTAGCTTCCTATGTTCTAAGATGAGAGAAAATTATTTATTTATTCAACCCTTCTGTATTTTGGCCTCCATTATGGACCGTAGACTGAGATAATGCTGACTTACAACTATGAACAAATTATAGTCTCCATTATCTTGGAAATTACAATCTAGCCAAGAAGCATAGACAAAGGGGAACTTGTAATATGGTATGTGAAGTTCTATAGCGGAGAAGCACAGGGTACGATGGAAATGCATGAGAGTTAGACTCAACCTGGGCTTATGGGTCAGGGAGACTTCCTGGAGGAAGAGGCTTTTATTTTTACTTATTTATTTACTTTTTAAGCCAGCATTTTTATTTTTGATGTGATGTTTGGGTCTATAATTTTTTCTTCTTTTTTATTGTTAAGTTAGCTAACATACAATGTAGTCTTGGCTTCAGGAGTAGATTCCTGTGGTTCATCACATGCTCATCCCAACAAGAGCCCTCTTCGATGCCCATCATCCATATTCCACACCCACCAAACCCCCCACCCCCATCAACCCTCAGTTTGTTCTCTGTATTTAAGAGTCTCTTATGGTTTGCCTCCCTCTCTGTTTGTATCTTATTTTTCCTTCCCTTTTCCTATGGTCATCTGTTAAGTTTCTGAACTTCCATATGTGAGTGAAATCATATGATATCTGTCTTTCTCTGACTGACTTATTTCACTTGCATAATACCCTCCAGTTCCATTCACACTGTTGCAAATGGCAACATTTCATTCTTTTTCATCACCAAGTAGTATTCCATTGTATATATATACCACATCTTCTTTAGCCATTCATCAGTTGATGGACATTTGGGCTCTTTCCATACATTGGCTATTGTCAGTACTGCTGCTATAAACATTGAGGTGCACGTGCCCCTTCGAACAGTGGGGCACTCATGTATCCTTTGGATAAACTCCTAGTAGTGCTATTGCTGGATCGTAGGGTAATTCTATTTTCAATTTTTTGAGGAACTTCCACACTGTTTTCCGGAGTGGCTGCACCAGTTTGCATTCCCACCAACAGGGCAAGAGGGTTCTGTGGAGGAGGAGACTTTTAAGGTGAACTCATGAGTAGGAGTGATCCAGGTTGAAGTGAGCATGGGAAAACAGAGAGGGGAAAGAGCATTCAGGTCTCAGATTGTTGGGAAGGTGAAATACAACGTGTATGAACTGCTTAACACAGTGCCCAGCAATTTGCATGTGCTCGAGAAAGAGTAGTCATTTCCTTACTTCTAGAACACTTGAAATATATACATTTTTCTATTTGTATTTCCAACTTCAGAGTGAATGTTCCCCATTAACTCTCAAGCAGTTTTCTGAGTCTCACCACCATTATTTTATATAAGAAGAACAATCATACTCTGCTCGAAGTCCCCTGAGCAGCAGTAGAACGGATGCCATTCTCCCCTTCTTCAGAGATGGTGAGTGGCAGGCAGGGTAAGACTTCACCGAGTGAAGGTGGCAAAGACTGGCAGTTTGCTGGGCCTGCAGGAGCACATTCACAGCTGCCTTCACCAGCAGCTCCAATACTTTTTAGTTCCTCTGAAAGGAAGGGAAAACCTAGAACTTCCTAATAGTTAAGCAATCAGATGATATTCACCTGCAGACAAAGACTGGCGTCGCCATGTCTCGCTTCTTCTGCTCGCTTGACAAAGAGCCTGCATTTTGAAATATCTCCATGGTGCTTTGGAATTTCTCCTTGAACTCGATTCTTCATACCCGCTGGCTCATTAGGAAAAGACAGTATTGAGTTCTGAGACTAACATTTGAAGAGAGACATGAACAAAGCGAGGAATGTGTACAGGAGAAGGTCTCAGACAGTGAAGAGCTTTGGAACCATGTTAAATGAAATCAGGAGCTGGACCACTTTGTCACTCGTATGGAGAGGGCATTAGTACTATTGTACTAATGCAGCTGTGTTCTCTGTTAGTCTATGCAAAGAAGGTATACAGTGAGGACACTATATTAAGCTTTATAATCTTGTTTTATTAAAAGTTAAGGTGGAAGCTTTTAGAAAAAGCAAATCTCATGAGCCACTGTTGGCAAAAATGAGCTCTCGGCCACTGCTGGTTAAAGTATAAGTTAGTACAATTACTTAGTACAATGGATTGTCTGGCAGAGGTGAAGATACATATCTTCTGTGCCTTCTATTAATTTTCCTTCTAGAGAATTTCATGTCCCAGGGACACAAATCACACATGCCCCAGAATATATGTATAGGAATGTTTGAAGCAGTGTTGTTCATGATTGCTCAATGCTAGAATCAATCTAAATGTCTCTGCCCAAAGTAGAATGGATAAATACGTGGTGCTATAGACAATGGATTGCTATATAGCAATGAGGAAATAATGCATTATAGTTATAGGCAACAATGTGGATTTTATAAATATAATGTACAAAAGAAGGAAGTTCAAAATAATACATATCTTGTGATTACATTTATATAAAGTTCTAAACTAAGGCATACTAAGTTATGATTTCAGGAATGCCTGAACACATAGGTGATGAAACCCTAACAAAAACCAAAGAAGTGTCAGGATAGTGGGGACGGAGGGCTCTCTGACTAGGAAAGGACACACCGGGAGCCTCTGGGGTCTTGCAGTGGTCTATTGCTTGATCTGAGAAATGTGATGTGGGTGTTTGTTTTATGATTATCTATTAACTATACACTTATGTTTTATCACTTTTCTGTACTTAAAAAACATAAAAAAAATTTTCTGTGACCTTCTGGAAAAAACAGTGGCCTATAAAGCAAATCATTAATAAAATCATTCTCTAATGGATGTTCAAAGAGAAAATTTTCCCCAAAGAGCCTCTGTTAGGGGCCTAATTTATCTCTAAATCCAAGACCTTTGGACACTGGTTTTGCTCTAACCAGGAAAGACTTCTTTCCGGATATATCAGATAAGCTGGCTCTAACTCTCTGAGAAGCATGTTGGGGCACTGGAGGGGAGATTTTTCCTCTTTGATAACCTGTTGCTTGTTAACAAAACTGGTAAGATCTGGTATAGACTAGAAAGCCAGGGTGTTCTGCAATGAGGCTAATTGTTTCTAGAGAAACTTGGAAACATTAACCAGGATCCCCCCAGGAGGGCGGCCCAACGGATTATGTTTTGCTTCTAACTTGTGTAGATTAGGAATAAAACCTGACGTGTGCCTGGAGTTTCAATCTCTGC
Source organism: Panthera onca (assembly GCF_046562875.1). NCBI lineage: Eukaryota > Metazoa > Chordata > Mammalia > Carnivora > Felidae > Panthera > Panthera onca. The sequence continues at coordinate 88,545,775 of NC_138342.1, forward strand.
TATATTCCAAAATCTATTAAACACATAAAACAAAATAAAAAACAAAAGTAAATGAACAATAGGATGAGCTATCTACCTAAAGTGCCGTGCATTTTTTATTGGTCTCATTAAGGACCCCGGGGCTTTATGAGTTTACGTGGATAGAAATTTTCAGGCACAGGTTATTGATTATTGGAATTACTCCATTCGGAGTCTTTAAAAAATATAGAGAGATCACCATTTTACACTTTATGACCTACTCACATTATATACAAATTTCATGTTTACAAATACAAAAGACAAAGAACCACAAAGAATCAAAGCAACTGCATTATAAGCTATATTCAGTATAGATATTGTTGTTCCTGTTCTGTTCTGTTCTTCAGTTTTAGAAGAAAATCGTAAATGTCACCACACAGGTAGACTCAACTTTTAGAAGCAGGAGACAGCTTGTTGTCTGCACGTTTCTGAGTTTCTACAGAACTGACACTACAGTGTTTTCCAGATCAAGTTGACCAAGAAAAGGCATCCATTGCTGTTTGAGTTTCAGTGCTAGTGAAGAATGGGCTTCCCATGTTTTCAAAACCAGTACTCATCATCTGTGTTTCCATTCAATTGAACTTTGCTTTCTAAAGCAGGTGTATGTTTAGCAGTGGAGATTCCTTCTGTTTGAGTTTCTATGTCAGGTGAATCAACACTCACGAAAAAGCTAGAGTGTTTCAGAATACTTCACAGAGGCAAATGGGAGCTGTTGTTTAACCGGGGGGTTGAAGTCAGTCTGTGGCTACATAGAAAACATTTCTAGGCATAGGAAGTTAAAATTTCCCCCAAAGCTTTGGAACTGAGTAGAGGTATCTGCAAGTAAAAGTCAGTGTAGGTCCCTGTGTCCAGCGATTCCAAAACTTGCTCAGTGCTCATGTAAAATTCACTCTTTGGATTGAAGTTGGTTATTTTGAGAGTGAAAAGAACTCTGATACAAAATTGTTCCTGGGATTCTGGTTGGGCAAGATGGGAACATCCATGTTAGAGCAGACTTTCCTTATCCAATGTCTGATTATGCAAATTACTTGAGAAGATACTAGCTTTATTTGACAGCTTTTCATTGTGCCTGATGCTTCCCATTTTCCATTTCCTGCTAGGCTGATCCCTGTGTTCTTGGGGGACCTCATGCTTGTGGGGTAAATGTGTGACTGTAATGAAGCTCTATTGGCATCAAGGCAACCACACGTATACTGCAATGTCTTCCCACAAACCTCTGAAGTTTTTTCAAGTCTCCTTCTGTCCCATATGAATTGCTGCATTTATGACATTTATGCTGTATTTGGCCTGCATTTTCATGAAGTGCAGTTTTATAAGAGCACTATAAACACTTAACAAAGAAATACTTAATTCCAAGAAATTAATTTAGGAATTAAAGGTTCATTTCTCTCAAGCACCAGACCTAAGTGACAGTTTGCAGGAAATAAGGATACCAAAGAAACACATTAATCAACACCATGGGAATACACTCAGCAAGACCCAGAATCTGAGAAACTACTGATCAAGGAGCTCGGCTTCTCTGACAAATAACTTCATCAGAAAAGAATAATAATCAGAAAGTGGGACTTTAAATTGGAAAAGACTTTAGAGCATATCAACCAAATGTCATTTATAGACCTTACTTGGATTCTAATTTAATGTATCAACTATAACATAAAACAGTAAGACTACCAGAGAAATTTGAATACTGCCTGATATGTAAACTATTATTAACTTTGTGTAAAAAAGTGTTCCGTTTTTCTGAGGTGTTGTAGATCAGATGTATGTTGGTTTGGACATTTACTAGGAAACACACACACACACACACACACACACATACACACACGTGTGTGTGTTATGGTCTGAATGTCAAACAATTCATATGTTTGCACTATTCCAAATACAACAAAATTCGTATGTTGAAGCCCAGCACCCAATGTGACTATATTTGGAGATGGGGCCTTTAAGAAGGTAATTAAATGAGATTATATATTATCCTAATCTGATAGGACTGGTGTCCTTTTAAAAAGAGACACCAGAGCACTTTCTCCTTGCCCAAATGCACAGAGAGAGAAAAGGCCACCTGGGGACAAGGCCAGAAGGCAGCCATCTGCAAGCCAGGAGGAGACGCCTCACCAGAAACTAAATATTTTAGCACCTTGATCTTGGATTTCCTGGCTCCAGAACTGTGAGAAAATAAATTTCTGTTAAGTGACCTAAACCGTGACATTTTATTATGGCAATACCAGCTGACTAATGCACTGTGCCATCGTCCTCAGGAAGCCAACATCTTCTCATTTTGGGGCTCCTGTCTCAGGCACCACACAGGGCTTATTTCCATAAAGTAACTGATATTAATCACTTAATCTAGTTAACAAATACGGGAAATCACCATGTGCCAGGAATTAGTCTAGACACTGGGAGTACGGCAGCAAATAACATCATATCCCCACCCTTAGGGAATGTGTATTCTACCAGGGAACAACAACAACAGCAAAACAGTACAGATGAGGAGACTTTATGCCCCAAAGCAAGGAATATATTCAACACTGGAGGTTAAAAGCTCTTTCCATTGCGTGAAAGGAACATACCAATGAATGTGTTTATAGACCTATTAATCAAGAACAGAACAAAAAGAAACTCTGCAAGAGGAACTCAGGAAGAAACTCTTTATCTTCCCCTTTGAAAAACTGCCAGAATTTCACACAAACTGAAGTTAAGATTCACAGTCTATGAAAATGATAAACTAAATTTTTTTTTTTAGTTCAAAAACCATCCCAACAAACAAACAAACAAACAAAAGGAGATCCTTCAGAGAGATTATATAATAACCATCTTGTCAGATGAGGACACTGGGAGAAGAACCCAGCCCTTCCACACAAATGCCCCCCTCGCTGCATGGCCGAACTCAGAATGCCATAGCCTCCACATCATAAAATCCCTCCCCAAAGGTGCTGGTGTGTCAGACATCACATGACCGTGGTAGTGCTCTTCCCTGCAGGTACTGCCTGAGGCATAGAGCCAAGAGGAAGTGATTGAGCTACAGTTGCCCAGATAACCTGCATCATGGCAGGAAGTGATGAAAAATAAAGTTCTAACAATGAGCCCCACTGAGAATCTTAAAAAAAAAAATGCCTACTGCTTTTCATAAATACCAATAATTCCTAAGAAAAAGACGGGATTTTAAACAAATGTAGCCTCATTTCCACATCAAAGATTACTTTGAATATACAAATTTCCAATGTCAAGCCATGATTTCAAATCCCTCCTCACCAAAAGCCGGGGGACAGGCATGTGATACACAGAAAATCCCTTATGGGTTGGTCAGTGTAAGAAGTCTGCCCAATAAGGGCAACTTGGTTGCTCATATGTCTGTTTGTGTTTGCTCTTGGATCCACCCCTGTTTGTCCCATTCTCGGCTCTGCATCATATGGGACTGACCCGGGCAACTGCATTTTCTAGGCAGCCTGAACCTGGGCTTTTGGACCCTGGAAACCCCTCTTTTTCCTTTAAGTCTCTAACAGCTCTCAATATTGTCTCATTGTCCCTTTTTGCCTTTTGGGGTTTTCCAGTCGCTCTATAACTAGTTCCCCATATTATTAACTGTTCTCTATTGCCCCATGTGGCATGGGTTGCATTTTTTCTTTCCTGGGCCCTGACTGACATAGAACTTTACACAGATGGTGACTTGTATCATCCAACCAGAGCCTCTCCCTTGAGGAGCTGGAACAGAGATGCAGAATTAGCAGCACAGTAGAAGGAAAGGCAGAGAAAAGCAGAGCATCAGAAGAGGCAGCCAGAGATGCCTAGCAGACCAGGCTGTATTCTCTTCTAATGAGTAATTATGTTCTCTAAGACTTTTAATTTTACAATTTCCAATTTGTTCTAGAAGACATTCTAGTTTTCTTGAAAGCAGCCAGTGTGTCAGTTGTGTCTGTTTCTGCTCGCTCTTACTTTTCTTGGCATCCTTACAACATACTGGAGTGTGCCCCTGTGCCCTGTCACCTGAGAGAGCCCATCACTCAATACGCTTTGAGGAAAGAGGACCCTCACGTGATAAATAGGGAAAGTGCTGTAAAGGTGCAGATGCTGAGTGCATTCTGATGTGTGCATTCCAGGCCAAACTTGAGCAAGGAGATTCCAAACTACATCTTTCTAGATCCCTTTCTGTCCCAGATTCAGATGACACCAAGAAATAGACCAGTGATTGTTCCAGGGCTAGAATCTGGGATGGCACAGTGGGAGATAGATCCTAGTGTATCTTTGTCCATCCTTTCACATTCAGGCCATTTGTGTCTTTCTATTTAAAGAGAGGTTTCTGGGGGCACCTGGCTGGCTCAGTTGGTTAAGCCTCCAACTTAGGCTCAGGTCATGATCTCACAGTTGTGGGTTCGAGTCCTGAATCAGGCTCTGTGACAGCTTGGAGCCTGGAGCCTGCTTCAGATTCTGTGTCTGTCTCTCCCCAGCTCACACTCTGTCTCTGTCTCTCTCCCAAAAATAAATAAACATTTAAAAAAAAATTATGAAGAGAGGTTTCTGTAGGTGACACACAGTTATCTCAACTAACCTTTTTTTTTTTTTTTTTTTTTTTTTTTTAGTGTTTATTTATTTTTGACAGAGAGAGAGAGACAGAGCATGAGCAGGGGAGGGAGAGAGAGACACACACACACAGAATCCGAAGCAGGCTCCAGGCTCCGAACTGTCAGCCCAGAGCCCGACACGGGGCTCAAACTCACAGACCATGAGATCATGACCTGAGCCGAAGTCAGACGTTCAACCGACTGAGCCACCCACGGGTCTCTAAACTTCTCTTTTGATTGGGGCGTTTAGACTATGTAAATTTAATCTGATTTTTGATCTGGTAGGATTTAAATCTACCATCTCACTATTTGTTGTCTGTTTTACTCATACCTTCTTTGTTCTTTCCTTTTTTTGTCTGCCTTAGTTTAGATTAGTTGAGGATTTTTTATTATTCCATTTTATCTTCTTTGGTGGCTTCTTAGTTGTATTTCATTGGCTTTTGTTGTGGTGTGTGTGTGGATGCTTTAGAGTTTATAGCATACATCTTATCATAGTCTAACTTTAAGCAATATATTACATAATATATAGTTTAAGAAATTATAAGAGGATACTTCCATTTCCCTCTCCCTGCCCTTGTGCTATTGCTGTCCTACATTTTACTTCTACAAATGTCATCTATCCCACACTATATTATCTTTGATTTAAACAACCATATTTAAAAGACATCTTTTCAATGAAGAAAAAGTATTTTATACTTTATCCATTTATTTACCATCTAGCACTTTTAATTCCATTATTTAGATCCAGACTTCCCTCTGGTATTGTTTTCCTGTTGCCTGTAAGACCTCCTTTAACACTTTTTGTAGAGCAGGACTGCCAATAATGAATCCTTTCAGGCTTAGTGTATTTTTTCTTTCAGGCTTTATATATTTTAAGAGTCTTTATTTTGCCTTTGTTTTCAGAAGATATATTTACTGGATATAGAATTCAAGTTTTTTTCTTTGTTGTTGTTGTTTCCTTTCAGTACTTTAAAGAAGGTCACCCACTGACCTTTGGCTTGTGCTGTACCAAACAGAAATCTACTGTCATCCATATCTTTGTCCTCTGTACATGTCTTTTTTCCTCTGACTGCTCTTAATATTTTCTCTTTACCAGTGGTTTTAAGGAATTTGATTCTTTGTGCCTGACATATGTTTCTGCACAGTTCTTGTGTTTTGTGTTTGTTGAGCATCTTGGATCTGTGGGCTTATGGTTTTCATTACATTTGAATTTTTAATTTTTTTTAATGCTTATTTATTTTTGAGAGAGACAGACAGAGTGCAAGTGGGGGAGGAACAGAGAGAGAGAGGGAGACACAGAATCTGAAGCAAGCTCCAGGCTCTGAGCTGTCAGTACAGAGCCTGACACAGGGCTCAAACCCATGAACTATGTGAGATCATGACCTGAGCCAAAGTTGACACTTAACCGACTGAGCCACCCAAGAACCCCTATTACATTTGAATACATTTGTTTATTATTTCCTTAAATGCATTTTTCCCCCCTGCACTCTCCTATTCTGCCTTTTTGGGATTACATGTATATCAGACTTCGAGTTGCTATCGTTTTTTTAGTCTTATTTTCTTGCTGTGTTTCATTTTAAATAGTTTCTGTTGTTGCCTTTGAGGTCATTATTTTTTTATTATACAGTGCCTAGTTTGCTTTTATATGGTATATGTTCCATCTCAGTATTGTATTTTTTTATATCTTCCATATCTTTCCTTAACATGCTCATGCTTTTCTCTATTTTCTTAAACATATGAACTATAGCAACATTTTAATAACTACAACTAAATTTTTAAAAATGGTAAGTATTTTAATTTCTCTGTGTACTAATTCTATCATCTGTATCATTTCTGGAATCATCTCAAGTCACTGATATTTCTCCTCATTATGGGTACAAAATTCTGCTTTTCTTATGCTTGTTTTTTTTTTTCTTTTTTTACTGGATGCCAAACATTGTAAATTTACCTTTTTATGGGTGCTGGATATTTTTATACTCCTTTATATAGTGTTGAGCTTTGTTCTAGGACTTAGTTAAGTTACTTAGAAAGATCCTGATCCTTTTGAGGCTTGCTTTCAAGTTTTTTAGGTGGTACCAGAGAGCAGCCTTTCATCTAGGGCTAAGTTTGCCTTTACTACTGAGTAATAACTTTCTGAGTACTCTGCCCGATGCCCCATTAGTTATGAGGTTTTCCATTGGCTGGTGGGAACATGAACTGTTTGTAACCTTATGAGCTCAAGGAATTGTGCCACTTTTCTTTCTGATTTTTTTTTTTTTTTTTCCTGGCTTTGGTAGTTTTCTTAAAAGCACATGCTGATTAGCATTCAGCTGAAGACTCCAGGTGAAACCTCTGCACATCTCTGGAATCTCTGTAAGCTCTCTCCTATTGTCTTTGCTGCCTTATGAATTCTAGCCTTTGCCTCCCCAAATTCTCAATTCTGACTCAATTCTGAACTCAGGGAAGCCACTGACTGTTTCTTCTCCCTGTGTTGCAGGGACTGTGTTGCAGTCCAGGAACCTCTAGGAAGTAAGTGGGGGCAATTGATTACCTTCTCTCAGTAATCAATGTCCTGCATTGTCCATTGACCAATATCTGAAAGCCATTTTTTCACATATTTTTGTTCAGTGTGTTAGTCTGAGGTGTGTATTAGTTTCCTAGGACCAGTGTAACACATCACCACAAACTAGGTGGCTTAAAACAATAGCAATTTATTCTTGCACAGTTTGGAGGTCAGAAATCCGAAACACAGGACTGCAATGTCTCTGAAGGTTCCAGTAGAGAATCTAGTGCTTATCTCTTCCAGCTTCTGGTGGACGTCCTGTCGTTTCTGGACCATGGCCACCTCACTTCAATCCCTGTGTCTGTTTGCACAGCACCTTTTCCTCTGTGTGCCTGCGGTAATTCCCTTGGCCTCTCTTTTATAAGGACACTTGTGATGGGATTTAGGGCCCACCCAGATAATCCAGGGTGATCTCCTCATCTCAAAATTCTAATTTAATTACATGTACAGAGACTATTTTTCCAAGTAAGGTAACATTTACTAGTCGAGGGATTAGGACTTGATACCTTTGGGTAGATATCTAACCTCTTACAAATTGGAAGGGTAAATTAGGCTCCTGTTACCCCATTTTGGCCAGAAGTAAAAGTCTGGTGGGTAAGTATAAAATGGGATAAAAAAAAAAAAAAATAGGTATGGAATGAGAGAGGAAGAAATCCTGGGGGGTTTATTCATCAATTCAACGGTTTAAACAATTTAGTGAATGCCTAATATGTGATGAGGACACAGGGTTGAACAGCGTATCTTTGCCCTCAGGGCGCTAACATTCTAATGGAAGGAGACAGATAATAGAGAAATCAAATATATCGTCTTCACATGGTGATGAAGGCTATGGAAAAAATGAGGCAGGGAAGAGGCAGGAAAGGGGTTCCAGAAATAAGAGTGAGGCTACAATTTTAAGTAGAGTGGGTAGGGAAGTCTGATTGAGAATGTGGTATTTGAGTAAAGACCTAAAGGGGGTGAAGGAATGAGGCATGCACATATCTGGTGAAGGTACTTCAGGCAGATGGACTACTTAGTACAAGGGTCTTGACATGGGAGCGTGCCAGTGAGTTTTGAGAAATGGTAGGAAGCCAGTGTCAGCTGGAGCAGAATGAGCCATACTGAGGGGCCACATCAAACGGGACATTAAGAGCTATTTGCAATGACTTTGGCTTGCATTGAGTGAGATGGAAGCCGCTTAGCATGCCATGAGATGACCTGGGCTTTAAAAGGATTCCTCTGACTGTGGTGTTGAGAACAATTGCACAGTGTGGAAGCAGGAAGATATGTTAGGAGGCAATAATCCAGCGAATGGAGGATGGTGGCTTAAATTAGGATCATAGCAACGAAGGTGTGAGAGGTCATTAGATCTGGGAATATTGTCCAGGTATATTCTTTTGGGATTGCCAAGAGAACCTGCTGATGGATTGCATGTGGGGTGAAAGGAAAAGGGGCGTCCAGAACAAATCTAAGATTTTAGGCCTGAGCAATAGAGGAACGAAGTTGCTAGTAACTGAGATGGGAAAGGCAGGGGGAGGGGCACGTTTAAGAGGGAAGATCAGAAGTCTCTTTATTGGCTATTTAAGTTTGAGATGCCAATTAGACATCCCATTGAGATGTCAAAGAGACTATTGGATATACTGAATCTGGCATTTAGAGGATAGGTGCAGTTTGGACATAAAGTACATACATATAGTAGTCATCTGAGAGCAAATGGAGAGAAACCTAATACTATCAATTCAATTTGGGGAGGGGCATATTTAACCGTCCTCTCTCTTAACCTTGGGAATTTTGTAGAAAATGTTTCTAAGCACATAGCTATCCTGTCTGTTCAGTGCTCATGACAAAACTGAGTTTAAAATATGAAACAGAGAACAGTACAGAATGGAATAAATGTCTAGGAAGTGCAGTTGTTAGGAAGGGAGTATCTGGAATTTATCCTAAATTAGATATTAAATCTTCACAAGAGGGGTGTTATTGCCTCTATTTTATGGACGGGGAAACTGACTTTCAACAGAGGTCAAATGACTTGCCCAGAGTCACAGAGTCAGTGAGTTGTAGAGCTGTGAAATGCAGCCTGGCCTGGCTAACTCTGGAACCCCGTTCCTTCCTATGACCCTACAAAGCCTCCTGCTCAAACAATTCGTTTAGACGGGAGGATCATGGAATCTTCTGGGCTCAGGGCTCACTTCTTTATTTATGAGGTCAACCTCTCTGTCCCAGGAAAATTCTAGACCAGTTTCCACAAAATAAGGCAAGGGAAGCCATAACTGGAAATATCCATAACTTGGTAACTATTCTCACTATTAGTCTGAAAACAAAGAATATTGTGTATCTCACCACTAGGTTACATGAGATCATGAATGAGCAAAATATGATTAAGACTGATTAGGAAGAGAAACATGGAATAGGAACCTTGCCCATTAATTAACATTACCACTATTGATACTAGGCCAGAAAACCTTTCAACTTAGGGGCACCACATTAGACAATTTAAATAAAGTCTCTCAAACTCTAAGATACTCCCCAACCTGCCCCCACCCCCAACCTTTATCACTGTGCTTTGCCAGATTATCGAGGCCATTTGTAAGGAAGGAAAAGTATGCTGGTGAATAGGCTGCCTTTCTGTCAACAATGAGCCTACTTATTCTTCCCATCCTTTCTTCTTAGGTCCTCTATAAAAGGTAAAGTCGTTTATCATCTATCGTAATACCTCAGAATCAAATGTCAGTGACATCGATATGGGAGGATAAGAGAGCTCATTCAAGGTGAAATGGATGATGCTATTCCATTTGTTTATCACACTGGGTGCGGGGAGGGAGGAAAGGGAAACAGGGAACATGGAGCTGTGTCCCTCACCAGAGGAGATGGGTGAGCCATGCCAACAGCCTTCTCTTTCCAGAACACCAAAGAAGCCATTGTTATCAACTCTATTTTGGCCTCAACAGAAGATATCTGATCCCAGTGTGGAGGGTTGTTTCCATGGCGGAACTAAAGCAGTCTGTCCTGACACAGAGGTACCTAGACAGCACACACGCTCTGCCAACACCGTGCTTGGATGTGGGCTCTCCACTACACATGGCATAGGCTGCACCCATTGGGGTGGCCTTTCCTGGTAACTACAACTCTGGGGTCTCCGGGGGTTTACCGTGGAGTTTGCGAGGTTATGGCTCACTTACTCTCTCCCTCTGGCTCCACTTCCTTGAGTCACTTTTCCAGCATTAATGCCCTCTCACAGAAATGACAGAAAGTCAGACAACAAGAAGGGGACTTTTTACTTTGGGTTGTCTGGCAGGTGGGCAGTTGGAAAGGGCTGAGGGGAGAGAGTTATGTCCTTGAGACTGAATGCATTGGGAACAGGGCTTTAAACAGATCCTGGCATTGGAAAAGATTTGTGTTCTTTGACTTTCCTGTTACTTGGTACAGGAAATTCAGTTGTGAGTTGGTAAGGAAAGATAGCCGGCAAGACAAGGTTTGTATTAGAGGACTCAGTGGCACAAAGCCACAGGGGACAAGAAACAGTGGGCATGGAGCCATTGACAAGAATTTTAGTATCCTTGTCTCACTGGGTCTGATCTCTTGATGCCCTGGGGGAAATGATACACTCACTAGGAACCAGTGCTGACAAATGCCCAGAGATTTCACTTTCAAACTGTTGGTGTCTGGAATGAATTAATATAACACATGATACCCCTCCCCCTCCCCCACCCCAACCCTAAGTTAGTTTTCTAGAAAAACTTTCTGGACAATGAAATGCCCAGATACCCAGTGGCTTAAAAAGTATAAAAATATGAGTATTAAGCTGACATCCTGGGAAGGAGGCATCTCCATAAGAGGAGCAGATTTTTAGTGTGGACTCCAGCCATGCCTGGCCAAATAAACAGGACATGAACTTCCCAGCAGACCCAGCCAAAGCCATCACCCGTTCTTTTGCTCAATGAAATTAAAGGGTGCAATTAACAATTTCCATGACTTGGGCCTCATTGCCTTCAAATTACAAGAGGGTAAAGAAATAGGGAAGAAAAGGGAGATGCTGGCATTTCAGAAATTATGACCTTCAAAGGAGGAAGAATAAATCCAACCACAGGGAAAGTGGTCAGAAATGTGATACCCTTTGTGAGAGCCCAAGGAGATCCCCAATTGCCAAACCGCTGTATCTGAGAAGGTAATGCTGGGGCTGAAGCTTCCAGAAACCTATGAATGGCTCGTTTATTTTACTGAGGCTGAAGCTGATGGGGTAATCATCAGGAGAGGCTGTGGATCTGATTGATGCTCAGGCAGCCAGGCTTTCACCGTCAGCCAGAACCTCCTCAGTAATTATCCACTGCTGTTTGCCATGCAGTCACATGTGTGTGCGAGCGGGAGATGGGGAGACACAGTGTTATGCGTGCGTACTTGCAGGCATGCGTGTCTAGGTATGAGGGTTGCACAGGGGAAGGGTGACCCTTCTGTGCTTTTAAATCCAGGCCAAGATTTTTCTCTGCTTTGTGTTTATGTATCAGAGAGAGGTGAAATCATCAAAATTTTCAATATGCTAAACCATACACTAAAAACAATTTCCATTCCTCCTGTAACTCAAGCTTCCTCAGGCCTCACCAATGTAACAGGAGTAAATTAATAGCCTAAACATCACAGGCTTCTCCCCCACCCCCACCCACCCACCAGTTGCCTGGCACAGAAACTCCAGCTCCGCTGAAGTCTCACCCAGTTTCAGAGGCGCCTGGGTGGCTCAGTCAGTTGAGCTTCTAACTGTGACTCAGGTCATGATCTCACAGTTCATGAGTTTGAGTCTCCCACTGGGCTCTATGCTGACAGCTCGGAGCCTGGAGCCTGCTTTGGATTCTGTCTCCCCCCCCCCCCCCCCCCCCCCCCACCCCCCGCTCATTCACACTCTCTCTCTCTCTTTAAAAAATAAATAAGCATTAAAGTGTCACCCAGTTTCGGACACTCTCCTGTGCAATAACATGTGACCTGAGAAACAGCTGTTGTATGCTCTTCTGTTCAGGGTTCCTTGGCTGAGGATCAAGAAGCCACCTGAGGGTGACTATGCCTCACCTTACCTCTGCACAGCTCCGGAGGTCTTTTTGATAGGCCAGAGGTCCATGTCAGTGAGGTGTCTCTGCTTCCAGTGGCTCAAATCTGCACCCAATGGGGTGCTAAGGAAGGGCTGCACCTTCTGGAGTTCTCGCCAGCCTGAAGCCACCTGTCTTCCCTGTTCTGTCAGTCTTGCCTTATTGCCAGACCATGCATAACCTTGTGAGAACATATTCTTCATCTTTTGCCTGGCACCCCCTCTTTTCACACAGGGTAGGTACAAATGCAGGAGGCCAGGTTCAAGGACCAATATTCTAGAGCAGTGGTTCTCAAACTTTAGAATTTATTAGAGTCACCTGAAGGCGTTTGTTAACACGCAAGATTTTGCATTTCTCCTGAGTTCCCAGGTGATGCTGATACTGGTCTCTGGGGAGCACATTTTGAGAACCACTGCTCTAGGTCAGCACTATGCTGCTCCTGGGCTACTATCCCAGCACTTGTCTTGGAGCTTCTGCCCACCAACAGGACAAACATAGCTAGACCTGTGAGGATCTTAGCAGAAGGCCCAATTTACGTTCAAGATGACACCTCCACCACTAACATAGATGAGAAAATATTGATCCTCCCATGTTTTTACTTTTAAAGCAGAGGTTACTTATCTGCATTCTTGCCATATAGGATTTGACTTAAGAACTTCAAACACACATATCCCTTATGTATGAATAGTTGACCAACACAATTCTGGGTGTGGGCATGGGACTCCATCAAATGCTGAAGAATGGCATTTATGTGGCTTCTTCCTCTGACAATAGAAACCATTGTATTTAGGGGATACAACATTGCCTTTCCTAGATGAACTGTGAAGTTACTTATGGGTAGGAGGTCTGGAGGATTAGAAAAGAGGAACTGTAAAGCCAGGGAGAGGAAATGGGGGGAGATGGATGTCTTCCATGTTCAGTCTTTGAGGGGTACTGTTAGAATTATAGTTTCATTGTGGATTAAATGGGCTTTCAGTAAGGGGCCTTCCTGGGAGTCTAAACCATGTCAAACATTTCTGTGGGAAATGTGTTATGAGAAGATACAAACTGACCTAACCTAACAACTGGAACTCAACTTGTTTCAAATGAGAGATTCCAGTAAATGTGCTAAAGGTCTTTTGTCATAGATGAACATTCTTCTGCTTTCATAGATTTATCATCTGTCATGCTATGGGAGAAGTACAATTATATCTGGCATTTGTTAGACCATTGAATTATTGCTGTTATAATTGGGTTTCCCATGTCTTTCCCATGGAATTACAGAGATCATCACTATGGCATCTGCTGGGTCTGAGATGGATCAAACCTGAGGTTACGATGGAAAAGTTGGGCTCCTGGGGACAGCTTGTGCACAGTGTGAGTTTGGCTGGAGGTGGTTCTTGGCAATAATGGGACAAGAGCAGAGCTCTTGGGGGAAGGGAAGTGTGTGAAAGCTGAATTTCCAAGATTTCATGAACTCTGGGGATCTTCAAGTTAATCTCATTCTACCCCTCCACTCCATAGATGAGAAACTGAGAGGTCCAGAGAGTCTGAGTAACTATGCAGCCTGATTATGGCCACTTGGGATCAGCTTAGAGCTCCAGAGTTAGAATTGCCTCAAGCTACCTCCTGTAGAACATTCAGTTGACCACCAGTGCTTGAGGAAGTAGCAGGTGCTAGCAGAAATGAGTTTTGGGAAATACTAATTAAACAGAGAGCTTATTATATAGCAATTGATAATCCAAATAGCATTCATTTATTTATTCAAAGAATTCATATGCTAAGCACTATTCTAAGTGCTGAGGATCCAGGTGTAAAGAGACAGAAAAAGTCCCTGCCCTCACAGAGCCTACCTTCTAGCAGGCTCCTTCCCCTAAGCATATATTTCAAATTTTCATTATTTCCTTGAAGCCATCATTTCCCCTTTGTATCATGTAGAGAAATTGGAAACTATCAGGTATGAATGCTTTCAACTTCTTTCTCCCACACCTACATTCACCCAGATTTACACCATCTCCTCTCCCCTTCACTAAGCTCTCCTCCACTGCCACTCACGGTAGAATCATCTCTTCTTAGGTACCTTCCAGTCTGTCCTCCCAGGCTCTGGATCCCAGCCTTGTACTCATTGTGTCTTCAGCATTTTTGGCCCCATGAGCTCCATCCCTTCATAAGGTAAACATATCCAAGTCTCCTCTATTCAAAAAACTAACAGTAAAGAGCTCCTCGTTAGCCTTATATTCTCCCTCTGTCTTCTGCCTTCTCTTTTTCCCTTCACAATCAAGTTTCTAGAAATTACAGTCTTCTCACTTTTTCTCCATTTTCTCATTTTCCAGTTTACTCCTCAACCCAATGCAACCAGCTTTGGCTCCAAGGAAATTACTCTCAGCAAAGTCACCATGTATTTATTGAGTACCCACTATGTGCCAGATAGTGGAATAAGCACTGAGGCTATGGAGGGAAACAAGATAGGCATGGCCCTTGCTCTCTTGTCACATGCAGTCTAGTTGGGGAGGCAGATTTTAGACCAATTAACATGGAAATAGATACACAATTACAAATTGGGTTAAGTGCTTTGAAAGAGAATGGGAGGATGTTCTTGAGGAGAGTGCAAAGGAAGTTCTCTATGAGGAAGTGACATTGCAGCTGATAAAATAACCAATTTCTAAATTCCTTATATTACTTCACCTTCCAGCACTGTTTGCCACTCCTACCCATTCTTTTCTTCTTCAACTGAACTCTAGGCTCTTGACCTCTTTCTGCCCCTGAGCCCCCCCCCCCCCACCCCCGGTCCATCTCTGTCCCCTCTCTGCTCATCCCTCATTACATATTGTTCAGAGTTCAACATTCAGCCTTCTTGTCTCACTAACATCCTCCCTGGCTAATGTCATCCACATCCATAGCTTCAGCCATGACCAATGTGCTGAAGCTCCCAGACCTGTATGTTCAGCCCAGATTGTACCCCAAGCCCTTGGCTCATTTAGACAGTTTCCTTCCAAGAAACTCCATTTGGGTTTCCACCAGGTAATTTAAGTTCAGAGGTGAAGCCAGTCACCTCTAAGGAGAAGAGGTCAGCATTGCTTCTTGATGAAGCCTAAAGCCAGGTAGCCAACCTAGACTTCTCTATCTTCCATGCTGCTCCCTCACCCACACACATAGACATTTTTCTAAACATTACTAAGTCCTGATGACTCTATATCCTTGCTATCTTCTTTCTTCATTCTTTTATTTCCATTCCATTGTTCTTCCTTTGTTCAGACACTTGGGCCCCCCCCCCCCCCCCCCCCAGCTTCCCATGTTTCCCTCTGCCACATGGACAGAAGTCTTACTGGACTCCCTCCAATCAGGTCTTTCCTCCTTCAATCATCCCTCTTATCTGCTATAAGTAAATGTCTGGGGCCCCTGGGTGGCTTAGTCGGTTAGGCATCCAACTTCAGCGCAGGTCATGATCTTGTGGTTTGTGAGTTTGAGCCCTACTTTGGGCTCATAGCTGTCAGCGTGGAGCCCACTTTGGATCCTCTGTCCCCCTCTCTCTGTGCTCCTCCACCACTCATGCTCTCTTTTTCAAAAGTAAATAAACATAAAAAAAAAGAGTGACATGTCTAACATTTGCAATCGATCAGATCATGCTGCTGTTCAGAATTCTTCAGTGGCCCCTGCTCTGGCTCTTGCTCCATGCTTTAGTCCATGCCTCCACCCACACCCAGTCCTCCCTTCTCTGGTCATTCCCTGGGACCAGAAGGATGCACACAACTAGAACTTATGCTTCCCTTCCCAACCCCAATTCAGAAATCCAGAACCCTGGGGTTCCCTGTGCACGTGGTGCAGAAGCACCTCTATTTGTGTTCTTGCACAGGCCCAGGAAGTACTGGGACAGGCTGTTTTCACCCTCATGAATTTTCACTACTTTTATCCCTACTGAGTTTCTATTTCCCCTCATCTTCTAGCTGCTGGGCATCCACTTTCCTCTACCTGAAATGCCCTCCTCTTGTGCCCAGAGTAAAAGTCTCATTCCTCAGTAGGTTGTAGCAAAAGGGTCTCCCTGACACCCTAGCCAACCCAGCCATGCTTCCTTCTGCATTGTGACTCACCTCCCTGTGGTTCAACCTTGAACTCCTGCAGAGCACTGCTGGCGGCTTCTCCATTTTCTTAGTATTTCCTGGCCTATCCTGGGCCTATAGATCCAATAAAGGAAGCTACCTCTACTAGCCAAGAAATGCATCTTGCTTGCTCAATCTCCCATTGCGTGCATTTCAATAGCACAAGAATTTAGAAGAGGCACACATGGGCATGGGATGTAACATCTTATATAATTAATAATATCAACTACCTCAGGTATTGAGTCTTTCCCATGTGCCAGGCACTGTGATAAGTGCTTTACATACATTGTCACATTTATTTTCACTACGACCCTGTGAAGCACACATGATTATTAAACCCACTTTACAGATATGGAAACCGAGGCTCAGCCAAGTTAAATTAAATGTCTCAGGTCACACAACCAGGAAGGGAAAAGCCGAGTCCCCACGTAAAGACTCTAATGCACATACTCTTTGGTGGTACCTCATGCTGTTCTACACACTGCATTAGAGCAACCTCTCCGTGCAAAATGTGCAGTCACTCCTCTTCCAACATTACAAATGCATTTAAACATGTAGAAGAGTATGCTTAGGAATGCAAAGTTCCTATATGCCCCGCCAGTACTTTTCCTTAAGGAAAAAACACAGAGCAATAATAAAAATAAAGATGAACAGTCAAACTGCTACATTTTTTAACTCCAATTTTACTTAGTATGTGTGTTTGTAATAAGAGACATGTTTAAGGTAGTTTTTAAAATTGAAAGTCTTTTTTTAATGTTTATTTATTTTTGAGAGAGAGAGAGAGAGAGAGAGAGACATAGAATCTGAAGCAGGTTCCAGGCTCTGAGCTGTCAGCACAGAGCCTGACGCCGGGCTCGAACTCACCAGCCGTGAGGTCACGACCTGAGCCAAAGTCGGATGCTTAACCAGGCCACCCAGGTGCCCTTAAAATTAAAAGTCTTAATAAAAATACTCTAAGGAATTATTGTGTGTGTGTGTGTGTGTGTGTGTGTGTGTGTGTGTTTAAGCAATTAGGCCACTTCTAGAACAGACACAGAAAGGGAGCAACGCTCTCATGAATTCAAATTTCTTTCCTCTTATTTGAGCCCATGAATCCTCAGATAGTTAAAGTAACTTATTACTAATATCAATAATTAATCAGCAGAGGAAAGCTTTATCGCGGCAATGTGTGCTCAGCGGCAACCGAATCGTGTACTAATCCGCGCATCAAGATAAAACTCCCCCTCCGAGATTCCTGGGAGGACGTGCCATCACCACTCACAGCAGAATTAACTCGCTGTGCTTTCAGGAAAAGGATGCATATTAAGGACAAAGGCAAGAGAACATGTAGCGGCTTAAAGGGAATTTCAGCTTGCCGCTCGGTACAACGGGCTTAAAACAGGATCTTTGAAAATTAAGAAGTCAGAGCGAGCACTGCAGTTTATCAAGGCAGGATTGCACATCCTCATGGTGGGAGGGTAGATTTTCTGTAAAGGTTCAGTGGGGGCGCCGCTGTTGCTGGGCTTCTTCCAGGAAGCAGATGCCTGACGGCTCTGCGGACATTTGGCAGATCATCCAAGCAAATAGGTGTCGTGTCCCTAAAGATCAGCAAGAATTGCTCCAAATTCCCTAGCGTCCAGCTCCTGGCTGTTATAAACGGTCACGGCCCTCCCTGTGGCCCTTGTTTTAGGGTAAGCTTCTAAAAGGAAGGGCTCTATTTCCTTCTTCCTCTCTGGCCCTTCTTCATGCCTACTGCAAGCCTTAGCACTTTTTTCTGTTTTAGCTAGTTAATTCCCACATAATGGGTGGAAAAAGACCTCAAGCATGGAGACATTTTGAGATTTACTGTGCTTTTAAGGGTGAACTCATAATAAGGTGAAAAACTCTCCTCTGGTAGGTTAACAATAAAAAGTATAAAAATAGTCACCTCTGTTTATATGTGCTCTGTATGCTATATGCCTTATAACTATTTTTGTCTTTATTTCTCATACCAACCCTGCAAAGCAGGCACTGGTCAATCCTATTTAACAGATAAGGAAACTGAGGCTGAAGGAGTAGAATAACTACCCCAAGGCCACACATTCAACAAGTGGCAAAGTGTCTTACGTCCAAAGCACAAGAGCCCCCCAACTTGAGATGTGGCCTCATTAGGGACAGCACTGGTTCGCTGGAAAGTACCAGGCCCAGCTTTTGTTGATTGTACAGAATAGTTATAGCCTGTGCCACACAGTTATGTTATTCCCTCTTAAAATTCTTTTGTATGTGCCAACCCTCATAACAGAGTTGTTACACCATGTGCTCACTCTTTAATATCACCCATTGCATATCTCAGGGTGTGGGCACGTACCTAGCACTTAATCAATCCTTGTCAATTGATGCTTCAATGTTGTGAACAGTCATTCCCCTCATTCAGTCAATAGACTCTCATTGAAGCCCACTTCTCCACGGACAGGGTACTGGTTTCTATGGGAAAGAGCAAAATTAAAATGCTATTCATTTTGCCCTCAGAGTAATTTAGAAAGGAGGGGGAGTTCTAGATGTAGGAAAGAGAAACCCTACTCACGTTTTGCCTATTCTCCTTCCTTTATTCTCCCCACAAAAGGAGGGAATACTAATCTGATTCGTCTGGTTTTAGAACATTTGTTTGGGCGACACTGATGGGCAGGTGTGATGGTTAATTCTATATATGTCATCTTGATTGAGTCACAGGGTGACCAGATATCTGGTGAAACATTATCCTGGGTGTGTCTGTGAGGGTGTTTTTGGATGAGATCAACATTTGAAGTGGGTATATTGAGTAAAGCAGATTGCCCTCCCCAATGTGTTGAATCCAATCAGTTGAAGGTGGAAATAGACCAAAAACAGAATTCTTCCTATTCTTCCTGCTTAATGGCCTTTAGAACTGGGACATTGACCTTTTCCTGCCTTTGGACTTGCACTGAGACATTGGCTCTTTTTGGATCTCGAACTTGCTGGCCTTTGGACTGGAACTACAGCATTGGCTTTCCTGGGTTTCCAGCCTGCCAGCTCACCCTGCAGATCCTAGGACTGGCCAGCCTCCAAAATTGTGGAAACCAATCTCTTATATTAAACTATATATATATATATATATATATATATATATATATATATATATATACAGTAGGATTGCTGTAGTTTAAGAATTTTGCCCTTCTTTTACTTCCACTGCAAGTGGTCTAATTGGTAAGCTAACATAATGTCCCTTTAGTTAGCTGGCCATCTTTTTTGTTGTTCTTATCTCTCTCTTTTTTTTAATGTTTATTTATTTTTTTGAAAGGGTGAGAGACAGAGGGCAAGCAGGGGAGGGGCAGAGAGACAGGGAGACATAGAATCAGAAGCAGGCTCCAGGCATCAACCAGCTGACAGCATAGAGCCTGACACGAAATCATGAACTGTGAGATCATGACCTGAGCCAAAGTCGGACGCTCAACCGACTGAGCCACCCAGGTGCCCCTGTTGTTCTTATCTCTTTATATGCATACTTAAACTTATTGGTCTTTTGCTTTAGTTCCCATACCATGTAATAAATTAGAAAATGGGATTCTAAGATTTAGATTCTGCCTTGGAGTACAGTAGATACCCCACAGGCCTTGAATTTAAGCCATGGGTTTTAACTCAGGTCAACAAAATCTCTGAACTAGGGAGTAGTGGTCACTGGCCCAGCCATAAATTGGTACTTCTTCTTGCACTTGCTGTTATCCCTGATATTTAAATTTTATTCAGGAGTTTGGTGGAGAGGAGAGTGACTGGCAGGGATTTTCAGGTCCCTTGCTTTAATACCATCAAAGAATACCAAGACTTTATTACCTGACATAACCTACTAGCTACATCACAGGGACAGAACAAGGTGTTCTCTTGAAAGTGCAAGCCATACGTTATGGGACCTCAGGAGAGCACACTTTAACTCAAGAGCATTGGGGAATGGATGTGTTTTTTCAGGCCACTTCTTCCAGTACTGGTTCAAGGGACATCCTTGGAATGTAAAGAACATTGGGAGCTAAGGAGTGCATGTGGTAGTGCTGAGTTAGAGTGTGTCATTGGGGCTTGAAAAGAGACTGATGTACAAGTTGGCTAAGTCAGGCCAACAGCTCTGGCCATATCTGCAGGATGAAAATAATTCTACTTATTTATGTATGAATAGACACCCACCCATACTCCTTTATTAATCATAATCCTTAAAGCCCACTAAGCTCAAATAACTTCTCAGCTGCCTATTAGACAATGTGATAGACTATATAGTTTTGTAGCCCCAATACATCCAGAAATAGTTTTTAAAAAGTCAAGGTCACATTCAATAACCCTCTAAATTTATGCTCCAAACACAAGTACTCCCAAAGTCTACTTACTATTATGAATACATTTGTGTTTTGATGGGATCTTGCCCATTTAAAACGGGTGCCACTCTCCCCTTGTAATGGTTTCCGGGGAGAATCCATTTACTTCTCCCTTCTGCATGGAAAAGTGGCCACGGAGCTCACACGGACACTACTGAGGAGAATGACCTTCAGCGGGCAGAGATAAACAAAAGCTGCTTTTCATCTTCCAACCATTGATTTTCTGCAAGGCAAAACACAAAGCTGCTTTGAAGTCCAGGGGAGAGCTGCAAGGGAAGAGGGAGATAAAACTGAAGGAAAGACTGGATTTGAAATAAAGTTAATCTCTGTCATCTAGGTGTAGATGGCTATTGGCGAAGCTGAAACTGCCAGATTTTATCAAGAGAGAATTTAGATTATTGTAAAAAGAAGGTGTTTTAAGTTGGTAAAACTGGGTTAGGGGAAGGTGGTGTGGAAAACAAAGAGAAATCTGAAAGGATCCTGGATAAAATAGATCCATTTAGCAGAAATAGTTGCTTTTAAGCAAACAGTAGCAAGTGTGTGGTGAATAATCTGAACACTGCATGAAGGCTGCCCTCCTGTTTAGGTTGCATAACAGGACCAAACAAGGGATCGTAAGAGTATTTGTGGTGTCAAAATTTCTTCTTAAGAACAACTCAATAGATACCAAATGTGGCTTGATAGTTTGATAGATCAGTTCTGACTTTTATAAAAATTGTAAGCATATTGCATTTGAATAATACTTTCATTTTACAACATGCTCTTCCATTCACTTCAACATAAGCCAGGAGATAGGCTGGATAAATACTGTTATCCCCGTTTTATATGTGAGGAACTAGAGCCTTAGACCCCTTGGGAATTGCATAGGGACACACTGAGAGGGCCAGGGGAGAGGCCAGAATAGCCAGGTTCTTGGATTCTTGCTCTCTTCCTCCTCCTACAGGCTCCCTCTATTTCGTGGTTTCTTACGGGAGAGAAACTCTAACTCTTGCTTCTTTCTCCTCTTTCAGAAGCGTGTATTGTTTTTCTCTGCATCATTTTTTGACAACTTACTCTTAATGTATTAGCGTTGGGATTCTGACACATATTTCTTATTCTCATGGAGTCTGGAGGTTAAATTCTGACACCCGAGATCGGGAGGCCCAGCTCCGAAGACAGCCACAGCGGAGGCTGAGGTTCCTAACCAGTGCTGCAAGAAGTGGGGTTGACCATGATTCTGGTGGGTGTAAGGGTACTTAGTGTTGTGAAATGAAAGATCCTTGAGAAAGTTCAGCCCCTCTCTCAACCATGAATACAATTTCCAGCCAACCTGAAACCCCAGACCACAGTTCTTCCTCATTCCAGCCCTCTAAGATCTGGGTGAACAAACACACACATGCCATTTGAGGGGAAAGGCATCATGGAGGAGTTAAGACTTTACCAGCCCTTGAGACAGAGGAGTCGCTCATGTGTTCTCATGGAGCCACAGACATGTGACCTGGAGCCAAGAAATGTCAGGTAGAGGGTCTATGTTGGGAATGGCAGCTTTGGAGTTTCAGTGGGAACTTTTGAAAATTTACTGTTTTCCTTTGGTTATTTTTATACAACTAATTTGTACCATATACTTAATTTAGCATTTTGTTCAGTTCCTGTACATCATCTTTTTGTTCTAGCTGGTAAGTAATGAAGTACATACCCGATAATCTACTCATATCAAACTTCAGGCAGGCTTTATGATAAATGTCTAGCAGCTTTAAAAAAGACTCAGTTAATGTCCTGGGCATGACTAGCTAATTAAAAGAATGAAATAATTACAACAATTAATTTCCTCATTAATTTATCCTTTAATAAAGAATATTCTATTGACTTAATAGAATTAATTTGGCTGACAATAATGAACTTTAATATGAATTTTGATATTATATTACTTAATCAAAAAGGGCAGTTTTAAATTCATTTCAGAATGTCATATAATTAATTATTTATAGGGTACTTAATATAGTCAGCTTCTGCTTGAGTTATTGTCATCTTATGGGATAGTTTCTATACAAGTATGCAACATCTTGCTTTATGTAGTTATGTAAATCACCACTGAAATTTTAAATAGTTGTTATATTGCTGCCTAGAAGCCATTTCAAAATGGCATTTTCAGAATTTATATTTAAATGAGAAGGTTAAGATATAAATTGTTTTTTAAAACTATCTCCTTTAATTATTTCTTTCACAAATACATATACACTTTTAAAAATTTGTGCTTTACAAGTAAATATACTTTGGAATGTGTGTTTACATGTCCAATCAGCACATTTCATTTCCAACAGGTTTTGTAAAATATTAGTTAACTAGTATCCAGATAAATATCTATAGGTATATTTATTTCTGAAATCTGAACTAGTCCTTTTCTATTATCTGGGATGCTGTTAGACTTGATCTGCTTAGGATAGTTAATTTAATATAAAAGGGAGGAATTTTAAAAAATTTCCTTGTTATGAGGAAAAAATTTATCTCATGCCTCTTTCCAGGCACCAGATGGTGGCATAAATCAAAATTATTATCTTATATTAACAATAAGGCATGTTGATATGGGAAAAAATCTTGTTACAAAACCAAACATAGATAAATCACAGTTTAGGGGGACCAGACAGTTATTGAGTTGTATTAGCCCCAAAAGAGGGTTGAAAGCTTTTAACACTGATCAGCCTCTATCAGACTAATATAGGAAAGTAAATAATTCAGACTAATGTCCTACCTCTGAATTGATGTTGTGTGATAACTTTTTTTTTCTACACAGTAGTAAATGGGTATGTTCCTGAAAATGGATTCTGCCTGTTTACAGTAGTTGCTAAGGGTAGGCCTTTATCCCAAGGCAGATCTCAGTCATAAGCAGAGCACAGTCATGTTAGGGCAGGTGGGGGACAGGGTGGACAACACTTTGGGGATAAGAATCTCTTGAAATCTCTGTTAACAGGAAATAGGCTCAGAACAAGGAGTTGAAATGGTCACACTGGACACTGCATTATGTTAGATATGCTTTATCCTGTCATCTATATTGCCATATACAATTAATGATATTGTGTGAATGCAGAGATTGTTTTTAATCCTGACTATCCATTAAAAAAAAAAGATTCTTTTTCTTGGTGGTACCTCACTATGCAAATAGTCTCTGTGTCATTTGGCCTCAATCCGGTAGTCATATTCTTCACATGCCTTTCAGATCTGTAATGACCCTATATGGTGTCCATGACAATGAATACGTGGTACATGGGATTATTAATGATCTTAAAGATAATTTTAGAAAAGATATGCTATCTGACAAGTAATAAATTATCAGGATATTTTATCTCAGTGCATAAAAATAATTTTTTAAGTTAGAAAATGACGTAAATGACCTCTATTTCTTCTATTTTATGATTAAGGGACTTAGAAACCAGTTACCCCCTCCCTGCTAGTTCTCAGCTTTCCACACCTGACTGGGAGGCTGACACAAGGACTTTCCCAATCCTTTGGGCCTAGTCCCTAGCTAAGAAATAGAAGACAATGATTGGACACCAACTTTGACCCTGTGTATAAAGGATATGACTGTAGGCAGAGACAATGTGGTTTTCTACTAGGGATGTGTTTTGGGTAATGTTGTCTTGGAGGTGAAGGGGTAACACAGTACATAGCAACAGTTCCTCAGAACAGTGGTTCTCCCCTTAACCTGACTACTTCTATTATTTTGCTGGGGAGGAATCTTTACTTGTGAATGGTGAATATGACAGGGGCAGTGAGAGTGGCATCTGCTAGGAGCTGATATTAAGTGGCACTTCTATGTCATATAGTCAACAGTGAGTTTAATCAACATGTTTAGCTTTTCATTTTTGTATCCCATGCATCATATAACACAGAGCCACACCTAAAGTTGATCTGTAATGAATGTGTAATGGGTTGAAATTGATGTCTTTTACCTTCTCTATCTATATGTAATGGACAAAGAAATGGATTAGGAATCAATGAGAAAGCAGAATTGTAATTTTGGATCTGTCCTTTACTGGCTGTGTGATTTTTGTAAAATTGCTTCACTGTTCTTATTGTGTGAAACAATGATGCTTGGGTGGGATGATCTTTAAAATTCCTTTTACCTTCATGATTTGTCATCTCTAGACAACATAGTGACCATAGGATGGTTAAAATCTATGGTTTTCTGGTAAATATAACTACCTGGCTTAAAAAAAAAAGAATAAAAAGAAAGTCACAATTTGTGATGTTTGCCATTTCTGTGGTGTAAATACTCCTGTGTAAATACACTGTGGCTACCAGTGCGAGGTCATTGAATACAGAGTTGGGAAGAAATGGGTATATTCGGCTGTTTCAAGCCACTAGGAGCCAGTTTGAGCACACTATATATCTTAAAATAATAAGTTATTCTACCTTAAAGGACTGAAAATATGCTAATGTAGTTGAGAAAAAAGTAATAATGAGAAACAAAAATAAATTTCCAGAGGTAATGAGAAAATTAATGCCTGGATTGTCTCAGCTTTCAATGCTTTTAAAGTTTTTCAAAAGAAGGGTAACCCATGTACTGTTTTTTAAAGTCATAGATCTATATAAAGATAGTAATATCTTCAAAAGCCATATCTTTTAGAGTGGCAGGATATAATATTTAGAATCTGATCTAATGCTTTAAATGCATTTGTTATAGCTCTAAGATTAGTTTTAAGCCACCTCAGGACAGTGTTTTACCTTCTACCACCCAGAGGATTAATATATAATATCCAGGAATGTTGGCACTACAGTGACTTGGTACTCATCCATGCACTGTTTACTGGTCACAGTGAGCATTTGAACAGAACAGGATTATCATAATGCTGCAGAGAATGCAAACTAAAAATGTGTCCTCTGAAAGGGAGGAGAAAAAAATATTAAAGAATGTCAATCGAAGGAGACATGAGGCCTGGAAGTCATGATAGAAGCTACAAATATCACAGTCTATCTAAAGAATACTCAATTTGCCAAGATCCAAGTTTAGTCTTCATGTGACAAGCATCTATCATAAGGCATTAACAAGAAAATTACTCAAAGATATAAATACATGAAACTTAAAAAAATATGGCCAACTTTAAAAATAGCTTACTTATAATGTGTACTCTTTCTAATATTAAATGAGATAAAACTGGATTACAAACCCTAAGGTTTGTGTGTGAGCAATTGCTAGTGTCAGACATTAAGGTTTATAACACTTCTCTGTTATCTTTCCACATAAAATCTAAGGTGGTAGTTGTGAAGGGTATTCAGTCTTGAGACTGAATGCCCAAACAAAAATCCATCATAAATATTCTTGTTTTGCTTCTACTCTTTGGCTTAATGAATGTTTACCAAGAAAACTGCATTATTTGGTTAACAACAGGTATATATGGAGCCATCCATATGTCACTCGTGAGGTGACTATTCATGACTCCGATACAGCGAAACATCCATCAACCCTACAGCAGGCAAGGGAACAGTCCTCTCTGTAGAGTGGATTTTACCAGAGGAAACTGCTGCATGAGATCTTTTAGAGAGGCTGTACCATACTTAAAAATACATATATTTATTTATTTTGGGGGAGAGTGCAGGCAGGAGAGGGGCAGGGAGAGGGGGACAGAGGATCTGAAGTGGGCTCTGTGCGGACAGGCTGACAGCAGCGAGACCAGAGTGGGGCTTGAGCTCATGAACCACGAGAGCATGACCTGAACCGAAGTTGGACGCTCAACTGACTGAGCCACCCAGGTGCCCCTGTACCATACTTAAAAAAAAAAAATAAGTTTTTATTCATTTAGCTCTAGAGAGAGAGAGAGACAGAGAGTGCACAAACGGGGGGAGGGGTAAGAGAGGGGGAGAGAATCCCAAGCAGCCTCTCCACATTCTCAGCACAGAGCCCGATGTGGGGTTCAAACTCATGAACCATGAGATCATGACCTGAGCCGAGATCAAGAGTTGAATGCTTAACTGACTGAGCCACCCAGGTGCCCCCAGAGGCTGTACCATAGTTTTGATATTAATCTATAAAGAAGTACAGTTGACCCTTGAACAGCATTAGTTTGAACTGTGCAGGTAGGTCCACTTTCATGTAGATTTTTTTTTTTCATAAATACAGTATAGTACTGTAAACGTATTTTCTCTTCTTTATGATTTTCTTAACATTTTTTCTCTAGCTTACTCTATCGTAAGAATACAGAATATAATACATATAATATATA
Source organism: Panthera onca (assembly GCF_046562875.1). NCBI lineage: Eukaryota > Metazoa > Chordata > Mammalia > Carnivora > Felidae > Panthera > Panthera onca. Next base: position 88,572,552 of record NC_138342.1, read on the forward strand.
AAATATGTGTTACTAGATTGTATGATATTGGTAAGACTTCTGGTTAACAGTAGGCAGTCAAAAGTTGTAAATAGATTTTCAACTATGTGGGGGTCAGTGCCTCTAACCCCTGTGTAGTTGGAGAGCCAACTGTATTTTTATGGAACTATTTGGAGAAGGAAATAGGAGTCAAACAAAGATCTGGCACCATCTATGCTTTCCAAAAGTTTGATATAATTCATTGTTCTCATTTTTAGTCAGATGAACACATGCCTTAAAACCTGTTCTAATCTGGGGACTTAGCCCAGCCTTTCCGTTGAACGCCTCCATCTGTCCACAACAGATTTGTTTTTCTTTATTCAGAATATCAGGACAATCTCTCCTGTACCTTCCTTGGTTTGGTAGGAAGTTTTTTTAGTCATTTCATGGAGCGAAGAGTTCTTTGAGACTGTCACTGTGTAGTCAATAAAAATTCCCTACCAGAAGGCCCGAGGCTGTCTTTTAACCCTATGTGCATGTTAAAACCACAGTTCCTGGGGTCTATGTTGATATCTGATATCTGACAGTGTTTCAGTTTCTGTTCAAATCTGACATCAAGGAATTTTTTTCTTTCAAACTTGGTTAAGTATTAGACATTTTTAATATTCTTTTTTAATTTAGCATTTAGATGCCTTGGAAAGGGGAAGCAACTAACTTAGTTTACTCTGGTGTTGGAAGTTACTTGCTCCAACCTCTATGATTATAGAATTTTAGAGCTGGGCAGAGCATTCGAGATTTGTTCTTCTCTTAGTGAATTAGATTTCAGTTTATTTTATAAATCGTCAGGTACCACATAAATTTGGCACTTGAAATAAATTTCCCAGTTTTTCTTCTATCCATATAGATCCTAAAATCTCTAAGCAAGAGATTCAATTCAATTTTACACTTAACAAGCAGCTCCAGTGTAGTGGGTTGCTGACTACAAAAAGATTTCTGACTACAAAAATTATGGTCTTTGACCTTAAGGATGGGCCCCAAATGTGAAGATAATTGCAAAATTATGTAATAAGTCTATTATTAGAAGTATGAATGGAATGTTTTGATAGTTTTAAGGCTTTTAACGTAGCATGGGGAAGTCCCAGAAAACTGGAGGTGCTACTGGATTATGAAGGATTTATGTGTGTGTGTGTGTGTGTGTGTGTGTGTGTGTAGCTGGTTGTGGTAGTTAGGGCATTCCAGACAGAGGGAAAGGGACTGCTGTTGCCAGAAACAAACAGTGCTGATAGTGACAGTGTAGGAGTCAGTGAGATATTACAAAGGACCTCTATAAGTCGTGGGTCATATAGGTTTAATTCAACAGATAGTTGTTGAGGTCAACTTTGCGGAAACTATCTGCCACCAAATAACATGCCCTGCACATAAACATGGCAGTGATTGTACGCTCTTTCTTATTTTACTGTTGAGAATATGAAATATTCATAATTTGAATGTTTAAAAGAACTCATTAAAAATTAAGCCTAAATGTATCAAGTTTTAAGAAAGATCAAATGCAAAATTGTGATGATACTATTGACAAGTATCTACTTGAGATACTTGAGAGAGATACTATTATCTTCTCTCGAAGCTCTCCTCAACACTCAGGTCTTCGTCTTCCCCTAGCCTACCAGCCCATTCAGTCAAATCCTCACCCTTCCATCCTTCTTTGCTTTCTCAGTAAGGGAAACCTAAAACTCAGAACCATCCCTTCTGAATAAGCATGAGTGCTGCGTTATGACTAGGAAGTCAGATAAGTCATCAAACATTAAAGAAAAGGGCGGGAGAAGTTAATGATTTATTTCCCTTACCATGGTAGATGATGACCTCAAAATGCTATTAGGGAAACAGTGGTAAAATTTTCTTATTATTCTCACATTTTTTCTTTGTATCTTATGTAGGGGTCACAGAATGATATAACCACCAGTTATGTCAGTGTCTTGCACCTAATGGGTACTTAAAACATATTTGGTGAATGACTAAGTATAATTCAATAAGAAAAACAAATAAAATTACATAGCCTCTGGGAGAACTTGATATCCACACACCAAGAACGAAGTTGGATACCTATCTCACTCCATATACAAACATTAAATCAAAGTGCTTGGGGGGGGGATTAATGGGGAATGACTGCTAATAGATACAGATTTCTTTTTTGGAGAATAAAAATGTTCTGGAATTAGATAGTAGTGATGATTGCACAATTTTGTGAAAATACTAAAAGCCAATGAGTTGTACATTTTAAAAGGGTGAATTTTATGGTATGTAAATTATATCTCAATAAAAAAGTAGATGCAAAAAATCAAAACAAATAGCAACAATAAAACCACAGTCAGAGAGTTGAATTAAGGCTCTTATTCAAACGTTCTATACCTAGGTAGTCCTAACACTGAAGAGGAATATAAGTTAAAGATGAAAAAAACCCACTTTTTAGTCAAAATTGAAGGTAATCAAGAAAGGTACTATATTTCAATAATTCTAAGATGCATATTTTTTCACATTTCTGAATGTGAATGCATCTTATAATTGATGGTAGGTCCAGTTTATTTGGCTGCTTTTTCTTTATGGTACATAAAATTGTGATAGGTCTTAGAGTCAATGAAGTACTGTACTTTTTTTTATTTTTTAATTTATTTTATTTTTTTATTATATGAAATTTATTGTAGCAACGTGGATGGAACTGGAGAGTGTTATGCTAAGTGTACTTAATTTTTATAATAATGTGGCAGAGCTGCTAATTGCTTTTCAATATGTGTTCTCCTCTTCCCACACAGTAATAATAACTTTAATAATAATAATACATGGGGGTGCCTGGGTGACTCAGTTGGTTAAGCATCTGACTTCAGCCTAGGTCGAACTCGGCCCGAGTTCGAGCCTCGTGTCTGGCTCTGTGCTGACAGCTCAGAGCCTGGAGCGTGTTTCAGATTCTGTGTCTCCCTCTCCCTCTCTACCCTTCCCCTGGTCACGCTCTGTCCCTCTCTCTCTCTCGAAAATAAACATTAAAAAATTACAAAATAATAATAATACATGTTTAATACATTTTAAAAAAATTAAAACTTAAAAAAATAATAGATTTTTTTACCTGGGTAAATGACCGCCCAGCCAAAGGTTATATTCCCGTTTTCCTTATAGCTATGTGTGGCCACACGTCTGAGTTCTGGCCAATGGTATATAAGCAAAGTAGTATGTGCAACTTATGGTTTGTGCCTTTAAAGAGAAAGAAATTTCTCTTCCTTCTCTTCTTTCTCTTTTCCTCCTTTCCTATATCTTTCCTTCCCTCCTCTCTGCCTTCCTCCTCCTTTATTCCCTTCCTTCTAAATGGCATGTATGTGATGGTTTGAGCTAAGCACCCATCTTGATCCATGAGATAGAAACCACCTGTTGAGGGTGGTAAAGCAATGTGAAAAGATACCTGAGTTCTTAATGATTATCAAACCGATATACTAGCCCTAGACTCATTATGCAGACTTTTATGGGAGAAATACAGTTCTAGTTTGTTTAAGTCACTCTTTTTTTTTTTTTTTTTAAGTCACTGTTATTTTGGGTTTCTCTGCTATAGGAGCTGAATAATGTTCTATCTAATGTGAATGGCTTCTGACTTCAATGTTTCTGTAAGTAAATTATTACTTTCTTCAGTAGGCTAATTCTTTTCCTAAGCAACACACACACACACACACACACACACACACACACACACACATACACACACACGATCTGTCTGGGCCAAAAATGAGTTACCAAATATAGCATTTACTTATAAGGAATATATTGTGAATAGCTTTTTACTTTTCATTATCATGGAAAGATGACTGCAACCCCCATTCAGTCTATGTTTCTAAATAATACCTTTGTTAGGACTGTCTGTTCAGTGCAATGGGAGACAGCTTTTTCAGTGCAATTGAGATTTCTTGATAATGCTAAATCTGCCTTGTCAGCTGAATTCCTCTGGCTTTGTGCTGCACTGCGGTAAAAATACATGATCGGATTTCACTGTTAAGAAAATTCTTTCAGCAATACATGTACAGTCAAGTTTATTGCCTGGATAGCTGAGCATGTGGGTTATGAGATTTAAAAAAATGTTTCATGACAAAACTTTATGGAAATGCAACAATCTGGAAGTCTAGTTTCTGTCGAAGAGAGGTAAGGCTGTGAAGAGTTGTGCTGTTGGGGGCTGATACCACTCTGTCCTTTTGACTATCACACTCTTTCTTGGTTCTTCATATTTGAGGAGACGGGACGGTGAGGAGGCCTGTTGGCTTGATCTTATTAATGCCGCCATCGAGAATACATATTCTTGGATATTTCATCTTCACAAGGTGAGCTGCGAACTGGAAAAAAAAAGGCCAAATTTATAGAGGATATACAAAATCTGTACTTCTCTAATTCCAATTTATTTCTCAAGCTGTGGAAGACAAAACTTTTTTTTTATTATTATTTTGAGAAAGAGAGGGAGAGAGGGAGAGAGAGAGAGAGAGAGAGAGAGAGAGAGAGAGAGAGGGGATGAGTAGGGGAGGGGCAGAGAGAAGGGAGAGAGAGAATTCCAAGCACGCTCCGTGCTGTCAGCACATAGCCCTATATGGGGCTACGTCTCACAAACTGTGAGTTCATGACCTAAGCCAAATCAAGAGTCGGATGCTTAACCAACTGAGTCAAATAGGCACCCCAAGACAAAACTACTTTCATAATACTATCTCTGTCATTGTTGTATCAATGAATCATTAACTGGGTTTTTAATGTAAATCAAATAACCATTTAACATGTTGACAGCTCTTTATGCTTTGGGATAAATATGTCTCTTTAGTTCTCTTTTAAACTTGTTGGGATAGGCAATAAATATACATAATATCCAAACAATATAAAAGGTATATAGTGAGAAGTAAATTCCTCCTACCTCTCTTCTCAGTTTCTCTTTCCAGAGGTCATTAATATCACTATTTTTCATGTATTCTTCCAGTGATAGTCAAAACATTCTCAAATCTATTTGACATGTGAATAATTTTTGACATTAGTGTCAACTTATTAGTTACTGCAATTCCATATATAATGTCCCAGAGAGGGCCCATAACCTTGCTGTAACATGTTTCTGGAGCCACTTCAATGAACAGTTTGAGACCATAAACTTGGAATGAATTCTAAAGACTGATCTAGGACATCTTCTAGATGGCTACCAAAACAGGACACTGAAAAGTTATCAAGACGCAGGGCACCTGGATGACTCAGTCAGCTGAGTGTCTGAATCTTGATTTTAGCTCAGATCATGATCTCACGGATCGAGCCCCCCACTGGGCTCTGCACTAACAGCGCAGAGCCTGCTGGGATTCTATCCCTTTCTCTCTGCTCCCCTATATCTCAAAATAAATAAATAAACATTCAAAAAAAGTTATCAAGACATCCACACACATCTCCTTGACTTGGCCCATGTCTACCTATCCAGAATCATTGGTTATCTTTCTCCATTCCCTCAACCTTATGATAAAGCAGTCCTCAACTACTTGTCAATCCCAATAAAAATGAGATCACTTTAGGATTCAGAGCATTTTGGTTGTGCAAGTTTCCCTTTGTTGGGAATAGTTATCATTTCCCACCAGCTCCAGGATATCTTTTAGTTCTTCCTCAAAAGCCACCTACTTACCCCCCACCAGCCTAATTTCTACTTATGTCCCTACTCAGGCAATTTCTTCTCTACACATTAGGTCTCCCTTACAAATCCCCTCTTCTCAGCCCCCAAAATTTCTTGGGCAAATCTCTGTCTTTTGGTTTCCATGTTTATTTGAGTTGCTCATTTAAGAGCCTGCTTTCTCTACCAAACTGTAAACTCCCCTAGGACAGTGAGACTGTTCTGTTTCCTTTTATCTCTAGTACCTGGCACATGACAGTCAAAATATGCTTGCTAGACTGGACTAAAGTCTGACAAATGACATATAACCTGGCGCAAAAGGATGAAGGAAAGAAGGGTTTTCTTGGACTCTGGCCATTCTATTTCCATTTCCTCCCCTTGGTGGTGTCCTATTCCTCCTCCTTGGGTATTTGTGTCCTCACATTCTTTTCAATTACTTTGTCATAACCTAATCTCAGATCCTTCAAGAAAAATGAATAATGCCTACTGACAGTGCTACTGGGAATATCTGAAGCCTAACAGCTGGTAAAGTCTCGAGCCAGCAGTCTGGAGACCTTACGGTTCAACAGCTGAGTGGTTTGGTCAGGATCAATTCAAGGCCTCAACCCTAGGTATTCCACTTTATTTATTTTTTAAAAAATTTTCTTAACGTTTACTAATTATTGAGAAACAGAGACAGAGCATGAACATGGGGGGTGGGGCGGGCAGAGAGAAGGGGAGACACAGAATCCGAAACAGGCTCCAGGCTCTGAGCTGTCAGCACAGAGCCTGATGCGGGGCTCGAAGTCACAAAGTGGGAGATTATGACCTGAGCTGAAGTCAGACGTTTAACCGACGGAGCCACCCAGGAGCCCTGGGATTCTGCTTTATCGATCTGGGGCTCAAGAGTGTGATTTTGTTGTTGTGGTGGTGGTTGTTGTTTTAAACAAACATCACTAGAGGATTCTAAAGCAGGTAGTCTGAGGACAGTGTCTTGAAAAACAGCAACTAAAGGCAAAATGATGATGGTACCAGTAAGTAGGTGGTATAGATGGTGCTGGACTTGGATCTTTAACAATCTTCAAAACTACTCACAGAAATGGATCTTAATAGTGCTGACCCCACTTATCTTTCCCCTCATTCTCTGCAGTGCCTTAATAGATTTGAATGGCTATTAACATTTCAGATCCTGTACTCTTTTAGTCACCTGAAGTTATCCTTAATAGTAATTAATGTTGAAGAGAAATAGTGCATCTATATTTCAAAAGGTATCATGTGAGCTAGACCACTAATGTGAGCTGGTCTTCATGCTGTTCTTGCTTATTTTTCTTTGAACCTAAGTCCTTACGAGCAGAGGCACTGGATTCATCTGCTCTGAGTCAAGTGCAGGCAACATGGTCGCTGATACTGTATGATTACTGAAACATCTTTGCTTCGTTCTCCCACATGCAGCAATACAATTACCATGTAGGCCGGAATTCTAAGATAAACATACCATTACTGAAAAGACCTTGTGGATAAGCAGTCTTAGCATTCAATACTTTCAAAACACTGTAGAAGTCAGAAAACGAATAAGGAAGGACTGACTACTGCACATTTAAGTAATCTCTGAAACTATGCTGTAGATCTGGAGAGAGTTCCCACTGTTATTGTTTGGAGGGACATAACAACTAGGCTGCTGTTGAGCTGGAAACGGTAAAGGCAAAGCAGGCAGAACTGAGCGCTTTGGAACAATTAGGGCGTCGCTATGTGGGAGGTCTAAGAAGAAAAGTAGAAATGGAATACAAGGAGATGGCAAATGTTTAGATGCCTTGAAAAGCAAGGCTGTGCTTAAGTGAAAGAAAAAGCGCCAGCGCTGAGTTTTCAGGTTAAGATTGTGAGTTCTGCTCCTGGGCTTGCGGCTGCAATTATCCATGTTAAATATCGGCCCCTAACAGTGAAGGCACGACTGCATCTTTTCCACTCCTACCAGGGCAGCAGTTCCTCGTCTCCATCTATTCATTCATTTCTCAAACACTGTAGTGAGCACCTACCACATACCAGGCACTGCTGCAGTTTTTGCAGTGTTTATAGATCAGAGAAGGAGGTAGTAACCGACAAGTAGTGTGGCGGTTATACAAGTACAAGGGCAGGGTACGTTAAGGGAGATTTCCCCCCTCCCCAGCCCTCTTTTATTGATGTGACAGCCACAAGTGTGGATCAGATAGTATTCTCTGTGGCTGTAGTCTGACAGGTTAGGGAGGAAAGAAAGGGCTGTGAATGCATAGGGGTGGTTTCCACAGCGTGAAAAAACCACATCACTCATTGAGAAGATATGCGGTGGAACACAGGAGAACCAGGCATGTAGCGTTCTGCATTTTGTCCATCTTTGACTCTTCATCTGGCAGGGCTCTGGCAGCTTTCGGGAGTTAACATACACATTTACTGGACTTTGGTGATGAAGGATCTAGAGTAGCTTTGCAGCTGCAGCTGAGGGAGATGCCCGGCCTCAAACAGAAGTCACAAACCTAGACTCGCTGAGCAATATCCTTGGCAGGAGTGGGAGGATATCATATTGGACCAGTGGTTATGGAGCTTTTAGAATCATCTGAGTGATTTTAGTAAACAGTGATATCCAGACCCCCTCCAGATTAGTAAGAACCAAAATTTCTGGAGTACAGCTCCAACACTGGGTTTTGTATTGAAGCTTCCCAGGTGATTCTATTGTGTAGCCAGCACTGAAAATCATTTTACTGGATAATAGGGTTCATTTGCTAGTCAGGTTTGTCTGAGACCTCAAACTGTAATTTTTATAGGTATACTCCTGAATGGAGAGCAAGTCACTTTGCACTAAAAGAGACTGTCATGTTTGTAGGGCTGGAGTTTGTGAGGCCAAGTCCTATGTGGAGAGAATGGGGTTCTTCAAACTGCACAACCAGCTGATATGTATATCCCATGTGGAGTTGGCAGGATCTGGTATTGGCTGGGATAGGATTTGGGGACCCAAACACTACAGAGGCAGCTGCATTTCTTGTGGGTAGTACTCCCATGTGGAGAGGGCAGAGCTCTCACATTTTTGCCATTCCTCTGGTTAGCAGGATCTGGTGGTGCTTTTCATTTCTAAGGCTTAGGTAGGTGCACCTCAAAACAGTGCTGTCTGAATGTGGCAGGCTTTTGTTGGGTGACACTGTTTTATTTTCTCTCTTTCATCTTAGCTTGGATTAAGAGGCTAAGCTTGTCCAGTGGAAGTCAAGTTCTATTGTAGGAGGAGAATGAGTGGAGAAAAGGGACATTCTGGTCTGCTACAGAGTAGTATAGCTTAATTAAGGCCAAGAAATTAAGGCTGAGTATGGGTAAGATTTAACAGGAGCACAGAACAGGATCATGTTGTTTCTCACCTGGTGTCCCAGGACACAGGTTTGGGTAGACCCCACAGGCAGCTAAGAAAACTGGAGTTCTGCAAGATTCTGAAAGGAGCACATTGCAGGACAATTAAGTTTCTTTATGTGAAACTTTGGCCTTGTGAGTCTTAAGTTTGTAGTGGGAACCAGATAATTGCCAGGAATTTACGAACACTCTGGGGAAGCTCAAACTGAGGTATTTTTCTCTCTTCCATTTTATTTGTCCATTCCTTTCCTTCAAAATACTGCTAAATTTAGGATATGAAAATATTACTTTTGGTTGGACATAGAACTGAATAAAGGAACTGGCAAATTATCCTGTAATGAACAGCTGTGGTAATTTCATTTTCTTGGTTTTATGGATGTGAGGTTGATGCTGTATTAGTCCTATGTATTCTTTTGACCCCCTGGAATGCTGAAAATATGGTGTCCATTTAACATTTCTGGCACTATGTGGTTGGGGTGGGGCTGATACCTCTTGAAAATTATGCACCTATTTCTAAGTTTGGCTGAAGTACTCAATAAGCATGAGATGAGAGAAGATGAGAAACAGAAGAATATGGGGTGATTTCTACATCTAGAGTACAGAGTGGCCTGGGGTTAAAAATAATCCAAGTGTTGCCCTGTCCTGATTATTTAAGAAATTCTGAGATCATTAATAAAGGTCTGTCTTGATCATTTGAAGGACTTATCTCTGTGATCCCAATTAGAAACATCAGAGCTGTGACAAGGAGTAGTAGGAAGGAGGTAGGCATGACTTATCTAATACTCCACTGATCTTTTCCCTTGACAAAGGAGTCAAGTATAATTTTGAAGTGTCATTTTCATTTCAATCCTTGTTATGTTTCTTCCATAACTGAGATAAGTGTTCTGTCTCCTGCTAGTCTTCTGTATTTAGATATTTTATAGTGAACACATTTATATTCTTAAGAGTACTACATAAGTTTACTTTCTTTTTTTCTTAAAAACATTTTTTAATGTTTATTTATTTTTTAGAGACAGAGTGTGAGCGGGGGAGGGGCAGAGAGAGAGGGAGACACAGAATCTGAAGCAGGCTCCAGGCTCTGCACTGTCAGCACAGAGCCCAACTTGGGGCTTGAACCCACGAACTATGAGATCATGACCTGAGCTGAAGTCAGACGCTCAATCAACTGAGCCACCTAGGCGCCCACATAGGGCTTACTATCTTAAATAAACTACTTAAGGCAGCCGTTGTACACTTTTAGTAGGAGAGTATATATGGAAAACAGTGTGGAGGTTCCTTAAACAACTTAAAATAGAACTACCATATGATCCAGCAATCCCACTTCTAAGTATGTATCCAAAGGAAATGAAATCTGGATTTTGGTGTTTATACCCCCATGTTTATTGTAGAATGATTCCTAATAGTCAAGATATGGAAACAACCTATGTCCATTGATGGATAATGGATAAAGAAAATGTGTACACACACACACACACACACACACACGAATATTATTAAGCCATAAAAATGGAAATCCTGCCATTTGGGATAATATGGGTGAAGCTGGAGGAATTATGCTAAGTGAAATAAACCAGACACATAAAGACAAATACTGCATGATTTCACTTATATGTGGAATCAAAAATGGTCAAACTCATAGAAGCAGAGAGTAGAATGGTGGTTGCTAGGAGTGAGAGTCTTGGGGAAAGGAGATGGGCAGATGTTGGTCAAAGGGTACAAAGTTTCAGTTATGAAAGATGAATAAGTTCTGGAGATATAATGTACAGCATAGTAATCATGGTTAAGACAAGTACAATAATACTGTATGGTTTACTTGAAATTTGCTAAGAAAATAAAGAAAGAAAATGGTAACTATGTGAGGTGATGGTATGTTAACTGGCTTGTGATGATCATTTCATAATGCATACACATATCAAAATGTCAAGTTGTATGCCCTTAATATATACAATTTCTATGTGTCAATCATATCTCATTGCTGAAAAAAGATGACTACATAAGGTGTAAAACTGGTTTTCACAGTAATAACATCTAATAACAATTAGGTAGTGGCTACCATATACTCTTATTTGACTCACAGAAGTAAAATCAGCAGCAGGGCAAAACCAAAAAGGTGAAGATAAGGTCAGTAATCATCTTACACCTTACCACAGGCACTTGTGACAAGTAAGGAGCAGAACAGTTAATTACAGGGTATTAATGTGGAATATTATATGGAATAACATACTAGACCTGTAACCATACCAGAATATGGTTAATTATGCAATGAGAAAAACAATGGGAGCATGTACATCAACAATCACTAAATGGTCTAGGATTTATTATGTTGAATTAATTAAACTTTTATCTCTTCATTTCTTTGCAGAGAGCCTATTCTCTCTTGGATCCACTCCAATCAGACTTTTGTCTCCATCACTCCCCTAAAATACTCTTAAGAAGATCAGCAATAATCTCCACTTTGTCACACTGCCAAATCCAATTCTTTTTTTTTTTACTTTTTTTAAAAATTAATGTTATTTTATTTTATTATTTTTTTTAATATATGAAATTTATTGTCAAATTGGTTTCCATACAACACCCAGTGCTCATCCCAAAAGGTGCCCTCCTCAATACCCATCACCCACCCTCCCCTCCCTCCCACCCCCCATCAACCCTCAGTTTGTTCTCAGTTTTTAACAGTCTCTTATGCTTTGGCTCTCTCCCACTCTAACCTTTTTTTTTTTTTTTTTTTCCTTCCTTTCCCCCATGGGTTTCTGTTAAGTTTCTCAGGATCCACATAAGAGTGAAACCATATGGTATCTGTCTTTCTCTGTATGGCTTATTTCACTTAGCATCACACTCTCCAGTTCCATCCACGTTGCTACAAAAGGCCATATTTCATTCTTTCTCATTGCCACGTAGTATTCCATTGTGTATATAAACCACAATTTCTTTATCCATTCATCAGTTGATGGACATTTAGGCTCTTTCCATAATTTGGCTATTGTTGAGAGTGCTGCTATAAACATTGGGGTACAAGTGCCCCTATGCATCAGTACTCCTGTATCCCTTGCATAAATTCCTAGCAGTGCTATTGCCAAATCCAATTCTTAAGACTCAATCTGAGTCTGACTTGATCCATCATTATCATCTACAGAATTGATTATACCTTCCTCTTTTCAAAACTCTCTTCCATTGGCCTTCAGTATACCAATCTCTCCTCATTTTCTTACCTCATAAGCTGATCTTTCCAGTATTCTTTGGTGGATTTTCCTTGTCTTCCTGACTTCTGTCCCACTGCTATCTTTTGACTTCTATTCTCCATCTCCCTTCATCCCCAAAGTGATTTCATCTAGCCCCATGGCTTTAAGTCCCATCTATACACTGATGACTTTAAATTTATGTCTTTAACCTCTTCCCTGAACTCTAAACTCATGAATCTGTTTCCTCAGTCTCTCTACTTAGATGTCTAATAAGCTTCCCAAACTTAACAGTTCAAAGGAAAACACACGATTTCTGCTCTATCTTTACTTCTAAACTCCTCCCTGAAGGCTTCTCCATCTCAGGAAATGGCAACTTTACTCTTCCTGGATACATATTTCCTTTTTGTCCTCTACCAAAGTATCATGTAGTCTCTAACTTTCAAAACATACTCAGAATCTGATCACTTATCACCGCCTCTGCTATTGCCACACAAGCCCACACAATCATTATTTCTTCCATAGATTACCACATATTAGCCTAACTGGGCTCTTCTACTTCCCTCCCTGCCCCAATGGTCTATTCACTACACAACGTGAGTGATCCTTTAGAAAATGTCAGTCAGATCATATAACCTCTCTTTTTCAAAGCACTTCAATGGCCTCTTGGTTTTATTATTATTTTTTTAAATAAAATCTAAAGTCTTTACCATGATCTACAAGATCCTACATGATCTGAAAATATGCAAACATTTCCTCCACTCCCCATGTTCAACTCCTTTAATCTCATCTCCTAGGCCAAACTACCATCACCTCCTATTTAGATTAGCAATAACTTCTTGTCTGACTGCTTCTGTCCTCACACCCTACAGTCTTTCATTATGAGGCAACCATAATGATCTATTAAAATAAAAGTCATATCATATAAAACTCTTTGTTCCCCATGTTCTGGTGACTTTCCATTTCCCACAAAATAAGAGCTTCCCCGATCATCTTATAAAGAAAATAAGCCACCTAGCACTCTTTCCACTCATTCTTATTTTTTATTTCAGCATTTATAACCCATTGATACATATTTACTGACTGTCTCTTCCAAAATATTGTAAGCTCCATGAAAGGAGGGACTTTGTTTTATCTATTACTGTTTCTCCAATGCCCAGAACAGTGCCTAACACATCGATAGCATTTGCTCTAACATCTACTGAAGAACTGATTCATTCATTCAACAAATACGTTTTGATCATCTACAGTATGTCAGGAACTATGACTGGCACTGGTTATACTGCTTTATTGCCAGTGGAAGAGGGGGAAAGGATTTTAGGCAAATAGTAAGAAAACTATCTAATTGGATCTGGTAAGAGTCAAATACTAGTTTCTCTTTTTCTTTACTAGGAGGGTCTTTCTTCAACTCTTGTATAAGTTGAAAGAGGTAAGATCATTTTTAAAAATAGTGCTTTTAAAAGGCATCTATATAAAAGAAACACAATTTATACAAACAATATTGATGATGAAGTTTATAAATATGTAAATAAACTCCTGTGTAATAATTTTGCTGTAGAAGTCCACAGAGCAGTCAGATGAGGGTTAATTTCATTTCCAGTTTCATTTCCATAGTTTAGGAACTGAAATAGATAAAAGAATTTGAAGAGGATGCAACGGAAGTTTCATTTTCTACTCTTGGGCTCCATGCTTGCTTCTTAGCTCCTGTTCACTCAAGCTTGGCAGTTTTTAGTGGTATGTGGACAACTTGAGACATATGTGAAAAACAAGGTATGTTAATAATTTCATGTGCAACTATAAATTTCTCTTGTCTTTTCTATTTTACTTTCTTACACGTAATTCTAAGAAAATCTCACAGGGATTAAAGGAAGAGAATTCAAATTTTTTAAAGTATACATTGTGAATAGAAATGGCAAGAAAATATTTCCTCAAGGCACATGATATCTCAGCATAATATAAGCCAACACAATTTCTATTTCATTGTTTGCTTTGTTGAAATCCCAAATACACATTTCTCCTTCACATGTCAAAATGGTGTTTTCCTTTCTTCCTCTTCCATTTTCCTTTGATCTCATTTTCTTTGTTGCTCTCCTCTACCAGTCACTTGCACCAAAGCAAATTTTAGTTTATAATGGATACAATGGAGTTTTACAATTTCTTGAAGCAAATTTAAGTGTCATATATATATACACACACACACACACACACACACACACACACACACACACATACACACACACACACACACACACACATATTGAGAGAGAGAGAGAGAGGGAGAGAGAACACAAGTGGGGGAAGGAGCAGAGAGGGAGAGAGACAGAGAATCCCAAGCAGGCTCTGCACCCTCAGTGCACAGCCCGATGCGGGGCTCTCCAACCCACTAACAGTGACATTATGACCTGAACCTAAGTTGGATGCCTAACTGACTGAGCCACCCAGTCGCCCCTAAGTTATATTTTTTTAATGGGCTTTTTTTGGTCTTTTGACCATATGTTGTTGAGGCCATCACCTGGAATTTGTCTTCCATTCTAGAATAATGCAATTATATAAGCTATTACATTTAATTATAGGAAAGAAAAAAAACTACCTTTTGTTCTGTATTATAAAATACTAAGTGTTTATTTCATAAGTAGAAGGATTCTGTATATACATATCCCATTTTAACTCCCTGAATTCTAGTCTGAACCTCTAAGTCTTTGGTATTTTTATATTCATGTCCCATTAGCACTTCAAACTCAGTATGTCCAAAATTCATCACAATCTCTCCAAATCTACTTTCTCTTTCTACTTCTGTTAAAGGTATCGGCTACCTTCCCAAAAATCCAATCTGGAAATTTTAAAGTTACCTTTGACTTTCTAAACAAAATGTTGAAGCTATTTTTGACTTTGGCACAAGGTAAAATTAGGCACATTCATTTAGGCACAAAGCTGTGTTACTTCTGTGATTGTCTTGGATCCGTTCCTTCTTTTCCATTCCTCTGCTCCTACTCCATTTTAGATCCTAATTACTCTTGGATTAGTTCCTAACTGGTTCTTGTGCTTTTAGTTTTCTCCTTTCCATTTGCCTGGCACTTTGCTGCCCACACCTAGCATTATGGGAGACCCTCAGGAAATCCTGAGATCTCTAACACTATTGTGTAGAGAATTTTTCCTTCCTAAAGGCTATTGCCCTTAGGCAAGGTGATTCAAGATCTGTGGATCCTTTCCAAAGAATAGTTTGCTTATCTATAGTTAGGAAGGACAATATATAGTACCCAAAAGTTCTTACTGAAAATTTCATTTTGATAATATTAAGTCTAACATTTCTTTGCATTTTGAGGACAAAAGAAATTTTTATTCTAAATTTAGGCTTCCTTATTCTTTATATAAGTACATGTACTTATTTATACATAAATTAAAGATTAATGAGCATATTGTCTTTTAGTGTCCTGAATAAAGAGAAGAGTGTGATAGAATGTTACCAGATGCTTTGAATCACATAATAAAAGCAGTGAGGCCATTTCCCCAATGTTCTTTTGAAAGTTGTGGGGCTTTGGCTATCCATCTCAGACAAACTCCTATTTTCTTTTCTCCACAACCAGGAGAATTTTTTAGGAACTGTTTAAGCAGTGGGACCTTGAAAGCTTGAGAGAAAAGACCAGCATTAAGGTAGCTTCTGGGAAGAACCTAGCATTGAAATAGACTAGGAATGTAGAAAGATGAAATTCTTTAACTGGTCTCTGGTTTTCGGTGCTTAAGAATTTCTATTTTATTGGGATCAAGGGCAAAGGAGAGGGAAGACACTAAAAGCAATTTGCCAAATGACTCTCTAAAATACAGCTGATAGTATCACTTTCCTTCTAAAAAAACTTTTAATAGAGCCCCACTGCTAAAATGTACACTCCTTAGCATAGCATTCAAGGCCATCTATTTCCAGACTCTTCACCTATCTTTCCAGCCTTGTCTGCAGCTAAAAGGCTCTTCAAAGAAGCCCTATGCTTTCCAATCAGCATGTGCTATTTCCTTTGCCTGGAATATTTCCTCCTGACTATGGCTCTCCTCCCAATACATTTCCTTAGTGAATCCTACTCATAATTCAAGGTCTAAGTCTATGATCACCTTCTCCAAGAAGCTTTAGGAACCCTTCATTTAACTGGAAGAAACTTTTTCCTTCTCATTGATATTCTAGAACTTTAATTATAAATTTCACATAGCGCATGCTACATTCTGCTTTGAATTAATTGGTTTTATACATGTCTTATCTTTCTAACTAGATTGCAAATTTTTTGAGGGCAAGGGACTATGTCTTTCTCCTTTGTGTTTCCTCATAATAGTTTCCATCATGTAAGCACTTAATGTTTGTTGTCTTGAATTAAATTAGTAGTTATTAGTATTTTTTTCTTTTGTCATCCTCTTTTACTAATTTCTACAAATGCACAGTCTATAGCAAACTATTATTTCTCATGTGTTCATTCATCAAATACTTTTTGAACATTTACAGTGTGTCAGGAACTATGCTTGGCACTGGTTAAACTGCTTTACTGCCAGTCTTAATTAGTCATTAATTCAAACACCAAATATCTATTGAGTGCTTTCCACTTCAAAGGCACTATGCCAGGAGCTGGGAGTACAACAATGAATATATTATATAATATAATCCTTGTCCTCAATGAGCTTGGAGTTCAGATGGAGATGCAGAGAAGTGTAGTGGCAATAAAAATGCCATTTGATAATTGCTACATAGAGTCATCATTTACAGCTGTATAAATTGTGCCTTGCTTGAGAGAACCTGGAAAAGGGCTAAGCGGAACATGAAATGTAACCCATCCTCTCCTTTCCAAGCTTTGTGCCCTTACATGGTGCTGTGTGCCCCTAAAGAAAGGATGAGTTTTGATCTAATGCACACAGAAATTATACATATGATAGTGGTCCCAAGTAAGTAAAAGATATCCTATGAGCGCTTGGGAAGGGTACTTAGTCCCAAACAGGAGGAGTTAAGAGAGTTCCTTGAAGAAATGGTATATAAACAGTCTTTTAAGACAAATGGTAGTTACCCAGGTGAACAGAAGTGGGAAAAATGTTCCAAATAGAAATTAGTACGAAAAGACAGTATATAGGGAACTACAAGTAGTTAATTACGGCCGGAGTCTAAGAGGGTGAGACAAGAGCAGTGAGGGGTGAGCTTGGAAAACTAAGCAGAGTTCAGATCATGAAGGGCCTTATGAATCATGAGGAGGATATGAATTTTATTTTGAAAGCAACAAAAAGTCACAGAGGCATTTGTGACATTCATCAGATTTATATTTCAAAAAGCTCATCCTGGTTGTGGGGTAGAACTGGGGGAAGGGGACTGCAGGCAGGAACAGTGGAAGTTGCAGTGAGTTAGGCATGAGGTATTGGTGGTCTGAGTTAAGACAGGTGGGTAGTAAGGATGACAGAATTTCAGACCTAGCTAGCAGGGTGATAAGACAAATACTTTTCTATATAATTTGTTGTCACTTAGTCAAGAAGGTGAGATAATTCACTCTTTCATTCAAACAGACTGGGTGGCATGGAGACAGGCGTAGGAACTTTGTAGTTAGCATAGGGTTTCAATCAGGGTTCTGCCGCTGGTTTGCTGCGGGATCTCGGGTAAGTCACTTAGCTCTTTTGGCCTTAGTGTCCTTAACTGTTAAATGTGTGATAATAACACACTTGAATAGTACACTTATAGTGCTGTTGAGAAGATTAAATTAGATATCATAAGTGCTGATTCATAGTAAATACTATAAACTAGTTTCCTTCTTTCCTCTATTCCTCTTTCCAATCAATCCATTAATAGGAGAACCATTTACAACACGTTGCAATTGTAGATTCAAACTTAAATAGTAGATTTGTCCCCAAAGGGGATGTAAGGTAGGGTTTACAGTGTTTATGATGAACTGTTTATAACAAAGCAGTAATTTATACTAGTAACTTTTAGTGTTTACTGGGTCACATATACTTTGAGCAATTAAATGAAAGCTATGAATCTGCTCTCTCTCTCTAAAAAAAAAAAAAAGACACATATGTACAACACTTTACAGATAATTTCAGTTAGTTGAAAGACCTTCTAAAACTCATGATAGACTCTAGGTTAAGAAGTTTTCTTTTAGGGGCACCTGAGTGGCTCAGCCGGTTAAGAGTCTGACTTTAGCTCAGGTCATGATCTCATGGTTCTTGAGTTTGAACCCCGTGTGGGACCCTGTGCTGACAGCTCAAGCCTGGAGCCTGCTTCAGATTCTGTGTCTCCCTCTTTCTCTGCCCCTCCCCCATTCACGTTCAGTCTCTCTCAAAAATAAACATTAAAAAAATTTTTTTTATAAAAAGTTTTCCTTTATACTCCTTTATCATTCATTTTCCTTTATAACGCATCTAATTTTTAACTTATGATAGTTGATAGTGGCCTAGTGTTTATCATATGGCAATTAGGATCTTCCTGTAAATTTACAGATTAGTGTTTAACAATAGCTTATACTTTCAAACAAGCCCTCTTAGGAATGGTATGTGGAATTATTTTTTTTTAAGTTTACATTAAGAAAATAGGAGAAAAAATTTCAGACATGACATAAAAGTCTTTTTGAAACAGTTCTTATTCTAATAGAAGAAAGTGTACTAGTTCATGTTAGAGAATAAACCTTTTCTGATAAAATTCCGTCATCTAATACCATAATGTATCAGGAGCTCTAATGAGCCTTGTGGTACATTTTCCTTTGATCTGCAGTATTTGGGAACAGAATTTGAGCAACAATCATTTATCAAGTTCTGTTTACATTAGACAACTGAGAACAGTAAACCCATACTGTGTCCTAGCCACTGGCCGTGTTACACACAATATACTATCCTCTGAAAATAATGTATATAATTAAAAACTCAGATTCAAAACAGTTAGGGCTATGATGGATCATAGCCAAGTTCCAAACTCTATAGGTCAAGTGGGAGGGCGACTATGATTAGTTTCTTATTCAGCCACAAACATTCCTGTGGTATGGAGTAATTAATTAAATGGTGGGTTGTGGAGGGTAGGGTGGGTATGTAGAATAACACATACTTAGACAAAGATAACTTTCATCCTGTGACAGGTCATGAATATAGGTGCCAGAGATCACAAGAGTCAGATGGTGACTTGGCAGTTTTTCCTGCAAACTGGAAATGAGTACTCTCTCTTTTTAAAAAACTGCTTGTACACATAATACATCTAGTAAAGATGTTAAAAAAAAAGTTTGAGGTGTTTTAAGGCCCCCTTTACTACAACTCCTACACTGCTTTTTACTTCACAAAACCTTTGAAAACCTATGAGAACAGGAACTCTACAGGGCAGGTTTTAGCTGAGTGGTCTTTTAAAGTAAGTTATCCTCCATCTATGCTATGCAGAGCCATACAGAAGAGTTTTCATTGTTACTTGTAAGCCTTGTATTATGTCTAGTGTGTTCAAGCCACATTAATACCTAAAATGTTTCCTTATAATCTGCTATAAACCCACAGAGCAAAACATTTGCTGACAAGAAGGCAAAGAATAAGCCAGAAAGAAAGCCAAGTTTAACCATGCTTATGGTTCTAACAAGACCAAGAAAGAATTCCTTGCATATTTGGAACTCATAAAAGAGATTCACTTCCCATTCTTTGCCAAAATGTTAAAAATGTTATAAAGAGGTCTGACACATTTTCTGACAGGTAATAGATTTCATTCAAAGTGGTTTAAAAGTTTCACATTAATGAAACACATTAATGAAGAACTAGGTAGATATTATCTAGAGCCAGAGAAGTTTACTATGGGGACAACACATGCTGAACTGGTTATTTTCAGGTCACCTGGTCCATTTTGAGCACTCTTTCCATGGGATGAGAGTGTGGAAGCCTCACATTACCACAGTACAAACTAACTTCCAACCTAACATCCAAAGACCAAATAACACCTTGGCCACCAGGGGAGTGTAAGTAAACATAAGTGGACTATTATCTTATTTAAAAAATAGCTGCAATGGCATGCTTTCTTATTATAAATATAATCAATTTTAGTTGATAACAGATTTTAATATTTTAAATTTAATCCTTACCCGTCATGTGTAGAAAGTATCGGACACTCTGACTGTTCAGTCATAGAATCTCCATAAAGATCATCTCTTGTCTAGGTTTCTGAATCAACTGTTATTCAGAAATATATATTTTGCTCTTTTCTATTTTTTTGTTTTGTTTTGTCTTCCTTTGTTTTGTTTTGCAGGAAAGAATAATAGCAATAATAGCACACATGGCTTATTATTGCCACTGGCTCTTGTGTTCTCAGATGAATATTTCTTTTGATGACAAAAGAAAAGCACTGATTTTATGCCAAGAGTATAACGTTTTTAAGGGAAAGACAAGCTGTTCCTAATATTTTCCAAAGGGTTGACAAAACAGAGTGAAATGCAAAGATTCTTTCAATTTCTTTCTTAGATAACTTTTTGAATGGGATACACTGGCAGGGATGAAATTTTGGTGGTCTTATAACCACAAAATATAATCTGGATGGATAAAGTCTATGAGTTTCAGTGACTAACACAACAATATGATGTTTACAGTTTTTCTCAAGGACTCACTAAAGGTAGAGAAACACCAACTGGAATTTCATTTTGTTCTTGTCCATGTTGTTGGCCATTTTCTAGTCTGGCAGCCATCACTAGTTCTAGAGCTGGATTTCACTACTTTCCTTCCCCAGAGAGGAGAAACAAGTAACCCCATAACACATCACAGCATGCTACTCTGCTGTTATCATTCTCTGTAAACATTATAATTTACTTCTAGGAAAGAGGTGGATGCATAATGGCATTTTGTTCAGGAGAGATACATGAGACTTTCACCTTAGGTTGGGAGTGGGATAGTGTGAGTAATGGTTGCTGTACTAAAACAAACCATAAATTTTCTCTTAGGTAATATTTGATTAATATTAAAAATCAAAATTTCTTTTAAATCTGAGAAATCTGATCAAGGATATAACAATGTTCCTTCCTGTGGGTTCATTTAATCCATAATTTGGCTGATGGACTTCTCTCTGCCTCCCCCTATTGATCTGAGTAGTTACTGCCTTAATTCTCAGATTTATTCATGAGCTCTCTGAGATTAATTCAGCACATTTTGGTTTCGGAAGAGGTATCTTTTATGGTGCTTTCTGTACAGATCATGTTGGCATTTTTCTTCTATGCCCAGGAAATCGAATTTCAGTTTAGCAATCGAAGATACAGTTTCTCATGTAAATTTAAAAAGATGATTATCTCTGTAGTGAGAATAATGAGACCTTTCCATCTTTTTCATTTCAAATGTTACACAAAGCCTGAATCGACTTTACGCTTGTTTTGATACAGAGGTCTTCCTACTCCCATTAACCCTACCAACACTTGCAGTCTGCATCTGTTTGGCTTGTCAGATTAAACTCAGCCACACAGCAGCAAGGATCAGCACAAAATCCAACCTACCCTTGGAGCATTGGTACACAGTTTAGAGACTCAGGATTCCACTTCACTCACTTGAGACCACCTGACATTCCTTGATGCCGACACATTTGTTCTCAGAATATCTGGAAGTGCTTGATTTTATAATAGCGCACTGCTTTATTTAACCTGTAGCGTAAGGTGAATTAAAGATTACCTGACAAGTGAGATTCAGTAGGATTCGGTATGGAGAGCCTCTATGTGGTACCCAATTAAACTAAGATCTTTGTAGTCCTCCTTTTTTGCTCCGCTCATGGGAAAACCAATGTTTTAGCTAGGCAAGAAATGGCAGATACTAAAGGTTTTGTGGCGTATTTAATGTGGAAGCTAGGCCAAATACAAAAAGGCTTATGAAGTGGTAATTACAAAGAAACCAATAAATTGCTGATCAACTGTAATTATAGGAAATAATGAATACATAAATAAAACAGGATCATGTATCTTCCAATTACAGTTATTTAGGTATGCAAATAAGCTGTAATAGATCTGTTTTGCCTTCTCCTATGTCATTGCAGACAATACATTCAATATACTTGGGCATTATGGAGTAAATCCTTCATATTTGTATTACAAAAGACACTCCGCTTCTAATTTGTATGTCAAATGGGTGATTTTAATACTGTCATTGACTAGACAAGTGGCTCATTTTTATTTTCTTGCAGTTGCCCAATAATATTTTGCTACTTGTTAAATTAAACATTGAGAGCACTTTTCTTTATTGAGCTATATATACTCTATTTCATTTAATATTTTCATTTGTTGGGTTTTCAGTCTAGCTCTTTGACTAGATCTTAATAGAAGATGTAAAACTAGAAAAATTACAGTCAGTGCCTACTTTTGTAAATAAAGAATTCCCTAGTCCAAATATGGGTTTGACATAAAAATCATAAACATTTATAAAGATAATTTGCAACTGTACTAACTAGAACTGCTACCTCTGCTTTCTTTTCATAGTATTCAACTGTGGCTTTCTTAATCTTTTCAAAATAGGACTCTGCCAGCTGCTAGCTGCAGTACACTCATTTCAACTTAGAAGATAACCTGTTACTGGCTTGGAAATCACTGTTTTTTGTGTTTTTGATTTTCAAAAAAATATTCACAAGGGAAAAAGATGAGACTTGATCAGAAGGGCTCTTATGAAAGAATGTCTACTATGACCAAAAACTGTAGGCCTCAGATGAACTGTGGGCAGTAGGGAAGTCTGAACACATCAAACTCTAGAACTTTTTAAAAATTGCTATTTTAACAATTTTAGGTGTACAATAAGTGGCACTAAGTACATTCACAATGTGTAAACTGTTACCAGTAGTTATTTCCAAATTTTTTTATCATCCCAAATAGAAACTCTGTATCAAGAAAAACTCTCCTTCTCCCCTCTGTCAGCCCTTAGTAACACTAATTTACTTTCTGTTTCCATGAATTTGCCTATTCTAGATAGTTCATTTAAGTGGAATCACAGAATATTTGTCTTTTGCATTTGCCTTATTTCAACGTAGCAAGATGTTTTCAAGGTTCATCCATGTTGTAGCATGTATCAGAACTTCGTTCCTTTTTAAGGCTGAATAATATTACACTATACGTATACACCACATTTTGTCTATTCATTCATCTGTTGATAGACACTTGGGTTGTCTCTACCTTTTGGCTATTCTAAAGAGTGGTAATATAATCACCAGCATACAAGTATGTATCTGTTGGATGCTTGTTTTCAATTTTTTTGGGTATTTACATAAGAGTGGAATTGCTGGTCATAGTGTAATACTAAGATTATAGTTTGAAAGAATTGCCAAACTGTTAAACAGAAGTTGCATCATTCTGCATTCCTGCCAGGCTTGTTTCTCCATATCCTTGCCAACAGTTGGGTGTGAATTGGTATCTCACTGTGGTTTTGATTTGCATTTCGTTAAAGACTAATGATGTCAAGTATGTTTTCATGTGTTTATTGGCCATTTGTATATCTTCTTCACCCCTAGAGCCAAAGGGACTGGAGGCTGGAAAAAGAAAGTAGTTAGAGAAGGCTTCCTGGAGAGAAGTGTTAACCTTCAATAGAGGGATACAGCAAACCTGAGAATTTTTGAGGAAGAATACAGGGGGATAAACATCCTTGACTTTTCCCCTCTTATAACTTGTCAGAACTCCCCATTAGCTCAACAGCTGGAAGCCAGAGAACATGGAAGCCAGGCTCCTACAACAGACAGCAGGGTGAATAAGGATGGAGAGTGGAATTAGAATGAAAGGTGGAACAAATGGAAGCTATCCAGCACAACCATGGATACATAGAATTCCAGTAAAGATACTTTAAATTGAGATGCTTCCAACTTACTTGGTGGTGGGAAGGAAGCATTAGTAAAGTCATACAGATCTGTACAGCAGGTTAAAAGATGATGGAACAGCATACGCAAATAAATACTTGAAGTTATTTTTAGCCCCGTGGGGAGAAAAGTTATTAAGATCCATCTCTATACAAATACTTAATCATATCTCAAAAATAATTTCCTGATGTTGGACTGAAGCACTAATACTGAGCATAGAATTTGCTCAGTCATTGTTGTCTATAAGCATTAATGACCACAGAGTTTGAAGATGAAGGAATTATTCATGATAGTATCTGGTCTCTGATAAACAAGACATTGGCTAATTTATTCATAATGTGATGGCTCTTCATTTACCTATTCATAATGTGATGGCTGTACTATTACATATTTTTAAATGTTTATTTATGTATTTTGAGAGAGGATTACACATGCCAGCACAGAGAGAGGGAGAAAGAGAATCCCAAGCAGTCTCCATGATGTCAGACAGCTGTGCTGACAGCTCAGAGCCTGGAGCCTGCTTTGGATTCTGCCTCCCTCTCTCTCTGCCCCACCCCCACTTGCGATCTCTCTCTGTCTCTCAAAAATGAATAAACATTGAAAAAAATTTAGAAACAAACAAGCAAACAAACAAACAAAGATCCAATGGCAGCATTCAGACTCAAAAGCCTTAAGAACTCACTGAGTTAAGGGCATGGCCTATAGAGTAACATGGACTCATGTTTCAATCCTGGCTCTGAGACAGGCAAATTAAAACCGAGTCTAAGTTTTTCTCATATGTAAAATGTGTAGAATAATGTCTCCCTCACAGAATTGTTGTGAAGAATGAAATAACGTATAAACAGTATTTACTACTTACAAAGACCAATAATTAGGATTATTATCATTGTAAAGATTTCTTCTTATGGCTGTCACTTAGAACCCAGAAATATGTGCTTTTCAATAGTATTTCTGTGGCTTGAATGTACTGATAGTCATTGTAATTGAAAATTGATATTTTTCATTGGAGTGATGGGGGCAATGCAGATTAATGTAGCAGCAGTAGTATTATGGTAGTAATAATAATATTTATTATAATTATATGATATTATATATAATATTATATTATAATTATAATAATTATTATTATCATTTAACAACTTACACAAAAATAATTTAGATACCATGACTTTAGTTCTAAAATGTTCTCATTTACTTAAAACTGCACATTTGTCATTTAGTATACTTTCTCTGAAATAGATGTATTTAAATTGTTCCCTGTTAGATGTCAGATATAATAATATAAAAGAGGAAGTGAGTGATATATGACATAATTAATATCCACTTAGATCCTTCTTTAATATGGTCAGTTAAGTTTCATCATCAAGGATGACCTTCATTTAGTGTTAAAAACCAATGTTACTGTTAGCCCTGTAACTTCTGAGACAAGGATGCTTAAAATGGCTTATGACCAAAAGTTTCAAAGTTCTCATCTGACTACCCTTCTAGATTACTCAGTATATAGAGACACTAAAGAATGTACATATTAGAGGGGAATATTTTATCTCCACTGCTCATTTATTTGAGAAGGAAATTTTTCTAAGTATATTCCTAACTTTGCTTTTGTCCCTCTATTCACTCTGTCCAGGGTAGTGATTTATTTGATTGGCAAATTTGGGAAGGCTCTCTCTTGCCCTTCTTCCTTTTGGGAATAAGTTACCTGCAGGGATCAAACTACCTCTGCCACTTTTCCAGGAGCAGATCCTTCTCTCCCTTTAGAAAGAGGGCCTGTCCTGGCTCGATGTTGCCCCCATCTAGATATGTTCACCAATTCTGGGGGGTTTGTGAGCAAGCCCATTTGTTCTCATATAAACTATATTCTCTAACTTGTGTTTTATAAAAAATAACGGTGATATTTTTGACCTCCATATGCTACTCTTTGTTTTATTTTCAATCTGCTTAGAACATAGTCAGGGGAGAGGGAGACATTTTATTTTTTCATATACTCCTCGTATCTAAAAGTGGATATCCTTCCGGAATTCTCTATCATCAAAAAAGCTTTGAGCCTATAGTAAATAAAATCCTCAAATCCAAAAAATTCTATTATGATCAGTTTTCAGAGCCTCCAATCAAGCCCCAGTGTGCTCCTCCAATGGAAGGAATTGAAGCTATTTTCTATGCAATTTCAGAAAGAAGTTCAAAAACAAAACAACAGCAAAAAAACACCTTAGGCTATCATTTGTATCTTTCTAAGTTTACTATTGATCTTAATGTTGCACAGTGAGGGAAAAGCATTAATTCTTTTACCGGGAAGAGGTAGACAAACTCTTCTACAGACAGATATGCAAAGCTCGTTTGCTTTACGACCAACTCCTGAAGAAACATACTTTTAGACAAACTATTATAAGACACAGTTGGATAACACAGCATTATGTTCATATGACATTTCTGAGTCCACTTACCTCTGCTGTGTGCTTTGCCACCTGCCCCACGATGACAATGACCTTCCCTTTGAAGCTCTGGAGCACAGAAGTGAAAGGGCCCTGGGTAAGCTCGCCATCTGCAGTGAACGCAGCACTGAACGGAATGTTGATGCTGCCTGAAATATGACCCCGAATAAAACTGAGAAGGAAAGTTAAGGAAAACATTTATTTGTGTGTAGACTTGAGTGTGGGAGGGAAACTCACAGAGGTAATTGATCCACAGGAGATAGTACGTTAAAGTTAAATGCAAATGGAGACCAGACTTAAAAATTCCAAGCGGACAAAACTTGTTTAGTCATACAAGGAAAGTTTAGCTTATTTTGCAAGACAAGTGAGGCTAACTTAACCTAGGAAGAAGGGCTTATGCCTCTAAAAATCATAAGCAAAATTTAAATTTTTCCCCCAATTGTTATGGGACCCCAACCAATTCCCTCTCATTTAAGAAAATTCTAATATTGTTACCAAACTGAAAACTAAGCAGTCACTACCTCCACATTGTATAAGCTGCTTTGTAACAATATGCCCTGAGCCTCACTCTATGTTTTGTTTGAGTGCTCCTGATTTATAGTCTGTCTTTTTGGTATGTGCACAATAAACTTTTGCTAATTGCTATTTCAGTGATTCATTGGTTTTACTTCTGTTTTTTTCCTTCTTCTCACCTGAACTTCTGACAGTTCTAAACATCTTGAACGCTCAAGATGTTGAATGTGTATTTTATCTAAATGAAGGTACTGCTAAGAAAAACAAACAAACAAAAACACTAAATGTGAAAATAGAACGGAAAAGAGAAAGGAAAAACATGAGTCAAAAATTTAAAGCAGACTTTCCTGATTGAATGAAGTATTGTAAAAGTCATCAGGATGTAGCAAATCAGTGGCAATCACATGGGTTGCATAATATTGACGGCTTTCAGTTTATTACTACTACCATGATTATTTTATAGCTCTGAAAGTAAACTGGATATTCTAAGATCTAACTTGATACTGCAAAGCCTATCTACTTTGGGCAAGTGATTGCTAAATGGGATTCTGTTTAGAATTGTTAGGTCATTAGCACTGCTTGGAAACACTTCTGTTGTCGGCTATTTCTCAAGTAAACTTCAATGACATTTCCATTCTTTCCAATTTTATGTTCTCTAAAGGCATAATATGTTATTATATTTGTACTTTAGAAGGGTTCTCCTGGTTTCATTGTGTTTTACTTTTAATTTGGCAACTAAAAGCATATGTTAGTTTAAAATATTTAGTAATATCATATGATCTTAAAAAAAAAGATATATGCCTCTAACTAAGGCATAGTATATTTCAAGAAGTGGTAGATGATGAAGTCAGAGAGGCAAATTAAATAATAATTATGAACTTAGTCCTGTGACCATTCTCAAAGTATTTAAATTTCTGTTAGAAATGTGAGGTTCCTTTTTATGTTATTATTTGTTACCTGTCAATACTGCCTGCTCCTGTCACTAAATGCCATGAGTTTAACATATTGTGCTTCTTGGACTCTCTAGATTTGTTCTAAAAATTTTATAGGGGCGCCTAGGTGGCTCAGTTGATTACGCGTCTGACTTTGGCTCAGGTAATGCTCTTGCAGTTCATGGTTTCCAGCCCCTTATTGGGTTCTCTGCTGTCAGCATATAGCCAGCTTTGGACCCTCTGTCTCCCTCTCTCTGCCCCCCCCCCCCCCCAAATAAATAAACATTAAGAAAATTAAAAAATTTACAAATAAAAGCCCATATATCTTTAAAAAAAGATAAAAAAGAAAATATATGTTCTCAAAAGTAATTTAAAAGTACAATTAAAAAGATGATTCCTGGGGTGTCTGGTTGGCTCAGTCAATAGAGCATGCAATGCTTGACCTTGGGTCATGAGTTTGAGCCCCACCTTAGGAGCAGAGATTACTTAAAAATAAAATGTTCTGAAAAAAAAGTATGATTCTTCATATAGAGTCTATAGAGGAAGACACTCCCAAATAACTCTCCAAATAAAAATAAAATAACTGTCAAAACTGCTCTGAAAGAGACATATATGATACTCTGATAGAATATATCAACTTGGGGAAGATAGGGAAGGTTTTCATGGAGAAAGCAAATGACACTGAGTTAGAATTGAAGAATTAACAAAAGTTAATTAGCCAAGGGGATGGAATGGAGGTGGGACAGGGTGGTGGAAGGGACACATGTTTCACGCAGAAATGTTAGGCTGATAGAGGGTAGGCACATGGCCAATAAGGAGAAAGAAAGCAAGGCCAGTGCCAGCAGAATTTAGAGATCGACGCGTAGCACGAGGTAAGGTGAGCTTGGAAGCAGATGCAGAGGCCAGGCTGAGCAGGCCCTTGTAGGTCATGTTGATAATGCTAGTCTTTATCCTAGAGCATTGAAAATCAGTATTTTAAACAGAGAAGTAACAAATCACATTTGTACTTTGGCAATGAAGTGGAGAAAGGCTAGAAGACTGAATGTGAAGACTGGTTTATAAGAAGTCCAGGCAATGTCTTCCCTCCCTTAACAATCACTGAAGATGACCATGGAGGGATGTTAATGTGCTCACAGAGGCACTTCCCCTACACTTCCACTTTAGAGATGTCTTAAAAAATGGAATGGTCACAAAGTTTTAAAAGGTTATGCTACAAGCAACTGATATTCCACCCCTCCCCCCAACTCAACTAGTGATCACTGTAGAAGGGGAAAATTATAATTATTTACTGACATGACAGTGTCTCAAGTGCTCCAGTTTGTAGGTTCATCTTTAGACTCCACTTCTTCCTTTCTCTCTCATTCAATATTGAGAGGAGAAATTGAGGCTCCCACTCTCAAGAGTGATGGTAAAGACTGATCATGTGTCTTACATTCAAAATTTTTTAGTCAGTTGCTGCTTCATCATTTTTTTCTTTAAAGAAAACATTTGGCATTAATAATGAAGGAAAGAATTATAAAAAAGTTTTGAAAAATAAAAAGAGAGGGAAAGTAAACATTAGTACCCCAGTGTACACTGTTTAGTTCGAGTCTTGTAGGATGGACAAAGAATGTATAATCATGGGCGGATCACCCTGGATTTCATCGGCACTAGGTTCTCAAACATTTATAATTACTCAATATTCTCAACTGCAGTTTTTATGAACAGCTACGGCTTTGTTCTCAGCATATAATTACTCTCATAGTACTTTTATCTTCACTTAGGACATACCTTAGCATGGAATTTTCTGATGCCACAAACCAAGAACCTAACAACTCAAATATTCTCAGCAAATGATTCTACATCTGCCATTCTGAGTCAGTTGCCAGAGAGAGTTTCTGTGTTTATCAAACAGCCCTTATCAACTGTGAACATTTTTTTTTTCTTTCTGGTGTTTATAAAGTAGCAAAACCAATATAAGCCGATCCTAGTCAAGCACTGTAGTAGACATATTTGGGGGGCTTGCTCGCCTCCCACTTTCTTGTTTGAAAGAGCCTCAACTACTGCTCCTAAGAAAGGGTGAGCCTAGATTGCCGTGGTTGTATCAGATGATCCTTCCATAATCGTGACTGACAGTACAGAAGGGAAGGGGAGGGTGAAGGTAGATATCTGATGCAGGCTGAGCCAATCAGATCCTCTCCCTTGAAAGTCAGAAATAAAAGATAAAAGACAATGCTTAGACTGTGTTAAGCTTTACAATGCAAGTTACATTTGAGGGTCTTCTATAAAAATCTGTCAGCCACATATTAGAAAATTAGTGATTCTAAAAATAAAGTTTATTTTACAGGATAAATTCTATAAATATTTGGCTTGAAAAAGTACTCATCTGTACTCAAATAGCCAATATCTAAAATCTGTATCTAAAATCATACAGAAACACTTAGATGATTTTGTGAATTTAGTATCACCACCAATTTATTCCGTGCTTTTAAAGATTTCAGTCCAGGGGTACCTGGGTGGTTCAGTCGGTTGAGTATCTGACTTCGGCTCAGGTCATGATCTCAGGGTTCGTGGGTTCAAGCCCTGCACTGGACTCTGTGCTGACAGCCCAGAGCCTGGAACCTGCTTCAGAATCTGTGTCTCCCTCTCTCTCTGCCCCTCCCCCCCCTCTCAAAAATAAACATTAAAAAAAAAAAAAAAGATTTCAGCCCAAATTGCCTTTTAGTCACTAGAAGTAAGTCATAAACTTGTCATTATCCTAGTGTTTTCTGTTGGTTGTGCTTTATAGTTTGATTTTTTAAAAAATCCATATTAAATGTTAAAATGCTTTAAAATATGATGGCAGCAGAGACTTTCTGGAAAGAAGAAAATTATAATCCAAAATGCAAAGCTATTCCAAATCTTTTCCAGGCTATCTCAACATTTTGAAAGATAAGGCACAACAGAAATAAAACTTTAAACCACACTTCCCCTATTCTTAGTTTAGTTCAATCAAAAAGTCCTGGAAAACATTT
Organism: Panthera onca; assembly: GCF_046562875.1. NCBI lineage: Eukaryota > Metazoa > Chordata > Mammalia > Carnivora > Felidae > Panthera > Panthera onca. The sequence goes on from NC_138342.1 coordinate 88,603,324, forward strand.
AAAAGCACTCATCCAAGAACACTCTTGTCATAAAACTTCTAGTGCAAATAAGATTAGGTAAGCGTGAGTGCTCTTAGGGTGGTCCACGCTCTAAATATCTATCCTTAACTACATGGTAAATAGCAGAGAAGAGTAAGGTTGGCCTAGTTACATATTAAGACATTTACTGTGAACATTACCTTTTGTTTACGTAAGTTGAACAATGAAGTCAATTTTGATTTAAGGATATAGCTTCCTTGGTAATTAAGATTCTTTGTCTCCATTACAAATTCTCATGTGAAACAGACATCATATGATGAAGCAGAACTCCTTTATGCAATTTCCAAACATGTGAGAGTCTGCCAGGTTATATTGTAAAGGTAGATAGTTGACTTCTCTTACTTTCCGAGTCCTCCATAATCACAATAAAACATTAGGTTTATCTGAAAACTGAGCAAAGAGCAGATTTCTGTATATTTTGTGCTAGCTAGACAGAACAAGTAAAGAGTGAGATAGAGACAGTTTCTGACATATAGTAACCCTAATTCTCAAAGTTGACTCCTATTTGTCCTGGGCAAGATATGGCAAGGAGAACAAAATGATAGAGAATACACGTCTGAGATACATACTTTCTCCATGCTCTAAGAACTTCAGTCATATTTCATTGTATTGCAGAGGGAGAGAAGTGTGTATGTGTCCTTAATACTAAAGCAGTATTAGAGATGAGCATGCAACAATACATATTTTGGGATTATGACTGTCACTTCATTGCTTTCCTCATATTCTAGACAAAAATCTAGATTCTCTGCATTCGTCTTTTGTACTTAAAAAAGCCATTGCTTGTCAGCAAAACACAGATATGGGGTAATAATACTCGTACTTGAAGACATTCTACACTGAGTACATTGCCCAACAGCTACATACTATGCTACTGTAGAAACTAAGAACTTAAAAAGTGTCAGCTTCAAAGTACCCACTTTAGAATCTAGCAAGGTAATAGAAGCCAAAGTATTTATGTGGTAATTACCTCCAATCATATATACATCTTTATAGCGTAACAATGTCCATCACAAATTTTCAGATTGGTTTTGGCAACAGTGGCAATGGCACTCATAAACAGTAACTTTTTAACCTATCAGTGTTCATAAAACATTTTTACTGCTAGGATTTTTGACGACATACTTGAAGGAATTAAAAGATAAGAGACACGATTAAAGGCATCAGCAGTAATTACAATAAAACCTCTGCTATGGAACAATAGAAGCTATAAAAACAGTTATTATAGCAGTCACCTAGTCAGCTATTTAAATCAAGTTGTTTGCTACACTGATTGCACTCTGTGATATATTCTAAGTAAGCATCATTTTTCTTTGGCAACTGGTGACCTTACCCTGTCTTGTAATAAGCTGTTCCTCTCCCCCAAAACATATCATTCAGCCCAACATTCCATCTGGCAGACATTACCAAAAAGCATTCAAATGTGTGCTTAAAACAAAAATAAATTTTCACATTAAACAAAATCTGGTAGTTCAATTTACAAACAGATCAGAACAAATACTTTAAAACGTCTGTGACAAAAGAGCTGGATTATTAGAACAGTATTAATAGATAAGGATGACATGCATTATCTTCTAGGTTTCTAAGATATGGAGACCTTCCTGTATTTATAAGTCAGTCTACATAACAGTATTGCAAGTAGATGCACATACTTTAATCAAGCAGTTTGAAAACTAACACTTCTAAGAATAATGTAGGTACATTAGATAGGTAAATGCTCATAGTCTAGAAAGATTGTTCACTTCACAAAAGCATTTAAAAATTACTTTAAAATATCTAACAGCTCAAAATTTAACACAGAAACAATCTCGTATTTTTCTAAACCCTAAAAGGGCACAGAATTTTTGTTGGGTACCACAGTTAGTGACTTCATACCTCTATATACAAAGAACACTAGCATTTCACCAGACCACTTATGAAGGTATGCACACCTTTATGTTGGCCTGTTCGGTTGCTATGTTAACTAATCATAATCAGTGTTACAGAGTCCAAAGTAAAGGCTGCACCTTTTGTATTATCAATCGCCAAAAGAGAACATGGAATTAAGCCCACAGTTTCCTTACATATAATGTAACTAAATAGCATTAATCAATACAAAATTGTATCTTTAGAGATTGCCATTTCTCCTTGCTAAATCTATTGCTTCCTTGGAATGGCATCAGCATCCACCAAATCAGTTTAAACCTCATCAGTGGCAACATCTAACATTCTATATAGCACTAATTAATAAATCCCATCCTCCTATCTCTATTCCCATGATCACTTGCCTATTTCAGACACTTATTCCCTTGAGCACAGACCATGACAGTAGTTTTTTGTTTTCTTCAACTCTTCTCTTTTCTCTTGGAAATTGATTCTATTTACAATGTTGTTAGACTAAAATTTCTCCTGTTGAGAAACCTTTCATGGATGCCTATAGAACAAAGACCAAATTTTTCAGTTCAGCTTTCATGAATAAGACCTAACGACTTCAATTCCAACGAAACCAAATCATATATTTTTTCCAGTATGTCCTGACTAGCTTCTGTACTTTTCTCTGCCTAAATACCTTTTCTCAATATTTTTGAGTGTCCAAATATTATTCATCCTTCAAGCATTTCCTTCATGAAAGTTTCCCTTCCCATAGTATCTGTACATCTCTCACAACAGCAATTTGATCTTGTATAAAACATACTAATGTACTTGACTTCCACCAATACTTTATTTACTTATTTATAGGCTTAAGCAATAGACATTTATTTTCTCATAGTTCCAGAAACCAGAAGTTCAAGATCAAGGTTGGCAGGGTTGGTTCCTTCCTAGGTTTGCAAGGGGCACTCTGCTCCAGGCCTCTCCCTTAGCTTCCGGTCATTTGCTGGAAGTCTTTGGTGCTCCTTGGTTTGTATGTGCATCACCCAGATCTCTACCCTCATCTTCACATGACCTTCTCCATATGTGTGTGTCTGTGTCCAAATTCCACCCCCCCTCTTTTAAATTTATTTTTTAAAATTCACATTAGTTAACATACAATGTAGTACTGGTTTCAGGAGCACACCAATACTTAAAACAATTTATAGGATCTGTATTTATTTCGTCTATGGAATTCTTACAATGTTTTAATATAATGCTTAGAATACATCGTATATATTTGCTAGGTAAATGAATTTCAGAATTGTGTCAAACCTAGAATAATTTGTATCAGCATCAAATGTGTTAAATACCTCCTGGCCTTCTTAGCTAGTGGCACCACCACCTATCAATACTTGCAAGTGCCATGATGCAGAATTCTCTTTGTTAACACACAGTAAGAGAGAAGGGAAAAAACATAGCAACAAAAGGCATTTCTCTGGATTTTCCCCAGCATAGGTATTGACCCAAATGGTTCACAAAAATTGATTTATTTTATGGATAATCTAGAGATCTCACCCTTTGTGATTGCAAATATGGAGAGATGTTTATGCACATCAAATCTCTGGGTGATTCCATCCTTGTGGTCTTGCCTGCACCATTACCTCCACTCTCACCCTTCTTCCACACTGCTTTAATCTCTCCAAAATACAATTGTGAGCATGCCACTTATTGGATTAAAATCTTTAATACTTTCTCACAGTCTCTGGGATAAAACCCAAATTTCTTGGCATCATATGCAACATTCTCCATGAAGCTGCCTTTGCTACTCTAGTATCATTTCCTACCCTCATGTATTCCAGCCATGCATATCCAGAGTACTTGTAATTTCCTGAATGTGTCTTTCTCACTGTCTCTGTGCACTCATACAGTATGTTGTTTTTTCAGTCTAAAATGTCCTTTATCTCTTCATTGCTGGGGTAACTTCTACTTGTCTTTCAAAACCCATCTCAGGTATCACTTGGCTTGGGTGGCCATTCTTAACATTCCTAGCTTCTGGGTATGCCTCAAACATAGAGCATTTACACTGCATTGTAACTATTTATTTATTTTTATTAAAATGTTTATTTAGTTTTTTGGGGGGAGGGGCAGAGAGAGAGAGAGCAAGCGAGCAAGAATCCTGAGCAGACTCCACACTGTCAAGTGGGGACATTCCAGCAGTGGTTACCATACAGTCTCATATTACACAAGGTCCATTCAGAAATGGGAATACAACTAGCTATAAATTTTAATTCAGGTAGCTTGAACCTAGACCCAAATGGGATGAAAGAAATCCTACTAAACCTCCTCAATATCTATTCTGCTCTGAACACAAGTATCTCTAAATTACTTTGAACTCAAGCATATGAGAATAACATTCCTTCAAAGTATTTTTGTTTACAAATAATATCAGTTGGAACCACATTTACAAGACTAAGACCACTCAATATGAACTCTAGAAAATTTGAAACTCTATTTAGAACCACTAAAGAAAACAACAGTTTGGCTTGTATATTATCTTTGAAACTATTAACATTACTTGTGAAATTTATGTCACCATATGAGAAACACTTTCTGCTGCCTCTTTAAAATATGCAATTATTATTTGCTCTGAAATCCCTATAATTTGTATTAGAACAAACATCACTGACTTAAGCCTTTACCTATATTAACATTTCATTTTTATTTAATTTAATTTATTTATTTTGAGAGAGAGTGCGTGTGTGCAGGAGCAGAGAGTGAAGGAGAGAGAGAATCCCAAGCAGGCTCCGTGCTGTCAGCGCAGAGCCCGACATAGGGCTTTATCCTGTCAACTATGAGATCGTGACCTGAGCCAAAGTCAAGAATCAGATGCTGAACTGACTGAGCCATCCAGGTGTCTCTTATGTTTCTTTCTTATAAAAACAAAAATTAAATATGATTTCAGTAGAAACTTAGCTGTTTAGTCTGACTGACATGAACTGTTCAGCTCTTATATTAAGAATTTAGATTAGATTATCTCCAGGCTTCTTATTTGAAAGTTGGGATTATGTCTTTATTGGCAAGTGGGTGAAGTCCATCTTCACGTTCTCCCTCTTTCCTTTTCTGTATTCCTCACCCCTACTGGTCCGTACTGAACTTAGGAGTAGTTCCCTCAAACTGCTGATACGCCTTTCCTTACCTACTATCCTAAAAATTGATAATAGATTAAAATATTACCTCTTGCAGGGTATTTGTATTTTAATGGGGAATATTTATATTCTAAGCTAAATGACTGAAGCTTTAGCAAAATTTCAGATGATGGGGTTCAGGGTACACTACCCCTAAATATGGCATCTTGGTATAATGAATATTTTAAACTGAAGAAAGGGCATGTGCAGAAAGGACTGGTGAGCTTTCCCCGAATCAAGACATAGAACCCTCAACTGAGAGGTGTCTTCCCTATACTCAGAGGATAGGGACATCCTTATCTCTAAGACAGAGGGACACTGACAGAAATCTGAACAAACAGGCCTTGCTAAGTTTCCCCTAGTGTAACTAAATTTAGCTCACACTTCCGTTGTCCTTTCACATTTTACTGCCACTGTCTTCTCTTCATCAGGCCTGGCATAAAAACTCTCAGGCTTAACCACTCCTTCAGATCTTCATTTCCTTATGAAGGCTCCCATGCCATGTAAAACTTATGTTAAATAAATTTGTATGCTTTTCGCTTGTTAATTTGTCTTCTCTTACAGAATCCCAGCCAAGAACTTAGAAGGGTAGAGGAAAAAAAATATTTTTCATCCCTTACACACATGGGAGGGTACTAGCGGGTGATAACACTATCCCTTAAATTCATTGGTAGACAGTAACTTATTTTGTTGAAAAATGACTGCCTCTCTCCCTTTCATAAACAATCATTCCAATTACTTTACAGAAGTAAAAAAGATGAGATAAAACTTAATTTTAGATTCTTAATCTCCTGAAAGAACAAATTAAGAAAACAAAATTTTCACCTATATGAAGATATAAGAACAGTATTGGCTAAATTTTCCCATTTAAATGATCTATAAAAGCAAAATAGAGGATAAAAATTATATATAGAGACTGTAAACAATTGGAGAAATATTATAAACAATACTTCAAAAATAACTTATTTTCTTTGGGGGAAGGAAAAGGTGTTAGTTTCTCCCCCCGCCCCCCCCCCCCCCCCCGCAATGTACAGGACTACATTTTGTTGGCAAGGGAGAAATAAAATTATTTTAAAAAATATACTAGCATTAAATATTTATTAATTTCATAAACAGAGAGGTAAAGTCACATAAATCTCAGAGTTTAATTGCAAATACTTACTTTGGTCAGAATTAAGAGCTACCCAACACAAGGTAAACAAAAGAAAACATGAAGTATTGGGACCTCATCAAGATAAAAAGCTTCTGCACAGCAAAGGAAACAACAAAACTAAAAGACAGTCTGCAGAATGGGAGAAAATATTTGCAAATGACATATCTGATAAAGGGTTACTATTCAAAATCTATAAAGAATTTATCAAACTCAACCCAAAAAACAAATAATCCAGTTAAGAAATCAGAAGACATTAATAGACACTTTTTCAAAGAAGACATCCAGATATCTCACAGACACATGAAAAGATGCTCAACATTACTCATCATCAGGGAAATAGAAATCAAAAGCACAATGAGATACCACCTCACATCCTCAGAATGGCTATAATTAATAATACAAGAAACAACAGGTGTTGGGGAAGAAGCAGAGAAAGGAGAACCCTCTTGCACTGTTGGTAGGAATGCAAAGTGGTGCAACCACTCTGGAGAACAGTATGTAGGTTCTTCAAAAAAAAAAAAGTAAGAACTACTAGAAAGTAGAACTATGTTATGATCTAGTAATTACACTATTAGGTATTTACCTAAAGGATACAAAAATACACATTCAAAGGGGTATATGCATCCCAATGTTTATAGCAGCATTATCAACAGCAGCCAAATTATGGAGAGAGCCCAAATGTCCATTGACAGATGAATGGATAAAAAAGATGTGGTGTAGATAGATAGACAGATAGATATTACTCAGCCATCAAAAAGAATGAAATCTTGCCATTTGCAACGATGCAGATGTAGATAGAATGTATTATACTAAGTGACATAAGTCAATCTGATAATGAAAAAAAGCGTATGATTTCACTAATACGTGGAATTTAGGAAACAAAACAGATGAACATATGAAAAGGGCAGGGGGAAAAGGAGAGAGGGAAACATACCACAAGAGACTCTAAATGATAGACAACAAACTGAGGATCGATGGAGAGGACCTACCTCTCCTACCTACCTCTCTCTACCCACATGGGCTAGATGGGTAATGCGTACTAGGAAGGCACATGTTGTGATGAGCACTGGGTGTTGTATGTAAGTGATGAATCACTGAATTGCACTCCTGAAACCAATATTGCACTGTATGTTAACTAAGAAAATTCAAATGAAAAAAGAGATACTCTACAAAAATAATTCCTTTAAAAAGTATTATAAGGATTTCAATAGGCTTTCATTTGTTAAATTTTAAAACACCAGAATCTAATGATAGGTTTGGGAAGATTTAATAGAAGAATATTTTTAATGGATTAAATCTTATAAATTAAGTCATTATAGTAGAAAAATATCTTTCTAACGTGCATCCCTCAATGTATTCCAACTTTGCTATCCAATATTTAAAATAGTTCAGTTTAGGGGCGCCTGGGTGGCTCAGTCGGTTAAGCGGCCAACTTCGGCTCAGGTCATGATCTCACAGTCTGTGAGTTCGAGCCCCACGTCGGGCTCTGTGCTGACAGCTCAGAGCCTGGAGCCTGTTTCAGATTCTGTGTCTCCCTCTCTCTCTGACCCTCCCTCGTTCATGCTCTCTCTCTGTCTCAAAAATAAATAAACATTAAAAAAAATAAAATAGTTCAGTTTTCTCAAGTGGGATTTATTCTGGGGATGCAAGGATGATTCAATATTCACAAATCAACACAAAGGATAAAAATCATCTGATCATCTCAACAGATGCAAAAAAAGCATCTGACAAAATTCAACACCCATTCATTGTTAAAAACTCTCAACAAGGTGAGCTTGGAGGGAACATATCTCAATATAACAAAGGCTATATCTGAAAGTCCCACAGTTAATATCATACTAAATGATGAAAAACTGAGTGCTTTTCCTGTAAGATCAGGAAGGAGACAAGGATGTCCACTCTCACCACTTTTATTAAACACAGTACTGGAAGTCTTGGTCATAGCAACTAGACAAGGGAAAAAAAAAGAGGCATCCATATTGGTAAAGAAGAAGTTAAACTGTCACAATTTGCAGATGACACAATACTATACATAGAACATCTTAAAGACTACCAAAAAAACTACTAGAAATAATAAATGAATTCAGTCAAGTTGCAGGACATAAAATCAACACTGAGAAATCAGTAGCATTTCTCAGGGTGCCTGGGTGGCTCAGTCTGTTAAGCATCTGACTTCATCTCAGGTCATGATCTCATGACTTGTGAGTTCCAGCCCCGTGTCAGGCTCTGTGCTGACATCTCAGAGCTTGGAGCCTGCTTCAGATTCTGTCTCTGTCTCTTTCTACCGCTCCTCCGTTCATGCGCTCTCTCTCTCTCTCTTGAATATAAATAAACTTAAAAAATTTTAAAAAATCAGTAGCATTTCTATATACTAGTAACAAAATAGGAGAAAGAGAAATTAAGAAAACAACTTCATTTACAATTGAACCAAAAAAAAATACTTAGGAATAAACTTAAAGAGATGAAAGACCTATACTTTGAAAACCATAAAACACTGATGAAAGAAATTGAAGATGACACAAACACACAGAAAGATATTCCATGCTCATGGATTAAAAGGATTAATATTATTAAAATTTCCATGCTACCTAAAGCAATCTACAGATTCAATGCAATACCTATCAAAATACCAGCAGTGTATTTAACAAAACTTCTGGAAATAATACTAACATTTGTATGGAACCACAGAAGAGTCTGACTAGCCAAAGAAATTCTGAGAAAGAAGAACAAAGCCAGAGGTATCACATCCTAGGTTTTAAGATATACTACAAAGTTGTAGTAATCAAAACAGTGTGGTACTGGCACATAAAAGGATATATAGATAAATGGAACAAAACAGAAAGCCCAGAAATAAACCCATACTTATATAGTCAGTTTATATATGATAAAGAAGGTAAGAATATACAAGAGGCATACAGGCTTCCAGTTATGGAATGAATATATCACGGGAATAAAAGGCAGAGGATTAAAAAAAAGAAGAAATACCCAGAATAATGTTTAACCAAATATCTGGACACCATACCTGGACAAGTCGGCACTTAAAATTGACCATAAATATGATGCTTGATAACATACTGAATAGCTGACTGATTCATTAAAGTAAGAGTTCAACTGGCACGCCACCCTGCCCTCCCCCTCAAAAGTTCACTTTTCCTCGTATTTGTGTCCGTATCTATATAAAGACAACTACTGGCAGATTTGTTTATTAGGGATTAGGCCCCCCTATATAAGGCGCTGAAAGTAATAGCTTAGTTTGTGTGTAAGATTTGAAGGAATGTGTATAGCATCTGAACACATAGTTTAGAATCAATACATGTCTCATTCAGTCATTAATTTATATTCACTCATTTGTCTCAGTCTTGTTTATGCTTAACAGCCCTATGCAGAGACCAAATAGTCACTTGCATAAAATTTAGGAGCATGAGTTTAGCTCTTACTGCCAGTTAGATGGCCTTGGGCAAGTTGCTCAGCCTTTTCAGGCCTCAGTTTCTTCATCAGTAAAACAGACATATTAGCAGAATCTACATCATAAGGCTAGCATCATGCTTGGCACACTGGGAGAGCTCAATTATAGCTGTACATCATTGTAGATTGTAGATTTTCAGAAGTTAGTATCCAAGGAATTGCGGACATGTTACTAACTCTAAAACCACACTGCAGAGATTTCTGACCATCCTATACTTTCTCTTGGCTTCAGTGATTTTACTTCCTCTGACTTAATCTCTTACATTGCTGGTGTTGTTGCTGGTCCAAAATGGCCAAGCATGTTCATACACCAGGGTCAATGCCCCTGTTCTTTCTGCCTAGAACATTCCTCCCCTTTACATCATTTAGCTCTGCTGAAATATTATCTTTTTTGAGAGGTTTTCCATGAGTACTTTACAAAACTGTCATTCACTTTCTCTGCTTTATTTTTATATATAGCATTTATTACTGTTTAAGATCATACGATAGATATACATCTATCTCTCCAATTAAAATGCAGTTTCCATGAGAGAAAGAAACTTGTCATTTTGTTCACCAACAAATCCTCAAACTCTAGTACACTAGCTGCTGACTATCATATACCAAGACACCCAGCAAATATGTGTTGAAGGAACGAATGTTAGATTAGATGAATGCTTGTAGCTCTAAATTCTGATTCTACTGACTTCTTGTAAGTACTGTTTTGCTTCTGATTTTAAAGGTAGAAAGTCACTGGATCACTTACAGAATGTAAAAAGGCTTACATATTGCCAACTGTTTCTTTATATTATAACTTTGAAGAGTAACGGTAGGAGTCTTGTGGCACTGTGTCTTCCACCCTGCTGTTTTCGTTATAAAAGTAGTTTCTGGGTACTTTCTAGGTGCCACACCTGGTGCTGGGGCTGCAAAGATTATAAGGACGTGAGCCCTATCCCTACCTTGCCTCTGTTATCCAGAGATTACTTTTTTGCTGATACACTTTTTGTTTGTACTACTCATTTAGCACTTCATACATAAATGTCCTTACTGTTCATTTATTTTCCACATAAAATATTTTCATGTTTTATATTCTTCATATTAAAAGCAACCTACTGAACAAGAACTATATTTTATGCCATCTTCTTAAAAAAATTATCCATAGTACAGTAGAGAGGAATATTTATTGGTTGCTATTAATGATGACATCTGAAGAAATAAAAAAACACACTCTAATATATTAATTTGAAACACTAAATTTATGAATCTCTTCATTACTATGAAACACACTTTCCCCTAATCTTTGATTCTTTGAGGACAGAATTTAAGATTAATAGAAAAAAAATGTTACTTATTTCCTCATAATGTAATCAAATGGTGTACATCATTAGAGAATATAAAAGGTGTCAGTTTTTTAGCCCTGGAAAGCCGTAGGTAGGAAGTTTAGATACTTCATTGGAAAGGATTTTTAGAACCCACAGCTCTCCACTCTTCACTATATTCTTGATACTTAGAAGAGACCCAATGACACCCAATGACTCTTGAAAAGAGTTTAGCTTGTGGTTCCTCTCAAAGCACTGATTGATACAAAGGTGCCAATAATTGGTATTTAGAGGTGAGACAAAGTAGATATGTGATAAAATAAGAGGATACCAAAAAAACAAAAAACAAAACAAAATAAAAACAACTTAGAAATGTTGTGAAGATAAATAACCCAACTTTAAGAATACTTTGGTTTTAAAACAGGCTTTCAAAAGGGGATTTAGAAAATTTCACAAGTTGGGTCCTTTGGGAGGGTCATAAAAGATGGGTGACTTTATTTTTCTTTCTTTATTCCCTTGGGACCACATCCCCACAAAATGGCACAAAGCAATACTGATTTTTTTCTGTTCAGCCTGCAATTGTAAAGACTAAAACAACAACCCAGGTCTGCCTAGTTGCAACTTTGAGCCACGTATCGCAAGATGACAGAAAGGCATTCCTACATTAGGCAACTCATCCATACTCCTCAGATAACAATGATCAGGCTAGCTGCTCTGCTTTCTGCTGTTCTATTTATATTTATCCTGAAGAAACTAAAGGAGAGTTGCCTATGAGGTTTGAAAAACCTTGGTTTGAATGTCACTTTCATATGGTGTGTACTTTAAAATTTCCAATAGTTATTTAAATTATTTGAAAGGAAGTATCAGAAGAATTGTCTTAATAAGTAGTCTTAAATACAAGCTATTTTCATTATTCTAGTAGTCTTTAAAATAGGGCACAATAATGCTATGTTTAAAAAAATTTTTTAAATGTTTATTTATCTTTGAGAGAGACAGCACAGCAGGGTAAGGGCAGAGACAGAGGGAGACATAGAATCTGAAGCAGGCTCCAGGCTCTAAACTGTCAGCACAGAGCCCGATGCAGGGCTCGAACCCACGAACCATGAGATCATGACCTTAGTCGAAGTCGGACACTTAACTGACTGAGCCACCCAGGCACCCCTAATACTATGCTTTTTGATGGTTTTATGAGAGACTATTGCTACAGGCATAACCAAAAGAAACAAAGTAAAAAGTTAAAAAATTGAATGTATTTTAAACCCTTGACCTAATACATAAGAACTTTTAGAGCAGGAGTCCTTGACCAGTCAGTCAACTGGAATTAAATGCTTCTTTTGGGAATCCACTCACCTACTTTGTGAAGGAACTTCCAGTGTCCTTGAAGACCTAACAACCAGGGACATAAACACTTATACTCTCTCTAAACTTAGTGGTCTTTTCAAATTTATGGAAAATAAAAAGTAGTTAACTTTTCACAAAAAGATGGGGATGTATCATTTGAAATAGCAGGCTCCCAAACTGTATTCTTAGTACTCTAAGATTCTATGGATTGCTTCAAGAGTTCTGCAAATGAACAGTTTAAATTTAATTTTAAAATTTCATTTCAAAAATTGTGATTGAAAATATGCAGATGAAAATATATATGCCAATTTTAGCATATGAGAAGCCACCAATCTGTTAACCTTCATTTTCATATAACTCTCATTTATACTTAGTAAATGGTGTAAATATTAACAAATGAAGAAAATCATTTAAAATTTCTTCATTTTATATATTGAATTTCTAAGAAAGAATTTATTTTAAAAGGGAGTTACCCTGTTAAAAAAGAAGTCTGAAAACCATTTACCTAGATTCTCAAGTACAGAGAAATAAGGGATGCTTCATGAGAATCTGACAGATGAAGACATAAGGAGAAAGATTAAACTGTTACTATTTTGTAACTGTTCATACTTTAATGCCAAGCAAAATCCCAAGAAGTTATGGTACATTTAATAGCAAAATGTCAGTAAAAAAATAATATGTTCTCTAAGACAATATTTTGAAAATTATAATAAATATAAGTTCAATGTTGACATCTGGTAATCTCTCTTTCTAGGCTATGAATACGCCAGCTAAATACTCTTCACCTTTGCCAAAATTTTATCTATAGCAAGAAGGATTCAAATACCCTCAAGAACAGCAATATACACTAGAGAAACACAAAAACAAAGAAAAAAATCCCTGTATTCTGGTGTTGTTTGGAAACTGTTTTAAGGTCATGCAATGTTATAAAATACTATGCAAATCTATTCTGGCATCTAGTTTTGAGAGTTATTTAGCTATTTCAATTCAGAAGAATCCTAGATATGTTCATTGTTTTTACCACATACCCTTTAAATGGAAAGAAAACCTTATGAATGAGGCAGTACCACCCTTTAAAACCACAAGTGTGAAGGATACTCTTCACTGTTCCGGATGTCAACTACCAGGAGCTTTGGTTTACTGGACTTTGTCTTCTTCGTGGGTGTTTTGAAATGGCCTGTCACTGTGAGTTCACACAAGTCAATCAGGTCCTCTGCTGAAATCCTGGGTGATACTTCTGACTTTAGGTCATTTAATGGGATGGATTCTCTTGACTGAAAAAAACATACAAGCAACACAAATTTTGAGAGTATTATAGACAGACAAACTATAGCCAATACAGAATATCTTTAGGCTCTTGATATCAATCACTATAGCACATAGTACAGGAAACTGTATCTCACATTAGTGATCTACTGTGCAACTGTATTCCTTACTATTGAGGTTTACTTACTCATACAGAGAGTAAGCCATTATTCTTTTGCTTCACTACAAGCTCCTGGCTCAAATGTGATAGATAGAGATGAGGCAGATTTTTCCTTATGAGAGCACTGTGTATCTTTGAAGATAGCTCCTTTAAGCACGTTTCACTTTTTTCAAGCATAATTACTATTGTTGTGAATTACATTAATTAAAACTCTGGTGATATAAGAAATTGCATTGTAACTCAGTATAGATACTAATTAAAGAACCTGGTTCTAATATACATATTAGACTTTTGTAACATAATTTATGTTATATATGGATAGTTGAGTAAAATTAGATTCTCAGAGAAGAATGCAGAGCAACATAATGCTTTCTTAGATAGTGAACAAAATTGACAATGCATCTTAATTGTGAAGGAGGTAAAATCAGATTCCAGACAATCAAACTAGTTTTTTGGCCTATGTGACTACTACCTGCTGTAAGACTGATTCAGACCATGGGCTATTTACAATTGTTTTCCAGGTTATTTCATAGGGAGAGGGATTTTCTCCCTACAAAAGGCAATGCAATACAACTTGACTCAATTCAACATAATTTATGGAGCACTAGTAGTCACTCCAGAAAACTTATTTAACATAACTTAGGAATTTAAGAACTTTCAAAATTCACTTGATTGAAACGTAGGGATCGAAAAGAACAGATTTATTTATATGCTTAATAAGTTTTCAAAGCTGAGTCTATTATCTCATGTACTCATTTTCTCTCTTTTTGCAATTCTGTGGGCTACCACACTTAGAATTTCCAATTTAGAATTTCTAGGCAGGAGAGAATAAAGCATATGGATCACTTATCAGACAAACTTTTTAAAAAATCTTTTTTTTTAAGTTTTTATTTGAATTCCATTTAATTCACATACAGTGTAATATCAGTTTCAGGTGTACAATATAGGGATTCAGCACTTCCATACATCACCCCGTGCTCATCACGAGTGCACTCCTTAATCCTCATCACCTATTTCACCCATCCCCACCACTTACCTCCCCTCTGGTAACCATCAGAAAACAAGAGACACTTATTTTCAGTTGTAATTTCAATGTTAGCTCTTATCCCCTGGGTTTCCCTTACTATGCTGTAAATTCTTTAGTGGTAAAGCCCATTTTCTCCCACTTCATTAGCTTTTAAATAGAAATGGAAATTGCTAAGCTTTGTGGGTTTATGGCTCTTAATAAAAAAGAGACATTAGAAATTTTAATTTTTTAATATTATGAATTAAATCTACTTAAACATTCTGAAATTAAAAGTCTTTCAGAAAGATAAAAGAGCTTTAAAATCAGCAAGCCATACAATCAATGCTTCCATATCCTTTTTTGTTAGAGTGCAATCTCAATAGGTATTTTTCACAGCCTTCACATGAAGTTGTACATTATGAAGATAAAGAACTTTTGATTACCCTAGTTCTGCTTTTAGTCATTTAGTGATGAATGCAGCATTTCAAACTGACGTTTTGTCTGAATAAGATGTGCCCTGGCTGATGAAGAAGAGAATTTGACAGAGAATTTGACCAACGTATTCTCCATGAAGAACTGATTGATTGAAGAAAGATTTGACCTTGGCATTGGTTCCAATCAAATGTATCATATATAAGGAGTTTCTCAAAGAGCAATTGCTACGTAAAATGGTTAAAACAGAAGACAGGAATCACTGACAAATTCAGAACTTTCTGAAATTGTGTGAGTGTAAATCAGTGAAGAACTTTAATATGATTCATGCAAGTTCCTCTGCAAATTAATTTTAGGAGATTAGTAAATTAGGGCAAATTAAACTACTTTGCTTTATTTTTTTTTATTTTTTGTTTTTATTTTATTTATTTTTGAGACAGAGAGAGACAGAGCATGAACGCGGGAGGGGCAGAGAGAGAGGGAGACACAGAATCGGAAGCAGGCTCCAGGCTCTGAGCCATCAGTCCAGAGCCCGACGCGGGGCTCGAACTCACGGACCGCGAGATCGTGACCTGAGCCGAAGTTGGCCGCTTAACCGACTGAGCCACCCAGGCGCCCCTAAACTACTTTGCTTTAAAAAGAAAATACTTATAATATTAAAATACAGAATCTAGTTTTTCTTTTATTAAGATAATTTTATATGCAATTTTACTATTCGTTGTACAATTTCTACCTAGAGGTATAAAAATAAAACTTCCTTTGTACAATTTTTCTTTCTCATTTAGTATCATTGATCTTGGCATTTTCCTGTGTGACTGGGTTTCAAATTCATGGCACTTTGTTTATGGATATTGAATAAGAACTTAAGATAACTGTAGAACAACTCTGGAAATATCTATTAGTTTATCATTTCTGCCTGAGAATTTTATATATATATACATATATATATATACATATATATATGTATATATATATATATATATATACATATATATATGTATAACACACACACACACACACACACACACACACACAATGTATATTAAGGTTAGACATCCAAATATCACAAGCCAATTTGAGAACTACTTCTTTAAAAAAATTCATATTTTGTAGTCAACCTAGGGTCAGAATTTTTTTTCAAGTCTGTAAAGTTTATTGAATGTTTAGGTGGAGAGGAAAAGCAATGAGCAGCTGCAATTCAAGAGAAAAATTCTTGGTCATTCAAGTCATTCTAGGTATAGCAGAGGGACATGGAACAGGCCTTCCCTGTTTATGGCCTCTCTGGTTATTGTTGTCAAGACTCAGAGCCAGCTGAAGTGGACACTGGCCCCAGCCCCAGGTCTTCCCCTCTGATCTCCTGTGTGAAGAGTTGATCCATGATACTCTGAGTGGACAGCGGGAGGCACTCTGGGGATGCTTCATGTGTGGACTCCTTCTCTAATCTCTGGCCCTCTGGTGTCCACAAACAACACCAAAAGAATCTTGGAGAGAAGTATTAGCAAATCCAAGGGCTAATGACTCATGGCTTTGGGACTTACTTCAATAGTTTCTGGAACTAGGGCTGACCTCAGCACCCCATGGCCTAGTGCTTGGCTGATAAGATGACACCTCTTGTGGAGCCTCAGCACATGCAGACCTGCCTGAGACCTCCTGATCCAGGTTCTCCCTGAGGTCGCCTCTCACATACATAGAACAGCAGTCAAGAGACACTCCTATAGAGGACAAGAAGCACTTGGCACTGCTTACATGTCCAAGAAACTGCTATGCTCATCAACAGGAAAACATTGGAAAAATCTAGGTCTTAGGAGTTGAATGCACTGAAAGCCTGCCTCCCTCCATCTACCTTATGTTTGGTCACCTCAGGCTGTCCTGTTTTAGAACCTCTGAACATAAAGAAAACCTTGCAACTTTTCCTTTGCAATGACCTGGACATAGGCAGCCTGTAATCACTTCAAATGCAGGGGCAGAATAGGATACAGGGCTGCCAAAATTAGAGACCAGTGTCAGAAGACCACAGCTGTGGCTCCACACCAACTCAGTCATTCACTGAGGCAGGACCCACTCTCGTTCTCCCTTTTTAGAGATGCACAGAAACCACACTGAGTCAGGCACAGAGAGCGTGTGGTAAGGTAGTGGGGAGAAGTGTGGGAAAGCTCCAGAGTTTGGAAGGGACAGGAGTGGACCCTCCAAACATGGGGAAGTGCTTTCAGCAACTCCTCTCCCTGAACTATATCAATGAGCAGGACACAGACCATGATCACTTTCGAATGCAGGTGGACTCCATTTATTTAGTAGTGTTACTGAAAAAAAATCATCTTTCAGTAGAATGGTCTGAAATGACTAGCTGGACATATTAGTGATAATCCTAACCAAGCAAGGAAAAACCTAAACCTGGTTACAAGACAGGCATTTTGCTGTGTACATTAAACTACTGGGCAAATGACTCTGTGATGATACCTGAGAGTCTGAAATGGTAGACTTTTAATGAGAGTATGTCTGTATATCTTTATGTTGAGTATGTAACCAGGAACCATAAAAGTATAGTTGTATACACTTATGTTTTATATGTAAGGGCTCTTAATTATAAAGGCATTTTAATTCTGAGAATACAGGGCTGGTATCTAGAACACTTTTCCCATATTTCCTGTCATGGATCCTGGCACTAACTTTAACCTGGTTATCAAGAGAGAAATCTGGAAATAATCATAGACACTTTGTTTTTCCTTATTCCTCATTCCCATCTAACATATCCCCAAGTTCCACCAAAAAGCCTCTTGAATATGTTCCCTGATTCACTGCCCTATCTCAAGGCTTCATCATCTCTTACATGGACTATGGATGTTGTTTGCCTCTCTTTTTCTCTCTCTCCCCTTTTCTCTGCTTCCCTGTTCACCTACAATCATTCCTTTTAATCCATCTTCCAAATATGATTTGAGTTAAAAATAAAAATCTGATCATATAACTTTTATAATTAAAAATACCTCAATGACTTCTAACCACTGATAGAATGAAGTCAGAATTCCTCAGCATAGCATAGAAAGCCCTTTATGAATTAATCCCTGTCTACAGGGAGGAGACCACAGACTTTGGAGTCAGACTATCTGGATTCAAATCTTGGTCATCTTACTTATCAGTATATGACTTTGGGTGTGATATATAACCTCTCTGCCCAGTTGTTTCATCTATAAAGTGGGGAAAAATGTGCCAAACACATTTTTTCCTCAAACAATTCTGTCTCATTCTCAAAGGGAATCCATATAATAACTGTTCCAAGGCAAAGGAAACACTGAAGTGCCCGAGGGCATTTTATGAAGCTACCTTAAACTAATACTTAAATCTGACAAAGATAGCACTAAATGTACACACACACACACACACACACACACAATACTTCTTAAAAATAAAGATTTTTTTAAAATCTCAAAACTATAAAACTGAATGCAGTTACCAACTTGAAAGAATGACATACTATACAACCAAGTAGGGGCATATTCCAGTAAGAATGGTTCAACCTTAGGACAATTTTTAAAATAATCCATCACCTTTAATTAGTCAAAGGACATAAAGTATGTAACATCACTATAATTGACATAAAGCCATATGTGATAAAACTCAGCATTTATTCTCAACTTTTGAAAAAAAGAAACTCATGGTAAATATGTATCAGAAAGAATGTTAATTAGGTGATGAAAGATGTTCTTCATTGCAAATATTTGACATTCTATTTAATGATGAACCACAGAGGCAGACTTATTAAAATATAGCTATCAGGCTTATTATTTATTATTTTTATAGAAGTTGCTATTGAGACACTAAGAAAAATAAATAAGGGGTACAAATATTGGAAAAGAAGAAATAAATTATTTTTATTTTTGGTGATACAATAGTCTTCTTAGAAATTCAGAATAATTAAAGGAAACTCTAATAAAATTGGTAAGAGTTTGGTGAGGGTTTAGTTACAATATACATACCATGAAATCATTACATGGCAGCAGAAGTGAGTCAGAAAACATAATGAGCAAAAGTTTTCATTCGCAATATCAAAATATTTCTCCAAAATAAAACATTTAGAAATAAGTAGATTACATTTAAAGAAAATAAAAGTTTTGTGGTGGGCATTTGAAAAAACTGGCAGATATAAGATGCTATCTGGAAAGAAACAGTCAATATTATAAGACCTTTATTTTTCTTCAGAGCAATGTATTAATATATGACAATTTTATCAAACTCCTAAATAGGATCTTTTTTTTCCAATTTTGAAATGTAAATTCTAAAATTTATTTGACAGACCAAATAGGTGACAATGTCAAGAAAATGTTGAAAAATAATAAAATACATTGTTATGTATTAAAACTGTACAAAATTAATAGTATGGTGTTGCACCAGAATAGACCAAAAGATTAACAGGACATAATACGGTAACAGGAATAGGCTCAAAGACGCGTTAAGTATTTGCTAAAAGAACAGGATGCCATGTCAATCACTGGGGCAAGGATGTATTATTTACAACACAGTGTTGGCATAACTTACTAACTGGATGAAAATAAAGTTATGTTTTTATCTTATACTATATAGCAAAATGACTAATAGGTGGAATAAATAATTATGTATAAAGTGGAATCACAATAGGATGAGAAAAGTATTGACGATGAGAAATAGTTATAAGCATATAGCAAAGGCTGAGCTCTTAAAGAAGGATGATATATGTCAAAAAAAATTAATATGTCTTTAATATACAAAGAGCTATTTTAAATAAATAAATCAATAAGAACAAAAATCTGCTTATTTGAAAAAGGAGCAGAGATATATACATATAGTGACAAAAGAAATATAAATAGGTAATAACAAAAAAATTTACCTCACTAATTTCAGAAATACAAAAATGGATTCACAATCAGAAGTGCAAAAAGTAGGGGTAAGTGTTCTGGATATCTTCTGTTTGCCCCTCCAGATTCACTACCCACTGGTTTCTACTTTGCTGTCTGCTCTGGTAAGTAACCCATTTGGACTACATCAAGACGGACCCAGCTCCTCCGGCGTTTAAGCGAGTACAAACGACAGGACAGTGAGGTCAGGATATTTATTCCTCTGATTCCCTACTTGAGAATTTACCTTGGCCTGGCTATGTCTGTTGACCAAAGGTCACTGTTCCTCTCAAGATTACAACATCTCCTCGAGGTTATTGTAAAAATTAAATTAAGCAACATAAGGTCACGATCTCACGGGTCATGAGTTCGAGCCCAGTGTCGGGCTCTGTGCTGACAGCTCAGAGCCTGGAGCCTGCTTTGGATTCTATGTCTCCTTCTCTCTGCCCCTCCCCCACTTGTGCTCTCCCTCTCTCTCTCTCTCTAAAATAAATAAACGTTAAACAAATAAAAAAAATACCATTCATCCATTAAAATCATGTTTTAGAAAAATTGTTCAGAGAGGAAATTTTCAGGATAGATTACCAAGGGAAAAAGGCCCTACAAATGATAAGTTCACAATGACACCAGTTTGGGAGACACTGTAAAAGTGGTTATCTGTGAGTTAGTGAAACTCATTTTACTTTTTCTCTTAATGCTCTTCTGTGATTAAGTTTTATTAAGTATGAGATACTTAAAATTTTTAAATTTAGAAAAATATGAGATTTGTTTTCATACAGCATTATTATATAACTTTCTTAAGTTCTTTATAACTATGAATATAAGCTGTCTGAAAGCAATTCTTATCAAATATTTATAGCACTGTAAAAAGGCTTATAAATGAGAACTTATGGCTATATTCACCATTATAGGTAATCATATCTGGCAGTGAAGAACATGTAGATATGTTAAAGAAAAACAATAAAGTCACTATTACTCTTAAAATCAGATAAAATTTTTAAAAAATGATAAAAAAGAGATCAGCAAGTAGGACAGGCTTTCATGCATTCAATTTGGAAAGGAGACATGCAAAAATTAATATAGACAATTAGATAAAAAGTGTTTGTGTTTCACCAGAAGATTTCATTGGTTAAGGACTACTCTGGCTTTTGTATGAATAGATATTTGAATAAACTAATGTTTATCTAATTCTTCATCAAATGTATGAAGAATTTTGAGAAAAGGGTCTATTGGCCACATGGAAGAATTATATAATATGCTTTTCCAAATATGTACCAACATAAATGTAAATTACATTATCACTAAATAATTACAATATATTTCCTAGTTTAACATAAGATAGTGCAAATTATTTAACAGACTGCTGCCTAAAAGGCTGATATTTTTCCTAGTAACAATTTTATTTCCTTTCAGAATAATTTATTTTGATTCTATATTCAGAAACAAGTCCATATGTGATCATACTTATAATGTATATTAGAAGATTAATAATAAAAATAACTCTTATAGAAGGAAGCAGTTTTCATTTATAATGCTGTGTGTGTGTGTGTGTGTGTGTGTGTGTGTGTGTGTGTGTGTGTTTAGGGGGAAGGTGAGAGAAAGAGAAAATCTTAATATGAAAAATTAGCCTCTCAGGGCACCTGTGTGGCTCAATCAGTTAAGCATCTGATTTCAGCTCAGGTAATGATCTCAGAGGTTTTGAGTTCAAGCTTCGTATCAGGCTGTCTGCTGTCAGCACAGAGCTCACTTCAGATCCTCTGTCTCCCTTTCTCTCTGTCCCTACTCTGATCACATTCTCTTTCTCTCTCTCAAAAACAAATAAACATTAAAAAAAATTAGCTTCTCTAAGGCCATTTGGAAAGTAAGTATTCCAAAAGCTACTTACTGTACCTGGGTAACAAATGAGGCCAGTAGTGCTGCTCTCAGGGGATATGTGATAGAGTTGATAGTTTCTTGAAGCTTTTAAGAGTTTTTGTCAGGGACAGGACGACCTTAGACTGGCTACAGTCCCAGTTCTTTGAGTCAATCTAGAGTCTCTTCACTTTGAAAGCCAAGTAACATTTATTAAATGTCTACTTTGTGATTCAAGAACTTAAAATAAGACAGCATAGAAAGTGACATACATTGTATATATTTCCTATAGAGAGATCAATCTGAATGTTGAGCAAAAAAATTCTTTGAAAAGACTATTAAATCTGAACAATTGGAATTGGAATAGTAACTGGAATACTAAAATAATCTTCTAAAAGAAAGGTGGAAATATGAATCAAAGTAGGAAGAGTATACTTATGAGGCAAGGAACATCACAAGTTAACCATGTTATTTAATAATTCATATTTCAACACAATAAAAATATACTTTTTCTTGAGGACAACTTGTAAAAGCAAAAGTCTACTCAAATTTTTTGTTTCTTTTTCCCCAAGTGACATATAATGTTTCTAGGAGAGAGACTGGATCGATATAAACATGCTGATGACAACACAGAGCCAAGTACCTCAATAGCTTAAATTTATTATATTTCTTTTTTTATCTCCCATAGCAAGTATAATAGGGCACTGCCCAGCAAAGGTGCTAAGATATTTGATAAATAATTGCATGAATGTGTAACAGGATACGGAGTGATGTTGTCCCTTTGTTGAAACAAAGAGGCTCTAAAATGCTATCAAATAACAGAAGCCAGCAACAAAAGCCACCACCACTTCCCCTAGGGCTAACTGAAGAGGAACAGAAAGTGACTTTATGATTTCAAACTATCACCCCAGCAACCCCTTTCCTCCCAGCCTATATAAGGAGATTTAGTTTGGGGAGGACTCAACTTTGTGGAGAGCGCAGTGTTTAAGATCAGATGCACTTCCCTTCCCAACCCACAGGGTAGTGGGGTGGGTGTTTCCGGACATTCAAACCCACCCCCTCACAAAGCAAACGAGGGCAAGTGCCAATGACAATCATTTGTTAAGATTTGGGCAGACCTGCGAGAAGAGGTGGCTGACATTCTGTTTTATAGAAGAAGGTCTGCTTACACAGAAGACTTATTAATCTGGCCTCTCTGAGCAGGCAAGAAGTAGGGAAACATGGCAGTGCTAAGAGGAAGGGTAGTAGACATCTTTCCTGACCTTAATTCTTAAGCTGTATACTAAGAATGACACTTGCCTTATTTACTTCACTAATATACTGTAAGAATCAATCAGTATAAAAGACATAAAAATATTTGTTGGACTGTAGATCTTTATATAAAATAAGTTGTTATTAAAAATTGGATCCCAAATGAAGCAGCTTAAATTTCATGGTAAAGTAGTCTTGTTATTGTGTAATTTTGAATAAATCATCAATTAACAAATATTTAACTAGCCTGTTCTGGCCATCTTGAGAGAGATAAAGTATCATTTCCACCTCAGAGAGCCTATGGTTTGGCTGGAAAGGCAAGACTGACATAAATGAAGCAGTAAAACTATACAATGACAGGAAACATTTATAGTGCTTACTATATGTTAGTCACTGTGATAAACACTTGACATACATGAACTCACTTAAATCTTGCAACAATCCTATGAGATAGGTTTTATTATTTTGTTCATTTTATATATGAGGAAATTGGGGCACAGATAAGTCAAATAATCAGTAAGTAATACATAATCAGTAAATAACAGACAGAATTCAAATTGGATCAGCCTGGCTCTGGAGTTTGAGCTCTTAAACACATTATTACACTATGTCTCTTATAAGATTCCATGTATGAAATCACAGGTACATAGTATGAGAATTCAGAGAAAGGAAGAAACACAATATGGGCAGGAGTAGTTAGCAAAATATAGGTGGAGTAAGTAGGACTTGAGTTAGGAAAAATCAGTAGGGTTTAGATAAGTAGAAGAGAGAAAGAAGAGTGTGAATAAGTGCATAACTGTAAGAGTTCTGAAATGTGAATGAAAAAGGAAATGTTCCATAATTACTGAGCACCTACTAGGTACCATGCATTGTGCTTGGGATACATTAATGAACAAAACAAAGATACTTGTTCTTGCAGAACTTATACTCAATAGGTGCAGAACTTATACTCAATAGACGATGAACAGACTAGTCTTACTGAGCTGAGCATCCACTCTGGCAATTAGAGGGAAACTATTGATTAGGTAGGTAAGAGACAGATGATGAGGGCTCTGAAAGATGAAGAAGCTTGAGGATATAATGATGAGGAGGTAAGTGCTGTAGGATTTTTGGAGGAATGTGTCACATGTTAACAACAAGATCTTAGGAAGACTAATTTGGCTTTGTATTGAAGGATGAAATAGAGATGGGAAAAATGATAGGGAGAGTCTTGGTAGAAAGTGAATTTTATGATCTAGATTAAATGATGACATTGGAAACTGAGAGTTTTGTTTTCTTCACTATTCTTTTTTTTCCTTCAGTCTTTCCCTTTCCACTACTTTTTCTTAGTCTACAAATACATCCATTTTTCTTCCAATCCACAGTGAAAGATACATTAAAACAACAAATAATAAATAATAAAATTATTCTCCAAGGGGCGAATCCTTGTCTAGCTACTATCCCTTTATCTCCTTTTCATCTCTACTTTTTCCTTCCCATTCATTCCTGAATTCGCTGAAACTTGGTTTCTGTAAGGAGACAGAAGAAATGGCTCATTTGTCCAGGAGAAAGTGGACAATTGGGAACACTTCCTTGAAAATGTAACATTTGAGTTGAGAATAAAAGGATAAACAGGAGGTGGCCAAGTAAAGAACTGGGGGTTTTCATGCATATTGTGTATAAGGCAATTTTGTCACACACAGTGGAAAGGTGTTTTGATTCTACTTCTCTAAGGTTTTGGTTCTACGTCCTGGAGATATGCTGAATAAAGCCTGTCTCATTTAAAATCCACTTTTTTTCTTCAATTCAGCCTGGTATGAATGGGGCAGAAATTTCAGTCGGGATGCTACACTCATTTTGAAAGAATTTTCAAATTTAGTTCACAAGTTGAGTTCACAAGTATCTAGCCTGAATTTATCAGGTTTACAGTCCCTACCCCATACTGATAATGGTCTCTTCCAATATGCCATGAGCTCCTTGTAAGCAGGGACCAAGACTTGTTTTTACACTTCCACTGCTTAGCCGAGAGCCTAGAATTCAGTGGCTATTCAGTAAAATTGGGTATATTAATGAAAGGGTAAAGGAAGAAAAGAAGACATATGAAAAGCACTGTAAGAAAATATATGGAAGATAAAGGACAGGGATGAGTAAATGATGGCTCTGAAGTTTTGCACACGGTGGTTAGGGGAAATGATGGTAACAGTGGCAAGCAATAAATAAGGGTAAGAAAAGTTCAGATTTGGATTTGTGAAATTGAGGTTGTGGAGGGTCTATAAGATGAAGGGCTGAGAATGCAGTTAGAGACAGACACTGGTATTTGAGAGAAGTCATGGCTAGAGTCATACTTTTGGAGTTATCAGCATAAAAATTACAGTTTAAGTCATGAGAAAAGATAAACAATTTGAAGAAAAAGGAAAAAAAAACATGGCAAGAAAAAATCCCTAGTTTTGGTAGGCACATCTATACACTGCTGAGAAATTAAAATTAAATCATATAAACTATTAATAAGGCTTGGAAATATATAAAGTTGAGATTTTTTTAAGGGTAATACCCATCAATTCTCATTATTTGGTATGTCTACAACAAATAGACTGCTTGCTTTCTTAGGATTAGATATTTTAAACTCATGTATGAAAAGGGACAGACTTTTACAAATGCCACAGACAGACCTTAACTATCATTCTCCAAGGAATTTAACAAAGAAAAATTACCTTCAAAAACCTTATCAACTCACAAAGATATTTTTATCCATATATTTAAAATCATACATTGTTTCTGTAGCATTCTGGTGTTTTCATTTCTCCCTCATGTTTTTAGAGAGAAAAGGGAGAGGTTACTATTTCTAAGATACAGAAATACAGCATCTGAAATGGAGTTTGAAATAAAACTGTCATGCTCTGGAAGCTGCATAATATAGCTCTCATACTAGACAGAACATTTTTCTCCCTCAAATAAAAGAGAGATAATGTATATGAATATGAAACACAAAGAAGAATGGAGATTTTTTTTCAGTGATTAGGGATTTTATGCTAAAATTTTCCAAGATGTGCTCCTGAAAAATTGTGTAGAAGCTAAATTTCTGTAAAGAGAGCAAAATTTTCCCTCTAATATACAATATCATTTTGGAGATATTTCACCTCTCTGGCCCTCAATTTTCTCATGTATAAAATAAAGGGACCAGAGTAGATGTCTTATGTTTCTTTTAGCTCTAGAATTCTCCGATCTTATTTCTGATAGATTTTCAACTGGCAATACGTCCCCAAACTCTTGCTTACTTCCTGGAACAAAAGTAAGACTGTAAGTAATACTTAATGACACCAGAGGAGTTTCTACTTAAAGAGATTCAGGAATGATTCTAGTTGTGAGGGTTGGTAAAGCGTTGTTCATATAGCAAGACATGCTTATGTTAACTTAGATCAGTAGGAATTTATGCATTTCATAGGAAATATGGGAAATATTTCATAGTTCACATTGGTTGAAGTGAGGGCAGAAGAGACGGAAGTTACAGTAACAGAAGAATTCTGATATCAGTGGTTTATAGGGCAAAAACAAGGTAATGTGGCAATGTGTGAGGGATGGTGGTGCTGGTGCTATTGTTTATAAGTTTCTAAAAGCTTCTGGATATAATTTTCAAAATAAAACCAGAACCTGGTGAATTTCCTAGGCTGAGGTAAACAGGATGAAAGTTAAACATGACAGTGGCTCCACTCAGCTGAACTAAAGGGGGAACTTGTGACACCTTCTTTCTGGAAGTGATAAAGCTACTATTCTACATAAGATATTAAAGTCAGCTTTCAGTGGTAGCAGAAATTCAGGGAGTAGAGCCAGCTGGTGACTAGAAGGTCACAGTATTTTAGGTGAGTCAATAGGTATTTTCATCTCAAACTCTGATTTCAAGGTAGCCTTCATTTGAACTGGA
The DNA here is from genome assembly GCF_046562875.1 of Panthera onca. Classification (NCBI taxonomy): domain Eukaryota; kingdom Metazoa; phylum Chordata; class Mammalia; order Carnivora; family Felidae; genus Panthera; species Panthera onca. Next base: position 88,630,361 of record NC_138342.1, read on the forward strand.
CTGCTGACTTCATTACCCTTCTTTCTCACTCTTACCCTTTTCCTTATACACTGAAGTGATTAACACTGCTATTTTTGCTCAGTGTTCCTTGTGACTTGGGAAATTCACCCATCATTCCTCTCACCAACCAAAGGATGTCAAATAAATGACCCAAACATTCTCTGGCTGGAGCCTTCAGTAAATCCCTGTGGAAGAAAGTCTGGAGATCTGCCTCTCTTATCCGTATTGCCATGCCAAGGACAAGGTAAATGAGCTCTCCAAAGTGCTTGCGGTATTAACTGTTCTTATCATGATTAATATCTGGTGGAATGTTCAGCTAATATCATGCATCAGCCAACCATTTTTACCTTAATGTAATTGAGATGTCCCAAGGGAAGGGAAATTCAAAGTTTCCCCTGTGAAACAGAGGACTTAAAAATCTTATGATGAAGGAAGGATACTCAATTGTCTCTAATCTCAAACTATTTAATACCACAAACCATCCCAGACAATTCTTATGAGAATATATATATAGGAATATCAATGCCCATAATGTACTTAGCTGTATTTCAAACTTCCTTCAATAAATGAAGGGATTCTGATTTTAATGACATTAGGAAGTTTACATACATGTCACAACCAACCTAAAGCCAGGGATCATGGAGACAGACTTTAGGTTTATAATACATTACTTATGATGGAATATGAATTGATAAATCTGAATGGATCCTTTCCATAATGTCAAATTGGCTAGAGCCCATTTTTTTTTCATGTTTTCTGATTGAAGATAAAAGCGTTTCAGGGGTAAACTAATTTTTTTCAATTCATTTAAGATCTGACTAGAGTTCTAGACCCTAGATTCTGAAACATAAATTGGGTATAAACAAGCAGAATTTTTATAAGAAAGTCTAATAAATTATTTGATGTAGAAAATGTCCGTATAAATATAACAAAAGTCTGTTAAATGTAACAGCAATTACAGCTAACTAAAATTACCAGCAATAATGCAATTAATTACTGCAATATTTATTCTAGATATAGTCTATTTTAAAGTTGTTCAATTAAAAAAGTCTTCATAGCCTCCTTTTGGCTTAAATAACATGATGTTCAGCTAAAAAGTTAACTAAGAAAAGGAAAATATTCAATAAAAGGAGTTATAGGCAATATATCTTGTGGTGAAGTAAATTTTAAAAAACTATAATGACTATCAATGTACAGATATATTTCAACAATTATATACCCTGTTAATTTTTTTTCTTTGGCATTTCTGGCCACATTGACATACATGTGAACGTGTTTTAAAGTATTTTTAATAGAAAAATGAATATTCTATTGCAAAGCCAAATGATAAGTTTATCATTAAAACACATGAGGCTACTTTAACTAAAATGATGCTAATGCTACAAATGGCAAGAATACCATATAGAATCAAGATTTAACCAACAAATGACAAGTGGACATACAAATACACAAGTTGACACTAGTCTCTCAGGAAAGGTAATTTAAAATTATTTATTGTTCCTTTCTAGTCAAACAAGATACAAATAATTTCTTGGTATTTTATATTTAACTAAAATTTATTTTTTTTAGCTTTGGCTAGCAAATTTTCAGTAATGTTTCACTGCTCTTCAAATCTAGTCAATTTCTTTTTTTCTTATTTTCTCTCAAAATCATAGGACTTCCCATTCCATGACTTCTTACAGTAAATCATCTAATGGTGAGCTAACTCTCGTTTAAACTAAAGGTTTGGCAGTGTCTGAAAGGACTGATACTTTCTACATAAGTAGAAATTAGAACAGACCCTAGACTTAAAGTGGGCTCTAAAAGCTGAAATATAATAAAAAGACAAAGTTCAGGAGTCAATAGTCATTGCCTATCTTTGCTTCCTATGAATATCAGAACATGTTGAAAGACATTTGACAATATATTTAAGAAGTCATAATGCATACTTTCATACATGATGAAATTTACTTCTCAAGACAAAACATAGTGAAATATTAGAAAACACTGCCATTAAATCTAGGTGTAAGATAAAAATATCCACTATTATCACTGTTACTCAACACTGCTCTGGAGAATTAGATGAAGTAATTAATAGAAAGATATAAGATGTATAAAATTGGGAGGAAGGCAAAATTATCATAATTTGCAGACGATATATAACTGGAAAATCTGACTCCACTGAAAACTATTACAACGAGAGAACATTAATATGTCAAATGATGATGATAATGAAAATTTATAGGTGCTTACTATGTACAGCAGTGTAGTACATATATTAACTCATTTAATCCTCTCAATAATTCTATATAATATTATCATCTCTATTTTATGGTCAATAAGGACATAGGTCACACAGCTTGTATGGCATAGGTGGGATTCAAAAACATGAGCCTGTATTCTTAATTGCTATGCAAAACTATTTACAAAATCAAATGGTTTGTAAAATCAAATATCACAATTATAATAGATAATCCTATCAAAAAATATGCAAGAAAACTTTAAAATGCCACAGAGGACCTTAACAAGAAGATAGGAAGATATACCTTGTTTTTGGAAAAAATAAAACTCAGTATCATATGTCAATTTTTCATACTTATTTGTAGATTTAATTCAATCACAATACAAATATGATTTTTTTCAGGAGAGGGAGGAAAAAACCAAGCCAATTCTACTATTCATGTAGAAACAGTGGCGAATGTGTGATATAATTATAATTTTAATAACCTCTTGGTACTGGAAAATAAATAACCAGAATGAGTTGAATATAATTGAAAAAAGAATTCAGAAATAGACATAAATACATGTGAGAATCCATTTTACCATAAGTGGGTGCTAATTGGAACTATTTAGTTTATTTAAGTAAATAAACATGTTACTAAACTTAAACTTAATTCAAATATCTATTTGATAAACATAAAAGTTTAAAATCTATTAAATCAAGTCTGTCAGGACTCTAGTTATGTACTCTTTGCCAAGTGTTCATTTTATTTAATTTCTGTAGGATTTCTAAACAATAATCTATAATTCAGTTACATGTTTTCTGGAATAATACCGGCTTAACAAGGGTTTTTAGTTGCTCATTTTGGCTTTGGGGGGAATGAAGAAAGAATGAACCTTTAGCATTGATTCTCTAGCAGATGTGAAAATGCTGTAGATAAAAGTGGCCTTCCCTTTTTTCATTTTGCACCTTACATTGTTAAACTCTGTGTTAGCTTCTATATAAATCAGGTCATCAAAGTGAAATTTTAGTAGCAAATTTACTTGTAACATGGCCTATTTATTTATTTTGCGTATTTTATAGGATATCCTGGAAGAAAAGCTGGAAAAAACAAGGGCATTTATACTCTGGGATTGTGAAAATGATTAGACTCACTGAATCCTGTATATAACAACTGTGTCTGTTGTTGCTAGCCTTTCAACAGAACTGTGCCAGAATCCATTTCTCTTTAAATGCCATGGAATGTCATTGATACATGAAATGACACCCCTGAACTTTGAGGATGCAGAAGGAAGATCTCAGTGCAAGACACTAGTTATTCATTAGCAAGTTGGAATTGGGCTATCTGTGCCCATCACTCTTCATGAAGAAAATATATTCTATATAGACTTACTGGTGGAAAAACATTTCTACAGGAGCTGTCTCAAATCACTACTGAATTAAATCGGGCTGCAAAGGAATAAATACTGTAACCAGCATAACCTTCCTAGCAACTGCAATATGGATATGCTAATACTATGTCAAAGCATCATCCTGATGTCTGTACGGAAGTGCCTTTGTCTCAGATCAGATCAGCTGCGAGCTTGGGCCAATCCTAAGTAGGATACTCTACTCTATATCATGACAATTGTTATTTTCATCAAAGATGACAATAATTCATATTTATTTTCTTCTTTTGTGTTTCCCATCAATAACTCTACCCCCAACACTTTTCCTACCTACAACTTCTAAACATCTCTTTTTTCCTTCTCAAGACCCTTCTCCTCTGCCCTTGCCCCCAATCTTCCTTATTTCTTAACACAGTACACTCTAGAAATTTCTTAGTGCTCATTCAGTCATTGTATGATTTTTATCTGGCTCTGGAAAATTTTTTCTGTTCTTGTTTTCACCTGCTGTGTTTATAGGGCACTGCTGTGTATAGTAAGCATTCAGAACAGGTTTGTGCATACTGAAATCTCCACATTCAGAAAAATGGCATTTATTAATTTGATGACTGAAGATGAGAAAACCCAGGCATTTCTATAACTCAGAGGAAACAAACACCTTTACTATGTAATGATGAATTTTGATTTCCCAGGATAACTTTACCAAAAAAAGGATAGTAGTAAATGTTTAAAAATACAGTGACAAGACATGTAACATGTGAATGTTTCAAGCTTCAGACAGCTGCAGTGAAACGATTAGATTTTTTTTAATGAAAAAAATATGAAGGGTCACCGAGAAAAAACTATGATAAACATCGTTGATTTATAGTTTCTTGACTTGGAAATAAAGAATTATGCTTGAGTTATTTTGTTACATTTATTTATTTATTCTGTTTCATTCCACAAAGGATTTGAGAATTTGAGTCAGCTTACCATTCCAAACAATCTAATACATGTTTTTAACTCTTCCTGATATATTATTTCCATCTACCAAAATAGTTTTCTGGTGTGCTGAATTAAATTACACCTAAAACTTGGAACTGATATACTGTGGGAAAGGAAGTTTACATAAAATGATAATAATCTTGCTACTCTGGACTTAAGCTCGTTTTAAATAACATTTGAGACAGGAAAATGAACAGCATGCTTGTAATGGGGGCAAGGCTGGGGTGTTCCTGATCTTCTTTGCCTTCATCTGAACTGAAGATGTGTTCTCAGCCACCTTTCCTCAATTAGTAAGCTATTTTGAAAAGATGTGTTAAACACTGTTATAAAATGAGGACTGTGAAAACCTCTCTGTAACTGCAAAGCCCTTAACAAATTAAATCATCAAATGCTTGGAATGCACTAGATGCTCAATAAATGTTTGCTGAATGAGTAAAACATAGTCAAAAGTCTGTTAAAATGAAGAAGAAAAAATGAAAAGTAAAATTATATATATATTTAAAACTCATTATCTTTGATCCTGACTTTTCTTTTATCCCTTCCAACCTTTCTCTCGTTTCTTTACATTTCTTCTCTTGAAAAACTGTCCCTATTTTTCAGTTTTCAGAGGGATAACATTTTGTCATTTTCAACTCCTGATGCTTTTCATGTTGTAAGACAACCGTGTTTCTGTGTTTATGCTCAGACAGTACGCCTATGTTAATACCCTGTAATTATTACTTCGATCATGATGTATTTTCTGAATTGATTTACTAGGGTTTAATTTTACTGATTTCAAGTGGGAAAATACCACAAAGTGTTAGCAGGGAACATAAGTCCCTGCTAACTTTTTGAGTTCTGGATACATTTCTTACTCTAATTTATTTCCACATGAATGGCCTTTGAAATTCCATTGTTGTAGGTCTGATAAGGAACTGCTTTCAAAAAGCAGAAGAAGAAGGTGTGAGGAGCCAGAGAGAGAGATTTTTAAGCAGTAAAGACAAAAAAAGTTCCGATACTGAGTAGGCTGATTGCTGAGTAGTGAAAATAGGTTGTGGCTTTGGTTCATGAAAGTAAGTCAACTTGACAAACGAGGTTAGACATAAACAACAAGAACACAAGTAGATTGGTATAAAAACACACAAAGAATCAATACAAAAAATAACACCATAACCATAATTATGAATGTTTTATCATTTGTTTTTTTCCCATTATGAATGCACATTTATATTTACCTGCAAAGTCATGAGACCACTGTATGTATGTATCATGTTAAGAATCACCTGAAGACTTTAACACCTAAATTCCAGGAGCTAACCTTCAGAGATTTGATTTAGCAGATATGGGATGTTTGTGGAGTCTCAAATATGCATTTTTATTAAGTATTATAAGAGACTTTGAAGACCATTCTTCAGATATGTTGTCTTATAGGAAACAGAATAAAACACTGGTTAATTTGAATTAATTTTGTGTTAATTCACTAAAAAATATTATAAGGTACTATTTATTGATATGCCAGATATGATAGGCATTGGAGATACAGTGGAAAACAAGAGATAAACATATAATATATAAATATGTAATTGTAAATACAATGCATTCTATGAAAGAAAATTAAATAGTATGCCTGATAAATACGGAGCTGTGACTAAGCAGGAGAGTGCTTTTTTCAACTGAGAGTTAACTGTTATAACCTTATTTGTGGTTATTAATTCAACTAAATACACATATGTTGAGAACATACTATTCCTCAGGCACTGAATTAGGCGCTGGGGGCTCAAAGAGAAAAATGGCTCTTTCATTATGTATTCATATGTACATAATGTACATATGAATGTATTAATAATGTATTCATAATTTAATGTATTCATAAATTATTAGAGAAGAAAATATGTTATTATTTTATTTATTAATAAGTTATAATGCATCAAGCATTATGCTAAGCAATGAAGACACAAACATGACTAAGACACAGATCTTACTCTTCAGGATTTGTTCTAATAAAGGAAATGAAGGCAGATATAGATAACTTAAGGTAGAAATATGTATGGGGTATTCCAAAAATTGAAAAAAATCTAAAGTATAGAAAAATATGAGGAAAAGATAATGATGGAGGAATTTGGTAAGGTAGGCAAGGTTCTTATAAGATCATGCAGGGTCTTGTAGATAATGTTAAGAAATCTGAATTTTATCATAATAATGAGAGGAGTCTTCATAAGAATTTTGGTTAAAAAAGATTATGTGGAGGGTGGGCCAGAATCCAATATGGCTGGTGTCTTTCTAAAAAGGGAAATGAGAAATTTGGATACACAGACAGACATTCACAGAGGGAAGTTGATGTGAAGACATACAGGGAGATGGCCATGTGACTGGAATGATATTTACAAGCCAAGGAGCACTAAGGAGTATTGGCAAACACCAGAAGCTAGAAGAGACAAAGAAGGATTCTCCCCTTTAGCCATAAGAGACTGAATGGATCTGCCAACATCTTGATTTTGGATGTTTAGACTCCAGAAGTGTGAAATGATGAATTACTGTTGCTTTAAGCAAGATGATGATGATGATGATGATGATGATGATGATGACGACGACAATGATGACCATGATGATAAAGATTAGGCTAGCTGAAGTTTAAAGAAGAGAGAGGAACAAGAATGGATTCAGGAAATTACTGTTAGGAAAGATGGCAAGCTTGATTAAAGTGATGTCATGAGAGAGTGAAGTTAATAGTATTTATGAATAGGGCTTTTTGACTGCATTTGGAATGAAAGGCAGGAGTCAAGTATGAATCTAGATACTGACTTGAACAAGTAGGGGAATGAAAATGGTGGTTACTGATACAGAGAATGCTGGAGGTTTTCAAGGGGAAAAATAAATTAGGTTTTGGACATGTTCAATTAGAGGTTGCTTGTGAAGCATCCAAGTGGAGTGTTGAGTAGGCATTGGATGTAAGAGTCTTCTAGAGCTAACAAGAGAAGCTGGAGCTGGAGCTAATAACTGGAAGCCACGGTAACTATACACTGCAAGTATAGAAGACTGTGTAATATCTTTCTTGTGAGAGAACAGAAGGAGGACGACCCAGAACACTGAGGAATAATACCATATTTACACAGAATCCCAAGGAATACCATATTTAATGACATAAAAGGACAGGTGGAGACAGTGAAGGATAATGAGTGGAGGAGACAGAGAAAAAAGGAGATTGGGGTGTAAAAAAAACTCAGGAAAAATAATGTTTGAAAAATGAGAAGAGTCAACTGTCCTGAAGGTTCTTAAGAGATGAAATGAGATCAGGACTGAAAAAAATAACTTGTGATATCTGCCAGGAAGATGGAGAAAGCAGTGCATGGAGAAAGTGTATATAAGACAGGTGTTATATAGGGTATGTGTGTGTGTGTGTGTGTGTGTGTGTGTGTGTGCGCGCGCGCGCGTGCGCGCGTGTGCACATAATGGAATAATTTAGCCATGTAAATAAAAAACTATTGTAGAATGGTACTATTCTCTGTCTTTAGATCTGCATGTAATTGAGACAATAATGTGATAATCTTGCAATCACTTATTCCTTTTTTAAGGATGTAAGGACATTTATCACCAAAAATTTAAGAATTTGCCCAGGAATTTTAATTCATCTCTCAGGTATAAATAATGAATTGAATGATAACTGAATAATCTGGTAATGTCCTAATTATGGTAAGTGGATTAAAATGTAATGACTATTATAAATGATAAACAGAAGATTACATGTGAAGAAAACAATCAGCTGTACTATTAAACACTAAGAAATAACAAATAATAGTAAGCCTTTATCCATTAAGCTTCACTTTCTTTAGTATGATGGGTAATAGATACGCCTTTATGTAATTTTATCCTAAATACTCCTTGATGAAGTATCCGACTCTGATGTCAGTTATTCACTTCCTTAACTTTAGAAACAAGTTCTCATTAGTTCTATCTAACTTGGAGGAGTTCTCTCTTTGACGAACAGAAATAAAAACCTGACTTAGTTTAGAGAGAGATTAAAAAAAAAATCTCTGATGACCAGCTCTGCTTAGGAAACACTACTTATATAAAGATTCTCTTTTTAACATACAGACTTCAGAAATCTTGCTGATGTAATTATTGTCCTCTGAACTAACTAAGCAATTCCTTGACAAAGACTAAGAATTTCCACTAACACCATTCTTCTCAGTACAAGGGCTCAAAATTAGTTAAAATACAGAACTAATAAAATTAACTGAAGTTCATAGAGTTCAAGGATATGTCTTTCTGGCTTTGCCATTTCTTTTGATCTTCTCTCCTCCTTCAGCAACTTATATAGCCTTATTTTATAAATATGAAGTTATATATTTTCCCATATGATATTTATGACAGAGTACAACATATTTTTGAAAGGGCAAAAGTCAATATAAAATGTAATAAAACGTAATAAAAATTAAATATGACTTGCACATATAATATGATAGTATCATTAACAAGGAGGAAGGATTTCTGGTAGTCTTAGACTGTAGAATTCAAGAAAGGTGTATTCAAAGTAAAAGGTGGTTGGATGTATGATTAGAATAGCTACATTAAGTTCTTAAAATATAATTTCAGGTCTGTGTATTTAAGAATTCCTTTATTTTATGTGAATAATTACAACTACCCAGCTTCTTTTAACTCCTAAGAATTTAATATTCATAAAGTTACAAGTTGTGTATTATTGTGAAATCTTGGTCCCTACATACCTAATACACCAGAATATTAGTAGTAGAACTCCACAGTGTTGCAAATTCTCTTGTTAGCAGAATTAATGTGACCAATTCCAGTGAATGGGCTCTTTACGAAAGTTCAGTATGCATTAGAAAGAATAAGTAAAACAAAATTAGGTAAATATAAAATATTATTTTTATTTTCCATACACCTTTTATTAGGGTGGTGTTGAAACTGCTCATGGTGATAAAAAAGGAATTCTTGATCTCCTTTACTTATTTACATAAGTAAGTATATCTTTCAAAGGCTCACTGAAATAAAATGAGTTGATAAGGATGATCAATAAATATCTAATATATGTAGGCATTATGAATGTGTTGAGAAAAATATCCACTTTAGCTGTATCCCATAGGTTCTGATATGTACGGTTTTCATATTATTTTCTAGATACTCTAGAACTTTCATGGAATTTTTCCTTATCAGAAGAATAAAAAGTTGTTTAATTTTTTTGGCTTGTTTATTTTTATTTACTTTTATCTTGTTTTTTAAAAGTTTATTTATTTTGAGAGAGACAGAGACAGCAAGAGTTGGGGAAGGGCAGAGAGAGAGGGAGACAGAGAATCTCAAGCAGACTCTGCACTGTCAGCAAGGAGCCCAACATGGGGCTCAAATTCATGAAACCATGAGATCATGACCTGAGCTGAAACCAAGAGTTGGATGCTTAACCAACTGACCCACCCAGGCACCCCTGCTCCTTTATTTTTAATTTCCAAGTAGTAAGAAGTTTTTACTTTTATTTCTCTTACTTTCCAATTTGACTGACTAATGATTTGAAGAATGTTGTCTGTATTATTTGCAATTCTTAAAATTTACCGAAATTTACTTGTAGCCTAAAATGTGGTCTTTTTTTTTTTTTTTTTTTTTGGTGAAAGCATTATGATCACTTGAACAGGTTTATTTGAGTACAGATGTATAACCATATCTTAAAAATAACATCTGTGGGTGCCTGGGTGGCTAAGTCAGTTGAGTGTCCAACTCTTGATTTGGGCTATGGTCATGATCTCATGGTCATAGGTTGGGGCCCTGAGCATCATGAAGATTAAGATTGCTTAAGATTCTCTATTTCCCTCTCTCCTCACCCCTCACTCACTCATGCATGTGCACTCTCCCTCTTTCTCTCTCTCAAAAAACAAAAACCAATCTGTCCAACAAGTATTATACAGATACAGCAATAGCAGTGTCTTTTTATCACATGTAGGTAGTAGCAATATGAAGACTTAAGAATTGAAGGACTTGGATCTATTTTGCAAAAGCTGTTAACTGATTCTATGATATTTTGAATCTCAAAGTGACAATGGAAGACAGTAGCAAAAGTACAATGTAGTAGCTTTCACTGTGGTGATCCTATGTACTATCAAAAATAATCTAAATCTGACAAAAAAGCATATATAACCAAACAGAAAACAAGAAATTTAATTCTAAAGATGGCCTTTGAAAAAACACTCACATTCACAATAGTTTCATTGGATTCAAGAGATCTAATGCCTCCAATATACTTTTTCTCTAGTGTGACTATAAATTTGAGGAACTAAAAATCACACATATAATCCTATTGCTTTCTAAAGCTAATATTAAGATTGAGTCAGCAGCAGTTTGGTTTTTTTGTTTTTAAATAAATTCATCAACAGTTCAATGGTGGTGATAAGGCATGGTGAAATATCTCAGTTGAGGAATTGTAAGAATTTCCCACCTTCCCCAAATCTTATGGTCAAAGCACTAAGTTATAATGCTCACTCCCAATTAATGTTTACACATTTATCTTAAATATCTACACTTAAAATGTAGATTGGTGAAAGGATAGGAAGAAAAGATTGGTAAAAGGTATTGACAATTACATAAATTATTCATATATCTTAAACTTTGGTGGTGGGAGACACAACTTTTGTTACACATTGAGAAACACTATACATATATTATTCCTCTACTCGCAGGGAAAATAATGTCAAGATTAACTTTCATAGCTTGTATCACAAAAATTTTCCCCCAACATACAAAATTATTAATTTAATGCTGAGAATATATTTTTTCCAACCTTAAATGTTCCCTTGAGTATGTAATTTTTCCATTCCTCTCCCATTCTTCTCTCCCCATCCCAATTCCTCTATAGTTTAATTTTCAACATGATAAATGTCAAAATCCACCTATTTTCAACCTACTAGTTCATTTATTTATTATAAGTAGGAATTTCAAACTACATTGTTTAAAAAATCCATTTCATTCTATTCATCAGTTACACACACACATACATATATACATATCTTTATACAAATATATATACTTATATATATTGAAAGAGATTTACACATAAATTTATCTAGCTATGTATTTTTTTAAATTAGTAAGCTGTGGTCAGAATTGTGAAGTAGAATTTTAGCTATTTAAAGAAAAGTTGATGGGAAAGACATTGGCACTAGATGAAATAATTCTTTTGGCAATTCTTTAGTGGTTTCCAGATCAAAATAGTATTAAAACTAAGAAGTAAAGGTCAGAATGAAATCTTAAACTGAAATTACTGAGGTAAAAATGCCAGAATGATTCCTTCTTTGGAGAGCCAGCCTCCCTTTCCCTTACTCCTGCCCTTACTGTTTGTAGTGACTTCTAAATGTAAAGTGATAGTAATAAAGCTAGCTAGCAATGCTGAGAAGAAATAAAATACCAGAACATCTCTTTTGTACATATTATTCAGATATAGAAGGTTGTCATAAAATTCTTGGTAAGTTTTCAAAGTTTAAACATTTAATCCTTAAGTACTAAAACATGCAATATTAATTGTTACCAGTGTTGAGTGCTTATTATATATTAGAGACTGAACTAGGTACTCTGCACATACCATTCTTAAAACAATTCTGCAAGGTAGGAATTATTATAATTATGCTCACTTTTACAAATAGGAGATTAGAGCAATTATAAAAATTATAAGATTATAAAACCAAAGAAGCAGGGTGAAATTTAAAACCAAGTCCATTTAACAGCAAAGCTCATGCTTTTTCTAGGGGTCTACTTCAGGAAATAAATACGATAGATGCATGTATAAGTTAATGTTAACTAGAGTTTTCTTCTTATAGTTATTTTCAAGTTTCCATTCTACTAGTCAGAGGGCAGTTTATATTTTGATTTTAAAAGGCCCTGTTGGGATGAGCACTGGGTGTTCTATGTAAGCCAATTTGACAATAAATTCTATTCTTTTTAAAAAAGCCATTTTTTATCTGTTTAGATTCTGACATTGATATATAGTATATAAATCTGAATTGTGATTATCCCAAATTTAGTGAATATGTTTTTATAGTGCATGCATACATTATTTTTTTGCATCTACTTTCTATTGTATTAAACATTTAAATCTGAACAAAGAGGGCTTCAAATAAACAATAGGATGGAAAAAGGGGACAAAATTTCAGATAAAATGTAAAAAAAATTAAAATATTTTGAAAAAAGAATTATATAAACATAAAAGTCAGACAAAATAGATACTTTAAAAAAGGATTCTGATAAAATAAGTATGGTATTTTAGATGGGCAATTTTAAGAAACCCATAAACTCATATAAAAATTGACTTAAGAAGAATGAACAATCAAATACTCCCTAATTAAAAGACAACAGGCTCAGATGGTTTTATAGATAAGTTTTACTGCATCTATAAGAAATAAAATCCCTTTCATACAAACTGATTGGACAGTAGAAAGGAGGGAGAAATATAATCTTAATATTAAAGACTAACAAGGACAGACTGAAAATTATAAATTTATCTCACTTAAAATTCAATATTAGCAAATCAAAATAGTCAGTATTTCTTTTTTTTGTAGTGACCTGCTAGAGTCTATCTCAGGAATGCAATTATCATAAATTTTAATAATGTTATACATTATTACCTTAAAGGAGGAAAATAGATGATCCTAGTCAATCCTTACCAGTAGAATAAACATCTGATCAAATTCAACACTCATTCATGGTAATTACTCTACTGTGAGAAAAAGAAAGGGAAACTTTTCCATATAGAAAAAGAGGGGAAATTCATCACCCAAATACAGTAGTTATCAAAAACATCAAACTTAATGGTGAAATTAGAAGAATTTTTATTAAATTCAAGTATTAAAAAATCTACCCACTCTTCTAACTTCTAACTTACTTCATACTATAGGTCTTGTTCAATGCAATAAGACAAAAAGAAATCAAAGATATATTAATAAAAGTAGTAACTAGAAAGTATGATTACATTAGCTTCATAAGCATCCAAGAGAATCCACAATCTATTAGATTTAAAAAAAGAATCAATTCCAAAATACTTATTTACTCAAAGGAGTTGAAAATTTTGTCCACACAAAAATTGCTCATGGATGTTCATGAAGCTTTGTGTATACTTGCTAAAACTTAGAAGAACTAAGATGTTATTCAGGAGGTGAATGGTTAAAAAACTGATACTCCAGAAAATGAACCATTATTCAGCACTAAAAAATGAGCTATCAAGACATGAAAAGACACAGAGGAAACTTAAATGCATATTACCGAGTGAAAGAAATCAATCTGAAAAGACTACATACCGTATGATTCTAACCCTATGACATTCTGGAGAAGGAAAAACTATGGAAACAGTAAAAAGATGTGTGTTCCTAGTGTTTGAGAGACAGGGCAGGAGGAATAGGTGGAACACAGTGTATTTTTTAGGGCAGTGGAACTATTCTGTACACCATAATGATGCATACACACAATTATACTTTTGTTTAAACCCATAGAGTGTACAAGGCGAAGAATGAACCCTAATATAAACTATGGACTTTGAGTGATAATAATTGTCAAGGTAGGTTTATCAGTTGTAACAAATGTACCTCTCTGTGGGGGATGTTGATAATGGGGAGACTATGCATGTGTGGGAGCAGGGAGCACGTGAGAAATCTCTGAACTTACTGCTCAATTTGGCTATAAACCTAAAACTGTCTAAAAAATAAATCCTATTAAAAACATAAATCAAACAAGTTTGCTAACTATACAATGAATCTAAAATAAATAATAATCTTTCTATTATACTGGTAATAATCAACTACAAAACATAATAGCATAAAAGATATTATGTATAAAACAATATAATGTATTCATTATGATCAACTAACAATCTCTAAATCCATATGTTAAAATTAATTTCTACCTTTCAACCTGCTTCTCCTACAGTCTTCCTTAATCAGTAAATGAAAACACCAAAACACTATTCTTCTAGTCTAGGCCCCAAATTCTGGATTTATCCTTGATTCCTCTATCTATGTCTCATAATCAATCAGCACAATCTCTTGGACTTGTGTTCAAAATATATCTGATTACTTCTCATCCCCTCCACCGCTAGACCTTTGGATACAAATCACCATACTTTCTCCTGGGTCTCCATTTTGCCTTTGTCCTTCTATTGTCTCTTTTCCATACAGTAGCCCAAATAATCCTTTCACACATAAGTCAGATAATGTCACAAATCTGCTCAAAATCTTAGAACAGCTTTGCCTCTCATTTGGCATAAAATCAGTTTTTGGAATTGTACAAGATCTTACCCACTGATATGTCTCTAAGTTTATCACTTTCCACTCCCATCGTCACTCATTACATTCTATACATAGTCTCCTTACTGTTCCCCTACAAAGTATGCTACCTGCACTTGCAAGATGGCACATGTCAGTATGAGAGTGACTCATAATGGATATAGAGTTTTATTTTGGGGGTGATGAAACTATTCTGGAATTATACAGTGGTGACAGTTGCACAACTTTGTAAATATTCTAAAAACCACTGAATTTTACACTTAAAAAGAGTGAAATTTATGCTGTGCAAATTATAGTTCAATCAATTAAAAAAAACACACATCCTATGTTGTCTTAATGATGGGGGCTCAATTTTGGTGTTAGTATTTACTAGCTATATAAACTATTAATCCCTTTCTGGGTTTAGTTTCATGCTCTTATTATGAAATAGGGATAATCATACTTTGTTATAGGTTCCTATGAGGAGTAAATTACGTGTCTACATTTAAAAATTCTGGTATATTTTTGGGGCGCCTGGGTGGCGCAGTCGGTTAAGCGTCCGACTTCAGCCAGGTCACGATCTCACGGTCCGTGAGTTCGAGCCCCGCGTCAGGCTCTGGGCTGATGGCTCAGAGCCTGGAGCCTGTTTCCGATTCTGTGTCTCCCTCTCTCTCTGTCCCTCCCCCGTTCATGCTCTGTCTCTCTCTGTCCCAAAAATAATAAATAAACGTTGAAAAAAAAAAAAAATTAAAAAAAAAAAAAAATTCTGGTATATTTTTAAGGTGACACCACGTATTCAGATATTATAATTCCCTTATACCTTTATTTTTACTTAATTTTTACAATTCCCAGCTCAGTGTTATCTTATTAATTTCTATACTTCCTCACCTTCCCCTTCATTAAATGCCATTATAGTTACCTAAAAACTGCTCATCTGCCAAAGGATATCTTTCTAGTATGGAGATGTGAATTAATGTTTTTCTTATATAAAGAGGATATGTTTTACAATTTGAAAAGAAGAAAACTACAAGTTTTTATATAGAATCACTAAATTTAAGAGTTCAAGCAATCTTACAGGTCATGTAGAACCACCCTTAGTGATAAATGAGCTCTTGTGCCAAATCCATTAGTTGGCACTAACATCATCTGCTGGGGGGAGCCTGGGCGGCACAGCTGGTTAAACATCCAACTCTTGCTTTTAGCTCAAGTCATCATCTTGTGGTTTGTGGGTTCGAGCCCTGCATGGGGCTCTTGGCTGCCAGCATGAAGCCTGCTTGGGACACTCTCTCTCTCTCTCTCTGTCCTTCCCCCACTCACATTTTCTCTCTCTTTCTCTTTCTCTCAAAATAAATAAACTTAAAGCAAATGTATCTGCTGGAACACTTCCAGTGTTCAAGAATTTATTTCTCTTCGGGAGGCTCAGTCTACTTTTGGAAAACTGTAATGCAAATATTTATTACTAGTGTAGGTTCTTATTCTAGTTTTATCTCTTAAGATATTTTGAAGTATCTTACCATAATTTTTCATACATGTAATCATATAAATGTTTTCCTCTTTATTATCTATATTTCTGGAAGCAGAAACTGTAATTACTTAAACTACTTTGTATTCAACCACAATCAGAATCACGTTTATAAGTATCTTTAATAAATACAATTATGTCACAATGGGATAATGTGAAAACATGGATTCCCTCATATTTGGGGAACATGAAAAATCACAGAAAGAGCAAAGAGGTGAAAATTGCAAATTCTTGCAAAAATATCTAGTTCTAAAAATATCTAGGGACAAAATCTATTGTTTAACATATATGAAAGAAAACTGAAAATGTTTTGTCACTAAAATGTTACTTTTATAAAGGTCAGAGTCTATCCTATTAAATTTATTAAGGTATCTAAAAAACCCTATATACATATTAATTGAAATTTAATTTCATGGAAATAATTAAGATATTGTAATACTGGAATGTTTGAAATATATGAATTATTATAGCTGAAAGCTTAGTCAACTATATTTATAAAGCCAAGTATTTAGAAAGAATAATAATGTTGAAAGAGCTGACTGGCATAGCTTTTCAAAATGATATGTATATATTTTTTGGTCAATCATCAATTAATAAGTACATATTATTATTCTTATATATTAATAATTTTGTCTTTCTCTATTTTTATAATTCTTCCTTTTGCTTCTGTAATCCTTTTAGTAATATGACAAGTTGAGACACTGTGATTATACAGAAAAAATGTGTAACTTTCTACCTGAAGGAATATGTTAATCTTAGTTATAAAACTAAATACACACAAAGGTTTTTTGAAAGTTGCGTAAGTACAATCATACATAAGAGAATATATATGTAAAAGGGACATAAGTGATAATATTATTATGAGCAATAATTATGCTACACTGTATTTTTAACATCCATCTTCCTTTAGAGTTTGTAAATTAAATTTGCAAATACATACCAAATCTGTTTTCGGAGGATCTGGACACTCAGTGGAGAAAAAAGGTGTTGAACTTCTGACTCCACTGCTATCAGAAGTTGGCTTTGGAGGTTGAGCATGCTGTCTGTAAGTAGCACTTTTAGGAGTCCAACAAAAGAGGTTGATTGATTCTCGCACACAGCGTTCAATGTCAATTTCTAGATAGAAAATTTTTTTAAAAAGCCAAACACTTAGAATTTGAATTGCTACATTTATATAAAAAACACTATCTTTCCTAAATGTATATCCAATATGGCTAAAATGATAACCAATTAGAAAAGATGTGAGTGAAACTATAATGGAGATATTAATCAGCATATATATGACTAGAATGGCAGCAGTATTTTACATTATTGTATATATACATATATACATACATTTATACATGTAAATATATTCATATATTTCATGTGTGTTTTATTTGGCATTATCTACATATATACACACATACATACATACAATATATATGTTGGAATATTTCAATATATCATTATTTAAACATCATGGAATATAACACATCTTATTTAAGAATCTGCCTCATTCACTCTAATAATATTCTCAATTTTTCAAAGTAAAATAGAGGTTGGAGAAGGGAAGGCTGCAATTAGGGAGCGGATAGGCAAAAGATTCAGATCACCAGGACTTCTAGTGAAGTATACTAAAAGTTTTATTTTCATCTATCAAAGGAGATATAAAATAAGCAGGAAAAAATTTATTAAAATATCAATTTTCAATTTTAAAAATAATTTTCTGAGTTAAATGAAGAAAGGCATAAGTGAAGCTTCATATATAGAAAAATTAAATGCACTTGGTTAAAATGATAAAAAAGGAAACATTTTCATAGATTTTCTTTTCTTTCTCAAATCTGAAATTCATGCATCTTTGATACAGAGTTAATAAAAATAGGAAGGTTATCACACTCCAAGTTATTGTTTGTTTTGATGGTACCATAGTTCTTCAGGAGGTCAATATTCCTGATGTGGAGTAAGCTGTTCCCATATGGAGAAAGTGGACAGTGCTCGCTTTGGCAGTACATATACTAAAATTGGAGAAAGTGGACAGACCATAGAAAGGCAGTAGAAATTCAAGAAGTTGACTAAGATCAAGGAGTTTAGCATAGGCTAGCTTTTCCCTTTCTATATTCCTAACATTAGTAAATGGCAGATATTCTCATTTTCTTTGTAAATCCAAGTATAGCTTAGGTAAGCAATGAAAAAAAAACATACTTCATGCTTTAAATTACAAAGGGATAAGTTCCCTATTTCTCTTTTTGAAGCAAGGAACTTATACATAAGGGAAGAAGAACATATGTCTTTTTAAAAAAAAAAAAATCTATTCTGCTGCTTCCTCTACCTCCCCAAATTAAAACTGGGAAATTTTTATTTTTTTTATTTATTAATGTTTTTACTAGAGGGAGAGAGACAGAGAGAGAGAGAGAGAGAGAGAGCAAGCACGTGTGCTCTGAGGGAGGAGCAGTGGGGGGAAAGGGGGAAGGAAAGAGAGAGAGAGAGAGAGAGAGAGAGACAGAGACAGAGACAGAGAGACAGAGAGAGAGAGAATGAATCTTAAACAGGCTCCATGCCCAGTGCAGAGCCTGATGCAGGGCTCACTCTCACAACTGTGAGATCATGAACTGAGCTGAAATCAAGAGCTGGATGCTTAACTGAGCCACCCAGGCACCTAGGACATATGCACTTAAGTCAATTCTGTGGATGGTACATTTGCAATTGCCTACTTTTGTAGGGAGGAAAACACTTGGAGCAGTAAAAGAGAAATGAATACTTAGTGAGAATCTATTACATGAGAAACATTTAATTCTTACAATGATTCTTGTAGAAAGTTATTGTAATCTCTCATTTCTATTGAAGATGAAGAAACTAAGACATAAGGAAACTGAGTGATTTAATATGGTAAATGTGTTATTATGAGTAGAATGTCCGAGGTTTCTAAAGGGTTATAAAGCATCTTTTATTTCTCAATTCATTTAGATTTGGTGTATGGACAGCAGGCCCGGAAAGACCAGTTATTCAATTAAGCATTCCTTTATCTGCTATTAGTGATGTTTACCAGATTCACAGTTGGTTACTTCCATGGCTACACAAAGAGGTCAGGTTTCATCATTCCATATGCTCTTCCTAACATAAAATATATTTAAAAAAAAAAAAACCAGTTAAGCATGTTTTGAGACATGGGTCTATTTATTTGAGCAATGGTAAATACAGTGAAATATATTTAAAAAAAACCCTATAACATGATCAAGTTGACACTTCCTCCACAATAAGAAGAACACAGATACCAATTGGAATAAAAATCAAAGTTCAAGATGGGTTCTCTACTCAACTTAAGAAGGAAGAGAGATGCTGAATTCATTTTAGAAAAATTCCAGTTAATATGTTTAAGATAAAAATTTGAAGCTAAAGAGAGAAAACCCTGTCATTTAAAAAATTTGATCCATTTAATACCATTTAATCGCCAAAAAAAATTTTTTTTCAGACCATAGATTTTGTATAAGTGGTGCTTGAATCAGTCTGACACATCTGTTGCCCAGTAGGAGCTTGAAGTCATGTCAATGATCCAGATTAGGAGTTGTAGTTCAGTCATTAAATCACTAGCAATGGAAAAGTCAGTTGTATCTGCTTCCAACACACCCTACCAGTACCATAAAAATTTTACAGTGAATCCTGAGAATTTACTGGCATCCACCCTAATTCCACTCCAATTATTAGTACTGGCAGATATCCCATTCTCCATTCACTTAACCCATGTCACCTCTCCATCTCAAAAATCCCTCCAAAGCACTTTATCATAACCAAAATATTATGCAAAAAGTACTCTGTAATTGTACGTCAAAATATGCAACTATTCTTAAAAAGTAATATTATCTTCTCCTGGGACACAACTTTTTTTTTTTTTAATTTTGCATTGTAATTTTAATATAATGCATTGTGAATAAAGCACGTTCCCTGGATTATGGTTTCCCAGGTTTGATTCTAAGCTCCATGAGGAACTTTGTGACTCAGAGAAATAACTCCTCTAAATCCTGATTTCTTTGTCCTCATGCAGTACTATCATATCTCTCAGAAAGACTGAACTATGTCCAAAATAATAAAACACATCTCATATTTCATTTGGGCCAGAAGAGGTGGAAAATACCTCTCTCCTGAAGACCTCTGTTCTCTTGCTCTAGTGGCTATGAGCGGCTTCCAAGATCTAGTGAACAGCTGTTGTCCTGGCATTTCTCTTTACTATCATCTAATTCCCTTTGGCTCTCCTCTATATTTAATCTTTAATTTGAAGGGCAAGACATTATTTACTCTTTCTTGATTTACTCCATCATTTTCGTGGAACTCATTTTCCAGTAGCTTTTATGAAAGCTATTAAAAAATATATCTTTTAATATATTTATTCTGTCCTTGACTGTTGGTTGGAGTAGGCAGAGCATTCTAGGGTTGAATTTTTTTCCTTCAGTTATGAAAAATAGTGCTCCATTGTCTTCTGAGAAGTCTGATATGATTCTGAATTGAAATAATTTGTATGTGATTTTCTCCTTTTCTGTAAACTTTTAGGATTCTTGGTGTTCTAAAAATTCAAAATGATATATGTAAAAGTATGTCACTTCATTATGCTAGGTATTTGATGGTCCTTTTGTAATCCTTCACTTACAGAGAAAGTTCTTGTTTGATGTCTGTGATGCTTTCTTTCTGTTCTTTCTTCTCTCTTATTAAAGAAATCTTGAACACCCTGAGTTGGTTTTCTAATAATTTTGTCTTTTCTTCTTACTTTGCATCTGTATTTTTGTTTTATTCTCTGAGAGATTTCCTAAGCTTTATCATCTAACTCTTTTATTAGAAAGCTCACTTGCATTTCCACATCATTTTTAATTTCCAGTAAATCTTTTTGTTGTTACTTAAAAAAACTGATTTGTCATAGTTGCAATATCTTCTTATAACTATCTTTCTTAGGATATTCTTTTATTCAGTTTGCTGGTTTGTGTCTTTTAGAGGTTTTCTATAGAGATTTGGTGACTTATGACTACATATTTAAAAAGAATAGTACTGAAAATCAAATTGGAAGTTTTGTATATGTGGAAAGGTCTTGGTGACTAGTAGATTGACTGTTGGGTAACTTTGAGACACGGTCATTTGTTGGAAGACGCCTAAATAAGGTATTTCTCCCTCTGGGGACGTTCCATCTCTCCAGAGAATAATTCTCTGTCTAAACTAATCTTTGCCAGCATTGACCATGGAGGAGTGTGGGGGTTCTAACTACATATATTCTCTTACTTCTGCTCTCTGCTATGCTATTGACTCTGAGTCTCAAGATACTTTGATTCTAGGGGTGCCTGAGTGGCTCAGTCTGGTTAAGCATTGGACTTTGGCTTTGGTCATGATCCCAGGGTTTGTGGATTTGAACCCCGCATTGGGCTTGCATCAGGCTCTCTGCTGACAGCATGGAACGTACTTTGGATCCTCTGTCCCCCTCTCTCTCTGCCCCTCCCCATCCTACACTATCTCTCTCTCTCAAAAATAAACAAACATTAAAAAAAAAAAAAAACAAAGAAGAAAGATACTTTGATTCTATTACTCCAAAGAATACCCCTCCAAATTTACTGTTCACATGGATATGTTTTTTGTATTATTTGCAAAAGTAAATATATTTAAGTCACAAACAGCGAAGACTTCTGTCTTTACACCAATTCCCTCCATTACACTTCATTTTGTGTTAGGCAACATTAGAGTGGCTAGGGGCACTTTGAGATATAACTAAGAAAAAGCTAAATCAGGAATAGTTACGTAATTTCATTTAATGGGATATGGTTTTGTGATTTGAAGTCACTTTAGGGTATTGACAAAAGAATTTTTTTAATGTTTATTTTTGAGAGAGAGAGAGAGAGAGACAGAGTGCAAGTGGGGGAGGGGCAGAGAGAGAGGGAGACATAGAATCCGAAGCAGGCTCCACTCTCTGAGCTGTCAGCACAGAGCCTGACGCGGGGTTCGAACTCACAAGTTGTGAGATCATGACCTAAGCGGGTCGGACGCTTAACCGAATGAGTCATCCAGGCATCCTGACAAAAGATTTTCTCCTGGATGAAACTCTAGCCAGGTTTATTTACATCCTTTCTTGACTATGCCTCAACTTTTGCTTATAAAGACTTGTCTCCCAGCCTCTGTGGGAAGGTAGGAACCTACCTTTGGTAAGTGCCAATTAGCAAACCTAGATGGGTTTCACATGGGCCAATGCCCTCTTTCACACTTCTGTAAGTTTTCATTTTCCTGAATCTTCTGAGCCCCCTACTCACCCACCCTCCCCACCTATTCTCTCATTCTTCCTTTAAAATGCTCAGTTACCTCTGTACAAAATGAAGTTCAATTCATGTTGGACTCTTATCTACTGTAAGAGTATATTACTTAACTAGGATCTGGCTTTGTTTATGTCTGACAGTATAGAAAAGTTGCTCTAGAAATGATGTCCTGGAATATTCTTATCACCCACTATATAAGAGTAGAGGTATAATGTAAAATTATGTGTCCCAGCACCAGTTGTTTATGGGTAGGAGAAATGGTTGAAATATACACAGCCAAACATCAGGCTTAAGCATTCTTCCAAACATTAAAATGTAAAATTGTAAGCAGAGAATCTGGTTCCCATTGATGTGTAATCAAAAGAGAAATGCTCTCCTTTTAGGAATATGCTTGATAATGTTACATATACAGTTATAAGTGCATCATTAACTTTTTTTCTTTTTTAATAGGAATTTCACAAAATAGCATTTCTGTATTTATAGGAAAGAAATCTGCAGCACCACAACAGAGGGTATTATCTGTGTTAAGTCACATGTCTTATGCATTCCCACTATCAATAATAAAAAAACAAATTTCAACCAACACTGCCAGTGGAAAGACTGATTTTTTTTTTTGTATAGAAAATATGTACAATTATTGTCATGTGTAGAGATAATCAATGAGTATGAAGCAAAAAAGGAGGAAAAAATACAGAGGTATCTGACATTTAATAATTAAAGTATTATGTTATTTTTCCTTTTTGTAATTTGTCATGATCTCTTTGCTCGTTCTCAATATTTTTTTAATGGTCTAATTTTGTACTGTAATTTATATCCTCTTAAATTTCTCCACATTGTTTAAGCTTCAGGTCCACAAAATCTGGCCATTTCCCTATCTTACCGTCTTCTGTTAGGTGGCAGAGAAGACACGTGGCTAGCAAGGTGGGTGCAAAGGCTGACAGAGGTGGGAGAAATGAAACTACTCCTTACGTGTACATTGAACTAATTCCTCTGTTTTTTTCTGCCTCATTTTCATTCACTTTCAATTCGTGAGACTTTGGTGCTCTGCACCAAGAACTGGCTTGCTTCTTGCTATTATTCTCTTTGCAGGAAGGTTTCAGTTCTCTTTGCTTTTTATTAAGGGAATTATTGATGTAATTTTGTTCTATCTTCTAAATATTTGTTGCTGTTTCTTGTCTACTAGTGCGCTTCTTACATTCTCTTTGTATTTAGGATTATACTTTTTTTCATTCCCTTACTGTTTTGCTTTAGTGATGTTTCACAAGGCAGTAGGGATAAACATACATGTACAATTTGTCATTCTTAATTGGAAAGGTCTCAAACTTTATAGGTTCTGGTTTAAAAGGGGTGGGAATGAATTTAGGAGATGAATATGGTGGGCTTGAAGCCTCACTCCCTTGGTCTAGCTCTTGATCTAGTGGCATTTATAAAGTGGTATAATAATAATAATGGTATACTGGAAAGAGCATTAACCTGGGAGGCAGCATGATCTGGGTTTAAATTTCAATTCAATGACTTACAAGCTGTATAGCTCTGGCCAAACTCATTTTTCTGTTTTTTTTCCCCTCAATCATAAAATAGGGATAATATAAAACACATGAAAATTTTTAGCACTTCAACTGAAATTTTAAAAATCATAAGCCTTAGATCCCAGTTAGTCCAGGATCTTGTTTTAAACTCAGTTAAAATATAGGTTAAATTTCTATTTTGCACTTGGTAGATTTCTACTTAGAAAGAGATTGCCTTTTAAGAAATATTCTTTTCTACCTTTCAAACTCTAAAAATTTGGAATGCTATTTAGTCATATAAAGAAATGGGCTTTGAAGCCATAAGCAGACATGGGGCAAAAAGTCTGAAAAGCCTGCATACTCTATGATTTCAACTATACGGCATTCTGGTAAAGACAAAAGTACTAAGACAGTAAAAAAATCACTGAGTGCCAGGGGAGAGTTGGGTAAGGAGAGTAGAGAGAAGGACTGTATAGTTGCAGCACAGGAGATGTTTAGGGTGGTGAAACTGTTCTGTATAATGCTGTAATGGTAAATATATGACATTACTCACTTGTCAAAACGCACAGTACTGTTCAAGACAAAGGGTGAACCTTAATGTAAACTACTGACCTTAGTTAATAACAATTTATCAGGGCGCCTGGGTGGCTCAGTCAGTTAAATGTCTGACTCTTGATTTCGGCTCAGGTCATAATCTCACAGTTTGTGGATGTGAGCCCTGTATGGGGCTCTGTGCTGACAGTGCAGAGCCTGCTTGGGATTCTGTCTCTGTCTCTCTCTCTGCCCCTCCCCCACTCTCTCTCTCTCTCTCGCTCTCTCTCAAATTAAATAAAGAGAAGAACATACACTCCTTTAAAAAAATTTAAAAAATATTACAAGGGAATAGAATTTGGGAACAATTTTTGCAAAAATAATAATGCTTTTCTCCTGTGTTCTTTCTTCAAGAATTAAAGAGTTAGTATAAAGTGAAGGAAAGGAGGAAGAAAGGAGAGGGAACTTATAAAGATTGAATGTTACAAGTTATTTATGTATTTTTAAAATATTAAAAGCTGGGTGCCTGGGAGGCTCAGTTGGTTGAGCGTCTGACTCTTGATTTTGGCTCAGATCATGAACCCAGGGTCATGGGATGGAGCCCCTCATCAGGCTCCTCACTGAGCCTGGAGCCTGGAGACTGCTTGAGATTCTCTCTCTCTGCCCCCCTCTCCTGCTCTAAGATTAAAATAAAATAAAAATAAACATAAAATAAAATATTAAATACTACATGTACTTTAAAAAAAGTCATACATACTGTGTATGCATAATCAGTACCATATTTTGTGGCAGCTGCATTATGTATGTTATCTTTAGTGCTCATCATAATACTAAAGCAGATATTATTATCTCCATTTTACTGAAACTTTCCTAATGTACAGAATTCTCAGTGAGATTAAAAATTTTTCCAAATTCACGCAGCTACTATGTGCCAGAAGTGGGATATGAACTCACATCTATCTCATCCATAGACAGCTTTTTTAGCAGCAGAACTACACTGAAAGTTTCCCTGTTCACACAGGTTGTGAGTGGTAGAGCTAGGACTTAAATCCTTATCTGTATTGACTGCAAAGTCTGTGCTATCTACTACATTACACTGTCTCTGAGCAATGAAAAGAAATATTCTTCTTAGTCATAATATACACTCAACATAGAAGGTCTACTTGACTTCTTCGATAATTCCTCAATTGTTTTAGCTAACAAGGAAATCAATATGACTGATATCTACTTTAATAATTTATAAAGGGATGCCTGGGTGGCTCAGTCAGTTAAGCATCTGACTTCGGCTCAGGTCATGATCTCACGGCTCATTGGTTTGAGCCCTGTGTTGGGCTTTGTGCTGACAGCTCAGAGCCTGGAGCCTGCTTTGGATTTTGTGTCTTTCTCTCCCTCTGCCCCTCCCCTGCTTGTACTCTGTCTCTCTCTCTCTCTCAAAAGTGAATAAATGTTAAACAATTTTTTTTTAATTTATGGTATCTGTCTTTCTCTGTATGACTTATTTCACTTAGCATAACACTCTCCAGTTCCATCCACGTTGCTACAAAAGGCCATATTTCATTCTTTCTCATTGCCAAGTAATATTCCATTGTATATATAAACCACAGTTTCTTTATCCATTCATCAGTTTATGGACATTTAGGCTCTTTCCATAATTTGGCTATTGTTGAAAATGCTGCTATAAACGTTGGGGTACAAGAACCATGGAAGGGGGGAAGGGAAAAAAAAAGTTAGAGGGGGAAGGAGCCAAACCATAAGAGACTCTTAAAAACTGAGAATAAACTGAGGGTTGATGGGGGGTGGGAGGGAGGGGAAAGTGGGTGATGGGCATTGAGGAGGGCACCTGTTGGGATGACCACTGGGTGTTGTATGGAAACCAATTTGACAATAAATTTCATATTAAACAAAATTATAGAAAAAGCCAAATGGGGTGATTGCTACATTTATACCATCAATAGGAAAGCATGTCATGGTAAAATGGAAAGTGAAAACAAGCATAATAATGATAATGGCAAAATTAATAATAATAATCACTTCACTGCATTTTCTCTATGCCAGTCACTGCTCTAAGTTGTTTAGATATACTGGTTTCTTTAAGACAACAACCCTATGAGGTAGGTACTATTATCATTCTCATATAATCAGAGGTAAGGAAACAAGAAGGTTAAGTCATGACCCTAAGATCACACAGCTGTAACTGCAGAGCCAGGATCTGAAACTTAGGTGACCAGTTCCACATGCCATGCTCTTAACAACTAGACTACTGGGTGTCTCTTTGTTGAAAGAAAAAAAAAAAAAAAAACTAGAAAGGACAATTTAAAAAAATTCAAGCTTATTTTGTTCACAAGGATACCAACTGAGTAGTATTTCCATCATATTACTATCAAATAGATGTTCTGAACTGTGAATTTAGCAATCTGCTTCAGCAAAGAATTTAGTTAAATTTGCTGTTTGCTTATGCTTTTAAACTCAGTTGATAGGGATTTCAGTAAAGTATAATGTATTTAGTAAGTTCAAATCAATGTTTAATCCTATCCTGTCTTTATCTACAAAGTCTGTCTCAAGAATTAAAGTGAAATATAGAGTTATCTTGTCTATCCTTTTTCTGTAGTCTTAAAAAGCTTATTTCAAATATGTTCCAAACTTATGTCACATAATACTTTGCTTAGAAAAGGCACATTCTGTGTGTTTGTGTGTATATTAATCTGGATTCACATTTTAAGACTTCCCATGATTATTTCCAGTTCCTTCAAGCATCAACTACAGTTAGGAAGCTCAACATGGTGAAAAAAGAGATCTCTTTAGATTTAGGAAAGACGTCCCAAATAAGTGTCCTTCGATTAAAAGTAAAACACAGGTGTACTTTAGAACAAAGCCTACATCTGGACCCTTTCTGTTTTTTTTTTTAAGTCATATTTTTATTAGAACCTCTTTCTTCCCCAACAGGAATTATAGACAGTGGCCAAACAAGTGATGAGCTAGAATAATGCTACTGAGGATCAAGGCAATTCACAACAATAGAATGCATCCTATTTAAGAGGTAGGTAGAGTTTAACAATTTTTTTAATGTTTATTTCTGAGAGAGAGAGAGAGAGAGAGAGAGAGAGAGAGTCAGTCAGGAGGGGCAGAGAGAGAGGGAGACACAGAATCCGAAGCAGGCTCTAGGATCTGAGCTGTAAGCACAGAGCCTGACATGGGGCTAGACCTCACGGACCGTGAGGTCATGATCTGAGCTACCCAGGTGCCCCGGTAGAGTTTACCTTTTTAATAAGTCAGTTCTAACAAGCATATTCTTATTTTCTGATTTCAGAAATAATAATTTTACTTTCATGGACAACCAGAGTTACTATTAACATGCCTATACAATGTGACAACAGATTCTTCCATAAGTGTTTAACTGGTACATTTATGTATGAAATTGGAAAGGCATTAAATTTGCTTGATTCCAAAATGCACAATCAGCATTTGTGATTTTTTTTTTCCTTTTTAGAACTGACCAGAAAAATTCTTTTAATCCTAATCAATCATCTTCTGTTTACTTTGGCAAGTTGGAAATGAGAGCAAAATATATGCAAGGTACAGACAGTATTCCTACTTTGTGAAACTAGCTTCTTTGTTACTGTTTAACATCAAAAGATTAAAAAAATAGTGCGATTTTCAAAAGGAATCTATTGCCCAGAAACAAATAATATAAGAAGTGAACTATTTCCTCATATACAAAATAATTTAATTAAACTTTGATAAGTTAGAAAGGTGGTACTTTCAATTTGGGGGAAAGAAGGAAGGAAAAATTAAAAAAAAAATTAAATTTTAAATTGTTATTATTTTCCCAAAAGGATGAAGACTTGCAACAACAGAGAGTTGGTGAAGTACCAGATATAGATCATCAGCTAAATAAAAATCAGGGTAGGTAGCAGTTTCTTTTTCCTCTTGAGTGTGCTTAATAAATATGTAATCTTAAGGTACCTTTCTTTTGTTCTTCATTTGTTTTTTAAGCAAATTTAACTCTTAGATAACTAAATGTGTTTCTTATCAGCAGTTACTTGTGTCTGCCTAAAAATATGGAGAACAACAACAAACTCAGAAAAGGGTTGGAGCCAATGAAATGCTGTTTGAAGAAAGTAGAATTTTTCTACCTGAAAAAATTTTGGTTTCTGCAAAAATACAGTTTCATTTTTTAATTCCACAGATTGTTATATCCTAGGTGACCAGATTACTTTGATCTTTTCAGCCACAGCAGCAAAGTTTAGACCATAGTCATATTCCCTACATCCACACTTAGCAAATTTAACACCTAGATTTACAAACTCCTCACTTGTGAATATAATATATAGCTTGTGATTTGCCCTCCAAAGGGGACAGTGTTTCCTTTCCTCAAACTGTCAAATTGTTACTAAGGAGCTATAGATAGGAGAGCAAAGTTCCATGTGAATTACATCTCTGTGTAAACACAGATTCTCAAACAAGTAGCCTTTACTTACTCTCTATCAGCTGAAGATTAACAGGCGTGTCCTAAGATTAAAGGCAAATATGTTACTGCCCCCAGCTCTTTTACCCTTTTGGTGGCATCACTGACATAAAATTAAACCACAGCAATCTAATATGACCCAGGTTTGGACCTGTGCTGGAAGAGCAGGTGTGGTTACATGAGAGAGAGAATCCAGAGAAGGAAGTTGAAGCTCAAGAAGAGATTCTGAAAGTTTGGATGATTATTTTTGCAAATTGCTATAAGACTTCTCATTATTTTAGAATTAAATTTCATTTAGGGATTCCATTTATTTATATCTATACCTGGTAAATCAGAGAAGAGAAGAATGCACTCATTAAAGCCATTAGCCAAAAGCCGGTCCCGAAGCTGCTGGAGGATTGCTACTCCAATACAGAATGGGAAAGAGGAGTTCCCAAGGAGTAAGGTGTCCCAGAGGTGGAAAATTTTGTGCAGTGGAAATACATCTGTAAAACAACAAAATATGAATACAATTAAATAAAATAAAAAGACAAAATTACAGAAATTAAAACAGTAATAAGCTGTTTTACTAGACATGTTACAAATGGTTTATGGTCAAAACGAAGAACAAATATTGGGGTGCGTTGGTGGCTCAGTCGGTTGAGCATCCAACTTTGGCTCAGGTCATGATCTCACAGCTCATGAGTTCGAGGCCTGAGTCGGGCTCTGTGTTGACAGCTCAGAGCCTGAAGCCTGCTTCGGATTCTGTGTTTCCCTCTCTCTCTGCCCCTAACCCACTCGCATTCTGTCTCTGTCTCTCTCAAAAATAAATAAACATTAAAAAAACATTAAAAAAAACCCCACTAAGAACAAATACTACCAAAGTGTTTTTATAAAATGCTTATTTAGTTTTATAAAATGTTTATAAAAACTATTTTTGGTTTGGTTTCACAAAACACTTATGAGATTGTATATAATATTTATTGCTTCCTAAGGCATTTTTAAATATTAATAATCAGATTGGTCAAATAGATGACATTTTCTAACCTTTATCAATCCTGGTATAGTTGTTCCATTAATTATATTTCTTCATAGAATTTTCTTGTTATACGATTCTCACAAGCTTATTTACTTACATGAAATTTCATATTGTTTTAGATTCAGTATTGTTACGTTTCTATTATTCACTCTAAATAATAGCTTTATTAAGTTCACGTAAAATTTTTTTTCTATTTTTTGCAACTTTCTTTTTTTACATTTAATGATACTGTGCATATTTTTCCAGGCCAATGCATAATCTACTTTAAATATGGTTATTCCATTTAACATATGTACATATTTAAGCAGAATGTCCATTGTATTCATACCTGTAACTGATTAAAGTATCACATACACATACTTTTTGATTTCTAGAGGAATTCTAGGTTTGGAAATAACAAAAGTATTAGAGGATCTCTAAAAATTGAATCTCATTTGTTGTAAAAGTTGCCTTCCAAATCTTTATGTAAATATTATAATGTTAATTTCTTTTTCAACAGAAGGCAGAGATTTTATGAATGTCATGGCACGTAAGGTAGGCATCCTAAACATCACTATATAACACTCATCCTATATTACACTTTTTGATATTCAGCAGTGAAAACAATTTAATTTTTTCTACCCAACTCTATTACATTAGAATTATATAAGGATGGTTATGTAATTAAATCTATTTAATATCACTATAGCTATAATATACTGGGGCAGAAAGGAGCTATCCTTTTGTCAATACAATAGTAAAAGGAAGGGAAAAATTATACTTACGGGTAAACATGGTGAGAAACCAAGGGATGGCATAGAGCTATGGGTGGAAGAGGAAAGGGGTGCCATGCCGGGGACAGATAAAGAGGAAATAAAAGATAATTAGAATGGTTACCACTAAACTGAATGGTAAAAAATATTTTATACTTTGGTCTACTCCATTGATTAAAATAAAAGTAAATGTTGATAATTATAATTATTACCACAAATACTCTATTAAATAATATCATCTATTACAAATGCTACAGATGTCCCTTTCACCAAGGATTATTACACAGAATGTCTTCATTTCATCAGAGGAAATACTCAAGACACTGACTAACCCAAACACAATACTTGCATGCTAAGTCCAAGGATGAACTTTCAGGTTGCACCAAAATATTTTTGGGATTTTAATGGTCTTTATCAGTGTGGATTTACTCTTAGTATTTTCAAGAATTGATAAGATGGTTTTTGAAAAATGTCCAAAATGTCTCATAAGAAAGTATTGTGAAGCATATACTTTCTATTACCATTTTCTAAATTAACAGGAAGCTTCATAAGCGACTAAAAGTAATAAGATCTAAAAATAAAATAAATTAGTTCTTTAACCGAGTGACAAATTTATTTTCCTAATTTTACTGCCTAGGAATGAAATTACACACACAGACATGCCCACATACTTGTATATATACTTTCAACGAATTTATTCACATTTTGGAAGTGAGAAATCATGCTTAATTTCTAAATGTAGAGTAAAATTTCCTTTGTCAGTAGCAAGTATTGAAAATCACTAATAACATATAGAAAGATCTGAAAAGCTCTAATTTTATTTTACTTTCTGCATCAAAGCAGTCTACCATTAGACAAAGATTTCTATACTACCTATAGGGTTTAAATAAATATTCATCTAGGACCTATCAATTATGAAATTATGAATAGAGTAGCATATGTCTTTGCATAGCATACCACTGAGTATTTATGCTATCAAAATACCAGTCAAGAACCTTAAGTATTACTATGTACTACATTGAAGTCTAAGTATTATGTGTGAAATAAAGCCCATTGCTCTCCACAAGATCATCATTTATATACATTGACACATAGTTCTTTCAAGCAACATTATAAAAGGGAAAACTGCAAAGGAATACAACGGTATGTGACTTCACTGTAAAGAGTATGGGCTGTAGTAAACAATAAAATATAACAAAATCTGAACTCCTTAGCCTAATTTAAGTTTAAAAATAAAGTCACTAGGATGGTGGCGTAGGAGGACGCTGGGATCACCGCGTCCTGCGGATAACTTAGATTCCACCCACACCTGCCTAAATAACCCAGAAAATTGCCAGAAGACTAGCAGAACAGATTCTCCGGAGTCAAGCGAAGACGAGAGGTCCATGGAAGAGGGTAGGAAGGGCGGAGAGGCGGTGCGCGCTACACGACTGGCGGGAGGGAGCTAGGGTGGACGGGCAGCCCGCCGGCAAACCAGAGCCCCCGACTCTGGCTTGCAAAAGCAGAGGGGCCTGACGGAGTGTGTTTGGACACCCAGCGGGACTTAACATCTGGAAGGCTGTACATTAACAGATCTGCTCAGAGAGCGGGAGGGGTGGAGGACAACGGGAGGAAGAGTCGTTGGGCCCCGGACGACAGAGTACAGCTTGGCAGGGAACAAAGGCGCTCACCAGTGCCATCTCCCTCGCCCATCCCCCAGCCAAAATCCCAAAGGGGACCAGTTCCTGCCAGGGAACTTGCTTGCACCGCGCAAACACGCAACGCTGTGCTTCTGTGGATCTATCCCTCCGGGTCTGACTCCCTGCTGGTACCGCAGGGCTCCTCCCTAAGCGAACCTCTGAAGGAAAAGCGAGCTGATCCTACCCCTCCCACCCCTGTGCACCTTGCTGATCCACCCAAGCTAATATGCCAGATCCCCAGCACTACAAGCCTGGCAATGTGCAAGTAGCCCAGACAGGCCACGCCACCCTACAGTGAATCCCGCCCCTAGGAGAGGGGAAGAGAAGGCACACACCAGTCTGACTGTGGCCCCAGCAGTGGGCTGGGGGCAGACATCAGGTCTGACTGTGGCCACGCCCACCAACACAAGTTATTCAAGACAGTGCAGGGGAAGTGCCCCACAGTTCCTCGCCACTTGAGGGACTATCCAAAATGACGAAACGGAAGAATTCCGCTCAAAAGAAACTCCAGGAAATAATGACAGCTAATGAACTGATCAAAAACGATTTAAACACTGTAACAGAAAGTGAATTTAGAATAGTAGTCATAAAACTAATCGCTGGGCTTGAAAACAGTATAAAGGACAGCAGAGAATCTATTGCTACAGAGATCAAGGGACTAAGGAACAGCCAGGAGGAGATAAAAAAATGCTATTAATGAGCTGCAAAATAAAATGGAGATGACAATGGCTCGGATTGAAGAGGCAGAAGAGAGAATATGTGAACTAGAAGATAAAATTATGGAAAAAAAAGAAGCTGAGAAAAAGAGAGATAAAAAATCCAGGAGTATGAGGGGAAAATTAGAGAACTAAGTGATGCACTAGAGAAATAATCTATGCATAATTGGTATTCCAGAGGAGGAAGAGAGAGGGAAAGGTGCTGAAGGGGTACTTGAAGAAATAATAGCAGAGAACTTCCCTGATCTGGGGAAGAAAAAAGGCACTGAAATCCAAGAGGCACAGAGAACTCCCTTCAGATGTAACTTGAATCAATCTTCTGCATGACATATCATAGTGAAACTGGCAAAATACAAGGATAAAGAGAAAATTCTGAAAGCACCTAGGGATAAACGTGCTCTAACATATAAAGGGAGACCTATAAGACTCGTGACCGATCTCTCTACTGAAACTTGGCAGGCCAGAAAGGAATGGCAGGAAATCTTCAATGTGATGAACAGAAAAAACTATGCAGCCGAGAATCCTTTATCCAGCAAATCTGTCATCTAGAATAGAAGGAGAGCTAAAGGTCTTCCCAAACAAACAAAAACTGAAGAAATTCGTCACCACGAAACCAGCCCTACAAGAGATCCTCAGGGGGATCCTGTGAGACAAAGTACCAGAGACATCGCTACAAGCATGAAACCTATGGACATCACAATGACTCTAAACCCATATCTTTCCATAATAACACTGAATGTAAATGGACTAAATGAGCCAACCAAAAGACATAGGGTATCAGAATGGATAAAAAAACAAGACCCATCTATTTGCTGTCTACAAGATACTCAGTTTAGACCTGAGGACACCTTCAGATTGAAAGTGAGGGGATGGAGAACTATCTATCATGCTACTGGAAGTCAAAAGAAAGCTGGAGTAGCCATACTTATATCAGACAAACTAGACTTTAAATTAAAGGCTGTAACAAGAGATGAAGAAGGGCATTATATAATAATTACAGGGTCTATCCATCAAGAAGAACTAACAATTATAAATGTCTATGCGCCAAATACGGGAGCCCCCAAATATATAAAACAATTACTCACAAACATAAGCAACCTTATTGATAAGAATGTGGTAATTGCAGGGGACTTTAACACCCCACTTACAGAAATGGATAGATCATCTAGACACATGGTCAATAAAGAAACAAGGGCCCTGAATGATACATTGGATCAGATGGACTTGACAGATATATTTAGAACTCTGCATCCCAAAGCAACAGAATATACTTTCTTATCAAGTGCACATGAACATTCTCCAAGATAGATCACATACTGGGTCACAAAACAGCCCTTCATAAGTATACAAGAATTGAGATCATACCATGCATACTTTCAGACCACAATGCTATGAAGCTTGAAATCGACCACAGGAAAAAGTCTGGAAAACCTCCAAAATCATGGAGGTTAAAGAACACCCTACTAAAGAATGAATGGGTAAACCAGGCAATTAGAGAAGAAATTAAAAAAATATATGGAAACAAATGAAAATGAAAATACAACAATCCAAACACTTTGGGATGCAGCAAAGGCAGTCCTGAGAGGAAAATACATTGCAATCCAGGCCTATCTCAAGAAACAAGAAAAATCCCAAATACAAAATCTAAAAGCACACCGAAAGGAAATAGAAGCAGAGCAGCAAAGACACTCCAAACCCAGCAGAAGAAGAGAAATAATAAATATCAGAGCAGAAATAAACAATATAGAGTCTTAAAAAACAGTAGAGCAGATCAATGAAACCAAGAGTTCGTTTTTTGAAAAAATAAACAAAATTGATAAACCTCTAGTCAGGCTTCTCAAAAAGAAAAGGGAGATGACCCAAATAGATAAAATCATGAATGGAAATGGAATTATTACAACCAATCTCTCAGAAATACAAGCAGTTATAAGGGAATACTATGAAAAATTATATGCCAACAAATTGGACAACCTGGAAGAAATGGACAAATTCCTAAACACCCACACTCTTCCAAAACCCAATCAGGAGGAAATAGAAAGCTTGAACAGACCCATAACCAGTGAAGAAATTGAATCAGTTATCAAAAATCTCCCAACAAATAAGAGTCCAGGACCAGATGGCTTCCCTGGGGAATTCTACCAGACATTTAAAGCAGAGATAATACCTATCCTTCTCAAGCTGTTCCAAAAAATAGTAAGGGAAGGAAAACTTCCAGACTCATTCTATGAAGCCAGCGTTACTTTGATTCCTAAACCAGACAGAGACCCAGTAACAAAAAAGAGAACTACAGGCCAATATCCTGATGAACATGGATGCAAAAATTCTCAGTAAGATACTAGCAAATCAAATTCAACAGCTTATAAAAAGAATTATTCACCATGATCAAGTGGGATTCATTCCTGGGATGCAGGGCTGGTTCAACATTCGCAAATGAATCAACGTGATACATCACATTAATAAAAGAAAAGAACCATATGATCCTGTCAATCGATGCAGAAAAAGCATTTGACAAAATTCAGCATGCTTTCTTAATAAAAGCCCTCGAGAAAGTTGGGATAGGAGGAACATACTTAAACATCATAAAAGCCATTTATGAAAAGCCCACAGCTAATATCATCCTCAACGGGGAAAAACTGAGAGCTTCCCCGTGAGATCAGGAACACGACAGGGATGTCCATGCTCACCGCTGTTGTTTAACATAGTGTTGGAAGTGCTAGCATCAGCAAACAGACAACAAAAGGAAATCAAAGGCATAAAAATGGGCAAAGATGAAGTCAAGCTTTCACTTTTTGCAGATGGCATGATATTATACATGGAAAATCTGACAGGCTCCACCAAAAGTCTGCTAGAACTGATACATGAATTCAGCAAAGTTGCAGGATACAAAATCAATGTACAGAAATCAGTTGCATTCTTATACACTAATAATGAAGCAACAGAAAGACAAGTAAAGAAACTGATCCCATCACAATTGCACCAAGAAACATAAAATACCTAGGAATAAATCTAAGCAAAGATGTACAAGATCTGTATGCTGAAAACTATAGAAAGCTTATGAAGGAAATTGGAGAAGATATAAAGAAATGGAAAAACATTCCATGCTCATGGGTTGGAAGAATAAATATTGTTAAAATGTCAATACTACCCAAAGCCATCTACACATTCAATGCCATCCCAATCAAAATTGCACCAGCATTCTTCTCAAAGCTAGAACAAGGAATCCTAAAATTCATATGGAACCACAAAAGGCCCTGAATAGCCAAAGTAATTCTGAAGAAGAAGACCAAAGCAGGAGGCATCACAATCCCAGACTTTAGCCTCTACTACAAAGCTGTCATCATCAAGACAGCATGGTATTGGCACAAAAACAGACACATAGCCAATGGAATAGAATAGAAACCCCAGAACTAGACCCACAAAAGTATGGCCAACTAATCTTTGACAAAGCAGGAAAGAATATTCAATGGAAAAAAGACAGTCTTTTTAACAAATGGTGCTGGGAGAACTGGACAGCAACATGCAGAAGATTGAAACTAGACCACTTTCTTACACCATTCACAAAAATTAACTCAAAATGGATAAAGGACTTGAATGTGAGACAGGAAACCATCAAAACACTAGAGGAGAAAGCAGGAAAAGCCCTCTCTGACCTCAGCTGCAGCAATTTCTTGACACATCCCCAAAGGCAAGGGAATTAAAAGCAAAATGAACTATTGGGACCTTATGAAGATAAAAAGCTTCTGCACAGCAAAGGAAACAACCAACAAAACTAAAAGGCAACCAACGGAATGGGAAAAGATATTTGCAAATGACCTATCAGATAAAGGGCTAGTATCCAAAATCTATAAAGAGCTCACCAAACTCCACACCCAAAAAACAATCCAGTGAAGAAATGGGCAGAAAACATGAATAGACACTTCTCTAAAGAAGACATCCAGATGGCCAACAGGCACATGAAAAGATGCTCAATGTCGCTCCTCATCAGGGAAATACAAATCAAAACCACACTCAGATATCACCTCACGCCAGTCAGAGTGGCCAAAATGAAATCAGGAGACTATAGATGCTGGCGAGCATGTGGAGAAACAGGAACCCTCTTGCACTGTTGGTGGGAATGCAAACTGGTGCAGCCACTCTGGAAAACAGTGTGGAGGTTCCTCAAAAATTAAAAATAGGTCTACTCTATGACCCAGCAGTAGCACTGCTAGGAATTGACCCAAGGGATACAGGAGTACTGATGCATAGGGGTACTTGTACCCCATTGTTTTTAGCAGCACTCTCAACAATAGCCAAATTGTAGAAAAAGCCTAAATGTCCATCAACTGATGAACGGATAAAGAAATTGTGGTTTATATACACAATGGAATACTACTTGGCAATGACAAAGAATGAAATACGGCCCTTTGTAGCAACGTGGATGGAACTGGAGTGTTATGCTAAGTGAAGTAAGCCATACAGAGAAAGACAGATACCATATGTTTTCACTCTTATGTGGATCCTGAGAAACTTAACAGAAACCCATGCGGGAGGGGAAGGAAAAAAAAAGAAAAAAAAGAGGTTAGAGTGGGAGAGAGAGCCAAAGCATAAGAGACTCTAAAAAACTGAGAACAAACTGAGGGTTGATGGGGGGTGGAAGGGAGGGGAGGGTAGGTGATGGGCATTGAAGAGGGCATCTTTTGGGATGAGCACTGGGTGTTGTATGGAAACTAATTTGACAAATTTCATATAATAAAAAAAAAGGAGGGAATCAAGTACTGAAAAAAATAAAAATAAAGTCACTAAATATTAGTTTCATCACTATTATTTAACATTTTTTCTTTTTTTTTGCTTTATTTATTTATTTATTTTTTAATATATGAAATTTACTGTCAAATTGGTTTCCTTAACATTTTTTCTTTAAAGGACATGACATAAGTTATATTACAATACCTCTACCCTTCTGATCAAAGCCAATTATTTTGTCATTAGGAATCGTATATGAATTACTTCAGCAACACACTAACAATCTGTTTTGCCACATAGTGAAGAGGGCATGTGTATGAGGAAACTACACAAAGCAGGGAAGGAATAACTGGAAAAGATCAGAGGGAAAACTTGCCAGGCTCACACAAAGCCAGGAATAATTCATCTTACCACCAGTCAGAACAAACAAACAAACAAACAAACAAACAATCTGTAATAAACAAGGAACTGGGTAGAGTACTCAAAAATAGCCTTAATAATATTAGCGTAATTATGCTTCCAAACTATGCTGCTCTAGTCTTAATAAACCTTAGAGGCAAGCCTTGAAAGGATCAAATTGTTTCAGTATTAGTTAGCCAGAACTCAAAATAAAGCTCAAGGATATTTACAAGAGTAGAAAAATACCCAATATTCAACAAGGTAAAATTCACAATGACTGGAATCTAATTTTAAAAATACCAGTAATAAAAAGTAGCAAAAAAAAAAAAAAAGATGCATATGAGGAGAAAAATCATTGCCTCAAAATGTACACAGAACTGACATAAATGTTTGTAACAGCAGGAAATGACAGTAAAATACTTTATAACTGTATTTCTTATGTTCAAAAAGCTAAGGATGTTCATGTTATGTAAAGACATGGCAGATACAAAAAACAATCCCAAATCAAACTTTTAGAGATGAAAAGTACAGTGTTTGAAAGAAAAAATATACTGGATGGGATTAAGCAGATCAGACATTGCAGATAAAAAAAATGGTAAACTCAGAAACATCAAAATAGAACGTATGCAATGAAACAAAAAACCACCCAAGCATCAGTGAGTAACTTCAATTGGCCAAATATATATGTACCAGCAACACCAAAGGACAGAAAGAAGAGACGGGACAGAACAAATATTTGTTTGAACAAATAATAGTTTGAACATTTTCCAAATTTGATGAAAACTATAAACTAATAGATCTAATAACTTCAAGATCCCAAACCATGAAGAAAACCACACCAAGGCACATTGTACTCAAATTTCTCAAAATCAGTGGTAAAGAGAAAATTTACACCATATCTAGAGAAAACAAACAAACAAACAAACAAACAAAAACATTATGTAAGACTATCAATGAGAAGAATGTTTTCTTCTCAAAAAATGTTTTCTTATCAGTGCACAACAAATGGCAGTGGAGTAACATTTTAAAAATATTAAAAAATGTGTCCATATAGAACTGTATGCTCAGCAAAAATATCTTTCAAAGACAAAAGGTGAAATAAAGACTGTTACACACACACACAAACTGGAAAAGTTCATCAGCAGCAGTCCTGTACTGTAAGAAATGCTGAAGAAGTCTTCTGGGCAGAAGGAAAATGATACCAGATGGAAATCCAGATCTACACAGAAGAGTGAAGAGACATAGGGGTTGTAACTGTGTATGTGGTAGAATATAAAGGACTTATTTTTGAAAAATCTTTTAAAAGTAGCTGACTCTTTAAAGCAAAAATAATTTACTGTGGGGTTTATAACATGTAGAAATAAAACGTAGGACAACTGTAATACAAACACTGGGAGGGGAAAATGGAAGTATACGTTGTAAAGTATTTGTACTATCTGTGAAGTGATATATTATTTGAATGCAAACTGTAGAAATGTAAAGAATTATAATATAAACCAGAATTCTTAACTTCATCACTATTCACATTTTAGGTTAGATAACTTTTGCTTGGGAATGTCCTTTGCATTTTAAGATTATTGCAGCAATCCAGCCTCCACCCACCAGATGCCAGTAGCATTAACCCAGTTTTGTGAAAAATATCTCCACACATTGCCAAAAATCCTCTGGGAGGGAAAGCTGCCTATTTGAGGACCACTGTATAAATCCTAAGGAAACCAATTAAAAAACACAACTAAGTGTCACCTAACATGTCAACAAGGGAGATAAAATAAAATCATAGAAAAAATGTCCAATGAATTCAAAGAAGGCAAATAAAAAGGAAAAAGAAAAGAAAGAATTGATGGGAGAATGGAATAAAAATACCAAATGGTAGATTTAAAGGCAACCGTATCAATAATCACAAAAAAAGCAAATGGTTCTTGTGATGACTGATTTTATGTGTCACCTTGACTGACATGGGGTGTCCATTTATTAAACCTTATTCTGATTGTGTCTCTGAGAGTGTTTCTGGATGAGATCAACAGGTTGAATCAGCAGACTTGGTAAAGCAGATTACTCTTCCTTATGTGAGTGGGCCTTAGGCGATTTGTTGGAGCTCTAAATAGAACAGAAGGCAGAGTAAGGGAGAACTCACTCTCTGCCTAACTGATAGGATATAGCAGTGAACAAAACATAGTTTCAGCCTGTAAGGGGTTCATTAAGTAGATGTTCATTAAATATCCTTTCATTTCACTCCAGTTAGGTTCTTTCCTCCACTTCACCACCAAAATTGCTCTTATCTTGGTCATCAAAGACTTCCCTGTTGCTAAGTCTAATGGCCAGTTCTCACTCTCAATCCTTCTTTACCCATCATCAGGGTTTGACATAGTTAGCTACTCTTACCTTCTCAAAACATGCCCCACCCATTTGAGTTCCAAGATATCACATTCATCTAGTTTTCTTACTTTTCTGACTGTTACTCCATCTCCCTTGTTGGTTCTTCTTCATCTCCCAGACTTAACTATTGGCATGCCCTATGTCCTTGGATTTTCTATTTTTCTCCAGATGATTATGTATAAATAGTGCGAGGACTCCCATTTTTATAGCTCTATCCCAGACCTCTCCCCTGAATTGCAAACCTCCACATCCAAATGCCAGCTTGACATTTCCACTTGTATGGCTAACAGATATACATAACATGTCCCAAACTGAGCTCCTGAGACTTGTTCAAAATCTATGCCTTCAAGTATAGTCTTCCAAATCTCAGTTAAGAACAACTCTATTCTTCCAATTGCTCAGATAAAAAATTCTGGAATCATTCTTAACTCCTCTTTCTCCCACAGTGTACATTTGTCACCAGAAATCCTGCTAGCTCTACCTTTGGAACTGATCTAGAATGTAACAACTCCTTACCACCCCTACCACTAACTTTCTGATTCAAGTCCCTCTTGCCTAGATTATTACACTAGTGTATGATCAACTTTTTAAAGTTCCATCCTTGCCCCTCCTTGGGTTTCTCTTACCATAAAAACCAGAATGATCTTGTTAAAATGTTTAGATCAGAACGTGTCATTCCTCTGCTAAATAGAATCCAGTGGCTTTTCACCACTGACAATAAAAACTAAAGTCTTAACTATGTAATATATTTTGATGTAAAATTCGGTCCTCTGACTCTCATCTCCTTCCTTGTTCATTGGGCTCCAGTCACACTGGTCTCCTGGCTGTTCCTTCAACATCCCTGGCATGCTTACACCTTAGGGCTTTAGCACTTGCTGTTGCCTCTGCTTCACTGCTCTTTCCCTCAGTTCCTAAAGCCACTTATTCAAAAGCCAGTTTTTCTGTGAGGCTTTCCCTGACTCCCTTCCTGACTCTCCTTCCTTTTCTCTTCTCTTATCTTTTCCCCTCTCCTCTCCTTTCCTTCCTTCTCTCTCTCTCTCTCTCTCTCTTTTCTCTCTGTCCCTCCCTCAAGTTTTTATTTTAATTCCAATTAGTTAACAGTGTTATATTAGTTTCAGGTGTACAATATAGTGATTCAACAATTCCATAAATCACTTGGCATTCATCAGGACAAGTGTACTCGTTAAGTCCCATCACCTATTTAACCCATTCCCTTACTCCCCTCCCCTGACTACCTTATTTAAAAATTCAATTTCTTCTTCTTCTGAACACTTAACATCCATGTCCCTACTATAGTTTTTTTTTCCCCCCCCCCTCTTTGGTACTTACCACTATCCAACATATCTATTAGTGTATTTATCTTTATTATCTATTTTTTATTTTATTGTCTTTTTAAAAATTTTATCTTTTGGGGTGCCTGGGTGGCTCAGTCGGTTAAAGCGGCCGACTTTGGCTCAGGTCATGATTTCGCAGTCCGTGAGTTCGAGCCCCGCGTCGGGCTCTGTGCTGACAGCTCAGAGCCTGGAGCCTGTTTCAGATTCTGTGTCTCCCTGTTTCTGACCCTCCCCCGTTCATGCTGTCTCTCTCTGTCTCAAAAATAAATAAACGTTAAAAAAATCTTTTTATTGTCTGCCCCCCACTAGAATGTAAATTCAATGAAAGCAGAGTTTTTGTCTGTGTTTTTTTTTTTTTTTTTTTAACATATCCAGGGCCTAGGAAAATGAGCAGCACATAGTAGGCACTCAGATATTTGTTGAAAGAAAGAATAAAATATATAATGAAGATAACTGAAAGGGAGAGATTAAAAGATCCAGATATGAGATTATATACTTTCTTGAGAATTTTTCAATAAATATGAAATAATGAGAAATATGAAATAATGAGAAATAATGGATAATACATACATATATATATCCTGAATATTAAAAAGTGGGAAGTACTAAAAAAACACTATACTTAAAAATTTGAATTATATGCCTATACTTTGACAATTATGAAAAGTTATTAGAAATAAGTGAAGTGAAGCATATTCTAATATTTGAAAAGTAATAATTAATTCAAGTTGAAACATTTCTTTAATATATAACAACTTTTAGGTGCTCACTATCACCAGTTACCTCTTACCAACTAAAGTCAGGTAAATAAATAGGTAATATATTCTGTGAGATTGTAATGCCAGTTATTTATTTATTCTTTTTTCTTCCTTTTAAAATATTAACTGATAATTTAATCTTAAATAACTTCTTAGGATATTGGTACATTTTCATGTTATAGTCTGATACATGAAAAAGTATAACACAATTTTGAATCCTGGTTCGGGTTTTAATTTTTTAAAAAGCAATTAAATAATGAAATATTTTATTGAAGATATAAAAATATATATAACATTAGTCTTATTAACTTAGAGATATTATTAACTTTTCCTGATTTAAAAATGGAAACTGAGACCCAATGAAAAAAAATCAGACATGCTTTAGCTATTTTCTCTAGATCACTGAATTATTTTCCTGATTTGGCATAGTGGTAGTTGACTAAGAGTCAGCTGAGTAAATGCTGCCCCCTAGCTATATCAAAAAAGAATAGTGACATTTAGTATTTCAGGTCTTTTCAAATGACCTGCTAGTATCAAAATTACAAACATCAACAGGAAAAACAAAGGCAGGAGGATCATTAACATGATTTTGAAGGGTAGAAAATTACGGC
Organism: Panthera onca; assembly: GCF_046562875.1. Taxonomy (NCBI): domain Eukaryota; kingdom Metazoa; phylum Chordata; class Mammalia; order Carnivora; family Felidae; genus Panthera; species Panthera onca. The sequence continues at coordinate 88,673,807 of NC_138342.1, forward strand.
TTAACAGGCTGTAAAAGTATACAAATATAAAAGATTTAAAAGAGGAAGTATTTCTTATAAATAAAAAGATTCTGGATGTATCTTTTGTCAAATGATTTTTTTATTTACAAATTGCATATTGTCTCTCTCCTATTGATATTTTAATTTATATTTTTACTAATTTTATGTATTATAAAAATAACTTATTTTTTATTATTTGCATTATATGTAATATAATAAAATTATTATTGTTATTATAAAAGGAAGTCCCTTCCAGTTGACTTTCTTTCTTTCTTTTTTTAATATTTGAAGTTTATTTTTGAGAGAGAGCGAGACAGAGTGTGAGAGGCAGAGGGGCAGAGAGAGAGGGAGACACAGAATCTGAAGCAGGCTCCAGGCTCTGAGCTGTCAGCACAGAGCCCAATGCAGGCCTCGAACTCAGAAACCATGAGATCATGACCTGAGCTGAAGTCAGATGCTTAACTGACTGAGCCACCCAGGCGCCCCTCTAGTTGATTTTCTTAATCTATCTTCTTATTAGCATACTATATTTTCTTTTAATCTCAAGTCAGAAGTATTTTTACATTTAAGTTACCATAAGCCACCACTGTAAAATACATTTTCACCATTAGTTTTATGTCTCACAATGATGCTCTGCTTAAGGGAAATTAATATTTAGCCACTCAAGAAAGAATGCTTGAAAATCAGCAGGTTTTTATTGTTGTTTAGCAGCAGTAGAGACTCTAAAATATTTTCTTGAAACCCTAGACTTTGTGATCTGGTAGTTATATATCTCTTTAAACCTTTAGGATAGCTGTGAAGATTAGTTAATGGATCCAAAACACCTGGCAGAGAACATATCGGACATCAGTATAGGAAACATAATGATCATTATTAAGTCCAGAAGCTTTTGTAATAAAAAAGTATTTCTAACAGCCCAAAAGTCTGGGGTCTTATGAGACTATCTAAAAAAAGATACACACATTATGGAATAAGGAGGGTAGGAGTGGAAGGTAGAGAGAAGAGAACCCTAAGCACTGGGAACTGCGTGTGTTTTACAGGTAGACTCAATAAAGATAAGGCTAAAGTATTTACACTCCTGCTGGTTCTCAGAATCAACATTCCTCAATCCCATGAAGCTACTTTTGAGCTCACAAAATTTCAAATATTCTTACATCAATTCTTTTTCTTCTACTTTCCAAATTTTACAGCATCTTATATTTTGTCTATGTCTGACTTACTATTGTCCTCTTAGCTACAGATAGTATAACAAGGCTTGCTACAAAAGAAAATTCTTTAAAGATGCTCCATAAGATTTGTATTGTTCCACTGTGCCACTCATTTTCAAAAGACTATTATCTTTTTCAACAATGAAGAAAAATGATGCCTTATGCTAAATCAGGATAAATTCAGTGGAATGGGAAAGTCAGTGGAATGGGAAAGGGTATCACATAAAAAAAATATGTAGTAAAAGCAAAAGCAGTACTAAACAACTCTCATTTAACAGTACTCCCCATCTTCTATCTTTTTAGAACTGTGGGCAAATACCTTCTGATACAGAACCTACCTTCATTTCCATAACTACCATTATGACAGAACAAGAGTGAGGAGAAAAAAATTATAAATCTATAAGATAACAGGATTCACAAAACAACTCTTTAGGATATATTAAACAGAAAACAATGTATTCTGATATTTTTGTGAACCAGTAACCTTTATTTTTTTTAAATGTTTATTTATTTTTGAGAGAGAGCACATGGGGGGGGGAGGGGCAGAAAGAGAGGGAGACAGAATCCGAAGCAGGGTCTGCACAAAGCCTGAGGTGGGGCTCCAACTCAGGAACCCTGAGATCATGACCTGAGCAAAATTCGGATGTTTAACCGACTGAACCACCCAGGTGCACCTAATTTCAGATTATTCCAGAAGAACAGAACTTTCTGTGATGAAGGAAATATTCTACAGTTGTTTTAAAAAAAGTTTTGTAAAGCCTCAAATACTTATACCCCCAATATTACATGATAAACATTACTCTTGATATATTTCTGTGTATTTATAACTAAAATTTTAAATATTTATAGCAGAACTGGATATTACACTTGCTATTTTGTGAAGTGTTATATATAATTATATTTAAACTGAAGAAAAAATAGGAGTAAAACAGAACATTTGCTACTTTATTTACCATAAGAGACAATAGTTTCTAAAGATCCAGTTAAAATTGATTAAAAAAGGAACAGGAAAACTTCAGGCTGAAGTATTACCTACTGATTATGTTTTGAAAGATTACAATATTATTACACTTATACTCTCTATCCCTTCTCTGACTTCCAATACCTCAAATTTTATTTTTTAAATTTTTTCATTTTTAAAAAATTTGTTAAATGAAATTAATTGTAAAATTGGAGTCCATACAACACCCAGGGCTCATCCCAACACAATACCTCAAGTTTTATATACTAGTTTATATTATTAAAGTTTACAACATCTAAATTCTATATTGTTACATAACTAACATAGTTGTTAAGTATTAATTCTATATTTAACTGGAGTAACTAGTTCCTTAGGTTCCTAGTTTTATTCAACTCTTTTTTGTTTGGATTTTATCATCTATATTTATTTTCGTTTCTCTAAAAGAAGCTCATGGGGGTTGTACTTCCTAAAATTCTTGGATGCTTAAGAATGCATATGCTCTATACCTAAAACCAATGGAATGTTTTGTGTCAACTATACTAAAATAATTTTGAACAATGCATGTTTGCTACATTTATGTTTGAAGGATAACTTGGTTTTTACCCAATTGCTCAGTCAACTTTTGTTCTCTTGAAATTTTATACACAATTTTCTATAAGTGTTGCTGTGAAATTTTACCTGAAATTCTCTTTGCAGTATACTGAAGTATACTTATCCTTCTCCACCTTATCCTGTATGATTTCCTGAAAACTATGTTATGTCATTGAGTGGGTTTATACTTTCATTCTAGTTTTCACTATTTTAATAAGATTATTATTAATATAATATTCTCAAATTTTTCTGGGCTTAATCAGTTCACTTTTTATCTCCTTTTGTTAATCTATATTTTTTGAGTTTTTAATTCTCTTCATTGAGCTCATTTTTATTTTATTTTTAAGTTTTTATTTAAGTCTAGTTAACATACAGTGTAATATTAGCTTCAGATGGCTCATTTTAAAAGTGAGATCATGTTGTCTGTTATTTATGTAAGATAAGAGAAGACTTTTTGTTTCTGTTTTTATAAGTGATTCTTTAATTTCTTTTCTCCTTTCTCTTTCTCTCTGTCTTTTCATTAGTTATCTTCAAATGGCTCCAACTTGCTATTAAAGAGTAAGTGTTAGTATGGTGGAGGGGCAGAAGTTAGAGAGGGCAGTTCATAACCTCCATCCAAAACTGTTACCTACATTATATCTCATTAGCCCTCAGCAATTCAAACTGTGAGGACTGATATTTCATTACTTTTAAAGAAGAAAGAATAAAGAGAAAATTTACTTATATTTTAAAAAAATAGATTAAAATTCCTTCTATCTTACAATTATATGAATCTTTTGGATCCTTTTATAAATCTATGACACACTACTGAAATGTCAGTGATCTTATTCTTCTTATATCATGAAATATTTTGTTCTTTTATCAAAGTAGGAACTCATCACTCATCAATTATTCCCAACTATGCTTAAAAAAGACAAAAGCAAAAGAAAACAGAAAAATGATGGAATCACCTAAAAGGATGGTAAAATATTAAAATAAATCATTGCTATTACCATTTTCATTTTTCCTATTGCATCATCCAAAGTATTACATCATGTTTTGAAAACATACAAAATGCATGGAGATAATATCATTATAATTTTTTTTAAGTTTTCAATGAACACAATTGAGAATTCAGAATTTCTCATTTTCCACCATTACAAAGAGAAAAAAAAAACTGATAGAGAGGATAATGTTTCACAATTATTAGACCAATCAGAAGATTTGTAGTAGTATTAGAGACTCTAGTGAAATGGTAACACTGGCTATATAGTGAAATTTCAAACTGTGAGTGCTCAGATGATGATATCTTAGATGAATTTTCTCAAACACAGGAATCAGAGTAAACAATACATTAGCCTTTCAGTGAAAAGGACCTCATTATACAATATTCTGCAACATAAATATGGATCATTCTATTTTGCTAAAAAGATATGTGAGAGCAATATTTAATTTTTAAAATATTTCTGCACCAAAATTTCATACAACTTGAGTGGGTAAATGCTGAAGATAGAGATGTGTTTACAAAATGATGGGAAGGAAAAATAATTAGAAAAAAATCATTACATTTATCAATCTAATTTGTGTTCATAATATCTAAAATGAAAATATTTTGCAATTATTAAAAAATATAACTGTTCTCCAACAAAGTTAGAGGCCTATGTTTTGTTTTCATAATTGTGTTTTAGTTATATTACTGTTTTGCAAGTAATCCATGATTGTGTTTTAAACATGCAGGTATGAGAAGAACCAGAAATAAGCTAGAATCTACTAGATTCTATATATTTTTTTGCTATGTCTTTATTCCACTCCTATAGATTATTACAAAATGACTTCAACATATAAAAATAATGAAAAAGGTCCATTGGACTCAGATGGTGACTGGTTTTCTTTCCCTTCTACACAAAAGGTTATATTAGTTATATTACTATGTTTTGCAAGTAATGAATTCCCTAATACTAAAAAAAAAGGAAAGGAGCGCCTGGGTGGCTCAGCCGGTTAAGCGTCCGACTTTGGCTCAGGTCATGATCTCACGGTTCGTGAGTTCAAGCCCCGCATCGGGCTCTGTGCTGATGGCTCAGAGCCTGGAGCCTGTTTCGGAATCTGTGTCTCCCTCTCTCTCTGACCCTCCCCTGTTCATGCTCTGTCTCTCTCTGTCTCAAAAATAAATAAACATTAACAAAAAAAAATATTAAAAAATAAAAAAATAAATTAAAAAAAAGGAAAAAGCAAATAAAAAAATAAGTATCAAATCTTTCTCTACTTTTCCTTGACTTACAAATATTTAACTGAAAAACCATAAAGTTGAAATTAGCAGTAAAATCAGTTGGACAATTTAATGGTTCTGAGATCCACAGTATCATTTAGGGAAGGATTAGGTACTTTTCAATTCCAGAGTGACTTTCAATTATTTCATTGAGTACTGAAAAACTTTTTAAATTTTTCAAACAAAATTAATTTATCTTCAGTAAAAGACTTTAACACATGTCATGTAGCTCTTTCTGGGAGATAGAAAAACACCTTAAAAATCAGGCAAATGAAAAAGGTTAATATTCAAAGTGGTGAGTGGCAATCTCATCAAGACAGATGAACAAGAAAGTCTTTTTTTTTTTTTTTAATGTTTTTAATGTTTATTTATTTCTGAGAGAGATAGACAGAGCATGAGCAGGGGAGGAGCAGAGAGAGAATGACACACAGAATCCAAAGCAGGCTCCAGGCTCTGAGATGTCAGCACAGAGCCCCACGTGGGGCTTGAACTCACTAGAGGTGAGATCATGGCCTGAGCCCAAGTCGGATGCTTAACCAACTGTCACCCAGGCACCCCCGAACAAGAAAGCATTTATTGTTATTAGTATCATGTTGCCTTTGGCAAAGTATTCACTAACTGATGCAGCAAAATAATATATCTAGTATGCTTTTAATAACATGCTTTTCTAAATGTAAATCATACTAATATAACCAAAGAAATAGGACGTAATCAGGCTCTAACACTAAGTAGAACAAGAACACCAATAATGGCTAACTCCTTAACACTGTGTAGCTGAAAGAATACTGAACAGCTTATATGTATCATTTAATCATAATAATGATCCTTTCAGGTAAGATTTGTTATAATCAACATTAACAGTAATAGGACTGTGGATAAGAAACTAACTTAAGTATTTAGCTAGTAAGTTGAAGAGTCAGGATTAGAACCCTGGCACATTTGACACCAGTGTCTGAGTGCTTTCTCTCTATACCGGTTTTCTCAAATTGTGGTCACAGACCCCTGGGGACCTTCAAGACTCTTCAGGGATCTACATATCCCAAGCTGTTTTCAAAATAATACTAGGGTATTTCTTACTCTTTAATATTTGTGTTAATGGTGCAAAGCCACAGGTAGATAAAACTTATTACAAATCAAGGTAGTGGCACTAAAGTGTAATAGTGTAATAGTCATATTATTGTGAAGGATTAAAATTAGTAATTTTAAGTATCTTTTTAAATGTTTCATGAGACAAAATAGGAAGTATGCATAAAACACTTATATTGTGTACTGAAGTGTATGGATTGTCTTGAGAAAAAGCAGTTGGGCAACAGTTTGAGCTGTGAGTCAATGCAAATGCCTTTTTTTTCCCCCCAAGAATACCATTTTTTCCCCTTGCAAGCATGACATATAAACAACTATTTTTTCTAGGCTTTCATATTAGGCAGATATTTCTCAAAAATAAATGAAGTGAGCCTCTCACTTTAAGAAAATATTCTTGAATATTTTCAGGTGAATATTAGAATTTTAGAAAACTTGTATCTGCCACTGTGAGCCTGGCAGCCTCCTAATATTTACCAATTTTTGGTTGTTGTGAGATCAATGGTTTATATATATATATATATATATATATATATATATATATATATATAATTTTTTTTAATATGAAATTTATTGTCAAATTGGTTTCCATACAACACCTAGTGCTCATCCCAACAGGTGCCCTCTTCAATACCCATCACCCACTTTCCCCATCCTTCTACCCTCCATCAACCCTCAGTTTATTCTAAGAGAAAAAAAAAAAAAAGAGAGAGGGAGGGAGCCAAACCATAAGAGACTCTTAGAAACTGAGAGATCAATGGTTATATTAATGAACATGATTTTTTTTATGTTATATAATGAAATGTTTCATAGTTGAAACATTTATTGAACCAATATTTTAAATGACCAACACAAGATATTACAAAATCACGTGTGGGTAAAAAGAGCCACTCAAAGTGCAAGATAGACTGATTGATTTGAATCGAACAGAGTATGCAAAGTTCATTGGTATGGTTTTAGATTGTATATTGCAACTAAGCTTTAAGAAACCACCATGGTCCAAAAAGGCCCTTTGCCAACTACGTGTCTATGTAAGTCCAAATTTTCTTCATACCCTTCAACCAAAACAATGATTCACAACAGACTGATTTCAAAAGCAGATATGGGACTATAGCTTTCTTCTATTATGTAGAAACTCCAAAAATATAAAATAATACCACTCCATTATTTTTTGGGAAAAAATTATTTTTCAGAAAAATATGCTATTGTGCTTAACATGTAGTAGTTTTGCTGTCATTTTTAAATAAATTAATACATAAACATATATTTTTTAAATGTTAATTTATTTTTGAGAGAGCATGAGTGAGCAGGGGAGGGGCAGAGACAGGGAGTCAGAGGATCCGAAGTAGACTCTGTGCTGACAGCAGAGAGCCCAATGCGGGGCTCAAACTCACTAACCCTGAGATCATGATCTGAGCTGAAGTCAGATGCTTAACCGACTGAGCCACCCGGGCACCCTAATACATAAATATTTTTTAAATGTCTTTAAATATTTATATATGTAACCAACATAGATTAAAAACTCTTTGATATCTTTGTTCCTTAAAGAGGTCTCAAGACCAGAAAGTTTGAAAACCGGTGTATTAACACTACACCTCCTTTCACTTGTCTTTCAACCAGTGTAAGGGTACATTAGATTGGCAACAGAGTTGGGGGAGATTCAAGTGAGGATTTACTAAATAGAGAAGCTTGCTGGATATTTAACTTGTGTGTATGTGTTCTTAGCAAGAAGGCACCAAAATATAAATTTATCATTGCCTGTGAAATTAATAAGTCTTTGATTTCTAAGATGTGGGCCATTTCTGAAAGGTAGTTAAGCTCTATTGGGAGAAAGATAGCTCAATAAGCCATTGTATTCAGCCTTAATGAATCCAAGGTCAGTAGAATAGGGCTAAAACTAATATTGTGGACATTATAGCACTAGCCACACAAAAGGACACAGGCTAGCATTTTGCAGATGGACTAGAGCAGGTCAGTGGGGACTCTTGTTACAGGAAATTCTAAATAAGGTGCACTTCCCTAATTTATCCTGTAACCACATCTTGATAAAATCTAAAAAGCTCATTACCAGCAGTCTCTGCTTTAGATTAGAATTTAAATTTCTTTCTGTAACACTAACAATATGGAGACCCAGAATAAGTGAACAGACAAAACAAATAAACAAATAAATAAATATTTCTAACAATCCTTTTACACTTTATGTTAGTATAAATTCAGTTGGATATAAATTTTGAAAAGGAAGGAGAAAATCAGTAGCTGTATAAGCATCCATTAAGACTGTATAAGCAGTTAAATGACAATGGTTTGGCTAGCATACTTGCTTATCACCGAATTTGTTAGCTTTATCTTTAGCAGTGACAGTAGGTTCAAAAGGCACATATAGGACTGAGATACAGCCCTTATCATTTCTACTAATGGCCACCTGACAACTTTTCATAATTTGCAAGCTGAATGCTATTCATAGTGTTTCAGAAAAAGTTTCCTTAAGAACGAAGAAACATACTTTCCTGTTCTCATTTCAAAGTCCTGGTATATTTTCAGAAGCAGAAACATACACCAAGAAAAAATGATAAAAATCACCCTACCCCGATTTTGCCAAATACACATTACTTACCCTATTTATATGTAAATCACGTAACCACCACGACGTACATAATCTAAGCATCACATCAGTGCACACTATTCCTAACTATTCAAGCTCCAGCAGTGCTCAATATTCAGAGTTCTGTGACCCACAGCAAATGGCAAGAAGCCAGAAATCACAATCTTTTCTGCAATGGGAGCCTGCATTTCAATGACAGAAGATTAATGAGGGCTTCTTTTGATAGGATTAGTTATTGAGCGGGCAACTCAGTTTGGGATATTATTACAAAAGTGCCCACCCTTGCCCTTGATGAACTTCACCTCTATTATTAGAGGTGCAGAAAGTCACCAAAGCAATTATTTTAAAGGTGGAAAACCGAAGACAGTAAGTCAAGGGAAAAAAAAACCCCAAAAAACAAAAATGCTGTACAAACTAATGAAAAATAACTAAAAATTAGTTTGCTAATAGAACTCCATCAATTAATAAAGAAAAATGTTAGAAAAATTCTCCATTTCAATCACACACCTTCCACCACTCTTCACTGTCAACAATCTCTACATTAAAAATATCAAATCTGTTTTCAAAATTAAATTTAAAAACAGTCTTAACATTTTGATGTTATCTACAGACTTGAGAAACAGGCCAACAAAATACAACAAAACAAAGAACAAGATAAGAGATCAAAAAACAATCTTCTGTTAACATCTTAACTTTGTTGAATACCTTTCATTTTGCTTGTTCTCTGAGACAAGAAAATAGTTGCAGAAAAGCAAATTTTCTCCAGGTTAAGCTATATTCTCTTTCCCTCATTTCTCTTTGTTTACCCCAGGATTCCCAATAGTGAAAGAACCATGCTTTGGAGGGTGTTTGGAAATATATGCAGAGTCATTTTTCAGAAATACATGCAAGCATTTAATTGTCACCATGATTAGGGGATTACTACAGGCAATCAGTGGCTGGGGGCCAGTGAGGCTCAGCATTTGCCAGGTACTAGATATTCTCATCATACAAGAAACTGTCCCTCATCCCACATGACTTATGAATATCTCCTAAGGTTAATCACAGTACATGTATAAATCCATATTATTTCATTAAAATACTAGTATTAAGGAGTTTTTGTAAGAAATTACACAAAAATGCCCCACTAAGATGGGGTCATAATAAAGAGGGAAGCATAAATCAAAGATATCATATATAAATTATTGAATTATTGAATAATTAACTCAACCCATGTAGCAGTGCATTTAACAAACACCAATGTACTCTCCACTCAGAGTTAAGATATTATTTAACAGATAATAACACTTTGTGACAACTGCTTTGGAAAGTATTAAAATAAAAAAAAATAATACATTATCAGTAGAATGGAAAGCTACTTTGTACCACCATTCCTCAATTCTAATTTTCTCTTTTTTAAATATTATGTTTTATACTTTCTGTAACTTCTGTAAAAATTCCTTCCTAGGTGTAAATAATAAATATGACACTCCATATTTAGGTCTTTTAGTCAATCTAGAACTTATTTTTACATATGGTGTGAGGTCAGCTTTGATTCCCACCTTCCCTCCATATAGTTACCCAATTGTATCAGGTCCATTTATTCAATAATCCATTCTTTTCTAAGTGATTTATAGAGGCATCTCTGTCAAAATCTATTTATGGGTGGGTCTGTTGTGTGTTTTCTGTTTTAGTAGTTTATATTAATATCACTGCATTAGTATTCTTTTGGTTAATATGTGCCTGACTTATGTTTTTTATCTCCTTTTTTGACCAATACCCTTAAATTTTTATCTCTTATAAATAGCATATAGATGGATGTTTTAAAATATCTGAACAATTCCTTTATTAGGCAATCTAATTAATTTATATTCTTTCTATGGTCTTTCTATTTTTTACAGGATTGGTTGACTTTTCTTTGCCTCCCCCCGAAATTGGTTTGAAGTTATACATTCTTTTTCTATTCTCTTAGTGATTATCATTAAAATTTTAATATGCATTCTCTACTTCTGCATTTCTTGTGAGTGGAAACACTGGCTGTCCTTTGTTCTGGATTATATTTTCCAAGGCTGTTTTCATACAAACATATTAGAAAATGTATGTATGGTTAGAAAACCAACACAAATATGCTAATGCTCCTGCTGCTTGCTGTGCTATGAGTAACAATGTTCCTTGTCTCTGACCCAGGAGTCTTGAGTTTCTTGCCACCACCCATGAAACAGTACCAGGCTCAGTTATTAGCTTTTACGTAAAGTGAAATCATATCCCAGATATGAAAAGATCACTGACTTAATATATAACGAGTATATTTATTTTCCTCTCCTATAAGGCAAAAACATTATAATACTTTTAAGCTGAGTTCTTACCTGCTCTTATCTTTGATATTATTGTTGGCTAACATTTTATTCCCATCTGGCTAAATTGACTTTATGTATAAATATTAAATAGTCATTGTTTAATTACATTTATAAACTAGTGAGGATTAGATGAGTAGTTTAAAAAGGATGGAACGGTGCTTGCACACAGTAAGTACATAATATATGTTCGCATTATTACATTTTAACAATGTTTTTTGCTCACCTTCCTCAGACCATACTCATTTAAAGTTCAATTTTCCTAATTAAAGCAAATATAAATTATATATTCTTTTTTGTGAGTCCTTTCTTAATACTGTCTATATTTATAGTATGTCTAAAACTTTCATCAGGCTTTCTTTGTAATTCCATACATATTTTTCTGCATAAATGTTTTTTGTCAATCTACAACACTGCCTGAACCAATGTCATTTTCTGCTTACTACTGAGCACAATTAGGTGCTTTCAAGAGAGGTCTTTGAAAATAATTATCCCTTCTTTTAGTCTGTGTCTTAACCATTAGTATTTTTTCCCTCAAATATTACCAACTCAGCAGTCAGCTCTTCTATAATTTCTTCATCTCCAGCCATAATATTTAATGTAGTTTTGTCTTATATCTCCCAAACGTGAAACAAGAAAGGTGGGGTTATATAAAATGAATACTTAATATGATACTATGTATACTGGTTAATTTTTTATAAGGTCTTTTATCTCCATATAATTATAGGGCTTGTCCTTATTTTGTCTATTTTATAATTTGTATATGTTCCTTTTTGGAGGACTCATTGAATAAACCATACACTCAAATAAAAGGTATTATTACTCCAGAAACCTAGAAGCAAATGACACCATAAATGTTAAGAATGGCTGCCATAGGCCTGATCACATCACAGACTTATATATAGCACAATACAAAGAGCAATGAACTAGGAGTAAGTATACCTATGTTTTAGTCTCTATTCTCCCAATGGAAGATAAACCAGACTAGGGGCAGAGGCTTGTCAAATGATGTAAGGTAAAATTTTAGTTCTGTGACTAATTAGTTTTGTTATCTTCTCAAACACTGTATTTCTTATCAACTAAATGCTGAAATTATCTGCTTCATTCGCCTTGCAGGTTTGTTTTGAGAATCAAATGAAATAATGTTTACGAAAATATTTTTAAACTTCAAAGCACTCTGCAAGAATTTATACCATAAGTATTATTGTTAACACTTTAAATACATTAGTTCAATGTGCCAATATAAACATTTTTCACCTCTAATCTTAACATCAATATACTGGTCCCTGAATATAAGCCTCAAGGGGAAATGCATGATCAGGAAACAAAGAAAGTTAAGATGGAATAAAGAGATCTCTATCTCAGAAGTTTTTTTTTTTTTTTTTTTTTTTTTTTTTGAGGTTTATAAAAACCTATGATACTCTACTCCAAAAGACTATTAAAAGAGGTTTGATTCCATGTCACACACCACAGATGAGTAATAGGTTAAGCTACACCATGGCTAAACTTTAAGAGTCACTTCTGACTTCTGGGTTGACATGGACTATTAAGAAGCTAATGAAGTAAGCCAAAATCTGGCAAAGCTTCTTAGGTTAATATATGAAGAAAAACACAGAAGCAGCTACTTAAAAACTCACTGAAGTTCAAATTTCCTACTTCTTCAAAAGCAGCCTGAATATCATAAAATCCAAGTGAAAACCCTCACGGCAGTTTAATACAACACTCACACTAAAGGATTTTTCAAGACAACGTGATAGTGCCAAAAAAAAAATAAGATACTTTCCCTTTACTTAAAGTGAGAATATGGAAGGTAATCACCGAAACTTTACAACAGAAGGCTGCAATTAGTAGCAGTACTTAGTTTAGACATAAGGACTTCTTATGACAACACAACTTTAAAAACAGTACTCTTCTGTGCTACCAATTTCTGCTTTATTTTTTACCTCATGTTCTATTAATGTACCAAGTACTTACATCTGGAATAAATCCAATCTCATTGAGATGATTGCTCAGCTCTGGATCGTGGAAAGCAATCATCTGAGAGAACACAGTCAGATACTCTGAAATGACAATATAAAACAATCATCATTTTTACACAATATTTCAAAGACACTAAATTCATATAAATTACAGCTTTATTTACATTTTGAATGATATTTAAATTCTCTAGGAAGAAAATATACTTTAATAGGTAATTTTGTTTTATTACTTTAATCACTTCCTGCTAATTATTAAACATACCAAAAAGCTATGGCACAACTTATTTTCTGCCTTCTAAACTATCAGTTCATTTCTTGAATCATAGATTATACATAATGTCTTCCTATTAAATTCAACATACATTTTTCTCTAGCAATATTAAATCTGTCTTGATTTATTGTATATTCACGAAGTGGAAGAGATACTTAAATAAGGACCAACACTTAAAAAACATTTTTTTTTTTTATTTTAGAGGGAGAGAGAGAGAGCATGAGTGGGGTAGAGGGGCAGAGGGAGAGAGAGAGAGAGAGCATGAGTGCAGTAGAGAGGTAGGGGGAGACAGGGAGAATATCAAGCAGGCTCTACAATCAGTGCAGAGTCTGACATGGAACTCCATCCCATGACCCTGGAATCATGACCTGAGCTGAAATCAGGACTCAGATGCTCAACCCACTGAGTCACCAAGGTGCCCCAAGAACAACACTTTATAAGCAATCACGAGTAGAATAATTATGCTTCAAATCTGTTTATATATACAGATATAGGCATTTGTTCCAGTTCTAAATTATTTCCATCTAAGGCTCCATATTTGCCATATTTAGGAATAAGAATTAACAAATGTTAATCAGAAAATAGGCACACAGGGGGCACCTGGGTGGCTCAGCAGGTTAACCTTCAGACTCTTCATTTTGGTTCAGGTCGTGATCTTGTGGTTCATGGGAAACAACCCCACATCAGGCTCAGCAGTGACAGTGTAGAGCCTGCTTGGGATTCTCTCCCTCTCTCTGTGCCCCTCCCCCACTCTCTCTCTCAAAATAAATAAATAAATATACATAAAAAAACCAGGCACACAGTAGGCAATTAAAAATACTGTTGTTGATTTTAATCCTATTGTAATTCATAAAGTCCAGTTGAAATATAAAGAATATTTCCTTATTTTTTCCATTCTTTCAGCAAATTACTATTTTGTCAATTTACTTACTATGTTTTAACCTAAACAGGATTCTGGCAACGATCAACTCAAGGGCAAGTAAACCATATTTTTACTAAGTAAAAACACAAAATTAACACATATTTTAAGGAGTTCAACTTCTTTCTTCCCCCCTTTTTGAGATTAAAATGACAATAACTCTATAAAATGAGTAGAATGCTGCCTTACTTAAATCTAATGGTTACTGTGAAGATAAATGGTAATAAAAGACTGAATATGAATTATTTTTTCCAGTTAATAACAGAGGGCTGGGGAGATTTCATGACCTACTTAGGATTTTTCTCTAGTTTATGACATAGCCAGGTTCAGAATTTAGGCTTTCAGATACCTCGTGGTATGTTTTTTTCTGCTGTGCCAAAAAGGAGCATTATTTCAAAAGAGCACAAAAAATGTGAGTTGTAGGAATATTGGAGAATGTGGTAAGAAAAATTTCAGACTATCTGTATCTTTCTGAAGGAAGACAGACATTCACTACTTCCTAGGGATTCCCCTGGAAATGATATGGAAGATGCTGAGGAATTCAGTATGATGCTGGAATGAGACGTTCGTAATGAGCACACCCAGTGCTCATCCCAACAAGTGCCCTCCTTAATGCCCATCACCCATTTTCCCTCTCCCCCGCCACCGCCCCCCCCCCCCCCGTCCACCCTCAGATATCATATGTTTTCACTCATATGTGGATCTTGAGAAACTTAACAGAAGACCATGGGGGAAGGGAAGGAGAAAACAGTAGTTCTTTTAAAAAAAACAAGAACTATATAAAATTGCATTTTAAAACTCTGGTAAATTAATTATCAAAACTGTTTTCCTTTATCAAATAAAGGTCAATACTTGAACCACTAATACTACTATTTCTGAGCACTCCACTATTCAAATCTACACTGTGGGGTACCTGGGTGACTCAGTCAGTTAAGCATCTGACTCTTGATTTCAGCTCAGGTCATGATATCATGTTTTGTGAGTCTGAGTCACTAATTGAGCTCTGCACTAAAAGCATGGAGTTTGCTTGGGATTCTCTCCTTCTCCCTCTTTCTCTCTCTGCCCCTCCCCCACGCATGCTTTCTCTCTCAAAATAAATAAGTAAACATTAAGAACAAAAACCCAGGGGCGCCTGGGTGGCTCAGTCAGTTAAGCGTCCGACTTCGGCCCAGGTCATGATCTCACGTCCGTGAGTTCAAGCCCCGCATCAGGTTCTGTGCTGACAGTGCAGAGCCTGGAGCCTGTTTCAGATTCTGTGTCTCCCTCTCTCTCTCTGACCCTCCCACATTCATGCTCTGTCTCTCTCTGTCTCAAAAATAAATAAACGTTAAAAAAAAAAAGAACAAAAACCCAAAAAACAAAAAACAAATCTACACTGTCATTAGGTGTCTATAAACATGACTGCTATATGGTGTCACATGATGAAATAAAGTACTTCCCATACCTTAAAAAAAATGACAATAACTCAATGAAAGTTTCATCTTAACTTCAACTCCTTCCTTCCATAAAGTAGCAGATCGATTTTTCAAACCCATTATTGGGTTAAAATAACCTATAAAAATAATGTCTGATTTTTTTTTTTAGTTCTTAAAGTACCGTATTTTTAATATTTCAAGAAATATTACTAAATCCTTGATAATCTGTTAGTATAAGTAGCCTTCCCCTCTCTTCCTCAATTAAAACTTTGCTTCTGTTGGGTATTATATGTAACTGATGAATCATTAAATTCTACTCCTGAAACTAATATTACACTATATAAATAAAAACTTGAAAAAAAAACCCAAAAAACCCCTGCTTCTAATGACCAATTCTAATGAATTTTATAATTATTTATCTGTAATCAATGATACATATTTTACAAAGAGGAGCATCAAGAAGGGCCACAAAGAAAAGATGAGGCAGTGCTGTATTCAATACCATGATAAAGCCAAACTTCAGATCTAATTTGAACTTCTACCCATGGCTTCTAGGTAAAGAATAGGTATTTGATTAATACTTTTCTTGATTTCATGTTTATTCTATACCAATAGCATTCATTCTATCTACACACTGTCTCATCTTTTCCTCTAAGAACAAGAAAGGCATAATTCACATGAGCTTCAAGAGTTACAGATTAAAGTGAAAACTCAGGTCAGACCCCAATACCCCAGGGAACTTCCAGGTTTAACTTTAAATTTTTTTTCTACTTCTAATTAGCAATAGTATGTTTACAGTCTTAGTTTACCCAGAAGCTAGAAGTATGTAATACCAATAATCATAAGCATTCAACAATATGTTCATGAAAGCACACAGCTATTAACTTTTAAAAAGCACATTTCATTAAAGAAATTTTTTAATGTTTATTTTTGAGAGAGAGAGATGGAATATGAGTGGGGGAGGGGCAGAGAGAGAGAGAATCTGAAGCAGGCTTCAGGCTCCCAGCTGTCAGCACAGAGCCCGACACAGGGCTTGAACCTATGAACTGTGAGATCATGACCTGAGCCAAAGTCAGATGCTTAATCGACTGAGCCACCCAGATGCCCCAAGCACATTTCATTTTAAACCAGAAAAACTGTGCCTCAAGAAATTCTCCATAGATATGCTCCAGTTTATTAAATATCATTCTTATCTGAACCTGATAAAAGATAATTATTATGTGGTATTACATGGTTAATTAAGGATCAGCTGAAGAAACCTAATCCATCATGAAAACATATTCCTTGCATTCTGCCAAATACCAATAGCTGGATTAATGATATGTGTTACAACTGCATATATATGTATAAAATACAAATATATATGTATTTTTTATAAAATACATACAAATAAATATGTATACATGTTTATATATTATTATGTACTATGTATTATCTCATATAGAAACGAAAGTCATAAGGTTGGCACAAACTGGTTGCTTGGGACAAGTTTTGGAACGAGATATACTATGGTTTGTTACATTTAGAAAAATTTCTTTAAAGGTGGGATATGATAGAACTGATGAAGTCAGCACTATGTGATATTTCAAGTTATTTAAAAAATGCACTTAAGGGGCGCTTGGGTGGCTCAGTCGGTTGGGCGTCCGACTGCGGCTCAGGTCATGATCTCACGATTTGTGGGTTCGAGCCCTGTGTCGGGCTCTGTGCTGACAGCTCAGAGCCTGGAGCCTGCTTTGGATTCTATGTCTCCTTCTATCTCTGTACCTCCCCCACCTGTGCTCTGTCTCTCTCTGTCTCTCAAAAAAAAAAAAAAAAAAAAAAAAAATGCACTTAAAAATTCCCGAGTAAGTTAAAAAAAAACTGAAGTGCATATGTCCTTTGATTTAGAAATCAACCTCAGAGAATTTAAGGGTAGTACAGAAAAACAGACCAGTAGTCAAAATAAAACAAAGAATTTCAAGGATATTACTGCTGACTCTTATAATGTTCATAAACATTCTAATTGTGATTTCTAATAATGAAGATATACATCTAGAGCCATAATATAACCCCCCTAAATAGTGTTTCCTAACTAATAGGTGATGTATGTAAGGCTAAATGTTATTCTTTAACATGAAAATCAAAATATTTACACAAATTCCCCCTAAACTTCAAGTGAAGATTCATGTTGCACTCCTGCCCCAAATCATGTCTAATAAAATTTTTTTTGTGTTTTAATGAAACTTTATACCTTTTATTTTTTGCAGTGACATATTAAATAAAATTCTTTTCCCTTTTAATCCCTCCAAATTAAAAATTATTATACCTTTCCTTTAAAACAGCTTAATTTATTACATACTTTTAAATGACAGTGTAAGGATTTCATATGACAGTATCATATTTTTGTGCAGCTGTTTATAAATAAGTCATGTTTGTTTTCAAAAACAATTTCATAAAATGGATACAGGATGAAATTTCAGAAAGTTTCCACACATGGATATCCTTATTTTTTCCTTTCTGACTAGTCTTTCTTCTTTCATTCTCTTAGCCAGGGTAAGGAAAGAAGAAGGATGATAGGGGACAGATTTAAAGCAAAAGATTTCCTCTGCTCACCTATCAAAAACGACATTCTCAGTTCTGTAACTATTTGTTATTTTCACTGCTCGTTTTACCTTGAAGATGGTTAAGTATAGATAAATTTGCAAAGAGTCATAAAACTCTTGGGTTCATTGGCAGTGAAATAACTTTGACTTCTTTTGAGTGCTGTGAGTCAGAATGTCACCAAATAAATTCATTTGGGCACATTTTAGTTGACAAATTAGATGATCTCCCATTACAAAGTTTGCTACTTGTAAAATTTGGCTTACTGCGTAAAGTCACAAGAACAAGTATCAACCTTTATGTGTATAAAGGAAGAGGTTTAAAAAAGGTTAAAAAAAAGAGAAAGATAATTTTTAGGGCTACATTTGTCAGCTATTTTTTGCATACGTACCCTGCTCTGCTAAATCTACAAACAAACTCACTTAATGGTTTTCATATTTCTAGTAAAGGTAGAATATTTTCAGTCTCAGAAAAAAAAATCTCTTTAGTCACATGATGCAAGACACTCTTGAAAATGGCAAGGCTGTATACTCAATGTATTTTCTACTATCTCCCGATATCCTATCATTAAAGCCATCCACGACAAAGATGTACATTCAACCCAAAATAAGAAATGCACCATTTTCCTAAATGCATAACACTTATACTGTAGTTACATATAAGGAGATTTATATTATACTCCTGTTTTTAGACCGTAACAGACTTTTGTCTATCTTCCTTCCTCCTTCTCTCCCCCAAAACTTATTGAATGTCTATGTGCAGTGTGACCATACATCGAAGTTTACGTGGGAGAGTCCCAGTTGCTGCCTTAGGCTCAGTGTCTGGTGCAGTTTAGTGTACCTTTTAACTATGAAAAATATCCAATTTAGTTATATAACCACTGTGGCTATGTGTTGCACTACATTAAATGTTAGACATTACAGAGAAGAAGATAACATCCTTTCCCCCAAAGGATTTAGGAACATCTTACAGGTAAACAGAATACTGGGGAAATTTTCACCCAGTTTTATTTCCTAAGTTTATATGGCATTTCTGTATTCCTTTCCCTTTCTGATGTGTAGGAACCACATCTTCCAACTGGTCCAAGTATGAATATGCCTTAGTTTTATAAACAGTACAAGAATGTTTAACATCGTGGCAAAATTCCAATGGCTGTTTTGGTGAACAACACAGAGCAGGATAACTTCAAAGAACAGTAAAAGTTTATAGGCCAGTTTTCTGGGTTATTCCCTTCTTAAATGCAAAATGACATTAAAGTATAGTTAGGTTTTCCACAAAGGATGAGTTCCCATTCTTAATGATTAAATGGCTGCCTCTCTTCACTGGACTCAAGCTGCCTTTTTTTCTCTTCAATAGCCTACATTATGTCTTTCCTGTGAGTTATAAGCCTGTTTTCCAATATCTCTGAAACTCAAACCAATCTATCCCTTTAAGATCCCTCCACCTTTTTCAATCCAACTGGTACTCTAAGGTTCTGAATCTAAGAGAAATTTTAGTAATCTTTATTTAGAGGTCCAACCCTGAGTTGTTTAACCACTATTTTATTTTTAAAATCCTGTGTTGATACTTTATAACTCAATAGTAACACCACTGCGGATAATCTGATAGTGCCAAAAAAAAGTATGTCCCATTAGGCTAGAAGTAATTAAATTTTTAACCTTTTTAAAAATGTCTAGAGGTAACACGTTATAGGACACATCATATGGTATACAATTAAGGAAAACAGGATGTCTTGACTAGATAACTTTTCTCTCTTCTTTAAGAGACAAAGCATTTTAGACTGTGATGAGTATGTAAATACTATATTTTATTAGAAATTTTTAAATAAAAATATTTCAAGTTCTATTAGTATATAATTATAGAAACAAATATTTTTTCCAAATAACATTTAAAGTTGCTATTGAATATAGAAACTTCTGGTTTCTGTAGGGGCAATAAAATGACTAAATGAATATGCAATTCTACAATTAGCTTTTGAATTGATTGGCTTTACATGATCTAAGGCTTTTCCAAAACTTGTGGGGAAAAAAGTGTTCATGTGTTACTTATGCCAATCAAAAATCAATGTTAATTTGAAGTTTAAAGCTTAAAATACCATCTAACAAAAGGGGAGGAGAGGACAAACCAAGAAGGAAAACACTAAAATGAGAGCTGGGTATTTCTAATTCCAAGCCTAAAATAAACATTTGGAAGAAAAATAAAGCATTGTTCTTCCATAAAATTTAGTAACCAATAATCAGTATACTGTTTCAGCTCCTTCTTTAGCTCTCTTTTGGAATTCAGGCATCAAATTTGACTACTCACTGTTTTTTCAACCCATTTTGGAACTTTTTACTGCAGTTCTCTTACATGTTCTCTGTCTTAAGAATATCTTTCTCCCAGGCTGCCTAGGTGGCTCAGTTAAGCATCCAACTTTGGCTCAGGTCATGATCTCTCAGCTTGTGGGTTCAAGCCCCGCGTCAGCTCTGTGCTGACAGCTCAGAGCCTGGAGCCTCCTTCAGATTCTGTGTGTGCCTGTCTCTGCCTCTCCCCCACTCACGCTCACATGCTCCCTCTCCCTCCTTCCCTCTCTCCCTCCTTCCCTCCTTCTCTCTCTCTCTCTCAAAAAAAAAAAAGTATTAAAAAAATTAAAGAATATCTATCTCCCTTTTCACCAAGCAAGCTTCTACTCAGATTTCAAATTCATAAATAAATATCCCTCTTTAATGAAACTTTTCTAGACATGCTATCTCTTCCTTTTGCCACTAAAAAGAAGACAGTTTAAAAAAATAAACATACCATAAAATAACCTCCCCAACTTCATCCTCTGTGCTAATATAGTAGTATGTACATTTATTTCATTGACTTATAAGTAGTTATTTTCACATTTATTTCCTATATTGGGCTATGAAATCCCTTGGAAAAGGACTGAATGTTACTAACTCTAAGAACTTCTATTCCTTTAGTAGTGCCTGGCAGAGTCAGTGCAGAACAATTAATTATTGGAACACTAAATTAATTGAGACTGCTTCTTTCTTATGTAACATATATGGTCAATACAAAAAATGAACAAATAAACACCTTGGCTGTTGTTTCCTGGGAAAATATACATGAAACATTTACATAATATTAAAGAACATTTACCATAGCTTTGAAAAACTTTAAAATTAGTTACCAATTCAAGATTTCAAACACAAATTTATAGAAATTATAACAGAAAATTAACACTTACAAAAATAAACCTTAAATAATTGTATAGTCTTTTCATTACAGTATTAAATGTTAAAATACATTACTGATTAATCTAACAAACTAAGGATATTTGGGGCCTTTCTGACTAGTTCCTCCAAATTCATGTTGTGTACACTATGGTTTCTCTTTATCTTTGTATATGAAACAAGATCTTATTTATTTGTATAATAAGCCTTTTTAGAGTGTATTAAAGAAGTCTACAAAGTATAAAAACACATCTTTTTCAAGCTGGAAATTCATTATCAATATAAAACACATCCATTCATCTGTATTATGAAATAGTTGCTAGAAAAATGAAACTTTTTAGAGTTAAATCATTTCTGTATTTTGAAACAGGAAGCTATACAGAACCAAAAGAAAACCCAATGTAATAGAAGCTTTCTAATATGGTCCTCTGAGAGCTAGCCAATGCATTTGATAAGTTCTGTTTTAATTGCTTTTTTGATGATTCTCCAAATACCTTTATCTTTCTTAAAGTACAGCATCTAGCTATGCACTATGCTTTAACAGAAGCCTGATATATTTGGAAAAGTATTATTTCCAGGCCCTTATATATGAGAGACCAATTAATATTATGGGTTCATGTTAGTTTAAAAAAAAATAACAGCATTATTTCTTACTTATACTTAATTGAAGATTAAGAAATCATGTTTTGTGATATACAAATACTCACCTAAATATTTTCTACCTTTAATCTTTTCAGTTTGTTTTGGTCACAATTTGACAAATTATTTGCATTGTATAGCGTCTGAAATCTCTTAGTATAATTCAAGGTGTTATTAAATCCACTCATTTTGGTATTGCTGGAATCTTAAAGAGTATACTGACAATTCTATAATAAATATCACTGATAAAGGTAATAAGGAAACTATAGATAAGTATGGAACTCAATTAATAAAAAATACGCTCTTACAATACATAACTTCATTAATTCTCAGAAGTTGACATTACATGACTCTTGAAGTTATATGGCTTTACTAACTAATCTAAAAGCAAAAAGCACCTTCCTTTCTATAAAACATACTTGTCTTTGGTTATAGTAGTCATTAGAACAATATTGTAATTCTTTATGGATTTGGTAGAAAGACTAAACCTAATGGTCTCTTAATGGGTTTTAGTGATAGATTATCATCATATTTTATTGGGTCACATTCATAAATTTAATTGAGTATTGGTCCTTTGACGTAAGTATTTTCTCTGTAAAAAAACAAGGAAAGACATTTGCTTACCTTGTATTACATGCGAGTTGTCTTTCAAGAAAAAGTTATACAGGTATTTGGGAATAAAAGCAGACATACATGCATAAGCCAAGGCTAAGAAAGAATAGGCAAAGATATACGGTAAATTAGTTAATGAGGCAAATGATGAGCAGTTACTCAGCACATAATCCTTGAATCTACTATTAAACAAGAGTCATGTTAACAATTGATGGAAACACAAAATTAAGGGTGGGGGAAACCCTCTATCCTTTAAAAATAAAGAAAACATTTGGACAACAAAAGATAACCACCCTACTAAATTTCAATTTCAAACTAGTGTGGCAATCATCCCACAATAATAAAAACTTTCATTACTTAGAACTTTATAATTTAAAAAAATCTCTAAAAATGATCATTATTAATGAGCTATACCAAATTTAAGATCCTTTATTTTTCTGGATACAAACAAAAGAGTCTGAGAACTTTGGATTTAGGAACTCTAGTCATAAATTATTCTTTCAAAGACAGATCTCTTATTCTAGGATCGATGCATGTGATACTAGACTTTGCTTAACTAAACATAGCAAAATCTCTGGTCTAGATTAATGAATATTGACTTCGAAGAGCAGTGTACTTTAAAAATTATTTTAATAGTGAAATTTTAGTTTTCTGGGATTGTGCTATCTCTATTCCTGAAATCTTTATAAATTCTCATATGAAATAGAATTTGAGAAGATGGAGATTCTGAGATTGAGACTTCTAGAGATTCATATTCTATAGGGTAATGGTCTCTGTATGTGATATCGTTGGGGATTAGAATCAATTAAATTTAACATATTTTTTGAGAATCCTACTATAAAAGAGACATTATAAGAGGGGGGCAGGAAATTAAAAAAAAAACCTACCATTTAAAAAAGCTGCGAACCAAAGAAAGGGTTACTATATTACTGTATAAATTACTAAAATACAAAACTTACACAAGATAAATTTTCAGAAATACAAAGTACTGTATGGGTTCAAGAGGAAGGATAAGTCTTCATCAAGGAATGACTGAAATGATCAGCTTTGGAGATACAAGAGCACTACTGATTTCTTTACAAACTGCTTAGAAAGTATATATAGACTAAAGCTAATCTCTAAAGAAGTCAAGTTTTTCTCCAAAGTTTCATTAAGTGGTCACCAAAGAAGATGAATTCATAATCAGATTCTCCCTAAATTTCTAGTTACTGCCTGGTCACAACTAAAACTCTAGTAATAAATTAATCCTTTACATCCTCTAAAGTGAGTCTAGCAGATTATGTCAGAAATTTACAGTATCTACCAGGTAAAGAGAGCAAGAACCTTATAACAAAAACAAAAACCTTTCCTGTATGAATAAAATATTTTAGAATAATATGTATAATGATTGTTTAAATGATAAATAGGCTTACCTTCATTATTAAAATTTAAATATAGGAATGGAGCACAAAGCGAATCAAGACCTGATAGGAAGGGGTTGGGGAAAGAATTCAATAAACATAAATCAGTATAAGTGCATATGTATATACCTTATTCAGCTCCCTGAATTACTGCTATGTAGATTAAGCATTATAAGTATTATCCATCCAGAAACAGATTACATCATGGGGTACTGTGAGGAGTAACTGATAATGACTGGTACATAGTAAATGCCCAATACAAATCAGCTATTATTATCAATATTATTAGTTAGAGAGAGACACACAGTGATAGAAAAATGTAAAATTGATATGAGGCTTAGAATACAGTCCCATTTCTGACCCTGTGTGATCTTGGCAATCACTTAATATCTCCAAGCATATTTCCTTATCTTGAAGATGGAGATTTGTCCTACAAGTTTCTCTGGGATGATGAAAAGAATTCTTTTAAAAATTGTGAAGTAAAATACAAACATATTACGTATTTCTTTTATTGATAATACTACTGTTCATATGTTGTCATGCTGAAGGAAGGTACATAAGTCTATAATTGTTAGGAAGATCTGGAACTCTAAAATGGACAGGGCTAGGAAAAATAATAGCTTCATTTTAAGTTCAGTCAGAAATTGAGATATAAAATATAAAAACTACTGTTCATAACAACTTAAAAAATAGAACTGGGAAGGAAGAATGGGTGTCTGATTCATGAATTTATCAATGGCTACAAAAATAATAATGAGAAAAGCTAAAAATCAAGGATATGGAATATTAAGGTTATTTAAAACAGAAGAGATAAATGAGCAGTTTAGGATGACATCCTGTTCCCTAATATCTAATAACCATGATAACCAAAGTTATAAATCATTAAATGCCAAGAATATCAACTAGCTCCAAATTATTTATAGTATAATATTATTTCATGATTTGTATAAGCATTAAGAAAAGTATCCCCAAAGATCCCAATAGCACAAAATATTGTTCCTACTCTCCTAATAAACATTATGGCAAATTGTTTCATTAAATATCTTGCATTTAAATAATATCTAGTAGGCATTTAGACAAAGTTTAACAAAAAATTCTCTCAAAAAATAGATCATAGCTTCAGTATCAGCTTTCTTCAAAGCCAAGGATACTTTGATATTTTAATTTTTTAAATTGTCAGTTATTCAACATGCTCCTAATACTTCAAAAAGAGTCTTAATAATTGGGAGAAAAAAGTTACCTTGCCAATACACAAGATCAGGATGAGACACGACCCAGGCTTTTAATACACGCCTAAATTTTGCATGACCTTCTGGTGATGACAGCAGTTCATCGTACTGATGACAACGAGGAATATCCACTTCAATCTAAAATAGCAAAAACAATAAGGTGGAATTGTAATAAAGTGATCTGCAATAAACCCAAGATAACAGAAAGGAAGACTGCATCATGAATTTCAAAACAGACCACCTACATAATCCTGGTTTCTGAAGTTTTAAAATTTTATATTAGTCCTCTGGAAACACCAAAACAGTTGTGTTTATACTTAAACAAAAAAGCAGATCATTTCTATTGAAAAGGTATGTATTAATATAGTTTTCAAAAAACCTCCCTTTATAAGCTGGTCTAAATAAAGGGCAATTTCTTCAGATAAAAGAGTAAAATTATTGGGGCCCCTAGGTGGCTCAGTCAGTTAAGCATCTGACTCTTGATTCTGGCTCAGGTCATGATCCCAGGGTCATGGGTTTGAGACCTGCATCGGCCTCTGCACTGAGCATGAAACCTGCTTAAGATTCTCTCTCTCTCTCTCTCTCTCTCTCTCTTTCTGTTCCTCTGCCTCTTTCCCCTGCTTGTGCTTTCTCTAAAACTTAAAAAAAAATTATAAATAAATAAATAACAATTATTAGGAAAAGTTACTTAAACTCCTTTAAGGAACAGTTCTAACTCAATAAATTGTAATTAGTAAGAACTATGCTTACTCTACCACCATATGCATATAGTGGCTGCTGATTATTCCTACTCAAGAAAATTCCTCCTGTCTTCTAAAAGTTAAAGATTTGGCAGAATTATCTTAGGTTGTTTAAGAAAATCTAAATCATACTTGTCTATCTGTAGGAATTGGAGTGTCTTTATCAATTGCATCATATTTGGCATGGATAGCCCCCTGCAAAAAATAAGAGAAGATATAATTCATCATATCCTTAATAAATTATTAACTTAGGCAAAATATAGTTTTTATAAACATCTATCTTTGAAAACACACCCAATTATAGATATGCACATTCAAACCCAAAGCATCATTTTAGAAAAATTCTCTACATCTGTGACATTCTGTGATAAATGTCCATGATAATATGCCATTTTGCTTAGGCAGACATTTGAATTATACACACAAATGACAAATATGTTGAGTCACTCAGCTAATGAGTATGCTTAGCTGTTCTTCCAGTCTCCACAACACAGCACAGCACAGCCTTAATGCTCTATTCATTGTTATCTCAAACATAGTAAGTTTCATGAAGAAATTAAAAAGAAAAAAGGGGGGGGGGTAGTCATCCCTTGAGAAATTTTCCTGTTAAAGTTGAAAATAAAAGCAAAAATAAAATAAAACTGTTTGAAGGAGTTCAGCACTAGGAGGAAAAGATTTGGGATAAAGAATGAAATACCATGTGGAACCCCTAATGGAATCATTAAGGGATTAAAGAGATCATTTGCATTTTCCATTTATACCACTACAGAAGGAATAATTGAATAAACCACTTTAAATTTTGGTCATGTTCTACACAACCAAATATAGAACAATTCTTCTTAATTCTCTGGTTTACTATAATGGTATAAAAGAGCTAGGAATTTGGGGTTCAAACTCTGATATTATAGGATATGTCAACATCTCTGGCACATCTATTTTATGAGATATTTGGACAACCTGGACAACCTTGGACAACCTTGGAAGTCATCTTGAACTTTAGCATTATATGGTTCTACAGTTCAAATTATTATCATATGGTATGGAACAATAGGTATTCTCATAAAACAACCAACTAAACTCAAAGGTATTTATAGACTTTCACCAAAAAAAAATCAGGAATAAAGAAAATAATTCTTTCAATGGAGAGTTAAAAGGCTTAAATATACTTGGGAGAACTCACACACCAAAAAATAGGTGATGGATATCCATAAGATATCTTTAACAGAATCTAGGAAAGCAGGATGACAAAGAAATTGACAGGAAATGAAAAAATTTGGCAATGATTTGGCCCATTATCAAGACTACTGTCAACAAAGTCTCTATTAGTACCACAAGTCACCCTAATAATGTGACACCTCTCTTTTTCTCACTGCCACAGATAAGGTATTATAGAAGACAAAGTAGCTATTTCTCTCGGCAGCATGTACTAAAAGGCACTAAATTATATTAATGATTTTTGACAAGGTTCAAATTGGAATGGAAGATTTCTCCCATCTTAGAACTACCTATAAATAGGCAATCCTATTTGTAAATGAACATATTCAAAAGGACAATATAACTGATACATATTTTAAATATTCTGATTTGACCTCTATTAAATGAAATATTAAATAGCATAAATCTAACAAGACTTCAATCATATTTTTCTATTCTATCTAGTCTATTCTTTTCCTCTATTCCTTTCACTAAAAATTGTCAAATAATCTTAATACTCAAATTTTACTATGTAATTTTTTAACAACATGGAAAATAGTTATTCAGAAAGCACTTTCCTTCTTCCTTCTTTCTTAATATTATTAATCAACCTCTAACTTCTTTTCTTTCTTACCTCAACTCCCAGAAGAGCAGCCCAGGTTAAACCTCTCATAAGAGGAGGAATGTCAACTCGTGCTTCCTTCCAGATTTGATTTTTTTTATATGGATAAGCCTATAGACAAAAAAAGATATGAAAAAATCTCAAGTAGCCAAGTGCCATCTTTTAATGTAAACAGTGACAGAGTTAAAAGTGACCTGAAATAAATTTCCAAGTATCTGAAATTATTTTGCCTGGTATTAATAATACATATAAGTTAGTAATGGAATAGTTCCCTATCCTCTGTAGACCTTATATAATACAGTCAAAGAGAGGAGCTGAATCTCCTGTTTTTAATCATTCCTCTCTGTTTTGTGCTCTGGAAGAATTATGAATGACTCTTATGGAGAATAATATTACCAGTCTCATATGGGTTAAATAACGCATAAGGCACTTTGTAAAATATCAAGTGATACAGAAAGTATTCAATAAATAAAAATTATTATTAAGGTTACTTCTATAAGCTTACATATAAATTTGTCTTTATAAATTTGTGCTTTAGGAGGCATTTCTAGAAGAGAATTAATAGGACACGGGGTATGGATGTTGTTGAGGCTTTTAATACATAATTTAAAATAGATTTATAGAATGTTTCAACCAACTTAACACTCCAAAAGAATGAGAGTTCCAATCTCAATATACATTTGCTCACTTTGATAATTCAATATGAAAAATAAAGGTCTATATTTTTTCATTCCTGGTGAGGATACACATTTTGAATAGACTTATTGACTAGTTGTATTTCTATTATGTTTTTTTACCCATTTCTCTGTTCCAATGATCGTCCTTTTTCCTGTTTATTTTTAAGTGTTCTTTAAATAGCAAGGATATTAATTAATCTTTTGTCTATGGTTTTGTATAGATGCCTTCATCTTGTTTTACTTTTTAATTTTATTTACTATAAACATGAGTCATTTTTAGTATTAAAGTTAAGCATATAAGATAGGTCATAAGAATTAGTGTTCTCATGACCTTGAGATTCCCTAAGAATTATTAATGAAATAAAAAATAAAGATTGTATATGGGCTCTTTACATTTTTGAATCCCTACCTTTAGCAGCCTGTCAAAGAGAATGATTCTGTTTAGCTGGTACTCTGTGTCTTTCTCTCTGATGATTAAAGGGAGAGTGGCAGCTGCAGACAACTCATTATTGCTGTTTGAATGAGGTAAATTAGACTGGCTATAAAAGAGAAACAAAAGCAGAAAAACTGACCAAACTTATAAAATTAAAAAAAAACAAAACACCACATTTTTGTACTCTATTTAGGAAATAATTTTCAAAGAAAATGTGCAAGCTTCTTATCAATTTAATATAAACAGAAAAGAAAAATAATGGTAAAAGAATATATATATATATACTCACTCATCTTCAAGTAGTGGGTAAAATGCTTCTCCACCAACATCTTTTAATCTCTGAATTTAAAGAGAAAATATTTATGATATTTAAGATCTGAGACAGAAACACTATTCTTTATTTTTAAAAAATATGTAAAAGTTAGATATTTATGAAGATACCAAAAAACTATAAGACAGAATCTAAAATTCATTCCTATCATAAACATGCAACTATACCAAGCCTCTAGTAAGTTTAGCTGTGAAGAATATTCTTTGTTTTTGATTTTTTACCTTGGGAATTTCTTATAAATGTTAGACACTGATTATGACAGTTTTCCAAACACAATGCAGAATTACTAACATTAGTATAAAACTGAATAAATGGAGACATTTTTAAATCATATGAATATTATGTAAAAAAAAAAGGTACCTTTTAACACATACCCCTTAATTTAAAACTGAAGTCAGATTTATTTTTGCTTTGACATTGACACAAACTAAGACAAAAGGTGCTAATAAAAAGGATTCAAAAGAATTTCTTACATCATACTTTGAATGTGCATGATTCAAATAGCTGGTAAATCAATTGGCAAAATTCAATTTTCTTATTTTTTTTCACAAACTTATTACAATAACTGTTATTCCAAATAATAATATTGCCAGGATTATAGATATTCTTTAAAAACATAAGAAGGCAGGCAGTAGTAAAGTAAAATCTTAGACACATCCTAAGTAGGGTGATTAAAGTTAATGCTGTCTTGCCTGCTGCTCTGTTCTTCAGTCCAATGTCCAACTTGAGGGCCAAGTACCTGTTCCTGTGGGGACTGACACAGAAGTTCAAGCTCTGTGTGTAGGCAGCATTGATCTTCCATTGATTAGAGTTATTGTGCACTCACCCATGTGAGTTATTCTCAGAATTTTTTAAAGCCAAAGAAAAATCTTTTACCCACAACTAAGAACCTGGCAAACAAGGAATTTATGCCTGGCTTTTCTCTCAGTTCTGATGTGCCATAGATTTTATCCCACTTTGCCTCTAAATTTTAGGTATCTCTTTCATGGATTTTGATACTAAGTAGAAGAATAAGATTTTCCCAAATTTCGCTGCATTATTAATATGCACATTGTTTTAAAGTTTGGATTATACTGTCCTAAAAATCATAGATTTTAAGTGTCTCTTCTGCTTTTTTTGGTACCAAAAATTTGTACTTAAGAGAAAAATACAGAAAAGTCTAAGGTAAAAATTGTTATTTGGTCTCCATATTATTTTAAAAATCAGAAACATAAATAACTTTTTTTGTAACACTATTTTATTTGGAGTGAACCCTTTTCAGTATCCCTAAACTGTGAACAATGGGAAATGGAAGTATCAAAGGAAACACATCAGAGATGTGACAAAAACCTTTACATTTTTTTTATTGCCTTTATACAATCAGTGCATATTTAAGTAAAACAATTTACTATCAGGCAAACATTTTTGCATATGCTGTCTTCTTTTTTTTTTAATTTTAATGTTTATTTATTTACTTTTGATAGAGAGAGCACAAGTGGGGAAGGACAGAGACAGAAAGAGAGACACCGAATCCGAAGCAGGCTCCAGCTCTGAGATGTCAGTGCAGAGCCTGACGTGGGGCTCAAACTCACAAACGGAGAGATCATGACCTGAGCTGAAGTGAGACAGTCAACCAACTGAGCCACCTAGGTGCCCCTATGCTGTCTTCTCTTTATCTTTCTGTGCCTTTATCTTGTCTGACTTTCAGCAATTCTGCCTGGATGACTTTATCTTCTGGTGCTGTCTCCCGAGCTTTCTTAAGTTCAGCTAATGCTTGATGGTATTCTTTTAATCCTTGTCATCCTTGAGCTCTACAGTACAATGCTTTAGTATTTGATGGGTCTAGTTCAAGAGCTTCCAAGTAATTGTCAATTGTTCCCTGCCAATTTGACATCTTCAGTTTATAAGCACCAATGTTCAGCATGCAATTTAAAGCTATAGGTTGCAGCTTCAATCTATCTGCTTTCTTAGTAACAGCCATGAACGTTTCACATATCTTAAAACTTTTGTGTTTTCTTAGTGGCCATCTCCCAGTTCTGGGATTTGAAAAAAGTATTTCTAATATTTTTTTTTTTAAGTTTTCTGTTATTAGTAAAATTTTATCTATATCTTTTAAGTCTCTATCTGCATCCTCAGGGAAATCTGGATGACTGTCACCAGAACATCTATTGGGATAATGTCCCAATCATTCCCCTCCTTCAATTCCCCACATTCTGTAGTAACACACAATTTGGCAGGTTTTTCACCTTTTACTTCTACATTTTCCAGTATCCTTGCCACACCCATTTCTTTAATTACTTGACCAAATACCACATGTTTCCTTCCAAATGAGGAGTGGGATCTGTTGTGATAAGAACTGAGAACCATTTGTATCACAGCCCACATTTGCCATGCTCAATAAACCTTCCTGGTTAAGCTTGTAAGAGAAATTTTCATCCTCCACCTGTCCCATCAATATTTTCTCCACCTGTCCCATTTTGTTTTGAGAAGTCTCTACCCTGAATCATAAATTTCTTAATAATTCGATGGAAAGGGCATCCTTGAAATGGAGAGGTTTCCAGTGGTGAGTCCAATGCCTTTTTCTCCTCTACACAATGCACAGAAATTTTCTACAGTTTTGGGTACAACATCTGCAAACAATTCTAAGACAATTCAACCAACTCACTGCCCTCCGATGTCCACGTCAAAGAAGACTCAGGGATTGCTGGGGGTTGGAGGGCTTAGTTTTGGGGGATGGGTGTGACATTTTGAATTGCATATACACATGGGAGAGAACTCAGAGAAACTTGTGGACACCTGGAAGCTCAACCCAAAAGTAACTTTCTCTCTCTCCCTCTCTCTCTCGTTTTGATTAATAATTACAGAAAAAAAGTATTTTAAATTTCAAAAGTGGAAATATAAGGCAATTGAGAAAGTAAAATTGAAATCTTGTATTCATTTAACTTATGTTTACATAGTTTGGGTTATATTTAAATCTTTTTAAAAACTTTTTTTAATGTTTATTTATTTTTTGAGAGAGAGACAGAGCATAAGCCAGGGAGGGGCAGAGAGCGAGGGAGACATAGAATCCGAAGCAGGCTTCAGGCTCGGAGCTGTCAGCACAGAGTCTGATGTGGGGCTTGAACTCACAAACTGTGAGATCATGATCTGAGCCGAAGTCAGACTGAGCCATCCAGGTGCCCCTACTTTGGGTTATATTTAAATTAAAGAAACAATATATACAATGGAATATTACTCAACCATTAAAAATAATGAAATCTCGCCATTTGCAATGCCTGGATGCAGCTAAAGTGCATTATGCTTAGTGAAATAAGTCCATCAGAGAAAGACAAATACCATATGATTTCACTCATATGTAGAATTTAAGAAACAAAGCAGAAGAACATGTGGGAAGGGGAAAAAAAAGAAAGAAGCAAACCATAAGAGACTTTTAATGACAAAGAACAAACAGGGTTGGTGGAGGGAGGTGGGTGGGGAGATGGGCTAGATGGGTGATGGGCATTAAGGAAGCACTTGTGAATGAGGAGCACTGGGCGTTATATGTAAGTGATGAATCATGAAATTCTACTCTTGAAACCAGTATTACAGTATATGTTAACAAACTAGAATTTAAATAAAAACCTTAAAAAAATAAACAAATTAAGAGTAAAATCAAGTCAGTTGAAAACATACATTTGGATATAGTTTATTGTTTGTTGCTTTGTACTGTTATTTATGTAACCCACTATATACGTTCGTCTTTAAAGAGATGATAAGTTTAGTGTATCAAGTAGTAGTAATTATATATTTAAATTTTCTATTCCTTGCATCATGGAAAATAAGAGATTCTAATTCTCTCCTACTATATAATTTCTAAAATACTAAATGACAGGAAAAGCCTAAAAATGTAAGAAAAATGCAGTGATAGACCCAAAGCTGGGCTTAGAGAGAAAAGTTATAAGCTATCAATAAAGTGTATTGATAATTGTGGCCTGGGGTTTTAGAGCACAATGGGACAAAGACTTGGGCACCTGATTTACAGGGAGCCAGACTAGAGGAGACCCTGTTACATTCAAGTAAAGAAAAAACTGTGGTCGTTGGGTATAACCAACTTTAGCCATCTCCAGTCATTGATGTGGGGAAGAATACCCAATTCTAACTCCCTTTAGCCATCTTGTCTCTCCTAATAGGGTAAAGAAGGAAGCTGAGAAGTGTATGCGAAGGTCATGGCCAGAGACACAGGTTCACTAAAAGGCTGAGACCTAATCATAGGATTATAGAACTCTTTCCCTTCCCTTCCCTTCTTTACTTCCATGTCAATAGAACTCCTATGTAAAAGGGAATTCCAGCTGAAAGAAAAGGCCTCAGACCCCATTTTAAAAAGTCTCTAGGGAGACCCAAAGACACCAAGTGGAACAAGAACAAGGGTAGCTGAGGAAATTTTAGATTCTGACAAAAAAGCTACACAAATAATAAACAGCTAGATAAACATGACATCTTGAGCTAATGCCTATATACCACAGATTCTTTTACTGGAAAATTATGTCAAGGTTTCAACAAAAAATTGCAGGGCATGCTAAAATGTGAAAAAGACACTCTGAAGAAATAAAGCAAGCTTCAGAACCAGCTTCAGCTATGGCAGAGAGTTTGGAATTATCAGGCCAGCAATTTAAAATAACTATGATTAATATGCTAAGGGCTCTACAGAAAAAAGTGGACAACATGTAAGAACAGGTGGGTAATATAAGCATAGAGGTAAAAATTCTAATAAAGAATCAAAAGATGTAACCTAGGTGTTATAGAAACATCAGAAGAAGGAGAAAGAAAGAAACAGAAGAAATATTTGAAATAATAATGACAGAAGTTTTCAAAATTAAAGACATCAAATAACAAAGATCCAGGAAACTTAGAACATCAAGCAGCATAAATACCAAAAGAAAATCTACACCTAGGAATATCATATAAAGGACACCATCAAAAGGTAAAGGAAGAGCCACAGATTTGAAGATATATGCACTACATATAGCCAACAAAAACTCCATATTTGGAATATATATTTCAAAGTCCTCAAATCAATAAGAAATCACTCAGTAAAAAAATTGACAAAAGATATGAACTAGTAATGTAGTATAGAAGAGGTAAGCAGGATGCTAAGAAATATGAAGAGACTCATAAGTGCATTAAAATCAGGGAATTAAAATTAGTATTATAGAAATTTACTATTCTACACCTTTTAGGACAACAATTTTAAAAAAATGTTTGTTTACTTTGAAAGAGGTGTGTGTGTGTGGTGGGGGAGGGTGGGACAGAGAGGGAATCCCAAGCAGGCTCTGTCTCTGTCAGTGCAGAGACCGATGTGGGGCTCAATCTCATGAACTGTGAGATCATGACCTGAGCTGAAATCAAGAGTCATATGCTTAACCAACTGAGCCACCCAGGCACGCCTAGAGCAATAATTTTTAAATATTTGATAATACCATGTGTTATCATTTATATGGAAAATGAGAAATCTTATTCAATGATGGTAAAAAGATAAACAGATACAACTACTTTTGTGAATGATCGGACAACATACATAAAGCTGATGATGCATAGATCCTATTTCCCAACAATGTCACTCCAGGGCACATACCTTGAAGAAATTCTGACATATTTTATGAGATTAGGGAGGCATTCAAGGGTTCATGTGTAAGGTTTCATTAAAAAAATATCTGAGGCAGATTTGTCAAAACACCATTCTTACATTCCTTAGCTGGCATAATGACAACGTCACAGTGGTGTCATCCAACAGTGAGCTTCTGTCTCGACCTTGCCCAAAGCTTTCACCATCTTCAAAGAGAAAACTGAAAGGAGATTAAAAAAGATCATTATCTTAATGAGCACACAAAATCTGATTTATTGTTTCTTCTGCAAAATAAAATTTATTCCAAATCATCAATCCTTCATTAAAAAAATAAATAAATTTTAGACTTAATGGGTTAATTAAAAATATGTAATTGCTGGTTGAAATTTCACCCAACAATTCTTTTTAAATATAAGTTGACTTGGTCTGAATATAGTATACAAATAAAAAGCATTTTAGGAACACAAGAGTAGGATTTATCCTCTTCGTTCATGCAGATTCAATGCTAAAATTACTCTCTTGATACTATTTATACGTGCTACTGAGGAAGTTTATATGAGTGAAAAATGATAAAAGAAGAAACATCACAATAGTAAATTCTTGAGAAAAAGGATAGTGAATAATAAATACATAAATTTTTAGGATTTCAGAGAATTAATTTTGAGAATTTACATATACTTGGAATTTCCATCATCTTATATTCTGGTGTTCTGCTTAATTCAATGTGTGAGAAATATAACTGACTTAAAAATCAGTTTAAGAGGGAGAAAAAGTAGAGAACCAGCGATCTATTCAAATAACCTAAAAATTTAACATGTGAAGAAAATATGACCAGCAGGCGATTTTCCTTGTTACCTACAATGAACAAATCTGTCCTAAAATGTAAAATTAAAATTTAAAGCACTGGTGTAAACTCAGGAGATTGAGGTTCACATCTTTATGAATAAATATAAAGAGCAATGGAACAGTAACAACTTTGGTTCTTAGAGTTCTACTGTTAATTTAGCTTTCAATCTAATTTATATATGATGTCCAAGATATTATGCAGTTCTGCAGTTTTCTCAACAGTGATTTAGCACCATGCTGATTTCTAGGACAAGCAACAAAGCCATAGAGTACATTTACATTTACAAATGTAATTGGAAATAAAAAAGTTACTCGTATTTATTAACTCTCTTGAATATTACTATTCTTTTTCATAATTTTTTTTAAATATGAAATTTATTGTCAAATTGGTTTGCATACAACACCCAGTGCTCATCCCAACAGGTGCCCTCCTCAATACCCATCACCCACCCTCTCCTCCCTCCCACCACTCATCAACCCTCTGTTCTCAGTTTTTAAGAGTCTCTTATGTTTTGGCTCCCTCCCTCTCTAACATTTTTTTTTTTTCCTTCCCCTGCCTCATGGTCTTCTGTTAAGTTTCTCAAGGTCCCCATATGAGTGAAAACATATGGTATCTTTCTCTGTATGACTTATTTCACTTAGCATAACACTCCAGTTCCATCCACGTTGCTACAAAGGCCATATTTCATTCTTTCTCATTGCCACATAGTATTCCATTGTGTATATAAACCACAATTTCTTTATCTGTTCATCACTTGATGGACATTTAGGCTCTTTCCATAATTTGGCTATTGTTGAAAGTGCTGCTATAAACATTGGGGTGCAAGTGCCCCTATGCATCAGCACTCCTGTATCCCTTGGGTAAATTCTTAGCAGTGCTACTGCTGGGTCATAGAGTAGACCTATTTTTAATTTTTTGAGGAAACTCCACACTGTTTTCCAGATCGGCTGCACCAGTTTGCATTCCCACCAATAGTGCAAGAGGGTTCCCGTTTCTCCATATCCTCTCCAGCATCAATAGCCTCCTGATTTGTTCAGTTTAGCCATTCTGACTGGTGTGAGGTGGTTATCTGAGTGTGGTTTTGATTTGTATTTCCCTGATGAGGAACGATGTTGAGCATCTTTTCATGTGCCTGTTGGCCATCTGGATGTCTTCTTTAGAAAAGTGCCTATTCACATCTTCTGCCCATTTTTTCACTGGATTATTTGTTTTTCGGGTGTAGAGTTTGGTGAGTTCTTTATAGATTTTGGATACTAGCCCTTTATCTGATAGGTCATTTGCAAATATCTTTTCCCATTCTGTCGGTTGCCTTTTAGTTTTGTTGATTGTTTCCTTTGCTGTGCAGAAGCTTTTTATCTTCATGAGGTCCCAATAGTTCATTTTTGCTTTTAATTCCCTTGCCTTTGGGGATGTGTCAAGTAAGAAATTGCTGCCGCTGAGGTCAGAGGGGTTTCTTCCTGCTTTCTCCTCTAGGGTTTTGATGGTTTCCTGTCTCACACTCAGGTCCTTCATCCATTTTGAGTTTATTTTGTGAATGCTGTAAGAAAGTGGTGTAGTTTCATCCTTCAGCATGTTGCTGTCCAGTTCTCCCAGCACCATTTGTTAAAAAGACTGTCTTTTTTCCATTGGATATTCTTTCCTGCTTTGTCAAAGATTAGTTGGTCGTACTTTTGTGGGTTTAATTCTGGGGTTTCTATTCTATTCCATTGGTCTATGTGTCTGTTTTTGTGCCAATACCATGCTGTCTTGATGATTACAGCCTTGTAGTAGAGGCTAAAGTCTGGGATTGTGATGCCTCCTGCTTTGGTCTTCTTCAAAATTACTTTGGCTATTCGGGGTCTTTTATGGTTCCATACAAATTTTAGGATTGCTTGTTCTAGCTTCAAGAAGAATGCTGGTGCAATTTTGATTGGGATTGCATTGAATGTGTAGATAGCTTTGGTGGTATTGACATTTTAACAATATTTATTCTTCCAACCCATGAGCACGGAATGTTTTTCCATTTCTTTATATCTTCTTCAATTTCCTTCATAAGCTTTCTATAGTTTTCAGCATACAGATCTTTTACATCTTCGATTAGGTTTATTCCTAGGTATTTTATGCTTGGTGCAATTGTGAATGGGATCAGTTTCTTTATTTGTCTTTCTGTTGCTTCATTATTAGTGCATTAGAATGCAACTGATTTCTGTACATTGATTTTGTATCCTGCGACTTTGCTGAAATCATGTATCAGTTCTAGCAGACTTTTGGTGGAGTCTATCGAGTTTTCCATGTATAGTATCATGCCATCTGCAAAAAGTGAAACCTTGACTTCATCTTTGCCAATTTTGATGCCTTTGATTTCCTTTTGTTGTCTGTTTGCTGATGCTAGCACTTCCAACACTATGTTAAACAACAGCGGTGAGAGTGGACATCCCTGTCATGTTCCTGATCTCAGGGGGAAAGCTCTGTTTTTCCCCATTGAGGATGATATTAGCTGTGGGCTTTTCATAAATGGCTTTTATGATGTTTAAGTATGTTCCTCCTATCCCGACTTTCTCGAGGGCTTTTATTAAGAAAGCATGCTGAATTTTGTCAAATGCTTTTTCTGCATCGATTGACAGGATAATATGGTTCTTATCTTTTCTTTTATTGATGGGATGTATTACATTGATTGATTTGTGAATGTTGAAGCAGCCCTGAAGCCCAGGAATGAATCCCACTTGATCATGGTGAATAATTCTTTTTATATGCTGGTGAATTCGATTTGCTAGTATCTTATTGAGAATTTTTGCATCCATATTCATCAGGATATTGGTCTGTAGTTCTTTTTTTACTGGGTCTCTGTCTGGTTTAGGAATCAAAGTAATTCTGGCTTCATAGAATGAGTCTGGAAGTTTTCCTTCCCTTTCTATTTTTTGGAACAGCTTGAGAAGGATAGGTATTATCTCTGCTTCAAATGTCTGGTAGAATTCCCCAGGGAAGCCATCTGGTCCTGGACTCTTATTTGTTGGAAGATTTTTGATAACTGATTCAATTTCTTTGCCAGTTATGGGTCTGTTCAAGTTTTTTATTTCTTCCTGTTTGAGTTTTGGAAGTATGTGGGTGTTTAGGAATTTGTCCATTTCTTCCAGGTTGTCCAGTTTGTTGGCATATAATTTTTCATAGTATTACCTGATAACTGCTTGTATTTCTGAGAGATTGGTTGTAATAATTCCATTTCCATTCATGATTTTATCTATTTGGGTCATCTCCCTTTTCTTTTTGAGAAGCCTGACTAGAGGTTTATCAATTTTGTTTATTTTTTCAAAAAACCAACTCTTGGTTTCATTGATCTGCTCTACTGTTTTTTAAGACTCTATATTGTTTATTTCTGCTCTGATATTTATTATTTCTCTTCTTCTGCTGGGTATGGGGTGTCTTTGCTGCTCTGCTTCTATTTCCTTTAGGTGTGCTGTTAGATTTTGTATTTGGGATTTTTCTTGTTTCTTGGGATAGGCCTGGATTGCAATGTATTTTCCTCTCAGGACAGCCTTTGCTGCATCCCAAAGTGTTTGGATTGTTGTATTTTCATTTTCGTTTGTTTCCATATATTTTTTAATTTCTTCTCTAATTGCCTGGTTGACCCATTCATTCTTTAGTAGGGTGTTCTTTAACCTCCATGCTTTTGGAGGTTTTCCAGACTTTTTCCTGTAGTTGATTTCAAGCTTCATAGCATTGTGGTCTGAAAGTATGCATGGTATGATCTCAATTCTTGTATACTTATGAAGGGCTGTTTTGTGACCCAGTATGTGATCTATCTTGGAGAATGTTCATGTGCACTTGATAAGAAAGTATATTCTGTTGTTTTGGGATGCAGAGTTCTAAATATATCTGTCAAGTCCTTCTGATCCAATGTATCATTCAGGACCCTTGTTTCTTTATTGACCATGTGTCTAGATGATCTATCCATTTCTGTAAGTGGGGTGTTAAAGTCCCCTGCAATTACCACATTCTTATCAATAAGGTTGCTTATGTTTGTGAGTAATTGTTTTATATATTTGGGGGCTCCCGTATTTGGCGCATAGACATTTATAATTGTTAATTCTTCTTGATGGATAGACCCTGTAATTATTATATAATGCCCTTCTTCATGTCTTGTTACAGCCTTTAAAGTCTAGTTTGTCTGATATAGGTATGGGTATTCCAGCTTTCTTTTGACTTCCAGTAGCATGATAGATAGTTCTCCATCCCCTCACTTTCAATCCTAAGGTGTCCTCAGGT
Organism: Panthera onca; assembly: GCF_046562875.1. Classification (NCBI taxonomy): domain Eukaryota; kingdom Metazoa; phylum Chordata; class Mammalia; order Carnivora; family Felidae; genus Panthera; species Panthera onca. Next base: position 88,713,735 of record NC_138342.1, read on the forward strand.
CTAAAATGAGTCTCTTGTAGACAGCAAACAGATGGGTCTTGTTTTTTTATCCATTCTGATACCCTATGTCTTTTGGTTGGCTCATTTAGTCCATTTACATTCAGTGTTATTATAGAAAGATATGGGTTTAGAGTCATTGTGATGTCCGTAGGTTTCATGCTTGTAGCGATGTCTCTGGTACTTTGTCTCACAGGATCCCCCTGAGGATCTCTTGTAGGGCTGGTTTAGTGGTGACAAATTCTTCAGTTTTTGTTTGTTTGGGAAGACCTTTAGCTCTCCTTCTATTCTAAATGACAGACTTGCTGGATAAAGGATTCTCGGCTGCATATTTTTCTGTTCATCACATTGAAGATTTCCTGCCATTCCTCTCTGGCCTGCCAAGTTTCAGTAGATAGGTCTGTCACTAGTTTTATCGGTCTCCCTTTATACGTTAGAGCGTGTTTATCCCTAGCTGCTTTCAAAATTTTCTCTTTATCCTTGTATCTTGCCAGTTTCACTATGATATGCCATGCAGAAGATGGATTCAAGTTACATCTGAAGGGAGTTCTCTGTGCCTCTTGGATTTCAATGCCTTTTTCCTTCCCCAGATCAGGGAAGTTCTCATTTATGATTTGTTCAAGTACACCTTCAGCCCCTTTCTCTCTCTCTTCCTCTTTTGGAATTCCTATTATACGGATATTGTTCCATTTCATTGCATCACTTAGTTCTCTAATTCTCCCCTCAAACTCCTGGATTTTTTTTATCTTTTTCTCAGCTTCCTCTTTTTCCATAATTTTATCTTCTAATTCACCTATTCTCTCCTCTGCCACTTCAATCTGAGCTGTAGTTGCCTCCATTTTTATTTTGCACCTCATTTATAGCATTTTTTTTTAGCTCTCATGACTATTTCTTAGTCCCTTGATCTCTGTAGCAATAGATTCTTTGCTGTCCTCTATACTTTTCTCAAGCCCAGCTATTAATTTTATGACTATTATTGTAAATTCATGTTCTGTTATATTGCTTAAATCGTTTTTGATCAATTCGTTAGATGTCTCTACTTCCTGGAGTTTTTTTGAGGAGAGTTCTTCTATTTTGTCATTTTGGATAGTCCCTGGGGTGGCGCAGAACTGCAGGGCACTTCCCCTGTGCTGTCTGGAGTAACTTGTGTTGGTGGGTGGGGCCGCAGTCCGACCTGATGTCTGTCCCCAGCCCACCGCTGGGGCCACAGTCAGACTGGTGTGTACCTTATCTTCCCCTCTCCCAGGGGCAGGACTCACTGTGGAGTGGTATGGCCCCTGTCTGGGCTACTTGCACACTGCCAGGCTTGTGGTGCTGCTTTGATGGGAACTGGCCTATTAGCCAGGGTGGATCGGCAAGGTGCACAAGGGCGGGAGGGGCAGGCTTAGGTCACTTTGCCCACGGTGGTCCCCTGTAGGAGGGGCCCTGAAGCACCGGGAGGGAGGCAGGCTGGCTGACCCGTCGGAGGGATGGATCCACAGGAGCCCAGTGTTGGGTGTTTGTGTGGTGCAAGCACGTTCGGTGACGGTAACTGGTTCCTTCTGGGGTTTTGGCTGGGGTATGGGAGAGGGAGATGGCGCTTCCCAGCGCCTTTGTTCCCTGCCAAACTGAGCTCTATCTTCTGGAGCTCAACACCTCTCCCTCCCGCTCTCTGAGCAAGGCTGTTGACTTATAATATTCCAGATGTTAAGTCCCGCTGGCTGTCAGAACTCACCCAGTCCGGCCCTTCTGCTTTTGCAAGCCAGACTCGGGGTTCCATCTTGCCTGGCGGGCTGCCCTTCCACCGCCCAGGCTCCCTCCCGCCAGTCCGTGTAGCATGCACCACCTCTCCGCCCTTCCTACTGTCTTCCATGGGTCTCTTGTCTATGCTTGGCTCCCGAGAGTCCATTCTACTAGTCTTCCAGCGGTTTTCTGGGTTATTTAGGCAGATGTAGGTGGAATCTAAGCCTTGAATATTACTATTCTTTCTGACGTCTACATTTTTCATTTATTGAACATCAATTATTGCAAGATATTCTATGATAATAGGGTTATGTCAAATAGATCATAGGGCAAATTATTTTTTTAAAAATAGTACTTATTAAAAATAATAAAATATTAATGGGAATTCTGCAATTAGAAGCTCCAGTCAAGAAAACAAGGTATTGACTTCCAATTGCTTTCATAATTACTTAGCTGGAATGTCTACCAAAAAAAATCCCAAATTAAAAAAAAATGTTAGTATCAAATTTTTTTCATTTCCAAGAGAAGCTTTCTTTCCTTACTTGGGAAGCGTGCAGATAGGTGGTTTGGATCGAATGATTTCCTTGTTGACAAGCTCCTTCTCCAAGTCACCTCCAGCTAAACACCAAAGGTAATATACTTCTTCAATAGATCTTTCTGCCAGGTAATCACTGTTTACATCTATTAATGGAAAATGGAAAAGAATCATAGCCCTCACACTTTCTGTTTTTATTAAAAGGCAATAGGCAATAATAGCTGACATTCTCAACAAATACTAATTGAAGAACACAGTATGAGTCGCTTTAGAAGATTCATACTATACAATGCACAAAGGATGAAATGAGGATATACACATTGAATGTACATTCAGTTACTCTGAGAAGAAGAGTGGAATTTTTACCTTCTATATCAGAGATATATGGGATATATATTCCATACATGTATCAGATATATCGGGTTCTGTGGGAAAGGGATACAGGCCAAAAAAGGCAACTTGTGTGGGTAACTAACACAAACTATCCCATCCTTCGTACCTTGAGGCAATAGCTGCCTCTTCTGAAGAGCTTTTCTTGATGTCTCCAGCAGGATATGATTCCACTGTACTATGTTCATACTGACCCTTATTAATAATAGTAAATAAATGTTTATCTGCCTCTCCATTTGGTATGAATGTTATATGGGGGTGGGGTGCCTGAGTGGCTCAGTCAGTTAAGTGTCCGACCTCAGCTCAGGTCATGATCTCATGGTTCATGAATTTGAGCCCTGCATTGGGCTCTCTGCTGTCAACATGGAGCCTGCTTCAGATCCTCTGTCCCCCTCTTTCTCTGCCCCTGCTCCACTCATTTTCTCTCTCTCTGAAAATAAATAAATAAACTTAAAAAAATGCTATGTGAATAGCAGTTATATAACTATAATATACACATATATAATTATATATATATTTGATAAACATAAAACTGAAAATATAGTAAGGATACTTCCTTTAAAAATAAGGCTTATATTATTTTCTGTCTTATCTATCATTACCTTTACACAGCTGGCTGATATCCTCAGGCAGAGTTAAATCAGCACATCTTAGAGAAGATGAAAACAGACTGGCAGGTTTGGTAAAGGGAGTATATAAAGGTGACACTTCACTGAATACCTTGTCCTGCATTAATTCATCTGCAGTTGGCCTTAAGAAAAATTTAAAACACAGAGTATGAATGAAGTCATTAAAAATTTGCTAGAATAATGGCACACATTCAAGAGGATGTTTTAAAAAGTTAAAGGAATAGTTAAAAGTCTTAAATACATCATAAGTAAAGAAAATAATAATAAAACTCTCCTTAGTAGAATCTTGATGTATACTTTTATATAAAAAGTGACTATAAGTAAATGCTGAATTTTCCCCCATATTGTGCTTTTTGTACCTTATGATCTATCAAAGATTATATATAAGCTTCTCCATTTTTTAACTTTTATCTTGACTATTATGTGCTTCCTTTACTGAATATCTTAATTAAAATTCTAAACTAATAATCATCTAAACTAATACTTTTTCTCCTTTTATTAATATACATTAGAGCCATAGCTAATAGTTATGATACTAATATCAATTTTGTATTCATATATGTATGCAAATATTCTTATTTAATCCATTAGTATAATAACTAATAAAAAACCACAACTACTCGTACATCAGGGCATTTGGGTGGCTCAGTCGGTTGAATGTTTGACTCTTGATTTTGGCTCAGGTCATGATTTCACACTCATGAGATCGACTCCTGCATCAGGCTCTGTGCTGGGTGTGGAGCCTGCCTAAGATTTGTTCTACCTCTCTCCCTCTCTCTCTCTCCCTCCCCATTCTCTCTCTCTTAAAAAAAAAAAAAAAAAAAAAAGAAAAGAAAAAGAAAGAAAAAACCCACAACTATTTATATATTCAAGATCTCAGTATAATCTCAAAGTCTTAATAATAATATCAACCTCTTGGAAGGGTGGAAGGTGAGGCACTTCTTCAAAAGATCTATCACATTTTCAGGAAGGTCCTGGTAAATAAAAAGAAAAAAGAATTATTTAAAATGACCCATTTAAAAAATACATTTTACTCAAATGTTTACTATTCTAGAGCACTTTGAGTTTTCTAAAGATTCTTTATTTGGACTTTATACTAATTTACATTAGATTGTCACTCTATAAAAAAGCAAATTATCTGAAAAGAAATACATATAGCTTTAAAATAGTTTGCTGTTAGATCCCAAGTATACAGAATACATCAATTTTCAATAACACATTAATGCCAAACCTTTATAATGTCCAGACAACCATGTTCTTCAGCCAGAACTATTATAGTGTCATCTACGCAATCTATAACACAAAAAAATTGTATGAATTAATGCTGCTTTTCTTATCTATCAGATTAAATGGGAACTGAACTCTGATATTTTTTTAAAAAATGTGTTATGCAGCTTTGGAACTTGGAATATTAAGAAGCTTGTGACTTTGTCCTTACATGTTTCCTTACAGGTTTTGATAAAAATACTTTAAACACTAAATATTAACTGAATTACAGATACTGAAAGATAGTAGCTTAAAAAGTGAAATAAAGCAGTGATTCAAAATGAAGATTCTCATGTTCTCTCTCTCTTGCTCTCTTCTTCCTGTACATGTAATATATACATACACACACACACACACACACACACACACACACACACACACACTACTCTTTTGTATATATACAATTTGGAGAATGTACACACATCTCTAAGGATTTATAGTACAAATTTTTACAATCCCTATCAAAATACCTACATCATTTTTCACAGAACTAGAACAAATAATCCTAAAATCTGTATGGAGCTACAAAAGACCCTGAATAGTCAAAACAATCTGAAAAAAGAACAAACCTAGGGGGTGTCATAATCCTAGATTTCAAGATTTCATTTTTTTTTTTTTTTTGTAGTAACAAAGCTGTAGTAATCAAAACAATATGATACTGGCACAAAAACAGACACATATCAGTGAAAAAGAATAGAGAGCCCAGAAATAAACTCATGCTTACATGGCCCATTAGTCTTTGACAAAGGAGGCAAGAATATGAAATGGGAAAAAATGTTGGGAAAACTGGACAGCTAAATGCAAAAGAATGAAACGGGACCACTTTCTCACACCATATAGAAAAATAAACTAAAACCAGATTAATGACCTAAATGTGAGACCTGAAACCATAAAAATTATAGAAGAAAAGATAGGCAGGAATTTCTGTGACATCGGCTGAAGCACATCTTTCTAGATATGTTTCCTGAGGCAAGGGAAACAAAAGCCAAAATAAACTATTGGGACACTACATTAAAATAAAAAGCTCTGCACAGTGAAGGAAGTAATTAACAAAAATAAAAGACAATCTATTGAATGGGTGAAGATATTTGCAAATGATATATCTGATAAAGGGTTAGTATCCAAAACATATAAAGAACTTACACAAATCTTGGATCACTATATTGTACACCTGAAACTAATATACCCTGTATGTTAACTATCCTGGAATTTAAGTAAAATAAAATAATTAAAAAAAGAACTTATACAATTCAACACCAAAAAAAAAATCCAATTAGAAAACTGGGGAGAAGACATGAACAGACATTTCTTCAAGAAGACATACAGATGGCCAACGGAGACACAAGAAAAATGCCCAATATCACTGTTATCAGGGAAATACAAAGCAAAACCACAAGAGGTATTACTGCATACCAGTCAGAATGGCTAAAATCAAAATCAGAAGAAACAACAAGTGTTGGCAAAGATGTGGAAAAAAGGAACTCTTGTGCACTGTTGGTGCAATGCAAACTGGTACAGCCACTGTGGAAAACAGCATGAAGGTTTCTCAGAAAATTAAAAATAAAAGTACCATATGATTTAGTAATCCCAGTATTGGGTATTTACCCAAAGAATATGAAAACACGAATTCAAAAAAATATATGCATCCCTATCTTATTGCGGTATTATTTATAAGAGCCAGATTATGGATGCAGCCCAAGTGTCCATCAATAAATGAATGGATAACAAAGATGTGGTGTATATATACACAATGTAATATTAGCCATAAAAAAGAATGGAATCTTGCCATTTGCCACAATGTGGATGGATCTAGAGAATACAATGCTATGTGAAACAAGTCAGAGAAAGACAAATACCATGATTTCACTCATATGTAGAATTTAAGAAACCAAACAAATGAAGAAAAAAAAGAGACAAGTAAAACAAAACAAAACAGACTCTTAGTATAGAGAACAGACTGATGGTTCCCAGAGGGGAATTAATGCTGCTTTTCTTATCTATCAGATTAACTGGGAACTGAACTCTGATAATTACCAGAGGGGAGGTAGGTGGGAGGATAGATGAAAACAGAGGAAAAGGATTAAGAGTATATTTATCATGATGAGCACTGAGTAATATACAGAATTGCTTAATCACTATATTGTATACCTGAAACAGTTTAACACTGTATGTTAACTACACTGGACTTAACAAAAATAAATAAATAATAGAGTTCAGGGCACCTGAGTGGCTCAGTCAGTTAAGTGCCCGGCTCTTGATTTCACTCAGGTCATGATCTCACAGTTCAGTTTGTGGGATCCAGCCCTGCATCAGACTCCATGCTGTCAGGGTGGAGTCTGCTTGGGATTCTCTCTCTTCCTCTCTCTCTGCCCCTCCCCCATTTGCATGTGTGCTCCCGCTCTCTCTCAAAATACAAATAAACATTTAATATATATTAAAAAATAATAAAGTATAAGTTTAGTTTGTAGACCATATTAAGAAATCTCTAAGACTCTTTAATAGTCTTATTATCAATTGTTTAAATTAAATGTTGTAAATATGGTAAAATTTAATGCAGTTATATTTATAATTCATTATTATTCAATATTTATTAACACTTTTCTATATATATATATTCTTACTTACAAACCCTATTAACCTGGACAGCAATCTGTCACTCTTTCATATAAAGTGCTCTATCACTGTTTTTCTCTCCTTTATTACCACACATGCTTAATTTATTCCACTCTAAAATAGATTACATAAATTTTTGTAAACTTGAATTAAAACATTAGGATCTAATATACATGTAAAATAAATGAGCTTGTTAAAAGAAAAAATAAACATTCTTCCCAGTCATTATTCACACATGATTCATCAAACAGAAAGCTCAAAATTTAAGATATATTATCAGAAGGTAAACTGCTACAGAGAAGTATAACTTTATATTCTCATTTTTTGATTTCACAACTTAGTTTACTTGGCTAGATCACGAAGCTAAGATAATATCTATCTACATTATAATTCCGTAATGAATAAGGAAAACACTAAAATATTTCAGAAAGCACTTCTTAAGTTTGTACTGTTAATGCTTACCACTGATCATTAGAAAATTTAAAAAGTCAGGATATTTCAGTGTATTCACTATTTTAGAACACATTATTGTGTATGCTTACTAAAAGTCACAAAAGATAATATTTATATTTGAAAAATAATCCATTGTGAGACACTTACCTAATGTAAGCAAAAATTTTAGTCTTTCAGAAATATCCAAGCTTTGAAATAATTTTCTTCCCTAAATAAAATAGGAAAAGAAATTTGAAGAAATTTGTGTTAACATTTACATCATTCTTCAGGAAGGTATTTTTTTTTTTCCCCAGAGCTGAAAATTATTTTCTCAGGTACCTCTTTTTCTCTTCAGAGGTTTTGACTTTTAGATTTTAGAGTTAGCTCCATTAAAGAAGAATCATTGGTTTAACATTTAAACATTTCACATATCTAAGGATCAATTACATTCTTATTTGGTCTCAAGCATTCCTCATTTTAGAGACCTACATATACCTGGTTGTCTAGAGAGATTCCAGGACACAGGGAGTCTTACTTGATTCCAAATGGCCCCTTGGAAAGAGTCATATTATCCTTACATTTGAGACCAAAATGGCCCCTTGGAAAGAGTCATATTATCCTTACATTTACCTAACTAATTCTTACTTATATATCATATGAAATCCAGGTAATCTGTTGTCTCCATTAAGAAACATTCCATGATATTCCTTCCTCCCACAATGAATTAGACAACCATCCTTTGTGCTCCCATAGCACCTGGTACATTTATTTTAAGACACACACATTGTATTTTAGTTGTTTTCTTATTAGTCAGCTTCTGGCCGGGGGGGGGGGGGGGGGGGGGGTAGGGGAGGTTGGGGGTTGCTGCTTGACATAGTCTGAAATCACTTAAAACTTCAACAATTATGTGTTGAGCATTCGTGTGCCAAATTGGACTTTCAACCACAAGTTATATAACTTGGGCAAATTACTCAACCACTTTAAGTTTTACTTTTCTCATTTATAAAACTGGAATATTAACTGTATATGATACACAGGTTGCAATGAGGATTATACAATGTATGAAAAAGTGCTTGGCATTTATTGCACACAGAAATGCCTTCATAAATGTTGGTAATTATGTTTCCTTTATCATAAACAAATTAAACTTATAGGATTCTTTAAGTAGACTTAGAGGGAAAGGCTTACAGGGTGCCTGGTAGCTCAGTTAGTTGAACATCCGACTATTGATTTCAGCTCAGGTCATGATCTCACAGTCATGAGATTGAACCCCACATTGGGCTCAGCGCTGAGTGAGGAGACTGCTTGGGATTCTCTCTCTCCTCTCTCTCTGCCCTTTCCCTGCTTGTGCACTCTCTCTCTCTCTCTCAAAATAAACAACTAAACATTTTAAAAAAGGAAGAAAAGGCTTAAGAATATACCTTGGTCTTTACGTGGAGAAAAAAAAAAAAAACTTCTTTTTTAAGAAAGAGAGAGCAAAAACTTTCTTAAACATTTATGAAATTAGAACTACAGGTGGAGAGATCATTGAAAGAAAAAGTTGCCATTCCTGTCTCAATTTCTTACACTACTATCTTATTAATCTTCTAGATATGCAGGTTTGACTTTATCAATATCTTATTTAAAAACTTTAAATGGTCCTCCATACCATATATAACTAAATATAAACTTCTCAATTCAGCAATCAAAGTCTTCTGGGATATGGCTCCAATATATCTTTTCAATCTAAGTGCTTACTATTTATCTACGTATGATGAACACACACACACACACACACACACATACACACACACACACACACGCACACACACGAAGCAGTTCAATTTGATTACTTGCAATACAGTGAGCACACTCTGCCTGTTCAGGCATACAGACTTTGACTCATGTTATTTCCCTACCAGTAGTTTTTTTTCTTCATGGCTATCAAATTTTTGTATATATCCTTTATTTCATTCCCACTCCTGAATGTTAATTTTGTGAATTAAAGAATTCAAAATTCAAATTACTTCTCTCAGCACTTTGATGGCATTATGCCACTGCTTTCTTACTTCCAAGCTACTAAGAAGTTTAATGCCAATCTCATTCTTGGTAGGTAGTATGTCTTTTCTCTCCGACACATTTGAAGATTTTCTCATTAACAGTGATAAAGACTTCAGAGCTTAGTGAAGGAAGCTTGGTGTGTTAGTTAAGAGTACAGCTTTGCATATAGTTGATGGGTACAAATTTGCTCAAGTGCTTACTATTGTGTAACTAGGACAGGTTGCTTAATTTCTTTGTACCTCAATTTCCTGATCTGTAAACTAAAGCTAATAATTAAATTTTATAAGACTGGTGTGAGTATTGACTAAAATAATAGATGTAAAGAGATTAGAAAAGTACCTGATTTTGAAAAGTTCTCCATAAATGTTACTCATTATTTCATTATTGGTTATTCTAAAAGTAGAGTATATGATTTCAAGGTATTTGTTGTTGTTTTTTTTGTTGTTGTATGTTGTGATTTTTTTTCCCTGCAAGGTAATTAGTGGGTTCTTTGAAACCAAGGGCTTTAGTCTTGGTTTCTTATTAGAACATCTGGATCTATCTTCCCTGTCTTTTAAAATTTCTACTGGGCGCCTGGGTGGCTCAGTCGATTAAGTGGCTGACTTCGGCTCGGGTCGTGATCTCACGGTCCGTGGGTTTGAGCCCCGTGTTGGGCTCTGTGCTGACAGCTCAGAGCCTGGGGCCTGTTTCAGATTCTGTGTCTCCGTCTCTCTGACCCTCCCCCGTTCATGCTCTGTCTCTGTCACAAAAATAAACATTAAAAAAAAATTTAAATTTCTTTCATATTTTCAACTTCCTTATTTCTTTGTGACATATTCTGGGAGAATTACTCAGCTTCATCTTCTATGTTCAGTGTGTCTAGTTTCTTATGACCCATCTCTTTAGTTCTTTATTTCAATAGTTACATTTTTTTCCTTAAAACCCTTAACTGGTTCTTGTTCTTTTCAGCAAATGTTCTTGACTCAGAGTTTCTATAATTGTTTCACAAATGGCATTGTTTTCTTTATCTCCTAAAAAACGTGTACATTTATTTTAAAGTCCTTTCAATGGTGTAAATTCTTCTTGTTGTTTCTTTTTTATTGTAGATGTATGTATTTATTGCATGTATCATATTGTAGATGTATTGTTTTAGGTGTTTGGTATTTCTTAGAAATGTTCTCACCTCTTAATACAAATTTTCCTATACATCTTTTGGACTATGGAAACTTCTGGGTGGCACAGTGGCTGTATTGCCTTTCTGGTGATATGGTAAAAGCTTCCTAGCAAAACGGCTTTGGTATAGCCTCTCATCTATTTCCTAGGATTTTTAGCATACCAAAAGTTCCCTTTTTAGTTGTTAGTGTGCTATTAATTTATATCTTAATATTTTATATCAATTCTAAAGTTTTGATGAAGTAGGAAGATTTAAGCTTATATTCAGTATGCATTCTAAAACTAGACTGTGTAAACGTTAAGTATCACTTAAAATGTCATGAAGTCCCTATTATGAAATGAATATTTCCTTTCTTGGAATTCACATAGCTTTTCTGAGTTTATCTTCTAAGTTTATGGATTTGAATTAAATTATAAGCTTCTTGACAATGTGTCTTAAACACAGTTTATCTCTTGCTGCATTTGTCATGATGCTGTACACACAGTACATACTCATCTACATTTGTTGAACTGAATTACTCATAGGACATACACCCTGATCATTAATACAGAGTTTAGATATAGGTTACATAATAAAAAGGAAAAGTTGTACATTTCAAATTTACACTTCCATATACTTCACATTCACATTTCAGTAAGATTTTTCATTTAGGCTATGACTTTTTAAAAAGTTTTTTAATGTTTATTTATTTTTGAGAGAGAGACAGAGTGTGAGTGGGTAAGGGGCAGAGAGAGGGAGACACAGAATCCAAAGCAGGCTCCAGGCTCTGAGCTGTCAGCACAGAGCCTGATGCGGGGCTCAAACTCACGAACCATGAGATCATGACCTGAGCCGAAGTCGGATGCTTAACCAACTGAGCCACCCAGGTGCCCCTAGGCTATGATTTTAAACAACAATGAGATTTATCATTATTTCATACCAATGAAAAGTAAAATGGTCTAGACAGAGAATAGCAAAGAATCAGAAAATCTGGTATTTTCCCTTAGAAAAAGCTGTGCCAACAGGTAAACTACCATGTTATTATGAATATTATGATTTTAATCATAAAATATTTTTCTTAATCATAAAATATTGTAATATCATAATAAAAGATAACATCCAGGGACCATTTGCTATATAACATACTATACTAAGTACTTTATATATATATATTATTTCATTTTTCCAACAATTATACAGTATAGATGAAAAATTTCTGCTTCTAAAGATCTCATTGTCCAAGTAAAGTAGGCACATGTGACACATGTCATAATAGAAGAGCAAAGAAGATAAGGATCTAATGCTGGCAGTTATTTGGAACTAGGATTGACAGATCGTTAGTTGTTCCTCCAAAATTATTTTCATCTTGGCCATGACAGGCTGTTTTTTGTCCCTCTAAATTCATTCTCATCTTCTTCCTCAATATTTATGTGTCCAGCTAAAGACTACATTTCTTAGTCTCCCTTGTACCTATAACGTAGCCACTTAAGTAAACTGTCACCAATGAAAAGTAGAGTTGATACCTGCACTTTTAGATCATTGTTTTTAAAAATTATTTTTCATGTTTATTTATTTATTTTGAGAGAAAGCACATGAGCAGGAGAGGGACAGAGAGAGGGGAAGAGGGAGAATCCCAAGCAGGCTCAGCACTGTCAGTGCGGAGCCCAATGCAGGGCTTGATTTCATGAACCATGAGATCACGACCTGAGCCCAAATCAAAAGCTGGATTCTCAATTGACTGAGACACCCAGGTACCCAGATCATCTTCTTAAAGACAGTACCATGAACTCACTCCTCTCCTTCCCTATGGCTAAACATGGTGATAAAGAAATCGGCTTTGGAAACCAGACATTTGAGATTGACAGAGCCAAATTCTGGATTTCTGCATGATGTGGAGTGTTACAAGAGGCAGAAAAACACCTATGTTCTCTAAGCTACTATATTTTTAAGTTCTTTCTTTTTAATATCAGCTTAGTCTTTGCCCTAATAAATAAAGAGGGTATCTAGGAAAGGTCTCATAAAACATAAGTCCACTACAAAGTGAGTCTTCTAGAAAATATAAGAGAACAGGAGACAAGAAGGTATTTAGGGAAGAAAGAATACCACAGAATGGAGAGAGAGCATGCAAAGAGTATAAGCAGCTTTAGAGTAAACATTTCTGGAACTGTTTAATTTTTTACACTTAGTATGGTGTAAGTTTTTCATATTTAGCAAAAGTACAAAACAAACACTTCTAAAGATACCAAAATATATGCAAATAAATTGTCAAACAGGATTTTTTAACAAGTCAAATAGATCTATGTGTTTTTCCCTCATACCTAGTCAATCCAGAAAGCAAAAATGTATCATGGTTAAGTAGCTTTCCTATCCAAAAAACTTATTCTAATAAGCATACAATTTCTTTTTAGTTTAATATTTCTTTATACATACCACAGAAAGCTCAAATAAAATTATTCCAAGAGACCACACATCTGATTTGGGGCCAGAAGGCAATGGTTTTTCACTTGGCATATGATCAGTGCTTTTGACAATTCCTTGTGCAATTACCTCGGGTGCCAAGTATGATGGATACCTAAAATGATACATTAAATAAATGAACAATTACTACAAACTACAAAGGGGTAAAAGTAATATTACATTTTTACAATCAGTATGGTAAGATCTAAGTAAAAGTCCAGGGAAAATAAATTAACAAACTTTGCAAGGAAGAATTCTAAACTAACCGTCTAATACAGGTCTTCATGTCTAGAATCAAGAGAAAATATGTATGAGTCTCAAATAATTTTAAAGCTACTATGTCTCTCTGAAGCTGTAGTTCTCTTTGTTTTCTTCTCTTTCTGACACATGCCTTCTTCCAGCATTCTGTTTCCAGGTGTTTTTCCTTTCCTTCTTACTACCTGTCTTCTCCCTATACCTATTATTTAAAGTACATTTTATCTTTGAAAATAGTATGTATTCTTTTAAGTAGTCGGAATGTCAAAATCTTTAAAAATACATACATTGAAAAGTAAGACTCTCTGTACTCCAGGCACCCATACATATTTATATAGAGATAAACTTGACCATCCATCACCACTGTTCCTTGGGGCAGCATACTATACACACTACTCTGCACACCTTTGTTTTTCCACTTAGAGTTCATTTTAGAGATCATTCTATAAAAATAAGTGTAGATTTGCCTCATTCTCTTTGAAAACTGAAAAATTTCATTGTATTGATGCACTTAATTTATTTGACCAAACTGTGAAGGACATTTTGGAAGTTTCATTCCTACACAGATAATCAATTGAGATCTACTCTATTTATTGATACCCTATTTCCCCCCAAGTAGTCCATAGTACCAGTTTCTACCACAAATAAAATCTCTACATACATGTTGGTATGCATCTTGGCTCCCTATTTTGTTCCATTGGTAAGCTTGCCTAACACTGTACCATTGTACTATTTTAACTCTATAACATTACATAAATAATTGCCAATATTGCTAAATTAAATCCTCTCAAAACACACACATTCTTTTAATTTCTCTGCAGGAATGTCTAGGTACTTTTATTTAATTTTATATTTAATATTTACATTATCTATATCATAGTTTTATACTATTAATTTAACAATTAAATAATATTGTTATAATATAGTTATTATTTATATTATTAATTTAATATTTAATAAATATAATTGTGTATAGCATATAATTTAATTAATAAATAATATATAATAATGTTCTTATTTATATTAACTTATAATAATATATAAATGTATATTATATAAATAATATATATTATATTCTTATTATTATTATTTTTAATTTTTATATATTTATATATTTTTAATAATGACCCATATAATTTATATTATTAACTTAATTAATAATTAAATATTATCATAATAATATATTAATATTATTAACTTAATGTTTATATCATATATAAATAATTATATATATAGTTTTACATATATATAAAACTATCTTGTCAAGGTTTCTCTCTAAAACACACACACACACACACACACACACACACACACACACAGAGCTGGAATTTTCATTGAAATTAGATCAAATGTAGAACAGGGTGGGAAGAATTGGCATCTTTCTGATACTGACCCTAACACTCTATGAACACGATATCTCTATATTTACTTTGGCCTTTTGTAATGTCTTTTAAAAAGGATTTATGTTTCTTTCACAGAGATATTAAACATACCTGATTAGTTTCTTATCAGGTATTGTATATATTTTGCTGATTTGTAAGTAATTTCTTTGTATTAATTTTATATCTACAACCTCACTAAACCCTCATCTTTTATGGGAGAATTCTTTTGAGTAGTCTTGTAGATAATCAAATCAGTTGTGCTTACCTGATTTGTTTAAAGTAACAGTTTTGCTTCCTCCTTTCTATCATTATAGCTCTTAGCACAAAAATTTCTATTGGTGTTAACCATGAATAAATTTTGAAAAGTTTTGAATACCTCTTCTGTATTTATTACAAACAGAACATATGATTCTTTTCATTTATATGCTAATGAGTTTAAATACATTGATTCCCTGATGTTTAACCAACCTTGCATTCCTAGAACTTTTGTTTCTAGTAATTTCACTGAGAAATAATAATTTTACCTTCTTTCCATTGTTGATATTTATCTGATTTCTTTTCCTTGTGCAACTACATTCATTAGTACCAGGAATACATTGTCAAATGACAGTGGTGTTAATAAATATTTTGTTTAAAACCTGAAAACTTTGGGTTGAGATCAGTCTCTCTTTCTAATAACAGGCAGATATAGATAAATGGATGATTTTCACTACACTAAGGAAGTATTCACATAGTTCTTTTTTATTAAGAAAAAAATTTAATGAAAATGTTATGATGTTAAATCTATCAGATGTTTGTAAGAATCCAGAGAAATGACTGAATTTTACTTCTGATATATTATTACTGATATATACTCTATTAAATTATGTTTATAGATTTCCTAAGCCATCTGAATATTTAGGGAGGGAGGGAGGGAGGGAGGGAGGGAGAGAGAGAGAGAGAGAGAGAGAGAGAGAGAGAGAGAGAGAGAGAAAGAATCCCAAGCAGACTCTGCACTGTCAATGCAGAGCCCAATGTGGGGCTCAAACCCACAAACCATGAGATCATGACCTGAGCTAAAATTAAGAATCAGACACTTGACCAACTGAGCCACCCAGATGCCCCAAGAACAGGAAAAGTTTTAGCAGGAAATTCAACAGCAAATATAAAGGAATTGGTAAGAAAATCATATTATTGTGTAAAATATCTTCCTATCAGACTAAAATACCTACCTTCTGTCTTCTAAACTCAAAAATGTAAGCCATTTTATTTAATAAAAAAGACAAAGCCTTAGAACTCCAGGGTGGCTCAGTTGGTTGAGTGGTTGAGCATCCAACTTTGGCTCAGGTCATGATCTCGTGTTCCTGAGTTTGAGCCCCATATCCGCTCTCTGTGGTCAGCACAGAGCCCACTTCAGTTTCTCTGTCTCTCCCACTTGTGCTTTCTCTCTCTCACAAAAATAAATAAAACATTTAAAAACAGACAAAGCCTTTATAAACAGTATACTCTATAAAATGTGTCAAACTTCTAACTTTAATTTTCTAATGAATTCATTTTATGAATAATTCCATAAAACCTTAAGTTGATTTGCTGAGATGGAAATTATTTCTTCTCTCAGTGAATCCCCATGATATTTTATCTGTATCTTTATGGTTCTCTAATGACTATAAGATACTTATTTTACTTGTTTCATATGTATGTAATGGACTATACACAATATGTAATACTACCCATTTTTATGTTTTGTTTTTTTCTATGTTTATAATACTTAGTAAACAAAAATTTACCCTCCTTCAAAAAAACCACAATTTGAGGGCATCTGTGTATCATATTCACTTTTATAAATCCTCTGCAACTACCAACACATTTTAAATGTAAGATATGCTCAGTTAATTTGTGCTAAAAAAATAACATTTCCTTTAAAAAATGTCCATTAAGAATACCTTACAGACAAGTTTTTAAAAGTTTGTTTATTTTGAGAGTGGGAGTGAGGATGTGTGTGTGTGAACAGGGGAGGGGCAGAGAGAAAGGAAGAGAGAGAATCCCAAGCAGACTCTGCAGTGACAGTACAGAGCCCGAGGTGGAGCTTGATCTCACAAACCATGAGATCATGACCTCAGCCAAAATCAAGAGTTGGACACCTAACTGACTGAAGCACCCAGATGCCCCTTTACAGGTGATTTAAAAAGCAGACAGTACATAAGTTTCAGATATATTGAGAAGTACTAAATTTAAATCTTACTGCCTATAAACAAAAGAAACAAAAACAGGGTCTTCTGGGTGGCTCAGTTGGTTAAGTGTCTGACTTCAGCTCAGGTCATCATCTTGTGGTCTGTGAGTTCAAGCCCCACGTTGGGCTCTGCTGACAGCTCAGAGCTTGGAACCTGCTTCAGATTCTGTGTCTCCCTCTCTCTGTCCCTCCCCAGCCCCTCCATCTCTCTCTCTCAAAAGAAAAAAATATATTTTTTTAAAAGAAACACAAACAGCTTTAGAAATGAAAATGAGTAGAATTCTGCCCTACTTATTGGATAGGTGCATACCCTTTCTTCATTTATCATCAGACTTAGTCATGAGCACAATTATCTGGCCTTTTCAATTCTAGGATATTAGATTATTATGGCACCCTGCAATAATGACTACAATAAAAATGTATAAGTATATGGAACATCTATGTAATATATGCAATGTAGACACTCAAATATTAGTTCCATTTCTCTTCCTGTGTCAGTCTATAGCCACCTCCTCACACTATGATGGCCAGTACTTAACAGACATGTAAAATATAAGTCAATTAAATCAGAGAATATACCTTAAATTCAAATGGGTAAATTAGGTTTTTAAATTTCCATTTTAATACAGTGATGATGACGATGATGCTACTAATATCCACCTTTAATTTGCTCATATATTTCTCTCATGTACAAATTTCTATTACGTTATTTTACCCTAACGTGATCATATTGCTCTTCTAAATGACATCTCTGGAAACAATTGCAGCCTAGTGGAAGAAGTATGTCTTTGGTATTATTATAATACCTGTATTCCAGTTTCAGTTCTACATAGAACTGTGGTTTCTTAATCTGAAAATAGGAATAATAATGTCTACCTCACCAAACTGTTATAAATATTAGTGAGTACCTAAAGATGTTTTTATAAAAATGGAAAATATGACGCAAATACAACACTGTATTTCTAATCATCATCACCATAATACATCTGGAAGGCAAACTGTTTATTTTTAATCCTGATTTCCAGCATATCTCATCCAAAAATAATGCTGTGGGTAGTTAAAAATCAAGCAATGCTATGGGTAAATCATTATACCTAAAACTTCCAACCGGTAATCTCTAGAAGCATAGAGGTGATGCTTGCTCCAAAAATTTGAATTTCCCTTCAAATCAAGAAATAAACTAATTAATAAAAATAATAAACCCTAGGATTGGTTTTAAATGTAGACACTCTTCTTTTAACAAGTGTCTCTTCTTTAGCATAGCATTTCAACACTCAAAGAAAATTAACAGAACTCTGCCTTAAGTATGACTAGTGAGGTAAACAAAAGTGGCTTTCATCATCTGTTTGATGTTTTAACAAGGTATTAAGCTACTGGCCAACTGAAATGAATGTCCAATTTCTAACTCTTTACAATATTCTGAAACAGATGTTAACATTTTACTTTGTTGTTCCTCAATATTTGTCTTTTGAATCAACGGCAAGCTTCTTCTGGTGTAAATATTTTCTTTCATGCCTTAGCTGTTTGATCACTTTATTTTTCCTGGCTAATGTTTCACATTTTGCTCTTTGATACTTTCTGGTCAGACCCTTTGGGTTCAAGACTTCAAAGTAAACCAGAACAAATGGCACACAAGACCATTCTACCCAAGCATTTTAAATTCAAATGTGGTTCTTCAACATGCTTGGTGTGCTTTACAAAAAGTCACTTCCTTTCTTCTATTCATCACTAAATAAAGCACCTTTCAGTAAAAGGTAAAAAATTAAAGTAATTTTTGTTTACATTGTGTTTTTGGAGTTCTTCTCTCACACAGATTGGTCTAGACAACATGAAGCAGCAGCAGCAATCACATACTTCCTATCAGACTATTGCTCCCTAAAAGGTACTTCAAAAGGAAATTATCACATAGGAAAGAAGACATTAGGGCTTTATTGTGGACTTATTCTTATTACATTCAAAGGGTTTTTTTTTTTTAAACAAATAAAATGTAGGCTATTTTTATAAGATAGTTTTCATGCTTGGAAAACAATTGCTTGTTTCCTATGACCACAAGTTTTGGTATACAAAACTATATGATTAATTTATTGTACCTTACTATAAATAGGCCACCAAAAGAGGACATTTTCCCATTAAACAATGAGCCTCTTGAGGACAAGAACCTACCTTATCCATTTTTGCACATCCAGCAGCCAGAAGAGAAGGTGCTCAATAAATGTTGTCTTAATAAATAAAGAAGGAATGACTAAGCAATTTATTTTAAGATTATTAGCTATGGTCTAACTAACAAAAATTTTAGGTAGAAACTTACAATTTACTTTATAAAGATAAAAGGATAAATTATAAATGAATCCCTTTTTTTAAACATCTAATTAAAGCAATGTTCTCCTGCAGAAACACACGCCATGACTCCAAACCATAATTCTTGGTAATGGAGTGACAAAACTGATTTGAGAGAGCCCAAAGAGCAAAATGCAAATGGGCACTATTAAAAAAATCACAAAGCAACCGAACATTATGGTCAAAATATCTAGATTAGATAACACTATTATGTTAATTTTAATTTCCTTGTTTTGATACTTGTTTTGTGGTTATGTAAGAAAATTCCTTTTTTAAGAAATACAAACTGAAGTATTTAGGGGTAAAAGGCCATCATATGCATTAACTGCTCTTAAATGATACAAAAAGTACTTATATGAACATACACATATACGTGTAAGAAAAAAGAAAGAGAGAAAACAAGAGTAGTGAAATGTTAATCTTTGGGAAACCTAAGTGAGGGCAATAGAGTGATTCTTTGTACTATTTTGAAACTTCTATGTATTGAAAATAATGTGAAAACTAAACACTCAAAAAATAAAAGAATTATATTATTAAAATGTCTAAAAAGCAACCACACAATAAATACAACACAAAATCTGTATCACAAGCATTTAGTTGAGAACAGGATAAAATAAACTTTCCTTTCTTGGAGGCCAACATAAATTAAAATTCTATCAGAAGTGATCAAATAAACCTCTCCAAACTTAAACACAGACTTTCTACCCTATTACCTCTGATACCTACAGTGACTCAGTTTGAGTCTTAACATGCAATTATATCTTAGAGAACAAGGAATTAAACTTAGAAACAGTAGAAAATAATATGAGAACAATTTTTCTCAGTCTTTTAAGGAACACACATTAAGTGAGAATCTGGCCAGCCTTCTTGCCTTAATTTTACCTAATTCTGGATGAAATAAAATTAATTAGCAAGCATTAAAAGGTAAAGAAGGTCAATAGTCCATTAGCCTCTGACAATTCAATGAAATATCAACATCAGATATATTTTGGATACTGGGAAAAACTCATTGTCTACTCTTTTAAAAGTATATGGAAGATAAAAATATGTTAATAAAGAAAAGCTAATTTTTTATTAGAAAGCAGTATCACCATTAACAGAATACACATTTCATCAAATATTACAAAGTTTAAGACACAACTCAGAAGAAAAGAAAACATATCCTCACCCAATTGGGAAATCAACATCGTCACCATGAGCTGTCATGTGATAAAGTCCAAATTTAGCCAATTTAACATGTCCCTACAATAATAATAATAAGACATTATTAAATATTTTAATATTATTAGTAGGAAAAATTATCATTATGTATCATAAGTAAGGAAATCACCATTAGTGAGGTACATTAAGAAAAAATTGTATTTTATCATAACTATAATAAAAACTATTTGCCAATGTGTGAAGCCTGCTTTATACTCATTACAAATATATGTATATGTATATGCATACATGTATGTATAGATATACACATATAATTACTTGTATATAGATCTCAAAACAACACTTAAAAAATTAAATTTATATTTTTATAAAAATATAAAAATTTTCCAGATATGTTGACAAAACAAAAAAAGCAGAAATGTTCTCATTTGTATTGAATCCCTGCTTGGAACATTTTTGGTAATTTTCACAAGATAAATTTTTTTTTTTCAAGGAGTTCCAAGTCCATTCATAATGTCATAAATTTAACCCTGACATGGGAATTCTTAACTTGAAAATATTAGTTACCAAATCATGAAGATATCAGTGAATCTGCTAGATTTCCAACAATCATTTATATTGTTTGAAAAAGACATAATTATCACAAGAGATTCTTAATAAAAGACAAATATAAATTTTGTAAGTCTCTTAAGTTTTCCTCCTTTTAGATATTTAAGACTTTAAAACACATTAAGTTGATTTAAAATTTTTTTTTCTTTTTCTCAAGAACTTTACTTCTCAGCATTACAAAACATTTATATCTCAAAACAACCCAGATTGGTTATATACTCTACTGCCATAAATATGAAATGAATGAGTACCATTTTAGCTTTTATGATTTTTAATACCATAGCATAATTGTATTAAAAGTCTAGAAAAGAATCAGAGGAAAATAATAATCCTTCTAATATAAAAAATAATTCCCAAGACAAACTTCTTTCAAAGCTATTTTAAATCCTTATGAAAAAATGAAAGTATGATTATTCCTGAAAATATACCATTTTGCTACCCATAATTCTCTTACAGAGGTTGACTTGCTTCTTATTAAACACCCATAAGATTTCCAAGTAAAGAAGTGGTACTCCAATAAAAAAGGAAACTAGGTATGAACAGTTGGTAAATAAAGAAGATAATGGGGAATAAAAAAAAGAAGAAAAAATAGGGAGGAAGAATAATAAACAGGAGAAAATGCAAAACAGTTGTACTATCAGAAAAATACTCTGTGTCAATAGAGCTTTCTTTAAATGAAAGCAAATTCAGGGGTGCTTGGATGGCTTAGTCGGTTAAGTGACCAACTTTTGATTCCAGAGCAGGACATGATCTCACGATCCATGAGATTGAGCCCATGTCATCCAGCTCTGTGCTGAAAGAAGGGAGCCTGCCTGGGATTCTCTCTATCCCTCTCTCTCTGCTCCTCCCATGTACGCATGCGTGTGCTCTCTCTCTCTCTCTCTCTCTCTTTCTCTCTCTCAAAATAAATAAACATTTTTTAAAAATGAAAGCAAATTCAGAGGAGTGGACTGGGAAGCTATAATGTATACTTTTCAGAAAGTGAATGAAAGGAAAAACAAAACATGAAGTTAGAAAATGAATCTTGAGGAAAAAGGAATAATGCATGTGAAAAAAACACATGGACTTAAAAAATTTAAAGATAGTTTTTTTAATTGTTTATTTATTTTTGAGAGGGGGGACAGGAAGGGCAGAGAGGGGGCGACAGAGGATCTGAAGTAGGCTCTGTGCTGACAGTGGAGAACTCGATGTGGGGCTAGAACTCACAAACTCCAAGATCATGACCTGAGCTGAAGTTGGACACTTAATTGACTGAGCCACCCAGGTGCCCCATAAAGGTAGTTGTTTTTTTCCTAACTGCCACAAGTATATCACTTTCATACAGCCATTTCATTATGAGTATTATTAAAACATATTTGTATTCTAAAGACCCTCTGATAGAGTGGGTCTGATTTCAGTAGCTTCCAACCACAACTAACAAATAAAATATTTGTTACTTAATTTATTATTTGACAATTACCTTTCGGTCCAAAAGAATATTATGAGGAGAAAGTGCCCGGTGTACTATACCATGTTTGTTCATATACTGCAAACCCTGAAGTACCTCAAATGCTATGCACAAAACCTTTGAGTAGCTACAAAGAAAAAAAAAGTCACAGATCAATAGATACAATTACAAAGCAGATACAGAACCTGTTTTAAAGAATGAAATGACATTATAAAAATTTAAAGAGTTGTATTTTTATTATTCCTCTTCTATTCAGAGAAAATACGATCTATAAATTTTATAAAATATCCACTACATACATATTTTGGATTTTATGATTACAACAGAATTGATCTGGCAAAGATCCTACAGTTTTCTAAGTCTAACAGCAGGGAGGGAGTTTGAATTTTGGCAATGCACAATTAACCTTCTACAGGTTTGTCTTTGCCAAATTATCTGGGAAGTTTCAAACATAAGGCAGAACTAAGTCAATGAAAACCACCTTTCCTGCTCAAGACAAAATACCTAAGTTCCTGAAAAATAGCTAAAATATATTTTATGGTAGATGGACACGAGGTTACCTTCCATATCCACAAAACAACCCCCAGCAATTGACAATTTATCAAACATTTCTCTTTAATTCTTCCTAAGCCATCTTCCAGTGGAATGCCCAGTTTCTCTCTTTTTCCATCTCTTTCCATTTTTTTTTTTTAATCAAGAACCATTAACATGGGAAGTGAGGGATGATATAAGGAAAGTGGGAAAGACTAATTCAAACCCAATCCCCCAAACTATCAATATTAACATTTTTGTATAGATTTCTTTTCTACTCATTTTTTGACATTTTATCTATCTATCTATCTATCTTAATTGGTTTATATTATGCTTTTTTTTTTTTAAAGATTTTTGTTTTTTTGTAAATAATCTCTACATTCAACATGGGCTCAAACTCCCAACTCCAAGATAAGTTACATGCTCTACCAACTGAGCCAGTCAGGTGCCCCTGACATTTTAAATTAGACTTTTAAAAATTAAATTAATATCTACAGGTAATCACTAAAACTAATTTTTTAAAAAGGTATAAATAAGTCAACAGTAAAGATAAATAAAAAAAATAGTCAACCTCAAAGCTGGTAGAATAAAAGGAAAAAAAGAACAAAGAACAAATGGAACAATTAGAAAATAACAGACTTTAATTAGGATGTATCAAACATCATATTAAATGTAAATGCAAACATCTAAACTGAAAGATAAAAATTGTCAGATTACATAGGAATTAAGCCTCAATTATATTCAGGCTATAAGGAACCCACATTAAATAAAAGGTATACATTAAAGTAAAAAGATGGAATAACAGATCACTGATTATCATGGGCTTGCTTAGAGGGACGGGTTGACTGCAAGAGAATATGTGGAAAATTTACCTGACAGAACTGTTATGTTCTTGATTTTGATGATGATTACACTACTGAGTTTGTCAAATTGACTGACCTGTACACTAAAAAAGTTATATTTTAAAATATGTAAATTACAGCTCAATAAACCTGATGTTAAAAAAGTAAGCTGAAGAAAATTTTTCAAAAAATATTTGTAATATGACTCCCTCCTCCAAATTAAATCCATAAGAAAGAGCAAGACATGAAAAGCTAAAATCCCTTTCCTCTCATCCTAGTCTGACTTTCCAGAGGTATCCACCCTTAGCAACTTCTGTTTTCAATTCTGCTGGTTAGATTTTAGTTAACATTATTAAGTGTTTGCTATGCAAGATGATATAATTAATATACTTTTACAACATTCCCATTTTCCTTTCCCAACTCCTGATTTTTATTAGTTATATTATTTTTAAATTATCGAATTTTATAGATGAAACAAAAGAAATCTACATTCCTTTCTTGCAGGCTAAACAAATAAACAAGTAAATATATGATACATAGTAATTACGTGCTAAGGAGGAAAAGGAAGAGAGAATGTGGGATAGCAGGTTGCTATTACATGTAGAGAAGGAAGATCAAGGAAGGCATCACTAAGATGACATTTGTGCAGAAATCTAAAGGAAGTGAAAAAGACATGTAGCTCTCTGGGAAATACGTGATTCGGGCAGAGGGCACAGTAAGCAAGTCCTGAACTGGAAGATTGCATAGTAGTTCAAAAAGTGCAACAAAGCCACTGTGCATGCGGTAGAGAGAGCAAAGGGCAAGGTGTTAGGAGATGAGGGCAGAGACATAGCAAGGAGCCAGATCATGTAAGGCTATTTAGGCCATTGTAAAGCCTTTGGCTTTCACTCTGAGACAGATGGGAAATGGTTGTCACATTGCTATACTATGATTAGTAAATATTCATTGTAGAACTAAGAAAACAATATACTCCTAAGCCACTTAACCCCTAGCTCTCAAGAGAAAATGTATCAAGTCATCAGGATTTGATGGATACTATAATTTCATAATTATACCTCTATTATGAAGGTTATCATCAGCTATCATCATTTTTATACTTCTTACTCATTTTGTATTTACATTTTTATTTAGTTAGAATACATCCATGAGAAAATTATTCATAAGGGTGGCATGAGTAGGAAATTTTAAAGCATGGTCTTAAAATGTCTTATTCTTGCCTTTAAACTTGGCAAAAGATTTCTCTATTGTCCTTTATTAATAGTAAGAAGTCCAATATCAATCTAATTTCTTTGTAGACACCTTGTTATTCCCCTCTGGAAGCTTGGGATTCTTTTTCACTTTATCCTTAGACTTTTACAGTTTTAGTCCAGTATATCTAGAGTATGGGCATTTGTGCATTTATGTTAGTAAGCAATAGGTGTGGCTTTTAACCTGAAGACTCAAATGTTCCATTAGCAGGAGAATTAACAAGGAAAAGTTTATTTGTTATGTCTTTGTTTTCTCCCTCTACTATATCTTTTAGTTAGAACTCTTAGAGGGCAGGTGACAATTACATCTATTCTTGAGATCAACTTTCTGTTTTATTTACTATGAGTCTGGCCGTTAGTCCTATCTCTTCTACTATTTAATTTCCAAGGTCTTTGCTCTGTTCTCTAGTTGTTCTTTAATAGATCCTTTTCTTTTGATTATGGATACATTATTCTTTTGAATCTCTCTGAAGATAGTTATTAGAATTCTGTTAATAATTAAGAGGAAAAGAAGGGTGTTATCTTTATTTTCTCTGGGTTGTCTCTGGTTTTTTTTTTTTTTTATTTGCTTTGTTTTTCCCCCACTTCCCTTGGCTTTCTTTCTTGCAGACTATTTTTTCCTCAAATGTCTGGTAATCCTTAGTTGCCAGCCATACTTTAAAACAAAGCAATAAACTGACATTCTTCATACAGTATGTAAAAAAAGAAATAATAAAAGTTGCTATTTATAAGGAATGCTTATTTGAGACTCAGTAGGTTAAGCATCTGACTCTTGATTTTGGCTTAGGTCATGATCTCAAGGTCATCCCCAAGCCCTGACTCTGAGCTGAGTGTGGAGCCTGCTTAAGATTTTCTCTCTCCCTCTTCTTCTGCCCTTCCCCTGCTTGCTCCTGTGCTCTCTCTCAAAAAAACAAACAAACAAACAAAAAATACTTATTTAAACGATTTCTCTTTATCAAGCAGTTTCCCCCATATTAAAGTGCCACAACAGCTACTCAAGCAAATAGGAAATGTGTGAAACAAAAACAATTTGAAAGTAACAAGAGTTTTCCTAAACAGCCTCAAAAAAGAAACTAACTTTGTAAAGGAAAAGATTCTGAACTTTAAAACAACTATAGTGATACTGGTAAATATGTGCATGTGAAAGAATGCAGACCTGTCTCATTTTAAAAATAAAGAAAAATTTTCCTTGACATTGACTAACAAATAAAAGATAAGAACTTAATTTTCCAAACTCATTTGACTCTATAAGTCATGTTTACCATCGTAATCTGTCTTGGCCTCGTTCTCCTTTTCTCCAACATGCACACACATAATTCACAAAATCTTAAAAGCTGATGCCATATTCAGCTGTGACACTAGAGGACCTCAGTTGCACACTACTTCAATATAGATGCCTTCCTTAAATTAAAACCAAACCTTTAAAGTGATTTTTCCATTAAACCAGTTCTCAAACAGCTGAACAGAGAAGACTACATGTTCTATTTTGACAACTTGTTTTTGCTGATTATAAAATATAATTGGAAAATATTTCCATGTCAAAAAGCACATTCATGCTATTATAGAGTTGATGAGCATATATGCTGAAATAATTTTTAAATATTCAAACATAAAACTGAAGCTCATGACATACCTTTCCTTAGCTATTACTTGAGAGTATTATAGCTAATGGACTCAGTACTCTTCTAAATCAGAGTAAATCAGATTTGGTTTTCTGCCCTATCGTAGGATTTAATTTTTAAATTTATTTTAAAATACAAGTATAAAGGAGAAGAAAAAGATAGTGTTATTTTCTATAATGAGACAATAGAATCAGTATTTGTGAAATTCTGTATATTTACTTGTTTTTAAAGCTATATTCTCTAATACTGCCAATAATTTAGATGATGAAGTCTTCTAAAATAATTATTTTGAAGTAGCTAATGCAATTATAATGCAACAGCAAAATAAAAAGTCATATGTATAGTAATAGCATGTCACAGTTAACTGAAAATGGGCTCCAGAAGGAGTTAAGATTAAGAGAGTGGGATTCTCTCTCTGTCTCTCTGTCTCTCTGTCTCACACACACACACACACACACACACACACACACACACACACACAGATGTTGGCAGGGGATAAAAGGACTTCATCCTTTACAGTTCCCAAGTCAGAATCTTGTTAATAAAGAAATCCATCACTAATCTAGAAAATGTAAATCAAACTTCAAATTATAAAAGATCCTCTTCCTTTTGAAATTTTCAGTAACTACTGCTAATTCCAGAGATTAGAAGAGTAGCATTTACTTTGTTACCATTATCCTTGACACCCTGAGAAGTTTAATGAGCATAAGAATCTTTGGTGATTATAAAAACATAGATATGGCCAAAAAGGTAGCTTTCAAAATAATGATTAATAGTTTTTAATAAAGCAAAGTGACATTTTAAAATACTTTCATTTATATTTAAACGCATCAATTAAGTGGCCATTAGCTGCTTGGTACTGTTTTTTTTTTTTTTTTTTTTATACCACTGTGTTTTTAGGTTCCATGGATCTCAAGAGAAAGAACTGATCTCTACAATCAAGAAACCTGCAGTATAGCTGTAAAGACAGATTTATAAACTAATAATTTTAATACAATTGAATTCACAGCATTTCATTACAACTATAATTCAATTAAGTTAGCAGATGAGAGTCATCCTTTTCTTCTGTCTTATAAGAGAAAGAAAACATGAACGTCTATTTATTACATTGGTGAGACCAAAGCAGGTCTACAAAAATAAATCTTGAGAAAGTAAGATTAAAATTTAAAAAGAAAAAAAAGTCACTACCACCATCACCATCACAAGCAATAACAACTGACAATAACTTCTAGGCATGAGTCAACTTGGTTGTGTCTGAATTGCGAACATGGCTTAATGAATTCCAAAACTACTAGGTTAGTACAATACTAAGTATACTTGTTTATCCCTTTCCAGATGTATTTCAAAGGAAGTTTACACTGTGTTTCTGATTCAATCATCCCTAAATTATTTATAGCTGTTTAGCTTACCAGATTAAAACATACTGAGGCCAAGATCATGGGTTTAATATCTATAAGGATTGGCTTGCTTCACATGTACATAGCCACAGATTTTCATCTAATTCCAGCCAATATTGCCAAATACAGATTGTTTGTCACAATGAGACGTTGTTCAACCTCTATTTACTTAAAACATTCTGATTTTCAACCACAATTTCCTATACTTCTCTGAGGACCTGCGTTTTAATCTCATTAAGTCCTTGAGACCCTTGTTTTCTAAGCCTCCTGTTATCTCAACCAGCCCTGTTTTGACATCCTTCTTTTATTCTAGATCTATTCTGTCACTTCAACTCTTTTGGGGGGTGGGGGATAGAATTCTTCATGGCTTCTCATCTGATGGCTCTACCCCTGGGAGAATTGGACTTCTCTGTATTCTGACAGTACATAGTTGAAGAGCTTATTAATGCTATGGTAATAATTTCTATATAGGTTTGTCTCTCTCACTGTACCCTGAGGCAGGTACTAGCTTATTCAACTTGCAATCCCTATATCTATCACAGTAACTATAAGGTAGGTGTTCAATAAATATATTCAATGACATCCATGATGGTGCAAGAGGGTGCAGATAACAAGATTAAATTCTTAATTAATTAATTAATTAACCATTAATTAAATAACAGCTCAAAAAAGTATATTACACTCGCAATGGATCAACAGTGTCAATCTCATTTATAAGAAGTAGATTTCTCATAAGCTGACTTAAGAGGGTTTTTTTTGAAAGAAAGAAAACCCTGCCATTTGCAACAATATGGATAAATCTGGAGGACATTATGCTAAGTGAAATAAGCTGGCCACAGAAGGACAAATACTGCCTGATCCCACTTATGTAAAATATAAAAAATAGTCAAATTTATAGAAGCAGAGAATGGAACAATGGTTACAAGGGACTGGGGAAGAGAAGAAAATGGTTACCAGGGACTGGGGAGAGAGGAAAATCAATTGATTTAAAGTTTCAGTTGTGCAAGATAAGTTCCACGCCAAAGAGATCTGCCATACAACATAATGCCTGTAGTTAACAATACTGTATTGCCCACTTAAAATTTTATTAGTAGGGTAGATCTCATTATAAGTGTTCTTATCACACACAAAAATAAAAAGGACACAAGGAAACTTTTAGCAGTGATGAGTATATCTATTACCTTGATTGCAGTGATGGTTTCACAAGTGCATTCATAAAGTCAAACTCAAATATGTACATTTCAGTCTTCTTGGGTATCAATTATACCTCAATAAAGGTGTTAAAAAAGAAAATAAAATAAGGACACATTCCTATCAGCTTCAAACCATCAGTTCCTTTTTGGTATTTGTAATGTTTCCAACAAGCGATGTTATTCAGATTGCAAGAAATAGAGGCCAAGAAAGAAAGTGAGAGGTCAGGGTTGCTGGGATAGATTTGGAAGTCATTCATAATAGGTGGTAACTAAAACCACACATGCTATTTCCTCTGATCCATAATCCATGATATTTCTAAGGGCCACTCCACAAGCCAAAATACCCATACTGTCAGCAAACCAAGGGAGGAAACACACTTCTGGATTCTATGAGTTCAAGATGTTC
Source organism: Panthera onca (assembly GCF_046562875.1). Lineage (NCBI taxonomy): Eukaryota > Metazoa > Chordata > Mammalia > Carnivora > Felidae > Panthera > Panthera onca. Next base: position 88,743,586 of record NC_138342.1, read on the forward strand.
TTTCACCTTATAAAACCTGATCACTCCCACAGAAATTTTCCTTTTGGTCTAAAACATTTCTTACTTGGTATCAGCCTGAAGTGAAATGTTAAGGGAGAATAAACACAAATGAAAATTAGTTAGCTACTGTGTGATTTAAGAAATGAAGAGGAATGATATCATACTAATGACTAATGTTCAGAAAATAATACAACTGTGTACTCCTGTTATCTTCATCCTAAAGTCTCTTTCTGTAACTCCAAGAAAAAAGAACTCAAGTAGTATATAATTTTTCAATGGTTCACTGGTTTATAATTCTAGAATTTGGAGAGGGTCATTTTCAGTGGGGAGTTAATGTCCTTGAGGCTTTTACAATTTGCCACTTGTCACTAAATTTTAACATTTTGCTAAAAATGCCACACTATTTAACAGAGCATATTTTTTCTAAAGAAAAAAAAAGTTTTAGAATTCAGAAAGGAAATAACTTACTTCACAATGGGTACACATTTTAGCCTGAAAGGTCACCCATCCATGCTAAATTTAATAGTTCATTTGCCTCAGATTCAGATGTTTTGAAACTAACACTGCATTGATTAACTGCTTACCTAAAGATTATTTTGTAATAGGTCTAGAAATAAATCAGCCCATCTGTTCCTAAGTTGTAATGTTGGGCATATTTTACAATTTAGTTCTCACTCAAAGAAGAAAAAAAGTTGAAAGCTATAAATCTGGAATGTGACTAGTTCTCAATAGGATACAAAAATTGGGAAATTAATTTTCCGACTTGAATACTAGATAACTTTCCTTTCTCATCAGAAACTTAATTTGATAAGATCAAAATACATATGGAAAGCATATCTCATGGTTTGAGGTTCAGATATAAAGCCAGGAGACTCTGTCACTGATTTGCTTTGCTTGGAGAATGTTCCAATTTCATCCTGCCTCAGTCTGCAAATGTATAAAGTGGGAAATGTAACACCAACAAGGGCTGAATGGAGATCAATGAGCTATTGGTCCTGCACAGAATGCGGGCCAATTGTAAAAACAGAAGAAAACAAACAAAAAGCCTAAGTCCCTCTCAAAAAAATCAGGGTCTCTATAACAAATTCTATAATACTATTTTGTTTATCTATCTATCTATCTATCTATCTATCTATCTATCTATCGTCTATCCATATTACCTAAATTAACAAAAACTGCAAACTGGGCTCTCCAACTATTTGCATGACACAATAAAATCAGCAAAATGTTTTTTTTAAATTTCTCTATGACAAAAAAAAAGTCAACATTTGATAAGCAAGATTGGAGGATCCTGGGGTTGGCTGGTTATTTCGGCAACATCAATGTTTTCTTCTCCCAAGCAGCTCTACTATCCTAGCATAGGCACTCCAAAAACATTTCTTTCACCATAGTTACTGATATTGACAGTGCAAACATACTGGGTAATAAATCTCACTTACCATGCCCTGGCAGCATTTGCGACTACATAAAGTTGTAACTTTGCTCTAAGACAGAACCTATGGTGGCTCATGGTCACTTGGATCTGTACCCTAGCTCATTTTAAAGTTGTTTTTGTTTAATTACACTTAAATTTATTTACATATTACTGTGTGAAAAAAATGAAAAAAAATTCCATTACTGTTCAGAATTTTGATTTGAGACCAATTCACATTTTTTTTTTAAAGTGGACCAACATTTTCTTTTTAGGCAGTCTGCCACCCTACCCCCAGCTCATCACAACAAACAAGTAAACTGTAGAGGGTCTGCATTTTATGCATTTGTTTAGTTCAGTGCCTGCAAGATAGCACAGTGCAAACAAAAGTTTGTCAAACTGAAATGTTCAGTTCAATGATGTGTAGGCTTATCTTAAGCAAATTTTAAGAGATTCAATTGATGAAAATTTCCTATTCATAGTTTCTATTCCTTTTATCAGAACTGTGGTGATACAGTGATGATATTTTGATCAAAGAACCCAAAAATACTCACCTTTATTCTTAACTACTTGTAGCGACCTTGCAAAGTTCTTATGCTACATTCATAAAGAAGACATAACAAGTCAAGGTAACATTAATAGTTGGGCCTTTGCCTCCAAACCTAATATAGAACTCTAGGGAGCTTTGTCTACCTAATAGTTCCTTTTTCCTAAGCCAGGTCACCTGAATGAATCAGTTCTATATCTCCCAAACTTCAACTAGAGTCACAGATCTTAACACTATGATATAAGGAAGATCAGACACAGCAAGCTGTTGAAAAGACATATACATATCCATAGTATCCCATAATGATACCAGAATGCTGTTAAAAAGGTAATGGACGGGGCGCCTGGGTGGCTCAGTTGGTTGGGCGGCCGACTTCGGCTCAGGTCATGATCTCGCTGTCCGTGAGTTCGAGCCCCGTGTCGGGCTCTGTGCTGACTGCGCAGAGCCTGGAGCCTGTTTCGGATTCTGTGTCTCCCTCTCTCTCTGACCCTCTCCCGTTCATGCTCTGTCTCTCTCTGTCTCAAAAATAAATAAACGTTAAAAAAAAAAAAAAAACGTAATGGACAATTGTATTTTACTAAGTCATGATAAAGTATTATATAATGAATAATATTTATTTATTTATTCATTCATTCATTCAAACTTAAGTTTGTTAACATTCATTCATTCATTTAAATTTAAGTTAGTTAACATACAGTATAGTATTGGTTTCAATGAGTAATAATATTAGTTGATATAGTCTAAGTGGGGCCCCACTCCCTCCCCCAAAATGTCCATATCCTAATTCCCAGAATCTATGAATATTACCTTATTTGGAAAAAGAGTCTTTGCATATGATCAGCATGGATTATCCAGATGGGCACAAAATCCAATGTCAAGTGTTCTTATAAGAGAGAGACACACAGAGGAGAAGGAGATACGAAGATGGAGACAGAGACTGGAGTGATGTGGTCACAAGCCAAGGAAGACAAGGAAAGCTGAGAGCCACCAGAAGTTGGAAAAGGCAAAGAAGGATTCTTCTCAGGAGGCCCTGAAGAGAGCTGGCCCTGTTAGCACCTTGATTTCTGACTTCTGGGCTCCAGAACTGTGAGAGAATAAATTTCCGTTGTTTTAAGCCATTCAATTTGTGATAACTTCTTACAACATCCATAGGAAACTAGTATAGCTGGTTATAAAGATGCACATGACATAAAGGTGACTTGTTTTTGTCCATCATGAAATGATTATAACTGAGCAATTCTCCTTCATACTTTTCTTTAAGTGATCTTTATTTAAATTATATAAAATAAAATACACTCATTTTAAATGCACTGTTAGAAGAGTTTTGACAAATGTATATACGACTGCAAGTACTGCCACAGTCAAGAACAGAGAACTTCCATCACCTTGAAAGGATTCTATTGTTCCTCTTCCCAGACAATCTCCATATCCTACCCCTGGCTCAAAGCAACCACTGGTCTGTTTTCTATCACTCTAGATATTTTTGCCTTCTCAAGAGTTTCAAATAAATGGAACACTACAGAATTATTTTGTGCTAGATGTTTTTACTCAGCATGATGTTCTTAAGATTCATCCATGTTGTTGCCTGCATTACTAGTTCATTTTTTTTAATTGCTGAGTAGTATTTCACTAACTTGTTTATACAGTCATCTGTTGAAGGACATTTTCTCCTTTAAACTTTTAATAGCTAAGCACAATACTGTATTTTTCCAGGAAAGCTGTGGATACATTTACAATAAAATTCCACAAGGAAATAAAGAATAATACAGAGTCCCAGATTTTGAGGAGCCTCATATTCTTAAAACTGTCATTATGGGATAACAATTGAAAATTTGTGGCATAAACTAAAAAGGAAGCACATTAGGAAGCACATGCAAATTAGGATTTTTTCTGGTCTAAAACGTGGCAGATTTGGGAAAGTTTAGTCAATATCATGATGATTTTGAAGCACTTATCTGCATTTTGACACTGATGTAAATGCTGTATAAAACAAACAGATATGAACGTTTCTTATATGTCCTATCACCTAAGACAGATGACACCAACAACTGACAAAATGTCTAGCTAATGAATAAACTAACAATATGAACAGAGAAAGTACAGGTAGCATATGGACAGTTGTAGTATGCATTGACCAGAATCAAACTGCTTGCAGAAGAGAGCTAAGACTTTCGCTGACTTAGATGACTAGAGCAGAGAAAACCACATTTTCTCTTTTCTAGGTAATCTGGGAGGAATTTGTAAGTAGGATATCAGTCATTCTTCATACGACCACTCCTTTTTCATCTTAAGTCACTGTCAGAAATAGCGAGCTATATTTACGACTTGTCACCTTACAGAGCCCCATTACTACCCTCCAAAACGGTTTCATAAAGAAAAATAGAGAAAACAATCTCATTTTCTGACAGATGTTTTTATTACTTAGCTCTCTTCAAGTTCATCTCCTTCACCTCTCCTCTCATGGACCCTATGCTTGCATATCGATGACTTTTTGCACATGTTGTTTTCTCTGCCCCTCTACCTGATCCACTTGGAGGATACCTATACATTCTTTAAAATTCAACACAAACATTATATCTCTAGTAAAACTTTTTTTGGATTCTCCTGGCGGTGAGGTACTCTGTCTCCAAGATAACCTGCATATTCTTCTGGTACATACTTATAAAAAATGCTATATTGTAATTGCTTATAACTCTGTCTGCTCACTAGTCAGCAATGTCTCTAAAGACTAGGACTTTATATTTTCATCTTCAGACTCACTAGCACCTAGCTCAGTGTCTGAAACCTATATGTACTTAATGAAGAAGTATGGAATAAACATTGCATAGGTTAATCACCACGTATAAAAATTGATCATCACAGAAAGGCTATAACTATTCCACAGGCAATGCTTATTGGTAATAATATTCGATAATCATTTAGTATATTATGCTCATAATAATAACACTATTACCACTACAGCCACTAATAGGAAACACTTAGGAAACTCATACCCTATCAAGTACTGTTATAGGTAATTCACATCTGTTGGTTCACTATCTTAGAAGGTGATAAGACTGAAGCACAGAGGGGTTAAATAACTTACCCAAGTGAGTAAATGGTGGAGTTGAGATTCAAACCCAGCAGGTTGGTCTTATAGTCCATGTCCTTAATCACTACATTCTATTGCCTCTCAATGTTTAACAGCATGGATAGCGAAGTCCAATGAGAGGTTTTGAGCTATGGCTATACCACTTTGACAGGTGTGGTAAAGTAACTGCTCTAAGCATCAGTTACTATACCTTAAAAATATAGTAGACATTTATTGTTTCTCTCCCTGGCATCTTCAATTCTAGGAAGACTGAGAGATATAAGGAAGCTGGAGAAGAAATGCTGGAAGCTAGCAGAGGTTAGTTCAAGAGGTTGAGGGAAAGAAGCCATCTCCATAACATAAAAGTACAAGGTAAAGCAGCAAGTGCTGATGTAGAAGGTGCAGCAAGTTCTCCAGAAGACCTAGCTAGATAATTAATGAAGATGTCTACACTAAATAATTAATTTTCAAAGTAGGTTAAATAGCCTTATATTATAAGACATCTTCATTAGATGACATTTTAAGACTTTCATAGCTAGATAGTAAAAGTCAATGCCTGGCTTCAAAGCTCCAAAGGACAGGCTGACTCTCTTGTTAGGGGCTAATGCAACTGTTGACTTTAAGTTGAAGCTAATGTTCATTTACCATCCTGAAAATCCTGGGACCCTTAAGAATTATGCTAAATCTACTCTGCCTGAGTTCTACAAATGGAACAAGAAAGACCAGATGACAGCATATCTATTTACAACATAGTTTACTGAACAGTTAAGCCCACTGTTGAGACTTAATGCACAGAAAAAGATTCCTTTCAAAATATTACTGCTTATTGACATTGAACCTGGTCATTCAATGACCAGGCTCTGATGGAGAGCTCTGATGGAGATGAACAATGAAATTTATGTTGTTTTCATGCCTGCTAACACAACATCCATTCTTCAGCCCATGGATCAAGGAGTATTTTCAACTTTAAGTCTTATTACTTAAGAAATAAGGGTGCCTGGGTGGCTCATCAGTTAAGCGGCCGACTTCGGCCCAGGTCATCAACTCACGGTTTGTGGGTTCAAGCCCCACTTCAGGCTCTATGCTGACAGCTTAGAGCCTGGAGCCTGCTTCAGATTCTGTGTGTCTCTCTCTCTGCCCCTCCCCTGCTCATGCTCTGTCTCTTTCTGTCTCTCAAAAATAAATAAAAATGTTTAAAAAAATAAAAAATAAATAGATTTTGTAAGGCTATAGCTGCTGTAGATAGTGATGCTTCTGATGGATCTGGACAAAACAAATTAAAACTTTTGGAATGGATTAATCTTTTTAGATGCCATTAAGAACATTAGTGATTCATAGAAAGAAATCAAAATATCAACATGAACAGGAGTTTGGAAGAAGTTAATGCCAGACCTCATGGATGGCTTTGGGGGTTCAAGACTTCAATGGAAGAAGTAAATGCAGATGTGGTAGAAATAGTAAGAGAACTAGAATTAGAAGTGGAGCTTAAAGATGTGAATTGCTGCAATTTCATGACAAAACACATGGAAGAGGAGTTGCTTCTTATGGACAAGCAAAAGAAAAACAAAAAAAAACTCCTGGTGAAAATGCTGTAAAGATTATTGAAATGACAACAAAGCATTTAGAATATTACATAAACTTAGTTGTAAAAGCACAGGCAGAGCTGGATGGGATTGACTCCAATTTTGAAAGAAGTTCTACTGTGTGTAAAGTGCTACTAAACAGCATTGCATGCTACAGAGAACTTGTCAATGAAAGAGAGACAATCAATGTGGCAAATGTCATTGTTGCTTTATTTAAAGAAATTGCCACAACCACTCCAACCTTCAGTAACCACCAACCACCCTGATTGGTCACTAGCCAACAACATTGAAGCAAGACCTACCCACCAACAAAAAAATTATAACTTGCTGAAAGTTCAGATAATGGTTAGCATTTTTTAGCAATGGTGTTTTAAAATTTTTTTAATGTTTTATTTATTTCTGAGATAGAGACAGAGTATGAGTGGGAAAGTGTGAGTGAGAGAGAGAGGGAGACACAGAATCTGAAGCAGTCTCCAGGCTCTGAGCTGTCAGCACAGAACCTGATGTAGGGCTCAAAACCACAAACTGGTGAGATGATGCCCTATGTTGAACTCAGATGTTTAACCAGCTGAGCTACCCAGGCACCTCAGCAATGGTGTTTTTAAAATAAGGTTTGCATATTGTTTTTTTGGACAGAATGCTATTGCACACTTTACTGACTACAGTATAGGGTAAACATAATTTTTATATGCACTGGGAAACCAGAACATTATTTGACTCATTTTACTGAGGTGGTCTGAAACCAAACCCGCAATGTCTCTGAGGTATGCCTGTAGTTGCATGACCAAGGGAAAATTACTTAACTTCTTAGATGCCTTATAGGGGCCTAAGTTTCCTCACATATCAAGTGGAAGTAATAGTAGTAAGTTACATCATAGAGCTTCTATAATAAAGAAATAAGGTAATCATCATAGAGTGCTAGGACAATGTCTAGCCACAGTTATTGCACAAAATTTTGGAAATTATGTTGTTTTTATCATTATTATTTTTGTTTAGTCCTTTCCCTTTGAGGTCCTGAATACTTATGATAAAAATAATTCCCAAACTAAACTGCATTTTCATAAATATTTGAATAGATGGCTGAGAAGGCTAAGATAGAATAAGAACTCATAAAATCCAAGTCGATTCTTTTTTTTAAGTTTATTTATTTTGAGAGAGAGGCAGAGAGCATGAGCAGGGGAGGGGCCGAGAGAGAGAGGGAGAGAGAATCCCAAGCAGGTTCTGTACTATCAGTGTGGAGCCTGACACAGGGCTTGTACCCACGATCATGACCTGAGCTGATAACAACTGACTCAACCGACCAAGCCACCCAGGTGCCCCCATGTCTATTCTTTTGTATTATATGCAATTTTCATTTCTCCACTCCAACTATCTTGCAAGAGAACCCACTTTGCCATCAGTATACACTTGACCTTTGAACAATATAGGTTTTGAACTGTGCAGGTCCACTTATCCATGAATTTTTTTTTATTATTAATGTATTTTACTTATGTTTTAATAACATTTTCTTCTCTCTAGCTTAGTTTATCATAAAAACACAGTATATTTATAATTATATAACATACAGCTATAATCATATAACATACAAAATGTGTTAATCAACTGTTTATGTTGTTGGTAACTCTTCCAGTCACTAGTAGGCCATTAGTAGTTAAGTTTTGGGGGAGTCAAAAGTTACATGCAGATTTCTGACGGCACGAGGGGTCAGTGCCCCTTAATCCATATGCTGTCCAGGGTCAACTATATTAACAGATTTTGATTATAATGAAACCAGGTTTGCTTGTTTCTTTGTATGCCAAAGTGAATGGTCTGCGTTATCCAGTTTCTACTTTGAAAGATGCCAGGAAACAAAGCAATCCCCATAGAGCCAGCAAGATAGTCTGATAATTATAGGACTCCTTAAACCTGGCAAATTAAAGCAGCTCATTGTCACAAAAGATTTTGTGCTTTTTGAACAGCGACCATCAGAAAAGCAGATTCTGGGGTACTATTGTTCAAAGAAAGGCCACAGTGAAAAGAGGCCTACTAGAGGCTTAACCCACTGTTTATGCTATATTTGGTCATGGCTTCTAACATTAGAAGACATTTGATACTCTGTAAAACTTAGATCACTTACTAACAAGGGCGAATAAGTTTAAAGTTACCTATGAAAAGCATGTAGCAAAGTAATTAGATCATAGTATGTGTTTCTATCTCTTGTTTATGACTGATAGAATTAAATGTTTCAAATTTAAAAGTGTTCCACTTAAAGAGTGTCTTAAAGTTCTTAAAACTGCTGCTAATGTCATTAACTTATTTAACTCATGTATCATTCATTCCCTCAGTATATACCAAATATGTAGTACAGTCTTATAAAAATGTAGAGAGAGTACAATTAGATAGAGAGCGCCTAAAAATTGCCATTTAATTATAGGCATAATTTTTTAAGGGCAACATTTAATAAGAGGAAAGAAAAAGTTATAAATACTGCACCACTGACCATCATCTTAGTTTCTATTAAAATCAGTTTCTGTTAGGGGCACCTGGGTGGCTCAGTTGGTTGAGCATCCAACTCCTGATTTCAGCTCAGATAGTGATCTCAGGGTTTCTGAGTTCGAGTCCCACATCGGGCTCTGCACGGACAGCATGAGGCCTGCTTGGGATTCCCTCTTTCCCTCTCTTTCTGACCCTTCCCTGCTCATGTGCATTTTCTGTCTCTCAAAATAAATAAATAAACATTAAAAAAATCAGTTGTTAATAATTTTTTGGTAGAATTTTTGGCATGTCACCTGCTTTTTGACAACACAGACAATAATCAATCATGTGCCAAACTATACAACACAAATATTATCTCAAGGCTTTTTAACATTCCTCAAAAAGGCTTTAAGGCAACAGAAGTAAAACCTTGGATTGCGAGTAACTTTTCTCCAAGACTTCCACAAGATGAGCAAACTTTTCTAATAAATTTTAACTTGATAAATGAGCAGTGTCTAGCAGTATAAGTAGAAAGTGATGCTCAATGTCATATGATCACAACTGAGTCAATAGTTCTCTCTTGCTGTGGGATTGTGGGTGATTGTCTCCCATGCTTGGATGCTTGCTTGGTCTCAGGCCCCAGTGTTTGGCGAAATCAGTGATTTTTCAGAATGTTGGAAGGTGCCCACAACCGGACACTACTATTTTTTTTGTCACTTCGAAGCACCTATGGACAGTCCTTTGCTTTTCCATACAAGAGTAAGCTTAGGAATGCTTTGCTTCATTCTAGGTCAGGCTGCCTGCAGATATAGACCTTTTCCTCTGTTGCCTTATTGCCAGTTACATTAAATACAGTATATGACAAGAGTTTATTAATACTGTACTGTAGTCAACATCGTGAGAGTATATACAATGAAAGGCTGAAAAGAAAGGCAGTAAGAAGGAGATGATTATAGTGGAAGTTAAGAAGCAAATCACTGAGAAGTACGAACAAGGTTGAAATAGCAAGATTTTATAAGAAGTCTATTTCTGCATCTTGTTTGCAGAGGAGGAGAAAAAGGCAGGGGAATCCCTCACTTCAGATAAGATTAGGGAGATGTGTAAAATGTGGCAAACAGTGCAAAATTTTGTAGAAAAGCACCACCTGAATAAGGCTGTACAATGCGAGTGATGAATCTGTTTAATGACAATGCAATGTCACATTTCTCTTAAATCCTCAAAAGGAGGCAAAAGTATCATTGGACAGGTTCCATGCAGGCTCTGCATGTGATGTTGAGCGTCACATTCTACTTATATTGCTAGACACTGCTTGTTTATCAAGTTAAAATTTATCAGAAATGTTTGCTCATCTTGTGGAACTCTTGTTAAAGTTGTATGTGATTTTGTTAGTGACAATGAAAGTTGTCCTACACAACAACCCTCCTTTCTCTTGTCTCCCTCAGCTATGAATAGTTTCAAAGGCAACTGCAGATTAATTTATTTTTCTTTACATTTTGTATTTTCTTTATTATTTTGTAATCATTTTTATACAAATATTTTTGGGTTGTGCAATGAATAATCTGAGTTTCCACTATTTCTTATGGGGAAATTCACTTTGATATACAAGTTCTTTGGATTAAAAGCATGTTTCCAGAATGAATTATGCTTGCAAACCAAGGTTTACTGTATTATCATAAGACTAAGGAAAAAATGAGCACAGAGTAATGTACAGAATTGTGGATTCAATATGTTGTACACCTAAAAATAAAGTGACGTATGTTAATCATACTTCAAAAAAAAAAAAAAAAGGAAAGAAAAGAAAAAGAAATAGTGACCATCTCTGTCAGGCAAAAGAAAAGACAAAGAGCCAGGAATAGCCTTCCCCTTATCGGCTTAAAAGGCTTTTAGGTAAACTTGATGTATGCCTCCCAACTTTGCAGTAAGAGGTCCTTTAACATCCTGATGACATGACCCTCTGTCCAGAAATAGCTTCAAGAAATTCTGGCCAATCATTGTTTGAAAGAACTTCTAACCTTTAATTATGCCAAAACTGAAATAGTTTTGGAAAGCACAGTGACATTTAGACTAATAATTTTAAAAAACGCCTTTCGACAAGTTAACTCATTTAGGTATCTGGGGGATAGTTTTGATATTCTGACAAGTTCACTGAGCACACTTGCTCAAATTTTAAAATTTTATGGGGGATACTTTTGGCTTATTCAGTGACAGAGAAGGACATTTGGCAATTTCTACTCTCAGTTTTGTTTTAAAACAAACATAATTTCTCCCATGTTTTATTTTGCTGTTCAGTGGGCTCAAAAAAATATTTGTTACAGAAATTCATCATATCTAATCTTGTTCTCTCAGAAAAGTTCTGACTCTGCTAGCAATTATGGCTACAGCCCACATCTATACAGAGATAGGATCATCCTCCATTCAATCAAAATGATGGTCTTTGATTAAAACATTAAAGTTCTATTTTTAACTTTTTGAGAAATCTCTATACTGTTTTCAACAGTGGCTGTACCAGTTTTCATTCACACCAAGTATGCAAGAGGGTTCCTCTTTCTCTACACCCTTGCCAACACCTGTTGTTTCTTGTGTTGTTAATTTTAGCCATTCTGACAGGTATGAGGTGGTATCTCATTGTAGTTTTGATTTGTATTTCCCTGATAATGAATGATATTGAGCACCTTTTCATGTGTCTGTTGGCCATCTGGATGTCTTTGGAAAGTGTCTATTCATGCCTTCTGCTCATTTTTTAATTGTTTTTTGGGAGTTGAGTTTTATAAGTTCTTTATAGATTTTGGACACTAACCTTTTACCTGATATGTCATTTGCAAATAACTTCTCCCATTCTGTAGGCTGTCTTTGGCTTTGTTGATTGTTTCCTTCGGTGTGCAGAAGCTTTTTATCTTGATAAAGTCCCAACAGTTTATTTTTGCTTTTGTTTCCCTTGCCTCAGAAAACATATCCAGAAAGAAGTTGCTACAGCTTTCTTTTTTTTTTAATGTTTTATTTATATTTGAGAGCGCAAGCGCAGAAGGGCAGAGAGGGGGACAGAGGATCTGAAGCGGGCTCTGCGCTGACAGCAGTGGGCTCAATGTAGAGCTTGAACTCATAAACAATGAGATCATGACCCAAGCCAAAGTCAGACACTCAACCAACTGAGCCACCCAGGTGCCCCACTACAGCTGATTTCAGAGGTTACTGCCTGTGTTCTCCTCTAGGATTTCTATGGTTTCATGTCTCACACTTAGGTCTTTAATCCATTTTGAATTTATTTTTGTATATGGTATAAGAAAGTAGTCCAGTTCCATTCTTTTGCATGTTGCTGTCCAGTTTTCCCAGCACCGTTTTTTGAAGAGACTTTTTCCCATTTAGATATTCTTTCCTGTTTTGTCAAAGATTATTTGACCATATAATTATGGATTTATGGATCTGGATTTTCTATTCTGTCCCATTAATCTATGTGTTTATTTTTGTGCCAGTCCCATACTGTTTTGATTGCTACAGCTTTGTAATATAAATACCCTACAACCCAGCAAGTGCACTACTATTTACCCAAAGAGTAAAAAAAATGCTAATTCAAAGGGATACATATACCCTGATATTTATAGCAGCCTTATTTACAACAACCAAACCGTGGAAAGAGCCCACGAGTCTATCAACTGATGAATGGATAAAGAAGATTTGGCATATAAATGCAATGGAATATCACCCAGCCATAAAAAAGAATGAAATCTTGCCATGTGTAACAATGTGGTTAGAATCAGAGAGTATTATGCTAAGCAAAATAAGTCAGTCAGAGAAAAACAAACACCATATAATTTCACTCATGTATGGAATTTAAGAAAAAAAACAAATGAGGAAAGGGGAAAGAGAAAGAGAGGCAGGCCAGGAAACAGACTCAACTATAGGGGACAAACTGATGGTTACCATAAGGAGTGCCCTTGTTATGATGAGAATTAGGTGTTGTATGGAAGTACTGAATCACTAAACTGTATACCTGAAACTAATATTACACTGTTAATTAACTGGAGTTTAAATAAAAACAAACAAAAAACATTAAAGAAGTATGGATCCACAGTAAAGCTCTTGAACAACTTAATATCAAAACAAACAAACATAAAGCTGATTAAAATACAGGCAGAGGACTTGAGTAGTAGACCTTTTTTCAAAGAAGAAACAGTGCTCAAAATCATCATCACTGAAATGCAAATCAAAACCACAATGAGCTCTCTCCTCACACCTATCAGATTGTCTATTTTCAAACGGACAAAAAAATAACAAGCGTTACCAAAGATGTGGAGGAAAGGGAACCTTCATGCACTGCTGGTGGGAATGTAAATTGGTACTACCACTGTGGAAAACAGTATGGACGTTCCTCTAAAATTAAAAGTAGAACTACCAATGATCCAGGAATTCCACTTCTGGTATTTATCCAAAGAAAATGAAAATACCAATTCAAAGAGATATATACACGTCTATGTTCATTATTTACAATTGCCAAGGGAAGTAACCTAAGTGACCGTCAACTGATAAATGGACAAAACAGATGTGGTATATATACAATGGAATATTACTCAGCCATAAAAGAGAGTAAAATCTTGCCATTTTGACAACATAAATAGACAACATGGAAGGTATTAAGCTAAGTGAAATAAGTCAGAGAAAAACAAATATAGTGTCATTTGTATTTCAATCTAAGAAACACAACATGGGGTGCCTGGGTGGCTCAGTCGGCTGAGTGTCTAACTTTGGCTCAGGTCATGATCTCATGTTTCATGGTTTCGAGCCCCACGTTGGGCTCTGTGCTGATGGCTCAGAGCCTGGAGCCTGCTTTGGATTCTGTGTCTCCCTCTCTCTCTACCCCTCCTCCACTCATGTGCTATCTCTGTCTCTTTCAAAAATAAACATTAAAAATTTTTGAAAACACAACAAATGTACAATCAAAACAAAACAGAAACAGACTCATACATACAGGAAACAAACTGTTGGTTACCAGAGCAGGGATTGGTTTGGGCATGAGTGAAAGAAATGAAGAGGATTAAGAGGTATCAGCTCCCAGTTATAAAATGAATAGGTCATGGGATGTAAAGTACAGCACAGGGAATATAGTCAATACTATTATAATAATTTTCTATGGTGACGGTAATAGACTTATTGTGGGGATGACTTTATAATGCATAAAAATATCACATCATTATGCTGTACATCTGAAACTAACAGAACATTCTATGCCAATTATACTTCTTTTTTTAAATGTTTATTTATTTATGTCGAGAGACAAAGAGTGAGTGACCAGGGGAGGGGCAGAGAGAGAAAAAGAGAGAGAATCCAAAGCAGGCTGCATGCTGTCAGCACAGAGCCTGATGTGGGACTCATCCACAAACCATAAGATCATGACCTGAGCTGAAATCAAGAGTCAGAAGCTCTACCAACTGAGCTATCCAGGTAGCCCCAATTATACTTCTATAAACAGAAAGTATTAGAATCGTCAAAAACATTGGCCTTATCAGATTCCAACAATCTCAACTCTGATAACCACTAGACAGAAACTGTCAAATCACCTTTTCTTCAGCACAAGCTCTCCATTTGGTGATTTCTGGCAAGTTACCTAAAACATGTTTCCCAAATTCTAGGAACTACAAGATGGTAAATCCACTCTAGGCCTCAAAATTATTCAAAGACTGTATTACATGATCACTTTCTATCTCATTGGATCACCTTATCTTCCAAGAGGGAAATTTCATCTAATACACTTAAGAAAAAAGTTAGATGCTAAGCAGTTTGAGTAATTTACTGCTAAATGAGCAACATATTCTAACACCTAATTGCTGATATATTTATATTGGGCTTGTTTCCTGTTATACCACTAAACTCACTTATTAATTAAAAGAGTTTTTTTTTTTAATTCCTCAGATTTTTCTACACTACCACATCATTATTTAATAGAAATACATTTACAACTTTTCCTCTTCTACCTCTTCTTCTCCTCCTCCTTCTCATAATCTTCATGCCTTATATTTTTTCTCACACTATTTCATGTTAGTGGGTTTTTTTTAATGTTTATTTGTGTGGTGTGTGTGTGTGTGTGTGTGTGTGTGAGAGAGAGAGAGAGAGAGAGAGAGATAGGATCCTAAGTGACATGGGGCTCAATCTCATGAACCTAGATCATGACCTGAGTTGAAATCAAGAGTCATACGCTTAACTGACTAAGCTACCCTGGTGCTGCTCATGCTTGTATTTTTATATATCATATGTCTATGCTGCTTTCACTTTTACATACCAGCAGCAAACAATTGTAATATAAAACACAATTCTAACTGCACAAGTTTAACAAAAAAGCAAGAATTCTACATTGTAAACTCTTAATATTGCTAAGAGAAATTAAGGATGACTTAAAAATTTAGAGAGAAACAACATGTTCCTTCACTATAAGTCTCAATATTAATATTTCAGTAGTTGCCAAATTGGTCCACAGATGGAATGCAATCCCAATCAGAATACCAACAGATGCTCTTAGAAACTGGAAAGCTTATTATAACATTTATGTGAAAATGTAAAGAAGCAAGGATCACTAAAGCAATTTTGAAACAAAAGAACAAAGTTGGAAAACATATTTCTTGACTTCAAGGTTTACTATAAAGCTAGAGTAATAAAGACAGTATGGTGCTAGCATAAGGATGGAAAATAGATAAATAAGACAAAATAGAAGGCCAGAAACAGACCTACATTTACATGGCCATTTAATTTTTAATAAAAGCATCAAAGCAATTCAATGGGAAAATGAAAGTCTTTTAAACAAATTGAGCTAGAATGACTGAATATCCAGATGGATAAAATGGACTTAAACATTATACACAAGTATTAAATTGAGAGAGATAAAATAGTCAACATAAATTTTAAAACTATAATGCTTCTAGAAGAAAACATGAGAATATCTTCATGAGGTGGGAGGAGGCAAAAGTTTCTGATAAAAGATACAAAGGTGATAACCATAAATAAAAAATTTGATATATTAAACTTCATAAATAACTTCTGCTCATCAAGATATACATCAAAAAAATGAATAGGCAAGCCAGACTGGCAGAAATATTTGTCAAAAATATCTAACAAAGTGTATGTTATATACAGAGAGAATATAGAGAATATACAATGAATGCCTATAAATCAATAATAAAAAGAAAAATAATCTTAAAATGTAACCAAAAGATTGAACAGGTATGTATCTCATGATATGAATGCCCAATGAATATATGAAAAGCACTTAACATCTTTAGTCATCATGGAAGTGCAAATTAAATCTACAATGAGATACCACTTTATATTCATTACAATGGCTAAAAGTCAAAGAATAAAAACAACAGCTGGCAAGGACATGGAGGAACTAGAACTCTCATACATTGTTAGTAGGAATGTAAAAAGCACAACACCTTAGATAAAGATCTGGTGGTTTCTAACAATATCAATCATATACCTAGCTCATAAGCCATCAATTTTACTGCTATATATTTATCCAGAGATACGAAGACATTTGCCCACAAAAAAGACCTAAGGACATTCACAACTTTAGTTATCAAAGCCAAAACCTGGAAATATCTCAGGAGTTCATAAACAGAACGCTGCTAAACTAACTGTGGCATATTCATAAGCTGGAATACACCTCAGCAATAAAAGGAAATAAGTTATAACACATGAAGCTACATGAATGATTCTCAGAAACACTAGGGTGTATGAAAGAAGCCTTACATAAAAGAGTATATACTGTATAATTATAATTGTATGAGGTGCTTGAATAAACAAAACTAATTTAGGGTGAAAAAAACAGAAAAGTGGTTGCCTCTGGGAGTTGGGTTGGGGAGAACAGTAAACATTTACTTGGAAGGGGTATGAAGGAAATTTCTAGGATGATGGTGGTGATCTAATCTTGATGTGTAGTTGGGTTACACAGGTGTATACATTTGTCAAAATTCATCAAATGACGTACAAGTTTTTGTACTTTCACATAATGTAAAGTTTACCTAAAAAAAACAAACAAACATAATGAATTCTAGTTAATGATATAAATGCCGAACCATTTAGGAATGGAGTGTGTTCCTATCTGCAACTTACTTTGAAATGCATCAAAACAATAAGATAGGTTAATAAGCAGATTGCAGTATAGATAGATACATGATAAAGCAAAAATTGGGCAAATGTTAATTGTAGAATATAGGTATATTGTCCAATTCTTTTAACTTTGCTATGTTTTGATTTTTTTTATAATAAAATGCTAGCCAAGAAAATAAGGTAATATAAAGATATTAAAAAAAATTTTCATGTTTATTTATTTTTGAGAGAGAGACACACACAGCGTGAGTGGGGGAGGAGCAGAGAGAGAGGGAGACACAGAATCCAAAGCAGGCTCTGGACTCCGAGCTGTCAGCACAGAGCCCGACGCGGGCTGGAACTCACAGACCGCGAGATCGTGACCTGAGCCGAAGTCAGATAACCGACTGAGCCACCCAGGTGCCCCTATAAAGATATTTTTAGATAATCACAATTTGTGAGAATTTGTACACTTCAGACATATACTAAAAGAAATTTTAAAGAAAGTTTTTCAGGCTGAAGAAAAATAATACCAGATAAAAACCTGATTCAAACAAAGGAATAAAGAGCTCAGGATATGGCAAATACATGGTTAAATGTAAAATAATTTTTCCTTATTTCTTAAGGTCTTTAAAGAAATCATTTAACGCAAAACATAATAATATAAAACCAGATTTATAACACATGTAAAAGTACATATAAATTGCACAAAGAATGACAATAATACCAAAGGATAGGAGAAGGGTGAGCACAGGTTTATTGTCTAAGATTCCTACCTTGTATGTGAATTGCCATAATATTAATTAATTCATGGAACATGGATAAATAAAAAATGCATATTGTAATCTCTACCACAATCACATATGTTTATTATATATACAAAACCAAACACAAAATTAAACAAAAATCCCTGTGAGTCTCTGATTCCAAGTGCTTATTTAATTGTAGTTCTTTCATATATTGACACCTTATAACTTATCAACTTCGGAGTTTCTGCTTTTCAAACATTTCCCAGTAGGAAACTGTACTGATTAAATTCATTATTATTTCATCCCTTTTTTGTGTCTTACAAGTATAGACTACAGAATAAAATTGAAAAAGTTCCCTTACAGTGCAACTCCCAAACACAGATGTCCCGAGTTAGCTTGCTAGAGTGTTCTCTTCTCACTTGCTGAAGGAATTGATTTGTTTAATAGTAGGCAAAACAAAGAGTAAATGAAAAAACACTGACAGTTGGCCATTGAGGTTACACACAGGTGATTTCTTTTAAATAGAAAGTTTTCATAGGTGCAAATGATTTCCAACACAGATGACTCCTACCATTCTCAGATCATTCTGCTATTTAAAAAACAATTAGTCTTTCAAAAGTATGTAATTTCTTTTCTTGCAAGTAAAATTAGGGTATTCAGATATTTCACCTTTTCTTTTCAATGTGTTAAAATAAGTGAATGATTCTTAGAATGTAAACACCTAGTACTTTCCATTCCTTTTCACAATGATCCTATCCATTTAAAGCAAAGCATAGAAGAAATATATCTTCCTCTACCAATAATTTAACCTCTTATGTCAGATAATTGCAAATAAGCTGTCCATTGGCTAAATTTAGATTATCACTTTGTTTTGTTTGGATCATGATGTTTAAATTTTTTTTAATGTTTATTTATTTTGAGAGACAGAGAGAGAGAGAGAAAGAGAGTGTGTGCGTGCCAGCAGGAAGAGGGGCAGAGAAAGAGGGAGAGAAAGAATCCCAAGAAGGCTCTGTGCTCCCGGATGTGGGGCTTGAACTCACGAACTGTGAGATCATGACCTGAGCCGAAATCAAGAGCCAGACACTTAACTGACTGAGCCACCCAGGTGCCTGAATGTTTAAAATTTTTTAAATTACTTGGAAATGTTTAAAAATTCAGAGATTTCATGTAAGATTTGGAAATTATGAGTTCCTTTGAAAATTTGAAAGAGATGGTATAATAGGACATTTTCTCACATGGCAACAACACCTGCAGCTGAATATTAGCTGCCTCTTTTCAGTGTGTTACCTGCTTTCCAGTTTAACCCAGTTTCAGCCCAGTACACTTCACTCACTTAAATTACCTACTTGGACTCAAAGAGTTTGTAATTTGTTACATAGATTCCTCATCCCCAAACCAGTCTCCCTTCTCTCTCCAGAGCTTACTAATCTTGCCTGCCTCTCTCTCCCCATCTCTCAATACAGTTCATCTAATATACCACAAAAACTTTCAACTGAGGATGCAAAAAAGTGTCTCTAATGGAAAATAACAGTTCAGCATTCAGTATCAACATATTTACACGTTCTCTGATCATTCTTTTTATATATGGACACACCCAATAGGAATTTTTTTTTAAAAATAAATACAGCGTTCATTTTACTCTTGACTATTAGGATAGAAAATAGCATAAAGTTTGAATTTAAACTTTATTAAATTTTGACTATTTTTTCTGAATATAACTGGCAACTTGAGTGACTCAGAAATATTTCTTTCATCAAGAAAACAGGTTAAACATGTTTGTAATTGTTGAGAGGATTAACATTGCTTAATTACTTCTTTCTTTAGAAATTGAGGTATAATCAATAAAATAAAATTAAGATTTAAGTGAGGAGGAATAAACTTCAATATTTACCTGGGTAAAGAATATAGTAGGCAGGATCCTCCCAAGATTCTTGTCACTAGTATGGGTAGTACTGTGAAGGGGCTTGGCAGATGGAATTAGACCGCTAATTAGTTAACCCTAAAATAGAGACAGTACCTTGAATTATCTAGGTGGATCTAATGCAATCATAGAAGCCCTTAAAAGCAGAAGAGTCTATCAAAGAGAATGGCAGAAGACAAGACAGGAGAGGTCAGAGATTCAAAGCATCAGGATTAGACCTGTTGTAACAAACTTTGAAGATGGAAGAAATGGGGCCACGAGCCAGGGAATGTTGTTGGTTGCCTCTAAAAGCTAAGAACAATTCCTGGCCAACAGTCAGTATGGAAATGGGTATCTCAGTCCAACAACTTTTTAGAACTAAATTCTACCAACAAATGGAGTAAGCCTGGAAATGAATTCTCCCCTAGTGCCTCTGAAGGAAATATAGCCCTGCTGACACCTTGGTTTTGGCTTTATTAGACCTGAAACAGGGGGCTCTTGGGTAGCTCAGTCAGTTAAGCATCTGACTCTTGATTACAGTGCAGGACATGGGTTCATGGGATCAAGCCCCATGTGGGCCTCTGCACTGACAGCACGGAGTCTGCTTATGATTCTCTCTCTCCCACTCTCTGCCCCTCTCCTGTTGGTGCACTTACTCATGTGCTCTCTCTCTCACTCTCTCAAAATAATGTTTACTTATTACAAAATAAGTAAACATTAAGGGAAAAATTTAAAGGGGAGCCTGGGTGGCTCAGTTGGTTAAGCGTCTGATTTCGGCTCAGGTCATGATCTCACAGTTTGTGAGTTCAGGCCCTGTGTCGGGCTCTGTGCTGACAGCTCAGAGCCTGGAGACTGCTTCGGATTCTGTGTGTGTGTCTCTCTCTGCCCCTCCCCAACTCATGCTCTGTCTCCCTCTCTCTCTCAAAAATAAATGTTAAAAAAAAATTTAAAAGAAAAAGACCTGAAGCAGAAAAACCAGCCAAGTCCAATAGACTCCTTACCTACAGAACTGTAAGAAAATAAACTTGTGTGTGTTTAAGCTGCTATATTTGTGTCAATATGTTACAACAGCAATAGAAAGCTAGTACATCACTGATGGATGAAAAAAAAAAAAAAGGCTTTTTACACAAACCAGACTGAACAAGATCAGCAACTATTAGTTTACAAAGTCATAACATAACATACGTCATGAATTGCTGCAAGTGGCTATAAAATCTGCTTTAATACCTCTTCAAAAAAGAATCTCATCAGTCTCTTTGTGCATTCCCTCCAAAGTGCCTGTTTTCCTGACTGGCCTATTGTGGGCTTCTGGGAATTGTGCTTTTGGAAATGTTCTAACTGATAAGAGTGTTTTGACCATTTGAGGCCCTGAACCACTCAAGTTTGTCTAGATAGTTTATACAAACAATATGATTTATATGGAACACCTGCTTTCCTTCTGGAGGTCGAGAGCATCAGTAACTGTAGTCAATCACACAGGTACTATGTGCCTTTGTGACCAAACCCTAATTATCCTCCACTTCTAGACTCAGACAAGCTTCTCTAATGGGCAACACGTGGCACATGTCACAATTTTTGGCTAGAATTAAGTACATGCTCTACAACTCTTCCAGGAGAGGACTCTGGAAAGCTTGTGGCTGCTTTCCTCCATTCTTTGCCCCTTTATTTTTCCTTTATTGACATTGTTTTGTCTCCTTTTGCTGTAATGAAGTGAGTATAATGTAACCACTGAGTATATGACTTCTGAGTCCTGTGAGTGCTTCCAGTGAGTCACTGAAGCTGGGGGTGGTCTTGGTGACCCTGACACACCACAGTTCCCACCATCTCAGCCGCAATGACTAATATAAAAAAGAACACCATATAACACTTCCTAGAAGACTAAAAAATTTTCTCCAATATTTTCCCAATAACCAAACTGAAGTAGGTAGAATTTTAATATGGTTGCCAAGATCCCTGCTCCTTGACTTATACCCTGCATGATCCCCAGGGCTATGAATATGATGGATTTTACGCCCATGATCAAGCTGTGATATGGCACAATTGACTTTAAGAAAGGGAGAAAGGGAGATTGTCTGGTTGAGCCTCACCTTATCACATGAGTCCTTGAAATCTGGATGTAGAGGTTAGAGACAGAGGAACTAAGAAAGATTCCAGGCATGAGTGGGATATGATTAGGGAGATTCTCCATTTTTGGCTTCAGAGATGGAGAGGGCCATATGACCAGGAGTGCAAATGCCTTCCAGAGGCTGAGAGCAGCCCTTGGTTGATAGTAATCAAGAAAATAGAAACATCAGTCCTACCATGGGAAGGAACTGGATTCTGCCAACACCCTAAAATGAGTTTAGAAGTAGATTCTTCCCCAGAGCTGCGAGGAAGGAAATGAACAATTTGTGTACTCATTCTATTTTTAAAAAAAAAATATTTCCAAGAAAATAATTTTAAAAATCACCAAGATAACGTTTGAATCAGACTCACCAAAACTCATTTGTGTGGGAAAGAAAATTATGGCACATGATTAAAAGATAATAGGAAAATATAATTCAAACTGCATGACTAAACAAAAACATAGTTCATTAAATTGTTCATTTACAACAATTTAACTATATGGAAACTCTTATGCTAACAATTTTAGAGGCAGAAAAATAAAAAAAATACAGTATAGATGTCAAAAAATATATGGTTAGGGAAGGCAAATCATAGCTTGCTTAATTCTATAATTGTAGGCAAACAACTATAAGCTAAAAGGGAAAAGGCACCTTACAACTGGAGAGATACAATGTGATAAAGAAATTTGGAGTAGGGAAATAAAATATTTGCTTTGGTTCAGTGGTATGGCATATAGAGAGAAGTAAGTAACTTAAAGAAGTGCTATACATTGTGCCAAAGATTGGAGATACAGTTTTGGACAAAAAGACACCTCAGTCTTCATGTTGTATTTCATTTCTCTGGCACTCCATCTCCTCAACTATATATCAGTAACAATAAAAACTACTTGCATAATTTAGACACTATTTGGAAATAATATAGAGAGTTTGATTGAAGTCAGATCCTATGCCTACAAAACACTCCCCCCGCCACACACAAAAATGGAGAGCCACCAAATGTCTCTAAGCAGGGAATTAATATTAAAAATATTAATATGGCAGCAGACAATACTAATGGAGTATATTAAAGACTAATGCAGGAAGACCAGTTAGGAGAATGTTGTAATGCAATAATCAAGCAGTTAGTTAATGAGGCCTGAACTAAAGAATGTAAAAAACAGTAGAGATGTGAGAAACACCACCAAGGTTATATTAATGATACTTGACGGCTAACAGGATATAGGGTACCAGAGAGGGAGAAGCACAGGATAACTGCAAGATTCCCAGCGTGAGTGAAGAGCATCTTTTGGTATTATTTCCCATCCTTACACAAAACAAGTACAATAGAAAGAAAAATATATATCAGTTATATAAATCCCTAAGTTATTTGACTACATGGTAATAATTTCAAATGCATTTTGAAACTAGGGACCTTGAAGGGAAGGAAAAAAAAAAGTATGAGAGCCTTAACTTCCACTATCAGGTTATTTTTTTCTAAAATAAGACAATATACTATCCATTTCTGAAGACTATGACCTGTGCTCATTATCCATCGTGGACTGCACTCTAGAACGTGTCCAAAATTCTTTGGGTATCTAATTCAGTGAGTAGGCAACCTTTTAATAGGGGCAAATAAAACTTACTCATCCGAGTAAGTCAGATCATGTTTTCCATCAAGCTAGTGAACAGCTGCAGACATTGCCTGCTTCCCATCAAAGTCTCCATGTATAACCATGTATAACCTCTGCTATGCTGATGGTTCTCTGGTAAATTTTCAAAACCATAACCCTAAAAACATATGACAAACATTTTATTAAAGAAACATGCTTGCACTACTCACCCCGCCTTCACTTGCAAATTTAAGGACAATGCAGAAACTTTGCTCCAAGTGCCAAAACTCTGCTGAATATCTCTGAACTATACTCGCTGACACTGTTACAGATGAAGCAAAAGTACATGCCCTGAAGAACATGAACACAAAAGGGAAATACTTTCCAAATAGCAGCTAGACTTAAAAGGCAAACCATTTCCTCATGCTTGCTTTAATAGGAATGATGAAGGTATGTCTCTCTTTTTAACATTCTTGGAAAATATTTCAGAAAGGAGTTGAGATTTAAATTTCCCCACTTTTCAGTATCTTGAATCTGGCTTCAGGGTAGCAATTAAATAGATTCACAGGCACCAAATATGAGATGACTTCAAACAAACATTCCAAATGCTGTACTTTGTTTCTTGAAACCTACTGGTTATAGGAGTTTAATTGAATTCCATGCCTTTATGTTTCCAACAAATAATTTTTATCATTTAACTGAAACTGGAGAGAAATATTGGCAGATTGGACCCTGGCACAAGTAACATATAAAAGCCACTGAGAAGAGAGCAGCATTCTCCAAAAATTAATTCCTCAAATTCAAGCTTGAATAAACTATACAGAAAATGGTGAGTTTTCTCTTTCAAACCAGATCAGCAAACTATCTGTACAAATAACATTAATTTATAAGAGACTGACTTGACAACACCTCCAGGTCATAGCGCAAAATTATTATTTTCTGTTTGGATAACACAAATTCTCAAAAGAGTTTTAGGGCCATTAAGAATGATAAAAAAAAAAAAAAAAAAAGATGCTTGGTTTTCCAGTGGGATCTGAGGCCTTAAAATAGTCTTAAGTTATAATATACTTATTTTTTTTCTTTTCTTTTCTTCTCTTTTTAAAAAGTATTTTGGTGTTTTGTGTTATTTTATTTTTAAAGTTTATTTATTTTGAGAGAGACACAGTGAGTATGAGCAGCGGAGGGGCAAAGAGAGACAAAGAATCCCAAGCAGGCTCCGCACTGTCAGCACAGACCTGATGTGGGGCTTGATCTCATGAACCCTGAGATCATGACCTGAGATGAAATCAAGAATTGGACACTTAAGCAACTGAGCCACCCAGGTGCCACTGTTTTTTTTTTTATTTTAGAGAGAGAGAGTGAGAGAGTGTGTGTGTGAGCAGGGGAGAGAGGCAGAGAGAGAAGAGAGAGAATCTTAAGGAAGCTCTGCACTGAGCACAGAGCCTGAAGCTGGGCTAGATCCCATGTCCCTGGGATCATGACCTGAGCTGAAATCAAGAATTGGACACTCATCCTAGTGAGCCACCCAGGTGCCCCAAGTTATAATATATTTGTAATATGAATTACTACTATAATGTTTTAGTATAATATCACTTAGTTCAATGATATTAAATGTGTTATGAAAAAAGTGACTCAACTGACATAAGACATGTCTCTAAGTTCTAGTTTTCACTCCCCTATCCCCCATTGCACCAATTTTACAAAAGAGTTAAATTTTTCTTCAAAATATAAACCCAGTAAGATATATGCCTTGGATGATGTTTAAGTTTAGACAATGACCTACAAATAACTACCAGACAACTGGCAGCTTATAGTTCTGCAACAGTTAGAGACAGATGGACAAGTAAAAATCCTGGGTCTCAAATTGCAAGCCCATCTAAATAGATTTCCTGTTTACTTTGCATCAGCCTTTCTTACAGGTGCAGGGTGCTTACTTTTGGCAGTAGGGGAAATTTATATGATTTATAAGCCATAAGGACATCTTCTCACTTTCCATAAACAGGTTACAGAATTAATTAAAATTGCAGCACAGCAACTCTGCACATGAAATCTGCTGTTATTGGAGACTAATGTAATCCAAATATGTGGAAAGTCAAATAGTTTTCAACAAAGTTAATTTAGATGGATGGATCAGATAACAACTTGGAACTGAACCTGAAAGAATCATGTCTACTCAAAGGCAGTAAGTGCTGAATGTTTTACTCCAAAATGAATGAGGAAAATACTGAATTTTAGTCTGTTACCAGAATGATTAGAACATAGTACTTTAGTTACAAAACTGTTTAAATATATCTTACTTGAAGAAATTGCAAAGATCCATAAAAACTACTATATATTCTACTTTACATAAGTGAAAATGACTATTAGAAATGTAAATGAGGGGCGCCTGGGTGGCTCAGTTGGTTAAGTGTCCAACTTCAGCTCAGGTCATGATCTTGCAGTTGGTGAGCTTGTGAGTTCAAGCCTGGCATCCGGCTCTGTGCTGACAGCTTGGAGCCTGGAGTCTGCTTTGGATTCTGTGTCTCCCTCTCTCTCTCTGCCCCTTTCCTGCTCATGCTCTGTCTCTCTCAAAAATAAATAAACATTAAAAAAAAAAAAAAAAAGAAATGTAAATGGTATGAAAGACAACATGAAATCTGCATAAATGCTATTCATGTTTATCTACTCAAAGAATATGCCTCTATCTGTAACATTTTATCCTCATGAAGACATACAAAGGCATTGAAGAAAGGTGGCTTCTTTACACCTTTGTACTGTTAAAACTCCTAGTGTTCAGTGCTATCAGATTTGTCTCTAAAACAATGATAAAAGCTGATGAGTATAGAAAAGTAAAACTTTCCACAAGTTAATGGATTTAATCTTATTGGCAAAGCAATATCAATTATATCCTTTTACAGTACAATTGAAAGTAAAAAAAAAAAAGAAAAAAAAACAGTAAAAGGACAGAGCAGGAGGTAAAATGAAATTTATCTAAGGCACCAGCTTCTCTTTTCTGTCTTAGACTTTTTAGTAAGTAAAGGAATAACAAGTAGGAACAGAGAAAGAAAATTCAATATCAGAAGGAACAGTCTACAGTTACTACTACCCTGATGACCAGAGAATTAATCTAGTTGTAGCTTACAGGGCCCTCCAGAATGACTGGGAGCATAAGCCCATGGATAACATCAATTTTCAGAATGTAGATCAATTATGATCTTAATAACTTTCTTCATGTCCATGAAGACCTTGGTCCACCTTTAGTACTCTGATTCCCTTAATACTCTACCTTCTCTTCATGGTATAAACTCTTCCTTTTTTCTGTCTCATGTAGCCTAAATGAATACTGAATAATTTTAAGAAATTAATTTTTAAGTTATTTTTCAGTTAATGTTAATGTTGGTTTAGTATTTCCCTCCTGTTTTTTTTTAATTACATGTATGATCTCTAAGACTTCTATGACAGCCAGCTTCTAAGATGCCCAAGGATCGATCCCTGATGTTTAAGATTCATATTCTTATGTAGTCCCCTCCCATACTGAATAGAATGGCTGACTTCTGTATTCAATTGACTATTCCAGAAATGATGGTGTGTGGTTCCTGAGGCTAGGTCATAAAAGGAATAGAAACTTAGAGAAGTCAACCCCATACTGTAAGGATAGACAAACACCAGTGGCAAGGCCCTCAAAATAAAGAAGAATTAAAGTCTACTGTCAACAACTGGCACCAAATGAGTGAGTTATCTTAGAAACAGATCATCTAGCCTGTCAACCTTTCAGATAATTATAGCTCCAGTTTATATATGGACTGCAACCAACCTCATGAGATCCTGAATTAAAACCATCTAGCTAATTCATTCCTGAATTCTTGACCCTGAGAAATTATATGAAAGGATAAAAGTTTATTGTTTTTAAACCACTAAGTGTTGAGGTACTGGTTAAGCAGCAACAACTAATTCACACTATTTCTTCTTATAGAAACAAAGAAATACAAACAGGTATGCCATTGGATCAAGCACCTTCATTAACAACATAATATTGTTGCTATATAAGGGATTTAGAATTCAAGCCAAGTAAATAATGGAAGAAGTTTTTGTTTTTTTTTGTTTTTTTTAAAAATGAGGCATAATTTACATAGTTGAGATGCACACATCTGAAGTGTATATTTCAGTGAACTTTAAGTTTTGCAAGAAAATGCACCACATAAGTAATACCTTGATCAAGATGTAAAAAAATTCCATTACTCCAGATAGTTTCCTTGTCAAGGCTATTTTGAATCAGTTCCTACATTGTCCCTTCTCCCAACCAGAGTTGAGTACTGTTTTTATATCTATCACCATAAGTTCTGATCATTCTAGAACTGGCTTCTTTTGCTCAGCATATTTTTAAGGCTCATCATGTTGTATATAGCAATAGTTCATTCCTTTTTATTTTTGATTAAAATAACATGATTCATTCTTCCATTGATGGACACTTCAGTTCTTCCCAGTCAGGGGCTACTATGAATAATGTTTCTGGGAACATTGTTGTGCAGATATTTTAGTGAATATGTATTTCTCCTTTCTCTTGGTTAAATACCAAAGCAGGGCTAGGATTAGAGTGAGGTAAATGAGGTACCTTGGAGACAAAAGTTAAGAAGGTCCTCTACCAAGGAGTGGAATTGCTGAATCATAAAACTTTTGTTTCTATAACAATTTGCCTTTTAAAATATAGCACTGAAATTTTACACTTAGATTTGTCATGAAATCTACCATTTAAATAAAGGGCATTGGTAGGTTATTATATTAGCATAAGAAAAAATAAATATACTTCCAAAGGCAGTAGATCAATATATTACTATCAAACTTAATACATATTAAATAAAATATAAAGTTAAGAATAATTTCCCCTAGAATGATCCCTAGATCAACTAAAACTCCTTGTTTTATCGATAAGAAATATGATTAAAAGAATCGTCCAAGGCTGCCCAGCTAGTTAGTGGCTTTTTTATCATACATAATGCATTGTGCATCATTATACAAAGTTAACCCAGGCTCAGTTATATATTTCCGAGGTAAAGACATGGCTACAATTAGTTTTAATCTTTATACAAATTTAATCCAAGCGGATTTAAAATAAAGTGTTGTTTTGGTTTTTTTTTTTCATAAAGATGTGACTACAATTTGTTTTCAATTTTGATGTCAACTAGTTTTCACAGAGAATACTTTTTAACATCAGTGGCTATAAATTAAAGGATAAGTTTAAACTGGCAAACAGAATAAGATGTTCTTAAAAACACAAAATCAAAGACTATGACATGTAAAAATCATAATTATAAAAACATATTCATTAAATAAGGCTAAGCTACTTCTAAATATATACAAAAGTCACTTTTAGTACCTATGGTCAGATTAGACTCTTCCAAAGAAGTAAGGCAATGGTATACTTGGTATGTGCATTCTTTCATTCTAGAGAACACTTAAAATCAAATCATTTAAAGGATCAAGGCAAGTATTTTATTCAATTTATTTGTTATACTTTTATTAAATAACTACCATCTAGCAAGATACACATTTTTTTCCTCCCTTGAAAAAAATTTGTTTCATCTAGGATATAGCAGTGATTTAAAAGTATTAATCAAGAATAAGAATATTTCTTCAAAAGAGGATGGATAATTACAATCCTACAAAGACTTACGGCAAACATTTTTCATTGGCTTAGTACAACTTTAAAGTAATATTTCCCATGATTTTAAGATAATTTCAGAAAAATGTGTGAAGAAATTCATTTAGTAGTATATTTGTAATAATATATATACCACATACGCTTCTTCCCAGAAATGTCTGAGACAGAAAGTAACTACTGAACCACTGAATTAATGTAATTTAACCTATATCATTAGATTCCACCCAAGCTATGATTATTCTCTCTCCACTCAACATGGTCTTTCCTTAACACAACTTACTATGTCCCTAGGAATACCAGTTAGAAGTTACCAAGTACTACTCATAGGAAAATACTCTTAATCTCACCTACAGAAATGCTTAGTACTGAAAACATTTCAAATTTTCATATATATCTTTTTTAGGAATTTTTTTGCTAAGTACTCTGGAGAATGCCTAGCTCATAAAAACTGGACACTGGACAATGTCAACATTGAATTTTTGTGAGGCCTGTGAATTAAATTTCCTAAAATAAAATTTGCACCTGGATTTTATCATTAAACAAGTAACAAAAGAAATAAAAACTCTGCAGTTTCAAACGTTAAAATGCCTTTTTTTTTTTTTTTTTTTTTTTTGCCAATTTCTGCTGTTCACTTAATTATCCTGATATAACACGGTACCTCATGGGTTTCCTCTCTCGAAGCAAGTCTTCTAGACTCCGTTCACAGTGTTCAGCTACCACCACCAGTCTCTCTGAGTAAAACAAAGTAAATCCACTTTATATTTGATTTAAAAAATGTTTAATAACAAAATAATATAGCCCATTAAAAATATTAACTTACAGTGTTAATAGTATTTCAAGAGTTTTTCAAACTCTGTATTAACCACATAGTTACCAAGTATATAAAAGAGAATAAATATGCAATAAAACATCACATTAAATAACAATTTCATGTCATCTTGTATTTTTGTCTAGAGTTTCTCCCATGCGCATCAGGAAAAACAGATGGAAAGTTTTACTTTTGGAAGAAAGAAGTGACCCTTCTTCTGACACAGACTAGGAAAAGGAAAATCTTGGATGAAGATATAAAGAAATTTTGAAGTGAAAGGGAAATTGGGAGCTAGGGACAAATTGTCTTGGCAGTCTGGTTCAAACACAAGGTTTTGAAACTGAGTTTAGAAACTTGAGAAAAGCAGAAATGTTCTGAATCATGACTATGAAGAAAGAACAGAAAATTGATGTGGGATTATTTGTAACATCATGGGGCCTGCTAAGATTAAGTAATAATATAAAATTTTGGTGGGCACAATCAATATTATGATGTAATTTTTATTTTCCAACAGATTAAGAATACGATAGCACAGTTCTGAGGGTCAATCTATATATATTTTTTTTCATCACTTATCCCTAATGACTAACACATTGTCTGACACATTTTTTTTTTTTAATTTTTTTTTTTTTCAACGTTTTTTATTTATTTTTGGGACAGAGAGAGACATAGCATGAACGGGGGAGGGGCAGAGAGAGAGGGAGACACAGAATCGGAAACAGGCTCCAGGCTCCGAGCCATCAGCCCAGAGCCTGACGCGGGGCTCGAACTCATGGACCGTGAGATCGTGACCTGGCTGAAGTCGGACGCTCAACCGACTGCGCCACCCAGGCGCCCCCTACACATTTTTTTTTTAAATGAATGAATGTGAGAGGAGTGAGAGAAAAGTACAACTGGTTTTACAAGTGGTTGGGAACTTCTAAAGTTATTTTAGGAGAGATCAAGGGCTTAAAAGAAATTGGGGTTCTGTGACTATCTATGCAAAATGGGTTAGATAAGGAAGAAAGTTAACACAAAATATAGATGGCAGACTAGGATGAAACAAAGAAGTAAGAGCACAAACAGATTGAGAATAGTGACCACTGCAAAGAGGTTTGATGAAAATGAAAAGTAGTTAAGGTAGAAAAAATGAAATAGCAGATGGGAAAGGAGAATTTCAGAACAGGAGATCTAGCATGAGGAACAACTCTCAGTAACAACCGGTTCAAAATATGGGCTTGCATGTGGGAGTAGAGATGAAGGACAATGGTACACAGGCAGTCATGCGAGGTATGAGGGCAGTATATCACAGGGGTCAAGTTTCAGAAGCTGAAGCTGTCGGAAGTGGTGGCATTATACAGAATGATCAGAAACAGAAAAACTACAAATGCTCTATATGAAAGCTATCACTGTCAGATGAAAGACTCCAAGTGATCTAAATAGGGACTTACAGAAAATTAAATTGAAAAGAACATTTAATGAGGGGGAGAAAAGGAAAAAGAGAATGAAAAAGAAAAACAGTTCAGTCAAAAAAGTAAGCAAAGTTGAACCTGAAGCAATTTAGTACAACTATGAAATTCTAAGAGGAAAAAACAAATAATACTATCAGAAAAACCAAATGGGAAGCTGCTGCATTCCTTTGCTTTCATCTGACAACATTTTGTCATTTTTCCTAACACCTACCCCGCTGCCTGTCCTCAGTCTCCTCTGTACAATGGCACCTGTTCTACCCTAACTGAAATGCTTCCAGTTCCTCCACCTTTGATTCTGGATCTTCATACTGTGTTTTCTCATTTACTCCCAGGGCTAAAAAATTGGCAAGTTTTATTTCAAGTCCAGAACTCCTTTCTGTATTGCAGGCTTTTATAGATAATTTCTCACTTTAACACAAAAGTCACCTCAAACTTGACAGAACTCAAATTGAGCTTATCCTTTGCTTCCTAAGTCTCTTCCCTTGAGTCCTATCAGAAAACTAGTAACACCATCCTGCCTGCTGCTTCGGCTAGAAACTTAGGAGTAATCTCCCTTTCTCAAATCCAAACAAAAAGCCCTGCTATTTCTATCTCCCAAATATTTCCAGGGTCCATGGTTTGCTCCATCCACCACAATGTGGGTCCAAGCCAGTATCCTCTCATTCGATCATTGCAATAATCTCTTAATTGATCTCACGTTAATTCTTCTTACCCTCCATCACATTTTCATACTAAAGTCTAAGTGATAAAATAATAATAAATCTGAGTATATAACTCCCTCTCTACCTTCATCTTTTGTTACTTTGGCTCATCAACCTCCAGTTGTACTGGCCTTCTTGCCCCCATCTTGAAGTACTAGCCTGAAATGATCTTCCCCATTTCTTCTCCCAGCTAACTCCTATCAAGAAACATAGTGGTTAAGAGCACAAACTCATCTGTTTAAGCTCAAATCCCAGGCTGACTACTCATTGGCTCTGTGACCTTGGAGAAATTTGCTACTCTCTCTCTGTGCCACAGTTACGTCTTCTATAAAATGAGGAAAAAAAAAAAACAGCACCTACCTCATAGAGTTGTTAGGTTGAAATAAGTTAATACATAATAAGGGTCAAGAATAGTGCCTGGCATATAGCAATCACTATCTAAATGCTAGCTATTATTATTATCATTATTATTATTATTATTATTATTATTATTATTATTTGTTGCTTAGTTAAATGTGACTTCCTTAAGGAACACTTTTCTGGTGCCCCCAGATCAATTTGCTCCTCCTATAATATAATCAACTCTATACTGTACTTTAGTAGCACTTATTTCAACTCTAAGAATCTGTATACATTTTCATTGATTGTCTTTGTCCTCCACTAGATAATATGCTTCATGATGGCAGGAATGTTGGTCTTGTTCAAAATGTATCATCAGTGTCTAAAACTGGTACCTCAAGGGGTGCCTGGGTGGCTCGGTTGGTTAAGCATCTGACTTCGGCTTAGGTCATGATCTCACTGCTCGTGAGTTTGAGCTCCGTGTTGAGCTCTGTGTCGGGCTGTGTGCTGACAGCCTGGAGGATGGAGCCTGTTTCAGATTTGGTGTCTCCCTCTCTCTCTGCCCCTCCCCTGCTCACACTCTGTCTCTCTCTCCTTCAAAAATAAATAAACATAAAAAAAATAAATAAAAAACCTGCATGGCACCTCAAACATGCAAGTATCTAATACAAAACTATTTGTTAAATAAATTAACTTCAGCAAAGGCATGATGTAGCCATTAGAAATGAGTAAGAGTCTTATATGATAGTCATTATCTAAATAGAGATCTGTCCTGTGTAGAAAATTATATGCCTTTGTTGTAAACTAGGCATAATAATGTCTCAATAGTGCTGATTTCAAATATAAAACAAAAACAACAGAATTTATTAAATCATGCATGTTCCACTAATTTATAATTTTAAGTTAGCTATCCATAAGTCTCCATATCCATGAGATATTTCCAAAGTGTTGGCACTAGATTAAAATTTGTCTGGCTTAAAATAATTTAGAAAAAAAAAATTGCTGGGCTTCTTCTGGAAACTCCTTCAAAATATCATAAACCAGAGTTTGCCAAAGCTTCAGGATTCTATGGAACTTTAAACCATTACTTTAATACAGCAAAGACATAATCCTTGGCAGAATATCAAAGTTTCTCCCAGAGGTAATGGAATGTACACCAAAACAATGTTTCCAATATGAACCAGTTTTTTCTAGAAATCATTAGAGAGTCTTCATCCTGAAACTCTGGACCACTGTTTGAAAATAACTTCTGTTTGTTATAAAAACAATATAGTTTCACAGAATAAAATAAGACAAAAATATCTGGGAATAGTAATGTGCCAAATATAAGTCAGCAATGTAGTGGCATTATTTATAAAAAACAAATGTGACACTAAGATGAACTTTAAAGAGCAAAACATACAAGAACTGTGAAATAATCTTTCTTCTAACAAATATTTGATGAATGCCAAGTATCACTGCAGTGTAACTACAGCCTGAGCTGTATGTTTCCAGTCAATGCTAAGAAACTGAAAAGAGTACAATATTCAGCAAGAAAGATAATGAAGGAGTTGAATCAGAAGAGACTAAAAGAAATATCTAAATAAATTTTTTTTTTTACTTAAGAGGAAAAAAGGTAACTTGTGAGTATGTTAGTATGAAAGGTTATCAGAATATAGTTACTACATCATTCTTTTGTGATTCACAGTAAAAACTGAGACTAGCTCATCACTTTTTAAATATAATATCTAAATAAATATTTATGTGACAAAACTGATGAATAAAATTCTGTGTTTAAAACCCAGTATTGTTACAAGGTCATTGTGATGATCAGTTTTATGAGTCAACATGACTAGGCTATAGTTTTCAGTTATCCAAACATTAATCTAGGTGTTACTGTAAAAGCATATTGTTATAAATGATCAAGATCTATAATCACTTCACTTTAAGTACGGAAGATTATCCCGGATAATCTGGGCGATTCTAATTCAATCAGTTGTAAAGGCCTTAAGAGCAGGATTGAGGCTTCTCTGAAAACAAATTCTGCTCATGGACTGCAGCTTCAGCTCTTGTCCAAGAGCTCAGCTTGTCCTTCTTGATAGCCTGCCCTATGTATGGATTTCAAACTACTCAATCCTCACAGTCACATAAGCCAGTTCCTAGCAATTAATCTCTTAACATGAATATTCTGCGGGTTCTAGTTCTCTCATGGAACTCTGAACGGGTAGAGATACTTAGATTGAAATGTATATTCAGCTAAAAATATGGAACAAATTATCTTAGAGGTCCTTAACAATTCTATTATTCTCTACCTGAATTTCAACTCTATTAGTTAAAATAATTTTGTTTTTTATTTCATTAGCAATCACCAGAAGATTTCTGGGCAAATTAATACCAAATAAAATGATTACCATTACCATTTATAATCCTCACTCTGTTTCTAAACCCTGTTGAAATTTCAAGTTCAAAAGAAAAAGATTAAATTTGTTAACTTAAATTTTTTCATGGTTTTTGGTTTTTTGTCTTTTAAAGATACTTTGCTCAACTTTTCTATTAATAAATCAAGTTCTCAAATTCTAATAAAATGTCCACGATTTTTGAGATTCAATACTTCATCCTGAGTTAGCAAGAAACTAACATCATCTCGAATCAGTTTTGAATGATCTATACAAAACAGTGAAAGCCTGACTTCTGAGCTAACCCACCATGTGAAAATGTAATGTTACAAAAACAGACCACATGTCACACGTAACTCCAAGTATGAATGGGAAGGTGGGAGGATTAACCATAACAAGATGTGAGATAGCTGCAAAGCAAGAACAAAATAAAAGGGGGAAAGAGAACCAAAATCAAAATTGTTTGAGCAGACAGTTAAGTGGAGTCCAAACCAAAATCATGTGGTGTTACATCGAGAAGTATGTGTTGTACACCAAGGAGATTGCTGAATGGAACCTTTTCAAATTTTTCAAACTAAATGTAACTGAAATCATAGGAATGCTTTGGAACAAACAGACCTTTATACAATACTTACTTTAATTTAGTTATTTACTCTTTATGCATACAATTTTTCAGGACAATGGACATTGCCAATATAAACAAGATAATGAAATTCCCTAACTTTTTGACAATCACTGATATTTTCGTTCCAGGCAGTCAAACTTAAAACATACGACTACTTTACATATCCAAGACCTATGTTACCCTAGAAAAGGCGCTGCTGAGATAGGAGCAGGGCAAGCAGGGTAAGCATAGTAACCAGAAATATGGTGGATGGGCCTAAGGGAACTGCCCAGATTGTTGAGCTAGCTTCAGTAGTGACAAAGTCTAACAGTGCTAAAGAGATCAGTTTCTATTTGCCACTGATAACCAAAAATAAAAGTCTTGTGCAAAGTAAGCAATAGTGTTCCCCAGAGGGGTTGTATCATAAGGTTTTCCCAAGTTCAGTGTTTACAGGGGCTCATTTAGGTAAAGGGAAGAAAACAAGGAGTGTAAGAAATAGCTAAGATTATTGAGTCAATTATCCTGAGTAAAGAAAGTCTGGGGAGAACTGGATAGAAGCAAGACTCCAATCGTACGAAGTGATGCTCCAAACAAACTTCCGGACATAGTAGAAAGAAGTAAAAGCCACTTTAGGATACAAGAATGAAGAAGTCCTAAGAACTAGATAGCAAGAGTTTGGGAAGACAAGCATACTTCAAAATTGCAGATGAAAAACAGCAACATTAATTATGGTCACCAGTCATGAATGATAATGAGAATCTACTATACTGTCAAGCTTTGCTTGGAGTAGTTTTGAAACTGGATCAATGTTAACAATTGGAAATTCTTTAGAATTTTTAATTAGATTGGTAGTGGTGGGAAGAAGTGTTTGAGGCACTGAGGGATTGATAATATCTATCAACTCTTTGGTGATATAAAAGGCCCCAAATAATTCCTATAATTTTTAAACATTTGGTTAATGCCATTGAAGCCATTCATCAAATAAAAACTTAAGCAAAAAAAAAAAAATTTTTTTTAAACAATAACAAACTTGCCAAAAGTTCCTTTCTAGACTTTTGGCAAATGGCTAGCGCTATCTATAAGGTGTACTATAGGTATAGTTACCACTCCTCTTCATGATTATATTTAAGCCAATTACAAAAAGCACCCCTCCTTTCAGAACGAACTAGAGAATCAGATTTCAGTTCCTCCTTATTGCATCAGCCAGAAGGTTTTGTGCAAAACTCTATACAGTGGCTCTGAATGTGCGTGTCTAGATTGGCAAATAATGTGATAGGGCACACCTATCACAGGTCAAATCAACTTTGGAGGCTGCTGCCTACATTAGAACTTCTCCAGATTGTCTTTAAATAAACAGGAAAAATTCTCTCCATGTAGTCAATACTTTGCACAAGTGCTTTTAAACCCTTTCTTTACATTATGATTCCTTTTTGAGATCAGATTAAAACTATAGACTCATTAACCAGAAAATGCTTGTACATACGCGTACACACACACAGAGTGTTAAATTTAATTTAGTTAGATGTTCACTCACAGAAAAATTGGGACTAGAATTTACAGAGGTTTCTGCTTAGAGATTAACACAAAAAAAAGAATAATAAAGCAAATTTAGCTAGGTATATCGAGAACACTGGCCATTACAACATAACATAGGATATCTCATATCCCCATACCAAAGAAGATTCTATACTAGTGTCTCCATATATCACCTGAACATACAATACATTGCATGAATATTATAAAGCTCGCAATTGATCATTTTTCCAGATTTAAGTAAAAATTTAGAAATTATTTTGTTTGAAGCGGTTAAATTTTCATCTTTGCCTTGACCTACAAGAAGTCTACCAAAAAATTTATAGTTAATGTGAAGAAACTATGTATTAATATTACTAATTTAATACCTTATTCTTTGTTTCCTTTCTCCCCATCTTGATTATATATTTTCTTTCATGAGCAAACTGTATATATTATATGTATGTGTATACATATGTATATACCATACGTATGTATGCATATGTACATATGCATATGTACATATAATATATACTATGTATATACATGTATACATGTATGTACATATAATATATACTATGTATATACATGTATACATGTATATACATATAATATATAACATAAAATATAATATATACAACATATAACATAATACATACATACACATACAATATAATATATATATATAATACTATATGTATACATACATAATGCTGTGTGTCAATTTTCTGGGAAAAAGATTATAATAAATTAAGAAATGTAAATTCCTTTAAAAATAAGAATGATTAATGAAGAATACTGATATTGGGGTGCTGGGATGGCTCAGTTGGTTAAGTGTCTGACTTGGGCTCAGGTCATGATCTTATGGTTTGCGAATTCAAATGCTGCATCGGGCTCTGCACTAACAGTGCGGAGCCTGCTTAGGATTATCTGTCTCTCCCCCTCTCTCTCTACCTCTCCCCCACTTGCATTCTCTCTAAATAAATAAATAAACTTAAAAAAATGATATTAAGATTTGCTTTCTTAGGAATATGACAACAATAAAAGGCCAGAGCATCGCTTGAAAATCTGTTAATCCTTTTAGGCCAGTGGTACCATTAGAACAAATGAAAGTAAATAAAAGTTCAAACACAAAAGCTACTCCTCTGCGTTCCAAAGTCCCCTATCCCACCTAAACTCTACGTATAGGAGTTTGATAAATATCTACACTCTTCAGTGTAGAATTCAACATTCTTTCCTTTGTACTCCCATGGGATGGCACATTGTACATCATCTGTTATAACAACTATTACTATATTATAATCAAGTTTGTATTTTTCTCCTCTACTACTTCTAGACCTTGAGAACTGGGATCCTATGTTAGTCATATTCATATATCTGGCACCTAGCATAAGGAGGGCCATAGTATTAGAAGAGACTATTAAAAATATTGTAACACCAATAGACTGATGTTATGTATGCCAAAGCACAAGGTAAGAAACGTCAGAGTAGGGGGAGGATAGGGAAGATGGCGGCGTAGGAGGACGCTGGGCTTACCTCGTATCCTGCTGATCACTTACATTCCACCTACACCTGCCTAAATAACCCAGAAAACCGCCAGAGGAATAGCAGAAAGGAGTCTCCGGAGCCAAACGCAGACGAGAAGCC
Organism: Panthera onca; assembly: GCF_046562875.1. Lineage (NCBI taxonomy): Eukaryota > Metazoa > Chordata > Mammalia > Carnivora > Felidae > Panthera > Panthera onca. The sequence continues at coordinate 88,782,142 of NC_138342.1, forward strand.
CACGGAAGAGGGTAGGAAGGGCGGCGAGGCGGTGTGCGCTCCACGGACTGGCGGGATGGAGCCGGGGCAGAGGGGCAGCCTGCCGACCAAGCAGAGCCCCCGAGTCTGGCTTGCAAAAGCGGAGGGGCCCGACAGAGTGTGTTCCGACAGCAAGCGCGACTTAGCATCTGAGAGGTCATAAGTTAACAGCTCTGCTAGGAAAGCGGGAAGGCTGGAGGACAAAGGGAGGGAGAGTTGCTGAGCCCCCGGAAGACAGAGCTCTGTTGGCAGGGAACAAAGGCGCTCACCAGCACCATCTCCCTCGCCCATCCCCCAGCCAAAATCCCAAAGAGAACCAGTTCCTGCCAGGGAACTTGCTCGCTCCGCGCAAACACCCAACGCTGTGCTTCTGTGGAGCCAACCCTCTGGCAGCGGGTCTGACTCCCTCCCGCTGCCACATGGCCCCTCCTGAAGTGGATCACCTAAGGAGAAGCAAGCTAAGCCTACCCCTCCTGCCCCCGTGCACCTTGCCTACCCACCCCAGCTAATAAGCCAGATCCCCAGCACCACAAGCCTGGCAGGGTGCAAGTAGCCCAGACAGGCCACGCCACCCCACAGTGAATCCCGCCCCTAGGAGAGGGGAAGAGAAGGCACACACCAGTCTGACTGTGGCCCCAGCGGTGGGCTGGGGGCAGACATCAGGTCGGACTGCGGCCCCGCCCACCAACAACAGTTATACACCACAGCACAGGGGAAGTGCCCTGCAGGTCCGCCCCACCACTCCAGGGACTATCCAAAATGACCAAATGGAAGAATTCCCCTCAGAAGAATCTCCAGGAAATAACAACAGCTAATGAACTGATCAAAAAGGATTTAAATAATATAACAGAAAGTGAATTTAGAATAATAGTCATAAAATTAACCTCTGGGCTTGAAAACAGTATAGAGGACAGAAGAGAATCTCTTGCTACAGAGATCAAGGGACTAAGGAACAGTCACGAGGAGCTGAAAAACGCTTTAAACGAAATGCAAAACAAAATGGAAATGACGACGGATTGGATTGAAGAGGCAGAGGAGAGAATAGGTGAACTAGAAGATAAAGTTATGGAAAAAGAGGAAGCTGAGAGAAAGAGAGATAAAAAAATCCAGGAGTATGAGGAGAAAATTAGAGAACTAACTGATACACTAAAAAGAAATAATATACGCATAATTGGTATCCCAGAGGAGGAAGAGAGAGGGAAAGGTGCTGAAGGGGTACTTGAAGAAATAATAGATGAGAACTACCCTGAACTGGGGAAGGAAAAAGGCATTGAAATCCAAGAGGCACAGAGAACTCCTTTCAGACGTAACTTGAATCGATCTTCTGCACGACATAGCATAGTCAAACTGGAAAAATACAAGGATAAAGAGAAAATTCTGAAAGCAGCAAGGGGTAAATGTGCCCTAACATATAAAGGGAGACCTATAAGACTTGTGACCGATCTCTCTTTTGAAACTTGGCAGGTCAGAAAGGATTGGCACAAGATCTTTAATGTGCTGAACAGGAAAAATATGCAGCCGAGAATCCTTTATCCAGCAAGTCTGTCATTTAGAATAGAAGGAGAGATAAAGGTCTTCCCAAACAAACAAAAACTGAAGGAATTCGTCACCACTAAACCAGCCCTACAAGAGATCCTAAGGGGGATCCTGTGAGACAAAGTACCAGAGACATCACTACAAGCATAAATCATAAAGACATCACAATGACTCTAAACCCGTATCTTTCTATAATAACACTGAATGTAAATGGATTAAATGCGCCAACCAAAAGACACAGGGTATCAGAATGGATAAAAAAACAAGACCCATCTATTTGCTGTCTACAAGAGACTCATTTTAGACCTGAGGACACCTTAGGATTGAGAGTAAGGGGATGGAGAACTATTTATCATGCTACTGGAAGCCAAAAGAAAGCTGGAGTAGCCATACTTATATCAGACAAACTAGACTTTAAACTAAAGGCTGTAACAAGAGATGAAGAAGGGCATTATATAATAATTACAGGGTCTATCCATCAAGAAGAACTAACAATTATAAATGCCTATGCGCCGAATACCGGAGCCCCCAAATATATAAAACAATTACTCATAAACATAAGCAACCTTATTGATAAGAATGTGGTAATTGCAGGGGACTTTAACACTCCACCTACAGAAATGGATAGATCATCTAGACACATGGTCAATAAATAAACAAGGGCCCTGAATGACACATTGGATCAGGTGGACTTGACAGATATATTTAGAACTCTGCATCCCAAAGCAACAGAATATACTTTCTTCTCGAGTGCACATGGAACATTCTCCAAGATAGATCATATACTGGGTCACAAAACAGCCCTTCCTAAGTTTACAAGAATTGAGATCATTCCATGCATACTTTCAGACCACAATGCTATGAAACTTGAAATCAACCACAGGAAAAAGTCTGGAAAACCTCCAAAAGCATGGAGGTTAAAAAACACCCTACTACAGAATGAGTGGGTCAACCAGGCAATTAGAGAAGAAATTTAAAAAATATATGGAAACAAATGAAAATGAAAATACAACAATCCAAACGCTTTGGGATGCAGCAAAGGCAGTCCTGAGAGGAAAATACATTGCAATCCAGGCCTATCTCAAGAAACAAGAAAAATCCCAAATACAAAATCTAACAGCACACTGAAAGGAAATAGAAGCAGAACAGCAAAGGCAGCCTAAACCCAGCAGAAGAAGAGAAATAATAAAGATCAGAGCAGAAATAAACAATATAGAATCTAAAACAACTGTAGAGCAGATCAACGAAACCAAGAGTTGGTTTTTTGAAAAAATTAACAAAATTGACAAACCTCTAGCCAGGCTTCTCAAAAAGAAAAGGGAGATGACCCAAATAGATAAAATCATGAATGAAAATGTAATTATTCAACCAATCCCTCAGAAATACAAACAATTATCAGGGAATACTATGAAAAATTATATGCCAACAAATTGGACAACCTGGAAGAAATGGACAAATTCCTAAACACCCACACTCTTCCAAAACCCAATCAGGAGGAAATAGAAAGCTTGAACAGACCCATAACCAGCGAAGAAATTGAATCGGTTATCAAAAATCTCCCAACAAATAAGAGTCCAGGACCAGATGGCTTCCCAGGGGAGTTCTACCAGACATTTAAGCAGAGATAATACCTATCCTTCTCAAGCTATTCCAAGAAATAGAAAGGGAAGGAAAACTTCCAGACTCATTCTATGAAGCCAGTATTACTTTGATTCCTAAACCAGACAGAGACCCAGTAACAAAAAAGAGAACTACAGGCCAATATCATGATGAATATGGATGCAAAAATTCTCAATAAGATACTAGCAAATTGAATTCAACAGCATATAAAAAGAATTATTCACCATGATCAAGTGGGATTCATTCCTGGGATGCAGGGCTGGTTCAACATTCGCAAATCAATCAACGTGATACATCACATTAATACAAGAAAAGATAAGAACCATATTATCCTGTCAATCGATGCAGAAAAGGCCTTTGACAAAATCCAGCACCCTTTCTTAATAAAAACCCTCGAGAAAGTTGGGATAGAAGGAACATACTTAAACATCATAAAAGCCATTTATGAAAAGCCCACTGCTAACATCATCCTCAACGGGGAAAAACTGAGAGCTTTTTCCCTGAGATCAGGAACACGACAGGGATGCCCACTCTCACCGCTGTTGTTTAACATAGTGCTGGAAGTTCTAGCATCAGCAATCAGACAACAAAAGGAAATCAAAGGCATCCAAATTGGCAAAGATGAAGTCAAGCTTTTGCTTTTTGCAGATGACATGATATTATACATGGAAAATCCGATAGACTCCACCAAAAGTCTGCTAGAACTGATACATGAATTCAGCAAAGTTGCAGGATACAAAATCGATGTACAGAAATCAGTTGCATTCTTATACACTAACAATGAAGCAACAGAAAGACAAATAAAGAAACTGATCCCATTCACAATTGCACCAAGAAGCATAAAATACCTAGGAATAAATCTAACCAAAGATGTAAAAGATCTGTATGCTGAAAACTATAGAAAGCTGATGAAGGAAATTGAAGAAGATATAAAGAAATGGAAAAACATTCCATGCTCATGGATTGGAAGAATAAATATTGTCAAAATGTCAATACTACCCAAAGCTATCTACACATTCAATGCAATCCCAATCAAAATTGCACCAGCATTCTTCTCGAAACTAGAACAAGCAATTCTAAAATTCATATGGAACCACAAAAGGCCCCGAATAGCCAAAGTAATTCTGAAGAAGACCAAAGCAGGAGGCATCACAATCCCAGACTTTAGCCTCTACTACAAAGCTGTAATCATCAAGACAGCATGGTATTGGCACTAAAACAGACACATAGACCAATGGAATAGAATAGAAACCCCAGAACTAGACCCACAAACGTATGGCCAACTAATCTTTGACAAAGCAGGAAAGAACATCCAATGGAAAAAAGACAGTCTCTTTAACAAATGGTGCTGGGAGAACTGGACAGCAACATGCAGAAGGTTGAAACTAGACCACTTTCTCACACCATTCACAAAAATAAACTCAAAGTGGATAAAGGACCTGAATGTGAGACAGGAAACCATCAAAACCCTAGAGGAGAAAGCAGGAAAAGACCTCTCTGACCTCAGCCGTAGCAATCTCTTACTCGACACATCCCCAAAGGCAAGGGAATTAAAAGCAAAAATGAACTACTGGGACCTTATGAAGATAAAAAGCTTCTGCACAGCAAAGGAAACAACCAACAAAACTAAAAGGCAACCAATGGAATGGGAAAAGATATTTGCAAATGACATATCGGACAAAGGGCTAGTATCCAAAATCTATAAAGAGCTCACCAAACTCCACACCCAAAAAACAAATAACCCAGTGAAGAAATGGGCAGAAAACATGAATAGACACTTCTCTAAAGACATACGGATGGCCAACAGGCACATGAAAAGATGTTCAACGTCGCTCCTCATCAGGGAAATACAAATCAAAACCACACTCAGATATCACCTCACGCCAGTCAGAGTGGTCAAAATGAACAAATCAGGAGACTATAGATGCTGGCGAGGATGTGGAAAAATGGGAACCCTCTTGCACTGTTGGTGGGAATGCAAATTGGTGCAGCCACTCTGGAAAGCAGTGTGGAGGTTCCTCAGAAAATTAAAAATAGACCTACCCTATGACCCAGCAATAGCACTGCTAGGAATTTACCCAAGGGATACAGGAGTACTGATGCATAGGGGCACTTGTACCCCAATGTTTATAGCAGCACTCTCAACAATAGCCAAATTATGGAAAGAGCCTAAATGTCCATCAACTGATGAATGGATAAAGAAATTGTGGTTTATATACACAATGGAGTACTACATGGCAATGAGAAAGAACGAAATACGGCCCTTTGTAGCAACGTGGATGGAACTGGAGAGTGTGATGCTAAGTGAAATAAGCCATACAGAGAAAGACAGATACCATATGGTTTCACTCTTATGTGGATCCTGAGAAACTTAACAGAAACCCATGGAGGAGGGGAAGGAAAAAAAAAAGAGGTTAGAGTGGGAGAGAGCCAAAGCATAAGAGACTGTTAAAAACTGAGAACAAACTGAGGGTTGATGGGGGGTGGGAGGGAGGGCAGGGTGGGGGGGAGGGCAGGATGGGTGATGGGTATTGAGGAGGGAACCTTTTGGGATGAGCACTGGGTGTTGTATGGAAACCAATTTGACAATAAATTTCATATATTGAAAAAAAATAAAAATTAAAAAAAAAAAATAAATAAATAAAATGTCAGAGTAGAAAGAAAGGCTGGTTCCAAAATATATCTTCAATTCATCAGCATCTTAATAACTCTGCTTCAATTCTAGCTATCGGCTCTTCCCTCCAAATTTGCTTCCTGTGGAGAGAAATCCTTATAGCGTTAATACGGACCTACCTACATTCTCTCTTGAAAGGTTAGGCCAAAGCTGGTAAATATTTACTAATATTTGCTGAATAGATCAATCAAAGGCAAGGCCAGCTTGCATAATAAAGAAAGTCCCAATAGAACAATGTTTAACATTTCTGTGCACATGTGTGTATGTATATATATTCAAGTATATACTTGAATATAAAAAAATCACAAATTTTCATCATCGGCATGACAATTAACTCTCTTTTACCACTTTCCTTCCCATATCTCTTTTTTTCTCAAAAATTTTTAATGTTTATTTTATTTTTGAGAGAGAGAGAGAGAGACAGACACAGAATCTGAAGCAGGCTCCAGGCTCTGAACTATCAACACAGAGCTGGATGTGGGGCTCGAACACACAAACCATGAGATCATGACCTGAACCGAAGTCAGACGCTTAACTGACTGAGCCACCCAGGTGCCCCCGCATGTCTCTTATCAGGCCATGAGACATATCTAAATATTCAAGACACTAGGTATGTAATAGAGCTCCAAAGTATTTAAGGTATTGAATAGCTTCGATTGTAGAAGTGCCAATATTTGCATTAATGTACACTTATTTCAACTTTAAAAATCTTTTGAAATATGATAAAATGTATTAGTATTCTACCTCTCTTTACTTACTAATTGTATGGCCTTAGATTAGTTACTTAATTGCTCTGTATCTCAATATCCTTATCTGTACGATGAGAATAGTTAATAGTTCCTATCTCATGGTAATATTATGAGGATTAAATCAAAATATGTAAAGCACTTAAAATACTGCCTAATACACAATGCTCAAAAAATATTAACTATTAATATTACTTATTATAAAAACATTTTCTACTCAAAGTCTATAAAATGTAAATGTTTTCAAAGTAAATACTTTTTAAAAGCCATACCCAGACTACTTGGAAATATTATTTAGCCTATTTGTCACAAAACAAGGAAAATGTTGTTTGCATTTTTTGAGGGTCATTAATATTAGGTTGAAACACATGAAAATGCCATTTTTATAGGAAAATACTTAAATATCAGCAAATGTATAGGGTTAACTTTTACAAAGTGTTTTGTTAGAAAAATTAAATACATTTCACTGAAATGCACTTAAAATAATTATAAGAAATAAAACATCTGCAAGCAATTAAGTTTCCAAAAATAGTTTTTAAATAGTTAAAATATTACCATCATAAATATCTAGAATTGAATACATTAATATTTGTGTCCTCCCTCCCCTAGGATTAAGACCTAATAATCCCCAGTGCAATGGTGTTTGGGGGTGGGACCTTTGTAAGATAATTAGGTACTGAGAGCTCTGTCCTCATGAATGGGATTAGTGCTTTTATAAAAGAGACCTTAGAGAACTTCCTGGACTTTTCCACTATGTAAAAAATGCTGTCATGAGGAAGTGGGCCTCACTAAACATGGAATCTGCTGGTTCCTTGATCTTGGACTTCCCAGCCTCTAGAACTAGGAGAAATAAATATTTGTTGTTCATTCAGTTTTTGATGTTTTGTTATAGCAGTCCAAATGGACTAAGATATGGGATGCAAAAGAATCTGACTCTGAATCTGATACCAGAATCTGACTGAAAAGGCAATAAACATCTTCCTAGTGAAACACTAAATTTTTAACCAATAGGGTTCAACTTTTCTACTTTGGTTTTCTAAATGGAATTTTATATGAAAAGACTAAACTCCAGCAGCGAGGGAAAAAAAAAAATCCTTAACCTACAAGGGAAGACAGATCAGGTTTGCAGCAGACCTATCCACAGAAACTTGGCAGACCAGAAATGAGTGGCAGGATACATTCAATGTGCTGAATCAGAAAAAATATGCAGCCAAGAATTCTTTATCCAGCAAGGCTGTCATTCAAAATAGGAGAGATAAACAGTTTCCCAGACAAAAATTAAATAAGTTTGTGACCACTAAACCAGCCCTGCAAGAAATTTTAAGGGGGACTCTATGAGGGGGAAAAAGATGAAAATAAAAAAAAAAATTAAAAAAAAATAAATAAATACCAAAAGCAACAAAGATTAGAAAAGACAAAAGAACACCACCAGAAACTCCTCCAACTCTACAAGCAACATAATGACAATAAATTCTTATCTTTTAGTACTCACTCTAAATGTCAATGGACTCAATGCTCCAGTCAAAAGACATAGGGTAAGAGAATGAATAAGAAAACAAGATCTATCTATATGCTATTTACAAGAGACCCACTTTAGACCTAAAGACACCTTCAGTCTGAAAGGGGATGTAGAACCATCTATCAGGCTAATGGTCAACAGAAGAAAGCCAGAGTAGCCATGCTTATATAAGACAATCTAGACTTTATGATAAAGACTGTATCAAGAGATGCAGAAGGGCATTATATCATAATCAAGGGGTCTACAGACTAAGAGGACCTAACAATTATAAACATTTATGTGCCAAATGTGGCAGCACCCAAATATATAAATCAATTAATCACAAACATAAAGAAACTAATTGATAGTAACACCATAATAGTAGGAGACTTCAACACCCCCACTCACAACAATGGACAAATCACCTAATCAAACAATCAACAAGGAAACAATGGCTTTAAATGACACACTGGACCAGATGGACTTAACAGATATATTCAGAACATTTCATCCTAAAGCAGCAGAATATACTTTCTTCTCCAGTGCACATGGAACGTTCTCCAGAATAGACCATATACTGGGACAAAAATCAGCCCTAAGTAAGTACAAAAAGATCGAGATCATACTGTGCATATTTTCAGACCACAATGCTATGAAACTCAAAATCAACCATAAAAAAAATTTGGAAAGGTAACAACTACTTGGAGACTGAAGGACATCCTACTAAAGAATGAATGGGCTAACCAAGCAGTTAAAGGGGAAATTAAAAGCATATGGAAGTCAATGAAAATGATAACACCACAACCCAAAACCTCTGGGATACAGCAAAGGCGGTCATAAGAGGAAAGTATATAGCAATCCAGGCCTTCCTAAAGAAGGAAGAAAGATCTCAGATACACAACCTAACCTTACATCTGAACGAGCTAGAAAAAGAATAGCAAATAAAACCCCAAACCAGCAGAAGACAGGAAATAATAAAGATCAGAGCAGAAATCAATGCTATTGAAACCAAAAAAACAGTAGAACAGATCAATGAAACCAGAATCTGGTTCTTTGAAAGAATTAACAAAATTGATAAAACATTAGCCAGTTTGATCAAGAAGAAAAAGGAAAGGACCCAAATAAATAAAATCAAGAATGAAAGAGGAGGGATCACAACCAACACAACAGAAATAAAAACAATAAAAGAGAACATTATGAGCAATTATATGCCAATAAAATGGATAGTCTGGAAGAAATGGACAAATCCCTAGAAATATATACACTACCAAAACTGAAACAGGAAAAATAGAAAATTTGAACAGACCCATAATCAGTAAGGAAATCGAATTAGTAATCAAAAATCTGCCAAAAAACAAAAGTCCAGGGCCAGATGGCTTTCCAGGGGAATTCTACCAAACATTTAAGGAAGAGTTAACATCTATTCTCTTGAAACTATTCCAAAAAATAGAAATGGAAGGAAAACTTCCAAACTCTTTCTATGAAGTCAGCATTACCTTGGTTCTAAAACCAGACAGAGACCCCACTAAAAAGGAGAACTATAGACCAATTTCCCTGATGAACATGGATGCAAAAATCCTCAACAAGATATTAGCCAACGGGATCCAATAATACATTAAAAAAATTATTCACCACGACCAAGTGGGATTTATACTGGTGAGGCAGGGCTGGTTCAATATCCACGAAACAAACAATGTGATTCATCACATCAATAAAAGAAAGGACAAGAACCATCTGATCCTCTCAATAGATGCAGAGAAAGCATTTGACAAAATACAGCATCCTTTCTTGATAAAAACTCTCAAGAAAGTAGGGATAGAAGGAGCATACCTCCAGATCATAAAAGCCAAATATGAATGATCCAATGCTAATATCATCCTCAATGGGGAAAATCTGGGAGCTTTCCCCCTAAGGTCAGGAACAAAACAGGAATGTCCACTCTCACCACTGTTATTCAACATAGAATTGGAGGTCTTAGCCTCTGCAATCAGACAACACAAATTAAAGGCATTCAAATTGTCCAGAAGGAGGTCAAACTTTCACTCTTCATAGATGACGTGATACTCTATACGGAAAACCCTAAAGATTCCACCAAAAAACTGCTAGAATTGATTCATGAATTCAGCAAAGCTGTAGGATATAAAATCAATGCACAGAAATCGGTTGCATTCCTATACACCAACAATGAAGCAACAGAAAGAGAAATCAAAAAAATCAATCCCATTTATAGTTGCACCAAAAACCACAAAGTACCTAGGAATAAATCTAACCAAAGAGGTGAAAAATCTATACACTGAAAACTATAGAAAGCTTATGAAAGAAATTGAAGAAGACACAAAAAATGGAAAAGATTCCATGCTCCTGGATAGTTAGAACAAATATTGTTAAAATGCCGATACTACCCAAAACAATCTACATATTCAATGCAATCCCTATCAAAATAATGCCAGCATTCTTCAGAGCTGAACAAATGATCCTAAAATTTATATGGAACCAGAAAAGACCCTGAATAGCCAAAGCAATCTTGAAAAAGAAAACCAAAGCTGGAGGCATCACAATTCCAGACTTCAAGCTATACTACAAAGCTGTAATCATCAAGACAGTATGGTACTGGCACAAGAACAGACCAATGGAACAGAATAGAGACGCTAGAAATGGACCCACAAATGTATGGCCAACTAATCTTTGACAAAGCAGGAAAGAATATCCAATGGAATAAAGACATTCTTTTCAGCAAGTGGTGCTGGGAAAACTGGACAGCGACATGCAGAAGAACGAACCTGGACCACTTTCTTACACCATACACAAAAATAAACTCAAAATGGATGAAAGAACTAAGTGTAAGCCAGGAAGCCATCAAAATCCTTGAGGAGAAAGCAGGCAAAAACTTCTTTGATCTTGGCTGCAGCAACTTCTTACTCAACACATCTCCTGAGGCAAGGAAAACAAAAGCAAAAATGAACTACTGGGACCTCATCAAAGAAAAACCAAAAAAAAACCAAAAAAAAAACCAAAAAACGTTCTGCACAGCAAAGGAAACAATCAGCAAAACTAAAAGGCAACCGACAGAATGGGAGAAGATATTTGCAAATGATATATGAGATAAAGGGTTAGTATCCAAAATCTATAAAGAACTTATCAAACTCAACACCCAAAAAACAAATAATCCAGTGAAGAAATGGGCAAAAGACATGAACAGACACTTCTCCAAGGAAGACATCCAGATGGCCAACTGACACATGAAAAAATGCTCAACATCACTCATCATCAGGGAAATACAAATCAAAACCACAATGAGATACCACCTTAGCCCTGTCAGAATGGCTAACATTAACAACTCAGGCAACAACAGATGTTGGCAAGGATGCCAAGAAAGAGGATCTCTTTTTCATTGTTGGTGGGAACACAGCCACTCTGGAAAACATTATGGAGGTTCCTCAAAAAACTAAAAATAGAACTACCCTACAACCCAGCAATTGCACTACTAGGCATTTATCCACAGGATACAGGTGTGCTGTTTCGAAGGGATACATGCACCCCCCATGTTTATAGCAGCACTATCAACAATAGCCAAATTATGGAAAGAGCCCAAATGTCCATTGATGGATGAATGGATAAAGAACATGTGGTATATATATGTATATATATACATATATATATATGTATATATATACATATATATATATATATGTATATATATATATATGTATACACACACACACACACACACACAATGGAGGATTACTTGGCAATCAAAAAGAATGAAATCTTGTCATTTGCAACTACGTGGATGGAACTGGAGAGTATTATGCTAAGTGAAATTAGTCAGAGAAAGACAAATATTCTATGACTTCACTCATATGAGGACTTTAAGAGACAAAACAGATGAACATAAGGGAAGGGAAACAAAAATATAAAACAGGGAGGGGGACAAAGCATAAGAGACTCATAAATAAGGAGAACAAACTGAGGGTTGCTGGAGGGGGTGTGGGGCGGGGATGGGCTAAATGGGTAAAGGGCATTGAGGAATCTACTCCTGAAATCATTGTTGCACTATATGCTAACTAACTTGGATGTAAATTAAAAAAAATAAAATTGAAAAAAAAAAAAGAAAGGGAACAATGATGAGGGGTCAGGTGGCAATAATCACAGGGGGTGTCTGCCCGGTGAACCTATGGGCCTCATCAGGGATCTGTCCACTGGCGGAATGATAGTCTTCCCGGCCTTAAGGAAGAAGAGAGGCTTCAGCATGGACAGGGAAGCACTTGGACATCATGAACTATACAATAATTTCTTTGAATCTTGACTATGTTAGGGGATGAGGACACGTTCTCTGAGGCTGGCCCTCCTCCAAACTATCAGCTCCTGTTTATATTCCCCCACCACAACATGGCTCAGAAGAGACTCAGAAATATTTGGTGTGCTACGAAGAACCTCTGTTTCTGGAATGAGGCTCTTTTTATTTAGTTGCCCAACACTGAGAACATGTTTTTCCTTTGGTAAAAGCAGCAATGAGGAAAAGTCAGCTTATTCATTAATCGCTCTCTTACCTATTAAGCTTATGCAAAACCTTCTTATGCCCTACACAGCAACCACATAAGAAGGCAATAAACACTTCTTCTGAACTCATAAAAAAAAAAAAAAGAAAGAAAAGAATAAATTCCAAAAGAAAAAAATAGTGACTGTTTTCATTTGAAGACAGCCCAAATAACTACTTTCAATCATAAAATACATTTAAATAGACACTTCTCAAATTTCTGGTATGAGAGCTTTCATTTCCTTTTTACAGAATTGAAGAAATATGCTTAAGATAGGTGGTTTCTCTGAAAGAGAAAATTAAAAATCCTGATTCTCAGATCTGAAAAATACGGATTTCTCAAATGTAGTCATTCATTAATTTACTCACTCAACACTTACTGAATGCCTTCTATGTACCAGGTGCAGTACTGTCTCTCTGAGGTTAGGGGCAAAAGTCAAGAACTGAGAATCCTCAAAAGAGACAAATTAAATAGAAAATAATAATAAAATCTGATAAAAGATATATAAGAAATTAGGAAAGGGATTAAGCTCAGATTGCAGAGAATAATATAACCCATGAAAGAAAATAGCAGAGTATAAAAACAGGGACCTGTGAGGGGCCAGGGCAATCAGGAAAACTCAAAAGACTCAGTTTGGCTGGACTGAAGGTGAGGGCATGCACATACCCACATATACTGACTATTGTATGCGCTCACTATATACTTGTAACCTAATCAAGGTAACAGAGTAAGGAATACAAAAACAGAAGAAAAGAACAACTTACCATGCTTTCCCCTAGAAATATCCACATACTGGCAAAGTCTGGGATGAGTGATGGTCTTAAGGATTTGAAATCGCCCCAAAATTTTGATGGAATTTGGTGTAAGAGGAAGCCCATTACTTCCACAAACATCATGTGGCAGAGCTGAGGCAAAGAAGGTAAAGGCACCCATTTCAGCATCCTTCAGGGGAAACATTTCAGAATCCTAGATCTTCTAAGATAATCTGGAAAAGGAGAGAATTTTATGACAGATCAACCAAAAATTAAGCCAGTGTTTTCTCACCTTAAATATGATTAATAATATATAACTTGGAGGAAAATGCCAATCAGAACACTTCACAGTAAAAAGAATCAAAGTAAAAAAATTCCAAGATAATATCTACGAGGAAAAACCACCCAATCATAAATTTAGATTGTAGCTCTAAATCATAATCAAAGATTTTCAATGGCATAAAAAGGCAAAAAATAGAACATTCCCTCCTAATGATGTCTGACAGTGTTAAGAGGAAGTCTGTTATTGCATATTCACATCAATAAGGATCTTCTGTTTACCTAAAGCTTGAACAACCCATAGACCATCAAGAATTTTTCCTTCTTGCAAAGTAAGTAAAGTCAGAAAAGATGAAATAGGTATTCCAACCATTACCTTTAAATTATCAAGGCCTCTATTAATAGTAGTAAAAATTAAACTAGATAACAGAAGCCTCTATGTTACTTAACTAATCAGTTTTGGTTTTGTGCTTGGTAATTTCCATGTGATCTGTTTTAATTTATTCCCTCAACAATCTTCACAGATGTTATTGCCTCCAGTTTAAAGATAGATGTTTCGTGTATATATCTAGGGCAATCCTACTGGCATGGTCTCCAAAACAAATAGTGCCCCAGAGTTATGTAACAAAGCAACCTGGAGATTAAGAAACCTGCTCAAAATCAATCTGAATCACATTAGGGCAATCACAAGGAAAAAGGCCACTGAACAAAAAGATCTTTCACCCAGGTGTCTCACTACAAAGACATTCCATTGGTCCAGCACTGCATTCTTCCTTTCTCAGCTTTCACAATCAAAATGTTGGAATTCTAAATCAAAGTAATAGACCACTTTTTATGTCTGTGCAGAAACCTCATTAAAAACATTAAAAGGAAATACTTTTAAATGTATAAATTCATAATAAGGAAGAAAACAGAAAAGGGCCATGACCTAATGAAAGATTCCAAAAACCCCCAGTAAAGCATTTGGCATATGAAGTATTGTTTTAAGAAGCAAAAGAAAGAAACTATAAAGTATATTGCAGTCAAGACCTCTGTTGGGCCTCTTCAGATTCAGAAACTTGAGATCACAAAAGCAGAAACAATGGGGAACAGAAGTCAGAAGAGGATTTGAAATGAGAATGATAACTTAAAGGGCAGAAGAATAAAAGAATTAACTTTGTCACTGGCCCCCCATTACTAGTTGGTTATTTTTCCTCAAAGGAAAAAAGGTAAGTTTCTTTCCTAGAAATAAACCAACTTTGTGAGAATTATAATAAATAGCTAGTATGGGCATGGTGACAAAGGCAAACTGCTCTTAATTCTGGAATTTGTAGGGCCCCAGTTAAGATATAACTATCTACCCAGCCATCCTAAAACACAGAATAGCAGTCAACAAGCCTGTCCATATACACAAAGCTCTCAGACAGACTTCCTTAACTCTAAAATCATGAACTGTCCAGGAATCATCAGATAGTTGAAGAAAGACCACATCATAATGGGCAAAAAATAAAATAAACAAACTAAAAAACCTGCCCTGGAGGTGACTAAAATAAGTTATGCAAAAGAAAACAATGAAAACCAAAACAAGTTGAAATATATTTAGAAAGATTTGACATGATATTACATAAAAAGAGGTGTAGCAAAACATATTTCACAAAAGAGTAAAAAGGAGTTGCTGGTACATATATGAGAAAATGAACATCCTCATTAATATTCAAGAAACTGCTCATTAAAACTATAGGAGAATTTATACCTGCCAGAGAGTAATAATTAAATCTGATTAATTAAATTTGATAATACAAAATGTTAGGACATGAAGAGAATATAAACTAAAACAATCACTTTGGAAAACAGTTTGACACTATTTTGCTATTCAATTCCGGCAGAAAGTCCTACACACATAAATAAGGGATACATGCAAGAAAAATCAGCATGGTGTTGTTCCTATTAATCCCCAAACTGGAAACTTAAATATCCAAAGACAGGTGAATGATTAAGGAAACTGTACATTCATCTGATGGAAGAGTATACATGACAGAAAATAAGCAAATTGTAGCAACATATATCAGCATAGATGAATCTAAATATAATGTTGGGTGGGGAAAAAAAGCACATAAAATGTATGCCAATATTCATAATATTCAACAAGAAAAGCTGAATAATAAATAATTCAGGAGTATGTACATTTCAGGTAATATTATATTAAAAAGTAAGGTAGGGGCAACTGGGTGGCTCAGACGGTTGAGCGTCCGACTTCAGCTCAGGTCACGATCTCACGGTCCGTGAGTTTGAGCCCCACATCAGACTCTGTGCTGCCAGTTCAGAGCGTGGAGCCTGCTTTGGATTCTGTGTCTCCCTCTCTCTCTGCCCCTCCCCCACTCACACTCTCTCTCCACAAAAAATGAATAAACCTTAAAAAAATTTTTAAAAAGGTGATAATAATAATAATGAGGAAGAAGGGGAGGAGGATGGAAGGAAGGAGAAGAAAAATATGAGGATACAGTTACCACTGTATGAAAAGCAGAGTGAGATTAGGGAAGAACCCATAAGAAGCTTCAACAATCTTGAGTAATATCTTAGTTTTTAATTGGTGGATTTAATGGGTGTTCATATTATTATTATGCTCCAAATTTCCATATTCTATATCTACATATGTTTGTGTTAGAGACCACATACTTTATATTTTTTAAATTTTAAGTTGAAAAAATTTTAAAAATACAATGAATTGATTTCCAACAAAGGCCAAGAAAATCAATAGGGAAAGGGCAGTCTTTCAGCAAATGGTGCTGAAACAACAATATATCCATATGGAAAAGAAAAAAAATAATCCCTCAATTCTTACAGTTACATCCACAAATATCTGAGATGGATTATAGACCTAAATGCAACCTTAGGATAGCAAAGATTTCTTAGGCAGGATAACAAAAAGCACCAACCATAAAAGAAAAAATTGATAAAATGAACTTTTTTGGAGTTTTGGATGTTCTGCATCTTGATTGGGGTGATGGTTGTCACATGGATGTTTACATGTATCAAAACTCATCAAACTACTCACTTAAAATCAGTGCATTTTAAGATATGTAAATTGTATCTTATAAAAAATAAAATTAAGAGAATATGAGGAAGGAATAATTAAAAATGAGTGGTTGGAAATTAAATTATTACCAAGTTAGACTGAAGTGTTGGAAAAGAAAGTTGAGACAACTGCTCAGGGTATGGAACAAAAAGCAAATAGATGAAAACATAAGAGAAAAGATAATAGATATAGTAAATCAAACCAAGTATACAAAAACCACCTTACAACAGTTTCAAAAAGAGAACAGAGGAAAATAAAGGAGAATAAATTATAGAAGACAGAATAGGAGAAAAATTCCCCACGGTTGAAGGGAAATTGTACCTTCAAATTAGAAAGGCTTATAATATCGAGGAGGGCAAATGAAAAATACCCACACTATGACATTTTTCCTAGCTCCTTTCAATGAGTTCACTTCAAGAATAAACTCACAAGACATGTCATCATACATTTTCAAAGCATCAAGGAAAATAAAATTTTTTAGTCATTCCAGAGAGAAAATAAATAGTTCAGGCCTCAACAAATTAAGAGTGGCATTCTCATTCTCTCATGAGCAATAGTGAAAGTTAGAGGACAGTGAAGCTTTGAAAGACTTAAAGAGACAAAATTTTGCTTCTATACCCTGCCAAACTATCCATCATTATAGCAAAAATAAATAATAATAATTTACAGCCATATGAACATTAAAAAATAAAATTAACATCCACATACCTTTTATGAATAAATATTCTTAGGATGTATTCTACCAAAACAGAGGAGAAAAACAAATAACAGAAAATGTGTGGTTAAGAAAGAAT
Source organism: Panthera onca (assembly GCF_046562875.1). Classification (NCBI taxonomy): domain Eukaryota; kingdom Metazoa; phylum Chordata; class Mammalia; order Carnivora; family Felidae; genus Panthera; species Panthera onca. The sequence continues at coordinate 88,799,652 of NC_138342.1, forward strand.
GTAACTTACCCGAATGTAATCTGTTCACATTAAACAGAAAGTAATTGGGCTTTAAGGGAACATCTTCAAGCAAAGATATGGAATGGAAGCTTCTCATACAAAGAATGAGAGGATGTGGTAAAGAAAGCGTAAGATGGAAAGATTTGGTGAAAACAAAAACAATGTAACTAACTTTCCCTCAAAAGAAAACAGAAAGTCCTTTGTAAAAGTGAGGAGGGTTAAAAACTATATAAGATGTACATGGCCCAAAACATAAATCACACTTAACTATGGCATAATTTTTTGGTCATTATAGGGGAAGAAAGAAGAAATCAATCTGATGTTAATATTACAAGTCTTCTCCTTAGTGTGGCACAGGGGTCATGAAATTAAGAAACTGGGAAGGAAATGTATCATAGCATACTTTTTGACTCTGTACTTAGGAATATTTACAAAGCCATAATATTGTAACATTTTGTTATTTTTTAGCACACATAAAAAAAGCAAAAAAAATTGTAGTTAAGAAATGTAATATAAATATTATTAACCTTAACAATGTATAAATAAAAGTCCAGATAGGGGATGGTGGAAGTGATAGATATAGTTTTTGCAGTGGCAATGAAGGTAGAGTCATTACTTTCCTCATTTTACGAAACAAGGAGCCAAAATATATTTTTGAAAATTGTGAAAAAATAATTTACGTATATTATTTAGAATTATAACATTAACCAATATGAAAACTAAAAAATGTAATGACTATTCAAAACTTTGGATAAGGGAGGTTATGGATAGTTTGTCTTAAAAAGTAAAAAAAAAAAAAAAAAAAAGAAAGAAAGAAAAAAAAGAGTGAGCATTTTCTTTTACTATTCAACTTATAGATCTAAGGTTTAACAAGGTTAAAGGGGGTTATTTCTGAGGAATAGGACTAAGGGTAGGAAGGAAGACACTAAACCATTGCATTCTATTATGCAATCCTTCTATATTATACTATTTGATTTTCAATTAGACAGACTATCAGACAACTGAAAAGCAAAGAACCAAACAAAGAAACGCAAATGATTCAAAAAGATAAGACACGAATTAGTGTAAAATATTTCATCAATGTTCTCCTTCAACTACCAAGCACTCATGTAGATGATTGCACATGAAAAGGTTCACATATAAAAAAATATACACATAGATTTGTTCACACTTGGTGAGTGGAAGAAAGCTAGTGAAAAAAAAGAAAACAGTTGAAGTTGAGAGAGAGATTAGTTGAGGAAATACAACGTAGGAATGGGGTTTGAAAATTCATTCATTCAACCAATATCTTGAACCTATTTTAACTCAGGTGTTTTTCCAGCTTCAGGGCCAACGACAGTGGACGAGACACAATCCCTACCCACAAAGAATTTGGGAGTCGAAATTAGATTGGAGGTCGGGGGGCGAAGGTAAAAAAAAAAAACAGTACAAAAGATACCGATTTCATCATGAATAAAATAATTCACACATTTCTTCAACGGGCGAATAACACTAGCTCATTTATTTTATATACTTTCCCTCAAAAAGTTGTCTTTCTGTCCCAAACAAAAACAGGAACCAAGGGGCCTTGAAAAGAAATCACTGGCAATTCTAAAGGAACTTCCAGTTCACATTCCCCAACTCCACAAGGGAACGTTATGTCTCGACAAATGACTAAACCTTTGAAAACCAAAACAAAACCAAGACTTTGCATCTACGGTGAGTAATGGAGAACTGAATCTACATTCTCCAACGCCTCTTTAAATCTTCCTTCGAAGCAGTGATGCAGTGGTTATTCTTAAACATCTGCCTACAGTTCTCAAAGGACTCGGGTAAACGTGTGTAGGAAGGAAGGCGGACATTAGCTCCATTTGGGCACAGGACTCAGTAGCAAGCAGCTCCAAAGGTTGGCTCCTCTACTGCGGACAAACTGGGCCACTCGCTGCACCTGACATTCCTCTACCTCCCACCGGCCCCACCCACTACGACACACAAAACTGACGAACCCAAATACCTGCCTCTGAGTCAGGCGGGCACAGAGACAAGGGGATGGAGCTTCTACACAGGGCCCCAGCTTGCTGTGGCTGCTGCTGTCGCTACCGTTTAGTGCACCACACCCAGCATCTCAGGTGCTTCTACAAAAGAGGCCGCTCCGGGAGCGCTGGGATTGCGTTTTGCCTGCGAGCTAAATCCGCCGAAATTCCCGGCTCGGAATCTGGCCGGGACCGCGAGCCAGACCCGCTCCAATGACAGCTCCCAGCTCTCCCCACCCCCGCCCTCGATTCAGCCCGGCCGTTTCCTCTGACCTCACAACCTCCACGACACAACATGGAGGAAAGACCCGACGTCCGGCGTTTTGCCCCTTACCCAACCGGTGACAAAATGTAGCTACCAAGGAAGAGGTACAGAGGAGTTTAAGTTATTAGCTGAGGAAATAGAAGACGGACAGCGTGGTGCGGTTACGCCCGGGAAGGGGCGACAGAATTTGACGTTAAGTCGGTGGAACGCTCAGGCGTTTGGTGAGGACACCTCGTTGGGTCCTTTCTCACTGCCGTCGGGTGCGGGACGGTGCCCCTAATTGCTGAAGACTGAGGCTACCCGGTGAGGCTCTCCAGGTTGCTCTGTCCACCGATTTATGTGAGTGACTCCCTGAGAGAGTCCGGGGGTAGGCGTGTTGAGGTCAAAGGAGAGTCCTCCTTCCCTTACTCATCTTGGGGAGATAGGACCTAGCCTCCGAATACTGGTGGGAAGTACGTTTATACCAGCACCAGTCTTGGCATGTGGAATAGGGAACAGCTTGGTACCTCTTGAAGGAACCAAGTTTGAGAAATGGGATGCGGGGCTGACAGAAAGGCTGCTACTGGAAAAGATATATTCACAAACACGTTTAGTTATATGTGTGCGCGCGCGCCGGTGTGTGTGAAAGGGGTGGGGGTGGGTCAGGAAGTCATTCAGTTAGTTACGCGCCCACCATGTTTCTAGTACTGTTTTAGGCATTGGGAACAGAACGATGGACAAAACAGAAACCCCTATCTTCCTGTAGTCCGCATTTTATGGAGGAAGACATCCTAAACAGAATTAAGAAAAACATGTTCTATTGCAGGTCGTGATGGGCGCTTAAGGGATAAGTAATAAAGCAGAGGAGGATATAGTTTGAAATATTAGTGTGGCCAGGGAAAGTCTCACTGAAAAGACAACTTTCAAGCAAGAGCTGGCGTCAGTGAGAGAATTAACCATACAAGTGTCTGGGTTAAGTGCAGTCAGGTGGAGGAACCAGCCATAAACAGTTATTGCTAGTTGATGCCATGAAACATAAACCCTCCTGAATAGCAAGGAAGCTTGTGGGTTGGAGTTGAGTTAAGGGATTAAAGCTAGAGACAAAGTCATAGAAGGAACAGATCATGAAAGATATTGAGGGCATCTAAGCTATTGGAGACTTTTGAGCAGTAGACGACATAATCTGGCTTCCTTTTAAAAAGAGGATCTTACTGGCTGCTGTGGAGAATATATTGAAAGGGACAGGGTAGAAGAAAGACCAGTTTGGAGGCTTTTTTCGTAGACATGGTAGAGGAGACATGGTAGCTTGAGTAAGGGTGGTGAGAAATGGATGGTCAGGTTCTTAGTGCCCTTAATTTAGATGGATAAGATTATTGGTGGGTAGTAAGTTAATTTTCTCTAATTAGATTTGGGAAACACTTTGAAAATGAAGTGTAGTGTGAGTTTTAACACAAGTTAAAATCAGAGCTTTGCCATTTAATATTTGAATGGATTTAGATAAGTCATACTTTCTCTGAATTTTTCTATAAAATGGAAATGTTATCTCACACGGTTGAAAAGCTTAAAGGACTCCATATGTAATATGCTTGGCTCATTAAAATAGTGGCTGTTGTTATTAGCTGTGTTCTTGGATAGGAAATGGGAGTAAGATATTGCTGAGTGCTTCTTTGAATGTAAAGGGATGGTTAAACCCTACTGAAGAAATTCTGAATCAGGTAAAAGGTGACCTTGGTGTTTGCTAAGAAGGCCATGAGAGGCCTAGACATACCCTTTTTTTAAATTTTATGCATATTTCACTGGACAGGAAGATTTTCTGTGTCAATGGCCATAATACCTAAAATGTATGGACTGTCTTCTCATAGCCATCCCTTAAGTCCCCCAAGACTCCTTGTGCCCTTATTAGTAAAGAGGAAGAAGGCACTCCAGTAAGTAAAGAAAAACAATCAAGAATAAAAACAAATTTCCAGTTTTAAAATGAGTAAGTCATGGAGATATAACATACAAAGCAGTGACTATGGTTAATACTCTATTGAATATTTGAAAGTAGCTAGAAGAGTGGATCTTGAAGGTTCTCATTACACGAAAAAAATTTTGGTAACTATGGTGAAGGACGTTAACTGGACTAATGTGATCATTTTGCAGTACACATAAGTATCGAATCACGTGCATCTAAAACTAATGTGTTATACCGCAAAAATTTAATTTTTTTTTAACGTTTATTTATTTTTGACAGAGAGAGAGAGAGAGACAGAGCATGAGCAGGGGAGGGGCAGAGAGAGAGGGAGACACAGAATCTGAAGCAGGCTCCAGGCTCTGAGCGTTCAACACAGAGCCCCACGTGGGGCTTGAACTCATGGAACACGGGATCATGACCTGAGCCGAAGTCAGACGCTCAACCGACTGAGCCAACCAGGTGCCCCTATACCTCAAAAATTAAAAAAAAAAAAAAAAAAAAAAAAAAATTAATGTTGATTTATATTTGAGAGAGACAGAGACAGATCACAAGCGGGGAGGGTCAGAGAGAGATGGAGACAGAATCAGAAACACACTCCATGCTCTGAGCTGTCAGCACAGAGTCCGATGCAGGGCTCGAACTCAGGAGTGGTGAGATCATGACCTGAGCCGAAGTTGGAGGCTTAACCGACTGAGCCAGCCAGGTGGCCCACCTCAAAAATTTTTAAATAAAAACAGTGACACAGCTGATGAATGTCCAAGTTAGAATTTGAATTCGTGCCCTGACCACACGCCAAATAAATAAACATTCACAAAAAGCATAGTTTTAGGTCTGTTTTCAATATTTTGGCAAAGGTTGCAAAAATACTCGTGGAATTACTGCCAGCTACCACTGCTATTGTAGTTTGAGTCTCTCTGGGAGGGATTGTCCTCAAAATATTTAATTTTATTATATACCTTTTTAAAAATTCTTACATTTGACAGGTTTTAAATCCTAGTAGAGGTACTAACTTTGTTCTAAAAAGTATCCCTTATGTAGCACGGTAATAAAAATGTTCTCCTTGTGGGGTGATTTGGCAGTTAGATTATGAAGCAAATGGAGGAATGAAGATTGGAAGGTTAGAATAAGAATGATGGTAGAAAGGGAGAGAAAAAATTGATTAAAATCACTATAGTTTATTCTGATATACATGTTTTTCTCATATTTACATTTCACAATTATTGATGTCTTAAAGTCACTATGAACTAAGTGGCACTTGCGACAGTTGTCAGTGCCTGTACTTAATGCAGACTTGGTCATTATGGTTAATATTGTCATCAGTTTGGTTACGTGTAGTGTTGGTATGTAGTTGTTGGCTTTAATCTCCATTTTAAGTATCCTTTATATGCAGATTTACCATTAAAATGAAAAGTCACTGTGTATACACAGATACGGGGAAACAAAAGAGTGACATAAGATAAAAATAGGGCTAAATTTAAAAGAGATTTTTCAAATGATACAGGGTGTGTGGTTTTTTTTCTTAATGGTACATAAAATGCCAGAGCATCTTATGATTGGAGCCATTTTACAATTGGCGGCATCTTAGATTTTATGAAATACAGTACTTAGAGTGTCTAAGAAGAACATAAACTTTTACCTAGTTGAAGTTCTGAAACAGTGAAATCAGGTGTTTGGGAAGTAGAGAGACCCTTCCAAATTTTTGTAGAATTCCTATACTATAAAATAAAATTGAAAACCTGCACTTAAAATTTCCATTTCAAAGCAATAGCTTATTTGTTTATATTTGGTTCCTAACATTGAAAAGCCGGGGCAGGGAATTTGTTATTTAAAAGAAGTTACTGACAATTTAGAATCAGAGTGGGGAAAGACTACTGAGGTATAGGGAAGCCATTTGGCAATGATAGGAATCTCAGAAATAACCTTTTGTATATGTTTTAATGATTAAGATGTAGTTTAAATTCATGTATTTCCTAAAATCAGCAACAGCTTTAATGAATAGCAGCATCTTACAATGGCTTTTTAGATTTAATGACCCATGATGAATATTAAGAACAAAATTAAAGGCAAAATAATTTAGATAATACTTTTCAAATGTTTTTTGTTATAAAATAAATTCATTATTTTTTAAAATTAGTAAAGGAAGAAGAAAAGTCTAAATTATCCAGAAACTTACTATCCAAACCCAGTTTACGTACTCATGTACTGTTTTCTCTTTTTTTCTATGTGTTTTGCATTTGTAATTACTATGCATGCAATTATTATGTGTATTTTAATCTCCTAATCATTAAATAAAATTTAGTACAGATTAAGCCAGTATTCCCAAAATGTTTTAGAGGATATTAGTTCTATAATAGGTGCTCCTTGGTTAGGATTTTGTGGTTAAATACATTGGGAAACTCTACAGAATTAATGTCTTTTATAGAAATTCGAGCTTCGATATTAAAAGAGCTAACTGCAGGATCAGACCGACCCTAAGTTTTAATCCTGTTACTAACTAGTCACATGACCTAAGGCAAACTAATTTTAATTCAAGTTTTCTTCTTTGTATAATGGAAGTAATTATAGAGTATTCATAGATGATCTATGTAAAGCATTTAGCCAGCCCATAATAAATACTCTAAAATGTTATCTGTTATTAACATTATTATTATTGGGTAACCTGAGTGGCTCAGTTGGTTAAACGTCTGACTCTTGATTTGGGCTAAGGTCATGGCATAGAGCCCCACATCTGGCTCCACACTGACAGTGGGGAGCCTGCTTGGAATCCTTTCTCTCTCCTCTCTCTGCTCCTGCCCCTGCTCACACTTGCTTTCTCTCAAAATAAGTAAATAAACTTTAAAAAAATTATTATTAGCATTATCATCTGTGAGAAAACCGAAGCCTATTAGCACACTAAAAGCTTTGAGGAGACAAAGGAAACTTAAAGTTATGAAATTCAGTAGGTACTCCATATAAAATACCGTGTAAAATTGAAAGTCACTGTGGAGCACTTGGCACATGATAATGAAATGAGCACTGGGTTGAATGGTACAAGATTTGTCCAAGCTTTAAGCAGTGTTTTTATTAAACTAGCACTGTTGCCCTAAACTTAACCTCATTTAAATTTTTTTTCCAATTTACTGTGTTTTCCCTCATTTGTTTGAAAGCTTAGTGAATACAAAGAATATGTTTAATTTTGCTCTCTACTATAAACCCAGCACATGACTCAAAATCAGGAAATATAAGTAAAATTGGGGTCATGAACATAAGTTATTTATAGGGACCTGGCAGGTGGCATAAGTGGCAGACAGCAGGGAGTTGTTCAGTCTGTTTTGCCTTGCTTAAACCTTCAGCTGTTTCAAACATTGTTAACCCTGGAACACAAAGGGATCCCTGCTTTGTGTGGTGGTAATAGTTTGCAATCCTTAGAAGAGACTAGAAATCAGGACCAAACCCTGAAAAACATAAAAGGGACAAGTCAAGAAAAAGGATCCCTAAAAGGAGGTGCCAAGGAATAGAAAGTGAAATCAGGTGAAATTATCCTCATTATAAATTTAAAAAATGAAACACAGAGAAGTTAAGTAACTTTACCAAGATCACACAGGCTGTTAAGTATGTGACTCAACCAAGATTAGTTAGCTATAAATACTGTAAGGGAAAAAAAGACAACTACTTTTCTGCTGGTTCGAATGATCAATATCTACATATTACTATAAAATATGGACATAAATTTATGCATCATACTTATATTTTTGAAAAGTTTAAAGTTAATTAACAAGTACTAGAAAACCTATTCCCAGAGCTTCTAATTCAAAAACAATACATAGCTCTTAGCATTTGAGGAAAATTTTGTTCAACATATAGACTTGTCTTTCTAACTAATCCAGAATATCTCAAAGGACAGGTTAATTTTCGCATCATGAGTAATATTGCCAAGATAACCTAGGAGTAAAGAAAAAATAGACACTGGTTAAAACAGCTAGTGTGTTTTATAGTCGCTCCTAAGTTTTATTTTGTGAAGAAAACTTGATTATTCCTGGAAACGTGACTGTGCTAGCAAAAGATACTTTCTCTCTTTTTTTTTTTTTTTTTTTTAATTTTTTTTTTCAACGTTTTTTATTTTATTTTTGGGACAGAGAGAGACAGAGCATGAACTGGGGAGGGGCAGAGAGAGAGGGAGACACAGAATCGGAAACAGGCTCCAGGCTCCGAGCCATCAGCCCAGAGCCTGATGCGGGGCTCGAACTCACGGACCGCGAGATCGTGACCTGGCTGAAGTCGGACGCTTAACCGACTGCGCCACCCAGGCGCCCCAAGATACTTTCTCTCTTAATGAGACTTCCTTTGTAATGATGTTATTGATATTTGTGGCAGTTAAAATAGTTACAAGTAACCTATCATTATGTGATATATGTTGTAAATGTTGGGATATTATTAATTATTGCATAACCAAATAAAGCCTTTGTCATAAGTAGTTAGGATGTAGAGTATTTTCAGGTTTTAAATTCATGCATTCTTAAGTGTGCTGTTCAGTGAATTTTCCTAAGACTATTTTTTAGAGCAGTTTTAGGTTCATAGCAAAATTGTGAGTAGAAAGTATTTAGTGAATTTTTATCCCTTTTTTCTTTTCCTTAAACCAAAACAATTTACATAATTTTCATAAGACAATTTTTCTCTTGGTATTCTTGGCCATTTGTGTGCCTTTGGCAAAATGGCATGTATGGCTTGTGCCGGACTGCTTTGCCTTTTGAGCTAGAGTTGAGAACCATTAATACTAGTTTCTTAGAAGACTTTCACAAGGTGTTCAAACTAAAATCTATAAGCCATTCAGTATTTCTTTTTTGTGCACCATTTGTTTAAATAATCTTAAATCTAGTTTTAGAGTTTCTGTAATTACAATGGCAATATCTGTTTGTAGGGGAAAGTGCAAAGATTTCAGTTGGCTGTTGTTTTGTATTCCTGAGGACAGGAGTCTCTAGGTATATTTTATATACTATTATAAACAAAATTCACAATTAATGTAAATAAATTAATATTTATTACCCCCATAGACTGTATACCACCACTCACAAAGAAATTAAGGTATGGCTTAGCCAAATTATCTAAATGTATTTTTAATATCAATCTATAATTTGTATTTTTATTATTTGTTATGTTCTTAACCTTTAAGAAAACAAAAATCATTTACCTAAAGATCTACAAAATATCATGCTCATCGGTAGCCTACACTATTGGGAGCTTCTTGAAGGTGAGGTTTGTACATATATCCTATCTTTTTTTGTGTGACCAGAATTTTGCTCAGTGCCTGACATTTTTTACCACTTGCCAGAAATATTGAATATTATTCATGGTATCTTATTTTGCCACATATCAATGCTATGAGATACATAGAATTATCTCCATTTTACAAATGAGAAAACTTTTTGGCTCAGAGAGGTTAGGTAAGTTGATTCGGAGGCAAAGGGTAGGATTTGATCCAAGGTCTTGTGATTTGCAAATCCATGTTCCTGTTATTAAATTACTTTTATTTCATACTCTTGTAAAAAGTTCTTAATATTGTAAACAAGGAGAAGGAATAATAATAATATGTATGTCATGGTGTTGTGATAATTAAGTTAATATTGTGAGGTGCTGAGAAAAAGACCTGGCAGTTACTAAAGACAAAGTAAGCACTAGATATTATTACTCAACAATACCTATCAGGAAATTTGAGATGGCTTCTGTCATCCATAGTTATTTTATATACGAGTGGTTTATTAGGATCACTGTCATCTCTCTGTTCTCAACATTTTAAGACTTCATGTCCTATATATGTCTTTTCAGTAACATTTCTCTTTGTTACTAACATGTTTTCTCTTTATTTTTCACATTTTATTTGTACAATTATTTGATTAAAAATGAATCCATTTACAGGGCACCTGGGTGGCTCAGTTGGTTGAGCATCCGACTTCAGCCCAGGTCATGATCTTGTTCATGAGTTCCAGCCCTGCTTCAGGCTCTGTGCTGACAGCTCAGAGCCTAGAGCCTACCTCGCTCAGTTCTTGTGTCTACCTCTCTCTCTCTCTCTCTCTCTCTCTCTCTCTCTGCCCCTCCCCAGCTCATGTTCTGTCTCTCTCTGTCAAAAATAAAAAACATTAAAAAAAAAAAACCCAAAAACCTAAAACTGAATCCATTTTTACTGAATATTTCAAGTGATGTCTCAGTCCTAGTTTTATTTCATGATTTAAAGTTAGACCTTAATCTAAAGTTATAATAGTAAAGTTATAGCCAAGTATATAAATTATGCTTCTTTTATAATTTATGTAATAAATACATAAGGCATTGATATATATATATATATTTTATCAGTATCATTCAAAGTGTTACCACTTCTTTTTATCCCATTGTTTTCTCTAGTGGTTTTATATATATATTTAGTATATTCAGCTCATTTGTGTTTATGTTTTAAAGGATTCTTTCTTACTAAAGTTACGCTGGTGCTTCAGTATGTATTACAAAAGTGATATTTTATTTAACTCATTTTTATAACGATTTTGTAGATAGTTAATAGATTTATCAACTCAGTAAAATATCTTTTTTCTCTCTTCGGTGGGATTTATGATCTCTATTTTGCAAATTATTGTTAGTTTTGAAACTTTTTCTGTGAGTCAGGACAGGAGTTTCATGTTTGGCTGGTATTTGTGAGATAACTTCTGTACCAGTAGACAAATTCATGACAACTATTTTATACTTATAGTTATTTCTTATGAGTTAAGATATTCATTTACTGGGGATTTTTCTAAGGCATATCACTAATGTCACATTTATTTTGGTATTAACTCATCAAATTTTTTTTTTTTTTTTTTGCTACAAAAGTAAAAGTTAACAAATTATGCTAAATCAAATACTCATTATTTTTCTTGGGATAACTATTTCACCTATTGAATATATTTGATTATTATGTTAGACTAAAGTAAACATTAAACTGAAAGAATGCTAATAGGAGGATACTAAAAGTCCAAAAGAACAAGCTGTTTTTACCTTAACTTTCTTCATATGTTCATATGTATTTTTCTCTAAAATTCTAAAAAGAAAAAAAAACATTTGAGGAGCAACGGGGTATTCTGTGTTTATGTTGGTAAAAATTGGCTGAATTAAAAAGTTAATATCTTCCTTTTCAATTTTTGTACCAAAATGCTCTGTATTTTTTAAATTGTTAAATAATAGTCCATATAGAAAATGACAGGTTTACTATGACTTTCTCAGATTAACCACATTTATATTTTCTTCATTTATTAGCAACTTTATTTTTATCAGTTTTTTTTAGTCATTCTATTTATAAATTGTTAACTTTAGCATAAAAGTTTTTTGAGGATTGTTTCTCTTTTAATAAAAAGGTAAAGATTTCAGAATGTCCTTTTTATAGGATGCATATTGCATAATTTGAAATTTTCAAACATCTTACATTATTTGCCCTTAATTAGCCAATTTTTTCCTTTATCAAAAAATTTCACCATTTTATTGTGTATCACTTATTTAAAATCAGAATTACTTCAGCAGTGCTTGTGTCTTTGTTATGTTTTGTATTATAAATTAAAGTTAATCAGGTAAAAAAGAGCAATTTGTAGTATTAATGATTTATCTTGTCTTTTGTTAGTGTGACTTTTAATATTTGGCAGTTTAAACTTTAACGTTATGAGTTAATCTCAGAATGCTTGCATATACACATTTTTCTGAACACTGACAGGATGTTTTCTAATTTCTGTAAATTATTATGATTTTAATATTCTAATTATTTTCTTTAATAAGAGTCACAGTATATATGCTGGCATTATTTCTGAGTAGGCATGTCTTTAATATTGATATGTTCCTAATTGTTGATCTTTTTCTTTTGTCTTTCCTAAGTCACATATTCCTCCTTACATTTGTACATAGTTAAATAAGCGGTAGAAATATCCAGTATCTAAAAGTAGCATATAAAAAGGGAATTCAGCAATTCTTAACTTTGGAACACAGGAGTGGCACTCAGTTACAGCTTGGTTAAGGTTATTGTTATTCTTTTCCCTTAGTCTTCCTGTTTTGTGTTATAATACTCTGCTGTATTTTAAAAGTTTCTTTAAAATTTTCCAGCCTAAAATGTGAAATAGCATGTTTTTTGCATTTAGGGAAAGAAAATTGATTCCCTCTTCCAAACATATTGAGGAGTTAGTCATTTAATGTTTCTGCCATTTATTTGGTTTGTTGCTCTGGAGGAAAAGTATAGGAAATGTAGTTTTCTAGTATATTGATCTGTTAAAGTGGAAGATGTTTTTCCTTTCAAACTGCTTGCTTAGTGTTCTGTACAATAAATTTTATTCCTTCTGTGGTATAACTTATCACTTATTTTTTCACTTAGGATATTCTGCCGTATCTTTAAAAAAATGGCAACTAATGGTGCTGTTCTGAAGAGACTGGAACAGAAGGGTGCAGAAGCAGATCAAATTATTGAATATTTAAAGCAGCAAGTTGCTCTTCTTAAGGAGAAAGCAAGTAAGAGATTTTACATTTTCTGAGGAGATACTTAAAAGGAATTCACATATTGACAGCACAAAAACTGTGCTTACCCCGTAAATATTATTTCATCATCTTGATGATAACTTAGATTCCTTTAACATTTTAATTTTGAGTAAAATATTTTGGGATTAAGATAAATTAGAATTCATATGTAGTGAATGTAATATAAGGAAAACAGTGTATTATTTTAAGAGTGCTAAAGGAAAATTCATGTTTAAAATAAGTTGATATAGAATTGGAGAGTAAAATGAAGAAAATTGGGTAAAATCAAATATGAACTCAGATATCTCCTGTGAAAATATATACTCATATTACCCTCTACTGAGGCATCTTCTGAAATGATTTTGACATTTTTTCCAATATGTCTTTAAATTTTACCTAGAAATTGCTATGATAAGTACAAAAATATCAAATCTGAATTTCTCCTTTTAGGATTTAGGTTGAATTTTGTTAAGTATATTTTATTTCTCAATAGTCCATGTTAATGGTGTGACGAAAATCCCTAAGTCTTTTACCATAACTAAAGAAATGCTTTTCTTTGCTGTATAAGATTGTGAATGGCTTACAGAATTGTACATTTACTCTTCAGAATATTTTTTCTTTATTTTAAAATACTGCTTTAATTATGTCTTTTTTATAATGTTTTATAAACTTTCTTATTTTTCTTAAAATTCTTAAAGGATTTTTCTTGTTATTTTTCTTAAAGTTTTTAATATTTCTTTCCATTAGTAAGATAAGGAGATTAGAGGTGATCTCTAATCTCTTCTGTGAATTTTTTCTCATATGGGTGCCTGTTAGCAACTTGACTAACATTTTAATTTTGCTAATTAAAAGAAAAAGGAACCTTTCTACCCTTAGTGCGTGTTTATTCTTCACCTTTATCATTATTACTTTTTGGTAGCCTATCCTGATGCTTCCCAGTCCCATTGTTCCTGTTTTGCAATAAATATTTTGTAAAATCTCTTAATGTTTTGTAAATAAAATATTTTTTAGATAAAATAACCTACCTATACACATAATTTCAAACCATACATTAATCATGTATATAATACACATGAAAATTAAAAAAGAAAGTAATTTATAAATAGTAGTAATAATAAAAATACGTATTTTAGTAAGTAAATTCTTAGGTGGATGGTATTACCAGACATATGAGAAAGTCATATGCTGTATGATTCACATACATAGAATCACCAAGAATGCAACAGACATAATGCTAATTGATATGAGTGTTTATTTAGTCTGCCTTTATGTTAGCAACTCCGATAGCAGAAGCAGCTTTCAGTTATGTTTTTGATTTACTCAGAATGATGAATAATTCTTCGGGTAAGGCTGTGAACAAAGCAAAGAATAGTTTATTCTTGATTTATATGATACTTGGTTTATAAAAAATTCAGGGTGTGATGAAAATGTTTAATAATATTTTGTGTTTATATATAAAACATAGGATCTAGGCTCAAATGATTAACAGGATTTTCACCTACACAGATGTACAATCGGTCAGTGGAAAATTCTGCAGAATATGAAACAGCTCTTCATTTTATGAGTGTATCTAGCATGTTTCGGGACATTTGGCGTCCCTGACTTCTGCCCAATAAATGCCCCAAAATACTCCCACAGATTTTAAGAATCCTACCTCGGGAGCAGTCCTGACCCCACTGAGAATCATTGTTTTTTGTTTGTTTGTTTTGTTTTGTTTTTATTCTTTTGTATATCCTGTTGCTCACCTTTAATGCACGTATTATATGTTGAGCAAATCTTTGAAGCTATTTCACTCACTAAATGTTTGGCAGGCCAGCTCAACCTCTTGAGAAATTAGGAAAAAAAGAATAACAGATTGTACTTTTACAAGGTAATGATTAAAAAGAAAGAAGTGAGAATAGTTTTTTTATGGTTTGCTATCATTAGATCTCCAGCTTAAAGAAATAATAATGTATCTTAATATTTGTCTCATTTTGATAGTTTATGTATTATTGATTTGTCATTAGCATCATTATGGAAGCTAGAAAAACGATTCATAAACAAAACTTAAAAAAATTTATTTTTAAATTTTTATTCAGTTTTTGAGAGTGAGAGAGTGAGCATAAGCAGGGTAGGGGGTATCAGAGAAAGAGGGAGACACAGATTCTGAAGCAGGCTCCAGGCTCTGAGCTGTCAGCACAGAGCTGGATGTGGGGTTTGAACTCATGAACTGTGAGATCATGACATCAGCCAAAGTTGGATGTTCAACTGACAGCCACCCAGGCGCCCCATAAACAAAACTTTTCTGTTCTATTATTATTTCGCAGATTTTTTACCGTTTTTGTAGTTTAATAAATTCTAAACTGATATAAAGGAATAGACAAATATTTGTTTACTGGTATTATCTTAGTTGTGTTTATACTGCTGTGCTCTTTTCAAATAGTATTCATAAGAAACCTTTTAGAAAACATGGCTATCTCTTTACTGGATTTTCTTGATCCTAGTTTTGCAGGCAACTTTGAGAGAAGAGAAGAAACTTCGAGTTGAAAATGCTAAATTAAAGAAAGAAATTGAAGAATTGAAACAAGAGCTAATTCAGGCAGAAATTCAAAACGGAGGTGATTAAATATTGAAATAATAAGTTGTTTTGATTTATAATAGTAATTATATCATTGTTTATTAAGTTAGGTATTATGCTAGATTTCTCATTTTATCCCCACAGTAGCCCTTATGCAATTGTTCCCCTTACAAAAGAGAAAGTGGAGATTTAGGAAAGGCAAATGATCTTGTTTGAGCTCATGCAAAAAGTGGCAGAGCTGGGTTTCAAAAACCTATGCTTTTAGTGACGTTGAGCATCTTTTTCATATGTTTGTTGGCATCTGTATGTCTTTGGAAAAATGTCTCTTCAGGTACTATGCCTATTATTAAGTGGATTATTATTATTGGTGTTGAATTATTATTATTATAATTATTTTTGGTATTGAATTATAGTTGTTCTTCATATAATTTGGATATTAACCCCTGATCAGATATATCATTCGCAAGTGTCTTCCCTCATTCAGTTAATTGCCTTTTTGTTTTGTGGATGGTTTCACTGTGCAAAAGGCTTTATTCTGGTGTAGTCTTAGTAGTTTAGTTTTGTTTTTGTTTCTCTTGCTTCAGTTTAGAAAATGTTTAGAAAATGTTGCTGTGGCTGAAGTCAAGAGAAATTATTGCCTATCTTTTTTCTAGGAACTTTCAGATCTCACATTTAGGTCTTTAATCCATTTTGAGTTTATTTTTGTGTATTCTGTAAGAAAGTGCTCCAGTTTCATTCTTTTGCATATAGCTGTTCAGTTTTCCTAACACCATTTGTTGAAGAGACTGTCTTTTTTCCATTGTATATTCTTACCCTCATCAGGGAAATCATACTGTACATGTGAAAGTAATGTAGCACACTGTATGTTAATTATACTTGAATTAAAAAAAAGAAACTTTGGTTAAAAAAATTTTTTTATGTTTATTTATTTTTGAGAGAGAGGGAGAGACAGAGTGTGAGCAGAGGAGGGGCAGAAAGAGAGGCAGACACAGAATCCGAAGCAGGCTCCAGGCTCTGAGCTATCAGCACAGAGCCCAACGTGGGGCTCGAACTCACAGACCGCGAGATCATGACCTGAGCTGAAGTCAGACGCTTAGCTGACTGAGCCACCCAGGGGCCCCTTTTTTAAAAAAAATTTTTTTATGTTTATTTTTGAAAAAAAAAAAAAAAAACTATGCTTTTAATCTCTGTGCTATATGCTTCAACTAGATCATCACTGTTCCCTATTAGTTATTGAAAATAAGCCGTAGTAATATTTAGCTGACATTTATTAAGTTTTACTATATGCCAGGCAGGTGTGCCAAGTGCTTCATGTATATTATATATTTTATCCTTAAAATTGTGTACACAAATGTCCTTGTTTTATACATGAGGAAATTAAAGCTGACAGCTATAAAGTAATTTGCTTGAAATCATAAAGTTTTTATAAATGTTTATTTATTTTGAGGGAGAAAGAGAGAGAGTGCATGCGTGTTGGCAAGGAGGGGAGGGGCAGAGAGAGAATCCCAAGCAGGCTCCACGCTCAGTTCAGAGTCTGATGCAGGGCTCAATCTCACAATCGTGAGATCTTGACCTGAGCCAAAATCGAGTCTGTCGCTTAACCAACCGAGCTACCCAGGCACTCCTGAAATCATATAATTTTTAGGTTATTCAACTCAGCAGATAATTATCATTTCAATTATGTTATAAATAAAAATTTAAATTTTACTGAATTATTTTAAAGGTGTCTAGACAAATTTATATTATAGAACAACAACAATAATAATAGCTCTGTTACAATATTAAAGTACCACACAGAGAGACGCATTTGATTATACTATAGAAAATCTTTCCTAAGTGAGTTAAGTAGGCCCAAGTATAGTGAAAGTCTCTCTTACTACTTCCTATCATGTTATTCTGTCAGTGAGTGGTTTATTTTGAATTCCGTAGTATGGGTTCTACCCTTTGTGAGCTAAACAAAAGTAAGGAAAAATCAATAATGTGTGCTTAAAACTATCAACTGAAGAGAATATTGTTTGTTAATGAAAAATGTGATCTTTTCCACAACAAAGAGATTTGGAATACAGGTACAGAATTAAATAAACAGTTAAAATATTAGCAGTGTAAAACTGCTTTCCATTTTCCCAGTTCCAAAAGTTTGCCCTGGAACTTTTTAAACTCTAATCTTGTTAATGAAATGCTAAAGCATATCAACAGCTTAAATTATTGTATTCTGTCAAATGGTGGAACATAAAATAAGGAGTGTCACATTACTTAATGAAGCAATAGCCTCCAGGGAACTTAAAAATACCTCAGAAAAGTGGTCTGAATATTGGCCAGAATCTAACCCACATCAAAATCCCTCACAAGATTTTGTTTTTCCATATTCACTAGGCCATGAGAGTGTTTTTAACATTGCTGAAGGAATTTTCTTCCTTAAGAAGTTTTTTGAAATAGAATTATGGACTTGCATCTCCATTAATGCTGATAAAGAAATGACTATTATTAAAACACTTTCCTAGTTAATTGTTCAGTATGAAAGAAAACCTGAGTGAAAAACATGTCATCTTGCCAAACCATGAGAGGCTAGTCTCTGGAGACAGACTGCCTCAGTATAAATTTATTTTCCTACTCATTCTGTGTGTGATGGGCCAAGTTTTTAACTTCTGTATTGCTCATGTTGATAATCTGTAAATGGGGATGTGAATAGAAGTTACTGCTTTGAGAGGTGCCTCGGTGGCTCAGTCGCTTGGGTGTCTTAACTCTTGATTTCGGCTCAGGTCATGATTCCAGGGTCATGGGATTGAGCTCCATTTTGGGCTCTGCACTGAGCATAGAACTTGCATAAGATTCTTTGTCTCTGTCTCTTTCTCTCTCCCCCTTTCCCTTGTTTCTGTTCTTTTTCTCTAAAAAACAACAACAGAAAACTTACTGCTTTTAGGGTATTAGAAATACAAGAGTTAATTTATATAAAGCATTTTGAAAAGTGTCTAGGACATAATCCATGATAAATATTAGTCATTATTATTGTGTGCAATTGTCTCAGTTGAGTCATTAGTGATTAAATGAGGATCTTTTAACTTTTATCATGTTTAAAATATTATTAATTTTTTGGCAGCCTTTTTACAGTCTCAGAGAGTAGAGATTTGATAATCATATACAGTGAAATTTTCTTTTAAAAAGAGTTCATAATGACTTTATTTCATTTTCTGTATCAGTGAAACAAATACCATTCCCATCTGGTACTCCACTGCAAGCTAATTCCACGGTTTCCGAAAAAGTGATACAGTCTATACCAATAACAACTGTATCTTCTGGTGCCAAAGAACAGATAACAGGAGGAAGAGCAGAAGAAAAGATGAAAGAGAAAATTGAAATGAAAGGTATTGTTAAACTTCAAGGTTACTTGGCTCTTGACTGGTTTATCAGATGTCAACATTTTCGATATTAATAGTGGTGTCAAAAGAAAGTTGAAACCTTTATGAACTAGAACAAAATTAGGAACAGTATGATATTGGAATATAGAAACTGAGCTCTAAAGGAATATGTGAAGATTGACCAGGTTGACAGGGTAGGAGTGTGTTATTTGAGGTAGAGTATGTTTTAACATAACTAAACATAGAAAGTAGAGATTAAGTGTACAGGTCCATATGTGGTTTGATGTGACTAAATTTTAGTGTATATTTCAGTTTCAGAGAAGTCACAGGTAGAAAGTTAGCTTTTTAGTCTTTTCTAATTTATCCTTAACCTTATTGCTTGAAGCTATTCTCATAAATGTGACTCTTTTTTGACCTCGTCTCCTTTACTCTTTATAGATTTCATTTTTCTAGGTATGTCTAAAAAAAGTGCTTTTATAATTCATCATTCATACCTCTCATAACACTTATAACCACTTAAGAATTTTTGGAAAATATGGCTGAGGAATTTGTGAACTAACCTAAGCCAATTTAGCATCTAACACTTGCCAGTTCCTTTTGGTAAACATCAGTAACCTTTCTTAGAAGTAGATAGGAGCTGTACATCTTCTACATAACTTCACCACTGGGTGGTATGGTTATAGTGAAAGCAACTCAAACTATTTCTTTCACTTTATAAAATTCATTCAGATGTAGGCACAAAGCAATCAGCCTGTTCTAAGTATGATGAAGTTCATACCCAAAATAAGATACGTTGTATTTTTGTGACTGCAGGATTAGTTAATCTTCTAGTCAAATGAGACAAGAGTCTTCCTTTGTGGGAGGAAGAAGTACACAAGACCAAATGGAACTCTATGTTTAGAATGCCTGTGTCCAGTGGTACTGTCTGTAGTGATGGAGATACTGTATAGCTTCATAATCCAACACAGTAGCTAATAACCAGTCATGGCTGTTGAACATTTTAAATGTGTCTGGTGTGACTAAGGAACAGAGTTTTTTTATTATTTTAAATTTAAATGTAAATAGCTATGTGTGGTTGGCAGCTACCATATTGGGCAGTGCTGGGATAGTGGGGTGTTCCATTGGTGCTTGGCTGCTAGAATTGCCAGAATCCATTTCTGCTCATGCAGAGGTTATGGTTACAATACAGTCTTTGTAGCCTGCCACATGTGAGCATCGCTCATCTTTTAACGAAACATGTCCAAAATCTTTTATGATGACTAAGCTCTTGGTATAGATTTTGACGTTTGCAGTCACCTCTGGACTATGGATTCCTGATAAAAGTATTGCAAATGCCTAGGGAGTAGATTGAAGTTAAAAATGTAGATATGTAGATATACTGTTATACTGCATTATATTAAATATATAGATTATCACTCAAAGGTAACTACTTTAAGATTTTTGGTGTATTGTTTCCTAGTAATTTTGTTGTATATTCTATATCACTTGGATTTTTACTAGCTTTTGCTAGTAAGATTAAACATTGTTCATTATTTTGAATTACCTCTTCTTTTGTAAGCTCTCTTTGTATAAATTGTGAATGTCCTTACACAAAATCATTCTTTCCCACTTTAGGCAGAATTATTTATCTCTGCATTTCTGTATTATATCTTTGTGTATGTAATGTTTGTCACATATTCATTATATATATCTGTCTTCCTTAAAAGAGATTTTCAGTGCCTTGGATCTCAGTAAATATTTGTTCAAAGATTAAACAAAGGTGTAATCAAGAAGGAGTGCTTCTAAGTCACAACTATTTATCTCTACCCTGTAGGTTGCAGGTGAATAAGTTTTTATTTTGTTTTACTTTTTTTTTCTGCCAGAGAAGCTAAATGTAAACTTAAGGAATATGAATTCTTCATAGGTCACATTTTGATTCAGTGATCAAAGTAATCAAAATGCTAATAAGAGTTAGATTTTCAACATAAATAAGAGGAGTATTTTTAAAACATTAGAATAAAATGTTATCTTCTCCATAGTCGCTCAGATAAACCTAAAACCCTAAGTGTTCAGAGAAATACAAGAAATGGTGAAATTCATTGTATAGTTATTGGTGTGTTTAAAGAGAGAAACATTTTATCAGTGAAATTATACTTGATTATATAGTTCATTCCCTTAGCTGGCTACTAATTGTGATGTTCTTCCTAAATAAAGGATTTTTCACTTTCTAAAGAGTCACAGTAAAAATTTTAAAGGATTTTCTCCAAATCTGTTTCAGGGAAAGGCAAATTTTCTCAATAAAAGTCCATTTAATATCTTAAGCTTTGCAGACCAAAAAGTCATCATAACTACTCAACTGTGCTATACTGCAAAGGCATCCATAGACATTATGTAAATAAATGAACATGGTTTACCAGCTTCTATTCTACGTCTTTAGAGATTTAGGCAGTTATTTAAGAGAGAAATAGCTAAATTAGGGTTTGGGAAATTATGACTCGAATAATTCTTTCCTGTGTTACTATTTAAGTGAAGGTAGGAGATAAACACTCTTTTTCTTTTTTTTTTTTTTTTTTGTTTTGTTTTTTTTTTTTTTTTTTTTTCCCAACGTTTTTTATTTATTTTTGGGACAGAGAGAGACAGAGCATGAACGGGGGAGGGGCAGAGAGACAGGGAGACACAGAATCGGAAACAGGCTCCAGGCTCCGAGCCATCAGCCCAGAGCCTGACGCGGGGCTCGAACTCACGGACCGCGAGATCGTGACCTGGCTGAAGTCGGACGCTTAACCGACTGCGCCACCCAGGCGCCCCAAACACTCTTTTTCTTTTGAAGCTCATCAGTATTGAAGCTAATGAGTTTTTCATAGTTTATTTTTGTTTTACTTCTGATGTTTAACCATTCAAAAATATTTTTTAGAGAAAAAGGAGAAAAAACAATCAATAGCAGGAAGTGCTGACTCTAAGCCAATAGATGTTTCTCGTCTGGATCTTCGAGTTGGTTGTATCATTACTGCCAGAAAACATCCTGATGCAGATTCTTTATATGTAGAAGAAATAGATGTTGGAGAAACAGCCCCAAGAACAGTTGTCAGTGGCCTGGTGAATCATGTTCCTCTTGAACAGGTAATCTGTACAATTAAAATTACTTCTGCATACACATGTCACTTTTTCTTAATGTTCTTCCATATAATTTTGTATAAGGTGGCCATACCACATGAGTCAGTATTGACTGGATCATTTGATTAATTTTTAATAAAATAAATTTCACCAAAAAAATTGAATAAAAGTACCAAAAACCTGCAAAAGAGTTGCAAATTAAGATCAAATTCATGAGGGTAGAAAGAAAGAAGATGGGGCATCTGGGTGGCTCATTTGGTTAAGCATCCGACTCTTGATTTCAGCTCAGGTCATGATCTTACAGCTCGTGAGTTTGAGCCCCATGTCCAGCTCTGGGCTGACTGTGGAGCCTGCTTGGGATTCTCCTTCTCCCTCTTTCTCTGCTCCTCCCCTGCTTATGCTATAAATCTCTCTCTCAGATAAATAAACATTTAAAAAAAAGAAGAAACATGCATTATTTTTTCTCAGTTTTTAAAATGTTTTTAGTTTAGTGTTCTATATGTAATATAGTATAAATATCTTTATCATCATTGTTCTGTCATGGAATTTTATTGTTCCTTGATTTTTTTAAATCACTGTTAAGTAAACCCAGATAGCATCAATCTAAAAAGTAAGGGTAAGTGGGGCGCCTGGGTGGCTCAGTCGGTTGGGCGTCCGACTTCGGCTCAGGTCACGATCTCGCGGTCCGTGAGTTCGAGCCCCGCGTCGGGCTCTGGGCTGATGGCTCAGAGCCTGGAGCCTGCTTCTGATTCTGTGTCTCCCTCTCTCTCTGCCCCTCCCCCGTTCATGCTCTGTCTCCCTCTGTCTCAAAAATAAATAAAACGTTAAAAAAAAAAAATTAAAAAAAAAAAAAGTAAGGGTAAGAATGAATCCTTTTTTTTTTTTTTTTATAACTCAAGAAATATTTTCATACTTGAAGAAAAAAAGAGGAGAGGGGCTAATGGAGCTTGAACTTAAAATTTTTAATGGATTTTTTTTGTTTCTTAAAAACTGGATGTTTTATATTTTGTTATTAGGTCTTTAAAATATGTGTATGTGTGTGTGCGTGTGTGTGTATAGACACGTGTGTATTTCCAATGACACTGGAAAAACTTACAGGCAGTAATGGTTTTAATTTGGTCTTTCAAGACATCTTCTATAGTAACTTGAGTCATCTGCCTATTTCCTTTGCCCCATGGTGCTTCGGAGATACTGCAAAGGCTGTAGACTTTTAACATTAAAATAGTTCTTGTCTGTTCATTGCCAACTCTGTTGCTTATTCACTTTGCGATTTTGAATAAATCCCTACATTCATTCATTCATACTTCACTTCCAGGCACTATTCTAGATAAGGGATATAGCAGTGCATTAGGACGACTGGTAGGTAGGTAGGTAGGTAGATTTGTTTAGAAAACAAAAACCAAAAACCTGCCTTTGTGAAGCTCACAACCCTATGGGGTAGTGAGAAAAATCAACATATAGAGTATATTGAATAGTGGTAAGTATTAAAAGAAAAATAAAGTGGGGAAAGAGTCTATGAGTTGAAGTTAGAATTATGTAATTTTATATAAAGTAGCCTGGGAAGGCATCATAAAGAGACATTTAAGTAAAGGTCTAAGAAAGTGAAGAAAAGTCATATGTCTGTCTGGTAGAAGAGCATTTCAGGCAGTTGTAAGTCAGATGTATGCCTGGCATGTTGCAAGAACAGCAGGAAGCAGTGTCACTATAGCAGAGTAAATAAGGGGGAATAGCATGCAGTATGAAATCAGAGAGAGGGATGCCAGATGACCTAAGATCTTACAGATCATTGTATAGACTTTGACTTATATTCTGAATGAGGTGAAAGCCATTGGAGACCTGTTGAACTAAGGAGAAACATGGCCTACCTCATAAATTAATAGGATCATCTGGCTGTTCTGTTCAGGTGAGAAAAACAGATATAAGCAGTTTAATGAAAGTTTCTCTTTAAAAAAAGACTTGGTTCCTGTGTATGCTTTTGTTCCCTCTTTTTAACACTCCTCTTTTCTAGGACCAGGACTTCTTTATAACTGCTTATGGTGTTAGGTTCATAAGAAGCTCTGGAGAAAAGAACCAATTGATCTTGAGCCAGCTCAAATTGGAAAATCTCCTCCAACATTGGGTTTCATCTTTTTTGTTCCCATAAGTTGCAGACAATTTCTTCTCTTCCTACAACTGTCAGCCGTAGCCTTAAACAAAGCTGTTTATATACACGTCTGTATCTAACCTGTCAAGACAGTAGCAGTAAATATTGTATAAAGCAGAAGCACTTTGCCCCCCAAATACTAAACTTTGTAGATTTGTGTGTTTTTCTAATGTAAAGGTCCATGGGTATCATCTGATGCTTTAACAGTTGGATCTAGACAACCCTGTTCTTTTTTCTTATACATATATTCTATAACTTCTTTTCTAACATGTGGCATTTTCAAATTATGTATATGAAGAAGAGTCTTATTCATGAAGACCTCTGAAAAGGGGGCCTTTTGAATTTGAGTCTTAGGCCTGTTACTATTTTTATTTATTATTTTTTAATCATAGGATTTGGGGGTAAATTTCCCATAACATTAATTTATAAAAGCATTATTTATTTATTTATTTATTTATTTATTGTTTAATGTTTATTTATTTTGAGAGAGCACGCACTAGTGTGTGGGAGAGGGGCTGAGAGAGAGAGAGACAGAGAGAGAGAGGGAGAATGCCAAGCAGGCTTTGTGCTGTCAGTGCAGAGCCTGATTGGGGTTCAAACTCAAGAACCATAAGATCATGACCTGAGCCGAAATCAGAAGTTGGACACTTGACCAATTGAGCCACCCAGGCACCCGCAAACCATCTTTTTTTATTTAGAATGTGCCTTTTCTCTTCCCCTGCTGTAATAATTCTCTTGTGTGCTATTTTAAGCTTGTTGAAAGAACATAAACAACTGTGTTCCTTGGTTTTGCTAAATGGGGAAAGAATTAAGACACTTCAACTTGTGAAGATTAAAGAAATTTCTGTTCACTTCTATGACAAATTGTAGAAATGGCCTAAATGTTATATACAGTGTACATAATACTTTTGATATTTGTTTTTGAAGTATAGTTGACTTGCAATGCTATGTTAATTTCAGGTGTACAATTGTTTCAGTGATTTAACATTTCTATTCATTACTCAGTGCTCACCACAATAAGTGTAGTCACCATGCAAAGTTACTAAAATATTATTGATTATATTCCCTATACTGTACTTTTCATCTCCATCACTTATTTATTTTATTACTGAAAGTTTGTACCTCTTAATCCCCTATACTTATTTTGCCCATCCTCCCACCCACTCTCCTATCCACTTCCCTCCTGACAACCACAAGTTTGTTCTCTGTATTTAAGGGTCTGTTGTTTGTTTATTTCTTTTGTGTTTTAGATTCTACATATAAGTGAAATCATTTAGTATTTGTATTTCTCTGTTTGATTTCTTTCACTTTACATCATACCCTCTAAGTCCATCCATGTTGTCTCAAATGGCAAGATTTCATTCTTTTTGTGGCCGAGTAATGTTCCAATATATGAGTATTCCACATTATGTATATTTCTATATGTATATACACACACATACACATATGTATGTATACATGTTTATCCATTCATCTATCTGTGGACCCTAGAGTTGCTTCCATATCTTGGCTATTAGAAATAATCCTGCAGTAAATGTAAAGGTGTGTATCTTTTTGAATTTGGGTTTTCATTTTCTTTGGGTAAGTGCCCAGTGGTGGAATTACTGTATCATATGGTATTTCTATTTTCAATTTTTTGAGGAACCTCCAAACCTTTCCTATAGTGGTTGCACTGATTTACATTCCACCAACACTGCATGAGAATTTTTTTTCTCCATATCCTTGCCAGCACTTATTTCTTGCCTTTTTAATACTAGCAATTCTGCCTGTTGTGAAGTGATATCTCATTGTGGTTTTGATTTACATTTACCTGATGAATAGTGATGTTGAGTATTTTTTTGTATATCTGTTGGCCATCTGTCTATCTGTGGAAAAATATCTACTCAGGCCCTCTGTCCATTTTTAATTGCATTGTTTGTGGCTTTTTTGATGTTGAATTGTATAAGTTCTTTATATATTTTGGATATTAACCCCTTATGGGAAGAATCATTTGCAAATGTCTCTCTCATTCAGTGGGTTGCCTTTTTGTTTTGATGATGATTTACTTGGTTGTACAAAAGCTTTTGTAGTCACAATAGTTTAATTTCGCTTTTGTTTCCCTTGACTGAGAGACATACCTAGAAAAATGTTTCTATGGCCTTTGTCAAAGAAATAACTGCCTGTGTTTTCTTCTAGTTTTATGGTTTCAGGTCTCATAGTTAGGTCGTTACATTTTGAGTGTATTTTTGTGTATGGTGTAAGAAAGTGGTCAAGTTTCATTCTTTTACATGTGGCTGTCAAGTATTCCCAGCACCATAAATTGAAAAGACTGTCTTTTCCCCATTATATATTCTTGTCTCCTTCGTTGTAGATTAATCGACCATATAAGTATAGTTTTATTTCTCGGCTCTCTATTCTGTTCCATTGATCTATATGTATCTATTTTGTGCCGTACCATACTGTTTTGATTACTGCAGCTTTGTAGTATATCTTAAAATCTGGGATTATGATACCTCCAGTTTTGTTGTTCTTTTTCAAGATTGGTGCGGCTGTAGATAGGCTTACGACTATAATGACTCTCTTCGCTACCTGTTCTTACACTGGGCAGGGTTTACTTCCATTGCTGTTGACGGACTTGTGAGCTTACTGGTAGATGGAGCCAGCACTCACCTTAACTGTCTGCAGATAACCTCTGTAACAGCTGCAGGTGCATCAAGGGCAAGGCTTGCTCCCTGAACAGCCTGGTAAGAGGCCTCATTGCAGCAAGTGTGGTTGTGCTGGTGTGTAGGGTTATCTCCCCTTCTTTCCAGGGCTGCAGTCACTTTGGAGTGGTCTAAGACCTGCTTGCTTCCTGTATTTGACATGGTAGGACCTGCTTTGGAAGGGTACCTCCTGTTGTGGGTGGATTAGGTGGTGCATGTATGCAAGGGAATGCTGGGGCTGGGCATGTGGTGCTGGTAAGTTAGATGTAGAGTGATAGCACTGGCTTCTGCAAACTTCAGGCCATCTAGGCAGGGGAGAGCAAGAAAAATGATGCCCTCTGGCACTACTTTCTTTCCCAGAGATGTTTCTGGTAGATCTCTGCCTGTCTAACATATCCTAAGATTAGTCAATAAATCTTCACAAATACCTCAGATACTTCAAACTGCTGCTTTGGTGCTGTGTCTGGTGATGGCTCTTTTAGTGTGGGGGCTCCGTTTACTGTCACTCTCTGGTTTTCCCAGTTAAGCCCTGCTGATTTTTAAAGCTTCTAGAGTTAAGTCCTCCTGTTTTTCAAAGCCAGATGTTAGGAAGATTCATCTTCCCAGTTTGGGTCCCCAGGTGTGGGGTCTGACCCCCTTACTCTTCTGTGTTTTGTGACATTCATCCTGTTTGTGTTTAGTCCCCAGGGTTCCCAACTGTGTCTCTATGCTTCCTATTCTTTTTGATTTTGTCTTCTCTCTAGCTGTGGACGATCTGAAGTGCCAGTCTTCAGGTCGATCTCAGAGTTAGTTGCAGTAGATGCAGTTGTTTCATTGGCGTGTCCGTGGGACTAGGTGAGCTCAGGATCCTCCTATTCCGATCTTCCCAAGAGTAATTTTTAAATTAGGACATGAATCTTGGCAATGACCAAGTATGACATAGTATTGGCAATGACCAAATATGTATGGAAAAAAGGATTGTTCATTTATTTCAGTGCTAACACCATGCTAAATGCTTTACATACATGTTACAATATACTCCTAGAGTGGGCTATTTAAGTGGGATATCATTTTCCTCATTTTGTGAGGAAAAAAACATTTCAACTTTATACAATCTGATTGCTAGTACATGGCAGCTAAATTCAAAACCACATCTGTTTCACTCAGTCTAAAAATTATTTAACTGAATAGTCTTGCCTCTGTTCCTTCAACTATAGGGCACTGTCAGTTTGTGGAATTTTTTTTTTTTTCATGTTTATGTAAGACTTCATAACAACAATAAAAGATTTTGGACACAGAGACAGATACATCTACAAAAATAGAACATTTTATATTTAGCATATTAGATGTAGCTTAGTGTATTCTAGGTGTAATTATTGTAAATCTCTGTATATATTTAATCACTAATTTGTGTTTCACACAGATGCAAAATCGGATGGTGATTTTACTTTGTAACCTGAAACCTGCAAAGATGAGGGGAGTAATATCTCAAGCAATGGTAATGTGTGCTAGTTCACCTGAGAAGGTTGAAATCTTGGCACCTCCTACTGGGTCTGTTCCTGGAGACAGAATTGTTTTTGATGCTTTTCCTGGTAAGTATTAGTCATTATTTAAAATAGTTTGGGAATCATTGTTCTTTTGTAGTATTTAGTTTAAAACCAGTCTTGGTTTAGTTTAAAACCAAGGCTTTACATTAATTTACATTATTATTAAGATTTTATTATTGAGTTTCTTGAGGTTGGTTCGAGATGGCACATTAAGCACACCATCTAACTAACCATCACCCTCCCCATGAATGCACACATTGCATAAAACTCTAGAGAGAGGGGTGCCTGGGTGGCTTAGTCAGTTAAGCATCTGACTCTTGGTTTTAGCTCAGGTCATGATCTTGGGGTTTTTGAGTTCAAGCTTCACATCGGGCTCTGTGAGGACAGCACAGAGCCTGCCTGGGATTCTTTGTCTCCTTCTCTCTTTGCTCCTTCCCCACTTATGTTCACTCGCTCTTTCTCTCTCTCTCAAAAATAAATAAACTTTAAAAATATATGTTTTTAAAAAACACTAGAGAGAGTTTGTTCTAGGCAAAATACTAGTAACACGTAGCAGAAGAGTATGTTATAGATAGAGAACTAATTAATGTGCTGCAGAGTCTTTGAAGCTATAGATTATCTCAGAATGCAGCACAAAAAGATGAAAAGTTCATATGTGGGGGAAGAAATGTGTAATTCTCCAAGTCCATCTAATAATGTACTTGCATATGCTTTTACTTGACTTCAGGATATAGAGAAAAATTGAGTTAAAACTTGTATTTATTGTAATAATCTCAAAGGAGGTTGCTTTCATATTGCTTGTTTTCTCCACTAAAATGGTCCTGAGATAGAAGAAGTTTTATCATGTGTGAAAAAGTTTCTTCATATAGGTCTTTGAAGCAAAAAAGAAAGGATGCTTGCCAGATATGGAATAAATATTTCCTTCATGAAAGGAGGAGGAAAAACAAAAGAATGCATTTACTTAAAGGATGTTCATTTGACTACAGAGTAATGGGAAAAGTAGAAATAAATTAGGGTAAAAAGGAGAATTAGGTCTAAAAGTCAGAATTGATTTGGAAATATATTTGTAGAAACAGCTGTTTTAATAGCAAGGCTGATGTGATTAGATGGGCCTGCTTTTTAAATCCTGTGTTAACTGTGTTTGATAAAATATTAGGATATGAAGGATTTTAACACTGGACTAAGATAGAAAATATGGTTGGAACCATGGGTTAATTTCCTTGAAACTCAGCTTCCCCCCTCTCCTGGTCAAAGTAGGCTGATGTAAAAAACACAGGGATTGTTTAGCACGTATCTGTGACTTTGAATACAAGTGTACGTCTTGAACCTTGGTAGAACGAAAACCTTAGTAGTCTGTTTTCTAAGAATCTTTTTTGTTAAACTAGGTTTTGGGAAAATCTCATTTATAATCATTTCTTAAAGCAGCATGATGGCTTTTGGTTCTAGGAGCATATGATCACCACTCTGCTACCACAATATCAGAACACTTCCCCAAAGTTCACACTTTGGGGTAGATCATTTGTATATCTGACAAACCTAAAATTCTATTGAGAAGTCTCATTCACTAAATTGGAATAGAATGACAATAAAAGTAAACTTTTTCCTTTAAGATACTTTTGGTTTACCTTTCCAAGTTAACATTTCCCTTCTTTTCTGTTTAAACATGTAAGATTTTGGGGCGCCTGGGTGGCTCAGTCAGCTGAGCGTCTGACTTTGCCTCAGGTCATGACCTCGCGGTCTATGAATTCGAGCCCTGCATTGGGCTCTGTGCTGTCAGCTCAGAGCCTGGAGGCCGCTTCAGATTCTGTGTCTCCCTCTCTCTCTGCCCCTCCCCTGCTCATGCCATGTTTCTCTCTGTCTCAAAAATAAATAAAAACATTTAAAAAAGATTAAAAAAAATAAACACATAAGATTTAGTATGTTTTCTTTAAGTGTTATTTTGTGATGTAAATTGTAGAGTTATATGCTTAGAATTGGAAGAAAATCCACTATTTTATAGATTTGGTTTGAGGCCCAACAAAACTCAGCTTCTTGCTTACAGTTACATAGAGTTAGTGAAGGGATCAAAGAATAAATGTGCCTGAATTTGTAGCACTGTAGCATTTTTGTTGATTGCTGCTTGCTTTGAATTAATATGGACTATTTCATTAATGAAGGCTTCTTATTCTTTTAGTTCTATTCTTTTAGTTTTAGTTCAGGTTTCATTCCATTATCTCAAAGAATTGACAGGTAGTATTTCAGCACTTGAATCAGGTTTATTTGGATGCTCCTATTGAGTATATTGAAAGTTTTTCATTAGTTACTCAGTGACTTAGCATTAGAGATGTTAATAGCCCAGTATGGATTTCTTGTCTTTATTATATTCTCTAATCTATCCATTTGGCTTCTTATGTGTTTATATTTACATTGTCCCAAAGTCTGATATTTCTTGCAAATTCATAGTTTCCCCTTGCACATCAGCACATGAGTATGTGGAGAAGGTACAAAAATATAAAGTGAAAAAAGGGAAAACCTGACCTTTTAAAATGGCCCATGAGATTATATTCTTAAGCATCAAATAATTGATGAATTTTAGGACATGAGGTTTGTTAATGTTCATCTTGCTTATGCTTCCATATCAGTTGCTTCTGGAGCAGTAAATCTGAAAGGAATAGTGGTTAATACTATGCAGCAGGCCATTAGTCTTACATTTTTCTTTTTTTTTTTTCTTTTTCTAGTCAGATCCATGATTTATCAGTGCTTTATTTTTCAGCATCTGTTTTACATTTTAAAGCTTAAGGTGTCTGCTGGTACATTTTGATGTTCACTTGATGTGCTCAGTGTCTGGAGACTTACATTTCATGTTATATAAAGTGTGGTATAGAAATTGCATTTGGGACTCAAACGTTTGAAGTGCTGTTTGGCCTTGAAAAGGCATTTACACCTAACAACTATTCCAACTACAAATCTAAAAAGTTCCATAGAGTTTAGAAGATGTCAAATGATATTTTTTATAACACTGACTAGAAACCCTCCCCACCCAGTACTTCTTAAAATTTTCAGTGTGTGAAGCTATACATTTTACTATTTAAATATGATAACTAGTCCCGAAAGCACCATGCAAAACTAACTTGAAAATAATATTACGGCTAGAAGACAGTAGCAACAACAGCCTTTTGAGAGTACTTTTTGAGAGTACACTGGATTTTGTCTAATAATAAATGAGAATTTGCATTCAGACGTTTAACTTCCTAGATCATGCTTATTTCTATTATTATTGGGTCTTATTAATAAATATGTTAGAGGTTAATCACAAAGCATGTATGATATGTACAAGAGTATTGAATTTTTGATGCCTTTATTCTTAAAAATAGATATAAACTTCTTTCTGAAACCCATTTCAGTCAGGTTTCCCTACTATTTTTTCCAGAACTTCTCTGATCAGGGTCACCAATTACTCTCAGTAACTAAAAATCCTTGGCTAGTTCTTAGACTTTTTCTTAATTATCTTGGTTTCTGGCACCTGGTGGCCTGGTGGTCCTCCTGCTTCATTGGTCCTCCTTCTTAATTCCTTTGCTGATTCATCCTCACCTCCCTGACCCCTTAACATTGGAATATCCCAGACCTTGGTCTTTGACCTCTTTTTCTTTCTGTACTTGACCTCTTCTCTTTTCTTTTTCATGTTCATTTTCTTGGCTGTTTTAACCAGTTACTTATCCAGCTGCCTACTAGACTTTTTCACTAATATGTCCCAAGGGAGAATACATATTCCCCATCTTTCCCCTAGAATTTTCCTTTTCCATAGTATTTCTCATCTTATCTGACAGGAATTCTGTTCTCTCAACTTCTTTTTATTTTCTCACTTATCTTCTCCTTCAGAAAATCCTAGTAATTGTACCTTCTGAATATATCTAGAATCATTCTCCTCATCTTTGCCCACTACTACTTTGGTCCTGGTGCCAACATCTGTTACGTGGAAGGTAAAACTTTCTAACTGATCTCCCTGCTTTTGCCTGTGCCCTTCTTCCATCTATTTTCAGTTATGGGAGAGTGATGTAAGTCAGGGTATATTACTCCTCTGCTCAGAACTATTACAAAACTTTTCATTTGACCCAGAGTACAAGCCCAAGTTCTTGTAATGGCCTCCCATTGTGTTTGTTAACCTCATGTACTCCATAAATCTTCATTGGATCACTCCAGTTGAGCCACTGGCTCTTTCCCCAAAATAGCTACATGGCTTGGTCCGTGATCCTATTGATCCAATATACTAAACATTGTTAATTGTCTGCCCACAGAGAATTGTAAGCATGTGAAATCAAGATTTTTACTTTTGTGTGTATGTGGTGATTATTCACTGTTGTATACCTAGCATCTAGAAAAATGACTGGTGTAGAGCTCAGTAAATTGGTTAATGAATAAACAGAAAGAAACACACTAGTAAAACATGTAAAATACAAACAGAAAAATCAAAATCAGTATTTGGAGAACAGGCCTGAGCATTTGCCTTCATTATTGTCAGGGTTATTCCTAGAGAACCACCAAACCTCTTTTCTCTAATTTTTCTCTTTTCTTTCTAAATTTAATCAACCTTTATTTGCAAACTTATACTTTAGTTTTTGTGCCACAATTGGCAATAGTTACAATTGCTGTAGTTCAAAAACCCAGTTAATCACACATAAAATAATTTAGTGCTAGGCTTTTTATGGCCATGGCAGATACCAAAGAGCTGATAATCAATGAGCAAAACAATGGCTAATTAAAATGAAGTTTCTGGTTTTTATTTCAGATTGTGAATGCTTGGGATTTTGGAATTTGTATTTATTGCTTTTTGTAGGTTTTAAATTCTAAGAAGGTGGTCACAGTTTTTTACATCTGTACAAACTCCTCTCTGAACTACTTCCTATTCCCTGTGTGCTTTGTTTACAATCAGTTGGCCTAAAATAGTCTCTGAAGGATTAGTTCTCTTACATTATGTGTAACTGTTTCCAAATGGTGATTATTGGCATGTGTTTAGCAATTTCAGAGGCTCTGCAGTTTTTAGCTTTTAAGAACTTTTATTGATATCACTTAACTTTGTTGGATAGCTATGTCAAAAGGAAAAAAAACCAGAAAACTATGAAAATAAGATTTAGAAGAACATTACACACAGGAATGATGAAGTCTTCTCTGGAAAATACAGTTTGTTAAAAAACAATTGTTTAAAATGTTAGGTATGTTTTTCATGGCAGGTGATTTAAACTTTCATTTCAAACTAGCTTTATACCCTGCCAAATAGTACATTATTGAGAAGCATTTTGAGTAAACCAGAAAGTTAACAATGCATCCAAGATTTTTCAACTCTCATTTATATTCAGTTATCATAATGTGACAAGTTTTAATTGCAATCTTAAAATTTTACTTGTCAGAATCATGTTTCCTTTATTGATTAGTCTTGCAGCTACATTCAGAGTGTTCAGATACTGAGTCTGGTGTGTTAAAAGCAACAGTCAAGCTTTAGAATTTCCTCTTACTAGTTTCTACTTTATATTTAGTTCAAATCCTTGTTCTTAGAAAATTACTAGTTTTAATTAAGAAGTTAAAGCTTTCAAATTTTGACTCCACATGTGCTAGGTGATTTGGGAACCTTTCTGAGGCTCAGCTTTTTCGTCTATAAGAAAGAGATTTTAATGATACCTATTTTGTGTGGGTATTGTGAGATTTAACTTTTGAATCACTTAGCTACCTGCCTGATATTTTTAAGTTCTTGGCTATAACTTTTGTGCCTTAATTTCCTCATCTGTAAAATGGGGAAATTCTTTTTTTAATTTTTAATTTTAGTTAACATTCAGTGCAATATTGGTTTCAGGAATAGAATACAGTGATTCATCACTTACATACAATACCTAGTGCTCATCACAAGTGCCCTCTTTAATACCCATCATCCATCTAGCCCATCTCCCACCCACATCCCTCCATCAACCCTCAGTTTGTTCTGTATCATTAAGAGTCTCTTGTGGTTTGGGGGCGCCTGGGTGGCGCAGTCGGTTAAGCGTACGAGTTCAGCCAGGTCACGATCTCGCGGTCCGTGAGTTCGAGCCCCGCGTCAGGCTCTGGGCTGATGGCTCGGAGCCTGGAGCCTGTTTCCGATTCTGTGTCTCCCTCTCTCTCTGCCCCTCCCCCGTTCATGCTCTGTCTCTCTCTGTCCCAAAAATAAATAAAAAACGTTGAAAAATAAAATTAAAAAAAAAAAAAAAGAGTCTCTTGTGGTTTGTTTCCCTCTCTCCTCTCCCTGCCCCCCCCAATATGTTTATCTGTTTTCTTTCTTAAGTTCCACATGTGAGTGAAATTATATGGTATTTGTCTTTCTCTGATTGACTTATTTCGCTTAGCATAATACATTCTAGCTCCATCCACATCATTGCAAATGGCAAGACTTCATTCTTTTTGATGGCTGAGTAATATTCCATTGTGTATTTATAACACATCTATTTATTTATTTCTTTTTATTCAAATCAGTTACTTAACATATAGTGTAATAATGATTTCAGGAATAGAATTTAGTGATTCATCCCTTAACACATAACACCCTAGTGCTCATCCCAGCAAGGGCCCTCTTTAACACCTGTTGCCATTTAGCACATCCCCCTACCCAACACCCTGCCAGCAACCCTCAGTTTGTTCTCTATATTTAAGTCTCTAATGGTTTGCGTCCCTCTCTGTTTTTATCTTATTTTCCGTTCTCTTCCCCTATGTTCATCCGTTTTGTTTCTTAAATTCCACATGTGAGTGAAATCATGTATTTGTCTTTCTCTGACTTATTTCGTTTAGCATAATATACTCTAGTTCTATCCATGTTGTTGCAAATGGTAAGATTTCATTGTTGTTGATTGCCGACTGATATTCCATTGTATGTATATACCACCTCTTCTTTCCGTTATTTGGCTGTTGTCAGTAGTGCTGCTGTAAACATTGGGGTGCATGTGTTTGCTTTGAATCAGCATTTTTGTATCCTTTGGATAAATTACTAGTGCTATTAGTGGGTTGTAGAGTAGTTCTATTTCTGATTTTTTGAGGAACCTCCATACTGTTTTCCAGAGTGACTGTACCAGTTTGCATTCCCACCATTAATGCAAAAGGGTTCCTCTTTCTCCACATCCTTGCCACCATCTGTTGTTGCCTTAGTTGTTAATTTTAGCCATTCTGACAGGTGTGAAGTGATATTTCATTGTAGTTTTGATTTGTATTTCCCTGATGATGAGTGATGTTTTAGCCTCTTTTCATGTGTGTTAGCCATCTGGATGTCTTCTTTGGAAAAGTGTCTATTTGTATCTTCTGCCGATTTCTTAACCAAGTTATTTGTTTTTTGGGTTGAGTTGGTAAGTTCTATGCAGATTTTAGGTACTAACCTTTTGTCAGGATATGTCGTTTGCAAATATCTTCTATTCTGTAGGTTGCCTTTTAGTTTTGTTGATTGTTTCCTTAGTTTCTGTTTTAATGTCTATTTATTTTTGAAAGAGAGAGAGACAGAGCATGAGTGGGGAAGGCATAGAGAGAGAGGGAGACACAGAATCCAAAGCAGGCTTCCGGCTCTAAGCTGTCCACACAGAGCCCAATGCAGAGCTCAAACTCACGAACCATGAGATCGTGACTTGAGCCAAAGTCAGACACTTAAACCACTGAGCCACCCAGGCACCCTGATTGTTTCTTTCATTGTGCAGAAGCTTTTTATCTTGATGAAGCCCAATAGCAATAGTTCATTTTTGCTTTTTTTCCCCTCGCCTTTGGAGACTTGTCTAGTAAGAAGTTGCTACGGTCAAGGTCAAAGAAATTGCTGCCTGTATTCTCCTCTAGGATTTTGATAGTTTCCTGTCTTACATTTATGTCTTACATCCATTTTGAATTTTTTTTGTGTGTGGATGGTGTAAGAAAGTGGTCCTGTATCATTCTTCTGCATGTCGCTGTCCGGTTTTCCCAGTACCATTTTTTGAAGAGACTGTCTTTCATTGGATGTTCTTTCCTGCTTTGTTGAAGATTAGTTGACCATATAGTTGTGGGTCCATTTCTGGATTTTCTATTCTGTTCCATTGACTTGTGTGTCTGTTTTGTGCCAGTACCATACTGTCTTGATCACTACAGCTTTGTAATATAGCTTGAAATCCAGAATCGTGATGCCTCCAGTTCTGTTTTTCTTTTTCAGGATTGCTTTGGCTTTTCAGGGTCTTTTGTGGTTCCATACAGATTTTAGGCTAGTCTGTTCTAGCTCTGTGAAAAATACTGGTGGTATTTTGATAGGGATTGCATTAAATGTATAGATTGCTTTGGGTAGTATAGACATTTTAACAATATTTGTTCTTTCAATCCATGAGCGTGGAATGCTTTTCCATCTCTTTGTGTCCTCTTCAGTTTCTTTCATAATTGTTCTGTAGTTTTAAGAGTACAGATCTATTACCTCTTAGGCTTATTTGGTTTATTTAGGTAGGTTAGGTTTATTCCTAGGTATCTTATTGTTTTGATGCAGTTACAAATGGGATCAATTCCTTGATTTCTTTGCTGCTTCATTATTGGTGTATAGAAATGTAACAGATTTCTGCATGTTGATTTTATATCCTGAAACTTATGTATTAGTTCTAGCAATTTTTTGGTAGAGTCTTTCAGGTTTTCTACAGACTATCATGTCAGCTGCAAATGGTGAAAGTTTGACTTCTTCCTTGCTGATTTAGATGCCTTTTATTTCTTTTTGTTATCTGATTGAGGCTAAGACTTTCAGTACCAGGTTAAATAGTAAAGGTGATGGTAGACATCCTTGTCTTGTTCCTGACCTTAGGGGAAAGGCTCTCAGTGTTGCCCCATTGAGGATGATATTAACTGTAGGTCTTTCATATATGGCCTTTATGATGTTCAATTATGTTCCATCTATTCCTTCTTTGTTGAGGGTTTTTATGAAGAATGGATGCTGTATTTTGTCAAATGCTTTTTTTGCATCTATTGAGAAAACAGTATAATGTATCACGTTAATGAATTGATTTGTTTATGAATATTGAACCAGCTCTGCAGCCCAAGACTTAATCCCACTTGATCATGGTGAATAATTTTTTTAATGTACTTCTAGCAAATTTGATTTGCTAATATTTTATTGAGAATCTTTGCATCCATGTTCATGAGGGATATTGGCCTGTAATTCTCCTTTTTAGTGGGGTCTTTGGTTTTGGAACCAAGGTAATGCTGGCCTTGTAAGAATGAGTTTGGAGGTTTTCTTTCCATTTCTATTTTTTGGAACAGTTTGAAAATAGGTATTAACTCTTCTTTAAATATCTGGTAGAATTCCCCTGGGAAGTCATCTGGCCCAGGACTCTTGTTTGTTGGGAGATGTTTTGATTACTGATTCAATTTCTTTGCTGGTTATGGTCTGTTGAAATTTTCTATTTCTTTCTGTTTCATTTTTGGTAGTTTGTGAGTATCTGGAATTTGACTGTTTCTTCCAGATTGCCCAATTTGTTGGCATATAATTTTTCATAGCATTCTCTTATAATTCTTTGTATTTCTGTGGTGTTGGTTGTGATCTCTCCTCTGCCATTCGTGATTTTATCTACTTGGGTCCTTTCTCTTCTTTTTAGTAAGTCTGGCAAGGGGTTTATCAATTTTGTTAATTCTTTCAAAGAGTCTTAGTTTCATTGATTTGTTCTGATTTGTTTTTTGTTACTGTATCGTTTATTTCTGCTCTAATCTTTATTATTTCGCTTTTTCTGCTGCCTGTAGACTTTATTTGCTGTTTCGTTTCTAGCTCCTTAGGTGTATGGTTAGGTTATGTATTTGGGACTTTACTTGCTTCTTGAAATAGGCCTGAATTTCAGTATGCTTCCCTCTTAGGACTGCCTTTGCTGTATCCCAGAAGTTTTGGACTGTCCAATTTACATTTTCATTTATTTCCATGTATTTTTTTTTAAATTTCTTCTTTAATTTCCTGGTTTACTCATTAATTCTTTAGTAGGATGTTCTTTATGTTCATGTATTTGAGGGCTTTACAGTTTTGTGGTTGACTTCAAGTTTCATAGCATTGTGATCTGAAAATGTGCATGGTATGATCTCAGTCTTTTTGTACTTGTTGAGGGCTGATGTGACCTAGTAGGTGATCTCTTCTGGAGAATGTTCCATGTGCACTCAAAAAGAATGCATATTCTGCGTTAGGATGAAATGTTCTGAATATATCCGTTAAATCCATCCAGTCCAGTGTGTCATTCAAAGCCATTGTTTCCTTGTTGATTTTCTGCTTAGATGATCTGTCCATTGTTGTAAGTGGAGTGTTAAAGTCCCCTACTATTATTGTATTATTTTCAATGAGTTTCTTTATGTTTGTTATTAATTGATTTATATATTTTGGGTGCTTGCAAGTTAGGGGCATAAATATTTATAATTATTACATCTTCTTGATGGATAGATCCCTTAATTATGATGTAATACCCTGCTTCATCTCTTGTTACAGTGTTTGGTTTAAAATCTAGTTCATCTGATATAGGTATGGGTACTCTGGCTTTCTTTTGACAACCATTAGCATGATAGGTGGTTCTCCATCCCCTTACTTTCAAACTTCAGGTGTCTTTAGGTCTAAAATGAGTCTTGTGGACAACATATAGATGGATCCTGTCTTTTTATCCATTCTGATACCCTGTGTCTTCTGATTGGAGCATTTAGTCCATTTACATTCAGAGTGATTGTTGAAAGGTACGAATTTAGTGCCATTGTATTACCTGTAGAGTTAATGTTTGTGGTGATGCTCTCTGGTCCTTTCTGGTCTTTGTTGCTTTTGGTCTTTTTTTCCTCCAATCAAAACATCCCCCTTAAGGTTTCTTGCAGGGCTGGTTTAGTGGTCATGAACTCCTTTAGTTTTTATTTGTCTGGGAAACTCTTTATCTCTCCTTCTATTCTGAATGACAGCCTTGCTGGATAAAGAATTCTTGGCTGAATGTTTTTCCTAAACGAGGGTAATTAATAGTATTTATGTAGTGTACTGAGAGGATTGAATGAGTAAATATTTGTAAAGCCTTTAGTGTAGCAAACAGCCCATGGTAAGCACTATGTATTATGTGTTATGAATATTATTTTGTATGCATGTCAATATCTTAGTAGTTCTGTGAAGCTTAATTTTGTGCTGCATCACAGTTTTTTTTGTATTTGGAGCTTATTGTCTGCATTTAACAAGAACTCACACAATCTGTGCTTTTGATAAGAATTTCGCACAAATCTGGGATGCTGTGCCTCTTGAATTAATCTGTTATCAGTTTGGCAATGTGTTTTTTTGGGAGAGTTGGGGGAATTAAGAGTTAGTACTCGGGCCTCTAAACAGTTTCTCTGCCTCCAGCTTTCTAGGATTCTGGAACGCCCACTTCCTGACAAGATCTATACACAAGCAAAGTAAACTTTTAGACTGAGGAATGGCTTAGAAACAAAAAATAGAAATCTTTAAAAACAAAAAATAAAGATACTTTATATGTTAGTATTTTTTTCTGTAGATACTTTATATATTAGCATTTTTTCTATTCTGTTTATTAGTTTTTCTGCTGTCAAGTCAAACGCTCTTAATAAGAGAAATCCTTATCTTTTATACTAGTCTTTCAGTTTTGGTTTCATTGCTTGTTCTTTTGGTATAGATACATCATTCAATTAACTATTCTGTCATCTCTGAAAACCTGCATATCAGAGGACAGTTTTATATGTTCTTGCCAGTTTCATGGCAGTTCCTGAAGAGCTAATAAAGAACAAAAACCACAGTGGCTGACAATTTTACTCAGTTTTGTTTTTCCTGTTGTATGAGTGGAGAGTAAAAACTAGTTTAGGTCATAAGGTATAATTAGAGTATAGAATATAATTAGTTTCAGTAATGGTAAAAGATTCTTTTGAAATTAATTCTAGAAGGTTTCAACTTGGGAGTCACTTTAGAAAACATCTAAAAAGTTAGATGTCTATCATTACGGAATTATATACTTCAGAAATACTCTTTTTATTACCTCCTGGAAACCATTTTTATTTCACACTTAGGTTTAAGAGTTCTGCTACTTTTCATTGTTTCTTGAACTGATTCTTTATTCCAAATGTTATTGAGCATCCTCAGCTACTAAAATGGTATTATGTTAAACTTTACTTTCTATTTCTTATAAGTTAAGAGGGATTGTTTTGTATACTGGTGGCCCTTAAATCTAGACCAGATGTATTCTACAACACATTTGTCTTTGTTGACTAAAAACTTTTAGTGTGAGTTATGATAGAAGTTGAGGTTTTATCTACATGTAAGAATGTTACTTGTTTCTTTTCTAAAGAATAGTGTGTCAGGAGGCAAGATGCTGTGCTAGCAGAATAAGGGTTTTGTTGTCAAATTCTGACTCCACTTGTTGATCTTCTAACTTTGAGCAGTTTATCTTCTTTGAGCAACGGTTTCCTTATATTTAAAAATAGAGTGTTGTTGTGAGCATTGCACGCAACTTGTATATATTTCTCGTGCTTAGAAAATGTGACTCGTTGTCTCCGAACTTTTTCTGTCTCTTTCCCTCTCCCCAAATGGAATGGGCAGCCCATGAAACCCAAAGTAGTTACTATATTTATTTAGATAATCTCAGCATTTAATCCATTCTCCTATATCGATAAAAAAATCTTTAAGCACTGTAGCAGCAGTCTCATCATTTATTTTGTACATGGAAACATAAGCTGCTTCTACCACATGTAAATATATAACATCAAATTATGCTTTTCATCTCTTCACAGTTTTTCTTTATATATAATGATAAAATGAGTATCTTATATTTTCATTTTAATAGTTTGGAGAATAAGTTCTTTTTGCTGTATTACCTGCAAAAATATTTATTATAAGAGTAAAAAGTAATCTTGAACATTTGTAAGGAG
The DNA here is from genome assembly GCF_046562875.1 of Panthera onca. NCBI lineage: Eukaryota > Metazoa > Chordata > Mammalia > Carnivora > Felidae > Panthera > Panthera onca. The sequence goes on from NC_138342.1 coordinate 88,840,560, forward strand.
ATGTCAAAATATTTGTGTGTGTGTATAGTTTTATTTCAACAAAGCAATTTTTACATTTTTAACATTTAGAACTGAGCATCATCTTTCCTTTCCAGTGAAACAAAAAGAAAATTTAAAAACAAACAAGAATAGGGGCGCCTGGGTGGCTCAGTCAGTTAAGCATCTGACTTCAGCTCAGGTCATGATCTCACAATTTGTGAGTTCAAGCCCCACATTGGGCTCTGTGCTGACAGCTTGGAACCTGGAGACTGCTTTGGATTGTGTGTGTGTGTGTGTCTCTCTCTGCCCCTCTCCTGCTCATGCTTTGTCTTTCTCTGTCTCTTAAAAATAAATAAATGTTTAAAAGAATTTTAAAAAAATTAACAGGAATAGAGAATGTCAATTCCAAATAAGATCCTACAGATTCTGCTGATTCTCCCATTGAGTGTGAGGGCTCAAGTCATCATTAGGAGAGAATGTTGTTTTAAAAGTATCCTCTTCAACTGCAGGGATATCTGTTAAAAATCACAACTAAACATGCCAAAGGAGAAGGCATGTTAGGAAATGTCAAATGCTTTATTTTACAAATCAAAAATATAAACTTCTCATGTCATAAAAATAAAGTATATGTTAAAAGTAAGTGTTAAAATACACTAGAAATCTCTCTGGATAATTTATTTCATATTTTAGCTATGTAATTTTTTTTTTTTTTTTTTTTTTTCTTCTCCTCAATAGGAGAGCCTGACAAGGAGCTAAATCCTAAGAAGAAGATTTGGGAGCAGATCCAGCCAGATCTCTGCACTAATGATGAGTGTGTGGCTACATACAAAGGAGTTCCCTTTGAGGTGAAAGGGAAGGGAGTGTGTAGGGCTCAAACTATGACCAACAGTGGAATAAAATAAAATAAAATAAAATACTCATTTACTGAAATACATTGGAGAAAACTTTAATAACAATAAAAAGAAATATATTTGTCACTTGTGCCTAAAATATAACTGGCTTTTTTATGTTATTTCTCTTCTAGACTTGACTAGTCTTTTAATCAGGTATATATTATTTTCAGTCAGTTAAAGAAACACTACATTTTTACTTACAATTTTTGCTCCTGTATAATGTAGGAAAGAAATCAACTATGTTTTGTGATTGTTTATTTTTTAGCAGGGATGTTGGTTAGCAGATTATTTTTCTTGATACATTTAAATAACTTGAACTAGATGAACATTTAGTTTCCTGTTTGTAGGCACATGGTACATGAAATTTTAAGCCTTTGGATTTTTAGTATATTGTGTGTCTGTATTATAAATATCCTCTCCTCTTCAAAAGTGACAAGTTGGAATTTTTGTCAGTTTTATTAATTAATCATATTGTAATAATATTGAAAATGGCCAAGTAGAGAGCCAAACATCATAAAAGCTAGGAGATGTGGTACTTCAACATTATTGCTGTTGCTTACCAAAGTAATCAGACCTGTAAAGGTGACTTTTTTTAAGAGTGAAATTTTCAGTTGTATACTGAACTTTCTTTCCATTTGACAAAATAATTAGTAATAAATTTCAACTAACTATAAAGAATAAACATTTTGCAAAGTGTTGCCGATACACTTTCCAATAAATTGATGTAAAAGCAGCAGTCTAAATTTTTTAGTCTAGGTGATTATAAAGATTCTTTGGGTACCTAATACAAGATTATTTATAGATTGTTACTTTTAGAAGAGTATTTAAGATCAATATATTTTGCTTTTTCATGTACCATCACACTGTCGGTATGTTAAAAGAAATTGTTACCAAAGTTAACATATATATGTATTAAGGTGTCAAATGCCTATTTTCACTCATCTTACAGATATTGTAGGAACAATGAAAATTAACTTAGGAATTATGAGCTTTCAAGTTCACCAGCCTTGAGATGATGACTGATGAGGGCTACCAAAAAGAAATGCATCTCTGGAGGTAGGAGTATAGATATTGTTTGAAAAAAAAATCATACATACAATATCTAGCTGCTTATAGTCTCTAATCAGAAAGAGAGGCAAAATAAATTTAAAACAACCCTGCATGCCAGCTTATGAAAGGTATAATTAAATTTCATTTATTTAAGTCCATAGAGTTCTGGTAGGCCAGTTTTATCTTCTTGCTGAAAAACCAAATATTAACAGAGCATCAATAGCAACAATTGACAAGTAAACACAAATGAAACTCAAAAGTTATTTTGTACTCAGGATAAGTTATTCTTTTGGAAATAAGACTGTGATAAAATCTTTCGTGATTCTGTATTTTCTAATTTTTCCCAATTAAATTTCTTTAAATATTCTAATATAAATTAAAGAATGTTTCAACTACTTAGATAATTGAAATATTTATTCCCAGGTTTTAAAATTACATAAAACATTAATCAAGTCATCAATGTAGCCCCATTATTAGTCATTGTTTTTACAGGAAAAAGAATTCTATTTTATTTGTCTCACTGGGATAAGAGAGCTCTTACGGAATCAACAACAACAAAAATGGCATTGGTAGTGAACTGTACATAAACCTTTTGGCTTCTGACTAGTATTCAGCCCTTTAAGGATTTCAACGGTAGAAGATAGTGTTAGGTCACAGCCTAAACAGTTGGTGCCTTTCAGCCTCTATTTAAACCAGAAAAAAATAAATCAATGAAGTTGACCCAATCACATGATGCTTTCTTAAGCAAGATTGGCCCACTATCTTACAGTGAATATTGGGAGTACTAACTTTTCTTATATTTAGAAATTCCATGTGTATTATTGCTTTGAGATTAGTCATTTTCAGGGCATGTTGATTTTAATATAAAATTGAAAATTTTTTCTCTGCCTTGCTTTCACTAAAAGCATTAGGTACTCTAGGATACAAGAATAAGTGCCCACCAAACAGATAATTTATCATTGCTTTTTAAAAATATGTAAATTTCTATTTAGACTATCTACAGAATATTCAAAGTAACTCATTGAAGTTTAATAAGAAGCATGTCAGCAAGACAGAGGGTGTGGATAAGACTGTGTCAAGCAACATTAGTGAGTTTAACCAGGTCCCAGAGTCTTGGCCTTGGCTTTGCAGGTCCAAAAGCCTGCATTTGTAGATGACTGTCAGAGATGCTAAGATATCCAAAGAGCTTAGTATTGGTTTTGACACCAGATTATCTAGTTTTGATTTCTGGCTCTACAACTTAAATGCATATGTAAGCTAGGGTAACTGTTTAGCCTTTATGTACTTTATTCCCCTTGTTTAAGATGGGTGAAGTACTTACCTTAGAGTTGTAAAGAGTGTGGGAGTTTAGTACCTAGAGTACTTAAGACAGTTCCTAGAATATAATAGATACATATCATGTTGATATTAGTTTATAATAGAGATATTCCTTTTCCAGAAACTAGTGTTCTTGAGATTTCCTGAGAAGTTAAATTCTTGTTCAGAACGTTACTCAGTGTATATGAATTGAGCAGAGTATCTTAAGGAATATTTCATACAGACTGAGGTCCTGTTTTTTAACAGACTCTATTATTTTTTTGTACCAGATATAGTATCTGTTACCTTGCTGGAGATGTTCATTACTACATTACTGAAAATTTCCAACTGAAATTGATATGCCCCCTGAAAACAAACCACCAGAGTCCAGAGTCAAAGCCAAGCGGCAAGGGTCGTTTATTGCAGGTTCGAACCCGGTCCTCCGTGCACTCATTGCTGGTGACACTAAGAGGCCCCGAGTGAGAATCTTACAGCTTCTTTTATAGACAGGCACAAACAAGTTAGGGATTTTTTTTGCGGTTACAGAGCTGTTATTGGTTGACATTTAAATTTGAACACTCAGCAGAACTTGATTGGTTCCCGCCTTTAGGTCAGACCACAACTGGGCACGCCCTGGCTGGTCCCGGGAACGGCAAGTGGGGGGGGGGGGGGGGGGGGGAGGAGGTCTTTTCTTTGCAGTTGTGAGTACACCTGGTAATTTTTCTCTTAGTCTCTCAAAATCTGTTGTTTAGATATTTAGATACCATTCATGTTCATTGATGCCCTTTGGTGTAATATTAATGATAAAGTTTTAAATAGTTTTGCAATTTTCTTATACTAGGAAGACAATATTTCTCACTATTGTGTTTTAGTTTATTATAAATAGAAGCAATTCTCTTTTCAAGTTCTTGGTCAGTGGGGAAGCATATCACTATTGCGTGTAACAGGAACATTAAAAGGATATGAGTATACCTCAGCTTTCCAGGGAAATTATATGTTGTATCTTTAAAAATATAAAAATATCAGAAGTGCTCAATACTAAGGGTATACTTTAGCCACATAAACTGTGACACTCTGAGCATTATGCAACAATGTAAAAAACTAAAACTTTATCACCAAAATACCAAATAAAAACTATGGAGGAAAATTAATGTAACTCAACTAACAATAATATTGCAAATTACTGTTCTGTGGAGAAACCTTTACTCTCCAAAATTTCAATTAAGGAATAAACCATGCCCTTTCCTAACAAAAGTTGGGGGAGGGGAGTATATTCATATTTCTCTGCTATTATGGATTTTTATTATAGAATTATTATTAAGATATTTAGTGCTTTATAGCTAACAAAATAGTTTCACACATCTTATCTGTTTCTTAACTCTATAGAGGTAGACCAGCCATTTCATTTTACCCTAAAGAACCAACAGAAAAGTTAAATAAATGCCTGTGCTTAGTGTAACTAGCTGAAACCTAGATCATCTTCCAGCTTTTAACTAATCCTGTGCTCTTCTCCATTACAATATACTACCTTATGTGTCACTTAAATGCCCTGTGGTTTCTTGTATTTGCATGAGAAACAACTTTTCTTCTGTTTAAACCTTAGGAAAAGATAGTAGTAGTAGTTCATGTAAGGAGATTAGGGTGACTCCTTTAGTGGAGTATTTAAGAGTTTCTAAAGAGAGAAGTGAGATCATTCATTTAACATTGCTTTGGAGTGGTTGGTTACAAAGATAATTTACCAACTTTCTTCTTTTTGTTGCAGAAGTTCTTAGGAAGAATCTCTTGGTAAAACAAGGCTGCTTCTGCTGGTAGCAGTTGGCTTGATTCTATGAATAGTGTACTGTTGAGGGCACTGATCCTGACTGGCCATCCCAAAAGCCAACCTATGAGAGAAGTCACTAAGTTCTGATAGATAGATAGATAGATAGATAGATAGATAGATAGATAGATAGATATAAGTAATATTTAATTATTTAATCCAGGAGCAACTCTATAGTTACACCTCATTTGCAGTACTGTTTGGATGATAATCCCAAAATTTGCAGTGATAATGACAAGAAGGAAGGTAACTGATGGCTAATATACCTCTATACAAAACCAGACATTCAGATACCAACTTGTGGGAATGAAAAAGAGTGGCTTACACATTCTTGCTTACTGCACTTTTTATAGTTCTGGTTTTTCCTTTGGATAAATCTTGGCAGAGATAATTCATAGGGGTATAACTCCAAAAAAAATTTGGAAAAAGGACCCAGAACACTGAAATAATTGCTGGTTTGAAAGTGAGCCATCTGGAATTTCAGAGTGTGAATTAATTATTGTATATTATATTTTTTCACCCTTATGTATTCCCTTGTTTATTTTTTTTCCTTCCCCTTCCTTACTCCCACCCCCCGCCTAGCATACACTATTCCCAATTCTCTGGATTTTTTAGTAAAATATGTGTGTAAGTGTTATTTTATGTCTCCATCAACATCATTTCCTATCTGGCAGGCTATTGTCCTTAGCAACAGCAGCAGAAACAAGCCTGGGACTCAATAATTGTAAGAAAAAAGAATAATCCTTTTTAATGAAGGAGCTAACTGCTCTTCCTTGCCTTTCCCATTGCTACATAATACCTGAAGAATTGTTCAAATAGCAATTATTAATGTCTGCTCATTTCTGCAGTGGCATTTTTGTGAAGAGCCTTCGTATCAAGGTTGCTCTTAACAGTTTGACATTTGTTTTTGTAAATTGCCTCATTAGAATATTATACATCCCAGTAGAGAAAAGCTCTCAATACATAACATCCACTTAACTTTTCAGCTCTAAGATTGCATATTTGGCTGATACTTGTTAGTTTAAAACCCATTCAACTTTTTACACCTGGGGAATGTGTGGAAAGAACAGTATAGGAGTTATCCAAAATCAACACCACAATTTGATTTCTCTTTGAAAAAGATTTAAGAAAAATACAAAGTAAAAGTCACTTTTAGAGGTTAACAAAAGAGAATAATAATGTTGGTAAAAATAACCTTTTTCTAAAACTTCAGTTGTCATATGAAAAGATAACATTTTCTCTTAAAACAGCACATAAATGGAAAACAAAAACTTCAGGTGCTTATGAATACATTTATTTTTAAAAATAAGGTTTGAAGATTTGGGGAATAGCTATGTCATTTAAAAACATTGGCCTTTTATAAAGAATATACCTGAATGTGCCTGAGGCACATTGGTAATATGCCTGAAACACAGTAGAACAGAAAATCTAAACAAATTCTTAATGAAAAATATGGCAGAGTATAAACATAAGTAAAAGCAAATCTGAAATTGCTAATTGAGGTAATCTATTTAGAAGAATAAACCTAGTAAAGGTCAGAGCTAATGAGTATTAGGGGTGAATCACCAATGTCCCAAGATGGTATGTGCTAATGAGACTCTAAACTCAGCTACACAAAAATATCAAGTATACCATCTTCCAGTCCTCTAAAATGTTCAAAACTTTCAAATACAAAGTTTGGTAGAGAATTTTGTCTTCCAGGTGAGAATAGCATATAGTTTGGGCCTCTGAAGGGACATGAGGGAAGATTGCAAATTATGCACTAATGGGATAGGTGGCAGGACACCAAAGATGAACTTTCTGGATATCATTTCTTTTACGTAGAGCTAATTTTGGTCACATGGTTCTTTTGTGACAAGTTGTAATTATCTCCAGTTATGATTAGTTTATTCAATGGATACACATGCACTGTCATCCAAAAAAAAAAAAAAAGCTAAACAACCCAACTTCAAGTAGAGTACAGCACAGCAACAAGATGTTCACTGTGGTGTCTCACCATACTTTTGATTCAACTACCCCACTACCAACTAACAACTTACTTCTGTACATGCACTATGCTGATTATTATGAGGAGTTAGAATTGCTGCTGCATAAGAGCACATGGAAGAACAAGTCTGGAGTTTAATGCCTCTTGGATACTGTACTAGAATTAAGAGTATATTAGGGAAAACACACTGACAAGAAAGATGAGGAAAGATGGAAACAGTGGTGAGCAATGGACCTTCTAATATTTGTATATTAAGTTGAAAGAGAAAATGATAAATTACCAGGAATGGTCAATGTAATTGGTAAGAAAGTACTTTTGAACAGAAGGGGCAATCTGTCAGGAAAATCTTGAATTAAATGTCTTAGCAAAATCTGGTAATAGGGGGAAAGGAGAAGCATTCCAAAGCCCTCTTTCCTAGGTAGGACATGGGAAGGAGATAAGGATAGGGAGAAAATGAAAGTGTTCTACAGGTCTTACCTTAGTTGGTGAGGGCATAATGCTCTATGGAAAGAAAGTTCTTAGGGAAGTAGTTGTTACCTTGTCAAACAAATAGTGCTTGATTCTGAATTCAGAAATAAGGAAATAATCCTTAATGCATATCAGAGTAGAACTTTGAAATTATCAAGGATCAGCAAAACTGATTTGGTAAAGGAAAAGAAAACTGCAAGAAATACAGTAATATAAAATAATTAAACATAAAGTATGATGGAGAAACATCCAATATGCTTACATGGGAGAATTTAATATCACAAAATATTTTTCATAACACAAGTTTTTTTTAATTAGGAAAAATCTAAAAAATACATAAATGAATGCCTGAGAATATCTAGCAAAATATTTTCAAATAAGAGAAACTTGTTCTAGATATCAAGGAATGATACAGAGCCATTTTAATTAAATCATTCTGGTATCGGCGGTGTAAAATAGATAACAGAAAGAAATAAGAATCCAGAATAGATCCAGAAATAAAGGAGATATCTTTCTCTCTATATATCTACCTACCTCAGTCTGTCTATCTTCAGTAGGAAAAGGATGAATTATTTAGTAAACTAGAGAAAGTATAATTGATTACCCATCTGCAAGAAATGAAACTAAAACCACATCTTGTATCAAATACATAGAAGTATATGAGTATAAGAAAATTCACAAATTTAGTTTGGCATAAATTCTCATGAAGTTAAGGGATAAATAATAGAAGGGAAAAAATAGCAATGTGAAAGACAGATGGAAGACTAATATCCGTAGTGTACAGAGAGCTCTTCTATTTTGCCAAGCAGGGAGTGTTAAAAAAAATATTCAGTGACACTTGTTAAAGATGATAAGGCAGACTTTATTCAGGACTGTGTAGATAGGTATAAGTACTACTGCAGTGGGATGTTAGAGTCGGGAGACAGATTGGATTCAACTCCAGATATTGCACAGCCAAGTGTGAGAATTGACAAGGATATGAATTTACACCCCAAGGAGCAGGGTGGGGAATCAGTGGTCACTTTGGAGTTGATGGAGGATGAGGAACCTGATCAGATACTGAGGGTCGAGGGTTCTGGTTTAACTAATGTATCAGAATTTTTGCTAAGACTAGATTTTACAAGGAAATGCACAGGCGGGCCTAGAAGACGTTTAAGCCTGACTAGAGTTTTGGTCAAGCAAAGAATCATTATAAGAAGTAATCCAATAGGAAAATGATAAAAAGGATAATGTGAAGAGGCAATTCATAGAGGAGCAAATCTAAATGAGCAGCGTGCTTATAAAGATAGTCTAATTGAATAGTAGTTTGGGAAATGCAAATTAAGGTAAGATAATTTAACATTTATCAAACTGGTGTTAGCAGTAGGTATTTAAGGTGATAACACCAACTGATGACAAAAATATAGGAAAGGGTACTCAAATGTTGGTGTAAATAAAGTTTGTGACACTATGAAAAGAAACTGGGTAAGATATATTGAAATTGAAAGGTATGTATACCTCAACCCAGAAACTCCACTCTTGGAAATATAACTTACAGGAAAACGTCAATCTTATGCACACACACACACACACACACACACACACGAATAGTTGTCAGAGCATGACTCTTGGTGACAAAAACTGGAGTGCACGTCAATAGAGGAGTAGTTGTACAAATTGTTATAAATACACTGAAATGTAAAAAGGGATGAATTTAAGCTACTTTTTAGAGTTGGAGGAATTTTTATGAGGTTGTATTAAGTGAAAAAAAGATGTTGTAGAGAGAATAATATGAAATGTTTTTTAAAAAGGCAAAAGTCCTCCATGTGTTTGTGTGTACTCCATGTGTGATTACTTGGACTAGCAGAAAAATATGAATGGTGCTCTTTGTTGACATGAACTCTCTCTAATTGGCTGATGTGCATGAAGAGGAGAGATGGAAGGAGGAGAGAGGTAAAAGCGGACCAAGAAAGCAGAGCAGAAGACTACTAAAAGAAAGTCAAATATGTCATATCACATTTAGGGAGTTATATAAATGTACATATGTTTATATATATATATGTGTGTGTGTGTGTGTGTGTGTGTGTTTGTACACACACAAATATAAAACATAATTTAGGGGAAAACATCACAGAAGTCTTCCTCTTTGAAACTGGAGGCACCTTTCCTGTATTAATCAGGTTGGCCTCAGAGGTCTTGAACCCCTGAATGTTCTCCACAACCTATCTTTCCTGAAACTAGTATTATTTATATCCTAGAAGAGTTAGCTGATGTCACATGAATGAAAGATATGAAGGACTTAATACCTGAATTTTCCACTCCCTTCGCCACTCACTTCAGTTTCAGCTTCGCAGCCTCAAATCTCATTATCTGTCACGAAGAGAGCAACCCCTGGGGAAGTGTCAATTCCTATTTAGTTCTTAAACTCAGCCCCATTGTTGGGCCCTGCAGAGAAATAGAGATACTGTTTCAAGTTGGAATTTGAATTATGCTTTCACATAGAAGCATTTTACAAATTTTGGTGTTAGGCTTTCTAATACCATTTGTGCTAGAGTTCAGGTAAAATTAAGCATTAAGTAGGCTTATGAGGACTAGTCTGGGAGGATAATCATGAGCTACAATCCTGTTTCTAATAGGAAATACAGTGAATTGCACACTTAAAACAACTTACAAATTAATTTCGTGAGGTCAAACTGTTTGTAAATTGGAAACTATTTTAGTGAAAGTTTTATAAATTATAAAGCTCATATACCAATGTTAAACATGAGGATGATCCAATTTTGATTTGGTGATAGACTTGGCTATGATTGACTAGAATTATTTTCCTTCAGTCCTCTCTGCTGCCTTTTAGACCATCGTCTCTATTAAGCCAACATGACCAACTTTAAAAGGTAGAGGAGGCCTCTTTTTAAGTCCAGGCTTTATTCTTATTTGGTTATTACAGTAATATTGTTACCCTTGTTTGTGCTGCAGGGCTTGGCTCTGAATTTTTACCTATATTTCCAACCCTAAATACGAACCACAGGTTATAAAAAAGTGGAAAAGAAAGTTAACATTTATTGAGCATCATTATAGTAACTATCCATTAGATATTCCAAATGAGGCCTTTCACAGGATTAAATAATTTTCGTTGTCTAGCATCAAGTAATTGGTGGAACTAGTTTTTAAAATATAGATAATTGATTCATCTTAAATTTCATTCAAATATATATACTAAACAGTTCATGAATCAAAAGTGTTTATTGAATTTTTACAACGTGAGTACTCAAACCAACCTCCAGATCAAAAAACTAAATATTACCAGACTCTCAGAAGCTGCCCAGTGCATGCTCACCGTCCCCTCCCCAAGAGTGACCTCTCCTAACATCAGAGTAGTTTATATTACATCAGTTTTGACTGTTTTTGAACTTTATACAAATGGAATAATATAGTATATACTATTTCATTCAATTTTATGTTTGGACAATTAGTATTGTTACATGTGGTTGTAGTTTGCTCATTCTCATTATTATATAAATACTCCATCGAATATACCTCAATTTGCTTATCTATATTCCTGTTAATGGACTTTTGGATAATTACTGGTAGCTATTTGGCTATTATGAATAGTACTACCAAGAGCATTCTTGTACATACATGTCTTTTAGTGTACAAATCTACACATTTCTGCTGGATATATAATTATAGGTCAATTGCTGTATCATAGGATTTGCATTAGAAGTCTTGTTTCCTTTAATTTCTTTTTAACAGCCAAACAGTTGTCCAAAGTGGTTATACCAATGTACACTGTCAGTAGCAGGCTATGAGAATTCTGACAGTCCTCAACCATTCTGACAAAGGCACTTTTGAAACAAGGTTTCTGACTCTAAAGCCCAAAGCTCTTTTCCCTTTATCTAAATTTTATTTAAAGGTAAGAACTTGGTAACAATTTTCTTTTATAAATTCCATGATTCTTTCTAAGATTTTTATTCTTTGTTCATTAAGTGAGTTTCCTTTTTTATACTGGAAAATATATCTGTGCTGTACAGAATTTAGCAGTGTTAGCAGTGTATCGGAGGCCTCATGCAAGTATTTATCTTCACTGAACCCAGCCTCTTCTATTTTTTCTGCATGGGTGAAAAGAATGGCAGTGTAATTCTTCCAAGCATGTCCTAGAAGTTCCTGAAAGAGAGAGAAAGTTAAATGGCTATTTGTCTTGGCCTATATTCCTCAAACACAAGCAAAGGAGTTACGGTCCAACATAGGCAACAGATCTGGATGTCATTATGTTACTAAAAATTGATATATGCAATGGAAAGTGAAGATGGGGTCAAATAATGTAAGTAAATGGATAGAGATGGGTGGATTTTGTTAAAAAAAAAGGCTTTAATTCTCCATTTCATTTTGCTCTTACAATTTATGTATACACAATTTCAGAACTGCATGTTATTAATGCTGCATATGATACAATTACATTTATAACATTCAGCAATAATTTCTACTTGCCTGCCAACCTAGAGCTGTTAGAACCACTGAATTCCTTTAAGTCAGAGGACTTGGGCCAAGGGAATTGTCGTATTCTTTTTGTAGAAATGTTGTGTTACCATGATAACCAAAAGTGTCTTCTAAGGATTTGTAATTATATAATCTGGTTACAATCTATTGATTAGTCAGATGTCATACAATGGAAAAGTTAAGATCAAATTACATTTAGTGATTTGAAACAGCTACAAAATATTGTGATTCACTCGCATCCTCTTCACTTCACATGCTTAGAATCAAGTCCAGTTTATCAAATGACTTCCTCTACTGTGGTTGAAAAACATTGAAGACTGGTGTTCCTTTGTTTAGTGATATATGGAAGTTGGTTATATAATAAATTCTTGTTTGGTGAAAATAAGCTGATGTAAAGCAGAAATGCCAGCATGTGGCAAATTGTTCATACAATATGGAAGGTGTCTAGGAATAACCATTTAACTTTTTAAAATATTTACAAAGTTATATGAAATCATGGCATTGTGAAAGTAAAATGACATTCCATTCATTCCAAATATTCTCATTATCAAAATATTTTCAAATCTGCTACCAGTTTATAATAGCAGTTTGGAATTTAGATCCTCACCATCATCTCAAATAGAAAGTTTATTAGGGTTTTATTTATTTTTGAGTTTTTGGAAAGATATAAAATACTTAGGAATGAACATAACAAGAAATATCCAGGACCTCTAGTAATCAGAAGAAGGAAGGAAGAACAACTACTATTTAGTGCTAGATATTATGCTAGGTACTTTACATGCTTTATTTATTTTGAAATTCAACATAATGCTTTGTGGAAGATACTAGTATTATTTCCATTAAATATGGAGAAACTGATGTATAGAGAGGTTGAATACAAATCCATAGAGGGATATCAGGACAAACTGGTTTAAAAATTCTTGAGAAAATTGAAAGATGGTTTGGGAAACTATTTTCAATGTATGTAACAAATACTGGATTGGTATTTATAAGACTGAAAAACTGCAAATGAAAGGAAGAGAGAAAAGGGGAGAAGGAAAGGAAGGAAGGGAGGAGGAAGGGAATAAGGAGTCAAGACATGTAAATAATAGAAAATATGGCAACTGTGGGACAATATATTTAAACATCTTGAGACCACGGTTACCAACTAAATTCCTGGTACAGTCTGGCATTTATCAGACTATTTGTTTACACATTTATCTCTCTAACTTGACCAGTAGCTTTTGGAAGGCAGAGTCTATGCCTTACTATGTAAGTCAAAGCTTTGGCACATTGTAAACTCTCACTAGATATTGGTTGGATTAATTTGGAATGTAGACCTCACTGTCATCTCAAATAGAAGGTTTAGGGTTTTATTTATTTGTTTTGAGTCTTTAGTTTTGAAGTTTAATCTTTGGGACATAAAATGGTACTTTCCTATAAAATTTCTCTTCTGTAGTTCTCGTGGGTTTGCATGTAGTCTGCATTTTGTGTTTTAAATTCAGAAACACTTTTCTCAGTGAGTAAGTCCAAAATTTTCCTCATATCTGTTTAAAATTTGTCTATACCATAGAATAATTATATATATCTAGTTCTAAAAATGCCCTGCTTGAAGAAAATCTGAATTGAAATTTTAAGATCAGTACATTCAATGAATAATTACTTTTAACAGATTCTAAACTTTACAAAAGGATTTTTAAAAAAGTACTTTAGTTGGCATATTCTTATGTGCCTTCAGAACACAAATTAGCAAAATCTTAACTAACCTAACTTGTAAAAAGGATAATTCTTGTGTAAATCTAATATATGTGTAATTTCAAGATCACATTTTACCTAAAAGTGACATAGCAAAATTTGTCATATTCAGTATGTTGTAACATGTTCCTTGTGAGAGAAGATCAAAGCATTGCAAAATAAACTAGTGTTGTGAGTTGAATTGTGTACCCACCCCCCTCCAAATTCATATGTTGAAATCCTAAACCTCAGAATGTGACTTTATTTGACAATAGGGTCATTGTGAGTGGGCCTCTAATCCAATGTGATTGGTGTCCTTATAAAACAGCAATTTGGACAAAGATAAGAATAAAGGGAAAATGCCATGTAAACATAAAGACAGTCATCCATAAGCCAAGGACAGAACTCTTGGATAGATTCTTTACTTATAGCCTTCAGAAGGAACTAACCCTGCTAACATTCATTTCAGACTTCTAGCCTCCAAATTTATTGAAAGACAATAAATTTCTGTTACTTAAAAGCCACCCAGGTAGTGCAGCCTTGTTACAACAGCCCTAGCAAATTAATACAAATGGCTGAAAAATTAATGAAGTGCTAAATAGATTTAGATTCTGGGAATAAAAAGATTCTTGGGTTATTTACATCAGAACTGCTTGGGATGCTTGCTAAAAATGCATCAGAATCTTTAGGGATGGATCCTGGGAATTTGAACTTTAAAAAGAATTCTAGGTGATTTATTCCTTCTGCAAATAGTTATTGGGGGTTTGCTTTGTTCCAGGGACAAAGAGTGGACCATGACAGATAAACTTTCTGCTTATGTCTAGTGGAGAATTGTTTGTACTACCTAAACTTAAAACTGAGGAAGAGGGGCAGGCAGGAAAGAAAATACTTTCAATTTGGTTTAATTGCAGGTATTGTGATAGAAAATATATTGGTGCTTTAGAGGCAGACATTTAGCCCAATTTGGGGTGGAGGTGGAAAGTGAGCGTTAGAGGAAGGGATCAGCATGAGTTTCTAGCATGTGATGATGCCTTGAGTGTAGGCATCAAGAAGAGAGTTATCAGACTGTGAAGACACACCAAGTAAAGAGACTGATTGAGCATTATTGGGAATTGTATAGTATTGGGCCTTTATTTCTATAAAGTGTAATTATTAATCCTTGAATGTTCTTATCTCTGAAAGTTTCTCAAATTTAGAGCCAGTTCTGATATTCACCAAGTACATGATTGATGTGTTTATATTGATTGTTATGATATTGAAATGTTTAATTCAAGTTAATAAATAGACACCTTAACCTCTTGAGTGCTACCCCCAGGCCTACCCTCTGGGTGTTGGTTGATGCATGAACCACATTTATCATTAAATATTTTTAAAACATCACTATAATAAAAATTCATGCTAAATAAACTGTTTGGCTCAAGTGATCCCTTCCTGAGTTATATAATATGGAATTCTTCTCTTGCTGGTTAGTACTTACTACATTAAATGGTATAACTTTCACGGTATGTCTTTAGTTCCTGATTTTCTGGGTTGTAACGTTAACACATTCTGTTTTTGTCTCCACCAGACATTTCCTATACTTTAAACTATAATAACATTCAGGAAAAATGAGTTAAACCACCTAAGGAAAATGGATCTATAAGTGCGACACCACTTAAAAGTCCATGTGTTCAACCACTCAGAAGTTTTTACATGTTGATAATTATTTATGAAAGGATGCTCATGTCCTAAACTGTGAGAGAAATTGCACTTTTGAGTTACTGCCAAAAATAGAAGGGAATGGTTGATTTAGCTTATAATCTTTAGATTGATTTTTGGCTGCAAAATAGTTGACTATTTGAAAGTAGTGTCGCTTGGTGTATAGTCATCGTGTTAGTGGCCAAACGTGTTCTCTGTGGACCCAGAGAAAGAATAATCACAGTTGATTGATACCTCACATAAAAATCCAAGAGCAAGATAAGTTAATGTAAGTTATCTGGTGTTAATAATTTAAATATAGTACTAAGCTAGATGGAAATGTTACAATCAATCATGAATTGTTTGGTTTCAGAGTGCTAATGGGTATGAGTCCATCTAGTCCTTTTGGGACAACTAGTTAGGATATAAACTTTGTTTTCCAGGAATTATGTTCATTTTCCCAGGACCTCACCAGCCCTGCCCCATTTGTTTGTGGTTGATGAAATCATAGCATCTGGACTTTTTCGGGGGGAAATTTTAAAAAGCCAACTATTACATCAACTGAGAGAAAAATTATCATGGAACAGGAGGACAATAAGGACCATTCTTTATATTTCATACTATTCCCTTACTCTCATCCCACTTAAAGCACCACATTACCTTCTCAGAGAACTGAATGATAAGACGTTGTTAGATGCAGAGAATATTCAGCCTTAGAGATCATGTGTCCAAATTGCCTTATTTTACAGATGAGGATATTGTGGACTTTTGATGTTAAATGACTTTGCCAAAGCCGCACAGCTGATTGTTGGCAGGCCTGGGCCTGTGACAGAGGTCCCCTCACTGCCAGGCCCATGTCTTTTCCACTAAATTAGAGCTTCTCACTTTAACCTTAGTAAGCCAGTGAATTTTCTTCCCAGATTTTTTTTCTAAATTAATAAGGAAATTCTTATACATCAGGGCTGTGTATGCTTGATTTCACTCTGATTTTCTTCTGAAATCTATCAAGAAAATCCCAAAGAAGGCTACAAATAACATGTCCTAATTTTAGCATAAGACAGATACTAACAAAATTATGACCATAGCTGACATTTGGTGTGCACTTGCCTTGTGCTAGTGTCTGAGTTAATTTACTGTTATAATATGAAATTAGTCCTGAAAATAACCCAGTAAAGGAGACACTGCTGTTTTCCCACTTTACCAATTAAGAGATTGAAATCTAGAGAAATTACTTGCCCAAGGTCACAAAAAAAGTAAGCCGAAACTTGAACACAAGTATATCTTACTATAGAACCTGTTCTCTTAACCTCTATAATAGGTTGCTCATATCTAGTAATTCATTTGAATAAGGACTCATTATAATTTGTGTAGTGACAGTAATAAAAAGTGATAACAATGGTAGTAATTTTCTGCAAACCTACTGTAAGGCACAATGCCAAGCACATTATATTCATTAAATATAACCCAAAAAATTTTAACATAGGTAAAATTATCCCCATTTTATAAGTGAGGAAATGAAGCCAAGAAACTCTTAGTAACATTTTTAGTCATATATCTACAATTGTAACAAGGCTTATTTTTCAACTAAATGGTATTAAACAACTAAGCCCATTATGTTTGTTAAGTATTTTCAGGCCTTGCACTGGCCTTCCACACCTATAACATCAACATTTGAGTTGTTCAGTCTAAATCAAAAATACATGCTTGAAACCTGATTGTATATAGTAATAACACATGATGCCCTGATGGTGGAAAGAATTTGGATTTTAGTCAATTCCTGGATTCAATTCCTTGTGCAGTTTGGCTGCTTGCTAGAACTTTTCTTAAGGTAACTTTATTCTGTATTCTCTGATTCATTACTTGTGGATTTTTAAATAACATTCAAGTGATAGTCAGATAATATTTAGATGAATCATTCCCTTTATTTCCCAGTTTCGGAGAGATGACTCACTGACATCTCCACCATTTTGCTATAAATTACGAAGACCTAACATAAATAAAGAAAAAGGGATCATTTGGGGAAATGTTTCATTTGTCATAGCTGGCAGCCTATAAGCCCTCTAAAAAATATTAAGAGCACAAATTAAAAGAGACATTTAAAGAGGGAATAGGGAGGTACAGGAAAGAAGAGGTTACTTTTCTGGCATTGGCGTTGTTGACTCCTTCCATGACAGGGAGCAGCACCCCCAGAAAGGAGGAGAGGAAAGGGGAGAAGGCAGATATTCCATTCCCCATTTTGCATAAACCAGGAAGAAAAAGCAGTCCAGGGTGTGTCTGGAACCAGAGGACCTTAACAACTCCTTGCTCCTTCCTAACAGCTGTTGGTCCTGTTGAATACTCAGACATTCTGCAGCTGCTCCCAATCTGTGAGCACATCCAGATGGCTGCCACCAGTTACTTAAGCACCTTCAGGAAGAAGGTCATAAACAGCCAGCTTGTGCATAGGCGATCTTCAACCAAAAATTATTATGGAAGCCCAGAATAGGACTGCAGTGCCTCCCAGGGGTCATGGGCCCCTCTGAAGATTACTAAAATCTTGGCTGCTGAGTTTTTCTGGGAGGGAAAAGATATTTATTTTAGAAAAAAAAAAAAATTCTGGATCTGAGTTTTACTCTAGCCTATCTCCTCCCTGCCTTTAAGTCATGACCTGGAGACTGGCTTAAGGAAGGCAGTGGTAGGAGAAGGTGGCTGTATGCCAGATACCTTTTCAAAGATGAGAGAGACATGTATGAATCAACTTCTCTTGTATAAAAAAATAGGGGATTACAGTAGTGTTCTATATCCTAAAACTGGAAAACAAAATCTGTTTTTAAAACATATGCCTTTTAAAATGCCCCTTTTGGCCAAGCATAGTACCAGCATAGAGAAAAATTTGGAGGCATAAGGAGAGAGGTTAGTTTTTGAGAAATATTCGTGCACTTACTGAATTTACTGAGTTACATCCACCTATACTTTAAGCCAAATATTTATTTAATGGCAGCTTTAAATGAATTTTAAAACTTGTTTAAAAATTACACTGATGGTGGGGTGCCTAGGTGGCCCAATCAATTGAGCGTCTGACTTTCGATTTTGGTTCAGGTGATGATCTCGTGGTTGGTGGGTTTGAGCCCCACATCGAACTCTGTGCTGATAGTATGGAGTCTGCTTGATATTCTCTTGCTCTCACTCTCCCTTTGCCCCTCCCCTGCTCGCTCTCTCTCTCTCTCTCTCTCTCTCTCTCTCAAAATAAATAAATACACTTAAAAAAATTACACTGATGGAATAGCAACAGGTTTCTCCCCCATCTGGTTTCTACCAGAAATATTGTTTGACATGCAGGCTTTCATAGTTTAGGGGAGGTTTGTGGGTTTTCTTAGATTACACATTGTTTCTTAATTGCAATCATCTTCTCTACTTTTGTACAGCATGTCCTTGATTTTTCAGGAGTTGGATGATGAGGATTATTTTTTTATGCTCTTGTCACCCTATTTTTTTCCGCTAGTTTTTTGTGATATGTTTTTTTTTTCATTTTTAGAACCATGCAGTTACTAAAAAAAAAAATGTGTCATTTAGAACAATCTTATGCTTTTAGTAGTTAAAGGGAAGAAAATATTCCTTTGAAGCTAAGTATACTGTCTTTTTAAGTGTAACAAACCCTACATCATGATCAGAGAAATGTCTGCTCTCTATTCACCATGTAATTTACCTGTAGAGCTTCTAGTAATGATGAGTTCTCTTATCTCAATGACTAAGCAAGGCTACTGAGTAATGCTAGTCAAGTCCAGCAGTTAAATTTGGTTGGCCCCAGACTAGAGAATCAAGACACTGAATGGAATGGAGCAGCTCAATGAGCAGTTTCCAGGAATTGTTGGTTTTACATGGGCCTGGTTCATATATGTCTATACTGTATGCAAGTATTACTCCCTCCATCTCCTGGTTATAGCCATACCCAGAACCTCTCCCTATCTTCAGCTCCTCTCCTAGACTAGCTGAACAAGCTTCCAAGATAGTGACTTGTAATAAACAAACAAACGTGAATGGACCACTAGGCAAAGGTGGCATATGTTATTTATGTTCACACTGAGGTCCCTGTGGTCTTCTCTTGGCTATCATGGATCAGTTAGTGGCCCTACAGATGATGAGGCACACAAAGCATCTGAAATTCTTTATTTCTTTCCTAAAAAATAAAGCATAGATCTTCTGTGCATGTTTGCCATGATATAAGTCAGAGTGAAACCTCCTTTCCCCCTGTCCATACATTACACTACTTTGGCGCTGTCTTATATTTGTTTATTCATCTCTTCTAGACTGTAAGTTTTTTGAGGGCAGGGCTCATGTACTGTTCACTAATCATTAAGCTCTGTGCAGGTACCTAATACAGTTTGCAATGATTGAATCAGTGAATGAACACCCATTTGTTTGTGAACTGTAAGATACTGTCCCCTTAAAAAGGAGGGGTGTACCTCAGTTGGTTAAGTGTCCAACTCTTGGTTTTGACTCAGGTCACGATCCTATGGTCATGAGATCCAGCCCTGCACCAGACCGCTCCCCTCCCCAACCTGCTTAAGATTCTCTCTCCCTCTCTCACTCTGCCCCTCCCCGCTCCCTCTCTCTCTCTCTCTCAAAAAAAGAAAAAAAAAAAAAAAAAGAGATTGTCCCCTTGATATTAAATGGATGCAAGTCAGTATTTTAGTTTTAGTTTAGTAGTTCTTAAGCTTGGCTGTTTTTAAGAAATATATGGAAAATTTATGCAAATGCATATACCCAGGCTCTACTCTTGTGATTCTCTTTCAGTGGGGCTTGGATGAATATGCATTTTTAATGACAGCCCAGTTGATTCTGATGCAGATCGAGTGGAGACCACATTTACAAACTTATTCAGAGGTTAGTTAACCTCTGAAGTTAGCATCTTATTTTTTAGGGGGGTGGGTAGAGTCCTATGGCCCAGCTGCAAAATTACCAACCGAATTCCTCTAAAGGAAATTGTAAAAATGGTTCTTGGTGGGAAAGATCAAGTAATTTTTACAATTTCTATGTGACTAGCACTTGTTTTAAACTTGCTTTAAACTACTCTTTTAATCAAATTGTCATAGTTCTTTCCTGTTAGGATAATTGACCTTCAAATAGGAATAATGGCATTAGTGTAATTGCCTATTTTGTATTACCTGAATCATCTGGACTAAGTCAGATACTTCCTGTCCACAAAGAGGCATGTCTGCTCTTTGGACCAGCAGTGCAAGATGGAGACCCTCTTGCCCAAAGTGATGTGCCAGGGCCTCCTTGACCTCCTGTTTCACATGCTTCTTGGTCAGTCTGCTGTGTGGATAACCTGGAGTGTCCAACACCTGGATCTGCAGGGTTATCTCTTGCCCCCCTCGACGCATGAAGCCACAGAGGTGACAACTGCGGCCCAGACAGCAATCTTTGGTCACAGAACATGGAGAAAAGCTGCTGTGGAAGTCAGTGCTTCCCAAAAGAATGTTCCCAGCAGAACTTTTTCCACTCTGAGTCATGCCAAAGAGGGCCAAGTTGATGATCATCTTGTTAGAGTCTGTCATGTCTGTGGGTAAACAAAGGGTCAGCATAAGCAGTTAGACTTCTATACTCACCCAGTGTAAGGCATCTTACTTGGCCAGGGGCATTGCAGGTATTACCTTTGGTTTACTTAGCCCTCATTCATAGTGGCTAAAACACGGAGGAGTTCTCCACTTTAGTGGAGACAACACAGTGATAGAGGAAGATTGAAAGAATATTGGTAGTTTGCAACAGGAGAGGAGAGAGAAGTTTAATATAGATAAAGAAGAGAGGAGGAAGCAATAATTGTAGGAAAATGAGGGGGGAGAAACAAAATGCATGAAGATAATGTAAACCTGTTTAGGAGGAATATGTTAACTCATCAGTGTGGTAGGTGAGTCCATTTAGCAATGGGTGCTGATGTTTCTGACTTCATTAACAAGGCTAGCAGCAGTATTGAAAAATTAATCACTGTTGGAGGAGAAGTAGGAACAGAAGAGTGGAAGAAACAGATCCTTCCTGCCTTTTAACTAACATCCCATACTTCTCCACCTCCCCACCCCATGAATACACAAGTGGCATCTGCAAAAAATTATCTTTCCTGACTTCCTGAGTGTTTGTCCCCTATGAAACATGAATAATGTTAAAGATTTCTGTTTTTGTTTACTATTTTTTTACAACCAGGCAGCACTCTGATGAAAATGAGAACTGCTTGTAGTTTCTGTTATGAAATAATTAGTAAATCATTTCCATGGTCCACCATAGTAACTTACTGGCTTTTGAATAAAGGAAGTAAAGCCCAACACATTGTGTAGCTCAGTTAGGAGGGAGAATCTTGAGAGAATCTATTCCATTTAAACACCCCTAACATGGAGGTAATCTTCTGTGCAGAAATAAGCATTTTAAGGTCACTGATAATTTTCATTAGATCAGTAAAGCAGAGCTACAGGCCGATTGCCAAGTATACTCAATTGCTGATTCAGAAATAAGGACACTTAATATTGCATATTTATTACTTTTGCTTATAACTTGTATTTCTAATATTCAGTTTTATGTCCTTCTGGCCTTTCTTGTCCTCTAATGCCCCTCACCCCACCCTCCCTAGACTCTAATATGAACATTTTGAAGGAACCTCACACCCCCACACAAAATATACTCATTTTTGGAGTCCCTCAAGGTGATTCCAGCTCACCCAGCTCATTCAGCCCTATCAGCTAAACCGTAGTCACTCAGATTTCTTTTTACTCCTTAATCAAATGCATGATTTAAAAAGTAATAATGATTATAGAATCCCAATACGTTTTCTGTATGTCACGTACCTTTTCCAATCTTAAAAATACTTTTTCCATAAACTTCCCTGGAGCTGGTATAGTTGTTCTCAGGTTGAACTTTAACCTTCTGACGGTGTTACTGTACCACTCTGGGACTGATACTGTATGTATTTTATTTCGTTAATCTATTACCAGAATCCTCTCTATAAATGGTTAGTTATCTTCTTCTAATCAGCACTGACTTTTTTTTTTTTTCATCTGACAGACTAGTCATTTCAACAGATACTTCCTGAAACTTTATTTCCAAGATTAAAGTCTTTGTTTTAGGGCATTGCTGATAGGTAACCACTTATCCATAGTATAAAGAAAGCAAGACTGACAACTATTAAGCCCAAGCTAGACATTCAAAAGCAGTGGTCGCAATTATTTCCATTGTAAATGATGAGTACCATATCACTACTTGGTCAAAACTTTCAACAGGTAGATATGTAATATTCATGCAATAAATAGATACTGAGTTTATAATAGTATTTAGTTCATAAATTCAAAAATTCTTTAAGAAAACCCTTGGCTATTTCCATGGAATTGAAATTTATTATCTCATCCTAACTGATGCAATCACTAGTGTGATTATATGTGCACGTGTAGTTTCCATATCAATTAATGATAGCATATTTCAGAAAAGGAGTACAACTGACTGTAAGTTGAGGCCAGATACATTATGCTTAAAATTTGGGTTTCATTTTGTTATTGAAACTTTATTTTTTTTCTCTTTTTAGTATATAACCTATACTTTTCCAAATACCTTCTTAGTATGTAATATGTAGAAACCTTAGTATGGTTATATTCTGGTTCATCTTCTGTACCTCTCAAAAAGTCTGTGAAGTATGTATTTCTGTGTGAAGGAATCTTGGAGACATCTGGAATGCCTTATGACTTCATGGGCAGAAAGTTAAAAAGTCTTCCTGTGTGGATATAACAAGGAAAACATGAACTGTTTTCATTCATCTGACAAGCACATTTGGCCTTCTTGAATGAAGTAGAAAGAACCTCCCCCAGGTGGCAGTAGTAGCCTGTTTCCTAAGAAGTGATTTGAACCAGAGTTTATTTTCATTTTCTTCCTCAAACTGTAAACTGACATTCTTCAAAAAGGCAAACTACATATTCATTGTGTGGAAGATCTTTTGAACAAAGGTACAATTAAGCCCTCTTTCCTGTGTTCCTTATAAAATGTGACAAGTGTAAAGGTTCTTGGTTTTCAAACTCTCCTCTTTGAAATGATAGTTTAAATCGTTTGCTGAATGCAACAGTTGACAGCTTAATAAATAAGGTTCAGAGTTCATATGTGTGGTTAAAAATTCCTATGAGACTGCAAAATTTAAAAATAATTTCCAACAGGTTTAATAGTGGTTTTAGAGTTAAGTCAATTTAAAGATTATATAGAAGGGTAATGCATTGATATTAGATGATGTATCTAATTGTATTCTTTTGTATCAAGGTGAAAAAACAACTTGATGAATTACCTTCACTCTTTATAAAAACTTGGCTAAATACAATGTAGCAAGGGTAAAACTGTATTACTTTAATGGTTGAGTCCAGAATTTTTCTGAGGAAGGGAATTGTCTTTGAGAAAATAGTTCAATTTAGCTACTTGAGGTAAAAAAAGGGATCCTGTTAACATAAGTCAGACTCACAAAAAGTAATAGCAAACTGCTGGCAATGGGGGAAGAGTCAAAAAGAGTAGAGATCAGGGTATATCAAGAATGGACGGAAGGAGGGAGAGAGAGGCATAGAAGGGGAAAGAAGGAGGAGGTAGTGAGGGAGGAAGAGAAGAGAAAGAGGAGGAGGGAGAAATAAGACTTATAACGTTAGAATATGGCAAGAATCCGGATTTCCCACTTGCGCAAATGGCTAAGGGACTATGTTAGAGCAGAGATAGCTAAAGTTCAATTTTAAGTTCTTTGCATTTCTGGGATAATAAAGTAAGCCATGTTCATGATTACTTTGTATGTAGGTGGATTTTTATTTTTGTTTTGTTTTTGGTTGTTGTTAGCATTTTACTTTATTTTATTTTGCTTGATGGAAATTGATGGAGAGACCTGAGGCCCACCCTAGGTTAGCACAGAATAAGGGCCACAGAAGTTGGATATTGTGAAATGATGTCTGAATTGAAGTAATGGAGGAGAGGCAAGAGGTTGAAGCTAAAAGGATACTAGCCCCTAAGAGCTTGTAAGAATCTTGGGGAGGATCTTAGACTTTACACAATCTCTGAAATGAGATATTATGTGGTAAAGGGGACTCTAGTTAACATGAGGCACAATTATGTTTCAGATTACACACGTATACGCACAGTATTAGTTTGCTAGGACTACCATAGCAAAGTATCATAGACTGAGTGGTTTAAATAACAAAAATTAATTTTCTCACAGTTCTTGAGATGGAAGTCTGAGATTAGGGTGTCAACAGGGTTGGTTTTTCCTGAAGCCTCTCTCCTTAGCTTATCCATGGTCATCTTCTCCCTGTGTCTTCACATGGTCTTCACTGTGTATGTTTGTGTCCAAATTTTTCCTCCTGATAAGAACACAAGTCATAGCAGATTAGGGCCTGCCATAATGACCTCATTTTAACTCAGTTACCTCTTTAAAGGCCCTATCCCCAAATACACTCATACTCTGAGGTACTAGATGTTAAGATTTTAACGTATGATTTGGGGGGAGATACAAATGAGGTCCTAACACACACATACATATTAATACTTGTGTATATATGTGTACATTATAATTACATAAATTATACATCTCTATACTCAGTAAAATTGTATCTCTATACTCCATAAATTTGAGGTTTAATATAAACCTTAACTTAATGGCAATTTTACTTAACAGGTACTCTCACAGTTTTAAACAGTTTCCACTTTTCATTGGCTTGAACTGTGAACCCCTTGCTCATATGTTAATGTCTTTTCATAATAAAGAAGACCCTTAGAATAATAACCAGAATCTGTAATTGTGATGACCTTAACCTTGGCCAACACTGCTGTAACCCAGCGGGAGCTCTGATAAGAGGGCTGAAGTTGATGGTAACTTAATTAACTAAGTCTGAGCTGGTCTCAGAATAAGATATCAGATTTTACCTTTCCAAAAATTTCAGAGAACACTGTTCAGCAGTTTAAATTTTGGGGGACAGATGGTCCTAATTTGAATGCCGTTTGAAGGTTCTTGGAGTGATGAAGAACACCCATGTCTGAATAGGAATACTGATGGGAATATGAGAAGGCTTCAGTCCCAACTTGGTTCGTTTCACATTTTAAAGACTACCAGTCTCATCCTCATTTGGGTAAATTTACGATGTTGTTTTTGTTTGCTTTTTGCTTTCCTTCTGAGTATTTCTGATTGATTTTTTAGGATTATAAATGAAATATATGTATTTCAAAGCATCTAGGAAATTTAGAAAAGAAGAGGGGAAAGTAGGATCATTTAAACATTTCAGTTCCTAGTGCCCATAGGACAGTGGCTCCTCTTGGGCACTGACACAGTGAGCACATTTCTTTTTCCAAATTACCCTTGTCTTCCCCCTATTTACTCTGCTTCTTTAAGAACCACTACTGCAATGAGAGGCATTAATGATGGGATTATGTTTAGCTGATGAATGGTCTGGGGGCAAGAGTAATTGTTGGCAATTACTTAATCAGGGTGTGGTATTCTTTTGCTATGCTACTACATTCATTTTTCTAAGATTTATTTATAATTTTAGCAACTTTATTAATAGTAAAATTGGCTTATAGATTTCTATTTTTTATCCTTCATTTATTAGGTTTTCAGATCAAGAATACGCTAACCTCTTAAAATTACTTAGAAAAATTTCTTTTCTTTGTGGTGCTCTGTAATAATTCAGATACCTTGGCAATTATTCATACCTAGAAGGTTTGAAGAAACTTTCACAAAGACAGCTAGGCCCAGCAGCCTCCTAGAGGTCATTCTAGAACAAATTTAAAAATTTCTGCCATAGTAATTTGACCCTTCTTTACCAATTATCAAGATTTTTATATTTTAGGATTGATCCCTCTTCTTGTTCTGTGATAGCTTATATATTGGATTTGACTTTATGTATTTAATAAATATTTGTTTGCATGTGTGTGGGTATGTGTGTGCACATATGTGTATGCATTTAACTTTTGTACTTTTATAGTTCAAAGTGGCTTTTCATTAAAGTAAATGAAATTTAGGGCACCTGGGTGGCTCAGTTGGTTAAGCATCCTACTTCGGCTCAGGTCATGATCTCGTGGTTTGTGAGTTTGAGCCCTGCATCGGGCTCTGTGCTGACAGCTTGCTCAGAGCCTGGAGCCTGCTCCTGGATTCCGTCTCCCTTTCTCTATGCCCCTCCCCTGCTCATACTCTGTCTCTCTCTCAAAAATAAATGAACATTAAAAAATTAAAAAAAAATAAAGTAAATGAATTTATAGTCTGATGCCTTTAGGATATAAAGAATAATGTGGCTTACAATAACTAAACTTTTGGTCATAAGCTATGAGACCATTAGGTTGAAAACTGTGAATAACAGGTATACTCATGCTATCATTTACAATTTTAATATAATGGTATGTGTCATTATTGAAGAAATGAGTACAATAATGAAAGCAACAGAAAAATTGGTAGATTTTTTGAAAGTTTTTATTTAATCACCCAGTGCTCATCACAACAAGTGCACTCCTTAATCCCCATTACCTATTTATATGAGTGAAATCGTATGGTATTTGTGTTTCTGCCTGACTTATTTCACTTAACATTATATATACTCTCTAGCTCCATCC
Source organism: Panthera onca (assembly GCF_046562875.1). NCBI lineage: Eukaryota > Metazoa > Chordata > Mammalia > Carnivora > Felidae > Panthera > Panthera onca. The sequence continues at coordinate 88,867,489 of NC_138342.1, forward strand.
ATGTCTTTGCAAATGGTAAGATTTCATTCTTTCTTATGGCTGAATAGTATCCAAATTACACACACACATACACACACACATACGATACATCTTTATTCATCAGTGGACATTTGAGCTGCTTCCATATCTTGGCTATTTTAAATAATGCTGCGATAAACATAGGGGTGCATGTATCCTTTGGATTAGTGTTTTGGTACTATTTTGTAAATCCCCAGTAGTGTGATTGCTTTTCATAGGGTAGTACTATTTTTAACTTTTTGAGGAACTTCTGTATTGTTTTCCAGAGTGGCTGCACCAGTTTGCATTCCCACCAACCCATCCCTTTCTCCACATCCTCACTAACACCTTTTGTTTCTTATGTTTTTGATTTAGCCATTCTAACAGGCATGAAGTGTTACCTCATTGTAGTTTTGATTTGCACTTCTTGTCAGTTGGCCATCTGGATGTCTACTTTGGAGAAATGTCTGTTCATGTCTCCTGCCCATTTTTTAACTGGATTATTTTGGGGAGGGGTGTTGAATTTTATAAGTTCTTTATATATTTTGGATACTAACCTTTTATCAGATATGTCATTTGCAAATGTCTCCTCCCATTCAGTAGGTTGCCTTTCAGTTTTGTTGATTGTTTCCTTCACTGTGCAGAGATTTTTATTTTTATGTAGCTCCAGTAGTTTATTTTTGCTTTTGTCTATCTTGACTCATGGGACCTATCTAGAAAGAAGTTGCTACGACCAATGTCAGAGAAATTACTGCCTGTGCACTCTTCTAGGATTTTAATGGTTTCAGGTCTCACAGTTAGGTCTTTCATCCATTCTGAATTTATTTTTGTGTATGGTGTAATAACGTAGTCCAGTTTCCTTTTTGGTATGTTCCTGTTCAGTTTTCCCAACACCATTTGTTAAAGAGATTGTCTTTTTCCCATTGGATGGATATTCCTTCCTGCTTTGTCAAAAATTAATTGATCATATAGTTGTGGATTCATTTCTGAGTTTTCTATTCTGTTCCATTGATGTATATGTCTATTTTTGTGCCAGTACCATAATGTTTTAATTACTACACTTTTGCAATATAACTTGAAATCTGGAATTGTGATGCCTCCCACTTTGTTTTCTTTTTCAAGATTGCTTTGGCTTTGGGGTCTTTTGTAGTTCCATACAAATTTTAGGATTGTTTATTCTAGTTCTGTGAAAAATGCTGTTGGTCTTTTGATAGGAATTGCATTAAATGTGTAGATTACTTTTGGTAGTATAGATATTTTAACAATATTTGTTCTTCCAATCCATGAGCATAAGATGTCTTTCCATTTCTTTGTCTTGTCTTCAATTTCTTTCATCAGTGTTTTACAGTTTTCAGAATACAGTTTTCAGAGGTCTTTCACCTCTTTGGTTAGGTTTATTCATAGGTATCTTATTATTTTGGTACAATTATAAGTAGGATTGTTTTCTTATTTCTCTTTCTGCTGCTTCATTATTGGTATATAGAAATGCAACAGATTTTGTTTTAGTTCTTCCTTACTGATTTGGATGCCTTTTATTTCTTTTGTTGTATGATTTCCATGGCTAGGACTTCCAGTTCTGTGTTGAATAAAAGTGGTAAGAGTGGACATCCTTGTCTTGTTTCTAACCTTAGGAGAAAGCCTCTCAAATTTCCCCATTGAGGATGATGTTAGCTGTGTTACATGGCCTTTATTATGTTGAGGTATATTCCCTCTAAACCTACTTTCTTGAGGGTTTTTAATCATGAATCGATGTTGTACTTTCTCAAATGCTTTTTCTGTGTCTATTGACAGGATCATATGGTTCTTAAAAAAAAAGTTTATTTATTTTGAGAGAGAGAGAGAGAGCAAGAGAGAGAGTATGAGAGAGGGAGGTGCAGAGAGAGAGGGAGAGAGAGAGAATCTAGGTTCTGCGATGTCAGGGTGGAACCCGATGCAGGGCTCAAACTTACAAACTGTGAGATTATGACCTGAACCAAAATCAAGACTCAGACACTTAACCGACTGAGTCATCTGGGTGTCCCATAATTATATGGGTCTTATCCTTTCTCTTATTGATGTGATATATCATATTGATTATTTTGCGAATATTGAACCAGATTTGCAGCCCAGGAGTAAATCCCATTTGATTACGGTGAATGAGTTTTTTTAATGTATTGTTGGAGTCAGTTTGCTAGTATTTTGTTGAAGATTTTTGCATTTATGTTCAACAGAGATATTGGCCTGTAGTTCCCTTTTTTGTGGTATCTTTATCTGGTTTTGGTATCAAGGTAATCCTGGCTTCATAGAATGAATTTGGAAGTTTTCCTTCCTTTTTTATTTTTTGGAATAGTTTGAAAAGAATAGGTATTAACTCTTTAAAAATTTTTTTCATACTTATTTATTTTTGACAGAGAGAAAGAGGCAGAGTGTGAGCAGGGGATGGGGCAGAGAGAGAGAGAGAGAGAGAGAGAGAGAGAGAGAGAGGCATGGAACACAAAGCAGGCACCAGGCTCGGAGCTATCAGCACAGAGCCTGACGCAGGGCTCGAACTCACAAACTGGGAGATCATGACCTGAGCCAAAGTGGGACGCTTAACCGACTGAGCCACCCAGGTGCCCTGGTATTAATTCTTCTTTAAATGTTTGGTAGAATTCATCTGTGACATCATCTGGTACTGAACTTCTGTTCATTGGGAATTTTTTGATTAGTGATTCAATTTCTTTGCTGGTAATTGGTCTATTAAAATTTTTTTTAATTTCTTCTTGTTTTTTCTGGTAGGTAGAATTGTTTATATTTATGTGATGTTTACTCTTATTTCTCCCCTCTCACTTATGATTTTATTTATTTAGGTTTTTTTCTCTTTCACCCCACCCCCACCCTCCCCCCCACCCCAGCCTTGGTAGTCTGGCTTGTTTATCAATTTTATTGATTTTTTTTAAAGAATCAACTTCTGGTTTCATTGTTCTGTTTTATTGGTTTTTAGTTTCTATATCATTTATTTCTGTTCTAATCTTTATTATTTCCTTTCTTCCTCTGGCTTTTAGTTTTGTTTTTCTTTTTCAAGCTCCTTTAGGTGTAAGGTTAGGTTGGTTATTTGAGATTTTTCTTGCTTCTTGATGTAAACCTGTATTGCTATAAACTTCCCTCTTAGAACCACTTGCGCTGTGTCCTAAAGGTTTTGAACCATTTTGTTTTCATTTTCATTTGTTTCAGTGTAACCTTTTATTCCCTGGTTGACCCATTCATTGTTTAGTAGCATGTTATTTAACCTCCATGTATATGTGGTCTTTCCAGAGTTTTTCTTGTGGTTGACTTCTAGTTTCATAGTGTTGTGGTCAGAAAAGATTCATGGTATGACTTCATTCTTTGTTGAGGCCTGTTATGTGGCCTAGTATGTAATCTATTTTGTAGAATGTTCATGTGTACTTGAAAAGAATGTGCAGAGGAGAGCAGCTCCAATGTTCTCTGAGCTTTCCTCAAGCCAAGCACACTAACCCTTAAAACTCTAGGCTTTGGGGCACCTGGATGACTCAATCGATTAATAATCCAACTTGATTTCAGCTCAGGCCGTGATTTCACAGTTGTGAGATTGAGTCCTGCATTGAGCTCCATGGTGAGTGTGGAGCCTGCTTAAGATTCTCTCTATCCCTCTCTCTCTGTCTCTCCCCCTCTTGCACACTTTCTCTCTCTCTCTCTCGCTCTCTCTCTAATAAAAAAAAGATAGATAGATAGATAGATAGATAGATAGATAGATAGATAGATAGAATGAACTCCAGGCTTTAAGCCCTGCTGGTTGAAAGAACTCACAAAAATTCTGAACCCTCTCACTTTCTAAGCCAATTGCTATGGGAATTCGTTTTCCCTGTGTACTCCCTGTGTGTTAGTCTGTCTCTTGCCCTTTTCTGTGACTGGGTCTCCCTCGCCACAGCTGTGACCATGATCTGTTCCTCTCCCAAGTCTTGTCTTCACACTTCCTACCTTCTTCATTGTGGCCTCTTCTCTACCTTTTTTGTGGAGTTTGTTCTTCCAGTCTTTAGGTTTATTTCTGGGGTATTTAGGATGATTGATAATTATTAATAGTTTTCATGGGACTAGACAAGCCTAGGGTCCTCCTACTCTGCCACCATCTTCAAAATTAGTAGAGTTTTAATTTAAAGGATCTCAAAGCTCCCCAGTCTTATTCTCAAAAACTTCTGCTAAATTCTGTTACCCTAATTTAGATCCTCTTTGATAAAAGATTTTTCTAATTCAGTCTTGAAAAATAAGATCACATAGTATAATACAGAATGTTATTGAAAATATATTCATATAAAATAATTTTATATGTCAGATATTTTATATGTTTTATTATTCTTACCTAGGAAATAATGTGCACTCAACTCATATGGATAAATATATTTTATTAGCCAAATGCACAGAAGCAGAGGGTCTCATAATGATTAGTAAAGCCATTAACTCCTTAGCCCCTAAAGTAAGACATTAGGTTGACTTCAACTTCTAAGAGACTCTAATTTGTCATGTACATTATTCAGTGTCAAACATTTATTTTTTATCAGTCCTAGTAATGTCTTGGGAAGTACTAGAAAATTCTCTCATCATGATACAGAGCATCATAAATGCCACGGATCATGGTTAGAAATAAAGTTATCACCATGGTTATCAGATGTCACACCTGATATCTCCTAGACTTGTTGCCACAAAATCTCCCATCTTATGGGAAGTGCTTTTTTCCCCCCAAAATAATCTCGAGTCAATAAAAATAGACCCTGCACAATAACTGTAACTTATTTGATATATTTATAGTCTTCCTGGGATACCTAAAATTTTTTTTACAAGAAAATGTAAACTTTTTCTCTCCTTAGTAATAACTGTGGTATGGAACTAACTTTCCATATATTATCACTAGAATTTGCTGATACCAAAATGTCAGAAACACTGGGGCCAATAAAAGATGCAAATTATTTTAGAAAGGTCAGAAATTCCTCTAACACCCTTAGTATTTTCCTGTTGCATACTGAGATTAGGTAGGGTGTATGTGTGTTGCTTGCCCAGTGATGAACTATCATCAACAACCAAGCCTTGCAAAAGACACAATACATGACAATTGGACAGTTTTATCAGGCTCCTATGAAAAAAGAGTGTCAGCTACATGGGAGGTATAGTTATTAGCATTAAATTCAGGTCTTGAGTGATTCCAGGGGATGAAATGTTGGATGGCAAAGCTTTACCATATAGTAGCCCTTTACTGAACCTTAAAATATAAAACAACAGCAGAGTACTAAATGTACTTTTGTGGCCTAAAGCAAGAATCTTAGATTTCCAAATTCCTAACAATACTGAGGAGTGAATCAAATGAGTGTCATCCCTTATAGATTTCTGTGTAGTGCAGATGACTGAAGGACATATCATTGAAAGATAGTAACGAAGCGGAAAAGGAAATGACAGTGTTGTGTTTGTGTGTATGTGTACTTGCATGCTATATGTGAGTTCGGCAGACCGTAATAGAAAGCTAAGACTTATGCAGTACATGTGGTAGATACTGTTCTAAACACTTTTAATACATTAACTCACACAACCCTCTGAAGTGGCTAGTATTATTAACCCCACTTTAAAGGACATTTAAGCACAGAGAGGTTAGATTACTTGCTCATGATCATATAGTTGGTTAAGAGGCAGAATTAGAGTTACTCTTTTTCTCAATGTATAGTTGCTGATACTCATCTGCTCAACTAATTACTATTTTTATTTCAGCTGTAACCGTTGGCCAGAACAATAGGATTATATGCCAAGGCATAGAGAAGGGAAAAGGCACACTGTAAGGAGGCAAAGGGATGCAGGGAGTACAGTTCTCAATATGTGTAAACTGGTGCTTGAATTTTATACTTCATTCCCCAAAAATGTTTTGGGAAAACATTTAAAACATAAATAAAGAAGCTAAAGTCCAGGATTGTGATGTCTCCTGCTTTGGTTTTCTTTTTCAACATTACTTTGGCTATTTGGGGTCTTTTGTAGTTCCATACAAATTTTAGGACTGTTTGTTCTAGCTCTAAGAAGAATGCTGGTGCAATTTTGATTGGGATTGCATTGAATGTGTGGATTGCTTTGGATAGTACTGACATTTTAACAATATCTGTTAACAATCCATGAGCATGGAATGGTTTTCCATTTCTTTGTGTCTTATTCAATTTCTATCATAAGTTTTCTATAGTTTTCAACATACAGATCTTTTACATCTTTGATTAGGTTTATTTCTGGGTATTTTATGGTTCTTGGTGCAATTGTAAATGGGACCAATTTCTTGATTTCTCTTTCTGTTGCTTCATTATTGGTGTATAGAAATGCAACCAATTTCTGTACATTGCTTTTATATCCTTATACTTTACTGAATTCATGAATCAGTTCTAGTAGCTTTTTGGTGGAGTCTTTTGGGATTTCCATGTAGAGTATCGTGTCATCTGCAAAAAGGGAAAATTTGACTTCTTCTTTGCCAATTTGGATGTCTTTTATTTCATTTGGTTGTCTGATTGCTGAGCTTAGGACTTCTAACACTATGTTAAATAACAGTGGTGAGAGGGTACATGCCTGTCGTGTTCCTGATCTCAGGGGGAAAGCTCTCAGTTTTTCTCCATTGAAGATGATATTAGCTGTGGGCTTTTCATGTATGGCTTTTATGATGTTTAAGTATGTTCCTTCTATCCTGACTTCTGAGGGTTTTTATTAAGAAAGGATGCTGTATTTTGTCAAATGCTTTTTCTGCATCTATTGACAAGAACATATGGTTCTTATCCTTTCTTCTATTAATGTGATGTATCACATTGATTGATTTGCAAATATTGAACCAGCCCTGCAGCCCAGGAATGAATTCCACTTGATCATGGTGAATAATTCTTTATATAATATATTGTTGAGTTCTATTTGCTAGTATCTTGTTGAGAATTTTTGCATCTATGTTCATCAGAGATAGTGGCCTGTAATTCTCCTTTTTAGTGGGGTCTCTGTCTAGTTTGGGAATCAAGGTAATTCTGACTTCATAGAATGAGCCCAGAAGCTTTCATTCTGTTTCTATGTTTTGGAACAGCTTGAGAAGAATAGGTATTAACTCTGCTTTAAATGTCTGGTAGAATTACTCCTGGGAAGCCATCTAGCCCAGGACTGTTATTTTTTGGTAGATTTTTGATAACTGATTCAACTTCTTCACTGGTTATGGGTATGTTCAAATTTTCTATTTCTTCTGGTTTGAGTTCTGGTAGTGTATGGGTATCTAGGAATTTATTCATTTCTTCCAAGTTGTCCAGTTTCCTGGCATATTATTTTTCATAGTGTTCTCTAATAATTGTTTGTATTTTTGTGGTGTTGGTTATAATCTGTCATCTTTCATTTGTGATTTTCTCTGTTTAGGTTCATTCTTTTTTCTTTTTTTTTTTTAATTTTTTATTTTTTTAAAATTTATATCCCAATTAGCATATAGTGCAACAATGATTTCAGGAGTAGATTCATTAGGGCCCCTTACCCATTTAGCCCAACCCCCCTCTCACAACCCCTCCCATAACCCTCAGTTTGTTCTCCATATTTATGAGTCTGTTCTGTTTTGCCCCCTCCCTGTTTTTATATTACTTTTGTTTCCCTTCCCTATGTTCATCTGTTTTGTCTCTTAAAGTCCTCATATGAGTGAAGTCGTATGATTTTTGTCTTTCTCTGACTAATTTCACTTAGCATCACACCCTCCAGTTCCATCCACATAGTTGCAAATGGCAAGATTTCATTCTTTCTGATTGCCGAGTAATACTCCATTGTATATGTGTGTATAAATATATATATACACACACCACATCTTTATCCATTCATTCATCGGTGGACATTTGGGCTCTTTCCATACTTTGGCTATTGTTGATAGTGCTGCTATAAACATGGGGATGCATGTGTCCCTTCGAAACAACACACTTGTATCCCTTGGAAAAATGCCTAGTAGTTCAATTGCCGGTCATAGGGTAGTTCTATTTTTAGTTTTTTGAGGAACCTCCATACCGTTTCCCAGAGTGGCTTCACCAGCTTTCATTCCCACCAACAATGCAAAAGAGATCCTCTTCTTGGCATCCTTGCCAACATCTGTTGTTGCCTGAGTTGTTAATGTTAGCCATTCTGACAGGTGTAAGGTGGTATCTCATTGTGGTTTTGATTTGTATTTCCCTGATGATGAGTGATGTTGAGCATTTTTTCATGTGTCGGTTGGCCATCTGGATGTCTTCTTTGGAGAAGTGTCTGTTCATGTCTTTTGCCCATTTCTTCACTGGATTATTTGTTTTTTGGGTGTTGAGTTTGATAAGTTCTTTATAGATTTTGGATACTAACCCTTTATCTCATATATCATTTGCAAATATCTTCTCCCATTCTGTCAGTTGCCTTTAGGTTTTGTTGATTATTTCCTTTGCTGTGTAGAAGCTTTTTATTTTGACGAGGTCCCAGTAGTTCATTTTTGCTTTTGTTTCCCTTGCTTCCGGAGACGTGTTAAGTAGGAAGTTGCTGCGGCCAAGATCAAAGAGGTTTTTGCCTGCTTTCTCCCTGAGAATTTTGATGGATTCCTGTCTTACATTGAGGTCTTTCATCCATTTTGAGTTTATTTTTGAGTATGGTATAAGAAAGTGGTCCAGGTTCATTCTTTTGCATGTCGCTGTCCAGTTTTCCCAGCACCACTTGCTGAAGAGAATGTCTTTATTCCATTGGATATTCTTTCCTGCTTTATCAAAGATTAGTTGGCCATACATTTGTGGGTCCATTTGTAGCTTCTCTATTCTGTTCCATTGGTCTGTTCTTGTGCCAGTACCATACTGTCTTGATGATTACAGCTTTCTAGTATAGCTTGAAGTCTGGGATTGTGATACCTCCAGCTTTGGTTTTCTTTTTCAAGATTGCTTTGGCTATTTGGGGTCTTTTCTGGTTCCATACAAATGTTAGGATTATTTGTCCTAGCTCTGTGAAGAATGCTGGCGTTGTTTTGATAGGGATTGCATTGAACATGTAGATTGCTCTGGGTAGTACCAACATTTTAACAATATTTGTTCTTCCTATCCAGGAGCATGGAATCTTTTTCCCTTTTTTTGTGTCTTCTTCAATTTCTTTCATAAGCTTTCTGTAGTTTTCAGTGTATACATTTTTCACCTCTTTGGTTAGATTTATTCCTAGGTACTTTATGGTTTTTGGTGCAATGGTAAATGGGATTGATTCCTTGATTTCTCTTTCTGTTGCTTCATTGTTGGGGTATAGGAATGCAACCGATTTCTGTGCATTGATTTTATATCCTGCAACTTTGCTGAATTCATGAATCAATTCTAGCAGTTTTTTGGTGGAATCTTTAGGGTTTTCCATATAGAGTATCGTGCCATCTATGAAGAGTGAAAGTTTGACCTCCTTCTGGACAATTTGAATGCCTTTAATTTGTGTTGTCTGATTGCAGAGGCTAAGACCTCCAATACTATGTTGAATAATAGTGGTGAGAGTGGACATTCCTGTTTTGTTCCTCACATTTCTTTTTTTTTTTTTTTAATTTTTTAATATATGAAATTTACTGTCAAATTGGTTTCCATACAACACCCAGTGCTCATCCCAAAAGGTGCCCTCCTCAATACCCATCACCCACCCTGCCCTCCCTGCCACCCCCCATCAACCCTCAGTTTGTTCTCAGTTTTTAACAGTCTCTTATGCTTTGGCTCTCTCCCACTCTAATGTTCTGAATGTATCTGTTAAGTCCATCTGGTCCAATGTGTCATTCAAAGCCATTTTTTCCTTGTTGGTTTTTTGATTAGATGATGTGTCCATTGCTGTGAGTGATGTGTTGAAGTCTCCTACTATTATGGTATTACTATCAATTAGTTTCTTTGTTTGTGATTAATTGATTTATATATTTGGGTGCTGCCACATTTGGCACATAAATGTTTACAATTGTTAGGTCTTCTTGGTGGATAGACCCTTTGATTATGATATAATGCCCTTCTGTGTCTCTTGATACAGTCCTTATTTTAAAGTCTAGATTGTCTGATATAAGTATGGCTACTCTGGCTTTCTTTTGTTGACCATTAGCATGAAAGATGGTTCTCCATCCCCTTATTTTCAATCTGAAGATGTCTTTAGGTCTAAAGTAGGTCTCTTGTAAACAGCATATAGATGGATCTTGTTTTCTTATCCATTCTGTTACCCTATGTCTTTTGATTGGAGCATTGGGTCCATTGACGTTTAGAGTGAATACTGAAAGATAATTTATTGCCATTATGATACTTGTCGAGTTGGAGTTTCTGGTGGTGTTCTCTGGTCCTTTCTAATCTTTGTTGCTTTCGGTATTTATTTATGTATTTATTTATTTATTTAGTTATATGTTTTCTCCCCTCATAGAGTCCCCCTTAAAATTTCTTGCAGGGCTGGTTTAGTGGTCACAAACTCCTTTAATTTTTTATTTATCTGGGAAACTTTTTATCTCTCCTTCTATTTTGAATGACAGCCTTGCTGGATAAAGAATTCTTGGCTGCATATGTTTTTGATTCAGCACACTGACTATATCTTGCCATTCTTTCTTGGCCTGCCAAGTTTCTGTGAATAGGTCTGCTGCAAACCTGATCTGTCTTCCCTTGTTGGTTAGGGACTTTTTTCCCTTGCTGCTTTCATGATTCTCTCCTCGCCTGAGTGTTTTGTGAATTTGACTATGGTATGCCTTGTTGATGGTCAGTTTTGTGGAATGTAATGGGGGTCCTGTGTGCTTCCTGGATTTTGATGTCTGTGTCTTCCCCCAGGTTAGGAAAGTTTTCCGCTATGATTTGCTCACATAACCCTTCTACCCCTAATTCTCTCTTCCTCTTCTGGGAGCCCTATGATTCTGATATTGTCCCTTTTTAATGAGTCACTGATTTCTCTAATTCTTAAATTGTGCTCTTTTGCCTTAATCTCTCTTTTTCTGCTTCGTTATTCTCTATAAGTTTGTCCTCTATATCGCTGATTCTGTTCTGCCTCATCCATCCTTGCTGCCGCTGCATCCTTCTGTGATTGCAGCTCAGTTATAGAATTTTTAATTTCATTCTGGCTATTTTTTATTTCTTTTATCTCTGCAGAACGGGATCCTAATCTATTTTCTACTCCAGCTAGTATTCTTATTATTGTGATTCTAAATTCTGGTTCACACATCTTGCTTGTATCTGTGTTGGTTAAATCCCTGGCTGTCGTTTCTTCGTGCTTTTTCTTTTGGGGTGAATTCCTTCGTTTTGTCATTTTGAAGGGAGAAAAGGAATTAATGAGGTTGAAAAATTTAAATTAAGAAATATTTAAAATTATTAAAACTAAAAAATTAAACACACACACACACGCACAAATTGAATAAATGATGCTAGATTCTAGGTGTGTTTTGGTCTGGGTGTTGAAAGTTGTTTGACAGATTAGAGGAAAGAAAAAAAAGGGGGGGAAGGGAAATCGTTTGACAGTTGAAAAAATGAATACACTGAAGTAGACTAAAATGATGGGAGTAAAATAGAATTTGAAAAAATATGCACAAAACTAAAGAATAAAATAGAAAAAAAGTAAAGAAAACTATTAAAAATTAAAAATAAATTTGAATCTTTTCTTTTTTTGTATTCAAGAAAAAAAAGAAGCAAAAAAAGAAAAAAAGATTTAAAAAGAAAAAAGTAGAAAAAAGGAAATAGTTTGAAAACTTGAAAAAGTGGATACACTGTAGTAGACTAAAATAAAATGATGGAAGTAAATAGAATTTGAAAAAATTTACATGAAAGCAAAAAATATAGTAAGTAAAATAATTAAAGAAAAAAATTTAATAGAAATTGAAAGTAAAATGAAGTTTTTCTTTGTGCATTCAAGAAAAAGAAAAGAAACAAAGACACAAAAAGAAAAAAAAGGAAATTGTTTGAAAATTTGAAAAGATGAATACACTGAATACACTGAAGTAGATTAAAATAAAATTATGGAAATAAAATAGAATTTGAAAAAATTTACACAAAAATAAAAAATATTGTGATAAAAATTAAAGAAAAATATTTTTAATAAAAATTGAAAATAAAAACGAATTTTTTTCTCTTTCTTTATTCAAGAAAAAGAAAAGAAGTGTAAAAGAGAAAAAAAAGTAAAAAAGAAAATTGAATAGATGGACCTGCTAACAGATTGAAGTAGAACTGAAATTACTTCGTTTTCCCCTTGAAGTCATTCTATGTAGTGCTTTAGAGTCCATAAACTAAGCCGGTGGTGAGACTTGTCTTCTTGAGAGTGAAGTTGGCCCAGTTGGGCGGGGTTCAGTGTAATGGCTCCATTCTCCACTAGATGGTGCTGCTAGCCTACTGGGGTGGATTGTTGTGGTGCTGGTAGGTGCGTATGCGCATGCGCAGTAGGGGTAAAAATGACGCCACCCAGGTACCCAGCCTGTTCTCCTGGATCAGCATTGGCGCACCTGTCCTCTGTCTTTAGCTTTCATCCACTCCCCACTTTTTCACTCTCCGAGACCAGGCCCAAGGCAGTACCTCACTCCCGAGTTTTGTCTCAGATGCGGCTGTTTTTCCCGGCCCCTTACTTCTGATGGACTGCGGCTTTGACCCATTCTGCCCCTCTGCAGGAGGGTCTCACTGAGCAATGGCCAAATGAGCAATGGCCAAATGTTGGCTGCACCCAGGAATGCTTGCGGGACCCTGCTGCTGCCAGTGCCCCAAGACTGTGGCCCGGTGCCAGCCCACCCCAGAAAAAGTTCGTGAGATAGTGTAGCTGCAGCTTTTCAGGGATTATGGAAAATCACAACACACATCTGGCATCAGGCTTCACTCTTAATGACCTTGTTCCAGCACCTGCAAATGTGACCATTTTCTGCGGTCTGCTGGGACCAGGTGGCTTCAACAGTCTCTACCAAATGTCCTGCCGGCAGTGGAACTGCTTTTCCCCATGTGGCCCAAGAACCTCCTGGACCCCACTCTGTTCCTGGGGATTCACCCTTCCCACCAGAGCACCACCAGGTATCGAGCTGCGGAGTTGCAGCCTTTGCGCTCCCCTTGTTTACAGTCTTAATGGAATTTAAAGCCTCTCCTTTCTCCTTTCTTCCTTTTTAGTTTAGTCCCTATGGCTGTTTCCAATTTTCCACTTTCTCTCCGGCTGCTTTTGGGGAGGGGTGCATTTCCCGTATTCTCCCCCTCCCCTAGTCTCTGTCCTCTCTCCTCTCACAAAAGCACCTCCCTTCCTGCACTTTCTCCATCCCCAAGTTCACTTCTCCGTGCCACGTACCTGCTGAATTCTGTGGTTCAGGTTGTGCAGATTGTTGTGTTAATCCTCCAGTCAGTTTTCTAGGTGTGTAGGATGGTTTAGTGTTGGCCTGGCTGTATTTCATGGACGTGAGACACACAAAAAACTTCCATGCTGTTCTGCCATATTGGCTCCTCCCCCCTCGGTTCTTTCTCTTTTCTCTTTAGAAGCCTGGCTAGGAATTTATCAATTTTGTTTATTCTTTCAAAAAACCAGCTCTTAGATTCATTGATCTGTTCTACTGTTTTTTGGATTCTATATTGTTTATTTCTGCTCTGATCTCTATTATTTCTCTTCTTCTGCTGGGTTTTGGGGTTTCTTTGTTGTTCTGCTTCTAGTTCCTTTAGGTGTGAGGTTAGGTTTTGTATTTGGCATTTTTCTTGTTTCTTTGAGACAGGCCTGGATTGGGATGGATTTTCCTCTTAGGACTGCCTTTGCTGCATCCCAAAGGGCTTGGACCATTGTGTTTTCGTTTTCATTTGCTTCCATATATTTTTTAATTTCTTCTTTAATTGCCTGGTTTACCCATTCATTCTTTTTTTTTTTTTTAATGTTTATTTATTTTTGAGACAGAGAGAGACAGAGCATGAATGGGGGAGGGGCAGAGAGAGAGGGAGACACAGAATCGGAAGCAGGCTCCAGGCTCTGAGCCATCAGCCCAGAGCCTGACGCGGGGCTCGAACTCACGAACCGTGAGATCGTGACCTGAGCTGAAGTTGGACGCTCAACCGACTGAGCCACCGAGGCGCCCCACCTATTCATTCTTTAAGTAGGATGTTCTTTAACCTCCAGGTGTTTGGAGGCTTTCCAAATTTTTTGTGTGTTGTTGATTTCAAGTTTCACAGCGTTGTGATCTGAAAATATACATAGTATGACCTCAATTCTTTTATATTTATTGAAGGTGTTTTGTGACCCAGTATGTGATCTATCTTGAAGAATGTTCCATGTGCACTCAAGAAGAATATATATTCAAGAAGAATATAAAGTTCTGAATATATCTGTGAAGTCCATCGGGTCCAGTGTATTATTTAGCCTCTACCACACAGCTGTAATCATCAAGACAGTATGGTATTGGCACAAAAGCAGACACATAGAGCAATGGAATAGAATAGAGAACCCAGAATTGGACCCACAATCATATGACCAACTAATCTTTGACACACTATGCAAGAGTATCCAATGGAAAAAGTCTCTTTAGCAAATGGTAATGGGAGAACTGGACGGCAAAATGCAGAAGAATGAAACTGGACCACTTTCTTATACACAAAAATAAGCTCAAAATGGATGAAAGATCTAAATGTGAAACAGGAAACCATCAGAAACCCTAGAGGATAAAATACAGCAACTTCTTACTCTACATGTCTCTGACAGCAAAGGAAAGAAAAGGAAAAATGAACTATTGGAACTTCATCAAGATAAAAAGCTTCTTCACAGCAAAGGAAACAATCGATAAAACTAAAAGGCAACTGATTGAATAGGAGAAGATATTTGCAAATGACATATCAGATAAAGGGTGAGTATCCAAAATCTATAAAGAACTTACCAAACTAAACACCCAAACAACAAAGAATCCAGTAAAGAAATGGGCAGAAGACATGAATAGACACTTTTCCAAAGAAGATATCCAGATGGCCAACAGACACATGAAAAGATGCTCAACATCGCTCATCATCAGGGAAATAAAAATCAAAACCACACTGAGATACCACCTCATACTAGTCAGAGTGGCTAAAATTAACAACTCAAGAAACAACAGATATTGTGAGTATATGGAGAAACGGGAACCTCTTGCACTCTTGGTGGGAATGCAAACTGGTGCAGCTACTCTGGAAAACAGTGTGGCAGTTTCTCAAAACATTAAAGATAGAATTACCCTATGATCCATCAATAACACTATTAGGAATTTATCCAAAGAATACAGGAGTGCTGATTCATAGGGGCACATATACCCCAATGTTTATAGCAGCACTATCAACAATAGCCAAATTACGGAAAGAACCCAAATGTCCATCAACTGATGAATGGATAAAGAAGATGTGGTTTATATATACAATGGAAATCGCTTCTCAGCCTTTTGGCTAAGATCAAGTGTGTATATACAATGGAATACTACTTGGCAATGAGAAAGAATGAAATCTTGCCATTTGCAACAACGTGGATGGAACTGGAGGGTATTATGCTAAGTGAAATAATTCACACAGAGAAAGACCGATGTCGTATGTTTTCACTCATATGCAGAACTTGAGAAATTTACCAGAAGACCATGGGGTAAGGGAATGGAAAAAAGTAGTTTTAAAACAGAGAGGGAGGCAAACCATAAGAGACTCTTAAATACAGAAAACAAACTGAGGGTTAATAGGGGGGTGTAGAGGGGAGGGGAAAATGGGTGATGGACATTGAGGAGGGCATTTGTTGGGATGAGCACTGGGTGTTGTATTTAAGCGATGAATCATGGGAATCTACACTCGAAGCCAAGAAGACACTCCATACACTGTATATTAGCTAACTTCATAATAAATTATATTTAAAAAAAACATAAAGAAGCAATGGATTTTCTAAAGGACAAATTAAAATTGTCCAAAGTTAGTTGACATTTGGCTAATGTGCTTTGTTTCTGTTTTGGAACCAATATTATTTATCATCCAGGACATTTTAATCATAAAGACTCCAAAAACAAAAAACAAAAACAAAAACCCCAAACAATAACGGCAACAATAGTGATAATAATGACAATAGCTGTACCTTTTTGGGCAATTACTGTTTGGCAAGCATGTGCTAAGTGCTTTATGTGAATTTTTTCGGGTAATCCTCATAACAAATTTGTGTTGCAGGCACAGTTATTGCCACTTTCTCGGTAAGGAAGCAGGCTCAGAAAAAGAATCCTCCCAAGGTCACACCACTTAGAAGTAGCAGAAAGAGAACTCTAATCCAGGTCTACCTGAGTCCACAGACCATATGCTTATTCATTATACCATAAAATGGATATAAATACAAAAGGAAAATGTTAAACTCTCTGCATAAATCTTTTGCTTATGTTCTACTTAATTCTGGTCATACCCAGTAACTATCATAAATAACCACGTTGTTAAAATTTTACACTGATCTGGTATTGTACTTCTGCGATCATGGCCCCACACAGCACATCACATCCTGCTTGTCAGCCAAGTCTCCACAGAAATTAACAGGCATGATTTAAAAGTTAGAGGCAGAGCAGGCGAGAAAGTGGGTGGTAAGTTTTAAGAATGGTTTCAGGTGCTCACCACATGAGCTAAGTGCAAAAAAGACAAACGCTAAGGTCTATGCATTGTGTGGTCTATGAGAGATGAGGTCAGTAATGTAACACTATAGTGTAGTGGTAAATTTCAAAAAAAGACATATGATATTTACATAATTCCTAAAAGGTGAAATTAAATAGGTCTGGATAAGAGCCACTATCTGTGCCAAGCATGATTATATGAAATAGAAGTCATTGCTTTACAGTGTTGCTATAAAATTGCTGGGCTAAAAAACAAACCATAGGCCCACAGTATTTGGAGACATTCATCTGAAACATATTGTTGTAAGCCTAGATGTGGTGGAAGAGTTGAATTTGGTCTTCTGGCCAATTTGGGAAGGTATACAGGATATTACAGAATAGGATAAAGATCACGTTTACACAGTTCAATAGTAAGCTTAATTTGGCAAAAAGAAATGGCAAGAAGTAGATTGCATTTAGAAGTGGCAAAACAGCTCTATCATTCCAGGTGGTCCTTTATATGATATTAATTTTATTGTCCTGTTTTATAATACTTTGTTTTTAAGCTAGATATTCTTTAAAGCAACTTCTAACCTCTGTGGTGTGCATACATTTACATTATAATCAAAAAACAAAAGAATGCATTTAGCGAAGATATTATGCAACATAAATACATAGATAACATAACAACCTGGTGTGATAATAAGGTAACATGAATAGTATTTGTAGCACATAGTATGAAGATATATATTTCCTCCTATGGTTGTTAGTTCACCAAAGGTAAATGAAATAAATGTTGCTATTATTCAAGATGAAAGTAATTATTTTTAAAAGAGCTTTATTTTTAAAAGTCAAATATCATGAAAATGTGTTCATTAAAATTTATGCCAGCGCTGTAGGTATTAAAGAATATCTGAAACTTATTCAGATATTCATCTGAAGCATATTGTTTAGCTAATTAATTAGCAATTCAAAACATATTATTTGAATGACTAATTTGTACTGGGTGCATCATTTATTTTCCAGAAGTCAGAGGTTTGATAAAATAATTATATGGCAAATTAAATTCTACAGGATTTACTGTTGTATTAAAATCTACAGGATTTCTTTCTTTCTTTCTTTCTTTCTTTCTTTCTTTCTTTTTATAGTTTGAGTGTAGTTGACACACAATGTTAATATTAGTTTCAGGTGCACGACAGAGTGATTCAACAACTCTATACTGTTATGCTATGTATTTCTTTTAATCTCCTATGTGTTTCATAATGAGAAGGTACTCAAAAACTCAAAAGTGAAAACTTTTCAGAACCTGGACACACCTAGGCTCGAAGTCATTGCTATAAAGTTAGAAGACTAAACTGCTTTGTTTCCCTCCTTTATTAGCACCTAAAGGAATGGTGATTGTCCCTTAAATAAATTATTGTTGAGTGATGTGAATTCATAAGAATTAGAAACAAAATAAAGTAGAAATACTTGGGTTAAGAATCAAGACATTTTCGAGGTGCCTGGGTGACTCAGTTGTTTAAGCACCTGACTTCAGCTCAGGTCATGATTTCATGGTTCGTGAGTTTGAGGCCCTGCGTTGGGCTCCTCTGCTGTCAGCATAGAACCTGCTTCAGATCCTCTGTACCCTTCTCTCTCTGCCCCTCCCCTGCTTGTGCTCTCTTTCTCAGTCTCAAAAATAAAATAAACATTATTTTTTTTTAAATATCAAGAAAGTCTCTGAGAGTAGGTTACTTCTGTACAAAACAAGAAATGATCTACCTCAGAGAATAGTTGTAGGAGTTAAGACAGATAATCTATATGAATGTATTGTGCAATATGTTGTATTTTAGTGGGTATTTAATAAATATCAATTGAATTTGAATTTGGCTTTATATTATGGCATATTTTAAATATAATTCTCTTCCAGTCTTCACTGTATTTATGTGTGGTCTTTATAAATATGACAGTGGGGAAACTTAAAAGAAATCATAGGCAGTAAATACTGGGTTAGATTTTCTATAATGAACTTATACACAGTTTATTTCTTCCACAATGGCCTTCTAGGATGAAATATAGTCATGAAAGTTACCTTAAATTGGTGTAGATACCTGAAAAATGTAAATTTCTGCTCCATTACTAACTACCTATATAAAATGGATAGATTTTGTATCTTGCCTCAGACTTAGTTTCATCTTCTGTAAAATGGAAGCAATAAAACATTAAGGGTCTGGTGATATACTGCATGTAAATTAAATGAAATACTATATGTAAAACAATTGGTGTAGTGCTTGACACATAAAAATTATTTAGGAATATTCAACATATCCCAAATCAAAATGACTTTATTTGCTCTCAGTCCTTTTCTTGTGCTTTTTAACTTTCTTTTTACTATACACAATGGGTATTTATTGGTTTGCTGTTTGTGATTATAGGACAGGGTACATACATGAGTGAGCATTGACTTTGGAATAAAGTATTTGAGTATTGTATTTTGAGTGCTAATACAAGCTTTGGGACTTTGGGCAATTTACATCCAAAATAACATTTCTGGATCTCGATTTTCTCATCTGTAAAATGGCAATAATAGTATATATTTTATTATGCTGTGTTATGGCACTTGAATTCTATTATTATATATAGTACTTAGCTAAGTAACTTTAGACATGAGTGTTCATAAGTGTTATAAAATATTCTATTGATATGCTACATACTCTCACCATATTTGATAATATTCCTTGAAAGCAGGTAGACTTATATAATCAACACACACGAACACACACACACACACACACACACACACGATTATCAAGCACACTAGTCATTTAGATTAGTTTTTCAGTTGCAAGTTAGAAAATATACCATTACATCAAACTTTTAACATTTTTTTCCATTATGTCAGTTAATTTACAAGCTGCATAAAAATATTATCCTCAACAATATGTCTTCAACCACCTTTCTCTTTTAGAGTTCACTTGGGGAAACTGAGGATGGTCTCTTGGTTACACTGCATGTGTATTACAAACAATAATGTAGTCAGTGGGATGAACACTATGTAGCAATTTACTATATGTACTATATGCTACTGTATGTAACAATCATACTATAATCAGATTTTTTTTTATCAGAGAGATGCATTGCATTTCTCTTTAAATGCAAGTGCTGCTACAATAACTTTTTCTGTAAATCAGCACTGCCTACTAGCTAGCTAGTTTTTAAATAAGAACATCAAAACCTTAACAGTGTGCACAAGGATTTCATTCTGCAATGTAAAGGAATATAATCAGATATTCCACTATTTCATCTCTATCTTTCTTCCTGTGACCTAGAGAAGTAAATGAATCATTTAATCTACTCTTTGTGAGAAGTGACTTCTCAGTCTTCTTATTCTGTCCCCTTATTTGCTTGCTTATTTATTTCAAGTTGCATCCAAGATGACACAATGATGTCAGAGGCTGAATGTGCCATTTGTTGTTTAGCCACTCAAAAAACATGCTTCTACTTAGCTGCTGTAGTATGACAGATATAATTCTAAAGATGTGGACTCTTGTCTGTTACTTTAAGCCATTTGCAGTCTAGTTTGGGATTTTCGTGTTCCTGAAACAATTAGAAAGATGTCTGAGGAGAGGAGAGGAAACAAATGGCATTTTAGAGGTCTTTTTTGAGGATTCTGAAATCACATCAGAGTTGAGTGAGGACAAGTGTCTTATTCAGTTACTAATGTTTGCAATGGCTATGATGAAGAGGGAGTAGAGGTACTTGAGCCAGTTCTTTATATTCCATCTTTTTTTTTAAGTTTATTTATTTATTTTGAAAGAGACAGAGAGAGCATGAGCAGGGGAGGGGCAGAGAAAGAGGGAAAAAGAGAGAATACCAAGCAGGCTTCATGCTGCCAGCTCAGGAGCCTGACACGGGACTGGAACTCACCAAACCATGACCTGAGCCAAAAATGAGGGTCAGATGCTTAACTGACTGAGCCACCCAGGTGCCTTTTATGTTCCATCTTAAGAGATAGGTCTTAAGTCTACTGTATAAAATCAGTAACTTTGGAATCAATTGATTCTTATTCAGTAATTCAGGGAAGAGTTGGACTGGAGGGGATGGGAAAAGAACTTACATTTATTAAGCATCTATTATGTGCCAGGTACTGTTAAGACAGTTCATATTTAATCCTTACAATAACCCCTCAGAATAGGTATCGTCCCACTTATAAAAGTTTAGCACTTTGGGTAACTTGTGTTAGTTTAGTTAGTAAATTTGTGTTTGTACCCTTGGCTTATATGCAAAATCTCATGCTCTTTCTACTTAATAAGGTCCAAATTGCAGCAGGAAACAGATGACATACATAAATGGAGTAAATGAAGAGAATGAGGGGACTATTGATAAGAGAAATCAACAAAGATGAAATGGTACCCTGGGGCTATTGTGAGTGGGAGCCTACTGCCCTGGAGGGCTTGGAGAAGAAAATGGTTATCAAACACAGAGAGAGTAGGAGCTACCTGACAGCAACTGTGGCCCCCAGTACGATGAAGAAAATCCCCCAAATGATGATGACCCATAGGGAAAGGAGTAAGTACTCATTCTCACTTTTTTCTCATCCTATTTTCTTTTGTTGGTGATTCCCACGGACTGATACAAACTGGAAATCTGAGGCCAATGGAGTCCATTGAGGAAGTACATAAAAGTCAGCCTTTTGGCAAACACAAGAAGGATGGAATATAAGGGTCAGAAGATCTAGAGAACAAACACACTGTATAACACAATATCCCATTGTTCGTAAGATAAATAGTGTTTGATGGTGGTAGTAAGTGCTTTCTTTGGACTCTTGTACTGATAAAATAGCTGATCAACAAAGCCTAGTGTGATTCACTGAAACAAAAAAGAGTAGGAATGCAAATAACAAAAAACTCAGCAAACAATGGCTTAAGCACTGAAGACATTTAATTATCTTATATTTGAAGAAATCTGGAAGCAGCAGTCCAACGCTGATTTAGCAACTCATTGAGGTCATCAAGGACATATTCTCTCCCTCTGTCTTTTCTCTCTGCAGTTCCCAGTGTGTTGGTTCTTTTTATTTGTGGCTTATCCTTGCTGGGTTATAATGCGTCCATCATAGCTCTAGGTCACAGAAATGTATTTATAGGAAGTTGGGGGCAAAAAGGCAAGGGCTCTGTCTTTACAAAGTTTTGTCTTCTTAGGCATGAAGCAAATTCCTGACCCAAACCCTCAGGAATACTTATTCTTACCTCTTATTTGTATGAATTCGGTCACATGCACACATGCACTGCAATGGGATTTTAGAAAGCAAGTATATAACAAAGGGGCTTTGGGGCCTTTATTATCAGCCTTGGGTCCCCAGCAACTCAAGATAATAGGGAAAGTCCTAATCACCATTCTCTCTCACATTTCATAAATTTAAAAAGTAAGGCTTAGAGATATAAAGCAATTTATCCAGAATCACATGAACTAGGGTTTCAGTCCTATACTTTCTGACTCAAAAGCCTCTGTCTAAACCACAATATTATATTGGCATTCCAAGGAGATGATTTCTCTCAGAATGTAAAGAAAAAAAGGGCAGAGGACTGAGGGCTATGTTATATCCCACACATGTTCAATATTCCTTCTCTTTATCCTGCTTCATGAACTAAACTATTCATTTAGATTACCTTGACCTCAAACACTGAAAATTATGGACACTGGGAGTTAGAGAGTGAAGTGAAGCACCTCATAAACTTTTCATGGGAATTCTTTTTAAAAATGTTCAGTCATTCACGCTCCAAAAAATCTGAGAGGCACATGGAAAGTTTCCATTTTCCAACAGAAGAAGCTGATACATTGAGTAATGCTGAGACTGACAGTGTAGAATGGAAATCACAGTGCCCTGGAGGAAATGAACATCTTAAAATTTTTCTAATGCTAGCTCCCCTAATGACTCCCATGACATTTCTAATGCATTCCCTTTAGGCATTCTACATATAGCTCTCAAGTTTATAAATTTGCAGAAGCCTACTTTTCTCTAAAATCAATGAGGCTTTTTGTATCTAAAACTATTATTTTTTTCTCTAACTTTAAAAAGTATAGTATTTTCTCTTGAGAAAATGTATCATTCTATCTGCTTTTAGACCCACCCACCTGTCTTTCTGGAAACCATGTTATGTATGTCCTAACTGGAAGAACCTAACAGAAGAAAAGAAACTATAAAAGTAACTGATTGCAGTCAACTTCTCATCATTTGTAATGCCTTAATTTTTAATTCCACTGTAGAAGAAAGCCTTTCTGTTTCAAATTTGGATAATTGAATAGTGACTTAATGTGCAAATTGACAGTGATTGTCAAAATAAAAAAAAATTCCATCATGTTGATGATTAAAGTAACAAGCACTGACTTTCTTTTAATTTAATCTCTTCTTTGCAAACTCTGCCAATAACATTAGCATTTTCTGATTCTCCTAGTCATAGGTGGGGAAGGTTTTGCTACCCATCTCCCTTTTGCTATTTTTAAGTAAACTAAGTCCTTGTTATGGCAATAGTTCTAAGAGGATCTATTAAATAATTAATTTTAAATTATTATTTATTTTCCTTTTTGAGAGAGTGCAAGTAGGGGAGAGGAGCAGAGGGGGGGGGGGAGAGAGAGAGAGAGAGAGAGAGAGAGAGAGAGAATCCCAAGCAGGCTCCATGCTCAGCATGGAGTCCATTGTGTGGCTTGAGCCCACAACCCTGGGATCACGACCTGAGCCAAAATCAGGAGTCAGATGCTCAACCTAATAAGCCACCCAGGAGTCCCTAAGAGGATTTTTTTAAAGCTTGTATAATCTCCTAAAATAATTTGAATCATTATTAATGTTTGTGCATGCTTATAATTCCTGCTATTTTAGTTACATCATCACTTAATAGATCTTATTGAAGAAATATAATAACAAAGTACCATTAGGATACCCACTAGCTAGCTTTCTAAGCCCTGTTCTTGAATACATTATTCAAGGCCAAAGTGTTCATTTTCTTCAATTTCGTAGTGTTACAGATGCCAGAATTCCTGGATTCTAGCCCTAGTGTTACTACTAACATGTCCTATAAACTATGGCAAATCAACTGACTTTTTTGGATTTGACTTTCCCCAATAGAGAACTTGAAAAAGATGTACTTGATGTTTCTACGGTTATTTCAAGTTTTAGACTTACAATTCCAATCTTACAGAGAGTGATTATTCAGATTCAGGCTCAGAAATTAACAACATTTGGCTGGTTTTAATCTTAATAAATTGCATTGTCTAAGATTAATGAGCATGCATCTAGAGTCGGTATAAGGAAGAAATCCTGATTCCCACAAGGATGTAACTTAGCAATTCACTGACTCTAAATTGATACCAATGGCTAGTAAATAGAAGGGGAAAGGGAGATGTCTTTCTTCATATTGGAAAATGGTGGCGGGGAAAGAATTTGTTAACTATTTCTTGGGTTTTCTCCCTCCTCCATTGACTTACTCTTTCCCACCCACCACTCATCAGCACCATGCTGATGTAGAACTGTCAGCTTCTGGGAGTTAGTGGAAGGGCTGGGATTTTGCAAATGAGCTCATCTTGTTTTATGAATTTCTGTTTTCCATCTGCTTTTGGCAGACATTGCTGCATTTTTAATAAATCCATATATTTTAATATAATTGATGACCATTTCATTCTCTTCCCAGTGCAATACTGAATTTGTTTAATACTGAGGAACAAGGAAGCCTGGCTTCCTTCCCCATCAGGTCCCACTGTCCCCTGCTGCCATTCGTGATAAGAACTCTGTAATTTACTTTTGCCTTTATTCCCACTTAGGTAGCATAAGCCTTTTGTCATGGCCCTTTTCTCTTGTATGCTGAATCTCGTTCTCTCTCTTTTTCCCTCTATTTCTGATCTTTGTGATAGAATAAAAGATGTGTGTGGTCCATGGGGCTTTCACCAATTCCCTCCTAGAGGACAGATTGTACAGGAATCTGGCACAGGCCAAGGCAGTCAGCCCTTCCATTTGAGGATCTTCCTTGCTCTTCTGTACCTCCTACCAGTTAGGAGAAAGAGCCCATTTCAGTCATTATCTCAGTCATTATCTCAGGGATTCTCCCCACATTTTTCCTGATCTTTAACTCCTACATCACCTCTCTCCCTTTCCTTTAAAGATTTTCAAACTTGTGGGGCACCTGGGTAGCTGGTGTAGCTCAGTTAAGCGTCCGACTCTTGATTGTGGCTCAGGTCATGATCTCGTGATTTGTGTGATTGAGCCCCCCTGTGGTGCTCTGTGCTGGCAGTACAGAGCCTGCTTGGGATTCTCTCCCTCTCTCTCTGGCTCCTCTCTCTCCTTTCTCTTTTCTCTTTCTCCCTCTTTCAAAACAAACAAACAAACAAACAAACAAACATTAAAAATATTTTCAAGCTGGGAGTACATAGGATTATCTATGTGCCAATTCTTGTTGGCTATGGGTGCTTGGAATATTGTTTGAGCAGTGAGTCTGGGATTAGCTGGGACGAATGCTGTGATCTCTTTAAGTTTAGGTGTGGGAGAGGAGGAGAATGGCACCTTGAATCAACAACTTTATTAGTCCTTACTTTATACTCAGATGAAATGGATCCCATCTTTCCTTGTATACTAACTGTTTATTCTCAGAATTATAACGTGCCACATTTCATTGCTAAAGGATTCTGGGCCCCCAATTCCAGTTTGGTGGTGGTGGTGGTGGTGATGGGGTTTCCCCAGAGTACCATGCAAGTCTGCAGCACCCCTGGGGTTTCCTACAATTTAACTAAATGTTTACAGTATTTATCTAGAGATAGCATCAGATCCCAGAAGTTAAGGGCTTGGTCCTGCAAGACTGCCCTTTACCTCTTTAGATGCCAATCCTGGGCTTCTGACCAACTGGCTCTAGATCTGAGATTCCATACCACCCCCTCCTTGGGTTCAATTAATTTGCTAGAGTGACTTATAGAACTCAGAGAAACATTTTACTTACTAGATCCCTGGATTTATTAAAGGAAATGAGTCAGGAACAGCTTAATGCAAGAGACATATAGAGCAAGACATGGGGAAAGGACATGTAGCTTTCAGACTCTAAGTGCACCACTTTTCCCAAACCTTCAATTTGGAAGCTCTCCTAAACCTATCCTTGGCGTTTTTATGAAGGCTTCATTACATAGGTGTGAGAGATTAAATCATTGGCCATCAGTGATAGATACCCCTGTAGGTCAGGGGGATGGGTCTGAAATTCCCAACCTTCTAATCACATGGTTGGCTCCACTGGCAACCAGCCCCCAACCTTTAGTGAAGTCCCAAAGCCACCTCATTAACATAACAAAAATCACCTTAATCTCTCTCATCACTTAAGAAATTACAAGGCCTGGGGTGCCTGGGTGGCTCTGTCAGTTGAGGTTGGCCCAGGTCATGATCTTGCAATTCGTCAGTTCAAGCCCCATGTCTGGCTCTGTGCTGACAGCTGAGAGCCTGGAACCTGCTTCAGATTCTGTGTCTCCCTCTCTCTGCCCCTTCCCTGCTCATGCTCTGTCTCTCTCTGTCTCTCAAAAATGAATAAATGTTAAAAAAAAAAAAGCAAGAAATTACAAGGCCTTTAGGAACTCTGTACCAGAAATAGGATGAAGACCAAACATATATTTCTTATTTTAAATCACAATATTGAAATTGTACTTGCTTTTAGAAAGTCTTGCTCTCTCTCCCCATGGCCCCAACTTTTTAAGGACAATGACCACATTTTTTTCATACCTGTATTCTTAGGGCCTACCTAATATTTGTCCTGGCATATATAGTGAGTACTAATAAGATTACACAAATGCAGAAAATGAGATTGTTTTGTTTCCTGTAGCCTTCTTCCCCCTCATCTCCCACATCTGATGAGCTAGTGCTATTTCACCTTCAAATATGTCTCAGATTTGTTCATGCTTCTTTGTTTTCCTTCCCTTTCTCTGCTGAAGTGCCACTTATCCTTCAAGTAATCTAGATCTACTGAGAATAGTTTTCTCACACCTTTTTGCCCTCACTCTAAGCCATGTTAAGTTCCCTTGCTATAAGTTCTTCAGCTCTAGGCATAGACCCCTCAAAGCCATCATTACTTTGTGCTACTGCTATTGGTTTTCCTGTCCAGCTCTCTGTCAGATCCTGAGCTCCCTGAAAGCAGGAGAAGTATAGCACTTGGCAGTGTAGTAGGCACTCAATAAATGGTTTTTAAATGAATGAAGAAAACGACTCTATGTTAAGAGGTGGAACAGTGAAAAATTCAAATATTTTATTACCCAAAGTATATCCAAGACTGACTTTTGTTATGTGCTACATTATGGCCCTGACAGTTCATTAGATAGTGTTTTAACAAAATGTTTTTCTAGAAAATGCACTGTCATGAGTTTGATTACTTCACATTAGATTTTCATTATCATCTTTGTCTTCATTGGAAAAGATCATTCCTTCTTTTCTCCAGAGAGCATCCATTGAGTAACTTTATGCCTTTCTGATAAACTTACACTTTACAGGAAGAAAATTCTAGTTAGAAATTCAAGAGGCCAAAACCAAAAATTTCAAAACCCACAGGGATAAAATTTCTCAGAAAGACTATGGTAGATTTCTGTGTACTCATTAGTTTTCCTGCATCAAAGAGAACTGTTTGCTCTGAGTGGTGATCATTGTCTATAACATCATTTACATGGAAATGGGACGGAAGCAGACATAAGAAAAGCAAAGACCTAAGAAGCACTCTCCCTCAACAGTTTAATCACTGTCCCCATGAAAGTTTTTGCTTTACAGATTTACAAATTTGCTCATTTTGAGTCTATGCTACTAAGTTATGTTAGAAATTACTTAGTTAAATGATGTGAATATTTAAAGGCAAAACATATGCTAAAGAAATATAAAAACAATTTTCTGTATTTTCTCACTTTTAGTTTCTTTCTTTTGTAAAGTGAGCAAATGAAACCCATTGGGAAAATTGAGAGTTAAATACACACACACACACACACACACACACACACACACACACATACAGTAAAACCTTTGATTGGTGTAACTTGTTCTGCAAGACAAGCAAACATTTTAAATAAATTTTAACTTGATAAATGAGTGATGTCTTGCAATACGAGTACCAAGTGATGGCGAACATTACAACCGAGCCAATAGTTCTCTCTCACTCTCTCTCTCTTTCTCACTGAGGGATTGAGGGTGTTTGTCTCCCATGCTCGGATGCTTGGTCTCAGGCCCCGGTGTTTGGCAGAAATCAGTGATTTTTTCAGAACATTGGTAAGTGCCCACAACAGGCACTAGTGTATTTTTTGTCACTTCAAAGCACCTGTGGATAGTCCTTTGCTTTTCCATACAAGAGGAAGCTCAGGAATGCTTTGCTTCATTCTAGGTCAGGCTGCCTGCAGATATAGACCCTTTCCTCTGATGCCTTATTGCCAGTTACATTTAATACAGTATATGACAGGAGTTTATTAATACTGTACTTAGTAAACATCCACGAGAGTATGCACAATGGACCCTATGCAGAAAAAGGGTGAAAAGAAAGGTGGTAAGAAGTTAAGAAGGAAATCACTGAGAAGTACAAACGAAGTATGCGAATAGCCAAAATTGCAAGATTTTATAAGAAGCCTACATCTGTATCTCATCTGCAGAAGAGGAAGAGAAAAAGGCAGAGGAATCCCTCACTTCAAATGAGATTAGGGAGATATGTAAAATGTGAGAAACAGTGCAACATTTTGTAGAAAAGCACTACCCAAATGAGGCTGTAGCAATGCAAGCAATGAATCTGTTTAATGACAATGCAATGTCACGTCTCCATGAAATCCTCAAAAGGAGGCAAAAGCAAGTGTCCTTGGACAGGTTCCTTATTAAAGTTGCACGAAAAGACAAAATTTCCATCAAGCCAATAGGTAGCAGTGATTCCGTTAGTGATAGTGAAAGTCATCTTACACAATAACCCTCCTCTCTCTTGTCTCCCTCACACCAGCCAGGAAGGTTTTCAAAGGTAAGTGCAAGTTAATTTGTTTATTTTTCTTTATATTTTGTATTTTCCTTATTGTTTTGTATTATGTTATAGTATTGTAATCATTTTTATATGAATATTTTTGGATTATGGAATGAATAATCTGAGTTTCCATTATTTCTTATGGGGAAATTCGCTTTAATTTAGAAGTACTTTGGATTACAAATTTGTGAACAAATTATGCTCACAAACCAAAGTTTTGCTGTATGTATAAAGTTTGAGTCTTTTCTATGTTTCATAGAGTGATTTTTTTTTTTTCTTGATTGGGCTCAGATTTGAAATAAGCTACACTTCCAAAGTCCCAATAACATACACAAAAAAAATCACATGTACTTTCATTTTTTTATTTCCCCATGTTTTCCCTAAAGGAAATGAAAATAATGACATTGCTAATTTATATTTCACATACTATAAAAATGTGGCTTTTAACACCAAATATAATTGAATGTGAAGTTATTTTAAATGACTGTTTACATTCCCTTTTACATGCCCTCATGAAATCTAATATGATACATGTTTTCTTGTAGTTTGAGTTGTATCCTGCTTAAATTCAGAGGCTAATTAATCATAGAAAGCCTTTATAAAAATTGTTTTGCCACCCCTTTCAGTTACTGATGTCACAAAACTGCATCTGTATACACTATGTGTACAAAAACATAATAATTGTGGTTTTTTTGATTTGTATTTTATTTCAGTTTTTATTTTATTTTTTAATAATTTATTATCAAGTTAGCTAACAGTATAGTCTTGGCTTCAGGAGTAGATTCCCATGATTCATCACTTACATATAACACCTGGTGCTCATCCCAGCAAGTACCCTCCTCAGTGCCCATCACCCATTTTCCCCTCCCCCAGCTCTCCCCCCCACCATCAACCCTCAGTGTGTTCTCTGTATTTAAGAGTTTTTTATGGTTTGCCTCCCTCTCTGTTTGTAACTTATCTTTCCTTCCCTTCCTCTATAGTCTTCTGTTAAGTTTCTCAAATTCCACATATGAGTGAAAACACTTGATATCTTTCTCTGACTGACTTATTTCACTTAGCATAATACCCTCCAGTTCCATCCACGTTGTTGCAAATGGCAAGATTTCATTCTTTTTCATCACTGAGTAGTATTCCATTGTCTGTGTGTGTGTGTGTGTGTGTGTGTGTGTGTGTGTGTGTCTGTGTGTGTGTGCCTGTGTGTGTGTGCATATACACCACTTATTCTTTATCCATTCATCAGTTGATGGACATTTGGGCTCTTTCCGTAATTTGGCTATTGTTGAAAGTGCTGCTATAAACACTGAGGTACATGTGCCCCTATGAATCAGCACTTCTGTATGCTTTGGATAAATTCCTAGTAGTGCTATTGCTGGGTCATAAGGTAATTCCATTTTTAATTTTTTTGAGGAACCTCCACATTGTTTTCCAGAGTGGCTGCACCAGTTTGCATTCCCATCAATATTGCAAGAGCTTTCCTCTTTCTCCAATAATTGTGTTTTTTTAGTCTCTTAAATTACATAGAAAACAATATGTTTTCTAAAAAAACAATAGTTTTTTTAGTCTCTTAAATTACATAGAAAACAATATGTAGAGTTACAAACCACTACAATAATACTAGTTTTTATCACTGTGCATGTATTTACCTTTATGGAGATCTTTATTTCTTCATGCAACTTCTAGTGTCCTTCCATTTCCACCTACATAGCTCCCTTTGGGATTTCTTGCAGAGCAGATCTAGTCATAACAAATCCCCTCAGCTTTTGTTTATCTGGGAATGTTTTAATGTTTACCTCACTATAGAAGAACAGTTTTGGTCGATATAGAATTCTTGGTTGATAGCTTTTTCTTTTAGCACTTTGAATATTGCAATTTGGTGCCTTCTGGCCTCCAAAGTTTTTGAGGCTGACTAACTTATTGAGGACCCCTTGTGTGTCTCTTGCTGCTTTTTTCTTTGATGTTTATTTATTTTTGAGAGAGACAGAAGGAGAGACAGAGTGTGAGTGGGGGAGGGGCAGAGAGAGAGGGAGACATAGAATCTGAAGCAGGCTCCAGGCTCTGAGCTGTCAGCACAGAGCCTGATATGGGGCTCGAACTCATGAACCGTGAGATCGTGACCTGAGCCGAAGTCAAATGCTTAACCTACTGAGCCACCCAGGTGCCCCTCTCTTGCTGTTTTTTTAAGACTTTCTCTTTGTCTTTGCCTTTTTGCAGTTTAATTATAATGTGTCTTGGTATGGGTCTATTTGAATTCATTCTATTTATAATTTGTTGATCTTTTTATGTGTTACTAAAACCTTTCACCAGATTTGATGTTTTCCACATCATTTCCTCAAATAAGCTCTCTACCCCTTTCTCTCTTCTCCTGGGTCTTCCACGATGTGTGTGTTGATTTGAATGGTGTTGTCCCAGATTCCTTAGACTCTTTTCACTTTTCTTCCAATTTTTCTTCTTTTATTTCTTCAGGCTCTATCATTTCAATTGTCCTATCTTCAAGTTTGCTGATTCTTCTGCCTGCTTAAGTTTGCCTTTGAATCTCTCTAGTGAACTTTTCATTTCAGTTATTATACATGTCGGCTCTAGATATTTGAACAAATATCTCTTCATTGATATTTCCGTTTATAGTTCATACAGTGTTTTCCTGTTTATCCATGACTTCCTTTAGTTCTTGAACATACTTTTAAAAAAAAAGTTTCCATTATTTATTTTGAAGGGGAAAGAGGGAGAGAGAGAATCCCAAACAGCCTCCACCCTGTCAACAAATCATGAGATTATGACCTGAGCCAAAATCAAGAGTTGGGTGCTTAATGGACTGAGCCACCCAACTAGATATTTGAGCATCCTTAAGATAGTTGTTTTAGAGTTTTTGTCTAGTATGCCTGCAATCTGGTAGTTCTTAGGAGCAATATCTCTTGGTTTATTTCTTTCCTTTGAATGGGCCATACTTTTCTATTTCTTTGTATGCCTTGCTATTTTGTTGTTGTTGAAAACTGAACATTTGAATCTAATAATATGATTACTCTGGAAATTAGATTCTCTCCTCTGGAAATCAAAAGCTCCCCTGGGGTTTGCTGTTTTGTTTTTGTTTTTTGTTGTCTTTTTGATTGTTGTAGGCTGTCTCCATGCTAAGGACCAGCCTAAGGTATAAAGATAAGGTCTTCTGAGGTCTTTCCTGAGCCTGTACCTTTCCCTGGGCATGCACGGTGACTTTATAATTTTTCTGTATATGCAGTTGCTTTCAAATGTCTGGATCCCATAAAGAGAAAAAGAAAAAATGAAGGGGGAAGGGGAAAACAGTGCTGGCCCTTTAAATTCTTCAGAAGTCACTTCAACCATTGTGGGAGGGGCCTGCAACAAATTGGGAGGTGGGGCAACAATGGCTGCCACCTCAGTGTCTGCACCTCTGTGATCAGAGACAACAATCAATGACTAGAATATAGATACCAGTATTTGCAAGACAGGGTCTTTATTGCCTACCCTACCTCTTGCAAACTGTGTGTATGTAAAGTGTTCCAGGAACATATGCACAACTGCATAGGCTAGAAGTGGGAGATGGGTAGCTACTACTGATCTGTTTCTGAAATTGACTGAAATTAATCACAATTTATTGTCTATGCCTTCCCCTGGAAGTGGAAAACCTTCAGTAGACTCCAGAGTTCCAAAATGGTCACATCAGACAGATTCTGCCAGTATAATTGTTGTCTAGGTGGGGAGATGGATTCCTGGTGCATCCTACTGTGTCCCAGAATACTCCTGGGAAAATCCTTTAAATTAAAAAATGTATATAATACACTCTTAGTTGGTGTAAATCATATCTCATAAATATCAATATATTATACTCAATAGGTAATTTCTTTTTATACTTTGCACACATAAAGATATATCTTTCAGAGACTTCAGGGAGAAAACTTTGTAAGTCATTTTTTTTTCTGAATATGATGATAAAGGGAAAACTGTTTAAGGAACATTATTATCAAGATTTTATTAACTGAAAAAGAAAAGTGAAATTGAAAAGGAATGTGAAGATGTGTATTATGAAATCATGAGTAAATGTGTTGTGTAAAGAAGGGAGATTATGAAAGGAACTCTATGCCTTCAATTCATCTAAATGATTAAATAAAAAAACAGTGACCAGTATGGTCTTGAAGATAAGTCAGGTATATTTTTAGTTTTGGAACATACTTTATTTCATAGGATTTAATGTATAATTATTTTTGTATATAAAATCTTATTTATTTACCCTTTCCCACACAAACTAGAATCACTAACTCCAACTTTTCCTTTAAAATAGAACAAGACTTACCTTGCCTCTTATGATGTAAGAGAAATAAATAAATAATTAAGTATTTCTAAAATAAAAAATGCAGTGGGGGCACCTGGGTGGCTCACTCAGTTAAGCGTCCAACTTCTGCTCAGGTCATGATGTCATAGTTCATGAATTTGAGCTCCATGTCAGGCTGTCTGCTGTCAGCACTGAGCTTGCTTGGGATTCTCTATCTCCTTCTCTCTCTGCCTCTCCCCTGCTCACTCTCTCTCTTTCTCTCAAAATTAAATAAACATTAATTTTAAAAAAAATGCAACAATAATTTTAGCCCTAGCCTAGTAACATTTAAAGCAGAGGCATCAATTCATGGTTATATATAAATTTATTAATGATAAAATATTGCACTGGTGGGATTGCAAACTTGTGAAGCCACCGTGGAAAATAGTATGGAGTTTCCTCAAAAAGTTAAAAATAGAACTACTCTATGATCCAGCAATTGCACTACTGGGTATTTACCCAAAGACACAAAAACACTAACGCAAAGGAATACATGCATGCCCTATGTTTTATAGCAGCATTATTTACAATAGCTACGATAAGGAAGCAGCCCAAGTGTCCATCAATTGATGAATGGATAAAGAAGAGGTATGTGTGTATATATATATACATACATATATATGTGCATAATATATATATGTATGTATTATATTACATACATACATAATCTTTCTATCTATATATCTATATATACAATGGAATATTATTTAGCCATAAAAAGAATGAAGGGTTGTCATTTGCAATGACATGGATGGAACTAGAGAGTATAATGCCAAGTGAAATAGAAGTCAGTCAGAGAAAGACAAATACCGTATGATTTCAGTCATATATGGAATTTAATAAACAAAAGAACAAAGGGAAAAGAGAGAGAGAAACCAAAAAACAGACTCTCAACTATAGAGAACAAATTGACGGTTACCAGAGGGGAGATGGGTGGAAGGTTGGGTGAAATAGGTGATGTGTATTAAAGAGTACATGTATTGTGATGAACACTGGGTGATGTATGGAATTGTTGAATCATTATATTGTATACTTGAAACTAACAAAACATTGTATGTTTACTAACTGATATTAAAATAAAAACTTTAAAAAATGATAAGGCATTTCTTAATACCAATTTGTTTATTCGTTTATCCCTACATTAAAAAAAATGCTTTTGATGCTTATTATCTGATAGTTACTGCAGAAGGCACTGTATATGGGTATGTGGTGCTGGATAAATTTGAGTATAGGTGAGCTTTTCTTTCCCATATTTAACTTTTTTTTTTTAACTTGAGTATAGTTGATACACAATGTTGTACTAGTTTCAGGTGTACAACATAGTAATTTCACAAGTTTACACATTATGGTATACTTACCACAAGTGTAGCTACCATCTGTCACCATACAATGCTATTATAATATCATTGACTATATTCCCTCTGCTGTGCCTTTTATTCCCATGACTTACTCATTTCATAACTGGAAGCCTGTATTACCTCCTCCCCTCCACCTATTTTGCCCATCCCTGAGCCTCTTACCCCTGTCCTATATTTGACTTTTGAAAAGCCTACATTTTTCTCCATTATTCATTGATACTCCCAAAATATCATTCTAAAATGAATATGAATATTGATATACAAACTGATAAACCAACCCCACAAAACATGAAAGTCGGTGTTCATCCTTCTCCTCTTTATCTTCTGACATTTCCAGGTATGAGTTTTATATAAAAGTTGGGGACTGCTAGTAAAACAAATTCCTGCAATCATGGTCATTGTATCATAATCTATATACTAGATTGAATTTATTTTCTGACAGTTGCAATGCAAAGAAATGTATGACGGGGTCCATGTAGATTGAATAATGATAACAACACTTCTGTGATGCATACTATATGGCAGATACTCTTCTAAGCACTTACTCATATTATAATATTAATCCTTAAAACAATCCTATAAGGCAGGTATTATTACTACTCCCATTTTACATGTGAGGCAATTGAAACACAGAAAGGTAAAGTAGCTTGTCCAAGGTTATATAGCTAGGATATTGTAGGTTTGTGATTCAAACTCAAGCATTCTTGTTGTAGACTCTGCAACTCACTTTTGGCCAGGATGACTAGAGAGAAGTTCACAAAATAAGTTGACTCTGAGTAAGCAACTAAACCAAGATTTTGTGTAAAGGAGATTTTTTTAAGTCTGACATAATTTTAAAACTTACATGAAATTTGCAAAAATAGTACAGAGCATTCCTGTATACCCTTTACACAGTTCTGATGCTAACATTTTATATAATGATACCACAGTTATCAGAACCAGGAAATGAACATTGCTACAATACATGCTATTGCATGTATGTATGTATGTATGTATGTATGTATGTATGTATTTATAGGAAGACATAATTTGACTTTGTGAATGGTTTCAGTAACATCCTTTTTCTGCTCCAGAATCCAATCCAGGCTTCCACACTGCATTTAACTGTAACATTTACTTTGTCTTCTCCAAATTGTGACAGTTCCTCAGTCTGTCTTTGTCTTTTGTGACCTTGACACTTTTTTCAAGAGTAATTTGAGTCCTTTTGTAGAATGTTTTTCAATTTAGGCTTGTCTGATATTTTCTCAAGATTTTAGTGTGAGTATTCATTTTTAGCAAGAGTACTACAAAAAGGATGTGCCCTCAGTGCATAATATCAGCAAATATCTGATGTTGATATATCTTCTTACTGGTTGACATTAACCTTGATTGGTTGTTAAAGGTAGTGTTTGCCAGTTTCCCCAAAGTCAAATTTCTTCTAATGGAGACATACGTTGAGACTGTAAATATTTTATTTTTCATCATAATTTTGCTTACTGACTTTGTCATTTATTTATGATCTACCTACACCCAATTAT
The DNA here is from genome assembly GCF_046562875.1 of Panthera onca. Taxonomy (NCBI): domain Eukaryota; kingdom Metazoa; phylum Chordata; class Mammalia; order Carnivora; family Felidae; genus Panthera; species Panthera onca. The sequence continues at coordinate 88,903,131 of NC_138342.1, forward strand.
AGATACAGTGTTTACTTAATGATAATTTGTTCTCAAAAGTATCTATTCCTTTTGTCTTTTTATTCATTTATTCAATCAATTATTCATATCAATATAGATTATAATCTAATACTACTATTATTTACTTTGTTGCTGAAATTGTTCCAGTTTTGTCCATTGAGAGTTCCTGTGTATTTTGACATGTTTCAGCATTTCTTGAGTGTCTCGGGCTTTTTATAGAAGGAAATCAAAGCAGTCTTTTAATTAGATCAGCCTGGAATGTAACAGCTTAGGAAATTCCTTTTATATTTGTAACCTTTGTATATTGAATAAATTTTTAAAAAATATTTTTTTAAATAGCAATGCTAATAAAATTTATATATTTTTAGTTAGAATTAAATACTTTTCATAATTCATGGCTGACTTGGACCTAACCTAACTCCGAGGTTTATTTATGCCCCAATGTAATACAAGGTTGGCTAGTACTCCCTAAATAGGGGAAAATATGACATAGAGAATTTTCTGAGTTATAGATGCATTGTATCATGCCTTTTTGCCTTAATCCAGCTATTCCATTGAAGCTGGAATCACAAAAATTCATTTTATGCAAATCCTAGGCCATGAAAGTGGCATACCTTCAGTCATATCAAGCCATAAATAAAAAATCAAAAACTTAGCAAACATTTGCTGAGTGCTTTCAAGTACTAGGCATTGTGCCAGGCACTATGCACTTATAAAGAATATATTTGAAAGAAGTTAGTTAGAAAGTTAGGAAATAATATTTGCATTTAAGAAACGGAGTGATAGGGGGCCTGCGTGGCACAGTTGTTTGAGTTCTGACTTTGACTCAGGTTATGATCTTGTAGTTTGTGGATTTGAGTCCTGCTTCGGGCTCTGTGCTGATAGTTCAGAGCCTGGAGACTGCTTGGGATTCTGTCTCCCTCTCTCTTTGGCCCTCCCCCACTCACACTCTGTTTCTCTCAAAAATAAATAAACATTAAAAAAATTTTTTAAAGGAATCAAATACGTATTTTAATGGTATTTTATAATGGAAATATTAAAGCTGTGAGAATCACAGACGAGGGAGCACCTTATTCTACCTGTGATGACCAGTATGAGAGAAAGCTTCAGAGTTCAGGAGACTTTTTAAACAAAGGTAAGAAATCACTTGGTGAGAAGAAAATTGAAAGGACTTGAAGAGAAGCTTGATCGAGTATGTACAGAATGAGGGAGAGCAATAGGATTAGGGAATCACTAGGAAACTGAAACTCCAGTAGCTTTGTTAGCGGAGGAGCGGAAACACGGGGAATTGAAAGAAAGACTGCATGGCAGGTGGGGCCCAGAATCCCATGTGTCTTACAGACCACGGTAAGGAGTTTGGCTTTGTCTCAATCACTGGAAATTTTTGAACAGCTACATTTAGATATTTTTGGGCCAGAAAGATAACCAGAAAAAAAAAAAAAAAAAAAAGAAAGATGGAGTGATTTTATGTTATTATCCCAAACAGGCTATTGAATTAAACATGTAGATCTCATTTCTGGCTCTATTTATCTTGACCTCATATTATCCTGTAGTATTCTTTATCAGTAGAGAGATCTTGAGAAAGATGGGAAATTCAATGAGACTGAATGTAATCAAATAAAGAAACCATTCTCTGCACTCAATTTTACGGCCACATTGTACATAATTTGTCATGTAAAGGAAATGTGGCTGAATTTTGGTGTAGGAGTAAATATTCTGATTTATGTATGTATCTGGAAAACTGTATGTAGCATGAACTTAAACTAAGGAGGAATTGACTGATTTTGGAATTTCTTTGTGAATTAAATATAATCTGAATTTACTAATACTTTTTATGACAGCTTAGCTTTATTCTTTGTAAATATGAAATATAGAACCAGTCAACTAAAGTATGTACTAAGTACTCTGTTTGCCTAAATTAAAAAAAAAATACTTTATTTTCCATGTTAGAACAAAAATATTTAATTGTGACTGTCAGATGTTTTGCCTTAAGAACATTTCAATGATTTTACTTTTAAGCATGGTTTGCCAAAAGGATATGGAACTAGTAGAAGTACTTAAACTCATCAAATACTGCAACTTGAAATAAATAAGCCATCTCAGCAAGGACTGAGACAGAATACCAATGTTTATATTGTCATGGATCTCTTATTGTAGTGGAATATTTGTGGGGTAATTTGCAAACAAGAGCTATAAGTTTCTTTTCTTTTCTTTTTTTTTTTTAAACTTTTTTTTTAACGTTTATTTATTTTTGAGACAGAGAGAGACAGAGCATGAACGGGGGAGGGTCAGAGAGAGGGAGACACAGAATCTGAAACAGGCTCCAGGCTCTGAGCTGTCAGCCCAGAGCCCAACACGGGGCTCGAACTCACGGACCGCGAGATCATGACCTGAGCTGAAGTCGGCCGCTTAACCGACTGAGCCACCCAGGCGCCCCTGTAAGTTTCTTTTCTTTACAGAAAATGAATTCTCAGTGAGTTGACTATATAAATAAAAACTGAATGTACATTACTAATTTTATTTTGTAAAATTTCAGTCAGACCAGACTAATGTGTGAAAAATAAAGGAAGCATTATGTCTGGAAGAACTAATTAAAGTTTGGATTCAAAGTTATATTTCTGAGAATACATGAAATTCTGAATATAATAGTCTTTTGGATTAAGCCAATAAATTTAATCATACTGATGATTCTTGCCATTTAGGATGATAACTGTGAATGAATATATATATGTATATACATATTGTATATACATATTGTATATTATATATACATATTGTATATACATATTGTATATACATGTATATACAAATAATTAATTTTTGGATTATTAGGATTGAAATTCAAAACTTTGAAAATGTTCATATACTGCTGCTCTGATACTTTTTGGAATGTTAAAAGGCAGATTAGTATTAGATCAATACTTTTCCCTCTGGGTTCTAAACCCATTAATTTGATCAATGTCTCTAAAGTAAAGGAAATGTTTAAATTAGCAGTTGTGAAAAAATATGTAACTGTACTGTATTAAATCAACGAAGCCATGCATTACTTTCCTCCCATTTTAAGCCATGTAAAAATAGCATCTGAAATCTATCTTATTTACCTCTTCCAAAATGAGGAATGACTCCCAATAAGCTTTTGTATTATGGAGCTTTGGTGCTTGCCCACATCAACTCACTGGCACAGGAAAAATGTTTCCCTGAAATTTGGGATTGTGCTAGGAGCATATTTCAACTACAAGTGTCTGGCTGTCCTGAGATGGGAAGAGGAGGTACAGGACAAGGTGGTAGGGTGTTTTGCACACCCCCATAATCCCAACCCTTGCCTGTCATTTTGTGTTCTACCTGTTAACAAGCTTCCTGTAGGATCATCAACCTTATCCGGACCGTTTTTTTTTACTCTCAGCACTACAAGTCTTTTACATTGTTATCTTCTATCCCCCCTACTGTAATTTAAGAACATTTAAACCAATTTCCTCTTGTTTGGTTCTCAACAGAGAAGAATAGCTAATTAACAATTTCTGTGTAACAATTTATTAGATTTCCTTTTCCATGGTGAATAATAGAGCACAACTTTGTTTTCATTCATGTTTTGACTAAAAGAAATTTCCTGCCTGTTTCATAAGGATGTTGAAAGGATTCACCAATTAGTGTATGTATGATTCAAGCTCCATAGAAAAGAAGTTATTACACATAAACAAAAATTTCACTGGGAATAGAAATTAAGAAGATAATGTCTCTTTTTACCATGTTAACAATGGTCAATTTTAGATGTCAATGTTGCGAGCTGTATTTGTATTTCTTGCAATAGGGATCTCTAGAAAGTAGAAATGATGGATTAAGCAACAGTGAAATAAAACATATAGTTATCTGTGCACTCAGTAGGTAACATTCATACTGATTTCAATGATATTTTAAATAATACGTATATCATTTTTCCTCTCAAGCACAATGCAGTCTCATTTCTTGAATATTATAAGAAATGTTATCTCATTTACAAAAGATCAGAAGCATGTGCTTTAGGCCTAATAGTATGGCTGTTCAGTAAGTCAGCTCCAAAGACTCTACATAAAGTTTGAGTGATTTGAAATGAAATAGAAGCAGCTGTTTAAGGAATGCAACAGCTCTCATATATAAGCTCTCATTTAAGGTTATAGTGTATGTCTCTTATTTATTTTAATTGTGTATTTTTAGAGAAAGAATTTATTAAAGAAATAAAACCTGGTTGTAACTATACTAAAATAGTGCATGAAATCATAAAACTCAGTTGTAGTCTTTTCCTTTTACAAAAAAGAGTATGGATGTGTGTGTGTGTGTGTGTGTGTGTGTGTGTGTGTGTGTGTGTTTTGGCAAGAGAGATTATTATAATATTCTTTTTTCTTTACAATAAATTACAAAAAAGAATTAAACACTGAAAATATATTTCAAATCTTACCACTTCAATATTGATTTAAGAAACTGAAAGAAATTACATTGTTTTTTTTTTTTTATATAGTTTTAACACACTCTTTCCCAAAATATGCAGCTCTGAGCTTAATTACAACCACAAAGGTATGGACTAGTTGCACGTTATTTAGGTAACCCATCAACCAGATCTTAAAAGTGGATTGGTGCTGGCATTTTCTTGATTTCAAGTTAAGATCTATCTTGGACCTTCTTTCTTCCATTTCATATATATATATATGAATACACACTATACATATATATATTGTAATATATATATTATAATATGTATGCATATACAATATACTTGAAAGATAATTGTCAGGAAATATATATATATTACCTGATATATATATGTATATATATGTAAAATATATATATATTACAATATTATATATATGTAAATATGTAATTTTTCTCTTGATATACTGCTGTTGTGTGACTCTAGTGTACTCTATGAAACCTGGATATTCATCTCAAAAAATTTTTTGGAATTTTACACAATATCCATATATTTATTACTAGAAAAGGTAACCATTAATGTAACTTCCATATAGATATAGAAAATCCACTTTTGAAATGTTTTTTTGTATTTGAATTATTAAATTATTGTGGGGGATCCCAAGGATTGGACTAGCTGTATACCTGTGATTGATTTTAATATTTTGAAGAATGTTTTCTGAGATATGAGTGGTGATATAACTTACAAAACTATTATTATGTTCTGTATATATTCAATTATATGAATATCCATGAAATACATATGTTAATAACTGACTCCTTTTAGAGTAATAGTTTGAAGATTGTAAGCTCTCAATTAAATCAGTGAATCAACAACAAATAAAGATTAAAGAACACTTTACTGTTCTGTTTAACATATTTCAAATATCTTTTTAATCTATTTTTTTATTTAATCCCATAAAATTATAAACATGTAGCATTTATGTATTATATGTCATACATTGTTCTGGGTACTAGAAGATTTAATAGTGAACAAAACTGCCAAAACTCTCTGATCTAGTGTACTTTGCATTCTAGTGGGGGATAAATTAATCTGGAGTTTAGGTCAATAAACAAGACACTTAATTTGGAAATATGTAAGGAGGATATTAAGGTTGAGGGAGCAGGTTGCGATTTTAAATAGGGTGATAGGTGATTTGAACTCATTGAAAAGTTGACATTTGAAAAAAGATTCGAAGAAAGTGAATTACGTGAATATCCGTGGGCATTGCTTTCCAAGGCTCTAAGTCAAGAGCTTACTTGTGGTGTTAGAGAAATAGCAAGGCCAGTGGAATATAAGAAGGGGAGAGTGGAAAAAAAGAAGGTCAGAGAACTAAAAGAGAGGAGGCTTAGAATATGTAGATCCTACAAGACCCCTGCATGATATTCGTACAGAATAAAATGGCCTTATGTTATGTCTGGGACATCGTAAGCACATTGTTTTTTATAGCTTAGAGAAATGCAGAATCACTGAACAATTTTA